>NW_027466463.1:10092500-11395000 GCF_050575085.1 Anarhichas minor | reverse complement strand
ATGTAGTTGTCTAAATATGGTTGCATTGTGTGCTTTAGTTACTTTAACATAAATGTATTGTCGTGCCTCACTATCAAAATATCTTAATGTGTGCTGCCTTTGCTAATTTGGTCAGCAGTCCACGTAATGTCTTTCTCTACATGCTGATATACATACACACATAAACACATGCCTGTAGGTATCCCACTATGCGACGCAACGTGCTTTAGTGTGGGTGGGTGTTGCAAAGACATTTTCCATTGTTTAGAATAAAGTTATCTATATTTGTAGAAGCTCTGGCCAAGAACATATTTTCGGCTCCCATTCAAGTTCCCATTTGCCTGAACCATTTCTGCATTACCGTGTACGGCTGAACAATGAACTGATTCAAAATAGTGATTCAGTTTTATGTTATAAACCCGACAAACACAATTAAGCTGACAGAATGGGCTAGGTGTCTAAGGCCTGTGGATGATTTCATTGCTAGCTCACCAAGATAAGTATTTTGGGAATCAAATCTTATTGGCAGCTGAGTCAGACGTGTGTTTCTGTGAGTGTGAGTGTGTGTGTGTGTGTGTGTGTGTGTGTGTGTGTGTGTGGTCACCCCCGTACTGTTGACAACAGGTTGGAAGGATTCATTGTTTCTTGATTGTGTAATTTATATGTTGCAACATAAACTGTGAGCCGTCAGACTAAGCAACATTTTCCACTCCGCTGTCAGTTTGCAGATTTGCTTTGAAGGTTTCTGAGATTTCCCTCTGCACACAACTGTTATGAGCTGTTATGTGCATACTTGCGGCTGCTTTTTAGCTCACACAAAAATCTCGGAAATTCTGCAAGATGGGAATCAACTTTTTTTCTTCTTCTTTTTTTTTACATTTTCTTAAGTCACAGGTTTTTCCCATCTTGACTTTAAGGCAGTAATTGTCTGGACTCTGTCTGCAGATTTTATATGTAGTCTTTGTTTACATGTGACTCACTGTCTGGAGGACTAAGCTGTTTGTGTAAACATGCCGATACAACTAATAAAGGGAATGCTGTGTGTGTATGCGTGTTTGCAGTTTGGGGGTGTTGATTGTTTGTCGGTACTGATGCAGTCTCACTGCAGACTGGGTTTATTTGATGTGGGATTGATCGGGGGCCAAACATGAAGCCTGGCTTTTGGAAGAGACTTTGGTTTCCCAGAACAACTGCTTCCTGTTTCCCAAACCTGGTAAAAGTGTAGGAAATTGTGTGGCATAGACTTAGTGTGTGTGTGTGAGAGAGATATCGTGGAGCTTTTGAATCTCTCGTCATTTATTCAGGTTATTGTAACAGCGGTAGACCCCATTTTTGATACTAGCATTGTTTTCAGCAATAGCTATTCAATGTATTTGCGTTCTACAATTACCTCTCTATTTAGTATTATTAATCATAAGTGGCGGGGTCCGCCATTCCTGTGCTGGATTCAAATTGCCTACCTAAACACGAGGGATTGACAGGAAACGATGCATGCATGTAATCCAGCATTGCCATTTGCACTCTTCCTAAACGCTGCATGAGAGCTGTATGCTAACCGAACATTTCCTATCAATGCTAGTTCACATTTAAAGCACTCACAAGCGAAACTTTGGATGGCTTTTATTGTGAACAGTGTAGGAAATTTGGGGTTTAGAAGTGTGTTTTAAGAAATTATAATAGAAGTGTTTAATGATTCATAATTAAGAAATCATAATTGGAAGTATGTTGGAATACATAATTAGAAGATTCATAATTAGAAGTGTTTTAGAATTTGTAGTTAGAAGTGTATCTTAGTAGAATTGTAGCACCTTAATATTTGCTTGTGAAACTTGTGAAGGTTTTTGCCAAAAGTTGCAAATCCTAATCTTTATATAGAATGTTTACCAAAGAAGTGTTAAGCCATAAAAGACAGTCATTGAATGTATTAAACTGTGAAGAATAGCCAAGGGAAAGTCAGACTTCTAGACAGACATTTGCAGGTTGTGCCCGGGTTTTCGGAAGCCTGACGCCAGGAGGAGGCAACCGAAATTAGCCAATTGGAATTAAGATGGCCAAAAGGGAGGGGATTTCAAACTGTAAGAGGAAGTGCTGGAAAGGTATTCACTCTCTTCCTACTCGGCTCTCAGCGTGGAAGCATCTGTGTTTTCAGGCTGAGTCGCGAGTGAATAGCTTTTCCGCGCGGATCATATTATTATATATTTTGTTAGTAGTGTACTTCATTCTGTAATTGTATTAGCTTCAGTAGGATTAAATACTTTTAATTGTAAACCAGTTTATGGTAGATTTATTAAGAAGCAACTCTACTGTAAAATAGCAGTGGAGCGTGCTCTCCGGCCTTCTCTCGGTGGGGGAGATTCAACCCTCCACAACAGTCACAGGAAACTCGGACTGATTTGTCCGTGAGGTTGAGCTCTAACCATGGATGTTCATTAAATATGTGTCTACAAGACATGGTCATTGTCAGCATTTATTGACAGCAGATGACTGCAATTATGGCCGCCAGGGCCACTGATTAGATAAGGTGTCAAAAGAATGCCGTTATCATAAGGGCCACCAAGTATGGATAGATGTGTGGCTGTAAATCAGTGTTAAAATCTTAAAACGCTTTGTCTTGCTTTTTCTCTCTTTCTTTTGTGTAATTATTGTCTCACGTGTAGGATACAGCATCTCTTGGAGAGTAAAGACACACACGCGCCCTACACCACGTTACACACTCCCTAATGTCGTCACGGAGTGATAGGGCACCATCCTGCCGACAGAAAAAAAGTTGCCTGTTCCATCTCAGGCAAATAACAATAAGCCCGGGGCTGGATTCCAATGGGCTTTCTCTTTGAAATGGGATACTGACACGCGTTACAAATATATCTCTTGTTTTATCTTCCGGGCCAGGCCCATGGAAAAATGATTCCAAATACCTGCCGCGCTTTATCTGGAACCCTGGAATAGGTTAGGCCCAGCCGGGAACACGAGGATGTCTAAAATAAGGCCTCTATTACGGGATGGAGTGGGGATGGATGGGACGGAGCGGGAAGGGACGGGGATCGTGGGTATTTTAGGTGTATCGGCCCTGTGAAAAAGGGCTTGTTGCGGGGGCTTGGAGCTGCTTTAAAGTCTACTATGTTGGCCGCCGTCAGCTGTTGTACGAACTGCATGGGTTGGGGGAGGGATTTTGAGTGTGTGTGGGGGGGGCTCACACGTCCATAGCATGAGCATGAGTATAAATACAATTTTTCCTACAGATGTTCTCACCTTGACAAATCTGTTCTTGGCCTTAGTGCTACTTCCTGGCAAATGGCCTGATGGACCAACGTAACTCAAGCTTTATTTACTCTCCTCCACCTCTCGCTGCCCGTTGCTTAGCATTTACATCTGCGGTATTAAACCGATGATGTTTTCCAGAGACTGATAACAAGCAAGCATTTTCCAAGGACTGGAGCGGGAAACGTGGCTCGAGACAAACATGTTGACTGCTGTAGGCATTCACATCGTGATCTTTTGGTAACTGAAAAGTATTTTTAGGTCGGCTAAAAGATGTCTCAGCTCCCATTCAAATCGAATATCTTCTTTTTCTAATTATTTTGGGAAATTGTTATATAACCTACTTACTCAACCAGTTACTGACTTTCAGTTCCCATCGAAATCTTTTTATTTTTCAAGAACTGGTATCATAATTAATTAAGTATGGCTGTTTCAAGTGGGTTTGTGATGCTAGAATTGAAGATCAGAAAGATTCTTCTATTGTCAAACTGCAATGAATAGATAATTCAGAGTAGAATCAAGGTAAGAAGAGAGCCGTTAGTGGGAGAGGGAGAGGGGGGGGGGGGGGGGGGGGGGATGTGGGAGATGGGAGGTATATGAGAGGCAACAAGTAGATAAGGGGAATGAGTGAAAGGTCAAGAGCCAAGGGAAGGAACAGAGCAATGAAACAGAGAGGGCAAGAGATGATAGGAAGGGAAACGAGTTCCTAAGATGTAAGGAGACGAGAGAGAAAAGGAAGGTGTTGAAAGAATTAATTTATCTCTCTGGTGTGTTCGTTGGGACCTGTCACGGAGTCTGTCACCATCGCCTGTAGAGTCCTGCTGATATTTCCTTCAGCAGTCGAGGGTGTGTGAACGCCACGTACCAGACTCACCCTAGACACTCACTGTCATCTACATAGTTCCCATGGCAGAATGGAGAGGGGCGGCATAGTCGTCATACCAGAGAAGCCAAGACACCAGTGGCAAGAGATACTGATCTTTTGAAGCAAATCAGAAAGACGTGACATTACTGAGCAGCGCCGGCAAACCGGCTACCAGGCTGGCATCACCAGTGCAGCTTGACTCATATGGCATCTGTGACTGAGAAGTGATAATGCCAGCATGGTGCCCATCTGGCAGATCAGTGTAATGTATCACCATGCCGTAGATCAGTGGTTCTCAGCCAGGTGTTTGAACCACCTTCCCAGGGGGTTGAAGATCATTTTCTGAGTTTTTGAACTATGTAAAGGTTTTTGTCTCTGATAATCAAAATAGCTAAAAACAAAAAGGGCAAAATAAGTCTTTGGTCAGCTGTTGACAGTGGGCATTTCATTGCTTTAAATTGTCACAGTCCAAAAATATGGACAGGCACTGCTATACATATTGTTATATCAACACTAGGCATTAAATGTGTTTCCACAATTGATATGCAGAGCTGATATATGGTACAGTGTGAGTCGTGTAAGACACTGATGCCGTGGCGCTGAAACCACTATTGCCAAATTGAGCCCAATGAATTCCTGGTGTCGTTTTCCAGAGCCAGAATCTAAACCTCAGCATGTGTCTGTGAGCGCAGTGATCTTCTCTAGGGGTGTAAGCTCTTTGGATTGGAGAAGTACTGTGTCCCATGTTCTGTGTTAAATGCCATAGTCCGCTCTTTTCTCTCGCTTGCAGTATCCCTCCTGTCTCTCACCCATCCATCTCTCCTCCAGGGCTGACTCTGCCAAGATGACGCAGCCCATGAGGGCCGAGCAGGCCCACCAGCCGGCCCCAACCCGCAAGTCGGCCAGCCTGTCCTCGCCAAGCGCGGCTCGCCGCCTATACCGCAACTTGTCTGGAAAGTTCCGTGTGGGCACCAACCCCCCTGCCCTGGAGGACAGTGTGGTGTCAGGACGGGGAGGAGACAAGGAGAGGCTGCGCAAAACCACCATAGTAAGTCAGGGAGAGACGGGGAAGGAAAAAATAATAAGCCCAGGAATATTGTAGTCTAAAAATATCCTGAGGAAACATACAGACTTGGAAAGTAAGAGAGCCTCAGGTAGTAGCATCACGCACCCACCCATCTCACTATTGTAGAGCAAGACAGAAAAAGGTATCAGAACTTCTTTTTTTAAACTTCTCTTTCTTTGTGTTACAGTTCCAGAGTAACGAAGCGTTGTTTGAGGCAGTGGAGCACCAGGAGTTGGACCTGGTGCAGCTGCTTCTGTCCCAGTACAGTCTGGAAGAGCTGGACCACAACACCCCAAACAGTGAGGGCCTCCTGCCGCTCGATATCGCTATCATGACCAACAACGTGCCCATGGCCAAGCTGCTACTGCGAGCTGGTGCGAAGGAGAGCCCCCACTGTGAGTAGAGGAGCGCGACGTATACCTGTAGCACCAACCCAGTCACATGGGGGGGGGGGGAATCATTTCAATGTTAATGGGAGAAATCTAAACTACAGAGCCTGTGACGTACTCCGTTTAGTTCACTTGCTGCGTAGTTGCATCTGATGTGGCAATCACGCAGAGAGTAGCACGCACTGTAGTGTCATGTCACTGTAATGTGTTGCAAATTATAATTCTTTTAATTTTACTGCAAATCACAAACACCCACTTTGCTGGAGTGTGCTCACTTTCTGTGACTGATTGAAAGGGAGGTCGACAAAGTTGCCTAATGCTACTATTCAATTGATTCAAGTAGCTCAATTCATTTTGTTTCTGTAAAAAAATATCCAAGATCTCAGGGGTTGCCACGATGTCTCTAACAAGAGCAACGTTTCAGTATCTAATCGTATTTCTCCTTGTAAAGTCTGACAGCTCTTTAGTTTGGAGTCTGGCTGGTCTTCACATGAATCATACCATAGCCAATGCTACCTTGGCTTTGAGCAGGAAGCATGTCGATTTGCCCGATGCTTTCACCGATCAAATCGTGTGTGATATATGGAAAAGCCAAAAGTAGTTGTCAAGTTATGACGCCAGTGAGGCCCCAAAACCACATCTGTCACTTACCGACGGATCAGTCATCATTCTTTTCCTATTTAGATTTCAATCTTTAGCACGGCTCAGAAATGATACCAGACGGAGTTTGTTCGGGGCGTCAACGGCCTCTCGACGGGATTCAACTGTCAATGTGGACGTCAAAGCCGCTGCCACGGCAACATCAGCTGCTTTCCGAAAAGCAACCGCAGGTGTTGCCTGAAGCAACGACGCACGCACACAGCTAATAGCACAATCTCTCTTCGTGCATACCAGGAACACAGTCATCCGCATGCTACAGACAAACACAAACACACACACTCTCTCTCTTTCTGTTGTGTGCTGGCAGAGAAAACATATTAAATGCGATGAAGGGGTGGTAACCATGATGCAATATTAGTCATCTTCATAAGCACTGTCTGTGATCTGCTGAGCCCCCGCTCCCTTCCTCTGTTAATGATTAGAACTCGCCAGTGAGGCTCCTCGGCTGTTTGTGTTTGTACTTGCGCACACACACACACACACACACACACATACACACATATACTTCTCCAGAGCTGAGCCAGGCGTCTTATAAAGGTATCATTAAATTGAAAACACTTGAATGGAAAGTGATGTTTACTGAAGTTTACTCTTTGATTGTGCTCTCTCTCCAGAACTCAAATAGCTCATGAGAAACAGTGAGGTGTGTGTGTGTGTGTGTGTGTGTGTGTGTGTGTGTGTGTGTGTGTGTGTGTGTGTGTGTGTGTGTGTGTGTGTGTGTGTGTGTGTGTGTGTGTGTGTGTGTGTGTGTGTGTGTGTGTGTGTGTACAAAGGACTGAAACACAAAGAAAGAGAGAGAACAACAGCACATAAGGAAAGTAAAGGCTTCTATTTTCATAAGCACCTACTAATCAAACTCCATCTGAGGAGAGTTGACATCAAAGTCGCTGCAGATTCCTTCCATGAGCTTTGAAAGGGATTGACTCTGATGCTTATTGATATTGACAGGCTTGACTACACAGCGTGTGGTTACCAGAGAGACAAAGGCAGATGAAGACTATCAAACAAATTCTCCAAAGCAACTTCATATTCACATTATAAAATCCCTCGTTGGCTTTTCAATAGGACAAAGGCACTTTAATGTGCCGTAGAGGGTCCCAGCCGCCTTGTGAAATAAGGACAAATCAAGACACACGTACACACTTGTGACAGCATCTGGACCAGTTTCCAGCCCTGGAAGGCCTGGAAATGTAAATCAAAATGGACCTTTAACAGATATTTCCATCCATCCCGGAGTATAAATGCAACTTAAGTCCTAACCCTAACCCCCCCCCCGAGCATGGCATTACCTGTTTCAAAAGTGACAGACAGCCTCTAAGTCTTCACACAAGTGGCTGAAGAGAACAACAAAACTGACACCCAGAAGAGACGCCCGGATTCAAAGAGAAGCTCACAGCCACTGAGGAGACACCGAGAGAGCCGCAGAATTAAACACCCAGATGGACATTTTGACACGGGGCTTTAAACTTACTGTCAACAGTGGAATCTAACGCTCAACAGTGGAATCTACAATGAACAAACACAGACCACACAGACTAAACACAGACACACACCAGTCCCAAACACTCCCAGACTGACCAGCCACCAAAGAAGTACAGTACAGTGTGCTACTGTCCTTTTTCACCTTAACAGCTTTACATTTACCTGATCTATACTTTTATTCGAAGGGATCTGTCCGCGTTATGCCGCCACCAGCCACTATCACTAACCACACAGTCATGCTTTGGATAATTCCACTCATTTTCATAAAATAACTTCAGTTAAAGGATTATGTGAGATCAATTGAAACTAACTTTGTTTTTAGAGGTTTTGTTGAAGTAAACATCATTGTTCACATTTTAGTAACACCCAACCCGCTCTCAGAAAAACATTCCTCTGATGGAGACTGCGTGAGGCTGTGGCATATGATATAAATAGATGACTTATACACGTTTCTTTCCACAAGTTTTGCAGAAAAATACTTTTACAATGGCAGTTTAAAGTGATGCTTATGCACGTTCCCACCATTTTGCGTTCCCTTATAACCGCAGAAGAAGAATACTCCTCCCTCTCTTGTCCCTCTCACTTTCATTGCCGCATTTTGTGTCATTTTCTCGTTGATGTCATCCCTAAAGAGGGACTGCTTAGTTAAAAAGAAGTTTATTGAGGAATTTGCCAGCATTTTGGCAAACAAAGACATTAAAAAGAGTTCCCGCAAAAGCAATTTCAGTTGCTTTTGTAGGCCACTTTTGCAGGCCACTGCAATATCGGCATAGCCATGTGCACTTGATCAAAGTAAAACCAACACAATATTTACTTCTCTAATTATGCTAGTAAATGATTTTGTGATGAGCACATCTTTTGTTCCTGAAAACATCCACAATGGTGTAGTTCTACGACAAAAAAAGTGATGTTTTTCACTATCGTCGATTCACAGTATTTTGCATTTACGCTTTGAATCTTGGTTGAAAAAAACAGCCCACTCAAATGTATAATCCACCATTGCTTAGCTTTGAGCTGCTTTTACCGACTGTCTTCTTCATGTGTGAATATAAAAGCATTTTTTGGGGGATTTTCAAAGTAGATTTGAATTATTGGAGTCACTTTAACACGTGCCTCAGGGTGATGAAACTCTCCATTTAACACAGTATGCATGTGTTGACTGTTCTCTCTCTCTCACTGTCTCTCACACGCGTTTCTCAGTCGTGAGTCTGGAGGGCCGAGCAGTGCATTTGGCCACCTTGGTGCAGGAGGCTGAGCAGCGGGTTTCGGAGCTTCAGGCCCAGGTCCGGAGCGAGGGTCCTGGTGAGCGGGAGGGCTCTGACCGGGAGAGGCAGCTAAAGGCCTGGGAGTGGAGGCACCGGCTCTTCCGACGCATGCAGACAGGCTTCGAGCATGCTAGTAAGGCTCGGAAGACGAGCAGTCGTCTTTGGTTTTCTTTCTTTTGCTCCCTTTTTCTCTGCTGGCATTCTGTCTGGGCCGAGTTAATGGCTTCCACACTGGAAAGCCGAGCAAAAGACTGAGTGTGTGTGTGTGTGTGTGTGTGTGTGTGTGTGTGTGTGTGTGTGTGTGTGTGTGTGTGTGTGTGCAAACATAACACGCCTGTATTCCTGCTTTAATTCTTTATAGGCTTTTCATGACACGCTTAGTGGCAGGGTAGACAGCCACCCCCGACAGCAGACTCAGTCACACGCACACACTCCTCCCTTCCATCCAAATTTGCACTTTGATGCAAAAAAAGCTCGTTCCCTCCTTGTTATTCTGTGTCAAAATGATGTTTGTGCAGTTACAATCACAATCACCGACATCCTCGCTTCTTCTCAGTTTCGGCTGAGTCAACATTCATTTGCGAAGATAGTCTATTCCATTACTGACCTGACGCTTTTCAAAAAACTTTTTCCCATTTCTGAAACTGAGCGATGCCTTGTGCAACAGACCAGGAGGACTAAATTATGTCATTACAGTAAGCTGCCAGTTGCATGGGCTCGCTCCATTCTAATGGTGATAATACGCAGTGACGGGTTGTGTGTTTGCTTGTGTTTACCTGCCTGTCTCTCCACTTATTTACTTGCCATAATTCTGTCTGTCTTCCTTCACAGACCCTCCAGACGCACCCAGTGCCGTTCGCCTGTCTGTCAGCAGCAGCACCAGTCTGAGGCTGGACTTCCAGGAACCTGTCTGTGTCAACTCTGCTGTGGTCACCAAGTACAAAGGTCAGCCACCGTGCTCGTCCCAGCGCTTCAGATGACAAGCGTATCCTGGAGTCACAAGCATTTTTAATACCAATTTGTTTTTTTCTTGCGGTATATATTGAAGTTAATACATGTGTTTTGTTTTTGTTTGTGTGTATTTGCAGTGAGCTGGAGCAGTGCTCCTTTATTAAATCCGTTGCTAGGTGAGATGGTGGTGGAGGACACCGCTCCGCTACAGTGCAACATCGCTGGACTCACTTCTGTAAGTTCTGCCAGAATCTCTGTCTCCTCTTTATAATTGACGGTCTGAGCTGTTATATTCAGTATGATGATTCCATCTATCCAGAATCCAAAAATACAGAAGTAAATCTCTCATAGGTGACGCTGTCAAAAGGTAACACCAGGAGCTGCTGCACTAGAAATACATTAGAGATTTGTTTTGAGGGTTTGGATAGAACATCTATCCACGTTGTTTTATCCTCCCCGTGCACATCACGCCGTTTGTGTATGAACCCATTGTCTTGAAAGTCAGATAATCATGTATTATCTGGTAGTTTATCGGTGACACAAGGCTACACAAAGAACCACTAAGCTCTAGCTTTTCCAGCTGTTGGTACTGACTGATTTGAAATTTAGAAGCTATTCATCCCTGATTTTATTGACACGCAAGCTTCGCTCCGGTGACATATGAAGGCATTTCCCAAGTGACTCTTCTTTCATTACAGAAATCCAACTCCACACAAGTTTCAGTCACCATCAATCCCAAATGATTGAGGGGGTGGGAGAAAATTGGAAAACACAGTTTATTTGTTATTTGTTGAAAGTCTTGGCTCCCGACCATTAATAAGCAACAGTTGCAAAACAGCCTCCAAAATGATGGAAGGAGCAGCTTGGTAGCCTGCCACCTGATTTATGTTTGGCATTTTTAAGCGGGCGTGTAGACAAATGGACGCTCCACTGGTTGTTTGTTATTGTGTGAGAGAAACCCCTTCCCCCCCTTTAAGACCCCTGCTGCCAGCCAAAGCTCACTCCTGTCACATGACAGGGGTCAAGGCGAGGTCAGGAAGTGTCGGTGGCTGGTTTGATTGATCTGGCTGAGAAAGGAGAGACAGAGGCCTGCTGTCTGCAGACTGGGCACCGAGACAGACAGAGCCATCACACACACACACACACACTGAAATGACGACAGACAGCGACCTAGCGGGAGACAAGCAGATGCACTGACTCATACACATACATGTGTATATGGTGCCTTAACTGTCATGTGTCCTGTCCTTACAGGGGACCTATTACTATGTCCAGGTGTCGGCCTACAACATGAAGGGCTGGGGGCCTCCTCTAGTTTCCATCCCTGCCTGCGCCGCACCTTCCAGTAAGTGTGAACGCACATGTGTGTGTTCATGTATGTGCCGAAGTATCACATAAAGCAATACATAAAAGTTCCGGTCCAAACAAGAGCCCTGAGGGCTTTTGGCTACCTTCACTAAATTAACACCACGGAAAAAAATTGTTTTCACACAGAGCTAAGCTGCAAGATGTGTGTATGTGCGGTGTGTGTGTGTATGTGCGGTGTGTGTGTGTGTGTGTGTGTGTGTGTGTGTGTGTGTGTGTGTGTGTGTGTCCGTCTTGCATGAATGATACAATCATTCATAGCTTTCTCACACATAGAGAGACTTTTATCGTTTCACATGATTTGATTTGATGAGTCCAACGTCATTCCGACGTTGCTTTGACATCATTGGGGAGGGACGACAGCTGAACCCTTCAGGGCCAGCAGGCTGGGTTGGTTTTGGGACCCCCCTCTGTGGACGTCAGAGTGTGTAACCATAGCCTCAGGATGGCGTTTGGGGCTGGCTGGCAGAAGAAGCTGCCCGGGTTCAGCCAAGAAGTTAACCGTGAAGCCATGTGCAACAACAGCTGAGGTGTTGACTCACCAGAGCAGCTCTGACCCTTTTTTCTTCCTTTCTCTATCTATCTATCTGAGAGCTGTCTGTCTGTCTGTCTGTCTCTCTCTCTATCTATATTTTAGGTTTCTAACTCTTATTTCTATAAGAGTTTAAAATGTTTTCTTTGGTCAAATAGTATAATATAACATTTGCTGATTTGTAAGTAAATTCAATAATTCGTGTGAAGGGATTACTTCAGTGTATTGATTCATGAGCTGAGTTTCGTGATACTGTAGCTGACTGTATGCAGCATGTTGAGTCCGTGCAGTCAGTACCCACCTACTGTAAGAGAGTGAACATAGGTACTGTGAGTGTGTTGGCACACTCGGGGCACATCTGGGGAACACATGAACATGTTTGTCCTCATCAGCACACAGTGTTTTTCAGCAAGTGTATGTGTGTGTGAGTAGGTAGTAGTGTGAGTAGGTGTGTGTGTGTGTGTGTGTGTGTGTGTGTGTGTGTGTGTGCGTCTTCATTTTAGGAGACTGGGCTTTCCCTCTCTTTTTTTTTCTACTGTCCACCTCCCTCCCTCTCTCAGAGCTAATTTCGATGTTGCGTGTTTGTGTTTTCCATTTGGGCCTACCACTGGAAATATTTGCATGTCTGTGCTGCAGCACGCGGCGCGGCCCCAACAGTGGGGGCCTTATACCGGGCCGTAGACGCCCATTAAAGGGCCCGCTTGTCCTGTCGGGACAGGCACCTTTCCGGGAATAGAGCTCACCGTGTTTCAGCCCCACGCGCCCTCCGGGGGGCTCCAGGAGAGGGAGTGTGGGGTCGGGGGGGGGGGGGGGGGATGGGGGGGCTGGGTGGTGGTTGATGGGGGTAGGGGGGGGCGGGTTATCGCTGACATGTCCTCCAATGAGCAAGCATGGATGCTGGCTTACTACCACAGTAGGCAGAAGGTGCTGAAGGATCGTTTTTCTGCAGATATGGTGATCTATGAGGAGGGAAAGAGTGTGTGTTTTTAAGTGTATACGACTGGGACAGAGGAAACACCCAGGAAGAAAAGCACACAGAGGAATAGAAAGAGATAGTATTACAATAACTGCACTTTCTAAATCTTTTGCTCATAGAAGCATAGCGGGACGTGTAGTGTGTTACTCTCTGTCACTGGGGCAGACACACCATGTTTGTGTGTCTTTCTGCATATGTGTGTGTGTGTATGTGTGTGTGTGTGTGCATACTGACTGTTCCAGTAGCAGTGGTGCTCAGTACGTCTGTCTGTCAGCCAACCACAGCCTTCTCGCACTGGGGTGGGTGCTGTTTCCTATAGCACACACACACAAGACCTGTTTGAGAGAAGCAGGCCGTCTCACACACCTCACACTCCTGCTGTTGGAAGCCTCAGGAACAGGGCCAGCCCAAGAATTGTTGGGGTCCCAAGTAGAACTTGATTAACCTCCTCCCAATCCCCAGACTAACCTCACATAGAGTCCCACTGGCGTATGTCATTGCTCCATAGTCCATAGAACCAGGTTCACCTATTTCAAATAAACCAAATACTGTTAATCAAACGTTCCACTGTTAGCACAATCTGCATGTTTCCCTAGCAGCAGCCTGTCCGTAGTAAAAATGTGACACGGCTGACAAAACAAAAACTAAAGTAAAAGACTAACGGTGGTCAACGTTGGATGTTTCTTTATTCATAGAAGAAGAATCAACTTCCTGATCTACAATCAAAGGAAGACTCTCTGAAAACATGGCTCCACAGTGGAAAATATACAGGACAAAGAAGCACAGCTCTCTTTGTCCCAGTGTTCAAAGTACCATTTAGGAGTAATAAAAGTGTCATGATACGTACTGATGACACCTGATATACCTAAAGAACAAACATACAGCAGGCGCTCCCATTTGTCAGCTCATCTCTGCAAACCCATGTTAATAATGCGGAGCGACACACTGAGAGTGCATTTTTGCCAATAAAAGCAGCATATGGACACAGGCTCTTACCTTCCACAATAACTGGAATCTCACAATATCACGAGATCATGCAAGAATTGCAGGATCAGAGATCAAACGAGATCCATAACTGCATTCCGATTGCCTCGTAGTTCCCTAATAAAGGTTATTCAGCCATGTTAAGTAAGTACCACAAATGCTCAGTTCAAAGGGAACCGTGTAGCGAAATACTGGACAAGGTCCAGTCGTCATCCTGTGAGGAGCTGTGGGCGTGTTTTGTGTCCGTGTGACACGACGAGGCGACTGTTTGTTCAATCTAAACAACAATGGTGAAGAGAACCAGAGTATTTATCCATTGAAAGAAGAGTAAAGAAGTACACTGAAGGTTTCTGTTATGGAAAAGATGTTTTTGCTATTCTCCCCGAGTTTGATTGTCAGATGGTTCTGTGAAACAAACCATCTGGTGTGTCGGGTTATGGATTCATGCCCCCGGGACCACAAATGTTTGTACAAAATGTTATAACAATTCATCCAATAGTTGTTGAGATATGTTACTCTGGATTAAAGTGGCTGACCAACAGACCGACACTGCCGTCCTGAGCTGTGCTTTGCTTCTCCATCATTAATGCAGAGTACAGCTGACCTGTCCTATGACTGTTGATAAGTATGGAACATCGCAGTGTCGCTCTTCTAATGTCGTGTTTCTCACCTCTGTCTGCAGGTTGGAGGGATATCGATGGCCGCGCTCCACGTCAGAGAGGCCAGAAGGAGGCACTAGACCAGCTACTCGGGCAAATAAAAGAAGCTCACCGCCACTGTGTCTGCCATGGTATCAACAACCTTTTGATCGATTTGGTGGGCGTGTTTCGCTAAAAGGCTGAACAGTAATACGAGAGCTTTAACGTTTTACATAGCTGACCCCGGGTGAAACCCAAACCTTGTAGCGATAGCGACTTGCTGTACTCTGCACATGTTATACCACACTAGATGTTTTAAACTGCCATTGGGTTTAACTATGGAATTACATGCATTCATTTCCTTAGGTAGAACTTGAAAGTACGTGACCTTAAGATCAGTTTTTAGGTCTGGTATCAGCTGCAGTAAAGTCGCTGAATTGAAGTGAAATGCACCCTGAGCGGTGCTATGAGCTCCTGACATAAACCTGGGTCGTTTTCACTGCGCCTGTCACATTTTAAAACAAACACATCGGAATTTTCAGCCACCATCTAGTTCATGTTTCAGAAATATTCTCGGCGTAAACAAACATGAGCAGTGGACGGTTCAACGCGCAGGTGTAACACGTCTCACCAATTGCTGTGTTCCATCTCACCTTGACGGACACTTTACAATCTCAGGCACGACAAGTACTTTGGGGGCCATACACCCTAAGACGGCATGCCACCTCAAAAATAATACCCTCCCCTCTGTCTCAACAACCGCCCCCCACACACACACACACACACACACACACACACCCTTTTACATCTTTCCATGACTCAGCCCTTCCTCTGTTGAATACCTCTCTCTCTCTCTCTGTGACAAAATGCAGATCAACTTCTCTCACACTCAGGCTGTTTATATCCCCAAACACTGCAGGCTGTAAGCTGCTCCCATAAGTGTCAAAAGCTGTCCACACTGACTCTTTTACATGACGGCAAACTGCATTTAGCATTGAGCAAGTTGTCTCTCTTTTTTCCTCGCACACCCACATGCCCAAACACACTCACCCACTTACCATTGTCCACTGTGGCCAGACCGTATTTGCAATAGGGCGAGACGCAATATAATAGTCAGTATTGAGTGGCTCTTGGTTCTTCAGACGGCGACTGATTGAGCTTGAGAGTTCAGGCACGGTAGCCAAGGTGGCGTGTCCCGGGGTCATGTTTGTTATTCCTGTAAGAGACGCGTCCCGGGCTGGAGTCGGGAGAGGGCATAAATTAACACTGACTACCACTGCCTCCCACCTCCACCCCCCACGGCCCGCCAGGCGTCCTGTCTACTGTCCATACATATACACACACATAAAGATAGACAGGCACACACATAGATACACATGTACATGAAGCAGACACAAATATTCGACTACATGCTCTCTCTTTCAGCTCTGACTCTCCCCCACATGTCCATGTACGCACCTCCGTCGCAGCCCCGGCTTATAGCCCACGCCACATTCTCCCTCTTGTCCAAACACTATTAATTAAACTGTGAAAGAGGCCTTGACTAACACAGGCACCCCAGCAGTCAGCCCTACTTGTCTGTCTTACTCAGTGTCAAACACGGTCTGAGGCCAGGAGGACCAGAGCTGAACAGACTCGCGAGTAAAGAGAAACTTGGGGAGGTGAGAGGGGTCGAGGGGTGCTGTTTTTTCTTGTTGCTCCAACTCGACTCGTCCACCTGAAGGGAAAATTAGTTCTTTTTCGGGTCCTGAATGGGGGGATTTATTGACTTTAAGTGGCCTGGGGCTGGAGTAAGATCACCTGGGAGGGGAGGAGAGGGACTCTGTGAAGGGTTTGGGACTCAGGCTTTCTAATGAGTTGGGAGGTGCGTTATCTCACCAACGGGCGCGCACACACACACACACACATGCATATATACACACACGCCTCCCACTCTCACCTCCAACCCCCCCCAGGCCCACTAAAAATAAACACGTCCCCACAGACTTAACTGACCTCCCTGTCAGTGAGTGGCAAAGGGTTAAAACACACACAGACACACACGCACACATTACTGCAGCTCCTTGGCTCCACTCGTAAGGCTGTAGCTCAAGACATGCCATGGTCCAGCAGCTTTAGTATGTGCAGGTAAACACACACACACATACATATACACAACGTTAGTGTCCCTCTGGGACAGGAGAGCTAGTGGTTCCCTCAAGGCCCATAGTCTGCTACTGGCAGCCAGCATGCCAGTCAAATGGTGTCGCGCCACTGGAGCGCATGAAACGTCGAAGAACATTCCACTCTGACCGCGTTGTTGGTCGTGTCAGGTTTGCTGTCAATTAGGCAACGGGCTGTCACTGGAAGAGATGTTTCTCCAGTTTGTCAGGGCAGAGGTATTCATTGGTGTTTGCAAGAAAATCAGACAAAGCTATCAGAGTCACGCCACAGATTACTCACAAGAGCGTTGGCTTCAAGCATCAAGCAGGGCCATCAGAATATTCATTCAAAGGTAATCCGACTGATTTATTCTGTCTGCGATGGAATTAACAAACGTCTTTTTTTTCTTGTCTGTTGTCTCGTCCACACAGAACAGTGTAAAGCTCCACCGCAAGGGAGGAAGCACTCGGTATCCAAAAGCCTGCGCCACCTCTTCCAACCCACCAGCAAATTTGTTAAAAGCTTGAAAAGGTAGATGCTCCGTTGACCTCCGTGCTGGAGTCGAGGAGACTTTAAATGTGAAAGGAATTGTAATTAATGTGTGCATTGGAAATGTTGTGTTTAATTTGTCAGTTCACGTATATATTTTCAAAGAGTACTCATTTTTGAGAGATGACAGTATATCCATTATTCATTGTTAAACATACTACTGACTTCGTGGTGTCATGGTTTTCATGGCAGCAACATACTTTAATGTCATTCCATCACACTTATAACCCCTTTAGACACCAAGGAAAGATAGCAGAAAAGTGTGTCTGCCTTATCACGCGTACCTTTTCTGTGTTCCTTTCCAGAGGTCTCTATCTGACATCCATATTCTACAGAGATGACAATGTGTTGGTGACTCCAGAGGACCAGATTCCTATCGTAGAGGTTGAAGATTCCTACTCCAGCTCCCTTATGCAGGACTTCCTCTGGTTTACCAAGGTAGACAGACAAAAAGAGAGAAAGAAATAACTTATATAAGTACAAAAAAAGTGAATTAACTACCAAACAGGAATTATTTATTGAATACGATTATGCTAAAAAATACTTTTTTTGCACTAATTTACATGGACACATTGCTACAAACATTGTTGCTAGCATATTATTACATTATCCATCAGTTATTGATACTCAACAGGAGATTATAGCTTATGTTTTCCAGTGCATTTGAAATAACGTGTTGTATATATTAATACAATCCATGTGCCAGGTATCCTATCTATGGGAGGAGATTCCCTGGCTGCAGCAGTGTCTTAGTCCTTCCCAGTCATCCTGTTCCTGCACTCTGCAGACACGACTCAAGATGCTGCAGGCTGTCTCCCAACTACAGGTAGTAAAATGCTGAGTAGACTATTGGGACTATGATTGTGCAATTTATATCGTGGTGGTTGTGATAACCGTGACCTCTTGGTCTGAACATTTTTGATTAATACCCTCCGCCCTCTCCTCAGGGAATGCTGGGAACCCAGGACCTTGGTCAGGTGTATTTTGAGCCAATCAAAGACAAGCATGGTAACGCCCTGCTGGTGCTCCTCAAGGACATGAATGCCTGTCCAAACCTGGATGGGGTTCGCTGGACGCAGCTTTGCAAACTGCAGCTCCAACGCAAGTCCATCTCGTCCCCTGAAGAGCCAACCGCCTTGGACATGCTGCTGATCACACTCCACGTGAGTCCTACAGGAGTAGACGGGCAGTGATTGGTAGTTAGTTCAGTTTTGGAAAATGTTTTGTTTTTTGCTTTTGTTTTGGAGACAGGCTGCTTCCACGGCGGTTAGGAACGGTCGGAGGGTTTGTCAGCAGCGGTCGTGGTTTTTATCGGGATCATTCTTTGCATTTGTTTGTGACCCGGAGATTTAGCGAGATGAAACAGTGTAGTGTGAGGCTTTGTCAACAACAAAATGACCCCAAAAAACTCTGGAAAACATCAATATATTGGTATTGCTCTTATGTTTTTAAACTTTCATTCACCAGAACCAGTAAACATGAGGCTCCACGGCTGAAACAATAGGAATGTCAATTGAAATGTGCTTCCAATTACCAGTGCTGCTTGTGCAGACACTCTTTATTTAGACCGACAGTAATCATCGTGACTCCCTTCTTCCATTTGTCACCTTCTTTGTAGAGACATGTTGAAATAGCAAATTAATTAAAAGCCAGCTTTCAGGTCAAATGTTGGCTATATGCCAACCCAACATGAATGTCGACCATCTCAGTCACTTTATTTTGAACAGCTGCTCATTCAGGCAGTGGAAATTGGAAGGTTACGTTTGAATTTCAGCACTGACGGGCCGACGTGACGATGATAATCTTTGCTAATTGTTGTTGTTTTGTGTTTTGTAACTAATGCTGTGTGGCTCTTTTGCTCAGAACGATCACAACCTGGAACCAAACCACAAGTTGATTTTGTCTATATAGCCCGGTGAACTTGATACCATTGCTGGAATGCTGTTTTGTCTCCAGTGTACGTTAGTTTGGCCCTGTGGTTTCAAAACAATGGTGGAGACTCCCTTTGGCAAAACCGCAATTCACTGAAATATTTGTTTTGTGGCCAGTTATGAACAAATTGTATGATGAAATACACAAAAATGTGCTGATGGGCTTTTTCTTTTTGCTGTGCTGACTTCCACTTCAAACATGTTGGAACGTTAGTCTCTCAAGGACAGCAAAACATGGAAACAAATCCATTCAGATGAATGTGAGGTTGCGTAAAGAGACAAAATTAGATACCACACGATCGACCCCAGTCAACAATACCATACACGTGCTCTTACTCAGTCTCTCTCCACCTGCTGTTCGCAGGAGAAGCTGGCGTATCACAGGCGGAGCAGGAAGATATTGTCTCCAGGCTTATACCTGGGCTACCTGAAGCTGTGTACGTCGGTGGAGCAGATCAGAGCGCTGGTGCCCCAGAAACTCCCCAACGTCCTCTGTCACACCAAAATTCGGGACAACGGCAACGTGTCCAGGTGGGGATCATATGTCTGTGTATGTTTTTCTATACGGCTGAGACTGAAAGTTAAGAGTTTTGACTAGAAACCTGACCATTCAGGCAAAAGCAATGACAAAAGATACCCGTGATGTGGATTAATGGCGTGTTCTTCATGTGTGTCGTTTTCAGAGAGGAGTGGCAGTGGCTGCAGGCTCTCACCTCTTTGGATGAGGCATTGGAAATGGACATGGACGAGCAGAGTGCTCCACATCGCCTCCTACAGGACCTGCGCAGCGCCATCATAGACCTGATGGCTCACATCAATGTCCTCGGCAATCAGGTCCAGAGTCGATCTGAAACACGTTGTGTCTTTGGCCATAAGCATACGATTCCACAGTGACATTTGAAGCCATTTCTTTACCAAATGGAAAAACAAATGCTATTCTGCATTGTCTCGAAACTCGATAGAAAGATACCCAGCCAAGTTCCAGCGGCAGTGAACATGATTCCAGTGGATATTCAGCCAGTTCTGGTTAGACCACTAATTCTACATGATTTCAGTAAAAGAACATGGTTTGAATTCCAGCACAATGGCAATCATTGTCCATTGACCTTTTACCACCCACTGTACCAAGCACTGCACAGACCTTAAGAGACTGCTACGACTGCACCATTAAAACCTACACGATCATGAACATGAACATGCATATAGAAATAGATATAGATATAGATATATGTAGACAATCATCAGAATGTAGAGCTAAAACCTGTATTTGTTTCCAGAGGAGATACAGATGTTAAAAAAGGTTTAGAAACAACAAATATGGGTTTGGCAGTAAGATAGATTTTCTCTTGACCTGCTCCACAAAAGAGCCCAACAGTGTATTAGTGGTGTACAATAACCCCTAATTACAACAAACCATCCGGTCGCCATATTTTGTACTTCTGGTTTCCACTGTTGGAGTTGGAGCCTCCGGTTCTATTTTCAAGATATTTAAATGAGTGAAGAATGTACTTCATGGTGGCTTAGCGGCCTGTGATCCAAACCCTGGAACTGTGACTTCCGTCCTTTGAGTGCAACCAGGGGCCGACCCTTTACTTCTAGACTTCCTTAAATGGATTCCTCTGGTTCCAAAGCCCCCCTGAGATCACCTGTCTTTGTGTGTCTAGATGCAGGACTTCCGTATCTATAGCCAGGAAGTGGTGGAGTTTGGGGAGAAAGTGTCCTTCCTGCTTCTCCTCCCACCTTCAGATGAAGTGTGCACAGCTCCTGGCCAGAACAACCCCTACTCCCCCCGCTCTGGCTTCCTCACCCTGCCCCTGCAGGTCTTTGAACTGGGTCAGTATATCAGATGTTTGGCAGAAATGTGAATTCTGACACCAACTGCTGTTTCCACATCTATATGCTCCACCTGTGTTTAATGGCCCAGTGTTTTACGTTTATTTCTCCTTGTTGGATTCCCTTTCTCCCACAGTCCACTTTAATGCCTATTGCCCCAGTTTCATTGGCCAGTACTGCAGAGTATCGGCTTTGCTGGAACTGGAGTCCCTCATGTCCCAGCAGGCCCTAAGGGAGGCCTTCTCTGAGACCGAGCTCCTGGCTGCTAAGAAGAAACACCAGCAGGTCCAGGACCACATACAGGTAACATAACACACATATATATATACATATATATGTGGAATCAAATGAATCCAATGATAAATTGTATTGTTACTGAGAGCAACTATTATGATCTTGTTAACTGTACAACAGCAAATGGAGGAGGTGTGGCGTGACGCGAGGTGGATCATGGACGCCCTGCAGTATGCCCGCTACAAGCAGCCATCAGGAGGCATCTCCATAAGCTGGATCATTGACTTCTCCAAGGAAGTGTTGCCCGACAAGCCTCCATCCACCTCCTCTCAGCCAGACTTCATGCCCTCGCCCATGCCTTCACCCGAACCCTGCCGCAAGCACTCAGGTCTGAATCGACTCTTGCAACAGAAACATGGAGGTTATATGACACTGTTATACATGTATAACATGCAACTTCCTGCACACACTATCAATACAGTATAAGTACGAGCACCTTTTCTCACATTCTGCAGATTTTGCCGGACTGTCAGACGAAGAGGGCTCCTCTGAAGTCTTCCTCACCACCGACAGTGACTACGACTCCAGCCGAGCCCAGAGTCCCCGCGAGCTGGACCTGTTGCCCCCCTCACCCCTCTCATCTTCTGCGCCTCTGGAGACCCGCGGCTTCCTGCGTAGTGACGGGAGCAGCTCTGAAAGAGGGATGTGTCTCGGCGGGGGTGGACGCGTAGCGGGGTCGCTGAGGGACTCCACGCCAGATGTCCTCCAGGCCTCGGAGCCACAGCACGGGAGGGAAGGTGAGCGGTGTGGCGGAGGGGTTCGGTGTGGCGTGGAAAGGCGAAGGGGGGGCCCGGAGCTTTTTGACAGTGACTTCATCCTGCCCAGCAGGCAGATCGAGCTGCTGCACATCACAGAGAAGAGACAGGCCTTCTGTGTGAGAACCAGCAGCCTGGAGTTCCCTTCCACCACCTCAGCCCACCAGCCTTACTCCTACCACACTACCTGCCCCTCGCCGTCCACCTCGCCACAGCGGAGATGCCACAGGCCCTCGTCAGTGGACCGCTGTTGCTCGGCTGAGCGCTGCCTGCCGCAGCTTCCGCCGGCGCGTACTTTATCAGAGGACAGCGGCACACAGAGACTCTCCTCGCAATCACCCGCCGCCCTCAGGAAAGGCTGTCATGGCACACTCAGAGTGTACCCACAGTATCGCACAGGCCTGCCTAAGGAGACCAGCGTTAAGGTATAGATCCGTTTTGACACGTGGAAGCAGTTCACCTATAAATATATTGTTGTGTTTGTGACAATAGTCTAATCTTCTCCTCCTGTGTTTTCAGCTTTGTGCAACTCCAGGAACGTCAGCGCGGGAGATGATCCAGCTGGTGGTGCAGGAGATGAACGTCGTGTCACGGCGGATGCTCGGCAGCAGCGGAGGCGGTGGTGAGCAGGAGCAGTGTGTGTACTACGGCTCTGAACAGTTGAAGCACTTTGGCCTCGTGCTAGTTGTGGACAACAGAGAAAAGTGGCTTCAGGATGATTTCTGTCCGCTGGAGCTCCAGAACCCCTGGCTCAGGGGCAAACTGTGCGTTCGCATTAAGGAGTATTCACCACTAGCGCTCAAACACAGCCGGGCCACCACAGTGTGACACGTCCACAAGAGAAAGGAGTTCATGCCAGATTCTTTTTGGATAAATGTGTGTGGAAATGAAGGAACCGTTACATTTGTAAAAACAGGCTCCTAAACTCTATTTTCTCTCCAACTGTGGTGTTACCCTCAACTAATGCAGCTCTAACATGTCTATTTCCTGCTGTGCTCTGTTTCCATGAAATGTGTTCCCCCGGTTCGTTGGACCTTTTTTTTTTTTTTTTTTTCTATCAACATCAGAGACCCCCATACGGACACCAAAATGAACAAAGTGGAACAATGAGGAAAATAAGTTTTTGTTGCTGTCAGAAATCACTTGTGGAAATGATCGTGATGCTGAGCGAGATTAATGGAGCGTCACTTTGACTTCTGGCACGGTTGGCGGCACCTTGGGCCGTGCTCGTTGCCAAAACGACATGGGCAGCTTCATCCTAACCAGCCACACGCGGGCACGGCTTTTGCTATGAACTCTCTCATTGTGCCGTTCCCAAAGAGCTGTCGGCTGCCGCCGCCCGGCCCCCATGTTCCCCAGGATGTGGGCTCTGGACCTGACCCAGAGGCCAGGAAGGAAGGGAGAAGTACAGAAGGGGGGGGGGCGCTTGAGGACGCAATCGGCCTGACGATTTGGCCCGTCAGCTTGCCACTCAACTGCTCTTGGCCACTGTACTCTCTGGTAGCGAAGCAGCCAAGTAAGGGAGAGAGAGCTTGATACAGAGTGAGGGCGAGAGAGGAGGTGGAGGAAGATGAAGGTTGCATCTTTCAGAACCTGGCACTGGTTCTCATGTGCTCTTTTTTTTCCCTGGCGCAGCAGTAAAATCTCTGTATAGTAGACTCAGTCGTAGTGTAGCGAACAAATACTCATGTTGTGAAGTAACACAAAATAAAACCAGCTAATTTGGGATTTTTCACAACAGAGGAAACACAAGCAATACTTGAGTTTTGTTTTTCTAATAGATGAGGAAAAAAAAGCATGTTAACCTTCCAGAATTGTGCTGAGTTCCTCTTAAGTACTGTAGTCCATGCTGTGCTAAAAGTTAACCAGTTCCGTGTTTTGTTGTGTTTGGTTCAGTGGTATTCCCAGATGCATCAGAGAAATGGTGCCCACCAGTCTAGAGCAGGGTCTCCCAGAGGGACTCTGCTGTGAAAGGGATGACTCGAGTTGTTAAGAGGCCGGTGCTTGTTAGCAGACTAACATATCGTACATTCCAGACTTCAAATTAAGTTATATATGCAAGGAAAATACATTTCAACCCATGAACAAGCCGCTACGCCCTGCAATGCGTGTGACCAACGGAGAATAGTAACGGCAAAATGTCAGATGTAAAAACAATGATCATGAGAGAAAACTTCAGACGCACACACACAGCCGGGTGTTTTAATTGTGATGGGATTCTATCTATCATGAACATTCATTCATACAGAATTTGTAGTTGATCAGATTTAATCGCAGGAGCCCGTCAATCAACAAAACATCAATAAACATTTGTTTTTATTACTTTAGAATGTAATCTTATCCAACAACATTGTCAAACCCACAGTCAGTGTGGCCTATTAGAAAGCATTGCAGTGCTAGCTTCTCTACCCTGATGGTAGCCTTGCAAGGCTCAGCACTGAGTCAACAGCCTCTAGTATGTGGATTACGTCCATTACCAGAACACTGATGCACGTATTGTATGTTTTGGAATGAATAGCATTGATTCTAACCACACAATAAATAAGGCCTCTTAACAGTCTAAACCATCCTTTTTTGCTACTGTTTGGAAACCAGGTTTTGATTTCTCTGTTCACACTATACAGTCTGTGAAACCTCACAACTTTACTTTGGAATCAGAACAGTCTGCATTTTTTTGACATCACTCTCCACATCTCAAACTGCAGGCTGTTTTGTTGTGTCTTTGTTTTTGCTCCCAACTATCTTTCAGCATACGATTAACATTTCTTTCTTTCTTTTTTTAACCGCTATAAAACGTCAACACAGGCTCAGCAACATCATGCCGTTATAATAACCTGCAGCATTTCCAAATGTAGCACCAGAAACGGTCCAAAAGAGGAGAGATTGACGGGTGAAGTCCGTGGACCTGGCCTCAGTTATTGTAGCGTTTCAGGTTCCCAGCATGTTGTCGAACCTGTCACAGGGAGAGTTAACGGAGTTTAATTTCCTTTCCACTTTCAAAGATGTGTTTACGTGCAACTACTGTATAAAGATGTCTTAAGACAAGCTGATGTTATAAGTTGTAAATGGTTTTACTAATGGCTCGAACTGTTGTGTTAGCGCTTAGATGTCTTCTTTATTCGCATTGTTAAAAGCAGTTTTTACGAGGGCCATCTGCAAAAACAAATCACACAACCAGAAACTGAACCGTGTACATAGACGACCAAGACCAGGGGATGAATGTACTGTATCTGCCCTAAATGTGAAAGTAAGTGAATGTGGGACAGTCATCACTGCTGAGGTCAAAGGTCAGTGAAGTTATAGGCAGGAGTCTGTCTTTAGATTAAGCTAAAGGGGAAGAGGGGGGGGGGGGTTATATTCCCTTTCCACTTGAAGAATAAAGTAAAGCCCCGTGTTTACAAGGAGCTGTTGGCAGAGCCATCAGGCGAAGTCATGAAGGAGACATCACGTCACTTTTTTAAAATCTATTTTTATTGAACAATAAATGAATATTACAAAATAAAAGCTGTGGTTGTTTATGAGGGTTTTCTTCTCTTTTAACAGATCGCCGCACACGAGTGTAGGAAGTTTCTGACCTTCATGTGAGTCCCACTGAGCAATAACAACATCTTTTATGTGATACTGACCTTTTTACACTTCCTGTTTGAGAGATGTAGTCCATGCATGAACTACATTGTCTTAGGTCCAGAGCTGAACATTTCCCTGGGATTCATGATATATTTTGGCACACCTCTTCCGCCATAAGGATCATAACAAGCTCATATTTCGAGTGTGCGCAGACCAGATTCTCTTTGGGGCTTATTCTTTTCGTTTTGGAGTTTCATCCACATGTATGACACACACCCAAAAGCTGCCTGTTCATCTTGATACGAATGACAGTAAATGACAAATAGAGGGCACTTGTTCCTGCAGATGCTATACTGCAATGACATCATCAGTGTTAGCCCAGTTGATGAAAACTGAAGGGTGGGCAGCTGCAGACAGAATCGCACAGTATAAGTGGTGGGCAAGGCCACATGAAGCCTGCAGCGCGATACTCGCCAAGGGATGAACAATGATGTTACTATTGCCTATGTTGATGGAGTGTTTGTTTTTGTAACAGGTTTGAATGGAGTTTAGGTTTGGCATTAGGAAAATACTTGACATAATGACATCTCCTCCACCAGTTTCAGGGTGCATTACGTCAGCTTTACATTCTCAATGCAGCACTGTAGAGATGAGATATGCATGCTTGTAGAAGTGCATTCAACATAAAAATAAGATGTTTTTAGATATTTAGATATATATTAAAGTAAAGTTTTTCAATGAGAAACAATGTTTCTCAAACAATGAGAAAAAAAAATGCTCAGGTCCTCTATCAGATGAATTATATATTTTTGCCAGAACTACATTAACTTAAAAGATATTCCAGATGTTTAACTTCATGGAATCCAAGGCCTCCATCCACACTGAGAGAACACTTTATTTTGAAAGTTTTACCTCTGACTAACCCTGTATTTGATGTCACAGTGTCCTGTAGTACACCTGTGCATCACTGCAGCAAAGCCAGATGTTGAATTCATTAACATAAATATCTTGCTCATACTTTTAATTTTACAGTTTACATATTTACTGTTGCTCACTGGTACAAAGAAATATGACCTTTTTTAGAATTAAAAGTAATGGAACTAAAAACATCTGCGTTTTTGCATCATGCATAAATACATGCATAAACATCAACAAGCTTTATGTTGCCAGCTCTGTTATTACACGCTTTGAGTTTATGTTTCGTTGAGTCGTGATCCCAGGGCTGCAATCCGGCTGGGCCAGGTTGCTTTCAGCAGGCTCATATCACACCGCTCCCGAGCTAGCGCCATGTGTTTTTTCAGCCCTTGAGCAAATAAAATGCTGCATGCTTCCCTGTCAACAGATCCTACAAACACTAATGTGCAGATGGACGCACAAACACACATTGGTGCACACAAGCGGCATGCACTCCGGAATCCTGATATTTAGATGTGCAAATGCACATGTATACCATGTAGAGGATTTACACTTTTGCACTATATCGAGACAAATTCACACACACACACACACACACACTCCCAAGCAGC
The DNA here is from genome assembly GCF_050575085.1 of Anarhichas minor. Classification (NCBI taxonomy): domain Eukaryota; kingdom Metazoa; phylum Chordata; class Actinopteri; order Perciformes; family Anarhichadidae; genus Anarhichas; species Anarhichas minor. The sequence continues at coordinate 11,367,993 of NW_027466463.1, read as the reverse complement.
TTATCACACACAAACACACAAATCATGCCATAAGGCATCCTTGCCAACACACTACGCCTTTAAGAGCAGCCCTTTACCGTTTATTGACAGTAACTTAAGAATTGTACTGGAATTCTGACACCTCCTAATTTTAAACCTTCTGACTCCAGGAGGACCCGAGCTAAATATAAACCCTGGCACACATCTGAATAGCTAAAAAGAAAACATTCCCAAAAGGCCCTGAATAGTGGCTATTCATGCACTTAAAAGAAATTCAAAGTGGAGTGTTCAAGCGCAGCGACTTGTGACTCATCAAAATATCTGCAGCGACAAAGGGAAGTCGCGCATCTCGGAGATTCACTCGATAGGGGATTTCGTCAGCACCTCCCCTGGCCGTGAAGCAGGAGGCCGTTAACGGAAGGAGTCACTGGTGGGTGCGTATGAGATCCGCCTGCAAAACAGCAACCAATGCATCGTGAAAGTGAGAAAGCTTCAGGCTCTAATCCCCCTCCGGCTCAGGGTGCCCCACCTCCGCGCTCTTCAACTTGACCCTTCATGAGTTCGTTTAGGATTATGGGCCAAAGGGTGGCCTTGGCTAGATAACCTTACAGACACACACACACACACACACACACACACACACACACACACACACACACACACACACACAGCTTCTAGCCTACATGAATCAGAAAAGGGCACACTTACCCAATGTGTACAGCTGTCTTGTATAGATGTATGCCTAAACAAGTGACTGGATGCAGACATGTATTCAAGGAAAATGACATGTGCTGATCAACCAAACGCACACTTTTCTCATATGCTTGAACCCCACACTTTGCAGAAGTTAGTGACAATATGAGCAGCTTTGACAGCCACAGTGACATCCCTCTTTCCTCTTCTTCTTTTTACATTTCTGCACCAACCGATCTGCTGTTTCCCAATCATCCCGAAGCCCCTCACATCCAGCACCACCCCCCCGCCCGCACCCTGCCCACCCTACCACCAGCCTGATCTCAGCCTGGCACATACTGGCGGATTAGCAGCACACATGCCGGCGTACACATACATGTGTTTGTTTCTGTATGTGTGTGTGTGTGTGTGTGTGTGTGTGCGGTGGGTGGGAAAATTGAAGCCTGCCACTACTGAATCACTCATTTCTCATTCTCTCTCTCTCCCTCCCTCCCCAGGGCCCATAAACCTTTAAAGCACCTATAAAACACTTGGCGAGGCCTTTTTGAAGTTTTTATGAAGATCTGGCTTTATTGTTCCCAAGAGATGAGCCCCGCTCCGCTGGCGCCTCGGAGCTTTCTGGAAGTGCCAGTGAATTCAGGAGGGGGGGCAGTGTGGTAGCAGAGGAGGGAGTCCCAGGGAGGGAGGGGTTGGCACTGTGGAGCCTGCGTTTTTATGCCCCCCTGTGCATGTGCGTGTAGCGTGTGGTGCATTTGTGTGTGTGTGTACATGCATGTAAGTGTGTGTCAGGGTGGCAGATGAGCTGCAGATGCAATGTGAGCAGCGACAGTGACATCTTTATCTTTGGGTGTTGAGTTTAAGTCCTTGGATTTAAGACGCATCAAATCAAATTCAAGTTCAGAAAGTTCTAATAAAAGCACACGTGTTCGAGCACAAGCATGCGTGTGTTGTAGCATGTGTGTGTCTGCGTATATTGCCTGCGTATGCGTACGCAGACGATGGGGCCAGCAGGTTGCGTCCTTGTTGTTTGAAGTGGGGCTCTGTTGTTCTCATAGAGCTAAATGAATGGAGCCGGACCCCCCTCCATCTGTCTGATCCAGCGGCACCGGCCCTCCCTCCCAAATCCCGGCTCCGACGCCCGACGCACCCCTCCACTCCCCCCCCCCCCCCCCCCCCCCCCCCCTCAAAGGAACAGTTGGCAAACGGACGGCCCATTAAACAGGCGAGGGCGACGAGCCCTCACCTCTAAGCAACACTTGTAAGAGTAGAGGGAGAGTGTGTGACATAGGCGAAGAGAGAGAGAGAGAGAGAGAGAGAGAGCAAGAGAGAGGGATGAAGGAGATAAAAGTAATCAAGAAATGTGGAACTCGTGTACATTGTATGTGTGAATGTGTTTGTAAAATGCAAAACCTAAAAGTGCTTCGTGTGTGAGTGCAGATTTGCCCGTGTGTGTGTGTGTGTGTGTGTGAGTGTTGGGAGTGGCAGTTACAACTCAGTGGCCATGACATTAGCCATGCTGGTAGCTTTGACTGTGCCTTTACCCTCCACAACCCCCATTGTCACAAAGGTGTGTATTTCTAATCAAGGCTGACAGGAAAATATCTTATTCTCGCACCCGTCATCTGACTCTCATTTGATTTCTTGCTTGAGTAGAAGGTGGCGAATGGGATCTGATCAGCAAGAGTTGATGCAATGTTTCTACTGGGAACATACATGCGTTTGGTACCTCCTGTCACCAAAACAGGGCCACCTAGAATAGAAAGCGGTCACATCTTGATGTGAGACTTCTCCTGTTGGAGGTCAAAGAAAAAGCAATTCGTCCAACGTTGTTGTAGAGTGTAACTGCAACCCCAGATGCTTCCCGGTTCAACCGCTTCCACAGTTATGAATCACACTGATTTGTTTGAAAGTGCTCCAAACTTCCCTCACCCACCCTGTGTTGAGAATGCCGGGGAAACAACAGCTTGGGTCTCCAGTGAAAGTTGGGTGCATGCGGAGGAGCCAGTGGGTTGGTCCCGAAGAGAGCCAACACTGGTGCCAAAACAATATCTAAGAAGCGGCCAAAGATGAGAGAAGGAAGGACCAGCCGAGAGTATTTTTGTGTACAGTTTCAGTATCCCGCGCCTGGCGAAGAACCTGAGAGCAATTTATTTTCTTTCACCAGACATTTTGAATCAAATCCATGTTAGTCATTGACATAGAAGGAAGGAGAAAAACACCAGCTCGGCTTGACGTGTGTGTGTGTGTGTGTGTGTGGACGTGGACGATTCAGGTACCTCAGAATAAAAGGATGAAATGTTCAGAAATGCAAAAAGGAGGCCAGATTGCTAGTTTGAGTCAGATGGGGGGGGGGGGTTCAGACAAATGCTGTGACCGATGGGCTTGTACCCTACACACACAACCACACACACATTCACACATACATCCATATTAACCCCAGCTCCAGCCCCCTTTGTGCAAAGGATGATGTCATGCCTTCTGAAAACATGTGGGGGGGCGGCGTCGGGGGGTTTAGGGGGGGGGATTCCTTTGGTCCTTTCAAGTTTGCAGGGGGAGCCTTGGGCCACGGCAGGGTAGACAGTACGAGGGCAGGAGGCTCAACGCTGCCACCCCCCCCCCCCCACCCCACCCCACCCCAGCAAGCAGTCACATTAGGCACGCTCCAGCCACGCCATCAAAGGCCCAAGCTCACAGCACACACACACACACACACACACACACACACACACACATTTGCATCTACACACACAAAAGTATGCATGCACACAGTTGCTTCCTGACTGCATGTGTGGACCTACAGACACTCTGACACAAGTCAAACGAGCGTGTTCACACTCGGATGAAACAAACGCGTGCCTAAAAATAACGACGCACATGAATACACACTCAAAAGACATACACACACACACACACACACACACACTTGCATACCAACAGATCAAACATGCACACACTTCAATCATGCCCACCCCCCCGGCTGTGTTATTGTTTTGAAAATATGATTGCGGTGACGGATGGGGTGGGGAGAGGAGAGGACTCTGGCAGGGGCGAGTGGCAGGGCCCCTCTATTGTCCCCGACCAGTGTGAGTCTGTGTCCATAGCTATAGAAACTGGGGCCACACTGGGAAGGCATGCTTTCATCTCCACCACAGGCTCACCGCTGGCAATAAGGGGTCAAATAAATCCCCCTGGATGCAGTGAGGAAGGGGGGAGTTTGCAGGCATACATGCGGGCACGCACACACACACACACACACACACACACACACACACACACACTCTGAGCATGTTTACCTGAGCTATCTCATATTCACATTTAGATGGATAACTAGATCGCTAGATAGATGGTTTGTCTACGTGACCTTGTGTGGTCCATTGAAACCATCCTACATTCGTCTCTTCGCTTCCAGCAACCTCCACTTTAACTAACACTTCAATTTCCTTCAGTGCTTCTGTTTCAACTGCCACAGCTTGGTTCAGTGCTTCAACTTCACCTCGGACTTTGATTCTCTTTAAGTGTGTGTTGTTGTTTTTTTAGCTTTTCACACATATACAAATACACTTTAAGACATTTAAAGTGTTTCAAAGTCTCCACTTCAGTCTGTCAGTGAAGCATTTTGTAAGGTTACCACTATACTTTTTAAATTTTACGACCAACAATGGTACTTTTTTAATTCATTTATCAGGCACAGCACACACTAATTAACATTAATGCAATGTGCCAGATAAGCCAAAAGGCATGAACCAGAAGGATAAAATCCCTTGCCTTGACATGTCCCCTCTGTCCTGATCGTGCTTGAAACCTAAGTGTTATACTTTCAGCTAATTCTGTTCGCTGAGTAAATGGTAAAAGGCTGCATTTACGTCAGACATGACGGTGGGCCTCGTCTCACCACGACGGACGTCTGAGTCACTTTGGGTGAGCGTGCCCTGAGCATGCAACACATGTAACACAGGATCACAATGTTGATCGGCAGGATTCATAATGTTGTGAGACATTCCAGACTCGCTGATTGCACACACACACACACACACACACACTTAAACAAACACACTATATACACAAACAGAGACATGCAAAATTGTACAGACACGCTCTTTGACATACACACTTTGAGCGCTGTTAGCAACATGCTCACACGTGCAAATAAATAAGCACTCACTCAAATGCATAGAGCGCTGTGCAGGATTTAGATTCGACTGGATGGACTTCCTTCGGGGATCGTGATGACTCATAACGACCAGATTGTTTGATCATCATCCTCCCCTATTCTTCTTCACTGGTGTGATATCACCAATGTCCAGCTCGGCTTCATCCTCAAGGCCCTGAGCCCTGCCCTGCTGAGGGCCAAACCCTTACGGATTACTGTCAGACTCACTCACTATAATGCTCTGCGTGTGTGTGTGTGTGTGTGTGTGTGTGTGTGTGTGTGTGTGTGTGTGTGTGTGTGTGTGTGTGTGTGTGCCCACAGCTCAGCATGAAGATGTAACAGCTAGCTAGTTGGATCAACTGACCAAATATTAGACAAACAGACGAGTAAATAGCGACTGAATCCCCAGTTTCATATAGTGATGTAATAGCTTAGTAAAAGCTCCTTTTGGGAACTGATCTGAACACAGTTTGGGGAGACGGATCGCTGCTAACTTCAAGTTTGCAAAACAATGAAGGTAGCAGCTGTTCTGTTTGGTGCAGACTGTTGCATCAACATTTACTAAACATCAGAACACACAATCAATTCAATGTGGTTAATGACCGACGCATGCATGCATAGGGAAGACTTCACCGGACATGCTACGCACATAGCGAGCAGCCAGCTGTCCTGATAGCACCTGTGTGTGAGCGTGAGGTGGGGTGGTGGTGGTGGTGGTGGTGGTGGTGGGGGGGGGGGGGGGGGGGTCTGGTGGAGCCAGAGCCAGTCAGAGAGTCACCAGGCTGAGGAGAGGAGAGGAGAGAGGGAAGGTCAGCACCACCGCATGCCACAGACAGACTGACGATACTTCTACTGGGCTCCACGCCGGGGACCTGGCTGTAATTACACCACGCACGCACACACACACACACACACACACATTCATGCATGCACACACACTGTTACAGACTGAGAAAGGTGCTCGGCTCCTGAATTCTGTCTCTCTATCTCATTATAGTTTTATGTGCACCATGACGTCCTCTATCACACACCTGAACAGCCGCAGAACTACGTTTACAAGCCTTTTTTAGAGAGAGGTGACCTAAAATAGGGACCTGTGATACATTGTGCCGCAGGAAAACAGAAAATAACTAAATGGGCAGAAGTATTCTCTCACACATGAATAATATAACAGCTTCAACTTTCAGAAGGCTTTATAGAAGATTTTAGAACCTGGCTGCCATTCAACCCAATCAAGTATACAAGTTATTGTGCAATTGTAAAAGCCCAGATAACTACATTTAATAAAAGCTTCCTCTGCCAATGTTTTTAAAATCCATTACAATGTCTGTTTATGGTTAACGATAGGACAAGATCACAGTTGTTGGAGTGGATTCAGCCACAGGGCTTTATAGTGAGGTTGGCCACTGATGTCGGCCTCACAGTTGGTGTTCTAGTGCATCTTAAAGGTGTTGGAAAGGGTTCAGGTCAGGGCTCAGGTCAAGTTCTTTCACACCAAACTCGTTAGCTGGGCTTTGTGCATGGGAGCATTATCAAGTTGACATAAGAAAGGGCTTTTCCCCAAACTATTGCCACAAAATTGGATGCAGACAATTTTCTACAACATCTTTATATGCATTAAGAGTTCCCTTGAATTGAGTCTAGGAGGCCTTGCCTAACCCATGGCGTCCACGTACTATTTGCCACGGAGTCTATCTGAATAGCCAGATTCAAAGTGCTCTCACACAAACATGGATTTCCCAATTTTCGTTTTTTTGAAAGGACATTTGTAGTCTGAGCTCACAACTGGCCAAATCCAAGGTTAAATAAGGTCAACAAGTTTATGGGCACAAACCACAATTGTGATCCTGTTTGGATCCCAACAGACTGACCCCAGCTCAGATCTGTCTTGGTATCAATAGCCCCTTGTTGATCCACTTGGCCAGACTCTCTCTCTCTCTCTCTCTCTCTCTCGCTGACTTGTGAAAGTTATTGGAGTGTAAATGCGTTTAACAGCGTTTCTCTGCTGCCCTGCATACGGAGAGTGCTATCTGTTGTCTGCTTCTTGCTTCAGTTATCAGTGACAGTAGCTGAAAGTTTCCAGCTTCAATCAGGAAATCAGTTAAATTACAATAATCTGATTAATGTAATTATTACAATTTGATAAAATATTGCAACAGACTTGTGAAAGGAGATGCTGGGAGTGTTGTTTTCAATAAGGCATAGTTCTCCAGAACTAATCAACTAAACAGTCAGCTTATTTTACATCAATTTTTGTACCAGTCCCAGTTTAAACATCACAAAAGAGGATTTTCTCCCAAGATTTAAAAAAAAATCTATCGTCATTTTCTAGGTTTCATTAGTTCAGCTTGAAGAATCCTGTCAGTCATTGTAATTATGCCGTCTGCATCTAAACTCCCTCGCGAATAAATTGTTGTTCACACTGACAGGAGGGTGGGAACGGGTGTTCCCTGTTCCCACTGAGTACCCAGTTAAAAAGACACCTTAATCCTTGATTGAGACATAAGCAGTTTGAGGTTGAGGTCTAAGGGGGCTGTGGGCCTTGAACCATAGCACCACTTCAATTTCTCATGACATTGTCACTTCATTGCTCTCCTTCAGTTTTCATATGTACCCCCCCAAGCCTGGTTCCATTTCCCTGTGGTGACATAGAAAGGCAGACGCTCCTGTTTACTCATGGCTCCAGGGGCTTGTGGCTCCCGATTAGCAAACCAATGTGAGTCAACATCTGGTACATCCCTTGGACAAACTATCTCACTGAGCGCACACTCGGCCTGTTGTCAAACCCCCGGCCCTTTCCGTCCGGTTCCCAAGCAGGCAGGCACCCCCCTGGGCGGCAGTGCGCGCTCACACATGGGCGAGACATTTCCCAAAGCCTTCCCAGTCCTCCTGGCATCTCGGCAGGCTGTCACCTTCTTACCCTCCTGCGTGTTCCACAAACATACCACGGGGCCAAAGGGCAGCCGGGGCCAGCGCTGCCCGTTTGTCGACATGCTTGATTGGGGTTAGGGGCGGCAGGGCTCGCTCGGGTCGCGACACCGATGCGGTCCATCATGTCTGTGCAACCTGCGGTGATTATTTGACTGCATTCCATCCAGGACACAGGAGTTTTTAATGCGGTTTTAACGGGCTGCCGGGTTTAAACAGGGCTACCTCAATCTGAATCCCGTCACAGACCAATGAAGACGCCATCGCAGAGTTTCCCTCCCTTTGTTTTTATTACGCAGTGCCAGTCTATGAAAGTATCTTGGCTCTAGACTCAACAGAACACACATGCTGAGGAGAGTGTCAGGCAAGGGAACATCTGTTGTTGGTCAGTGGCTGTGGGCAAACTGTTTCATTTCGACAAGATGGCCTGTGGCAACACAATGGCTTAGTGGTTGGGAGAATGCCCGAATTGCCGGTACTTGCGGTCAGGGTTTACCTAAGTTGGACAGAGCTTCTGAAAGACATGTGGTCACATTTTACATTAAACCACTCTTTAGTTAGGGATATAAAAAAGGATAATGACATTGTCTTGACACATTTTGTGTTTCAAAATTTGATCTTTTCTCAAGTGGAACTGTGGAGTTTCAAGTAACCTCTTCATTCCAAATTATGTTTCGTCTGAAGTCTTTATTCCATTGTAGTTACTTTTCCATTTGTCATCTTGTGCAAACCAACGAGCGCTGGAAGTAATGTCATAACAACAAGCATGCCGAGTGAGATCGATACGGCATGCCAACAGTGATTTCATTGATGAGGAAGTAGATTAGAATGACAGATTGAATCTTGAGGAGTGAAAACACATGACTTAACCGTCCAAAATAAACTGCGATGTGCCGTATGTTCCACTATCACAGCTCTCATATCTCTGCCATGGCATTCATTCAAAAACACCGCTTGATGTCTTCAACCCGCCAAATCTGTCCAGAGGAATGTGGAGTGCTGGTCAGCGTGGCAGTCTGAAGACTTTTGTGTGTGCTAGTGTGTAAAGCGCAGGCCTTTAGGTCTTAACATAGCTGGCAACCTTTTTATTTTCCCCCTTCCTTTCTGTCTTTCTGTCTTTCTCTCTCTCTCTCTCTCTCTCTCTCTCTGTCTGTCTTGCTGTCTCTGTCTCTCTTCCTCTCTTGGCTGTTGTGCCACTGTGGAGAAGGCAACAGTGACCCTATTGTGAACAGTGGGAATTGGGCAGCAGGCCAATGATGTCATCCTGCCATAGGGAAGACCAGGGGGAACGCCCTCCTGGCGTTCGGAATGCACTATTTTTTCCTGTTGTTTTCCGGAAGGCGGTGATCAATTTAATTCCTCATCACTCCCGGGCCGCGGGGAGGGGGGTGAAGGAGGGAAGGAGGGAGAGCAAGAAAAGGAAGAGATGCAGAGAGTAGAAAAAGGATGGGGCACTCAAACAAATAAACCGACAGGAGAGGAAAAGATGATCCAAGCTGTTGAGATCCTGCTTTTCAATTTCAACTTTGTAAGATGTGAATAAACGTAATCACCCTCAAGGTCACGCCGTCCTCCCCAATTAAAAGTTGCCGGGCAGCATTACAGAAGAATAGTCATGAAGAAAGAGGTGGGAAAGGCTTACAGAAAGGAACAGTCGCTAACTCCAAGTAACCCCACCGGCCCAACACATTCATTCTGAGAAGGCGCACAATTAGTACTTTTTTTTTTTGTACTACTGAAGTAATTAACAAGAAGAGTAGTGAAACGTAAAGGACAATTCCACAACTTGGCTCGTATTATTCTTTAGCCATGCTGGCAGCATGAATGCAGGGATGCCGGTTGGTCCGTTGGTGAATTGGTCCGTTGGTTGTCTCCTTCCACCGCTTTGGCCTTGACTGAAACATCTCAACAACAACTAAAGTGGATTGCCATCAAATTTTATACAGACATTCATGGTCCCCAGAGAATGAATCCTAATGATCTTGGCACCATCAGTATAGTCTCACCCTTTTTGGCTGAAATATCTCAAAAACTATTGGATGAATTGCCATGCCTTTGGTAGAAACATTCATGTCCCCCCCCCCCCCCCCCCCCCCCCCCCCCCCCCCCAGGATGAATTACGATCACTTTGCTGATCTTTTCAAATGAAATCTAAAGAGTGTGAGCGTGTGTGCCACAGTGATGTTTTCCTGGCTTCGCTTGAGTTCATCCATCCCCGAGTTCAAAGTGGGCCGCGCCATCACGTCACAAAGCCACCGAGTCGTCTGCGATATGATCACCATTAATCACAGCTTGTGATCGAGCATCGAGGAGCATTTTCTCCATCACGACTGGAATGCCGTAGTAGAAACAAAGGACGCGGGGGCCACGCTCAGATCGGCTTCAGATTGCACATCAGAGTGGCGCAGCGTTCTTTCAATAACAGCGACGAGCTATTTACTAAGTGCTGTATTCTTTTCTTCTCTTTGTCATCAGAGGAGAAGGGGGGAAAATATCACTTTGATGATGTTTACTGGGTATTTGGCAAAAATATTTTATGATGAATTTTAGGGGAGAGAAAAAAAATGTGTAGAGGGGGCTTCAAAAGTAGCGTTAACGGGAGACAGATTTTTGACATGCTTCCCAAGCCATCTGCTTTGGGTTAAGGCTCGGAGACAGAGTCCAATATGGAGGAGAGAGAAGAGGGGAGTAAGACTGGAGGAGATGGCGAGGGCAGCAGGGAGAGAGTATTGACAGGCAGCGGTGGAAAGCAATTTATTTGCATTTGGGCTGTTTTGAATTATTGTGGCATGGGGTACGTGTGTGCAAGACAATAACTATCTAGCTAGCCAGCCCAAAGATACAATACGTTTATCGTGTTTTCACATTACAACAACAAAATATTTCAATGGGCTTACAGACAGAATTTCACCAGAAATAAATATGCTGTGGTTCCAATCTCAGGGCTCTCTGTAATTGTTTAGTTAAAATACTTTGAAAATATTTCAGAAAACTTGTGATGGCTCTGGTTGGTCCTGAAATCTGTCAGCCCGCCAAAGATCCCACAGCGAGTGTGCTGCTGGAGACGCCACAACACAAAACTAATTAGGAGACGTGCTCCAGGCATATCTGTTGATTTGAAGGAAGGGGGGGGGGGGGGGGGGGGCTTGGGGATTTCTCTGCCACTCAAGACTATTTCCAAATGGTCCCAGCCTCTTGCCAAATTCCTCAACTTTACTTATCTCCTGAGGTTAGCACATTTAATGCCGCAATGCAAAAACAATGTTTTGTCGGTCCAGCTCTGCTTGCCGATGTTTTCTGTCTCCGAGTCTTCTCTGCTTACTCCCCTCTGTCCTCCCCAAGCTGTCCGTCTCCATCCACCCCCCCCGTGCCATTCTACCAGTCCCCAGTGGGCACAGTCAGCCAGTCTGGCCAGACTCACCCCTTGCTGTGCCCCTGCACTGGATAAGCCTGGACCTTGGGTAGAAGCCTTTGTATGGAGCCGTGGGGGTGTTAGAGTGTGTGTATGTGTTTGTGTATGTGTTACGTGTCGGTGTGTAGGTGTGTATAGCATTCACGGCAGAAGAGGAGAAGGGGGTCCTATCTGTGCCTAAGGGCTGCCCCCCAACGCACCCTCACCATGCGCCCTATTGAGACCTAAGGGAGCGTGAACAATCACTGCAAAACCAAAGAGCTAAGTCCCCTTGTTATACAAGCCCAGTTTTCAGCACCAGCCCCACCTCTCTCCTCCATGGTGCGTCCCACCCCCATCCCAGCACCCCAGCCCCACTCGTCAGAGGTTGACGGGCTTCGTTAAAGCGAGCCGGGTCCTTTTATGGCGTTATTTAATTAGCCATTCCACAGCAAACTGCCATCCGGCACCACCACCACCCCTCACCCCGTCCTCTTCTCTTTGCTGAAACCACCACCACCTCTTCTGCCTTCACCCCCACTTACTCGACATCATCACCACCGCCGCCGCCCCTCCCCACTGTGCTGACCGGTCCCCCTCCTCTATCCTCTCCTTGTCTTTATCTCCGGTAATTAGCCAGGGATGGGGGTGGACTTCATTGCTAGGTTGCTTGACAGTATTAGTGCTTGAGACTAAGAGGAAGGGAGGTGTCCCTCCCTGCATGGGGTTTTCTCTCTCAGTCCAGCACGCCAAGACCTGTGGAGGGAGACAATGGAATTGGCCAGTTCTACAGTAACCAGCTCAGCCTCACTGTCCACGCTGCCCACTGAGCTCTTTCTGCACTGGCACCCTAATCATTAACCACATTATGACTGTGTGTCTGCATGCAGGTTGGAGGGATCAACAGTGGTTCACTGATAGGATGCAGACGACTGCTGCCAACTATTTCAGAGTGGTTAAAGCAGTTGAGATTGGTAAATGATGCATCTTAATTCTGCCAGACACTAAATTTAGAGTGATTCTTGTGATAAAAGTTCTTCCAGCCATAAACAGGAGTTTTATTTTATTTATTATACTCTTATCAAGGATGATTCAGCTTACTTACTTCAGTTTGGCATAATGTATCCTGCTTTGACAGATCTTTGATCTTTGAGCACATTCTCTTGAGCTGCACCATAACTATGTATGAGTGCACATTCCTTCCACATGCACTCAAACATGAGTAGTCAAACAGTGAGGCAGAGAGTGTTTCCCTTGCTGCCGGTCCACACCGTGCTGGATCGACGCCCTCTAGTGACCACCACAAAGGACAAGCACAATGACAAGTCGAAATGCCCAATAAACCTGGTCAGCCTTCCCAAACTGCAGGATAAATACAACACCCTCGAGCCAGGATGAAATTATTGGGAAACACATCCAAACTCAGTCGAACCAACGTGTGTAGCTGATGTTAATGAACTAATAATCATTTCAAAAAAGGTTTATTATGCATGAAATGACTTTATTTTAATGTCAGCGTATTGTGCTTTATTATGGCTAAACAAAAATCTAAAACATGTTAACTTCATAGTCAATTAATGAAACTTGCCTGAAATAATTGAAGTGGCATTATAAGAGGACCAACATAGTTCAAACTAAAGTAAGTCCAGCATGGTCTAATGACTGCTTAGCATGGGAAAGGTACCGCTTAGTTATCCATGGCCATTTATAGCCCTTAATTACGCGCCTATTTTGTGACCCCTAAGTTCAACGGGCCAATTCCTGTGTGGACCCAAAATGCTGACGAACAAAGGTGGAATGTGATGCCCCTTTTCCTTAGACAAGCTACTAAACGTTTCCCATCAATTTCATGGGAAAGTTCAAGCCAAGGAAACTCTTTTAAAACGCCTCGGCTGAATATTGACAGCGTATTGAACCTATTAGTGCATCACAGACACTCTGTTGAGACGCGCAGGAGAAAACAGTTGCTATGGCACTTAATAAAGTGTGTGAGAGAGATTTCAGACGTTCTGTAATATAATAACACTGTTCATGTTGTGGAACATTACACTTTAATGCGGGATAAAACTGGTGCTTTAGGACCCAGTTGATCCTTGTGATTGTGGCTGATATTTTCCACGTTGTGAGGGGAGGGGGTGGCCTGGAGGGTGTGTGTGTGAGGGGGGGGGGGGGGGGGGGGGGGGGCTGTCAATCATAGTGAAAGTGGCCGGGGTGGGCAGGCCCCTCTGACACTTTGTACCGTCGGAGGGGGATATTTAACTTGGGACTGAGCACCACTCGCTACAGACACACTCACACACAGTGTGCCTAAGCAAAGAAACGCTCCAGCGCCAAGTCTCTCAGACTCCTGAAGTAGGAGCGACTCAGTAGGAGCTTCTGTAGCAGTTATCAAAGGAGTAGAGACGTTCCCTCAGGAATTGACCGCTTGCATCGACCGGGCAAAAAGGCTCCAGATTATGGACTGTCTCGTCACGCAGCGACAGTGGGATCTGGACTTTTTCTGAAAAGGACTCAGCAATACTCCGGTGAAAGGAACTCTGAACTAACAACGTTTTCTGGCTTTGTGCAGTTTGCATTTGATATGCACTGACACTGCAATTTGCTGTAACTCCGCTTTTCAGCATTTTTTTTTTTTCCTGTTACACGCACAGCCGAGATTTCTGTTGGAATACTGCAGACTGAGACTTGCATGTAAAGAACCGAACTGCGATTTGGAACATCCTCTGGAAAGATAAATGGCTGTTAGTTCATAGGTTAAGATTGCATCCCACTGTGGCGCGTTTTTTCTCTAAGCTTGCGGACATTTTCAGTGATGTGCATATAGACCGACGGCTGGAATACCGCAAGGGACTGACTGCATAGACCATTTCCATCAGTCCATGGATAGTGCGCCCTGGGACCTTGTCAAACCTGAGAGCGTCAGGCGACGTTAAGAGAAGCCACGTTTATAAAAGCCGTGCGTAAAAATAACATTGGCCAACGCATCTCCTCATTGCCGGGCGCGTGACATTTCAAACTTGGTGAAGTACTCTTTTGTGCGCCCTTCTCTCTCGGAACGCTCCGGATCTATTCTGTCTCTTTAGAAAACACTTCATTCCATGCAGCTCTCGCCTCGGCCGCTGTCATCCAGTGTAGACAGTTCGTCGTGGCTTCGAGTCCCCGGGGTAACCATGACAACCGAAAGAAACCCAAAGTGAATCCAAGGGAGCGGGGTGAGGCCGGAGAGAGCGTGAATAGAGTTTTCCCCATTTTGTTCCGTGCTTTTTTGTTTTGTTTAGACTAAACACTTTTTGCAAAGCAGGGGCACCGCTCGGCGCTGCAGAGTTGCATCAGCGGGCAAATTGCAAAGTTGAAGGAGCCCTACAAAGCAAAGCACTCCGCTCCATGTCATTCAAACCCGAGGTGGTCTATTAAAAGTATCGCCTTGCTGGTGACTGTTCTTCTACTATTTATGAAGCCCCGGGCTAGTCACTGCAGACAACACGGTGACCGGGAAAAGAATTGAACACTACTTACGCGAGAAGAACCGGTGCGTAAAGCAAGAGGAATAATGGGCCTCTCACAAACGCTACTATTGTACGTGCTGGTGTGCGTTCACCTTGGAGTTTCCCAGCATTACCTTCGCCTCCGTCCATCGCCCAGCGATCACCTCCCTGTGCCCGACCTCAAGGAGGACCCCGACCCGGAGTACGACCCCCGGGAGCAGGACTTGGCCGAGAGGACTCTGAGGAAAAAGCTCGGCAGTAACTTTGACCCCAACTTCATGTCCATCACCTCGCCCATGCTGGTGAACCTCTCCGCGCCAGACAACCAGGTGAAGCTGCAGGGGCCCATGCCTAACGAGATTAAAAAGCTGGACCTTACAGAGACCCCCTATGGAAAGCGGGTAAAAGTGGGCAAGAAAGCCCGTAGGAAATTTCTGCAGTGGCTGTGGACCTATACGCACTGCCCAGTGGTACACTCCTGGAAGGATTTGGGCGTGAGGTTCTGGCCACGTTACATCAAGGAGGGAAACTGTTTCTCTGAGCGCTCGTGCTCCTTCCCCGAGGGGATGTCTTGCAAACCCGTCAAGTCAATCAACAAGATTTTCCTCCGGTGGTATTGTCAAGGGTTTCTAAGACAGAAATACTGTACGTGGATACAGGTGCAATACCCAATCATCTCAGAGTGCAAGTGTTCGTGCTGATTTTCTCTAAGGAAGTAGTGGATGTCGAGGGGGAGTGGACTGGAAATACGGTTTCTATTGCACTGTTAACTCTCTACAGAGATGGGCACCATAGCAAATCTATTTTTTTATATAGCATTTTAAGTGAAATACCAACATTGTACATATTTAAGAAAAATGCAGCTATTTTTTCTAATTGAACCAGGACCATATTTTATTCTCAACCCTGAAACGTGTTTTTGGGGGGAACACGAGCACTTCATAAGGAAGAGCTTTTTTTTGATATTTTTTATGAGACATTGAAGATGCAATGCATATGCTACACTTCTCCAAGAGGTGAACTTTTTCTTCAACTGAACATTGATGCTGACTGTTATTTCACTGCAATGCTGCCTAGAGTTTTTGTATAATATTAATATCAATAATAATTAAATTGTAAAAAAAAAAAAAAGTTGAGGTTAAAAATATATATAAAGGCGTGAACTCAGCTTTTTTGGAATACATAGTATTGTAGAAATAAACAAATCTGTACGTTTTATTTATTATTTTAACGATTGTGAGTATAGAGCATAAGGAAAGAGAATAGCAGAGTATACCAGAAAAAAATATGGGAGATGTCTACTTGAATATTTCTAAAAATAAAAAAAAAATCAATAAAATCAATAAAAAAGTAAAACATATCAGTGTACATGTTATGTTTACACGTTTTAGCAATAAAGTCTATCATTTCAACGTGTATTAGTGTCAAGCCATGTTGCTTATAACGAGTGTCTATATCCAGGGGGCGTGTACGCTGTAAAGAAATATCATCTGAACATGTTGTCTTAAAATCTTACACTGCAAAAAAAATGTTTGCTGATGGCCTAAAATCATTTCACTTGTTTGCAATAGAGTTGACTTTGGCAGATTTTCCATAAATAAGTGTCATAACAATGTTATTTGATAAAAGAAACGGAGTTTCTTGAATTGGAAACAAGTGAAATTGAGCCACGTTTTAAGAAAACTGTTGTTTACCACTGATACTTTTTGCAGTGTAGACGCTCGGGCTCCGAAGTGGAGTGGACTTTCCAAACTGCACAGTAAGTCCAAGCTCCAGTGACTGTGTGGACTGCCTGACGCTCCGCGCCGTCACAGTGATTTTAGAAAGGGCTGATTTACTACGCCGTGTAATGCGCAACACATACCTCCAGCACCTCCACAGAACTGGCATTCATTTGTCTCAGCCAGAAGGAGGGGAGAGGGCGCGCACATTCGTCTCCCCCGTCTACGCACATGCTCGTTTCGGAGCTGCGAGGTGTTAACATAATGGGTAAAATATGATTCAGACATTTCAAACAGTGTCAGATGATGAAATGGCGAGCGTCTATGCGCGAGCCAGGGGCGTCTGGGGTCTGTGCTTTTTACTCTGGAAGCTCCACACAAGTTCCACTGAGGTATTTGTATAGAGGTGGACTGGAGCAGACCGGCGCCTATTCAAGTCTGACCGCCCTGTAGAGAAGGAAAAAACACAAAGCCCATAAAACAATGGTCAACTGTTTTTGACGTCAGCAGACTATTAATTGGAGAGCCGGGTTCTGCTGTCTGCAAGTTAAAGAGATATGGCCAATTAAACGCACTGGAGACGCGCAGGGAAATTAACAATGAAACGAAAGCGAAGAGTCATTTACTGTAAGTAGGGGGTTTTATGGTGTTTATATTATTCTTTAAATACAATCAACGACTTAAACAGAGCTATGACTGAATGTCTGAAAGCTAAAAGCAGCGTTGTTTCCACTGAGCGCATCTTGTGTGCGTTAAAGTGATTTGTGCTTTTTCTGCGGGCAGAGTTCGATTTGACACTTGCCGCCCGGTTATTGTGACAGAACCACTGAGGGGATTTGGTAAGCAGAGGAGAAGAACGGCAGCATGCCAGCGGAGGAGGAGGAGGAGGAGGAGGAGGAGGAGGAAGAGGAAGAGGAGAAGGAGAAGGAGCAGGAGGGGGGCTGCTTTCCTTACTGTCAGCTTCTTTCTTGATGATGTCTCGGGGTTTTTAGAAACTGCGTCTCTGACTCGACGGCGCCACTCAGCCGCCCCCTCTCGACTGCACAGAATGAGGCACTTTGGGAAACAGTAACCCTTTCAGGCTCTGCCCGGAGAGTATTTTAGAAGCGTGTGAAAGGCAATACGCCGCCCTGGCTCCAGCCAGTTAGGTGCGCACCTTTTAGAAACAGACCCTGCCAGCCAGTCAGATCAGCGGTTCTCAAAGTGGGGGCCGGGGACCTCCAGGTTGTCCTTGAGGGGAGTCCAGGGGGTCTTCAGCAAATTGATGAATCGATCATTTTCAACAAAGTACTTAATTCACGAGAAATACCCTCATTTTGACAGTGTTTACGCATGAATCCCTCCAATCCGGATCATTTGCCGGACAAGAATCTTCTCAGTGAAGTGTCCCTGCACACAAATCTGATTAAATGAAGGTCTAAGACTGTCTGTCAGTTTGTGGTTAAACCAAATAAAAATGTTAGATATGTAGGATCAGGGCATGACATATTATTACTTTACAACTCATCACATCTCAGATTTATTCTAACCCTGGCTATTTGCTCAAAATCCATTCCCACAGCTTCAAATCCAATGTACACCCACTCAATAAATTCCAACAGCAACCCTTTGAATGCAGACGAATTTAACACGGTTATATTAAATATGGATCTTGTGGATTTTTTTCTTACACCAGGGAAAAATGCCAATCCTCAACTGAGCAACTGTCAGAGACTCCTGTCTTCACTTCATGCAAAAATGGTCATGCTGACTCTGTCACATCTTCACACCATTCACAAAATCGACACTTTCATTCATCTACAAATCACAAAATGTCCACACAAAATTCACTTGATGTAAATTCACAATCGTCACTGCTGCAGACAGACCTTTTCATTTACGCGTTATAAAAAAAAAGAGAAAATGTCTCCCCATCGACACCATCAGAGTGCTGCATGTGAGGCGCGTACACATCAGAGCATGCATTCACATACCTATCATAAAAATGTCAAGCCGGTGGTGGCCTATACCCTGTCGGACTCAGCATCATTATAGTCTGACACATTCTCCACATTCATCAGCATAGACCTTTGACAAAATGGGCTACAATGACCTCACAATAATAAACACAGTTAGGCATATTTTGAAGCTCCATATATATCTAATCCCTCATGAGTATAGAGGATAAAGCATATATTTGCAGCCTGTAAGGAGGACCTAATAAAGGCCTGGAGACAATTAGGGATGATGGGGGAAGAAGAGGGATGAGATTTGTGGTGGAGATGATGAGGCTCTGTCTCCTGATGAGACTCAACCATTATGATGGATTGTGGTCCGATTGGCCATGATTGGGGTCCGGTCAGTGGGTGGGTGGTAAAGGGTCTGAGTTGACTTTCATTCGAGCAAAGATTCACATCCATATCTGTGTGGATTTACGCCGAAAAATACATGTGTATGTAAGCGAGTGCATGCTAACACACAATCAGCCACACGCACACACACAACTCTGGCGTGTGTGCAGTGGACAGACAGAGACGGAGACAAGGGTCTGTGGCTGTAAGTAAGGCCCAAACCCCATGTTGTAAAAGCCAGTGAGTCAGCACTGCTGAGGTTATTGATGATGACAGGGTATTAGATGAAGCACCGAGGGGAGGGAGGGCACACACACACACACACACACACACACAGGCATGAACGGAGTCACCGCAGATGATACCCGACATTCCGTCAGACCACCAACCCAGGCTTGTGGTGTCTGGAGGTGTGTGTGTGTGTGTGTGTGTGGGCGTCAAGCATTTGTTCATGCGTAAGAGATGTATCTGAGAGAGTGCGCCTGTAGTGTGTGTGTGTGTGTGTGTGTGTGTGTGGTGAAGAGAAGCTGTAGATGTATGCATGCAGTGATGGTGCATGAGTGCGCATGTGTTTCCACAGATCCGTTACAGTCTCCCTGGTGGTCTCCATTTGATTGGTCACTCTCTAAACCACAGCAAGGCCCTGATTGGTTAATTACACACTTCTGTCAACACGGTATGCGTGAAAAATGTGTGTGTTTTCATCTGTGTGGGTGTCTAAGATGGGAACTTCCTCAAGGACCTCTTGATACACTTGCAGTGCTTCGAGACTGATCCAAGATCAGCCGCACCATCCTGCTGTCAACCATCAATCTCTGCAAAGAGCTCACAAACTTGACCCGGAGTCAGCAGCGGTGGCCGCTGAACTCACGACATGCCATTTTACGTCAACACGGCGGCCATCTTTGCCCGGAAAAACAACAGGTGACTGTAGTCAAATAACAGGCGATTGTAATCAAACTCCCGGTCATCGCCAGCAAGCGGCGCTTCTGACAATTAAGCAGACTGGTAATGCACTGGAAATGAATGCAATGCCAAGACGAGGCATGAGTATACATCCATCACTCACAGGAGTGTATTACTTAATTTCTCAACACTGGTTGTTGAAAAGCTTTTGGTATGCTGCAAATCTGAAGAGTGTGAAGAGCAGCTTGTGCAGGGCTCGCTGCTTAAAGGACAGACTAAAGGCCAAAGTTGACCGGGCTTTCAATATCCAAGCTCCTGTTTGAAACCCTGTCTTAAAACATTTATCCATGCACGCAGTTATAGTTTCTGTTTGCTGTTGTTGCTGCCGGTTGTAATCCTCTTGAGCCCAATTTATCTTATTCACCCTTTTGCCCACTATTTCATACTCTTAATCTCTTGATACCTGCAATTTGAAGAGTCACAATCAGATGAATTAAGTTATTTTTATTTTGTTAAATTGTGTTTTCTCGTGTCCTTGGAGCTCTCCATTAAATACTCCTCAGTTCAGCGGCTGCAGTAAGAGCCCGGTGGCCCTCTATGCTCTTATGCTGCTACCCTTTTAATCAGACGCACAGTGTCAGAGTCACATTTCTGTAGTCATGCTTGCTGATTACTCAGTTTAACTCTTGTTAGATGTAACAGATATTGTAAGCCCAAAGTAAGGCCTAAAAATAGAGCTGTGGGTGGCGTGGCACTTGCAGGGCTGGGAATAGTGCATATTCTGAGCTCTGTTTCCATGGTTACTTCTGCTTATTCCCATTGCCAGCATGGGTCTCGAATTCAGAAAATAGTCCCTTTGCATCAATGGCCGTGTTTTGTTTTTTTATCCCAGTAAGAAACGGCCTAATTTAACTTTTTACCGTGTTCTTTTCCTCACCAATCAGGAAGCGTGCGTTAAAGTTTGTGGACCGTGTCAGGTACATGCCAGTGTCACAGACTGTGGATTGTGAACGTGTTATGCCCCGGGGCTAAAAATGTATGGACACAAATACGCCATTAACCACCACTGACTTTACCATCTTTACCCCATCAAACTAAAATCAGAAAGCTGGCTTGTCTGTCAAATGGGACACAGAATTGCGACTGTTGTGAGCCCGTTGACCTCCCCCCCCCCCCCCCCCCCCCCGGCCCTGGCACACACACACACATACTGTAGCATCTCAGGATAGCCATCAGAATTGGACAGCCCACACAAACACTAGATGGTCCAAGAGTCCTCCTGATGCCTAATTGGTCCCTGGTCGTCATAACAACACACACAGGTAAACTGTCTTTAAGTTGTTTACTTGACTACTCAACTTGATCGTTAGTGCGCCGGCTCGATTATATACACACTCATGAGTTTTCTATATTTTCCATATCCATCTCCTCTCAGCTCACTGATTGCTGCTGTACTCCCAACACACACACACACACACACACACACACACACACACACACACACACACACTCACGTATACACCTCCCCCTCACAGTCTGTCCGGCGGCTGTCTCCCAGTACCCCTCTGTGCGCCTAGATGGCATGCTGAGAATGTTTACTTTCGCCACAGTGTGTATTTACAGAGCCTAATAGTTTTTTAGGCCGCAATGGCGCCTCGCTTCGTAACATGTGTACAACCCACCGACTCCCTCTTACTCCCACACACACACGCACACACACACAGAAAACATACATTGCAAATAACAAATCAAACCTCTGGTATTTGGGGTTTGGCAATGGAGCAATCTCTAATGCGGCCAGGTGACATGAGGGAGCAGAATGTGATGCTACCGCTCCTGTGCTTGGAGTGAACGGCTCAGATGAAGCCAAAAATAAGGCCAGAGGAGAGAGAGTATGTGCGCTATTAGGAGGTTGAATGAATGCACGAAGGGCTCGCAATGAATGGACCCATGATGTCTTGAATGGTTATGCGTGACATGTGGCGAAGAGAGATTTGGGAATGTGTGTACACTGTGTGTGAGCAGGTTTGCGAGAGAGTGAGGGGGAGACGACGAAGCGGCAGGTGATGGAGCCCAAGTTGGATTTCTGATGGCTGATAACTCCGTCCTGATCACACGTGGTGACTGTCCTTTGCTTTGCTTTCTGTTCACTGCAGCATGTAGCCTACTTTTCAAAAGGGTTCAGGATCACATGTCAGCCGTTGAGCTGTGTAAAGACGTCAATTCAAGAACGTTTGAGTCAACCTTTAGTAGTTCTGCTCAGTCTCTTTGTACCAGGTTCCACATTAGCAGTCAGAAAAGAAATACAATTATTCAATTATTCTTTTGTCCCCTGAGCAATTAGGTTATTTAATGAACAAGGTATAGTGCTTGAACAATGAATGAAATGGCTTCTATCAAAGGGCTACGTGTAATACATGT
The DNA here is from genome assembly GCF_050575085.1 of Anarhichas minor. Classification (NCBI taxonomy): domain Eukaryota; kingdom Metazoa; phylum Chordata; class Actinopteri; order Perciformes; family Anarhichadidae; genus Anarhichas; species Anarhichas minor. The sequence goes on along the minus strand of NW_027466463.1, from coordinate 11,345,989 downwards.
CAACTAGAGAGACATTGTGTAATGCATGTGTGTGTGTGTGTGTGTTTTTTAATCCTGGTTACCACCCGAATTTAGAGGTAATTCATGTTTTTCTTGAACTTGTTTACACGGATCTTGACAGAAGTGACGTTAGCATGGGATAAGAAAATTATGTGTACGTCAGAGCATGCTAACATACTCACAGCTCCAGAGGAAAGAGACAATCTTGCAAAACAGTTCAGTGCTTTTACATTCTGTTCAGCGTTTGTCTGCCTTTGCTGATGACTAGATAGGAAACAATGTGTTGTTGAGTTACAGTATTTCCAATAACGCCTCAGTGGAGTCAATTATCGTAGTCATTACACAGGAAGCAGATGTTCCAATACTAAATCATCAAAGCTCAACTCAATTGATCAGAATCTGTGGCAGCCTATAAGACATGTTAACTTGGTGCTGAAAAGTTGCTGCCACTTTAAAGCCCCGGTGTGTAAAAACAAGACAAGTCGGTCAAAAAGGTGCGGTCAGTTGTGTTGGTTTTTTGCAAGTCAAACTCTCCTTGTTGTTTCCAACACACGGCCAGGGAGATCTCTTTATCTACGCACGCAACCCACAGCTGAATACAACAACTTCAGTCGACAGGCATTGTGGGACATGAAGGAATTCACTAATATAGGTAGACGATAGAAATCATCACAAAATAACTTCTGGAACACCATGCATGACAGATAAACTAGATAAAACAGTGTAAAGGTATCAAATGAATGTGTCCTTTAGCACTGATCGCTATAAAAGGGGTGAAGAGGGCAGTGTACTCGATCCCACTGAAAGGACAGAATAGGCATTAAGAGTGGAGTCTAAAACACTCAGGCCATTGTTTTACTTTCTTTCTCCCGTAAGACAAAGGGCGCGAGGGAACCAAACAGGTGAACATAACTGGCTGTATTTTCCCCAATGGGCCGCCATGCACGACTTGGGCTGCTGAACCTGATGTCCTGACGCCTGCCTGTCTGTCGTATTCACCCGAGGTGGTCTATTCAGAGTGAGGGACCAGGGGACACACAACCCAGGGGGTGTGGACGTCTCTGTGTGTGTGTGTGTGTGTGTGTGTTCATGTATGTGTGTGTTGGTGTGTAGGAGGGGAGGGGGGGGGGGGGGGGGGAAGGAAGAGGCGCTGTGAGCAGCAGAGAATGCTTGGTGATGGGTTACCAAAAACAGAGCACCAGGGGACAATAGGACCCAGGACATTCCTGACATAACCCCAACACACCGGGGAGGAAGTGGAAGGGGGGATTTATTGGTGTCAACGGCCCCTCGCCCCGAGAGGAGGAACGGGTGCCTCTTTTGTCCCCTCTGGCGTTGGAGATGGACTGAATCGAGACGCCTTGCATAGAGAGGACGCCTCTAAACACATACACACATAATCACTCCTTTGAAAGAAGAACCACCAATTAGGGAATGGACATATACGGCTATAGAGGTTTAGACTCAAAGGGGGCAGGTTTTTGTGTGAGTGTGTGTTGTTGCGTGCTTTCCTGCGTGCACTTGTCAATGGGGTCTGGATGTAAAGGGAGAGCCGAATGGGATGCTTTTCAGCTCAGATTGCACAAGGGTTGACCCCATGGGAACACTGCTATGAACTTGTTTGAATCAGAGGGCATTTAGTCTCATTTAGGAATGGTTCATGTTACACTGAGAGAGACCACAATGAACAAGACAATGTAATACTCTATAGTAGTTGGCCGGACAATTGTCAAGTGAATTTCCCATAGTGTTACCCAAAACTTTGTATGCGCCACTTAAGGCGTGGGTCATACTCTCTTGTCGAGTGAAATTAAATTTAATTAATTCACGATGTTGCTTTAATCCCTCAAACAAAACAGCAAAAACATTGTCCGAACATTAAAAGTCAGTTTGTGTCGTCTTATGGCAGATATTTAAAAATGTTCCCAGAAAAGGCATGGGTCAGACCATACCATTATGCCCATTTAATATTATTGAACTGGTGAGAAGAAGCATCCTTTTTAGTAATGCGAGGGCTGGTTTTGAATTGCATTGTAATTACTGACCCACCCCAAGCCTCCTTACAGCTTATGTAAACCATATTGAAGGTAAATAACCCTTTTGTGAACGGAAATGACTACGGAAAGCTGACCACTGGGCCTGACAAAGAATACTTTTTCTCCAAAGACACTTGAGACTTAAACCCCACAGAAAACATTAACATTGGCCAAAGACTATATGTAAAGTTGTTGATAAAAAAATTTTTTTTTAAAGAACCTGCCCATGCCACATTGATGACAGAAAATCACAGCATTTGTCCCATGTGGCCAGCAGCTATACAGGAAATATCTGGTATCAGTTACTAGTTACTGGATATAGTCTTGGTCAATGGTCTTATACTTTAACCTGCCCAGCAAACCTTGAAACAGGTGGAAGAACAAGTCAAACTAGACCTTTATCGCCATCTAGTGGTGATGTTTTGTGCTATTGCTCACTGTATTTATGGGTGTGCTTACAAGCAGTGTGACCACACTGTGGTTGTCTGTGATCCCAAACAACCAGTAAGAAGCTAACCCTTTGATGACCTGTTAAACCAATCGGTTAACTTGCACATAATTGGTCTGGCAGGGATCAAAATGCAGCTTTATAATCAGATAAACTGACTGTTATCTCACTCATTTCCAAACATGCTAACGCATCTTTTGAGCTAAATGCTAACATGCTCAACGTTACTTGCCAACGTACTGATTCGAAGCAGGCGTCACATTTATCTTGAGGAAAAAAAGTCACCCACCAAAAGTCTGTGCATGTCTGTGACACATTGTGTAGCAAGTAATCCAATAGATGGTTGTCGATACTTCACATTATAAGTGAAAACTTTGAGCTGCTGGTAGAGCTATAAGAAAAGTCAAGGGATCGCCAAAAGTCGTTGAGATTAATCCTCTCGAAATCATGAATATCCTTGAGATATTTCAGTCTGGACCAAAATGGCATCGCCGTCCCAAGAGCTTCCTGAGATTATTGACACATGGGCAAAGAAATATGGTTCTCTGGTGGCTTTGGGTTAATTGTCCCAGTAAAGGACAAACAATAGCATACACTTGATCATTACATCCAGGAATTATTTTGTGTCTTCACTCTTTCCAGTTAACACAAGTGCATCCACTGAATTATCACCCAGTAAACAAAACTGCTAATAATTACCATGTTTGATGTTGATGAACTTAGACAAGAGGGGGGAAACTCAAACATTTAAAGTTTTCTTCAAATAGATTGCAGACTTGTGTGGCTGTTGTTAATCAGTCTGCTTGAACTGAACCTTCATCATCATCCACTTCCACCTCACTGGATTACAACTAAGTCATAGAGAGGCTCTGTAGCCTTGGGTGGCATTGTTGTGGCCGCGCAATTTATTAGCTAATCGACAAGACAGTGCCAGATTATGCCGCTCATGAATATCAAGGCGGAATGGGAACCAGAACGTGAGCGTTCATTAGAGTGTTACGGCCCTCTTGCTCTTTCTACATCTACAGAACACACATAGAGTTCAAATGGGAACTCCCAAGCGCTTCCAGCTGGCAACACTTTGGGATAATGATGCTGGATTCCACACAAATGAAGGGTCTAAATACCACCAGAGAGGTACCTGAACCCCCTCCTCAATGCACAGACATGCATACATGTATGTAAAAACACACACATACTTCCAAGTGATCCCCCCCCCTCCCTCAGTGGGTTAATCACTCATGCACTCCACACCGAGTGCAGGGAATGCCAATTTCCCACCGTCATTCTGGACCGTCACTGCTGTCAAATGTGAGCAGCTAACCCAAAAATAATCCCACAGCAAGTCAACAGTACCCCCCTCAACACACACACACACACACACACACACACACACACACACACACACACACACGTACACACTGCCGGCACACATCCTCCGAGTCTTCAGGACTGCAGATTGGGTTACTGCAGAGTCCTAGCTGCGGCCTCAAGGTATCCTCATTTAAAAACTCTCTGCGGTTGAGTCATCAGTGTGAGCTGGGAAGAGACCACCTTCAGTGGTGTGATGTCAAAATGATGGATGAGACAATAATACTGGCAGAAGAGCTATTGATAGCTTTCTTTCCTTAATGTTGACATGCTGATACCGCACACCCCAAGCGATGGATGTGTGTGTGTGTGCAAACACACACACAGACACACACACACATGCACTGCACAAGGACATGCTGGTATTATACCCACTAATATCTCTTCCGTTCCCACTCAGGCCCTGGGTCTTTGAAGTGGAGTGGCAGCTGAGCCCCCGAGTGAGTGAGTGTGTGAGAGGATGTATACAATAACGCCAACACGCCGTCCCGACTTAAGATGAGTCGGCAGAGGGAAAGTAAACAGGCGGGATTCCCCAAGCGGCTGTCGTTATAAACAGGGGGTGTGCTGAGAGGGGCTCAAGCTGTTTATTTTTACATGGGACCTCAATGTTGTTTGAAGTGCCCTCAGTGCTCTCCCTCATTCTCTTCCCCTCTCTCTCTTTCTCTCTCTCTCTCTGTCTTTTGACTTCCTTTTCCCATTTCCCCCCAAAACCTTGCCATAACCTTCCCGATGTTACCCCACCCCTTTGCCCACCCACCCATCCCCTCTGGGATTCTTGCCAGCAGCAACTAATTATCAGTCGGTTGGGTTCCACTGTGCTTGGCCCACTTCCCTACCACCGACTGTAAAGGCGTGTTGGATGTGCAGTGTCACGTTTCTGTACGGTGCCACAGAGTTTCGGTGCCGAACTGAAGGGCATCAGCAGGAGGCTGCAGAACAGCGAAGAACAGCACTGGCACAGTAGGAGTCAGGTGCAGAGGCATGGACATATTGGATATAAGCTGTGAGCTTAACTCTTACTCTTGTTCATAACATATAACGACATAATGTACTAATAAGGTCACCTTTATGAAGGTTAATAGTAACCAATGGCAGTGGTAGAAAGTACACTTACTCAAGTACTGTGCATATACAGTATGAGGTGTAAGTGGTTACATAGTGGTTGAGCAGCATGATAGTGATGCTCTGATAACACTATGATCTCTGCTGGGAGTTTGAAGACTGCAATAAACACACCTGCGGGTCCATCATCACAAATGTACAGACAAGCATTGTTGAGAAACGCAGTGTGTTGCGTTCTGATCAACGAGGGATTCAACAAATTGGACATAAAAACATGAACTTACTATTCTACTGAATTTTAGCAACTTCTTCAGTGAGGTGTTGGAACAAGGAGAAACAGTAGGCCTCCCGTGTGGTAACGCTCAAATGATCTTGTTTGAGGAAGTTAAAGTAAATTTGGAGATCAAAATGAAAATACAACACGGTGATGTGATCCCAACATATCACATACACGTGTTGTGTACCCAGGTCCACCACCCATCACACACAGGTGTGTCTAAACTAAAAATAGAGCCTATATCATTGGCGGAAGTCCGTTAATTTTGGTGTGAAAGCATTTCCAGGCTCACTTGCACTTGCAGGGCTTATTCTGCATTCACATGGAATCAGACGGTAAACAGTTCAGATCGCTTTATTATTCTAGTGACGCTTGTATTGCAAATACAGCTTTCTTCTTGGGTGAGCGAGACACGTAACATCCGGTTGTAAATTCCGTGGCCAAATGTTTAAATATTTCAACTTTGGACACAGTTTGGATACCATTACCGGCATTCTCTGCCGGTCTCACCTAATGTTACCGTCCTGCGCTCGCCCATGCATAAAAAGATATCCGGTTTGCCGTCTAACTGAATCCATGTGGATGCATTACCGGGACATTTAAATGCAACAGGGTTTCATTCTGTTAACGTTTACTGTGCTTATGACAAGTCTAAACGTCTGCATTGACAAAGGTCTGTTATGGCTTCCTCAAGACGTCACTTGATTTATTTTTTATTACAAGAACTTCTAATATTATAAGGACAAGAACGACACTGAATTAAGTGTTACAGAATATACATCTATGGTCATATTCCTGACGGAGCTTTATTCGTTCAGCCACACGATGGCGCCTCTGTACCGCTGAAAACCAGGTACGGGGTCCATGCCCCCCGTACAAGGTAAGCGTCTGTCCTCGCGCCCAACAGCAGGGGTGCCAAAAAATTGGAGCGAGGAAAGAGCCGAAGGCTGGCATTTTTCTCCAGGGTGTCCGCCGCAGGGAACCCAGCGCTGAGAGCCCCGGGCTTTGAACAGACAGACCACTTGAGGCTTGTTTTGTAGACAAAAATCAGCAGACGGATCCAAGTGCAACAACTCTAAAGGACCGAGGAGAGCTCCCCGCCTGAATCCCTTCTGACAGCAAGTGAGTGTGTTGCCTGTTGTTAGTCTTGTTTTCTTTCATTATGTCTTTAATGCAGTCTAATCTCCCCCAGTTGTAATTGGAGAGATAATCTAACTAGATTAGTGCTTGGCTGGCGGGGTTCCTTTATTTCACCGAAATGCGTCAAACTTGGCCCTGTATGGGAAATTCTCGTGGACATAGACTATTCTGCCACTGCGTATAGTCTGTGATGGAAACAGATGAGATGAGAGGAGCTGACAGCAGAAGGTTTCATTTTGTTGTTTTGTTCCTGAACTAAAAATGTGCAGTATTTTGTTCAATTCCAAGAAACTCTGTTGGCCCAAATTATTGAAAGCCTGCCGTGATTGTTCCAATTCTTCTCTTTACTGGTTACTCCCTCTTGTCTCAGTTTAAACTCAAGCCTTTTAATTGAAAACATATAAAGCAAATGATAACAGTGTGTTTGTTGCACCACGCTATGAGAGATTTCAGGAAGTGCACAGTGTGGGGAATAAAAATAAACACCGTGGGAACACTGGGGGGGAAATGCAAATAGAAGAGAATAATGAAGATTCATTATAAAACTTATTTAGACTCCAGTGAAGCCCAAAATAATATTTTAGTCTGATTCACCTGAGAAAATTGTCAAGAAGGAGATGCGAATTTCAAATGAAGAATTGGGTTCAGACAAATGTGAGAATAAAAAGGGCGAATGATAATAATGCTTTATTTGAATGACACCTTTCATACAAGAAGTGCAGCATATAAGGGAACATAGACTGGACATAAAACTGGGGGGAAATTTAATTAGATCAAATTGAACAGAATGTCAGAAGAGCAAAAGGAGTCATTAAAACAAGTCTGATTGCAGATTAATGTACAGATATGTGTGACGTTTTCACCTTCAGAATATTGCTGTCATTCTTTACATTAACTGATGTGCTCGCTCATGTGTCATTTATTTTAGCTCGAGTTTGATTAAATTTAATTAATTTTAGCCTACTTTTGATATAAACTGGCACCACATTCCCCTTTGTGTTTAAACCCATTAATCGGCAGTGTCTTTTTCATTTGATTTCTGCCCCATTGCGTCACTGACACCGTTAATTAGTATTGGCTGCAGGTGTGTGTTCTAATGTCGGCACCACACACACGTACACACAAATAGGATTGAGGTTAATGCGTATTATCTTAAATTAAACCGCGGGTTTGCATACACATTTAAACGGTCTTTGTTTTGAGATGAATTAAAGGCACCAAAGCGCAGCTCGGGGCCGAGCCGGGCCGGGCCGGGCCGGGCTGTTAACCCCAGAGGATGGTACAGCAAATACATGAGGAATGTTGATCAGCTTACAGCGGAGCCGGGAGGTGCTCGGGATTTGATCGGCCGTGATGCTGGAATACTGAGCCGTCGGTAGAAAGGCTGCACCTGCAATAACATGGAGAGCAACACGCCTTCTGTCGCGTAGCCTATACATGAACAGAATTCATTAAGCGGATTGTGGACGTGCTTGCGCCTACTGGACTGGTTTTACAACATGTTATTCTACAGAGTCTAACAATAAATTATAAGAAATGTCACCACGTAAACCAGTGACCTTTCCAGCGTGCTTTTACGCACACTCTCCTCTGATAGGCTACATCAAATTGCAAACACTCATCATGACAAACCAGATTTAGCTGTTGCTCTTTAACCTACACACTGAGAGAGGGGTATATAGCCATATGAATGCAGTTAATGAGGTAATGTGCTGCTGTAGCCGAGGGCGCAGGGGCCACATTTTCTGTGCCAAAACGAACCCCTCTCCCTATACGCGTGCGCACGCACACGCACACACACAGCAGACCTGAGGATGGTCTGATGCAACCACAAGCCAATACAATAATATATTTATATTGATGCTCCACTTATATTATTACACATTAATAAAACCATTACAACGTTAAAAAAAAAGTGCTGCTTTGACGCACAAGCGATAATAAATCCAACATGTGTTGGACTATTTTTAAGATTAATAAATTATAGCATTCTGCATCTGCCTCTTGTTTCTGTGGGCCCCGGAGCCCTGCTAGGGCTACTCATTTTCAACAGGTTCAACGTTGTGTTCTCATTACGACCTCCATATGGCTGCCTGCGAAGCAAAGCGAGCCATGGGGCATTTAGAGCAGGCATCGCAGAGAGAATCAGTCCGTAAAGCGGCGGAGGTATTTGTTGTAAAAGTGAGAGCAGTTGAGTTGTTTGAGAAAGAAAAAAAAAAAGAGAAAAATCTTGAAGCAAGCGGTCGTTTGGTCAAGTGTTTATGTGCGTTTGCGCGTTATTTTGGCTACAAGAGTAAATTACACGCATCACCAAGTTACAGGTAAAATGAAACGTAAGTTAACCCAGAACACCGTGGAATATTTAGACGCCTCTCTTTCCCTCTCTCTCTCTCTCACTCACTCCCACCCTCTCTCTCTCTCTCTCTGTCTCCCTCTCCCTTCGCCTCTCTCACTCTCTCTCTCGCGCGCGCATACATAGTTGGGAAAATCTGGGTTTGATTTTCACGGGGAGTAGCCTACCTCGGGCTCGCTTTACAACCTATGGATGTATTGGACGGCTTTCAGTTGGTTTGAGCTTCGGGCGCGGATGCAGTTGGTCCCCCTTCTCTCGGCTGACGCGTTTCTCTTTAATATCTTAACAACGCAAGTGTGATAAACGCGAGACACTTCATCGTTTGGAGAGGACAATTTCCGACGCAGGACAACCTTTAGGCTAATTGGTGTGGATCTCAGGGGGACGTCCTTTTTAAATTCAAAGGCAGCGACATTCACGACTTGACACTGGGGTAAGTCTATAATTTACGGTTCGTTGTGTCGGTCTATTTTAGGCTACATCCAGCGTGTTTTCGGGAGCAGATTTCAATTTTACGCACCACTTATTCTGTTAGAAAATAAGCGAGTGACACATAGCGCTTGCTGTGACGGGTTGTCCATTAGGCTACCTGTCATTTGTTTTAGATAAAGGCAATGACTGTCATTACTTTATTATAGGCTGAGGTCGTGTGACCGTAAGTAGGGGTTTGGGTCGCTGAATCAGCGGGTCGCGTTGGATCGCAGCGGCGGACGCCACAGACAGGTGTCAGCCTCCTCAGTTTACAACTATAGCCCCTGGGTCGCAAGCAAAAAAACAAAAACGCAAGAAAAACAGCCCGCGCCGAGGATTTAATACGAGGTACAAGAGGTGGACTATACAGAGCCAATGAGCTTTAATAGCGACTTGGAATCAGAGCCAAGTGCGGATGCCAAAGCAAGCAGCGCGCTTCTCGTTCCCGTCTTCCTCGACACTACCCTGGCCAAGTCTCCAAAAATGCGTTTGTCGCTTCTAATATTTTCCCTTTTCGCTTTAACGCCACCACCTGCATATTGAAAAACATTTGTGTGAGAAAAAACATGATTTTTAGTACTGAAGATTGATATTGTAGATCAACTTTTAAAGAGAAAAAGTAGAAGTCTACTTCTCTGTGGTTTAAAGTGATGATGAGCTTGATTTGACAGTGTGGTCAAGGTGTGACAGGTAACATCACAGTAAGGATGCACTCTCTTATCTACTCTCCACTCACAAGCAGCAACAAGCCTGGAAGTGAAAGCGAGAGTCCCGTGCAGATTGCTTATCTTAACTGCTTCAATAGACTTAAAGTATTCCCCCTATGGCACACCGAAACAGTGTCAGCCACTTGACCTACTTCTCACCACAAATGACTGGAATCAGTCCACGAAGAAGGCCTCTGAATCCTCACGGCTCACTGAGGTCAGAGAGAATGTGAACCGCCAAACCGGGCGACATGTTTGAGTCAAATGCGTGTGGGGAAAGCGAGGTGCTGTTAATCTGGCAATCGCTCCCCTATTTTTGCAAATCAATCATCATTGTTTAATTGCATCATTCCCTGCTTGTATCAATAACACAGCGAGGGAGGTAGAGCCAGGAGCAGCTGAGGGCACATGATGTGGAAGCTAATCCAAGGCAACATAGTGCAGATTTTATTCACTCCTGGCTCTGTGTGTGTGTGTGCGTGTGTGTGTGTGTGTGTGTGTGTGTGCACTTGTGTCATGGTATTTATGAACCCCAGAGAAAAGCGGATGGATTGAGATGGAGAAAGCTGCAGTAACATAAGCAGGTCGTTCTCTTCTGCTTGGAAAAGCAGGATTCCTCAGAACCTCTTGGCTCCGTCCACCTGAGCGAGTAAAGTCAACACATCCAACGTATTTTTTCTCCTATGGCTTCAACAGTTTGACGGGGCAAAGTAATCTCTCTTTCTGCCAGTCCTTCCCGTTCTGTTTTCGCTGGGTTTCCATCCCTTCTTTTAGTCAATCGTTTGTCATTTTGAACAAATCAGCTCGAGCCAATTTTTAAAGAAGTTGCTCTGTTCATGACCCTGCTGGTGAATCAATGAGATCAGAATGATCACCTTTCATAATACAGATGTTTCTCTGGAGCAACATCCAGCTCTGGCACCTGATTCCACAGCAAATATAACACTCTTTTTCTTGAATTGCAGTGATGTTCTTTCCCTCCTGGGTGATTTCCAGCCCCTATATGATTTTATGTTTAGACCTGGATAAGGAGGTGGTGATAAAGTACCCACAGACACTCGGTCACAAACTCACACATTAATTGTCTCCACTAAAGAGGTGAGAATGCGGCCTTACCGACTTAAGTGGCCAGGTGTTTTCTCTTCAAGTGACAAATTGGGTGTGTGTGCACTTATGTTTCCTGTTAAAATACCTGTCATTCGTCAGCATGACACCCAAGATGTCTCACACTGTGTGAAGAGGATCCAGGGGCAACGATTCACATGCTTCCTCCTGCCACTCCCTGCACCCTGCTAGGCCTGAATGTGTCAGCCACACATTTCATCCAGATGCAGAGTGATGTGTGTGTGTGTGTGTGAGGTGTGTGTTTTCTGACTTGGACACACACAGTAGATGTCTTCTGTATTGATTGCAAACTCTGAGTTCTCAGACATAATGAGCAGACAGTTCATTTCTCCTTTCTGTCTGATCTGTTGTTAACGGATTGACAATTTACTGGATTCGTGTTTGACTCTCCCTGTACTATGTATGCTAGCTGCTAGCTTAGATCTGCTCATCTCGTTGACAGTTAGTCAGAGGGCAAAGCAACACGTTGTATTGTATACCTGGAAAAAGTCAAAAAATGTCATATCAGAATAAAGTTAAAATAGCAGGCTGCAGCCATAAAGTTTGACCAACTCCTTGCTAGCATGTTAACTTGTTAGCACAGAGTATCCTACCAAGTAGAATGACCGCATCAGTCGTTTCAGCATGTGTCGCAAAATGGCAAATCACAATAGAGACCAAGATCTTTAGCAGCTGGTGTGGGGTTTGTGTGTGCACCGATTGTTCCGAAGGATCGAGGTGGGAAACCGCAAATTCCCACCGTGACCCCTTGGGGGCTCTGTATATTTGTGCCTTAACCGAAGCGTTATCACATCATGAAACGGATTCATTTCTCAACAGTGATTTGTAATGGTTTTGGAAGTCTCAGACAAATGATGTCGGGACAAATGAATAGGTACTTTACCCCTTTTCGCTGACCTTTGACCTTTTAGGTAAAGGTCCCCCCGGTCTGTGTTAACGTTATACCATTGAGGTAGAGGAATGAGTGGAGGTGGAGAGGAGCAGGGGGAGAGGAGAAAGGGAGTTTTCTGATGAGCCCTAAGCTTTGGCATCCTTCACAATGCGTCTCGCTGTGTGAGTGAGGACACACACTTAAAAACTAGTGGAGAGCATGTGTTTGTCCGTCAACAACGTGTGTGTTTAAGTGTAATGTACGCAACCGTGCGAGTATTCTAAGCACTTAATAAAATGATTTGTGGTTTTTTATTTTCCCCCTGTGAGTTCAAAGCGGGTCCTTGCTTTCGGCTGTGGGATAGAGGTTGCTCTTGTGCAATGGAAAAAAAAAAAAAAAGAGACTGTTTTCCTGTCAGGGGGGCTTTTTGGGGAAAACCGCGTCTCTGCCTACCGCAGCCAGCCTTCAAAGGGCTTTGAAGGAGTGCTCACCTCTCCTCTCCTTAAGTCCTTCCATCCATCTAAACGAGCTACTTCCTCTCATATCCACCTCACCTGCCTCTCCCTGTCCAACCACACTGCTGCAAAGCTGCGGTCAGGGTTATGCTCGGGTCCATGGGAAATGTTCAATCAAGGAGCCCTCAGTCCACCCACACGCTCTCAAAACAGCACACTTGAACCTCTCAGCATTTTTTTTCTTTACATGTCTTTATCATCTCTGTAGCTGCTGCATGGCCTTCATCCAGTGACCAACACTGAGAATGAATCTGTGTCTCTGCCCACCGTCTCAGGGCGTGTGTGTGTCATCACTTCCTCTGCGCATCTTGACGGCACATGTAGAGGAAATATTTCTTGTATTTGAAAGCGGATCACAGTTTGACATAGGAGGCTGTAAATCTTTGAACTCTTGTCCCTTCACTCCCAATTCCCTCACCCTGTCAGTTAAAAATCAGAGTACAACTTTTTCCTCCTTCACGCTCAAGTTCACAGCTATATTCTTCCATTTACTTTATTCGGAACTGAAGTTTTGTTGGACGTCCTAAGTAGTTTTAATAGTAGTTTTAATTTACTTTAGCGGAAATCTGGCACATACTCGGCATCACATTTGTGCTTTGTCTCCATTTTCTTCTTCATTTTTTCTTGCTGAAAACAAACACTCTAAACTGCAACACGGTCTGTTTTCGCTGCAGAAACCACAACGATGTTTGGATGTGTTGGGACATAAAATCAGTGTGAAATTGAAACACAGAGCCCTTCTTAGCCTACATATCTGTCTTTTCTTGTTTCTCACTAATTAACCCTGCTTAACCCAGAATCTGAGTCACTGTTGCGCAGAACATTCGGCCTGCTCATGTCTTTCCCCCTCCCTACGCTTCCTTTTTCTCACCAAAAACACTGACCTCACACAACACTTCATTAACAGAAAAATACACAACTTGTCCTATCAGCATTTTTCTCCTGCTTTCGGACTAAAGTGTATATGCACATGAATAAAGACAGCGGTAGCTTTGTACAACTTCCTGTCTTTGAATCTGTGACAATGATCCCGACCTCATATCCCACCTTGCACTGTCTGTGTTCTCTCCTCCTGTTCGGTTCTGGATCAGGTTCTGTTGATTTAAAGAGCCGCTGTTGGACTCGGGGCCAGCCGTGTGGGCTTGGCCACAGAAGCTGCTGCATTCCTCTGCTGGGCGTTCTGCTTTTCTCCCTACAGTGTCTCTTTCTGCCAGAGGCAGAGATGGAAAGGCAGAGATTATTTCATATTATATGTTTTGTGATGTTTTTTGGATCCTCCTGCTTTGTGATTAGAAGTCACAAGCACTTGAGAACCTGAGATGTATTATTGGATTATTATCCTGCTGACGGATAGCAAATAGTTCTGGTGTGGGCAGAACTATTTCGGCAGCATTTTGAAGTGATTGTGAACAGTTTTGAAGGTTGGAATAAGAGTAAAGCAAAAAAAACAATGGACATTTATCAGATTTAAACCTTCCAGACACACTCACACAGAGACTCTGAGAAGAAATAAGCAGACTTTAAAAATTTGTCAGTGATCCCCCGGCTAATGACGCTCTCAGCTGTGAGAGTTGACCCCCTCCTGCCCTCGGCCCTCCCTGCTCCTCCTCCCCTTTTCCCCAATCCCTAATGAATGCCAGCGAGGAACTCACAGCACCCTAAACCCACACACACACACACACACACACACACACACACACACACACACACACTCATGCAGGTTTACACAAACAGCAGGATCGTCGTCACCGCTGTGGAGACGGCCATCATCAAGTGGAATTCAGGCCACTAATTTCTGACCCCTGTTACCTGAGGCCTGTCAGTCATGTTGATTCATCTGGACAGGTTCATTTTGTGTGTGTGTGTGTGTGTGTGTGTGTGTGTGTGTGTGTGTGTGTGTGTGTGTGTGTGTGTGTGTGTGTGTACAGATGGTAATGATGTGATTGGTGCTGAAAGAATTATTTAATTAATCAATAAGTCAATTGACAGAAAATCAATCCCTTAAACTTTTGATAATCGAATCGTCATTTCTTCAAGGAAAAATGGCAAATAATTGACATTGTCTTGGGTAAAATATATATATTTTAAATCTCTGAATTAGACCCTGGGATGTTATTCAGGTGAATAGTGCCAACAGCAACCTCCTCCTCAGTGTGTGTACTTTGTTGCTGCTCTCACTGTTCCTTTTATATTTATACAATACATCTTTCTATAACGATAATGAGAATGGAGGTGGTCCTGTTGTTAGCCTATTAAAAAGTCCTCCATGCTTGTGGGCAGCCACTAATAACCCCACCAGGGATTACTGTACAGCAGGCTGGAGGGACGGCAGGGAACCAGTTTGGGCCTCAGCTTGCTGTCATCCAAGAGAGGCAACCTAGTAGACCTCCATTCACTCCCAGTCTTAGTGGGGCCACCACGCCAACTCTCTAGAGCAGCGTGAAAAGCTCCCACTTGGGATATACTAAGTGGCTCAGCTGTCCCTCGCCTATCCTCACCTCCCATGGCGCCCCCTCCTCTACACCCAAGCCAAATAAAGCCTCTCAGCGACTTCTGTTTTCCTAATCTGTGAACTCTGACAGAGGCGCCCACGCTTGAAAGAGAGACAACTCAACATGAGATGATCTCCCGGTGACAGGGAGAAGCTGAAAAAACGTTGCTGAAACCACCAGACCACCCTGTCATCTTCCTGTTCCTGTCTTTCTCTCTCTGTCTTTCTGCCTCTCTCTGTGACTCCCTCTACTCCTAACCCGCCTTTAATAAAATAAGGGGAATTTAATATAATTTCCCTTCCTTTTACCCCCCCATCATCTACCTTCTCTAATTGGCCGTCACTGAGTGATTAAGACCGTTGACTACGTGCCAATAGCCAAATGGCCTGAGTGGTCTTTGTGGTGAGGCGCAACTTTTTATGCAGGGATCTTCCACTCTAAAAGCCCCATATATTCACACACTGTGCCCGTATTACTAATGGGGAAATGATTTAACACTGCAGTAGCTGAGCTGCTGAGGATTGTAGCACGTCGGCACAAGTACATTTTCCTCGCCATTAATCCACAGAGGAATGTTGCCGTGATGAATTGGCTATGCTGTTTGTATTTGTCACACACACTCCCCAGCAGCCATTCACTTGGAAATGGCTTAGCTGCTACATGAACAGTTTGTCTTTTAACATACCATACGGTGGCAGGGTTGTGTGCTACTTTAAAGGCACATTGTGTGATCTAAATGTGGACACAAGAGTATAGCCAATATGGAAATGAAAACATTTGGGAAATGCATTAATTTGCTTTCGTGCTGAGAGTTTCACGCAAAGATCAGAACCACTTTAATCTTTGTACGTTATACATGAAGCCGGCAGCACTTCTGTGTGTTATTCATTGTCTTCTTCGGAAAGACGGACACATGAGCCTGCAGCTGTTGCTACTTCAATCACATTTAACGAAAGACAATGTCTGCCCCCACTGAGGTGAAACTGTGGCGTGTTAAAACACACTGTCAATGCTGAAAGCAAAGGATTTTCTTGCTGTAACAGATTCTTAGTATTTCAAAGGTCAGCCAGCTACACCACTGTGCTGACATCCTGGCAAAAGCTTACGGATCCAGGAACGATTTTGTTGAGCTGGCTCACATTTCGCAGTGTTAATAGCTGTGTAGAGTACGTTTTTTAATAAAGACCTGCACCTTGCCAGAGCACAGTGTCGCTGGACTGTCTCAGACGAGCGTTAACACTTGCTGCGAGGCGAGCATCTATTTCAGAGGGCTTAAAGAGTGGAATTAAACAGCCTTGTCCGTGTTCTCTCTCTGTTTAACCTACATGCTCATCTGCCAGACGCGCCTGACGGCACCAGAGCCTGGAAGAATCTCCCAGCAGGCCCGGCAGCACACGGGCCGCACCATATTTAGTCATCCAAAGTCCAGACACAGACCAACGCAGTCCTCCACCTTAATCTGTCTCCTCTCTCCCCTCTCCCCCTCTCCCCCTCTCATATTTTACTTCCCTCCCTCGATCTCTGTCACTTTCCCTCTCTCTACTGCTTCCATTCATATCTGTCCTCGCTCGCCCTCCCTCGAGTCATTTTTGCTTTATCACTGTCGTGCCCCTCGCTGTATCTCTCCCCCTCGCATGTCCCTCTTTTCCTTCCTATTTACTGTAACTCTTCTTTCCTTGTGCCTGTTTATCCTCTTTTTCAGTCTCTTAACTCTGTCAAGTAGTTTCCTGCCTTTTTTTTTTTTACTTTTCTGACTTCCTCTTACTCCCTCAACAACATGCCCATCAAACACTAAGTCTGAATAATTCCCTCTCTCCCTCTTTTTTCTTTTTCCGCTCACCTGTCATAATTTCCTACCACCCCCCCCCCCCCCCCCCCCCCCCCACCCCCCCACCCCCCTTCCGTCTCAGAGCCTCCCTACTGTCTCTTTTCTTGGATGAACATGCTGCTGATGGAAGCTGGGCCTGGATGCTAATGAGTTGCTAATTCTATCAGCCCTCTCTCCATGCCCTCCCCAGTGGGTGTCGGGGCCGCCAGCTTTACCACGGCCAGCCTTTTGATGGAGTGCCTCGGCTGATGAACTCCCTCCTGCGTGCCCACTTTAACCTCCACGTCCTCAGACACATGTCATTGATCAATGTCCTTATCCGTCCTGGCAAGGCCCACTCTTACTCCAATCATGTATGAGCTGGCCCATTCCCTGCAATCCATTTTTCATATGTTAAATATTGTAATAGCAGGGGATATTTTTTATTATAATGTTTTCATGTTCAGGTCTTCAAATGTCTCCAAGTGGCTCCTTCAGAGCTTGACGTGACGGGAAATATACACTTATCTCTTTATCCCAAGTATAGTTCAAATCGAACCAGTCTGAAAAGACATTTTAAATTGTGTGTAATTATCTTACGTTTTCTAGGATTGACATAAGAAGCAGTTATTCTTCCACTTTGGGACATTTCCTTCCTCACTGTCTATTCTGCGCTGTATAATTCCCTCACACTATTTTCCTTTAACACCCAATCTGGCCTTGAGAAGAGGCCAAATGGCTGGGTTTAAGCACTTGAGCACAGAAGAGTGGTCCTATTTACCAGGCCTCTGGGCCCTTTTCTGAGGGTTGCTAGCTCAGGACCCCTCACATAAGAAAAGAACGAAACTTTTGTTTTTCCGACTCCTCTTAAATCCGTCTGTCTGCCTTCCCCGCTTGACTGAAGTGGATACAGAGGCGGCCTTTTGTTCTACCAAGATGAAGAGGGATGCTGTAGTATAAGAGGGAGAGTGAGGGTAAGAGGAGGTGGGTGGGATTCATTGTAATTTAATAAATACCTCGCAAAGAGGGTTGGGGTGCCTTCTCAACCCCTCAGCTGTCTGTTTTAAAATGGGGCTCTTCTGGATTTGACACCCAGGGAAGTAAAAAGGGGATTAAGGAAGGAAAAGCCTCAGGCTATAAACATCTCTTTCTCTGTCTTATTCTTCGCCCCAAGGCCCCCCCCCCACCCCCGCCTCAATCCTCTCTCTTTGGGACCGAGAGGCCCCTCGCCTAGCTGTGAGCGTATGAATGATGTCATCCAGGTACCTATCTTGACCCAGAGATTTAGAAAGGCTTGAATGGAGTCTCATAGCCTCGGTTCTTCTAATGCAGAGAATAATCCTCAGTTTTTGGGGCATTTTCTGGTTCACTGAATGAACATAATGCTGCCTTCTCCAAGGTCAGCACTGCGTAACAATACTGTTGCTATGGTTGATTTCCTGTCAGATTCCCGCAAAAATCAGTAAGAGCTTAAAAGTAGAGCCATGTCTTCATATAAAGAAATGGCTCCCTTTTTCCTGGACTCTCTCTTAAAGCAGAGGTTGGACTGGGGGTCACACACGGTCCACTGCTTTGCAGCATGACCACGGATTATAGGGTGACTTCTGCCATGCTGCTCAAGCATGACCAGAAGGCTTGGCCAGTTTTGACCTGAATGGAAGTACTGAATGAGAGGCCGGCATTAAAATTCAGGATGCAGTCACTTGCAGTCACTAATGTCTCTCTTTAAATGGTCACATCCTTTCTCTAGGGGCCCCTGTCTTGACTGTCTTATCCTTTGACAGGCTTTTAGTCGATGAAAACATTCACTTGCAATTGTACAGTACAAAAGATACAATGACATTTACTTTCTAAGGGCAAAAATAATTAGATTTTAAAGATGCACACTTGTTTTTATACAGTAGAATTAGAATCAGCATCACTTTCTATTTCATACCCTATTATGGTAAAAGTATGTCTATGACATTGACCTTTTATGTTTGTTTCTCTCTCTTCCAGGAAGGACTCTGGTCAGCCTGAAGTGAAGGGTCACTGAGCTCAGACACTCTCCTTCCATTGACTCACAATTATACACACATAGGGGAAAGTCACACAGACGGACACATCTGAACGACGACACGTACAACTTCACGTTTACACACACAGACTCTTGGGTACACACACACACACACACACACACACACACACAAAGACCCATCCGTGCACAAACGCAGACACACACACACACACACACACACACACACAGGGCCTCTGAGCAGGATGAGGGAACCCTGGAGGTGCCTGCTGGGCCTGTGCCTCCTGGCATGCTCGGCTTCCACCCGCAGTGCCGCCAATCCCTTCGCAGGGCAGCAGACCCCGCCAGACCCTTGCTATGATGACACAGGCGCAGCCCGTCGTTGTATCCCCGAGTTTATTAATGCTGCCTTCGGCAAGGATGTGATGGTGTCCAGCGTCTGTGGCCGGCCTGCGTCCCGCTCCTGCAGTGTGGTGGAGCGGAGCGACGATCGGCCCTCTGTGCGCACGTGCCAAATCTGCGACGCGGCTGACCCTCGCCGTGCCCACCCTGCCTCCTACCTCACTGACCTAAACTCGGCGCACAACCTCACCTGCTGGCAGTCAGAGAATCTGAACACCTCGCCGCACAACGTGACCCTCACCCTTTCGCTCAGTAAAAAGTTTGAGATCACCTATGTCAGCCTGCAGTTCTGTTCCCCACGACCCGAGTCCCTGGCCATATACAAGAGCATGGACTACGGCAAGACCTGGGTGCCCTACCAGTTCTACTCCTCACAGTGCCGGCGCATGTACAATCGGCCCAACAAAGCATCTATTACCAAGCAGAACGAACAGGAGGCTCTCTGCACAGATGGCCACACTGACCTCTACCCGCTGTCTGGAGGACTCATTGCTTTCAGCACTCTGGATGGACGGCCCTCGGGCAAAGACTTTGACAACAGCCCCGTCCTTCAGGACTGGGTGACTGTCACTGACATCCGCGTGGTCTTCAGCCGGCCCCAGCTACCCCGGGAGCTGGGACTGGGGGCTGGAAGCAACAGCGGAGGGAGGGACGACGACCCCATGGCGGTGACAACAACGCTGCCTACTTATTTCTATGCAGTGGGAGACTTCCAGGTGGGCGGGAGGTGTAAATGCAACGGACACGGCTCACGCTGTCTGAAAGACAAGGAAGGCAAACTGGTGTGTGACTGCAAGCACAACACAGAGGGACCTGAATGTGACCGCTGCAAGCCCTTTCACTATGACCGACCGTGGCAGAGGGCCAATGCCCGCGAGGCCAATGAGTGTCTGCGTAAGTCTTTACCTCGATCTGTCATTCTTTATGTGCTTTTAACATTCAGTTAGTGTAATGTGGAACATACGATAGATTTCTCTTTACCTGCAAACAATACAGACAAATATAGCACAACAGATTTTCTGAGAGGACACACAATGGCTCTATAACTTTATGTGTTGCATTCGTGATTAACAAAACAAAATCATAGAAGTGACGAGATGAATTTATCGTTGTAGATCAAAACCCAGTCATTAGCGAAATATCCTTTGGCTGTTTTGACAACAGTTCAGTGACCACTATAAACAGAGCATGCAAATGTGATGGGAAACCCGCTCCTTCTTCAGCTGCACAATTCTTAGCTCAGTGAGTGCATGGAAATAAGAAATTATTTGACAATACAAGTTGTTTATTTTCTTTGTTGGATCGTGCCCGCTCTCAGGATTTGGACATCGATGTAAAACAAATAAAATGTATACACATCCACAGAGGGAAAGAGAAGGAGTCGGAAGAGAAGAGATTTAACTGTGGTGACCTGTGTTTGACTGTCAGGGGTAATTAAGAGTCTTGCCAGAACACACCGGAGAGGTTTGTGTTTGTACAAGTGAGGAGTTCTGGTAGCAAATAGTGGTTGAGCTTGCAACTTTTAGCAACGTTTCTTAAAACCATGAGGCCCATCCTTTTCCTTGCATTTCCCATCAGCCCCTTCTGTTTACCGTTGCTCTACAGAGAAACAGCCCGATTCCTAACAAAATCATGATTTCTGGACTTGACTATGAAAAAAAACAAAAAAACTCTTTTTCACAAGCAAGTCTAAACAGTGGGTGACAACAGCTCGAGTCGTTGGCACACCGCTACAGCTAAGCCATCCAAGAATGTTTTTTGGCAGTGTTTGCCTTCACCTCGAGACATGCTCTGTAAAAGTCATCCAGACATACTCTGACAGCTTGCCAAGTAAAATTACAGCAATTTCTCTGGCAATTTTTGTTAATGTAAATGGATTACATTTGTACTGCTTTAGGCTTTAATGTGATATTTGGTCCGTATATTCATTTCATGGATGTACAAAGGTTTTAGACGCATGCCATGTTAGCCGTGTTTTTAGCAGGAATACGTTCTCTAATATGTGGATGTTTCTTTGGTGGTCATTTTCACAGCATTTCTATGTTCGTATAAATAGACATAGGTGGAACTTAATTCAGGTCAATTTTGCTTGTCATAAAAATTTGTTAGCGTAGGGAAATAAAACCATTTTAGAAACCACTGTCCCCATTTCAACCTTTCGCCGTAATGAAATAAAATTACAGCCGGAGAGAAAAAAAAACAGGAGCGGAACATTGAAAAACAGTTTGTATTTTTCTAACATGTTATAATTGCCCTGTGAGCTGGCATGAGATCATATTTAGCATTGAACAGTGCCAGATCTGTTTAAAAGCGACAGAGAGTGACAGAGCCAGAGGAGCAAAGCCAGTTTAGCCTTAAACCGGCCGATGAAGCCAACATTCCCTCTCTCTGTCCTCTGAAACCTCTCAGGCCAACACTACCGAACTTTGACTTCCCTGTCCTTGACACCCTCACTTACTCAGCCCTCAGATACAAGCACACACTCACACACATACCATAGCTCCTTCTACAACAATATCCTGTAAATCCCTCAGTGTTTTCTTGCCCATACTTTTTGCACACGCCCTCTTTCAAATGTCCCGTAGCTGTTTCCGAAATGTTACACCCGCTTCCCGTAGAGCGCTTCTCGGCGGGATTGATATGTCACTTCCATCCAGAATTCCTGGACTAAACAGCCCGGCTGCACTGGCCAACTCTGATGACCTAATCCCAGTGTTGATTCGGGGCAGTGAAAGCTTATTGCAAGTTGCACGCTATACCTGATCACACATCCGGACAAGCCAAAAAGTCAGTCCCAGATGTCCCCAATTTTATGTTCCGAAAGCCTCTTTACAGCTTATTCCGGTAGAACTGGATTCCAACATATCCTCAAAGTAGCAGGAGAGCCTTTAAATAAGTCTCCCCAGTGTATATTAAAGCCCATTCTTAAAATGCATCCGTCCCTTGTTGATTTCTCCGCCTGCTTTTCTTTCTGATGCGGCGCAAAAAAAAGGCGGCGGGCTGCCGTGGGAGCCACTGTGGTAGCGAAGTAGAAGTATTTAGCCTTGGCAAGTGCGTGAGAGTGGCAAGTTACAGATTCAAGGAGTCCCTTAGGTGTCACCAGAGCTTTCATGAGGCCCTGTGGGTGTTTGGGTTAGAGGTAGGGTCGGAGGGGGCCGGGCTGAGCTCATGATCCTTTGTGGGGTGGTGATGGGGTTAAGCTGACGGGGAGATGGTTTGTGGGTAATGAGGAATTCAGAGTGGGCAGATGTAGAGCTAAATCAATAGCTGTTTCACGGTCTAGCTCAGAGTCTGTCAGTCCTTGAGAAAGCATGTGCCTGGAAGCCGACTTCACCACTTATTCACACATTACTGTTAAGATGGTTTTAAGTTTTTGCTCCCACTCTGAGCAGTCTTGACTTTAATCTTTACCCTGCACTGCAAGAACATTGTTTCTAACAGGCTGGTTTGATTGTTTGCTGGTGTTACTAAATGTTTGACATGCACCGCACCAAGATTACTGTCTGCGCTCTTGGCAAGCTAGTGTACTGTCTCCAGACACAAGCCATGCACACACACGCCCCATCTGCCGCCTCCCTCGCTATGAATCCTGCCTCAAGACATCGGTTTACAAATCCCCGCTCTCGTCGTCGGAGAGAGCAGCCTCGTAAAGGAGCGTGTCTGTTTGTATTGAGGGAGACATGATGGAAAAAGCTGTGATTTATCTGCCCGGAGTTTGAGCCACGGGACAGAATGAGGAAACGGATGGATAAGAGCTATTTGGTTACTGGTTGTGATGGAGTATTGGCTTTTCTGCTGGCGTGGGTCGATGCTGAAATGTAAATACTTTGTTGACTTAAAAATGCGAGACAGTGTGTCACGCTATAATAGAGTCTGCCGAAGTCACTGCATAAGATGAAGTGGCCTCTTGTGGAGGCAACAACAATGTGACATCCTGAGTAGTTGATAATTGATGGCGGTGTAGGAGCTCTCTACTCTTGGCCGTGTCTGCAGTCACCATGGCCCTGTTGGGCTGAGGCACCAAGCTGTTCTATTCTTTATCCCTTCCTCTGCCTCGTTTGGACTCGGCCTGCAGAAAGTCCAGAGTGCAGCTCTGGAACGCTATACGAGCCCAGGGCCAGACACCATCCATCCCTAATGGACCAGTCAGGCCAGGTCTGCTCCCAGTGTTGCTCCAGGCACACTGGTATGCATTCATAGCATTAAACACAGAGGTCATACGAAGGCTGTTTGAATTGCCATTTGGGCTGATTTGCCAGAAATGCAGGTGAGCGGTTAGTCGCGGAGCTGGGTGTTCCTGCTCTGCTGCAACGACTGGGTGTGGTGTTGAATATTTTTAATAGTAGGTTTTGACATATTGAGTCCAATGGGGAATGAGTGATACGGTATTCTGTTTTTGCACAAGAAGAGGAGTTTCCTTTCAAATTAAATCAATCAACCAAATGAGTATTCACTGTAGAACCTCATTTTACAACAGTCCATGTCATCACCTGAAGGAAATTCCCACAAATTAGGTTTTATGTCTAAAAAGTTATTGCCTGTTACATCATAGATGGTATTAGATCGTGTCTTCCACACTAATGAATGAGAAGCAGAACAGACAGCTTTTGAAGTCGAAAAGCCACGTCACAGCCCTCTCAAACCTTTGGTGGGGGCTCGTGGTCTTTGGTGGGCTCAGTCTCTGTTTTTTGGAAACTATTAGCTGGAATTAGGGGGAATTTGACAGATGGGTTTCTTAGGGAGCGCAGTGCGGATCCAACAGAGGTGTGTGTGTGTGTGTGAATGTGTGTGTTCGAGGAAGAGGCCAGCCAGGAACACATGCTCAGGAACAGGACTCAGAATAAGCCCTCAGATCTGTACAGAGCTGTGGAAACTCCGAACACCACAGAAGCACAAACTCTCTCTCTTTTTTGTTTTTCTCTCTCGTCATTTCCCTCACCGACGAGGGGCAGATGTTTTTTTTTTTTAATGCTGATTAGAATTTCAAAATAGGCCTAGATCCTTTCACACTATTTTCCTCCCTCTACATCTCCTAGCTATGGCAAGCAGAGGTCAGGCCCGTGTTCCAGTCGTAGAACAGATTTGTCAAGACACTTTTTCGACCCAGTGATCGAGAAATGACCTCATTCTCAAACTAACCACACCTGAAACCATGGCACAGTTTGTGAGTCTGCATGCTTCAATCGTGGCATGAAGAGGAGCAGGATTTGTGTCCTTTTGTTCCTGCGGTTGTTGGGTCTCGGTTAGATCAAAGTTAACCTCACTGGATTGCTTCGAATTTCCACGTTGAACCCTTAAAATCCAGCACACAGCAGCCCGAAGTTTTCCTCCAAGGCCAGCTGAAATGTAGCTGTCTATCTCTAGAGGGCAACGCGATATGAAGCTCAGTGAAATGCCGAATATAGACGGGTAAGGATGAAAAAAGCCAAAGCTGCCTTGATATTACATGTATGTGCCTTGTTCCTAATTTCGCTAATTGACTTAAAGACCCTCCCACCTCTGTCGCCTGTCGCTGGAGGCTAACAAGGAACCGACACTTCAATTACCTACAGTGGGACACACAAATGAGAGGGGGGGGGGGGCGCGAAAGAAAGTGATTTTTTAAAAAGGAAACCTGTGCTTTTAAATAATTACACAGCCGAGGAATGTTGTTCTAAAATCAACAGCCCTATGAAATGATGCCTCTGGGGTGGTTAGCGTGAGACGCAGGGGCTGCTACAGAACAGCGAGGCCAACAAACATGAGATGTGTGTGTGCGTGTGTGTGTGTGCGTGCGTGTGCGTGTGTATGTTTGAAACAAGAGTAACCTCCCTTATCTGGCTTAGCCAACAGGGTTTGGTCCCTTTGATTGGTCTGTACTGTAGCTTTGCTCGTTGCTTTTATTCCGTCTGTCAGTATTGCAACTTTGGTCGTCGGCCAATCCACAAGAGATTGATGCTTTTCTCGTTCCATGAAGCCACCCGTAAAGGCCCTCTGGCAAGCAGGGAACACGGTGAAACAAATGTTAAGGACAGCACAGTGTCAAATAACAACGTAAATGTCAGCCGGGTTAAAGCGCTGGATCCCTCGGAAATGCTCTGCGGCTGCCTTGAGGCCGTGTGTGTGTGTGTGTGTGTGTGTGTGTGTGTGCGCGCGCATGGGCATCTCCTTGTGCATTAGCGAGAGACGCATGTAACCTAGTAGTGCGATGTGGCGTTTCATCCCTGTGCCAAAGCAAACTGGTGGAGCTGCAGCGTGCCCACCCTGCTCTCCCTGCAGGCCCCCATCGACTCTCCCCCACAGATGGTAGCAATCACCTCCTGAGGTGCCCGTCACCGCCGGCACTCTCTTCCCCTCTATCCTTGTGTAACTGACTCTTGTCAAAGACGAAACCCTCTGCCTGGACTAACCTTTCTGCTACCTCTTCTTTTATTTCATATATATTTCTCTTTTTGCTGAAATCAGCCTTTTTTTCTTCTCTCGTCGAATTCTCTGTGTTTTTGGTAACAGTTTGCTTCTTTTTTTTATGCTGTCGCAGGCCTCTGTGCTCTATTGCCTGAGAAAACATGTGGTTTTTGGCTGCCAGCCGGCGTTGCTGGTGGCAGCACGATTCAGAGGCTGTTAGGAGAAAATATATCTGCTTTTTATTTTTTGAGTGTGTGATAATCGCTTGGCTCCCTTCTTTAACTGTGGTTTGTCCGACTGTGGCTGACACGGTCGCGGCCATTGTATTTTAAATCATATGTATGAGTCTCAGCACACATTCATGTATTTGAAATGTTACTCAGTTTTCGGGGGCAGTATGAGTCAAAGTAGAATGAATAACGGCTAAATGAATCCCTGACAAAGTAAATGTGCACTCCTTCGGTTTTCACAGATAAAGATTAGTTTACTTGTAAAAACAGAGAGTACTGCTCAGCCAATATTTTGCGCTCTGTGGCTCTGAGAAAAAGACCCTTATGATGTCATCAGGGTAATCTCAAATTGGGCTCATTTCAAATAAAAAAATGACATGGTGTTCGTTACTGTAGAGCCCAGCTTCTTATCTTAATATTTTCCTCCTCATCATTTGACCTTCCATGTTACTGCTCTGGGTTGCCCGTCGTCAGCCCAGGACTCTTCTGCTTTCTGTGCATTCACATACAAGCTTACGTCACAAGCTGAACAGAGGCAAACATTATAGGTTTTCCCTCAACAATTCTACTTTCATCTCTGGCCGCAGAGGTACATTTACACAGTAGGTTCCATCTGTCACTTCTATTTCTAAACCAGCCCAGGCATTGCATGCATCGCCCAGACTGGACCTCATGGTTGTGTATGCCAAGAGTCATGGCAAAAGTGCACCTGTTTTACCTCGGTTTTCACTGATTCACCGTGATAATTTGATTCCACAACAGTCGTCTACTTCTGCCCCTTTTGCTCAGGACTGCAGGAAAAAGAGCAACCGAGGCAGACAGAGAGGGAAGGCAAAGAAGGGAGACGGATAACACTG
Source organism: Anarhichas minor (assembly GCF_050575085.1). NCBI lineage: Eukaryota > Metazoa > Chordata > Actinopteri > Perciformes > Anarhichadidae > Anarhichas > Anarhichas minor. Next base: position 11,319,424 of record NW_027466463.1, on the reverse strand, counting down.
TTTAGATGTGGGGAAGTAAAGTGGACCAGAGAGAGGGAACAGAGCTATAAACTCAACTCACCACTGACACCAGGCCCCCCCCCCAACATGGCAACCCTCCAGGCTAATCTCGTTAAAATCTTTCTTTGCCTGATGCCATCCAGAGAGAGAAACGGGAGATGTAGAAAAGGATGGACAAGAGAAAGGGTTGGGGAAGGAAATGAGCAAAAGGAGGGAGAGGCAACCAGTGAGAGTATTCAAGATGGGGTCTCATGAAAGTAAGAGGAGAGAGGGGGGGGGGGGGGGAGGGAGGCTTAGGGAAGGGGTGGGAGAGGAATTAAGGGGACTCTTAGTTCAAAAGGGCTCCCAAGTGCCGGCTCTTAAGCCCACGGCGTGATGCTAACCGCAGAAACCAGTGGAGGGCGGGGAGGGTCGAGCCGCGGTGTCAAAGCTAGAAGTAAAAGATGTCTGTGAGGAAGAGAACCAAAGAGCAACTGGTTCTGAAGGGGCTTTGTTCCAAAGAGGTAGGAGCTCCTGCGTGCCCACGTAATGCACACAGCAGGACTAGTTGTAGTTTCCTGTTAGTCTTCAGCTCGGAGTTCTTAAATCTTTGTCTGAGCTTGTTGTCCACAGCTCATTAGAGCCAGCGGTGTCTCACTTTTGTTTGACTTTTTTTTTTTGCATCTTTGTTATTTGATCCATGTCATTTTGTGAGCAGTTACTAGAAGAAGTGTGTGTGTGTGTGTGTGTGTGTGTGTGTGTGTGGTTCTGTGTTTTTGTGTTTTTGTGTGTGTGTGTCCACACTGTACACTGCCTTGGCTCTAATGAGGAGCTAATTAACCGGGTGTTCCCCCCCCCCCCGGTGCCCTGAGCAGGTGGCTGGAGCAGCCAGGCGGAACTCAGCCCAAACACACAGACTCAGAGTGAACACACACACACACACACACACACACATGATGGAAGGAGCCCGTATAGCAGAGCCTGTTTGGCCAGGCGGAGAGGGCACCCAAGGGGGGCTGCAGCAGGTCTGGACAGCAGCCTGGGCCAAGAGGGGAGAGGTGGTGGTGGGCGAGCGGCCCCTTCGATTTTCAAGAACCAATTTTAGCCATGGGATCTGGGTTTTGCACAGGCATCCAAAATCAATTGGCTGTGCATACTGCCTTGGCTTTGGAGCTGAAGGAAAAATGAGGTTAGATTTATCCCTGACATATGGAGGAGAGCCGAGAGGTGGTGCACTCCACAAACACACTTGCATTTTATTTGTTGAGTGCAGTCTTTACGGGCCAATTTGTCATAGCCGACATGACAGACCAGTCCGTGAGCTTGTTAAGAGCACGTTTACTTGTTAAGGAACCTGTTCTGCAAGCTGAGATAGAACAGTGGTGTGTTCTTCTGTCCGTCTACCTTACCTGTAATATTCCCTAATTTTACCTGTACTTAAAGAAGTAAGCAGAAGTAAGATCACAAACTGAGATGTGTGCAAACTGTGTAAAGGAAGACATCGGATAAAAACAAGACATTTACTCCAGCAGTTATTCCTCCAACGTTTGCATTTGCCGCTGTTCATTTTGATGACAAAGTGGTGCAACTGTTCTCTACTCTAATATTTTCCGAGGGGTTTCTTGCCATCCCCTCATTTATTTTTGCTGCAGCATCCGTCTGTTTGCCAAGCCCGTTGCTTGTGTTTTTGTTTGATTTCCACGACAACGCGACGATCCAGATTCACGCATCCTCAAATTGGACACTGACCCACAAAGGAGCCGCACTTACTGGACGACTCTCCACCACCCACAGAACACTGAAGTGTCAGATTTTTTTTTCTCTCCAACAGATAAGAATTAGTGAGTTTTTTTTTTTCTTTCTTGCAGCGCACTAGTGAGGCTTTGATGCGTTAATGAATTGAAAAATGGCCTTCAACAGTGTTTAGTTATCCCTGCTGAGCCTAATTTGGGTGAGGGGGGGTGCTGCGGTGGTGGGGGTATCATATTGGGGGGGGGGGTGTCGGCGTGTGTGTGTGTTCACAAGCACTTCAAAACAAACCCATAAACATTCCAGGATCCTTGGGCAGCTGCAGCTCCGAGCTGAAGTTAACTGCACACAGTATGTACAACATAGAAAACACACACGGAACCTACTCGAGTGCTTTTTGCTTATTTATTTTTCTCAGTCAACCTTCGATCACATTTTCATTCATGTTTTTTTTCTGTTTTTTTTCCTTGTCAAAGAAATACCAAACTACTACTTCTGTCACTAATTCTTCCTGTCTGTCACAGAAAGTCTGGCTGTTGTTAAAGCCATCACTGCTACACATGTTAAATGATTTAAAGCTTTGATTCTGGAGCTTTCTTTACATTCTCCACACTTGAACATATCCTCCCTGCTTCAGACTTTGTTGGCCGATCTTGTTGCAAAGCGGCGAATCGAAAAGATGCCATAAGAGGTACCGTCGGTACTTCAGCCGGGGGGAAAATGTGATCCATCGCTTTCATGTTCTGCTGCGAGGTGTTAATGGACCCAAGTGCTCACAGCTGTGTGTGTGTTTGAGACGCTTGATCATAATCACAGTTCCCCCACCTTGTTCTTGCCCCGGCCGCTCACCGGAGCTGGTGTGTTCTTTGTCACATTCCCTTCAGAAGAAGTCGGGCAGGCTCTTAAGTTGTTCACATGCTAACACACTAGATATACAACACACAACACACACACACATGCACATAGATTCTCATCAGTTTGATGTGTTTTTTTTTTAGTTAACACTTTACTTAAGATAAGAAGCTTTGTGAAATATGTAAGCATCCTTCGGTATCCTACACATCTATAGTTTTCTCCAGGGTCAAAGGTCAATCCTCCTCTTGAGTTTACCAGTTCACGAGAGCACACCAAAACATCCAGCGGTGTCTTCACACAAACGGCGCAGCCTCGATATAGATCCATACATGAAACGGTGTTTCATTAACTGCAGAATTCCATACAAATTGGGCCGAGTAATAACCAGATGGAATTGGGAAACGGTCTGGGAATGTGCTCCCCCCCTTTTTTTTTTTTTTTTTCCAGGGTCTGAAACCAGGGAAAACTGGACCTCTCCCAACCTGGTGCCCCTTCAGTGTGGATGGAGGTTACATAGCGTTCACTGCTCGCATATTACTTGACATATAAGCCATTCTCCTCCTGCGAGAGAGCCACGAGTCATTAACAGTCATTTTCAATCAACTGCAAGGAGCTCATCTAACGTTCTACAGATCATTGAGCTCAGTGTAACTGCAGAACTGACCTTGACTGCAGCAGGATGTGTCGGCTAGTAACGACGAGGAAAGAGAATTATTTTTGCTGCCTTTTCTCATGAAAGATCTTATATTTCTCTAACGGCCGCAGTATTGTACACAAAGTCAACTTGCATAAAAGCCTCCCAGTCTGTCTTTACTTATTCCCCATTATTGTGTCTTATTCTCTTCTAAACATCCATTGTTGTAGCATTTTTCTCAATAACACTCCCACCAGAATAATTAATATCACCTTCTGTTGTGAAGCCCTAATAATCCTTTTTTTTTTGCCATTCTTTGAAAAGCAGCTTTGCTGTTGTTTACCCCTTCCTAATTTATCTGTGGATAACTTTAAGATCTGCAGCAGGCGTCTTTGAAGCCACGGCCAAGACTTCAGGTCCCAGGTCTGACTCTGATTTAACCAGCAGAGGGTCTGGATCAAACTTTGTTACACAAACAAGAAGGGCAGCTTTCTCATTAGGCCTCTCAAATGCAAACCCAGAATCTAGAGAGTGAACAGAGTTCATGAATAATGTCAGAGCTGGTGAATGTGGTCTAATGGGGAGGAATCAATGGAAAAACTTGTGAGGCGAAAGAGACATAAAGAAACCGGCTGGATTTCAAGTGGAACTGGGAGGGACTGCGAAGAGATATAACCTCACTTCCCATGTCCCATATATTGCGGCTCGCCTCATTTAGAAGACAGCCAGCTCGAGTCCATTCCTCTTCTGAATCGCTCTCGCTTTTAATAGATCCTATAGGAGTCTTTGCTCATCAGTGATTCATGGAATTAATGTCTCTCGATCCAGTGATTAATAACTAACGGGCTGAGAGAAGCAGAATTCATTAATTATGAAATGGAGAAAATGAGCTCTGCAAATATCACTTTTGATTGATGAGTTCTGGAATAGCAGCCAAGCACAGAGCCGCAGTGTAGGTTATACACCACTCTCTACGATACTGCCTCACTGGAAAATCTCTGCCAGCTCTCTTGTGATATACTGTATAGTAAGCATACGTTTTACTGCAGTGCACACTTTCATGTGAACGTTTCATCTACGCTGACTCACATTTAGACTCTATAAACATGAATACTGTGAAGATACTTTTACATTTACTCACCTTCGATTCCCACCACTTGACAACTTTCCTCTTCCCTCTGCAGCGTGCAACTGCAACCTCCACGCCCGTCGCTGTCGATTCAACATGGAGTTGTATAAGCTGTCGGGGAGGAAGAGCGGAGGGGTCTGCATGAACTGCCGCCACAACACCGCAGGCCGCCACTGCCACTATTGCAAGGAGGGCTTTTACAGAGACCTGGCCAGACCCATCACCCACCGACGAGCCTGCAAAGGTAAAAGTCCATTAGTTAATGCAATGAGTTCATTTTTTATTACTTTGATTAATTGTTATTTTCCAAGGTGGTAATCATGATATTTTCTATGGTGCTATTTGCTGTACTGTTTTTAAAATCATACGTACACGGTGGTGATCACTGCTCATGCAGCACTAAATACCCAGTTCTTCTTCTGCTGTCAGAATTAAAAAAAAACGTATGTATTTTAGCTGGGAATGAATTACCAACCACTCTAACTAATGGAAACATTTTTTGTGAACAAGGATCACTTTTTTTGTCGCATCAATCAGTAAGAGATTAGCAAAAATGTATATTTATTCATATGGAAATGTCACGGGTTATTACTTTAAGCTCCGTTTGACTTTTCATTTGGCAATGTGCTGCGCTAAATGTTTACAAAATGTTCAAACAAAAGCTGATTGAGACATTCTAACCCTGCTTGTACTCGTGTAAATATGTCTGAAAAAACTTTAAAAAGTTATGATTGGAAACATACAGGGTCATGGTAAATTTTAATAGAAAAATATCAGCATGTCTAACTTGCCATACCATAGCAGAGAGAAATGAATTGATACTGTGCCCGAAGCTTTTCTGGCTGTCGCACCGAATGTTTCCCTGTACCACACACCATGTAATATTATCTCTTGACCAAGGCATTTCTCCTGGAAAAAATGTTTTTACCCGTTCATTAATTCCCATTTTGCAGAGAATATCTTTCAGCCTAATAATATGCTGGAAGCATTTCTCTCCTCCCACTGGACCCATTGCAAAAATAGCACCAGTTTCCACTACTTGTTGCTCAGGAAAGTATTCAAATCAATAGCAGAGAGAAAGTGTTTTTTTTATCCTGTTGATCCTGATGAAGGTAAAGAATTACTTCCAGAAAATCAGAAACAGCATTAGCGAGAGCAGCCAACGCTCATAGATCTTTCGGTTGAAAGTCTCCCACTGGCTTCCGCTCAGTTTTCCTTCTGTAGTCGACCCAAGCTGCTGCAACCGAAAACCACGAGGTTAGAAATGGCACGATATCAGGCCGCACTTGCCCGTGTTAGTTGCGCTGAGATGTCGTGCCATTCGTCATGTAATGGCAAAAACTCCACAGTTACTTAAATCGCATGCCTTAAAGCTGAAGTCATTTGACCTGTCGCTGCACCAAAGCACTGCCAGAAATGCCTCAATCCTGACAGGAGATCAGCCCTGAGATATGCGCCCCCCCCCCCCCTGTGCTAATTGTTCCCTGTTCCTTCATTTCCTGCAATACCTGGGAGTGTGACGCTCTCACAAGTCCCCCCTGACACTGCAATTTGTCCTTATCAAAGCCTTATGATCGGGTGGTAAACAGTTTATCTCCCCTGCCCCCCACGAAAAAAGGCCCCAGATGTGACGGAAATGAAAGTTAACGTCTGAAAAGCCTCTGCTGAGCGTCTGGCTCCATGATTGATCAGAGCAATTCCGCAGCCTTCTAGGAGCTGTCATTTCCCTCTAGCTCGGCCCCTTGTTCTGTTCTTTCATAGCCCATGATTGTGTATAACCATCATCTCCTCTTCCTCTCCAACTTCTGATTTCTTTCACCATGACTCACTACAAGCCTGTAAAACCATTGATTTTTCAGCTCAGATTTGTTTGCTCTCCCTCATGTTTTATTCCCATGTGTCAGGGTCAGAGTTGCGGTATGGCTGAAGGGGGTCACGTCTGAAATGGATTTACAACAATAAAACACAGGTGTTTTCTAAAGTCGAGACGGGAGTTGGGAGGGCTCTGAGAGGACACACAGGCCGTGTCTGTTTCTAATGATACCTGCTTTGTAGATGAGTGTCCATACACAATGTGCGGAGAATACGAGGTTGGGGTAACCACCCCTCTCCTGCCTTCATCACCACCACTTCTTACCTCCCACGCACACAAAACTGTAGGACTCCTGCTCTCTATAGTCCAAATGCCCAGGGACCAGCCTCTCCACGAGCCCTTTACTGTGTCACAAGCATTACAACAGCCAGCACAGTGAAAGAAACATGGCAATCACCCCATGGCCTGGCTGCAGTATATGAGCTCTTCACAAGGTTTTTATGTGAATCCAAGCCATGCAGCTGGTATCCGTTGACCACAAGGAACATTGATAAAAGGCATTAAAACTGAGGCCTCGTGAAGAAACGCCGGCCAACATAAACCACATTGACCGTACGTCTCAAATATCTTTCTGAAGCAGGGCATGAGGATCTGTGGACAGGAAATGTGTTATGCAACCTAAGTCTAAGGGTAATGTTAGGTTAGTAATGTATAGGACCTGGCTGAATAACACCAATTCTCTAAGATTAGTATCGAGGTTAGCCAGTACATGTGACCACAAGATCTTAATCTCAGGTGTCACTGAGAGGGAGGAGCTGTTCAGATCTTCTGTTTATCAATCCTTCAACATAGCGTTATTATTTCAAAACGCTATCTATTCACGATTTATTTGTGCCTTTAGAATTACTTAATTCAATCTCTTGATTTAATGCTACGTGAACTCATGGGATGGTTTATAAATAGCACGCCACTTTTAAGGACATTTCATCATGTCATGTCAAACATTTTAAGCTTTTCAGGTGTCACTTAACAGACTGTTTTCATTCCCAACTTGACGCACGGTTGCAGTTTCAAACACATTGTTAAAATTCTGAATCCAAACAAAACTGCTTGGTTAGGTTGAGGAAAAGATCGTGATGGGGTTGAAATAAGGATGTTTGTTACGTAAATTTAGTACAATGTAAATAAATCAACGGTGGCGGTGTCCTGGGTGAAAGTCCTGTGTTTGTTTCATCCAACCTCCTCCCTACCCGGACTTTCGATTGACGCGGCATGAACTGACACCCAAAAATCAAAAAATGAAAAGCAATAACACACTTAATGACTTAAGAAAGTGGCATGTTATCAAGTTGTCATTTTGTGAGACCAGGCTTTTTAATAACTAAGAAATGCACATATTTTAATAAGACCTTTATTTTCACAATGTCAACGACTGCAGACAAAAAGCAGGCCTCACAAGTACTTCAGCCCATATGCATGCACACGTGCACTGAGCAACACGAATCCGTTAAACTGAGCCTGTCAAGGGACTACAAATCCCAACGCAGTGCCTGTCACGTCTGCAGTCGCAAAGGCTTGAAAAGTCATCAACCTCTGAGGACGTTTTTACTGCTTCTTAACTGGCCCGAGCCCCTGCACATAAAACTTCAGAAAAGCAGTTCAAGGAGGAGAGCTGGGGGTGGAGATTGACACCACCACCCCCATACCCAGCCCGTTCAGATCTGGCAGTTGCTGTTTTTTTGTTTTTTTTTACCGAACAATGTGGACTCTGACAGTAAAGTCAAATGTCTTAACAGCCTATGATTGTTTATAAGGGAAGTGAGAATGTTACTCACATCTTGTTCATACTGACGGGATTGAGTCGGTATAGCTCGTGCTGTTCAGTGATCAGCCGGGAAACAATGGCCACATGTCTCTGCAGGCATGACAGACCAACTCCAGACTTGTATCAGACAGATCAAATAACGTGGGGGTTTATCCCACATGTGCTTTGGACAAATCATTTCACAGGAACAAAAGGGGGGGGCACAAACTCCAGGAATGACAAGAGTTTCTCAAATAATCCTATAGTACCTGGTAACAGTGGCAGGAGTGCTGACTGATGAGGCTGGGTATGGGGGGTGAGGATTTAGGTTACGTGGTTGGCACAGAGCATCAGACACGCAGTGGGGAGACCCTTGTTGACTTGACCTCTGACATCCTGCCATATGCAGATGTGTATTCCCTTTAGGTCAGTCAGGAACACTTGCCAACTGTCATCAAAGCTTGAGTTTCCATGTTGGGCCTACGTGTCTCAAACGGTGGGGATTTTGCACGGACACCGGAGCATCAGATTTACGTCTCTGTGCACAGCTTCAAACGGAGCGCAGCCACTTTGACACCTGTGGACCGGTTGGCCTTTGCCGGGGAAAAAAAGGCAAACGTGTTTCTGAAGATCTGAGCTGCAGTTAATCCCTCTCCGCCCCGCAGCCAGACACAGATGATCACTCTTGGGTCAGTTTCCGCCTTTCAAACCCTCCCTTTGCCCAGTCAACAGGTGGTAGGGTCCTCAGGCTCTTGTAGCAGCTAAAATATGGCCGGCGCAAATAAACACATTCACAGTTCCGTCAAGTGGTGGGAAGAAACCGTGGCATGTTAGCAGCTGCCTTCTCTGGCAAACCCTGTAAAACACTGTTGGGTTACCGGGTTTTTCCCCAAAGTGTAATTCTTGTCTTTTCTTGATAAGCCTGGACAATTACAGCTATCTTGTTACAGTCGAGTCACTCTATTTGCTTAAGTCATTTTGCACTAGTCTGCGCCTGTTTTTCAAAGAAGTGCATAGAAAATAAGGAAAAGGAGCAGAACGTTCACCTCGCAGTTTCATGGTTTGTGGTATTTTTGGCAGCATGTCAGTAGATGAGACAGGAAATTAAACTTTTTCTGCACTCTGAATTGTTTTGTTCTGGACAGAGAATGTCCAATTTGACGCGAAACCAATCATTCACAACCCGGAGGACTGCTCAAGAAGATGTAAAAGTCTTACATTTGTTTTGATATGTCACTGATGTGTTTGTCTGGCTGGATTGCTGTGAAATGTTAAGTATGTGTTTATTACTCAAAGAACAAATGTGTGTTTATTTAGTGGAGTCGGAGTAGCCACAGTTTGGTTAGATTCACTGTTGTTTATGCTGTTAAGCCGGAGGCTGTGTTTGGACTACACTGACGCACTGTGCCTCTCACTCACTACCCGTTTCCCTCAAATCCTCCACTTCACTTCTCACTCTCTGATATCTTGCCCTCTCCCTGTCATCCTCTTTAACGTCTTGTAAAGCTCTCTCAGAAGGCTTTGGACCGACACGCCAGCTCTTGTATTAAACAGCTCTTTAAACCAAAAAGAAAAAAAAGAAAAAAGCCTCACGTTGTTTAAGGGGGCTTGAATAAATTGCCTAGAACCAGCAAAAGTCGTAAAGCCTTGCCAAAGCGAGGTGACCGGAGCATTGCTTATTGCTGTTGGCATTTGTTGCTGGGCATCAACTGAACTTTTGGGAAGTGATGATGAAACAGCAGAGCGTGTGTCACCAGGCAGGCACCGAGCAGAGCCGAGAGAGAAGGACACAGTGTGCCTTTCTGGGTCTCCCGACAGTCTTGCACTAAATGCATTACCCCATCCCCTACTTGTCACCTGGCGCCTTCACGTTATTTCTCTCATTCACACAAGTTATTTCTCTCGTTCACACAAACATACAGTGTTTCTCCTTGCGGTGTTACGGGGAATCCAAAGCACAGAAGCCGAACAGGAAAGGGCCACCTCACACCCCCGAAGTCTTTAGCCAGACATTCAGAATGTTGTCCGCTGGCAAACAGAATATTACAAGATTTAATCCAGTACCCTGCGGAGACTCATTATATCCGAGGAATCAGCCAGTGTCTTATATGTGTGTGTGTGTGTCATTTTGGCAAACATGTTAAATGAATCAACATTTAATAAACTTTCTCCCTCCCTTCTTTCTGATATCACAACCCTCCCTGCACCCCCCTTCACACCTGTCCCCCACCCCCAGCCTGTGACTGCCACCCTGTGGGCGCAGCAGGCAAGACGTGCAACCAGACCACAGGCCAGTGCCCCTGCAAGGACGGCGTCACCGGCATCACCTGCAACCGCTGCGCCAAGGGCTACCAGCAGAGCCGCTCGCCCGTGGCCCCCTGCATCAGTGAGTGACTCAACTGCACACACGTCTAGCAGTCACTGCATGACACTGTCTTCAGCTTGGTAATTTAATCATCTTGGCAATGAGTCACTGCACAAAACTGTTAAACAATGACAAGGCTTAATACATACAATAAAGAAGTGAACTACACTAAAAGCAGCACATACTCAAACCAGTGAGATTACAGAGTATAATTGAAAGCACACTTCCCTATAGCCTAAAGTCATTCTGGCCCTCTGACAGGCACACCCAACCCAGACTCTGCACTGCATATATACAGGACATGTGTTCTCTGGGTTTGCATTGCCACCGAAAATGCAATGATCATTTTTTAATAGAGAACAGCCCAAAACATGTGTGCAAACAAGTGCCCAGATGTAAAGTCGGGCAAAACTCAAACGTGATCTTTTTACGAGAGCTGGTGTGAGAACTCAAGACTTGGTTTCTGTTGTTCCACTTGCTGTCAATGATGTATAGTGTGTGTGTGTGTGTGTGTGTGTACTCTAGTTGCAGTAGTTTGCATGTCGACTACATCAGGTTTTTAATTTCCTGTGACAAACGTGTGCGTGTGGGTTATGAAATTTGCCAGCGGTCCCGGTACATGCAGGCGTGCGTAATAGAGGGCAACCTTCCACCGCACTGTGTGCCAAGGCGGTACGATCGCACATTGCACACACTCACGAGACAACCTCCACCAAAGCAGACCGTGCCGCCCAGTGCCGTACCCGAGCCCCGCCACACTGTGCCACATGGTGCCGTGTTGTTTTCCCTCACATGCAGCTCCAGTAGCAGATGGCGGATGGGCGAGGAGGAGAAAACAACTGTGGTCATGGATGGCAGACCCCATTTATTTGAGTGCCACTGAACCATCCCAGTGAGAACGAGAAGAATTGCGTATGTGCGTTTAAGTACATGCGCTCATTTGGATCCCATTACGAATAGCATTAATGACAACTGTGTGTGTCAATATGGCCTCATGGTGGGCATCGTACCTCCTATTGAGGCTCCTGGATCCCGAGACAGAACTAAGCCCATTAAGCAGCCAATTAGTATGATGGCAGCAACCCTCATCTGAATGATCCTTTCATCATCTGTCTGTCTTCACAAGATGTGGCCATGAGGGCACACAGGCTCAAAGTGGCTTCTAGCAGCTGCGCCTGCCTCCGCAAAGCCCAGTGCCCTTGTTTGTTTTTGTTGGCGGGGTGTCCATAATTTCAGAGACAACTGCAGCCTCCTCCCCTCCCCCGTTCCCCGCCGCCAACACACTCCCACTCGCTTGGTTCAAACCCTGAACCTCCAAATCCAATCAAAAGCAGATCCTCCGGGTGGATTCTAAGCCTGCGTCCCAGTAACTCTGTCTACGGTAAAAGCAGAGGGCCCGTTGTTAGCATTAGCATTTGTATTGGAAAGTTGAATACGGTTAGAAGAGAAGTCCTGGAGGAATTCCACGAGGCACTTTTTAGAGTAGCCAGCGGGCACAGCGAGGGTGGGCTGCATCTGTCTCAAGAGGATCCAACCAAGATTGCCCCCTTGCCATCTGTCCATCTGTCTGTACATGCTTGCATGGGGATTACACAGCAGCGTTAACCCAGCATCTGTTATGGGAGGACGAGGACTAATCTAGTGCAGCCACCTTTCCATTTTAATCAGTGTGCCTCAGATGTATCAAGTGTGCCGACTTTGAATGCAGTGACTTCTCCAAACTGGATTACTGGGTGCAGTTGTGGTGCGTCTGCTGAGTTTGGCTCAGACTTGGTCCTCTGACCTCCATTTTTTTTTCATACACTTATACCGTCTCAGGATCTTTCAATGCATTCCTTAAACATGACAGTGAAACCACCACATTAGTCCGTGGACTGCACGGTTTGTTTGAGCCCGTCTTCCCTCTAACCACCAATAAGTTACAAGTATCTCTGTCAGTGTTCATCTAGCATGTCTGTCTGCAATGTCTTGTGTGTTTTTCATGTGTGTACTTGACAAATGTCACAAGCCTGCAGTAAGACAAACCTTGTTCTACTTCTCAATACTAAGCTTACCCTCTTCATTTTGTTGTGGGTTTATCTATTTATTCACAAAACCTCCCATACCAACCCTTTTACGAATGAATTCAGACATACTTTGTTTCTTTGACCACACATGCACTCTCAGCGGGCATACGGCCAAATCACTTAGACCGTAACTAATATATGGATTTACATTTAACCAGCAAAATAAGTTTGTATTTCTTGTGCGTTTCAGAAATCCCAGTGGTCAACCCCACAGCTGCGGTGAGCAGCACAGAGGAACCAGCAGGTTAGTATTCGCCCTCGCCCTTAAGCACCACTGCTTTATGAGAGGAACAAAAACATGTTTTTTAATATTCCTGGACTTGAGTTTTAACGTGTGGAATAAATATTAATGAAGGGTGGGTCCGCTCTTTTGAAGTTCGGCAAATAAAACGAGTGCACTGGGACCTGCAGAATTTTTCCATTGTCTTAAAAAAAACCTGTGTCCTTGGCACGGTTTCCCCCCCAACCGCTAACCTCAAGTTAGTGGAGCCTCACTGTGCTCAAAGTATAGCTGCAGCTGAGAGCCAAGGCCAGCAGATAGGCAGCAGAAGTGATTAGTTCAAGTTTTAGCCGGGAGATTTAGTGGAAGGGAGAGTTTTGAGGCGTGAAAAGAGTTGTTGGCAAGTGGCTGGGGGGAAATTTGTTCAGTCTCTCCCTCCAACTGTCCAATTTACGCTCCGGTCAATTACCCTCCCTTTATTTTTCATTCTGCGGCTGTTTGATTTGAATGGTGGTGTTGATTTGGAAACGTTGATTCATTGGTGGGTTTATAACGTATATCATCACTCAGGCGGCAGATCACGCCCCCCACGTTGCCACAGATACTTTACTGAGCTAGTCAAAGCATATCGTTGTATTGTTCAAAAGCAGTTTGAGGGCTAATGATGTCTTTAATGGCTGATGCTGACTTCATTTCACAGGAAAATATTAAAGCTGAAGGCAGTCAATGAACATTGCATGCAGTTACTATACCTATTAAATCAAATGTTATAGAATAAATGGTTTTTATTAAAGGAAAGGTTTGACTTTTGGGAATTAACTTATTTGCTTTCTTGCCAAAAGTTAAATGAGAAGGTCTACACCACTCATGTTTATGCGGAGGATGTTGTAAATTAGGTTAGTTAAGCACAAAGACTGGAAGCAGATATAATCCAAAAGATTGTTTGTACAAATTACTGTTAGTCAGATATTTTTCTTTTATTTAGTTTTAGTCCTCGTCAAATGTCCTTTTCAGTTTTTATCATATTTAATCAACCAATTTTAGTTGACGAAAAGTCTGGGCATTTAAGCTTTAATTTAGTCAATGAAAACTGTTTACATTTGAGTCTTTTTTTAATTATCGGATTATATTGAACATTTCAGTCAATCTATTCTCGCCAAAATATCACCTTGTCTCTTTCTCCCAAGCCCCGTTGTTGTCGTTGATAACGTTAAGTGAGCAAGCCAGTTACTCTGAGTCCTCCTGAACATGCTCAGTGTGCTCTGCCACTGTAGTCCTCATATGGCTCACAAAGAACAGGAAACAGAACTGTAACTATAGTTTTCGTTAACAAAATGAACACGTATTAAACAAAGGAGAGACAACAGATTGGTACCTTTGGACAAAGCCAGGTGAGCTGCTAAGCCAGCTGGGCCCGCTGGCTCCAGCTGCATGTTTAACGCACATGAAAGCAATTCTGATCCTCTCCTCAGACTCTCAAGGAATATGTCTAAATATTTCCTTAAAGGTGAATATAAATCAATAATCATAATTTCCTCACATTTGCAGCTTCTTTTCTCATTTGCGACTCGTATTACTTGGGCCTTTGAGCCTTTTTGAAAAACAAAACAATGCACAGTCCAGCTCTTTCTTGTGTTTACTTTCTTGTGTCTACTTCCCTGGGAAAATGTTTCGGGATCTCAGAACAAAAGAGTTGTTGATCGGCAATTCACCTCAGGCTCTCTATACCAAGCACACCAGAGCATCCCCCCCCCCCCCCCCCCCCCCCCCCCCGCCATCTTTCTCCTTCCTAAACTACCATAGAACGAGCTTCAACATCAGAAACCCAAGGCCCCAGAAAGTTTTTGTGTAAGGGGCGGTGGGTGCAATTTGTCCTTGTCATGGCACAGTGAGCGGGGCTCAAAGGAACGAGGGCATCGAGAGCCCCGGAGCCAATTGTGAGTATTTTCAGTGGGCCGGTCTTCTGGGTCAGTGGCCGGTTCACCGAGAGCTTTTCCAGGTGAACAGCCAGCAGTGAGTGACTCTTCATGGGAAAACACACACTGTCTCCCAGCCAGCGTTTTACCACCGATACCTTTAGGCCAGCCACTGTATACCACACACACACACACACACACACACACACACACACACACACACGCGCACAATGGCAGTGATCTAATGAAATCCATGCACAGCTCATACGAAAGCTTGCCTGTCACAGTTGCATGCACACTTACATGATAATGATCTGCACATGAAACCAGACGCTCGCATATAATGAAAAAGACCTTAAGCAAGCTATGATATTCATCATCATTTATTTAAAGTATGTGAGAAATGTACAATCCACATATATACACACACACGCACGCACACAAAAACACACGAATCCATCCACACGTACACCTCTGCACCCGTCCACATCTACACCTTCACTCATCGTTTTTTTAAAGTCACCCTGTCTGGAGGTTATTGGAAGCTGCCATCTGCTCCCTCTTTCTCCCTTTCCTTCCTTGTTTCTCCTCTTTCTGGCTAATAAAATCTCCAGCGCTCTGATATACAGCCAAGCCTCCTGGACATTTTTATGGGCTTCTTGGTTCCCCCGTTTCTTTCTCCTCCTTCCATTGCTCCATCCGTCCTTCCTTAAAAAACGAACGACGCAACACCCCTTCTCTCATGCAACCCCAGAAAGCGTAATTTCTCTCCCTCGCGACCGTTTTCTTTAATTGCCGCATTTTACGTCCGGCAATTTTATTTGGTTTGCTTTGGGAAGCAACACGACTGAATGGTTTTCCTGTTGAAGGCAATGAGAAGCCCGACCGCGGATACCAGTCCAGTCACCAGCATGTGGTTTTTCAGTTTCATTGAAACAAGTGAGCGGCATGGTCAGCTGTTCGTGTCCCCTCACTAAAACTGACCGGAACTATGTTGAGATATGACCCTTCTGGCATTCTCCACATTTTCAGTCCATCATTTTCATTTTTTCTTTTAACTTTGTGACCTTCTCATAGTTTCGTAATTGAAATAAGTGGATTCAAAATCCGACGGTTCATTAAATCCAGTGGCATCCAGTCAAGTACAGCAGAGCCTTGCTAATGATCAACAGTGTCTCTTTCTTTCTTGTGACCGCTCCAGTAGCAGTAGTTACCATGAGAACAATTTAAAAACGCAACACAGAGCTATACATTGTATCGAGGATACTTCTTATTGATTGCTAAAATGAGCACTTTTGAAAGTTAATTTAGTTCAGCCTGTCTTTGTTCTCCATTCCCCTCTGCTCTCGGCTCATGGAAAACGCATTTCGTGATCACAGAGAAGCAAAGCTTTTAACGTCGAGATGACAAAATATATATTTCAGGATCGCAAAAGAAACAAACTAGGAGAAATAATAACATGCATGTGTTCTATCTGATTATCTCCAACTCTCTCGGGGCATAGACGGTGTTGTACAGAGTCATTTTTCAACATCAATTTATAAATAAATTGAAAAATGATTGTCATTTGTTATTCACGTTGAAGGTAAAGTTTGTGCGATAGAGTGTAGAGATGTGAGGCTGCAGCCAGAGACAATGTTGCTTCAAGTCCCATACTGAGATAGGTCACTGAGGTCCATTTTAACTGTCACAATCTTAATTATAACACCTCATCCCTGGTGCTATGAATGGTCAATGGAGGTCATCTGTCCAATGTGTGGTCTCAGTCGTCACACTGGCAGCCAAGGTCTATTCACATCCATCCAACCATGACCTGCTTCCACCTCGCTCTGTCTTTACTCAAGACCCCCGAAAACATGTCAAACTAAACACTTTTACTACTCTGGTATGTTTCAACCGGCTGTTGCAGCGGTTTGATGTGGGATTTGTCAGAAGTAGTATTTTAGCACACAAAAACCAAACCAAGCCCAATGTTATCCAACCTGCTCCAGTCTCTCCGTCCAGTCGGTGAATGTAGGTACAAATATGATCTAAAAAACGTAGACGTGCATGTGCAGAATCGAGCACAGAGGGGTTTATTTTGATGCTTTTCAGTGTGCGTATTGGTGGTTTCACAGCACATTACAGTTTAGGGGGTTTTGTCACACTAACTTTGCATTGCAGATGTGGTGGTGTAATACCAGTGTCAGTAAGTGTTGTGAAGTTGCAGCCTGCGTTAAAGGAGTGAGTGACAGTTGCCCATGTCTTTTAGCAGATTGTGAGTCCTATTGTAAACCAGTGAAGGGCAACCTGAAGATCAACATGAAAAAATACTGCAAAAAGGATTATGGTAAGAGAGGAGGATTAAATATCAACCATAATTAATAAATGTGCTGTGTTTGGAGTGTTGGCCTGACTGTGTTTTCATGAATGTGTCCTCAGCGGTGCAAGTGAACGTGCTGGACATGGAGACTGTTGGGGACTGGGCGAAGTTCTCGGTTAATTTGGTGTCTGTGTACAAGAGCCGCGGCGAGCCCTTGAAGCGAGGCGACAACATCCTGTGGGTGCACATGAAGGACCTGGCCTGCAAATGTCCCAAGATCCAGATGAGCAAGCGATTCTTGGTGATGGGCGGCAGCGACGGCGGAACGGGCACAGGGACGGGTCCGGGGGTTGGTCCTGGCGGTGGAGCCACCAGTCCAGGGGCGGAGCACGTGGGCCTAATGGCTGATAAGAACAGCCTGGTGATCCAGTGGAGGGACGTTTGGACGAGACGCCTGAGGAAGTTCCAGCGCAAAGAGAAGAAGGGGAAGTGCAGCAAAGCGTGATTGGAAAGCGGCGTTCCTCCCTCCCTTCATGAACCCTTTACCCCACCATCTCCCTCTCCTCCCCCTGTCGTCCCCCATCACGGGAACACTGCACATTAGAAAGACTGCATGTACCCTACCTGTTTTAAGGACCACGTTTTGTGTATATTGTATAATTATTTTCCTTTTTTTTATTTTTCAAGGTGTGTCTTTGTTATGTCAGTTGTCTTTTTTTTGTCCAATTGGTTTGCCTTAAAAAGGGACCATTAAAAAGGGTATGAAGTGTAGACAAAAGCAGACGCCATTCCCTCCCTCGACGACGACGGCAGAAATGTCCACTCGTCCCCTGACTACGACCCCCTGACCCTCGGCCTCCTCTTACCGTCAACACTGACTGTCTCCTGCCACTTTGTTTGACATTTACCACACTTCACACACTTCTCTGAGGATTTTATTCAACAGTGTTTGTCACTGACGGATTTCAGTAACAAGACAAGCTGCACATCCTCAGCTTGTCCTCCTCACGTTTCATTGTTGAAACGACTTGGATCAGCAATTCAATCAACTTTTGCTGTTAAAATGTTCCTAAAAAAATGGGGCCTACTTGCTTTAGGTCTCAGCAGTAACTTCTACGGACTGCACCTATGAAACTCTTGTCCCGTGAGGAACCAAGGGCTCCCTTTGCCGGGACATTTTCCACAGCAAACCTCAGTCTCAACACCACTGCTGTTGCCATCAGACAGCCCTCACAGAACAAACTGCTGGTGTAAGCTCTTATATCTGCAAGTGTTTGATGCCACTGCTCATAGTAGAGTTTATATTCTTTGTGTGGCTACTTTTATCTCATCCATCCATATCCCAGCCCTGTCCTTATTTGAGATATGTCTTTTTGTTTCATTTTAGGCAGAACAAACCCTGTTAGCATGTGTGAGTCACATTCCAGGCCCCCGGGACTGTGCCTCTTCACCACTAGTCCCTCTCATGAGTGATTCATAAAGTCATGCATCACCATCATGACTCATTGCTTGTCACTTTTTCTGGAAGAAAGATTAAATGGTGTGGACAAATGGCTGGAATTTCAGAACAATACCAATATTTCCAAGGAGACCTTTTTGCTTTATGGATAATGTCTTCCCCGAGGCGATGTCCTTCCAGATGTTGCTGTGTGGCCAGTCTCATTTGTTTGTATTTAAATGTCTGAACACTTTTCGGATGCGTCCAGTGACCGGCAGACTTTTGTTTGTCGAAATAAGAGATTGAAACAAGAGTTCCTTTTCATGCAGTAAAAAGAAAACAAAGTGGGATAAACAACATAATCGTGTTTTTCTCTAGTGTATTTTGACAAAATGAATGAGCCTGGAACGTTTTTAGTGCTCACTGATTGTATTATGACATGAGAGGATCATATTTCATTCCTCATGTGCTTTGTTATGTTTGTGGTTTTTGCTGGTCCATCAAAAACCTTACAGTGAGCAGTGAAGAACTAAACTAAAGTGAACATTGAGATCCAAAGGAAAACTTCCCAAGTTATCTGCCCCCACTTGCCTACCCTGACACAGTCCCTGTCATCCTTTGCCAAATAAGCATAGTCCGTTTTTAAATTCAATTAAGAGACTATGGAAGTGAGGACCAACAAAAACCACAGAGAGAGCCGTCTGGTTGCTCTCAAGCTTTTTATCTGCCTCTTGCTGTTATTTCATTTTGTAAAGCACATTACAATTTATTTAAATAGAGTACAAGATAAACACACAGATTCAAGGGGCACGTCAAGCTAGCGCAGCAGTGAGTGTGCGGACAGGCATGTCATGCTAGCGAGTGGTTACGCTCCTCTGGCTGCGGCGGTATGTTTGGTTTGTCATCCTTCCAAAAGTGTCTCTCCTCTGCTCTCTTCTCTGTGTCAGCCACCACCCTCCCCAAACTCCCTTTTTAACCCATTTTGCATGTTGTGTATTCGGTGTCTTAGATAAGTGACGGCACAGAACGAGGCTGCCAAAGCTCCTCAGTGGTGTACTGTACTGCGCTGTAGCTCTTGTTTTCACGTCTTCCGGGAATGTACGTCAAACTGTGAAGAACAACACTCGCACAGGTGTATGGTCTGATTGTAAGTGTTTATGAAATAATGTCACCAAGCTTAAGAATGTGGACACCATGACAGTTGATGCCATTATAAACTCTGAAGGATGTTGTGGATATTCATGCTTATCTGTCTGTCTCATTGTGATATTTTGATTTTCTAATCCGAAAAAGAGAAAAAAAACGTAACCAAAGTGAGATATCATCGTGTTTTCTGGTGTGAGACAAAAGAGCAAAGGTGGTCAAAAAGAGGACGGCGCCATGCCCAGGACCCAATTCCCACCGTTGGAATTTAGCAAAAATGCAGAACCAAACAGTCAATTATTTGTGTGTTGGCTGTCCGCAGCGGCCCGTCAGACAGGTGGTGTTACAGTAGCACCAGTCTCCTCGTCGCGGTATGCGAGTACGGCGTGACACTTTATGATTGATGGTCAACGTACGTGCCAGTGAGGCCTCTTTGGTGCTCAACCCCTTAAGCGACCAACACGCATTCGGAGGAATTGTGGTGTCCTTAAATCTGGACTTTCTCCCGCGTAGAATCGCACAAAAAAAAGAAATCCTCCTTTCCATGGCTCTCCTTTTCTCAAGTGCCCACCCTGATTGTTGGGATAAAGATGAGAGGTAAGAGTGGCCAGATGTTGTTTGGGGGGTGGAAGCATAGTCTTGTGAAAGCTATTTAGTGAGCCTCATAGGGAGAGCCGTCCTGTTGTTTTACGTTAACAAGCCCAGCAGATTGGCAGTGGAACTGAGGCCATAACTGCTTTGCTTTGTTCCCCCCCCTTCACAGCATTTATAGCATTCACAGGTGTGTGTGTATATGTGAGTGTGTGTGTGTGTGTGTCTAATTAACCTTACCCATGTAAACAAGTGACGCGCACATGAAACGAAGGTGCAGAGCGGTGAGAGAGCTCTCATTTGAAGTCGAACCTTTTTGGGGGCACACAGCTTCTCAGTTTTGCCACTTTTTAATGTTTGCATTGACGAGTGTGAACAGCCTATGATGAAGAGGTTTCACCTACTTTTCCCCATTTCTTCCCTGGTTCACTTCCATCTTGTTCAATAAGTCTTGACACATTTTTTTGATGTTGTAAATATGTACTGAACGGCCTCTGCCGATCATGTTGTCTTTTGTGAAGCGTCACTTGGCCTTGGATGACTCACGTGTATGGATGTACAAACCAGATGATGTTATATGGATGTGGAAACCAGAAACATATGCTTTTGTGATCACGGCCAGAAGATGTGGTTCAGATATTACACAGAATGTATTCCTTTTTTTTTTCGGTTTTATGTTGTTTCCAGACAACCGCCCAATTGTAAATGACTTTGAGGTGAATGGAGTGCAAATGTGACGCGGGCTGATCGGACGCTCTCCGTTTCCCATGAGAGGCACAGACACAACAACCCACCACTCTCGGTCACATTCATTTCCTGGGAATAATGGTTCACTCACGCAGAAATTGTCAACCTACCTTTTCTTGGTGAACTGGTGATTCTTCCCTCAGTTCAGTCCTGCTCTTCACTTCTGTTTTTATCAAAGTCTTCCTTGTACATTTTTCCTCTGAGGCAATGAACCACTGACTTTTTAATCTAAATGATAAAAAAATAAATTATTAGTTAATGAGCTGTGTGTTGTGCTGATCATCTGTCTCTTTAATTACAGTCATTAGCCTGAGCTGCGGAAATGATGTCAAATTGATATGCGTGTGTGTGTGTGTGTGTTTCCCACTGGAAAGTATGCTCGCATACAGTGGGCACTGCACTGGTGTGTTTCCACTCACACCGGGGTCTGAAGGGGGAGACGACTGGGGAGAGCGGCTCCCCTCCTCTACGAACATAGCAAGAGCTAAAGCTCTGTAAATAAACAAACAGGCAGGCACACACACACACACACACACTTGAATGTGTACCTCACCTCTGAGTAAACCCAACTCCAGAGTCAGATCCAAAGCAGGAAACTCCTTACTCTCTTTCTCTCCCCCACTCTCTCACCTACAGTCTCCTCTCTCCTGGTCTCCCCGCCCTCTAACCAAACAGGCCAGCTCCATCCATCCTCCTGAAGGTAAATTACAGGAAAGCGACCATTTATCATCACTCTCCCCAGGCGTGGCCATTGAGGCTTTGAGAATAGCGGTAGCTGAGATGGTCTGGACACACACACACACACCAAAACCATGACACATGTCTCTGCATCAAGCACATCCATCCAGGACATCCTGGCCTGCGGTCAGCTTGCTTGCCTTTCTATCTTCCTTTGTCTCCGTCATTCACTCAGTGTGTGTTAGAACTGCATCTTTTTGCTTATTTTGCCACAAACTGAACTTTTGAACTGGTCTTTCCATCCCCAAAGTCTCTCAAGCCAGTAGGCCACCTTCCTATCCCTTAAATGTATAAAAAAGGATGTGTAAGACAGCGTACTGTTTCGGTTGTGAGTATGCCTCTGCACTAGTATATCAAAATCAACAACCAGATTTTAAACCAAGTTTAAAAATAATAATTGAACGGTATCCCTTCCAATGTTATGCCCTGCACCAAGTTTGTTATTCATTGTTCTGCTTGTGTTTCCTGAAGTTGCAATGCAGTTGAGGGACTTTCTCAGTTATAGCTATAATGAAATGGATAAAGACAGGGTCATAGTGATTATTGTCACTTACCTACACTGTGTAGAATGACAACTCAGTGATGAGATCTTCAAGTGTGTTTGGGGAAACCACTTGCGGAGCAAACTGGAGCTCTAGAGAGTGACTGGTCTGAGAGAGAGAGAGAGAGAGGGAGAGAGAGAGAGAGGGAGAGAGAGAGAGAGAGCTGCTGCTTAGAGCGCTGGAAAAGAGCAGAGTGGATCCGGCCAAATACTGTCCGTTCTTCCCCCTCCCTATCCTAATACACACTTGCACACACATCCATCCCCACAAACACACACCACCCAGCGGTAGACGAGGGGGGCTTACCAATTGTGCTTTCATAAGCTGCCAAAGCGGCTTCATTGGCTTTAAATGGAGCCTCATTACCACTGTGCTTCAAAGCTCAACAACGGCATTTTCCAGCATGGGGTCTGTTTCCTAAATCTCCCTAATGCTTTACTTTTTGCCACATTCACGACTTTCCATTCTAATGATCTCTATGACTTATTTCCCCCCTTTTTTTTTATTCCCCCCCCCCAATCTCGGTGCCCTTGGAGACAGCGAAAGCATGTGTGAATATCTGAATGTATCTGTGAACACTCATATAGGCTTGTCTGGGAGTGTGTGTGTGTGGGGGTCACCAAGCACTAACCCCCACTGAAAACCGCAAAAGAAATGTGGCGAGAAATCTGTGTGGACCAAGATCATAAATATTCAGTGGTGAAGGTCCGATCTCTTTCTCTCGCTCTCTGCTGCATGTCTTTTCTCTGAGTGAAACCAGCTGTCGACTGAAGAGACACCACTCCCTCTGGATCTGACAACATGCGTGACAATGACCACACCGCCACTCGCACATCTGTCACCCTTCAATCTCTCCATCTTTCCATTTAAATTCAAAAAGAGCACATTTCATATGCCTCCAAAAGGGAAATGTCT
Organism: Anarhichas minor; assembly: GCF_050575085.1. Lineage (NCBI taxonomy): Eukaryota > Metazoa > Chordata > Actinopteri > Perciformes > Anarhichadidae > Anarhichas > Anarhichas minor. The sequence goes on along the minus strand of NW_027466463.1, from coordinate 11,296,478 downwards.
TCTTCTCGCTTAACTCTTAAATGGGCCAATCGCATCCATGATACTCGTGGACAGTTTTCCACACACAGAAGCACAGTGTCGAGGATTGTTAGGGACTGCTGTCGCACAAAACTGGGATTCAGGGTTCCTTTGTTGGCCTTTTTTATTGGAGAAACAAACTTTATTGGGCCAGTGAGTGATTGAAAATGAGTGAGGAATAGGGGGTAATTTAAAACCAGTGTGGTCCCTGATAGGAGCATTGTGCAGCACAAGCCTGCTCCTAATCCGCCCCTCAGCTTTGTGTTTGATTGGGTACTGTTGAAAATGGGGATGAGTCTGCCTCTTCAAAGCTTGTAACATAAGAGGAATGTGTGTGTATGTGTGTGTGTGTGTGTGTGTGTGTGCTGCCCATGTATTAAGGTGATCACAAAAAGCGGATTGTGTGCAGATGGACAAATAGAAATTACACTGGTACATTTTGTGTAAGCTCTTTGTGAGTCGCCTCACTTATTACGGCACATTTTAATAGCTTTGCTTCAAGAATTACAATCCATGGCTTTAGGGCTGAGTAATTATCAAGCTTTTTACTTCAATGTGAGCACGAACACTTTTAATGATGTATAATAAAACACTTTCAATATGCTGCAGTGTTGTGTTTGGCCCGAGAACGCTCTATCGCTTCGCGGTGGGCTACTTCGGGATCAAGGCTGGCTCAGGCATTTGGCTTTGGGATGAAAGTTGGATACAAAAATCAGAGAGCATCGTGGCTTTGATTTTGCCATGGTTTTATGAGAGGGGAATGTCAAAAAGATAATTCTCATCGTCGCACTCTTTAAAAGTTGGACTGCGTGACAGATGGAGAGGACTTTGCGCCCACTGGGTTAGATCCATTGTAAAGGGTCAATTAATCATCTTTACAGGACGTACGCTCCATCAAACCAGATTAACTCAAATATAAAAATGAGAAAAATACTCGCAGAGCAGCGCATGTGATGAGTCCCACATTCTGTCGGAGAAATGTATTCTGAATTAATAGATTTCAGAGAGCGTTATTCATTCATATATTACAAGTGATGACAGACTGATCGGTAGAAATGTGGCATTCGAGGAGTATCCGTGCTGAATTGGCTTTGAGTCCCATCGGCCATCTCAGCCAAACACTTGATTAAATAGGCATAACTCAGTGGTGAACTAGGGGGCAAGCTGTGTTTGAAATAAATCTGACTCATTTTTTGGAATGCATATACACGGTTTCTTTATAAATGGACAGAGAGTAACACGTTTTGTTACAGAGACTATAGAGCAAGGGAGGAATGTCTTAAAGCGTTTTCCAAAAGACTCTGGTTCTCGGACCTCATTTCAATTCAGATAAGACCCGGGTTCACTTTTCCAATAAAATCATAGTCCTTTTTAGACTGAAATTAGCTTTAAATTAGTCGTCTTCTCTCTCTCTCCATCTTTCAATGCTCTAATAAAAAACTAGATTTAGTACGAATGCTCCTCTTTCCTCTAGGCTCAGCCCCTCTCAGCTCTACACCCGAGGCTATACTGTACCCTACTGCATTAGGCCCATCCACTTCAGGCCCCATCTGTTGGCATTTAGCACCAGCTTCCCCGCCTCTGCACTGATCTCCGGTCTACATTAACTGCCCTAATTTGTCTGCCAAAGCCCACTCTGATTGCTACCATGTGATGTTATGTGAAAGGTGAGGGATGCCTACTTATCTGTGAAGACGGACAGAGAGTAAGAGAAAAGGGGGAGGGTTCAAAACAAGAGAGGGCAAGCCGGGTCAGGAGGAAAAAAAGGTTGAGAGAGGAAAGGAAAGTGATTAGAGAATGACATGGACAATAGAGACCGCATGACAGGATGGGAAGAATGGACAGCGTGAATGTGTAGAAAGTGATCCATGTGGTTTTGATGGTTTTGTGAAGACAGGGGCCTTTCCCTCGAGAGAAAACAAAGACAGTGATGAGTCCAGACTGAGATATCATCAGGCTCCACAGTCCACCAGGACTTTTTTCAGTCACGCTTCGATGTCTGCAGGCTAACACAACCCCCCCAGTGAAAAGCACGTCTCCCTTTTCCCCCTCAGAAGTTTGTATTCTAAGACATTTTTCTCTTCCTCTGTGTCCACTTCTTACGAAAAAGACCTGGAAGCTTTTTCCAGCGGGAATTGGGGTCTTTAAGTTTGTGACAATCAGACAAGTGGAGAACTGGCGCAAAGAAGAGCCTCAGCTCATGCTGTCCTCCATCACATCTACTTCATTTGATAATGAAACTCCCGTTACTGTAACTGTAAGTGGGTTTTTTGTGTGTGTATGGGCTACTGTTCATCAAGTACTATTGGCTACTTTGCTACATTTCTTTTGTATAATTATTTTTATTTAATTTCATGCTTTTCTGCCCAATCATTTTTGCTCACAATCTAATTCCAACAAAAATATATAATACCTTCACAAGGATGTGTCATTAAAACATTAATACATTAATATACACAAGACACAAGTACACTTCGCTACATTTTAATCCGTTATAGTTAAACGCTCTTCAAAGATCCAACAAGTTCTTCATTTGACTTTACTTCTTTAACTCTTACCAGAGTTAAATTAAGCTATGGCTAGTCAACGTCTTCTCCCCATGTCACATAGCCAACAGAACATCTACATCTGACCCCAGATCGACATCAGCAGGCGTGTGACGGACCTCCCCCTACTATCACAGCCTCAGCCCAGCTGTGGCGTGACTTGACAGCAGGACGTGGTTCTGCCAGGCGGACTCCAGCCAGAGACTCATCACACAGCCAATGACAGCTCCCGGACCATTATTATTCCACCATGTCCGCCATGGATATTTGCACTTAAATATGTTGATGTAGTGTTCAAAAAGAATCAGAGGGCAGAGGACTTGATCCATGGTGCTCTTTCTGTTGCTTTTTGAAAGTCTTCACATTCAATCACTCACTGGCCCGGTAAAGTCTTGTCATTTACAGACTTGGTAACTTTTAAAAAACAGTGTCAAACTGTGCAGCTGTATCTTACAAAATGAGTGCACCGTGACTCTCCAGAGCAGCATCGCAGAAGTGGTATCAATCCGACCCAAATACTTCCTCTCATTAACACAAATCATGTTCACTTACAAACACATTAATTCAAGCTCCAAATGATCGATTAAGGGAGAGAGGGTGGTGGGATTTTGAGGGAGGACCATTTTCAAGGGGAATGCTTCCTAAGGGAGCAGAGGGGCACACCCGCCCCCCCTCCTCCACCTCCACCAGAGGAAGTTCTGGACAACCAGGGCCTTGTGTCTGCCAGGGAAAGCAGGAATCAGGCTCTTGGTTCAACAACACAGGCACCTGTGAAAATATGGGCAGCACACCACGTATCAAACCAAATAAACTCACCTTGGCGTGGAGCGAGGGCACGCTCTGATGACAGATGCCACTCGGCAGCCACGCCCGCAGGCCAATAAAACACCTCGCTAGGGGGATGGGAGAGCTAAGGACCAGATCTGGTTTTCGTGGCATAGAGGCTTCATTTGTGTAATAGTGTCTGTATTCAGATTCTGATAGAAGCACAAATGGACGGCAAAAAACTTTTGAACTGTATGGAGGGTTCTGGACTGTAAAAATAAAAACTGACTGCCGGCTATGACATGGTTGTAGAAATAACAACCAAAGCAGTTGAGAAACACCAAAATACACATAAACGGAGTGATTGAGGCTGCAATCAGTCATTTTTTAATAAAGGCAAATTCCTATGAGTGTGTGTCACAGTTCAGTGGCTTGCTGGGCTGTTGCAGGACCCAATGCTTGACATGGTGCTGTAAAACCAGAGGAAACCACACTTCCTGTCCTCTACTCCTGTTTCTCGAGCGGTAATGGCTGAAGCCAAGCTACGGCCACAGCAACACAAGCAGCGGCTGCGTGTAGTCGAACCAGGCCACAAAATAAGAAAGCCGTCACAGTTTACTTTGGCACCCTAACCTCAGGCCAGTGGTACCAGCACCGACTGAGACCGCCAGGTGCTCAAAAACACACAGGACATGCTATATACGGGTATCCAGACACAGGCGAGAACCGTCCTGGCATCTTCCGTTCCTGTTTCCTTTTCCTCCAGACGGGCCTACGAAAGACTCATGCTTGGCAGGATGTTGACGAGCTTTGGAGTGGTGCGGCGTGTTGGTAAATCGTTACTTTTTCGTGGTCTCGGGGAAGAAAAGGTACATCATTGTGCAAACAGTGACTGGAAAAAGCATCCATACCAGCGCCATAGGCCAGAAACTCATAACCACTGGCTGCATAACCAGACTTTTTAAAAATACGGCAGACTTCAGCCTTGCATCCACACAAATTATTTCCATCATGATGTTCAGTGAACCTGTTCAAATCACTTGTTACACTGAATATGGTTCGTGGTTATGTTTACCTCATGGTTTCCACTGTGTAAGGAATGTCATATGTGGATCATTTTACCATGTGGCGCTGCTAATGAATTTGTCTTGATGAAGGTTCAGCTTGGAATGTGAAACCTGCAGAATTCAGCCTCACTAAAGCAATTCATAAGGGACGTGAAGATGGGATGACAATGGTTGCTTTGAAGTTATCTTCCAAAGCAAAAAAAAAAAAACCATGCAGGTGTACAAACCTTACCTCACAATACAAGAGCAATGATATTCTGAGATATGGGACTGTCAGTAAGGAGCAATAGAGAGGATCTGTAATGCTCCACCTGAATGTGCACCTGTCCTAGCATTCCCAGAAACCCGAGATAGGAATGGGGGCAGGGAAAATCCCATCCAAGCGATTTAAGAATTTCAGCAGACGTTAGTGTGGTTTGTGTCTGCTAAAGGAGACCATCTTATAAGCAACAGGACATCGGTATTCTACATGAAATCTACGTAAAATAAAGACACTTCTTTTAATGCTTTACAATCCTCCTCTCTCCTTGAACCAGCATGCCCTCTCATGTGACCTCTAGGTTCTCTATATATTTTTCTCTGGTGCTTTGAAAAGTCAACACTGATGTTCATATATGAAGGCTCTGTGTTTACATAGCCCACTGACACAAGCGGGCCCATTTCGCAGAGAGATGAGGCAGCTTTGCGCATAATCCAAAACCCAGCAGCCCTGAATGCAGCATCATGAAGAAGCACTTAACTCCTGAATCCAGTTAAATCCCCTCTGCTGCAGCGCAAGAAACCTACAAATGACCGTTATCTTTGGGGTCCAACTTCAGAGGCAGTGGGCTATGTGCGTCAGGGTGCCATGATGACAAAGTTATGATTATTATTTCAAGGCAGAGGTTAGGAGAGGGTTATTGGGGGGGGAGGCGGCTGTACCACACAAAAAACATGCATAATAACAACCAGGTGAGAGGGCTTCATAAGCTCACTGGAATGCAACAGTCTCCTGAAGCTCTGTCTAATTTGCAAAAATAAAAACTATAAAAAAAAACGAGTCAGAATCGAAATGAAGAAAACACAAACGAGCAAAAGAGCAATTTTGTTTGTCTTCCTTGTCAAAAACACCATACTTGACCTTCACAAATTGGCAAGCTTGTGATCACAATCCTAATAGAGTTAAGTGCAGACGGCACAAGCCAAACTTGCTTTTATGGTACAAAATGTGTTTATTTTGTGGCAGAAAACAAAAGTGTCTGGCAGCTCTCGTCCGTTTTATTCTCCAACCAGCACTCCTCTTCATTGGTTATTTATCTTTCAACAAATCTAACTACTCAGTCAGTCAGTTAAGGGGCGGCTTTCAGTGGGAGTCAATTACAAGACACCTTTTGAGAAGTCCCCGAAGACCTGTTGGTTTGTGGTGTGAACAGCGGTATCAGATTACACATCTAAAGTGAGCCGCAATAGGCTGACGGTCATTAGAAGGTGTTGAGCTACAATATGGCTAACACCAGCCCTACAATAACCGCTGTGGTTATGACTTTTCAGCGGCGGTTAGCGCGGCCTACTGTGGAGTTTGATCGACTCAAGCGCTTCGGAGAGAATTAATGTTGACTTGCAGCCATTAGCGTTTTACCTCAGAAATACATGGACCCGTGTAGTTATTTGTGGGTAGATAATTTGAAGCATATTCGTGACATGTGTTATCTGAAAAGTTCTCTTTCGACGGGCAGGTTTGTTTTGCTGGGAGGTTCAGACAAAACAAGAGTTTAGAGAAGGGGACATTTTTACTTTCATTACAGTTTCAAGGCAAACAATATTTCATGGTGTAAAATAGTGAAATACTGAGAAGACATGACTAAACTTCTACTAGCATAATCAATGAGGACCCTAGAAGAATAGAGTGCTGAAGTACTCCCTGCTTTCATATGTTAAACATTGTCATTACATCTTTCTGTCTTTTATTGTTACCCACTTGTGATTTCCCACAAACAAAAGATGAGCTGTATCATCACATGCCATTATCCAGGTGATATATTTCTCAGTGTAATACATGAATCCTTTCATTTGTCCCATTCATTTTTTTCCCCCTGCCCCCATCTGGTTTTAATTAAGGGGCCATCTGGACACCCCCACCACATACGCCCCACCCTCCCCCCAGCCCCAAAAGATGGAAAGTTACATGCAGCGCTCACTTTTATACCTGAGAGCTGAGCTCTTTCCAAGAAGGCCGGTGGCTTGACAGTGAAGAATTTGGCAAAATGAATAAGGATTTTAAGAACGTGATATGCAGGCTACTGTTGTTAAAGTCAGAGTCAAGCTTTTATCCTTCACAGATGCATGTGACCTCAGCAAACCAGCAAAATAGTGAAAAAGCTCCAACAGTCCACTGCACACTATACCTGCTTGGCACCAAACGGCAGAGAGATAAAGTTAGCGACGAGCTGGTGAACATTGTGGGGCATTTAGCAGCTAAAGAGGCAGATATTTCCCTCAGGAGTTGGTAGAGACCAAAAACAGAGCTTAAAAACTAGTGAATATTGGACTTGCATTCATCAAGTGGCCAGAAACACAACTCCAATTGATTGTAATGTTGCTCTGTAACTGTAAATAATAACTGTTTACAAGGAAGTTCACGCTAACTTATAATCCAGCGAATGTCACCTCCTGCATATCACAATAGACTATCTTCTCAAATTTGGTGTGTCTTTAACACGTTTTTTTGTCAAACATGTACAGAGTTTTGTTTTTTCATTCATTATGTAATTACCAACAAGTTTACCATATCAATTTAGAGGGTGATGCTATGTTAATATTGTGTTCACAACTTGCTTCTGCTGCCCCCTAGTGGCCAAACTAATCTGTTAAGTAAGTTTAACCAACTTCTTCACCTCTCAATTAGATTGTACATTTCTGAATTAGTCTCTGTCAGCAATTGTGCAGATGACAGTTTTAGTGTTACTGTCAACACCGAAAGTCAGTCCTTCATGTTGTCTGCCAACCCCTAAAGCTAGCTTACATGCCTAACAGCTGCCTCCATCCACTCAGCCTTGGTGCAGCACAAGGATTCCCCTCACTCTCTCCCTCTGTCTATTTGTCTTGACATCTTTTACCACCGTGCTAGCTGCTTCGTCTGTCCTTCAGCTTTTCTCCCACGGTACGGCGTGCAGATGGCATGGACCTCCGCCCACTCGGAGTATTCCACCTCACAGCCTCATACATACCTGTGGCCAAGCCCAGCTGCAGCAGCACAAACATACAGAAAGCCTGCATTCCTGTACACCCGGGGTCTGCCAGTCTGCTTACCATCAGCCTCTGACTGCTACAATGTTGTGGCAATGTTAGCATAATGTTGGATGACGTTGAAAGTGAAGAGAGCTCAGCTGCTGCAGCCCAAGCAGCATGCAGAGAGCATAGAGTGTAAGAAGACGTAGTCACCCTGACGTCACCCGTTGGTTTGTGGACTGCAGTTTTGAAGCCTCAAGTTTGACATTTTTGCTGTCGCCATCTTGGTTTTTGGAACCAGAAGTGACATGAGAGGGTGGAGCTAAGTACAACCGGACGCTGAATAAGCCATTTTTAGGCAACCAAAATGTTACAATTAGCTTTCATGAACTGAAAAAACACGGTGAAAGGGTTAAAGCTGAAAGACTAAACACCGACAACTTCCAGACAGGACAATGCTGTTGTAGCGACCCTTCAATCACATGATAGTCACACCTTAAAGCATACCCTGCTTTATCGTCTGTTATACTCCAAATAGGATCCCAATTTACTGAATGAACATCATGCTGTATTGAAGAAGACTAGTGCTTGAGACCATTAAGTCATGTTTACAATGTTTACTGAGGTGATAAAACAAGTCAGAAGAATCTCATAGACTTCTATCTGACTTCTGTTTGGGACCAGAGTCGCCCCCTACTGGCCATTAGAAAGAATGCAAGTTGAAGGCATCACTTTTCAGAAGCAGAGGTTGCTGCCTGGCTGCCTGGATGCAGTGAATCCTGATGCATTGGGCTGACTACAGTCTAGAAAGGGTACATCACGTCAACCTCCTACATATCAGTATGAGCCTATTTCTAAGCATACCTAAACTTTTCATATCATAAATTGTATTTTTACACAGATATTTTTGTACGTACTGCACAAAAGTGCTGGAGTATATTTTGAGTTTAAGAAACTACACAACTATTCTTCCCGAAGTAAAAACATTTCTTGGAGCTTTTCTATCAGACCCTTTCTGACTCAACCTGTAAACCAAAGTTAATTCAATTAAGCAGTGAGTGAATGTTGGATCCATCTAACAAACAAAGCTCTACACGGGATTCATCATTTGCCTAAACAGAAAGCATCAGGGGTGGATCTCATCCGGGCAAAATAGAGGAGACTTATTGTGGAAACACTGCTCATGTTAAAAAGTAATCTCTGTGATTTCATTTTGTTATTATAGGGACTTGAGACCCTTTTAACATTTTTTTTTAAATCCTAATGTTGATGAATCTGTCTGAAACATAACTAACTATAGATTTAGCCCTGAGTATTAGGAGTGTCAGATTCAGACGCCTACGATAACAGTAGATTTAGTGCCATATTTTCTTTTAGTTAAAATAGTTTATAGTGAAATGTTTTTTCATGCTTTTGGAAATAAACATCCTGAACCAGGTTGTAAAGTTATCTTGCATAGTTTCTGTGTTTTGCAGTAGCTTAATCAGATTGACAGCAGGTTTCCTGCCACAACAACACTGGCATGTTTTCTATAGCTGAAGCTCTTTTTAGTGAGCACCATTATGTGCTTAAAGTCAAGTATTTCAGCTTTAGCAGGTTAATGCATGTTGTTAAAGGCATCAATCATGCTCAGTTATGTTATCCAGCTCAACCTGTAACCCTATTGGGGCTCTATATACTCTACAAATTAAATAGTAGTAGTAGAAATACGCTTGCTTTCTTGGCGAGAGTTAGATTAGAAGATCAATATCACTCTCATGCCTGTATGCTAAATATATATTACAGCCAAAAGCTGGTTAAGTTAGCTCAGCATAAAGCTTAGCTTAGCATGTATGGCTGTGATTACTTTGGTTAATCGCTGAATCTTGTGATTGGTTGATTGATTGTCTCTATTAAAACAAAAATGATTGTTTCATACGTCTGTGTGAATATGCGTAAGTGTGCATGAGCATATGTCAGACCCAGCCAGTCTCATTAAATGCATCCTCAGGCTTGTAAAGGCCCTTTCTGAGACGCACACCTGAGTCGACTCGTAAAGCTTCCGGCCACAGAGACCTACCTCATCACCTGGTCATGTATACGCAACTTATTGCCTTATTTTTTTTTGCTTTTTATGTGCGAGGGACATGATGACTCCTTTTCTGGTGTGCATTTATTTCAGAAGTTCTTATCTGTGATTCCGCCCCGACACCTCTCACCACCAAACACACCTGCACTGTCACTTAAATACCTGTTGTGGTTCCAAACCCCTCATTCACTTTCCCTCCGTAGCTTTTCCTTCCACCGACAAGTGAATAAGTGCATGTTTGTGTGCAGCTTAACTTTCCGAATAACCTAATGCTCACATCAACGTGCCTGCAAACACACAATTTGCACACATAGAGACACACACTTCTCTCCTGTAGGTATGCATTCATTTGAGTATCTAGCTTATGGCCAGCAGGGTGGAAGGTGAGCTTTTCCCATTGGGAGCTCTGCCAGTTTTCTTTTCATTACTCTAGCTGGGGGCCGAACCCCCACTATCACAATAAGCTTTATTTTTATCGACATGACCAGACGGAAGCGGCATTCCAGGGAATTAGGCTCAATTTCACTTGGCCTCCAGTGTTTTTAGGGAATACCTTGCTCCCACAACTGCCCCCCTCTTTCCCCCTTTTTTGTTTTGCATAAGGAACCTGCTGCTCAATGAATATCATATCACCACTATTATTGTTTATTGTTATGCCAAAAGTGCATGGATTAATTCCAGTTTTTTAAAGGTTTTCATTGCTGCAGTTATTGTGTAGTCAATTGAACACTGTGTTTACACTCACCGTCCATCATTTCCATCTGAACTTGCCAAATAGCACGCGTAAAAAAAAAGACTTCTTTATCAGGTTATAAGCAAAACCTTCTTGAAAATATGTATCATGTGTTGTATGATGACACAGTAAGACATCCCACCTGGCAGCAAGTACAGCAACTGTTATGTGAAATGTAGTATCTACTAGTTTGTATACTTAGGGGAGCAGTAAAGCCACAGATTTGTATTATTCTGTTAGTGTACATTAGAGCAGTGTTATTTTTGAGCAATGGTCACAGTTGTTGTCGAAGACCTATACGCCCACACCGCTGTCGTCTGTAAATCAACTCAGAGATGGAGAGAAGCCAAGACGACAAGAGTTAACTGCAATGTCTTTAAATGGCCTTTAAATAATAATATACAAAACTGAACTAACACTATTATATTTGACATAACTGTAGCACAACTGTGGGACAGGGTGTAATGAAAACTCCAATATTTATTTTGTTAAAACAACCAATGCAGGGCAGGTCTTTCCCAGGGGAACTCCTCTGCCAGGATGTGATGTCTTCTACATATTTGCAACAGAGCTTTTATTTGAGCAAACAGAAGAAGAACTCGGTAAGCAGTTTGTCCGCAGCAGCAACCCACATAGAAAAGAGTGAGCTGATGAAAGTTAAATGACCTCAGCAGAAATGTCAAGGAAGAAAACATTGAAGTGCAGTAGTGGCCATATTATTTCAAAAACAAGTGATCTCTGGGAACGATTTTGAAATCATATCCCCTGCTTGTCATGTAAATGTTGTTGTGCACGGTAATGCATCGTAATTATGTTACGTTATTTAACAAAAAAGAAAAAATTTTGAGATGACTCTGAAATAGCGGTACAGAGGATGCAGTGCAATCTTTGATAGAAAGCTTTTATTTGTTATTTGTCCCCGTTTTTCATAATGTTTTGTTCTGTCTCAAATCTTTAATGCAGCTATAGTGCTGGGGGCACACTTGGGGGCACACACACACGCACACACACACACACACACAAACGTGCAGGAGAGCCTGTTTTTCATCCCTCTCTTTCACTCTTGTTATTTATTCTTTTCTGTCCTGATCAGCTCAAGAAACTCAAGACAATAATTCAACTGGCCCTTTTTCTCGTTTTGATCAACTCAAAATAAACCACATTCTGTATTCATATATTAAAGTACCGGAACGTTTTTTCCTTTAATTATCGGCCGACTGTGTTGTTTTATGCAGGATGGTTTGTAACTCTAGCCGTGACCATGTCAGCATGTCTGGTGTGAGAGGATGCAGGAGAAAAGCTACCACTCGTGGAAGAGGTTGAACCACTTGCTGTGGAAACTGTATCTGCAGCCTCTGGGTCAAACCACAAGCTCGAGTGGATGTCCAATACACTGAAGCCGTTTCATAACCCCAAAGTAACCCTGTAATATAAATAGATAAAGTGGAGCTTTCCCCAATCTACGCCGCCTGTGCTGATGCTAGTGCTTTACCTGCACTTTGTCGGTGTCTAATCAGAAACAGTTGGTGAAAACACTTTAAATTCAACTGTTAAACTGTTGGCAACAGCGTGTGTTAGCCTCAGCCTATTAGTGTTTTATCATCCATGGTTTGAAGTGGGGGAGTTTGGTTGGTGGGGGGGGTTGACCTTGGGTAGTGGTGCCTCCCCCTCAGTCTGAGTCTGTACATGGTGCACCCCACCTGTAATTATTTGGGGATTACCTCTTTATATGAGTAAGCTTTGTAGCGTCCGAAGGGACTTCCTGCCCGCCCCCCTTAGAAAAAAAGACCTCCATTAAAAATCCACCTCTGTAGCATCTCAGCAGGGCACCAGCCAATCAATGTCTTTCCCCAGAACCCTGTGTTCATCAAATGGATGTTTTTAGGGACATTCATGTCATATGGACTCATTTATATGTGAAAAAAAGAGGAGAGAGTCATAGTGCCTGTCATATAACTCGCAGCAGTATTTAAAGACGGTTGTTCAGTAAGTGTAAAAGTTGGCGTATTTCAACCACCTGCTCTCACGATATGGATATTTTCACGAGCAGCGTGCCCACAGCTGGAATACGTCTTCTCTTTTTTTGGACTGTGTAGCTCACTTGCCAGCTGTATTGAACAGGTTGCTGGAACAATTTCTCAGTAGACTATAGTCTCTAACAGTGGAACTGATCGAATCACTAGATGTCTCGTGGATGTTGCCTATAAAGGCACGACGACTCCTAATCCACATTTTGTTGCAAGGGAAAAAAGGAAAAGGAAAGAACTGTAAAATCAAGCAGGAATTCTGTTTATGGGGCGCCAGGACACAGCTGCCTGTTGGAGCTGCCGATGGAAGTCCGCGTCTCGGGGCGAAGCTGCGAGCTGGTTAATCTGTAGTGGCGTTTGCCAGATGGTTAAGTCTTTTAAGCACACACATGTATGTAGACTGATTTATTTGAAAACACTCCTAGCTTACTACAGGTGCATCCACTGTCTTAGTAACATACACACACAGATACACACCTCTACATTGCACCAGCTATGTTATTGCTCCTGGACTGTGCCTTTCCAGCTTGTAGCACCACTGTTGCACGCAATGTGCCGACTGAAAGCTCCCCAAGTCACAGAGGGAGAGGGGAAGCCAAAGTGGGATGGAGCGACAGAGGGAGCATGCAAAGGATTTAGACATATTTAGACATGGAGTGTGAGAGTATGAGAAAAGGCTATTAAGTGAGTTGTCTAGGTTTGCCAGACACAGTCACACCCAACTCAAAGGATCAACTATGTTCCACCACTAGTCCAGATTAAATCTCTTCAAACTCTTTCTGTTTTGGTCAGAATGTACAGGTTACATTTCAGAAACTGAAAGATAAAAGCAAAGCCAGTGTGCACAGGTGGCTTAGAGAGAGAAAAAGCAATGAACACCCTTTTTTACAAGCCTCAAAACCCCCAAGGTGTCTGTGTCCCTCAATCTGGGTTATATTTGGACGGTTTTCCTGGCCCGTAAAAACAAGCATATTTCAAAGGAAGTATGTGAAGGGCAGAGATTTGAAAGGCACTGCAGCACTTTTATAAACAAAAGCCCATTCAATGTGACAGTTTCCTCCATTCCAAGTGAGAACTTCTTTGGTCATCTTCATTACGATGATCCCTGTTGACCTTTAGAGGACTGAACAATAACGGGGGTGTAGGCTCACTGAGTTGGCCTTCCTTCCTCTAAGGAAAAGGATGAAGCTTAAACCTGCTTTTTTTTTTTTTTTTTTTTGAGAGAGAAGAGATGCAAACACAGACATGTTTCTTCATGGAAGTAGCATACAGTGGATTTTTCTTTTTTGCTTTTACCAGCTGACTGCTGCAGCTCCACCACACTAATGAGAGTGCCAAGAGTGAACCAACCAAATTCTTGGCCCGCAAATCAAAACAATGAGCTGAAAGAGGCTAAAAAAAGCAGGTTCTGCCACAGTTACAAGTTTTTGTCTTTAAACACTATATTTGACTCAAAATCAATGCTTTTTCATGCTACAGGAGACATGTTTACCTTCACAGGTCTCTGGACTTGGCAAGGCACTTCCCCCAACGAGGGTCAAGAGGGGTCATTCTCTTTTATTAAAGGGTTTATTGAAAATCATACGGGTGGAGGGGTAGAATCATACTTCATCATTCTTTTTTTCCTTGGCAGTGCATGCAGCCATAGCAGGTGCTGACATTCCTTCTCCCCTTCTTCCCTCTATTCCAACCCTCTTTAACTCTCTCCTCAGTCTAACCTCGCACTCTCTCTCTCTCTCTCTCTCTCTCTCTCTCTCCTCCCTCTTATTGTTCCCTTTTTAATTGCAGATATAAAAATGGCCAAATGATGCCCTTTGATGGGGAGGGACATTCCTGGCATCTCTCAGATGTCTGTGCTCCTTTGCTGTAACCCAACTCTGGTTGAAAGCATTTTCCTGGGAAAAAACAGGCGGCCCACAATCGACGGGGCACAGGGACACCTGCAGCTCTGGAGCAGCGGTGACTACAGATCAGACCTGGACGTGACTCAACGCCGAACGCACAAACGCACACACACACACACACACACACACACACACACACACACACCCTAACACTTGCATTCACACAGAAAAAGAACCCGAGCGCTCGTCTACGCTTCCACACGTACGGTACATTCCGCTGTGCAACCTCCCCCACCTTTTCTGCTGCCTCTCCGGCTCATTCAGTGATGTCCAGGCTGATGAGAGTAATATGGTGAAAATGAGGACAGCTGCTCCCATAAACCCTGTCATCAATTTGTCCCAGTCATTAAAATTGGCTGTAATTGGCCTAATTGTGGTCAATCATGCTTGCCAATGGTGCAGAAAAGTGTAGGGTATCTTTTTACAAGACGAGTGGATGATGAAGTGGGAGCGGGCCGCTCTGCTTCAGAACAATGATTGCTCAGTATAATCTTCGTCTAATCCTCACCACAAATGGCCTATTTGATCAAAAGGAGAGCAAATGATGCCCTAATGGCAGACAGGTTGAAACAGTATGAGGCCGTCATTCTGAACGTCAACTACAACTTATTTTCTTCTTACTCTTACAATCCAACTCTGCAACGCTCTGCTTAAAGTCAATATATCATCCGATCAGTCACAGCGGCTCATGACAGGAGCTGAGCCGCCGCAGGATTACATTTTTAGACCTACACGGCGAGGTCTGCTGAGACAAAACACTTTCAGGTACTGTGAAACGAAATCCGACTGTCACTCTCGGCCGTGAGATGATTGACTCGCGGAATGCCTCTCTCCTCGAACGCCGCATTTCTTATGCACACAAACACGGACACTTCAGGCGTGAGGAGAATGTGACAGGCGGCTGTGAGTGACAGCCGAGCATATGCTGGAGAGCTTGGAGGTGGGCGAGGAGGGAGGCGGGCAGAGGGTGTGAGTTTCTAGGGAGGTGTGCTGGGGCAGCTCAGGTCGACCGGGACACATGGCTGCGCTGAGAGGAATTTGTATTAAATTTATCCCCCCCCCCTCTCAAATTGTTTCCAGCCTGTGCCCATCAAAACGCTGTCAGATCAGCAGCTCGCTCTCAGTGTCTTCTCTCCCTCTTATTCCCCCCCACCCCTCTCCACTTTGAGTCTTCGCTTACACAAACAGTCAGAGAAAGAAAGTGTGTGTGTGTGTGTGGGGGGGGGGGGGGGTATGGGCAGTCTGGATGTCTGACCTGTGGTGTGTGTGTGTGTGTGTGTTCAAGCATGTGCGCCGCTGCCTGTATTGTTGTGTGTGCATGTGCAGCCTTGTTCTGGGGCCATCAGGAAAAGGTCTAACCTCTAAAATGCGGCGCTTGGTATAATTTAGGCGCAACTGAAAATATGTCTCGTGATTTCATGCATGCTCGGCAGCAGTAATCAATCTCTTTGAAGTGGTGGCCTGTCTCATTTGGAAACCAAATAAATGGCCAATTCCACTGAGTTGTTTGACATCAGGTTAACTGATTGAGGAAAATAGAACCATGATTTTAACTTTTTCATGTCATGTCATATCATATCAAGTGCCTCTCTTTGTTTCCCTGCTTCGTCGTCTTTGCCGGTAAGACCGCACCCAAAGCTTCGAAATTATTATGAAAAAGGAAACCTTTCAGCACGTTTTAGTAACCTATACATCACATTCATCGCCACCACCGCTGATATATCTGACGTCGCTCTGGAGAAAGCCAGTTTTCCACTGAGTCCTGGTCCCAGGTCATGGTTCTGGGTCCCAGCTGTGAGCGGTTTGATGGTTGGTTGAGTTCAGACAGCAAAAACAACCTCTCCCCTGCTTCTCAGGCCAAAGGTACAAGGCTGCGTGTGTCAATGGAAGGAGGGAGAGCGCTCCTATTCTCCTCTCTGGGACGTGGAGATGCTGCGTGGGGTTACTCGGGGCGACGAGCCACGCCTGACTGGGGGGCCCAGTCGAGAGGGTGGAGGTCAATTAGAAGCAAATGTCCTCCATCATCATCGTTCCATTGTAGTACGCCTCTCTCATGTTTTGTTGCTCGCAGGAGGACTTGATCTGACCCTGGCCGTATCACTCTCACTCCATATCACTCTCAATAACCATCATCCATCTGAGAAAGGCCTTAAAGTAGGGTAAACCATTTTTTATCAGCATCTTATGTCTCAATGCTTTCACAGAGTTCCTCAAGTCTCAGTAACGCAATCCCATTGTTGATTCTGCGATAGAGGGAGACTCCAAATCAACCCACGCCCCCCCCTCCACCCTTTAAAGAAGTTGCAGACAGTTTGCATTGGCCGTCTTCTGGCTGTCAAAATTGAAACAACTTTCAAGAAAAGACAATCCATAAAATGTGATTTTTTTTTCCCCTGTTTTCCTTCAGAGCTGTGGAAACATCCTGCATTACTGTAAACAGCAGTTCAAAACTCCAGTGGGGATGAAATAAGTTCCGTGAGGTGGACGAGTCGATACAGACATCTCCTTTTCAACCGTCTCCTTTTATCATGCTGAAGCTCTCAGCACCAAGAGACCACATCTCTTTCTTGGACACAATTATGCGTATAAAACAGCCTCTTGGAGAGGAAGTTACTTACGCCCACTCACAAACACACGCCTCAAAGCGAAGATTATCCACCACAGGTTTGTACTTTGTAAGCCCCTGGACAGTTGTGAAAACATACAGTATGTTTCTCTGATCCCTCGTGGTTTAGGACACAACTAGAACCGCTGATGAAACGCACACGATCACACATCTCTGGAGGAGAGAGATGTTTTTGGCTTGCCTCTCTCAAAGCGGTGGGATGTGAAAGGTAATACAGAGGAGAAGTAATAGATCCTGCAGTGAGACAGTTGCGACGCTCCTGCAGGAAAATATTTCAAAGATTTCAGGATGGAGTGAATGACGGGTACACGGATAGCTGATGTGTTCAGGAGAGACGAAGAGAGGGGGGGGGGGGGAGGAGGAAGAAAGGGCTTCAGCAAAAAGGTGAAACAATGTAGAAAATATCTTGGCAAGGGATATGAAAGGGAAATATATATTGTGAAAGAAAGGAAAGACTGCTGTCAAAGAGGCAGGAATGGGAGCAAAGGCAGGACTGATGGGATAGATGAAGAGACACAGGAGAGGTTTGTGGGGGGAGAAAGAGATGCAGATAAAGTGAAGGAGTCTGTCCGTGTACACTGGATTAAAACCACATGTGTCTGCCTGAGGTGAGGACACCGCAGCGCTGCGCACGCATGCAAGGACGAATGCCGTCACTTGCACCGACCGAGGGGCACCGCACGCTTGTTTCCAGAATGTATTTCTCCTGCCAACTCTCTGCCGCTCGCCTTTTTTTTTTTAAACGCGTCATCTCCACCGCGTCTTTCATCTCACTCGTCTCGCAAAGCAAATAAATAAATATGCCCGCTTTTGTTCCAAGGTCGTCTTCCCTCTTACTCGGCCTGCAAACAGAAGAATACTTTTGGTAAGCGTTGCCATGACAAGAAGGTCCCTGAAGAAACCTATGCAGTCAGAGAAATCATGGGAAGAGGGCAGCGGTGAAACCGGATGCCCGGGACGCACTGGAGGGCCTGGTACCGCGGCGTATATCTACCATGCTGCCGAATTTTCTTGGTCTCGATTTCTTTGTATCACTGTGATCATTATGTTCTTCATCGTTCTTCATCTCCCTATACTCTTGTGAAAATACATTTTCAATAGGTATTTTGAAGAATCTTTTTTTACATTTGGCATAATTTATATTCTGATCACCTTAACATATGTTGACATGCATGTTCATGAATTAAGATTACAGAAAAGTCTGAGATACCCCGACTTCATGCATATCATCTTCAGCAAAACGTATTTGGGACAGTTGCAAGAGTGAGAGGGAGGGAGAGATGAGAGGAGAGGGGTAGCTGGGAGAAAAGGGGGCGAGACGGCCATGCTATGGGAAAGTGTTTTGGGGAAACCAAATTAAGGGGAAGAAAGGCCGGACACAAAGGCCTTTGAAAGCGGCAGACAGTTCCCTTGACATGTGCCTTAAAAGAGATGCTGCCGCCGATGCCAAGAAGGGGGGAAAGGACAGAGGAGAGAGAGAAAGAGAGAGAGACTGAGGGAGGAAAGGAAGGAGAGATCAAGGGAAAAATGGTCTAGAAGTAAGAGGGCGACTGAAAGTGAGGGCAAGGACGACACAACTTCAAGAAGGAAGGGAAGAGCGTAAGAAAGCGGTTGAGTTCATGAGAGGTGTAATGAGTACAAATAAAGGCATCGGTGCGGGTTTGTGGTCTGTGGAGCAGACCAATTCAAAACACTCTTCAAAGGTATGCACTCTCAGAGCGTGTCTGTGTACATGTACTTATGCCTGTGTGAGAATACTTAAAAGAGATGGATTCCAAGTGTGCAATTGTGCACATGAACGTGTGTGTGTGTGTGTGTGTGTGGGAGAGACATTCGAGGAGGAAACAGTCTGAATTTTAAATGACGCGTACCCCAACGTTCTAATCCATTCCTCAAGGTCTCACTACTTTGCATTGTGTGGAGATCACTGCTGGTCTGCTGCATGAGATTTTTCTTGCATGCTTGCGTTTAATGTTGCTGCTGCCTTTTCAGTCCCTGTCTGGTTTTATCAGCTGGTGGTACATGTTGAATGTGACCAAATATATCGATTTTTTCGGGGGTTGAAATGATGATTAAATGTAATTTAAGGGACAACGTTTCTTATTCAGTTCAATTTTTTGCCAGACTTTTGCCAGTGCTCATGGAAATCCTTTCTTAGTCCTGTTTGCTGCTATGGTGAGTGAAAATAGTGCTCGTAATGTCATTGAAAATGACGTGTAGTTTAGGAATCTGTGGAACAGATAATCTGCAAACAACAAACACCCACTTTTTGTGGTGCGGCCTGCTGCCGATGTCAACAGCAAAATAGCAACATGCTTTTTCTCATGCAGATCCAGTCTCTTTGATGCAGGTCGGCCCCTCTCTTTTCCTGTCTCTCCCTCTCTCCCTCTGCCATTGTGTGCCCCTCAGAATTCACACTGGACTCTCTTGCTCTTCTACACACACACACACACACACACACACACACACACACACACACACACACACACACACACACACACACACACACACACACACACACACACACACACACACACACACACACACACACACACACACACACACACACACACACACACACACACACACACACACACACACACACACACACACACACACACGTATTATTCCTTCCTTGTGTCTGACTCCGGCATGAAATCAATTTCGGAGCCTGCAACCTCCCACCACCCTTGTTCAGCGTCCATTTTCTCTCACCATGAAGCGAGACCGTTGCTGTGCCAGCCTGAGAATACTCCCTCCTCTCAACTTAATGCCCCCATCCCCGTCCCAGAATCCTTCAGTGCTGTGCCCTCGTGGGGCTCGCCGTCACCATCCTGTCTCGCTTCCTTCTTCGCCATCACGCACTGTTCAAAATGTCTCTAGAGCCCCCATCTTTCTGCAATATATC
Organism: Anarhichas minor; assembly: GCF_050575085.1. Taxonomy (NCBI): domain Eukaryota; kingdom Metazoa; phylum Chordata; class Actinopteri; order Perciformes; family Anarhichadidae; genus Anarhichas; species Anarhichas minor. The sequence continues at coordinate 11,276,609 of NW_027466463.1, read as the reverse complement.
CCAAACGTTGGTCTGTACATGTATTATATATTTTAAACATGAAAGGTAGATAGTTGAGACCACACACTGTGAATCAGTAAAAAACTATGTTTCATTGTCACCCTGAGCATGCTGTTTTACTACCACCTGTACATGTGGAGCACCTGTATAATCTAAAGACTTACTTATTTAAAAGAAAATCCCAAAATTGGTATAAAGTGACAAATAGTGAGCAAGTTGAAAGAGGGATGGACGTACAGAGGTGCGGCGGCACGGCTTTTATCACAGTTATCCCCTCCGCCGACGCACACCGCTCCTTCCTAATCCGCACTGACAGAGTTTTCATCATCTGAGGAGGTGGGGGACGATGGAGGCCTGCAGGGAATCGGCAAAGGTGGGGGACTTTCCTCCACTCTCTCCCCAGTGGCGGTGCACCCTGAGCGGCCGCAGCCAGGGGGCCACCAAGGCCCCCTTTGTGCCAGTTATCACCAAGTGGTGAGTGATGGCACCGCGGCCTCCCGCTCTCAGGAGAGGGAACGGGGTTGGGAGGGGAGGAGAGGGGGAGGAGGAGAAGAGGAGAAGGTGCACGAGAGGAGCAGATTGGAATGTTCCCAGAAGAGACAGAAAAAGAAAGAAAGGAAGGAAAAAGAAACGGGCTGTTTGAAGGGATGGCACTTGTATCATCTGTGCGTGCCTCACAGGTGCACCGCAGGAGGAATGTGCTTCGCTGTGATGACTCAATAGCGCTTGAACCATCAATGAAATGGCAAAGGAAAAAAACCTTCCAAACGCTGTTTGAATGGTCTGAATTTCACTCATTATCTTTCCAGTTCATCTCATAACCTTGTTTTATTTGACAGGCTCCAATTTAACAAGCGGATGTCATCCGAGCGCTAACTAGGCATGTCGCGTGTTTCCTGCTATGATTTCATGTCTTGACTCAATTACACACGCTGAGACACTGACGGACAAACGTCTAGACAATGAGCAGACATTGAGACACATCCGAGTCTCCGCACATGGATCTTGGGAACTGCCCAGACGATGAAAAGAGTCAAAGGTCAGTTTATCCCCCAACCACTACTCCTCTCTGTCCTCTCCTCTCCCAGCCTTCTCCCACGCTCCCACCATCACTAACACACCTGTGTCCTCACTAGCCCCCACGCACCTCCCCCCCCCAATCTCTGTCACACATACAGAAGCATGCATACACACAGATACCAGTGTCACAGACATTTCCCTCTCTCTTTCCCTCTCACATACACATTCCTAGCCTTCCCCACCTGCCTGTGCACCTGGGCTGGCAGCTGTCATCACTGTGGTAACTGGCATACAGCTGGCTGTCACTATCACCTGGCTCATCTGCCTCTGAGAGAGAGAGAGAGAGAGAGAGAGAGAGAGAGAGAGAGAGAGAGAGAGAGAGAGAGAGAGAGAGAGAGAGAGAGAGAGAGAGAGAGAGAGAGAGAGAGAGAAGTGGGCAGAAAAGTTTAGGAAGATTCAAAAGGCAGAGTGAAAAGAGAGCGAAGGTGTTTGCGGGTGAGATAAAGGAGGGGAAAAAGAAAGGACGAGAGACATGAAGAGAGAACACTGAGAGACAAAATGTCAACAGAGTGATGATTATCTCATAAATAAAAATAAAACCTGGATAGATAACAAGGATACATTGTTGCCAACATATTGTCTCGCTGTCTACAACAACTTTTCTGTCATCCTCTCTTCTCACTTCTGTCTCTGGTTCGTCTCACTAACTTCTGCCATTCTCAATCCGCCCACTAGTGGTCACTATTGAGACCTCAGCTCATGTGCATTCAAAAAGGTATCTAGACGCAACCGTTTGCTAAAATGGGGATTTCAGAAAAATGAAATATCACATTGACAACTATGCAGACCCTTTGCTATGACACTTTTGCTAAGGTGCCTCCCACTTCTCTTGATCATCTTTGAGACGTTTCTACACCTTGATTGGAGTCCACCTGTTGTAAATTCAATTGATTGGACGTGATTTGGAAAGGCACACGCCTGTCTATATAATGTCTCACAGCTGACAATGTATAGCAGAGGAAAAAAAGCCAAGCCATGAGGTTGAAAGAAGTGCCTGCAGAGCTCAGAGACAGGATTGTGGCGAGGCACGGATGGAGGAAGAGGAAGGCTACAAAACATTCTGCTACATTGAAGGTTTCCCGAGAGCATAGTGGCCTCCATAATTCTTAAACGGAAGAAGTTTGTAACAACCAGGAGTCTTCTTAGAGCAGGCCGCCTGGACAGACTGAGCCTTTGTCAGACAGGTGACCAGGAAACCCGATGGTCACTGTGGCTGAGATCCTGTGTGGAGACAGGAGAAACTGCAGAGACAAAATGGCAGAAAATCCCCTAATCCATGTGTGGACTTATATTATATACCCAAAAAGACTCCGGGCTGTAATTACTGCCAAAGTTGAGTTAAGGGTCTAAATACTTGTTTCAATGTGATATTACTGTTTTTACTTTTGAATAAATTTGCTAACAAAATCTAAAATCCCGTTTTCACTTTGTCATTGTGGGTTATTGAGGGAAGATTGAGGGGGGAAATATAATTCAAATGGTTTTAGTTTCAGTTACAACATAACAAAATGTGAAAAGTGAAGGGGTCTGAATAGTTTCTGAATGCACACTCTAAAGGACACGTATCAATCACCTTCTGCCAGGTTATGTTGCCGTGTCTGTTGGCTTAACTGTGGTCCAGTTCTGACTGCCTTCTCACTCCAGCTGTCTGCTTTTAGACCTACAGTATATGCTGGTGGAAAAAACATTTATAACAAAGTTCAACAGCTAAGCTAGCTAGCTGACACTGTGGTAATAAATGAGTTTGTTCTTTACTTTACAAACATAGCTTGAAGCATAGTGGACCTGAAGTTTGGCATCTTATCTTACACCACGCCAACAGCACGTGCTCATCACATTAATAGTGAGGGATTCCACCATTACCATGTTTGTTCCCGCAAACTGGCCAGCAATTAATTAAGACACCCATATTTGCTTATGTAGGTTTCACCTTTTAATGTGTCACCCTTCTGTAGAGTGTTTTGATGACGCAGTGTGCTTTTATATACCACATCTGTGATCTGTGTAAACTGTGGTGCCAAAGTGAGAGTAGACTTTTCTATTTGTGACATCAGAACTGAAATATTTTGGTTGATTTTTAACAAGTTGAAAGACGTATATTATTAAAACTACATGGAAAAACACATCGTCACCCAGAAATAACCTCCAGACTATATTATTTCAAGCTATTCTTCAGTGTTAGAAAAAAAAAAAAAGCTTCACCGTCTCCTTTTAAAAAGGTCAGGATCAGGGGTGTAGCAAAACAAGACTGTTAGAGACCCCCTGCATGGGCGGCTTTAATTACAGCTGAGGAAGTGGCACAGCTTAACGCGAACCACCCTGCTTGGCTGTTACATCCCATGACTCTGAATGAAAGCAGAAAAGCAGTTTAATATCTTTTAATGTGCATGTGCGTGTGAGAGAGTTGCACGCCAGCAGTGTGTGGCAAAGGCACCATGCAGCATATGGGCAGGCACGTCTGCACTGCCTGTTAAGCAGAGGGAACATCAAAAGGTGGGTTTTGAACTCCCCCCTGTGCACCCCATTGCCACCCCTCACTATAAATCCCACCCGAAAAGGAGCCATTTATGGGACAATAAGAGCCAATTTATGGGCCCCCAGAAAATGAAGGTAATTCGGAGGTGTGGGATGAAAGATGACGAGGGCTCTCTTAGCTCTGTGTTTCTTCACAACTTTGTCCTCCGTTGCCTAAGAAGAAGGGACGGATCAGTTCTGCTCAAAACGAGACAAGATTTCACTTCCTCTCCCACGCTTTCTTTGCAAAATCGGTTAGCTAAAGAGAAATGGAACCTGCTACATTTTTTTCGAGCGCTTTCTGCTGTAATTTTGCAGCACATTCATAAATTACTTCAGATATGTTTTCTCTTGCGGCTGCTGTTTCTAAGAACTCACTCTGCGCCGGTGACCTCTCCTGTCCCCTCGAGGTCATAAAATTCTTTCAGTTGAATACATACATAAAGACAATGGGATTAGCAGCTATGTGGACATACACACACACACACACACACACACACACACAGATACACTTAGAGGCAACCGAGAAGTGGACCGGATCACGTCTGCCGCAGAGTTACTCAGGTGTGGTGAGATTGCTGGAATACTGACACGAGACGTTTGGGGGGAATCACGGAAAGGCCCATGCCCGGTCCTAACCACTCAAGCATACACAACAGCTCCCTGGCCTGTGTTGTGTGTTGCTGATGGATGTAACAGCAGATCAGGCAGAGAACTATTTCATCTGTCTCTAGGCAGACACAGAAACACACTTTTTCATTCAACAATCAAACTACCGTCCACACAGTCTGTACACATGCACACCAGAGTAGAGCATCGCTGTAAGGTTGCCCAACAATGAGTCAATGAGTATCGAATCCCTGTTGCTCCTCTCCCTTTTCTCTCGCTCTCTCTCCCCCGTTCTTTTCCTCTTTTATTCTTTCAGTTTAATAGTCTGTAATAGTTACCAAGTATCATTAAGGCCAACCTCTGTGGCTTCTAACAGCGCTGTATGCAAGCCAAGTGTTTGTTGCCGGCATTTTATTGGCTTCCCAGAAGAAGGGTTGTTGTTGTTCAGTGTAATCTTAGCACGCCAATAACGGGTTTCAATAAAAGCAGCTGCTTTCTTATGGTAGTTGAGCTGCTCTCTCTCTCTCTCTCTCCCCCAACATGCGCAAGTGTGGTGGTTGGACTAACTGAGAGCTACCTGTAGAGAAGACTGAAAGTGTCTCCATTTGTTCTCACACATGTACTGCCTGACAAGCAAAAATCACTTTTTCCTTGGATGTTTATTTTTTTTTTTTAAATCTTTCTCTTTTCTCATCTCTGTCAAGTTAAACATGTTGCTGAGGTTTGGCTCATGCTGTGACTTAGTCCAATGCCAGCTGGTTTAGCTTGACCACACTGCCCCCTTTAGGGAACAACCTGCTGTTGCAAATCAACAAAGCTGGAGAGGCAAAGAGGTTCCTAGACATATGGACTATAAAAATAATGTATTAAAAAACATTTGGCCCTTTTCAGTTACATTTGCCATTTTATCCAACGATATGCAGAGAACTAAACTAATATGTCCCTTATATTTTAAGACAATTTGTCACTGTTCCTATCCATCTGTACTTGCAGATGCATCACATCAGACATTGGCGAAAGGAATTGTTAATACCAGATTATCCCTTTTTCTTGTCTCCAATATTTTACAACATACTTTTTGCTATGAACTCATCATAGCATGGATAAAGATGCAGGAAGAGAGGGGAGACATGAGTAATAGTAAAAGGCATGTGAAGAAAAGCGTCTCGGAATGAAAAAAAGCCGGCAGGAGACCAAATAAAATGAGAAAAGGGGGGATTCACTCGATCTGACGTAAATTGGGAAAAACTTGAAGATCCAGTATAACAGTGTGATTGATAGTAAACAGTTGTGAAAATAAAATACAGCAATAACTACGAATGTTGGTGGTTACTTAATTTTCCAGTATCCCTCATGAGAAGCAGACACAGATGAGTTATGTCTATAATATTCCTCTACTATGTAACTTGAAGTTGAACCTGACAAAGGGCAATCATTTGGACTAAATGTGAACGATTTTTGTGCTTTTTTAAAAACTACACATGTGAAATAGCAATAAAGTCTGAAAAGACATGTAAACGGCTATCTCCTTTCTCTATAGCATGATTTTTCTCTGAATAAATCTTTATCTTTCATATAAAACGACAGACATGACACAGGTTGAAAGTTTGATTTTAAGTGAAACTCTCGTGTATTGCTTTCTTCTATAAGATCTCTCATTTTTCTTGGCAGTGAAATTTGGTTTGCCACCACATTGCACAGTTAAAAGGTATAGGAGAAAGAGTCACTATGTGGCCAAAGGAGTTCCTGTCTCTCATGTCATTTTAAAAAGCACTCAGACAAACATTATTGAACCTCTGCTGGAGCTTGAACGCTCCACGATGTCTGGCTGACCCTGACACAGGTTCATGTTTCCTCTCTTGGTCTCTCAAGGGTTTCGATTGTTTTTCTCCTCCATCAATCATCCCTTATTTTCTAACCATCTAATCGTTATTTCAACGTGGTGAGGTGGCATGCAGCAGGCACATGCAAGTACAGTACAGTATGTTTAACCCTGCCAGTGGCATTGCTCCATGGATGGCAATGTCCATCTGTCACTTGGTCCATCACTTTGGTCCAGACTGAAATAACTGAGCAACTGTTGGAGGGATTAAGGTGAACGTTTGTGTAGACATTCATGTCCCCCTTGGGATGAACCGAAATCCCAGGTCAACATACTCGTCTAATTCTCATCAACTTCAGCTGCACTTTGTGCTTCTAAATGTTAGCATGCTAACATGCTAAATTAAGACGGTGAACACTGTGAACAATATGCCTGCTAATTGTCAGTATATTAGCATTGTGGTTGTGAGCATGTGTCCATGCTAGAGTTAACGTTTAGCTCAAAGCACTACTGTGACTAAGTGAGCCAAGTGGCTGTGAATTCTTTCATTTAAATGAAATTACAATATGTTAAGAACTATTTCTATCAATCTATCTGTCAAATGGCGTTCTGACAAGTCTCATTCAATATGATGTCAGTAGCAGCTGTGTGGAACAATGCAACCTTAGTCTGTCCGCATCGACGCGTTTGCTCCATATCTCCTTGGTGCTGTTTTTAAACCCTTAGTTTGAACCCTCTGCTATCAGCCCCCGGGGAGGTGAGAGACAGCTTTTATATGCCATAACACATGTAACTGATATTTAACATGACTCATCCAGAAATTACACATCACTTTCCAAAAATTAGCTTCAGAGACTTCCCTCTGAGTCAAAAGCAACTTTTATTTTCCTTTAATCCAAACAACGTTTTGACATGAACACAAGTTAATTTCCGTCATCTTTGGACCGCTCAGCTAATTAAACAAAAGTCACATTTGACAGGTCCAAATTAATTCACTGGAGTCCACCACAGTCATCACAAATGTTGTTTTCGTGGACCGTTTCACATGCATTTACCGGTCAATCAGTCCTGTTGTCGCAGCCCTGAGCAGTCTAATCCCTGAGTCACAATATGTTCTGGTCACATGAAGTGTATCGGGGCGGAAAAGGTCTCTTGCTCTGCCAATTAACATTCACGAGTGCGTCCTTTCCAAGAAAAACCTCACATTGACCCGGTTCAATATAGCAACGTGTTGCCATTGTTGGATCCATCTTTGCAAACAGCTGCGCCGTGTAAATCCAGCACCCCATCACTTACAACACTGACAGTAGGCTGTAGTTTAGCCTTTACTTATTATCATTTGTTTCTTTCACAAGCTGTTTTGCAGGAAGGGATGATGGGAGAAGTCTGTGTGAATATTTGAGGTTTCTAAAATGGAAACTTTAAAGCTTAAAACCTCCCTTTGCATGTGTCATGCAGCCAAATCACTCTGTGTACTGTATGTTAAGTTTCCAGTTTTGTTCTTGGGGGAGGCTTTAAATATATGTAGGTTATGAGGCAGTCTAGGAATAATACTGGCGCAAAAGCAAGAACTGAGTCATCTGTTATGATCAAAATCATCATTTCTAGTGAAATAACTAGAGAAAACATATTTAATCCTGCCTTCAGTGACTTTTTCCCTGGTCCTAATGACGCAGAATATGTGTTTGAAAGACAAACAATCAGGTTCTGCCTTTGCTGGTGGGGGGGCATGGATTTAAACAGAGCTGAGGGGGGTTTCCTAAGTCAAAGATGGTTGGGAACCAATGGTTTATATGTCAGTATAATCATGGTGATATGGCTGTGACCTCCCAAAGGCATCCAGAGGTTATCCATGATTCACTCGGATAATGAGCCTCATCACTTAGGCTGTCACCCGCTCTCCTCCGAGGCCCAGGCTAATATTTGCAGCCAGCAAAGCATTGCGGGGTTACATGAGTGGTAATCCCATGCAACGCTGACCAGCGTGATACATTACTGTAAGCAAATTAATGATTAGACACTTATTCAGCATAACATCAAAGTACACTGAACTGTGTTTAATCTGGAGCAGGAGAAGAGAATTACATGGCTTTAGATTCATAAGTGCCACTTCACATTTATATACATTTAAATACACCTAAACACATCCCCTAAAGTGTGTCTTGCCTTCATACGTCAAGACTGTTTGCTTAAGGGATCATGGGAAAGCTACAAAAACAAGAAGGGTTTTATTGTGCACCACGAGCCACCAGGCCTTGAATTAATCATCAACACTTATGAAATGACAATCATTCTTTTTTTTTGTTCCTGAGTAATGACTGTCGTAAACAAAATTCTTGTCCATAACAATGAGGATGGACAAATCTAGAAAGCGGGCGCACCCTGCCATATTTGAATTTTCACATACAGTAAGTCAACTTTACCCACTTGACACCACATAATGAATGCCAGTGACGCTAATCTGAGATGATTCAGATTACTGGGACACTGAAAATGGTTGATTTTCAACTCTAAAAATAAAATCCAGATCTATCAACTATCTTTCAACCTCGGCTTGAGATCCACAAACAAGACCACAAAGCTTTCAGTAGCATTGGCGGGATAGCTGGCTCTCTTTGGTCAAGAACTATTCTTCACCTGTACAGTTTGTATTGCAAATGGCTCTTTGGTGCTGTCTTTATCATATTACCTTTTTCCTCTTCCCCTCCCGCTATTTCCTGAGTAGTTTAGAGGCAGTCGGGGCACAGCGCCACTTGTCCAGGTAGGTGAGCTCTGCAGGGACACAGTCTGCGGTGAGAGGGGTCGGAGCCGGCGCAACTGAACAGCAGAGGCTCCTGTTGAAGGCCACACAGTCGGCCCCAAGGGCTGTAGGAAGGAAACAGGTGGTTGACTTCCTTCCCCATGCTGGAGCAGCCGATACTGAGTCTACAAAATGGGAAATGAAAGTGCAAAAACGGCATGTATTATACAGTAAGTTCACAGACAATATAAAGGCCCTTTCATTGGTAATTTCACAACTCCGAACTTGTAAAACTGCCTTTCACCCCCCCAATAACTGTACAGTGTGTAGCTGCTGATTTCTCACCTGGCGAACGCAGCAGGACTGTTTAGGTGGTGAAACAGAGCTGGCTCACACACGAGGGAGGACCGTCGACACACACTTACGCATGACTGACCCAGGGGACCCAGGTGCACCCTTAAAGCACTTTCTGGTGGCCAAGTAGGGACAGATGTGCTACAAAATTTCTGGAGGGATTTAAGAGAAAGAAAGTTGACAATAGGGAGAGTTTGAACCAAAAAAACAACTGAATGGTTTCTCTAAAGAACGGGTGGAAAAGCCTGTAAATAAATCACAAAAAAATGTCTCTTGAAATTCATCCATTTTAGAGATTAAGATCGTGTTACATCAGGAGTCTAATTGGGTAGAGGGAGAACCAAAAATACTGCAACAGGTCTATGGCTACGTCTCTGTACCTGGTGAGCGATATAGCCACGAACCCTCTCCAGCATCCCCTCACAAGTGAACTCTCGGGGAGTGAAAGGCTTCACCTGCCAAAAACATATACGCATGCATTTATTCAGCAGTACTGAAACAGAAATTGACAGGATTATAACGTGTGTCTATATATACACACATATATACCTCTGTGCGTAGAATAGCTCTGGCTGCCTCCCGTACATCAGTCTTGTTGGTCACGTCTACGGTCCACACGTGAGGTTTTCCGATGAATTCCTCAGCATAAGGGTGCTGGGAGGAGATCTGTCATCCAAAGTTATTTACTGTCTTTAGATCTAAGAATTGATTCAATTCAAACTGTCATTATTATTTAAGTTTGCAGTGTTATCGACCTGTCTTGTGGTGGGCTTCCCTTTGTAGAAATCATTGTTGTCTGATGAGTGTGGTGGGTGAAATCGTGGCTGCAGGAAGACACAGCCCAGGGCTATTGCCTCAATGGGTGCTGGTCCCTCATAGGGGAACCCAAGACCTACAAACACCTGAAAGGGAAGACGTGTCATTTTGCATCTTAATGAGGATCTGTCAAAGAATATAAACAAGGCAGGCAGGATAAACGAGTAAGGGCAGTGACCCATATGGGGCCACAATTCAGTCCAATATGATTGTGTCACAAATCGACTTAAGAAACATTAGATGCACTTAAAAGATTCTCTGGCTCTTATCTGACCTTGGCTTTGCGTAGAAGTCGTAGGAATTGTTCCTGAGTCAGCAGGCCGTGGTTTCTGATGAAGCCGGGCAGATTAGAGGCGAGTCCTGGAGGCTGGTAGACTGTAGCGTGGGTCTCCATCTCTTCACTGATCACCTCCACATACTCAGATTTACCCTGGCATATAAACACACACATACAGAAACACACAGGACACAGAGTATCTTAAGACCAGGGTGAACAAAAGCACTAAGCTGTCTTTTATGAAATCTTCCCTATCATGTAAAACGGGCTTCTTGACATGTTTCTTGCAGCCTTTCGACATACATATACTTGTCTCTCTTGGTCATTTTACCTGCCACATATAGTCTTGTTTGCCGTAAACGACTGCTATCCTGTCTTTCCTGTAGCGGTCCGGCTCCAGCTCTTCCTCCCTCACCTCCTCCCTCGCTGCCTCCTCACTCACAAAGCCCAGGAAGGAGTTATCAGGAGTATGAGCTAGAGGGCAGATCACAGAGCACCTCAAATCAAATGTTACTCTTGGACAAGAGTTACTGACAACACAGTCCAGAAATATTACAGGTAACGGTTGATGTTAAAATTGTGTGCGACAGGAAAAACATGCTGAGCGGTATAAATCAGCTGTTAAAGAAAATGAGAGGTTAACCTCTGGTTGTTTAGATAGGCAGATGCCACCCGGCCCGGCCTCCGACACACTAAAGAAGGTGTGAAAGATGAGTATTTACTTTAATAGGAATGTGCTGCCTGCAAAGGTGTGTGTGTGTGTGTGTGTGTGTGTGTGTGTGTATGTGTGTGTGTGTGTGTGTGATTCTCTCCTGTCTCAAGGTATACTTGTTTAAAAGACTTTTGCCAAATCTTCTCTCATTCACAGCAGCACATCAATTTTCCTCCTGGCTCATTTTCATCCATTTTTTTCCCCACTTGTCTATAACACCTGTCTAGGATCACCTATCAGATTAGCAAAGACATTCAACAGCACACTGATATGATCAAGGTCATGCAACATGTGGAGGTTTGACGGGAAGCTGTGAAGGAATGAATCGTTTCTTGGTTTCAGAGCTCTTGCTGCCTGTTTACAGTTGCGCTTCGTCTGCTTGTCTGTTTAGTATCCTTCAATCGTCTGTCCTCCTCTTCCCCTTTTCAAAACAGAAGCATAAACACCCGCCCGCTCTTTTCTCAAGCTTCTTCTTTTTCTCCCCACTTCCTGTGACTTTGTTTCTCTCTTTCTGCCGCTTTCCCAACCATCAGCTTACATCCATCCCTGTCTCCCCTTCAGCAGGACAAATAAACAGGGTTTCAGGCTGAGCCATGGAGAGTGGCTCTCGGCCCAGTGCGGCCAGCTTGTCTCCATCTCCCAGCAGGGTGGGAAAGATGACATAGAGAGGTGTTGGAATGAAAGCTCTGTCTGGGCACCAAGTTTATTTAACCTTAGCTATTAATCCTCTCCCTGGGAAGACAATTAGAGATGTGCATGTGAAGGATCAGTGCTGTGGCAGCAAGTAATAAATATGTCTGGAGATGTGAGTTGAGTAGTAGGTAGTGCAGATCTGAATCAATGTACTGTGCTGAGCTGCCATCATACCGTGTTTGCATGATTACAGACGTGCACACACACACACACACAAATACATACACACAGACTTACGGAACATGGTCATGTACTGCAGAGGCTGCAGTCCCCAGCTTCCCCACAGTGTTTTATATCCATGACTACGCGCATAGCTCCCCAAGTTAAAGGCTGGTTCAGTGCCAAAAGAGTCCAGGATTCTGAAGCGACACCTACAAAAAAAAAGGTTAATCACAAAGTGTTTCTTATATTTATACACATGGTTTGTCTGCTAATGTAACACTTTAATGTGTAACTTTTGGTCACATTTGTCTTTTATTTGAAGGCGTACGATGTGGCTATTTAATTTATAATAACCATTAGGTAAATGTCAGGGTTTTTTAATCTTTATCCCAAAGACCATGAAACACACTTGTGGCTCATTGCAAAAACTCTAAAACTGTGTAAATGTAAAATAAAGATGCAATATTATTTAGAGAATATGGAACCGATTTATCGATATACTAGAGACATAATTATGTATTTAGAAAATTGTGGTTGTACTGGTAATGCAGGAAAGCCAGGCCCATGGCGCCATGAAGGTGAGCAAGGCCGTGGTAGTCCGTGTAGATGAGGTCAAAGGTCAGGGGCCTCTGGATTGGACAACTGCCTCGGCCTGGCGCAGCACCTATCAGGCTGGACCAGTCACAATAAACACACGTCACACTACTAATTCTTCAGCATTGATCTTTTGACTCTCTACAAATCAATTAACTATTAAAATCCTTTTTTCTTTTTTCATATATGTAGTCAGTACTTTCAAAGTATACATAATATTTTGTGTCAGGTGAAAGTAACTAGTGGACAGTGGAGCTAACCTGTGGAGCAGTTGCTGTGAGGTGCTGAAGGTTAAGTTGTGGCCCAGGATTGTCAGACAGGCGCTGAGGTCGGCCCACTGGACCAGCTCCCCTAGAGGACCCCCTCTATCCACCAGGGCCTCAAAACGCTGGCCAACACTGCCAGCCAGGGCCCCAGGATAAAGCAGCACCTGGAGGATGGGAGGTTATGAAGTCCTGAATCCATCTTTAATGGATGCCAACATGGCAGTTTAGTAGAGACAACAGTTCATAATACATTCATAATGGAAGTGAGTTTAGAATAAGTGTAAGTTGAAAACTAGATTTTTGGTAATATTAAAAATCGGTACACTAAAAACCCTTTACATAAACATTATGGTCACGCGGGCATGTTTTTGAAAACCTCTAAATGTAAAGTCTTGGTGTTTATACCCTCATCTGGGCCGAGACTGTCTTGTTGCTGCTTTGCCTCATCCTCAGAGCAGCCTGTATCCACCGCTCGGACATCCTTTCCACTCTGGACCGGATGAAGTTCACGGCAGGACCGCTGCTGTTGCTGATGACCTCATACAGTGGGCTCAGAGTTGTACGTATCTCAGCCTGTGTAAAATCACAGTGTTAAACAAGGAGGCAGTGCGACGTGTACGTCAGATAGAAATGATAGTAGAGTCGTGTTTTAGTAGAGTAGATCATGAGCTGAATAGTTCTACAGTGACACTCAATGGCATTAGCCTGTTGTGTTCGTACCTTCTCTGTGTAAGAGTGAGCTTTCTGGTGCCATGGCAGTGCAGAGTGGTTTCTTCCAAGACGAAAGGGACAAAAGTCCTCTATTTGGCTAAGGTATGTCAATATGGAGCAGGTGGTACCATCCACCCCATAAAAGGCATAACAGGGGTCTGACTGCCAACGAGCCCGCAGGAACTGCCAGAGAGACAGATGTTAAATCAGACAAAATAACGAGCCACATTTCTGGTGATGTACAGTATAAATAACATACATTATATACATGCTATATCCTAACGCCCATTATTTTAAAATGGTATTTCTATAATCAGCTCATATACCGTGAACTAAATACGAAACATAAAACTTTAAGTCGAGGTAAGCACTTCAATGCAACCATAACGTTGCGCACACAGTGTCATTAGGTTCATGCTACCACATATATTTCCACTTTCTCACCTCCACTTTCTCCGCACATACCGGATACGCACGATCCATTGGCACCTCACACTTCTCGTTGGGTCCTGTGGGTGAGATATTAGCCGTCACACAGTTTCTCTTTATGTGGTCATTTTGAATGCATCATTATACCACAATCCTTGCTTTAGTAACAAAAAGCACATTGTGGAGTTAATGAAGAACAGTGGACAATAACTCTGATATACAACCTCTCAACTGAAATGTTCACAATGAATGGCAGCCATCAGCACGATGTATAGTGCTGCCATGCGTGTAAGAGGCATTAGAGTAGAGGCAGTGTGTTCTCAGAGGCCCTTTCCAGTAAGCCCCCCCCCCCCCACCATCTCTAGCCAATGTCAATCATCTGGAATGAACACACACACACACACACACACACACACTGACACACACCTGACCCACCTGCCTCCAACCAAACATATCCTTTTACAATGCAAATTCCTGCCAAAATACGCAGTCCTTAGCTATGTAAAACAACATAATAAAACAGAAAAGAGAGAAAAAAAGATAAGAAAACCCGAAGTGAAGGTGTGAAAGCCTAAAAACAGTGATATGCTGTAGGAGCACAGCAAAAAGAGGAAAAAAAGTGCCCCTTCTGCAAAAACAAGAATATGAGTAGACAAGTTGGTGAAAGGACTCCTGGGTAATTCAGTCGTATTTTATGGGTGTGAGGTAATGTGAGATGGAGGAGGGTAAGGGGCGAACAGGCTGGTGATTGGGAAGTGTGTTGTTTGTGTGTTTGCGGGTGGTATGTGTGCACATACTGCATGTGTGGACCCTCGCATATAGACAGTGTGGTGTGTGTGTGGCCCAAGTTTTATGAATTCCCTTTTTCAGGAAGGGAGGAGAGCGTGTAGCCACTCATACCCACACAGACACACACACACACACACACACACACACACACACACACACACGAACCCTCGCGTGCCAACTCGGGTGCATAACCCGACTCTCACCTGACACCTCTCATGAGGGTCGTAGTGTAAATGTAAACTTTTTTTCCTCCCCACGGCCAGTTGATCGGCACTGGCTCTGAGGGACTTGTTAAACTTCTATTCAAGGACTTCATTCCCCATAACCACCTGCACCAACTGCCCTTTAACCCCCCTATTCACACCCTCCATTATCACAGCTTGTTAATTTCACTGTGTGGTTAACCTCCATTGAGGCTATGAACCATGCATTTGGCTCAGAGTATCACACTACCACTGCAGCAAACCACAGAGCAGTTATTGAGGCTGGCAACATGTTGGGAGGGGAGAGTGTATTTATTTGGTGTAGCGAGAATGTTAAAGCATATTATAACTGGAACAAACCCTAAAATCTCTGTTTTGTCTTTGGACAATGAACTGCTTCTAGTATTGTAAAATCAAAGCTAAACTAGGAAAGGTTTGTATGTCATAGCCTAATACACGTCTTTTCGGTCTAAATCTCACTTTGGGGCCCCAGTAAGTCTGATCTAAACCCCACAGATCCTCCATATCTGCTAAAATCAAATTCTGTTTTTGGGCATGACATGACAAATCCACACCATAAGAGTAACATAGAAAACTCCTAAATCCCCCCCCCCCCCAAAAAAACCCAGAGAATATAATAACATACATGATTTAAGAGAGATTAAATGTGATGAAGGTCTGGGCTTTACCTGCGTGTGGTCTGAGGTCATGTGTCGGAGTGTGAGACTGATGGCGAGGGTGTGGATGACGGCTGAGCTGGTCAAGCCTCTGAGACACTCTCTTCAGCTCCCTCTCCACCAGGCGGGCTAAGCCTTGCTGATCCTGTCTAAAGCTGGAAAATAAACCCACGTGTAACCACACTGCCTGAACAAATACAATAAGTTATATTCTGTTGTTTCTACATGTTCAAACTATACAGATACCTTTGCAGCAACAGACTGAGATCATCTTTGGTCAGCTGGGTGACCCGACCGCTCTCTCTGCTCAGCCTCTGCACCTGAGTACTCAAAGCCTCCAAGCGAAGCGCCAGCCTACGAAAGCCAAGACCACGCTGACCTGTGACATAAAGAACATACAACATGGTATGTCATCTACGTACACGGTATCATATTCTACCCCCGACCATGACGTTTAAGTAGTAATACTTTGTATGATGTCATGGCAAATCTTGTTCTGTGTCTCATGAAACAGCAGGGTTATGTAATTCTATTTTCTTAACCTGATCTGCTGCAAACGAAGCAGAACATTATGGCTATGTGTATTTTCTGTGTTGCATGTGGGGGGGTAATGGCATGTAGTCATATTTATAGAGGTGCCGTTTCCTGAGGGACTATTTATATGGCGGATAAAGATGTCATAATTTCTGACAACAAAATGTTTCTGAGGGTTGCTGGAGCTTTGTGGTCATCTCACATTGCTTTGTGGTTTCAGAGCCAGCCCAAACACACACACACACACACACACACACACGCACACACACACACACACACACACACACACACACACATACTGTATGTTTTTTGTGAAGGTTTTCACTGACGCCTCCATGGTTGGAGGTTAAACTAAAATTGCTGACCTCAAGCTATTTACAAACAGCACATTTACATTGATTTCCATCAGATGTTGTGCATTCATTAACCCGGCGGTTTCCAACCTTTTTGGCTTGTGACCCCTTAAACCTATGCAACATCTCTCTAACAGGAATGACCTTGATGCAGAAATGAGTTGTAAGCATGTTCAGTTTTTCTTAGCTTTCAGAGGCCTGAAGAGGTGAAAAAAACGAAAATTGAATATATGAATATAATTTGTAATATGTATTTTTCATTCATATTTCTTTGATCACATTTTCACCTGTAAGATTTATCTTTCCCCAGGTCTGTAACCAGCCTTAACCAATAATAAAGTGTATTTAAAGAAAAAGATGTTTTGCTATAAAGCCTTATAATGTTGGTTACAGTGTCTACTACAGTATATATTATAACAGTTGGGTTTTTTTACATACAAAGTTAAATGAAAACTATCCAGTACCTCTTGTGTTGTGTTGGCTAACCTGAAGTAGTGGTGTTCACAGTAACACAGCTAGTTACCAGACATACCATAACTGTATGGACCATAACCTGCTGGAGGGGCTTAGAATGAGCTATTTGAGATGGCATATCAAGGATGTCTCGACTGGAATCATCTGTATGAGGCAGGGAGGACTGTTGAAAGAGTTATGCTGCCTGTGAATGAGGAATATTGAGTGTTTTATTGGAGGGGTTGCTGGTAGTGTTAGGGTTGCTTTGAGGTCAGAGTAAGGATCTCCTTGGGGATAGAGCTATAACCTGCGGTACACAGTAAAAATCCACCAGACTGGTGATGTCACTTCATCACTGTTTGCTCAGCTGACGGTCAGCATATCACTATGCACATGCCCAGGGGCCCTTTGGGCACAGACGCAGTGAAAGATGAATGGGAGGGACGAGGTGGGATCCTGTAACAACTTAATGCCAGTTGTGTGAGATAACTATATGACCAAGTCATTTAAAAACTCGTAAATGTACAGCTAACATAATTATGTATGAATGGGTATGTGTGTGCAAGCCTTACTTACTTGTCATATCCATATTAGAAAATATGTTTCTAATATTATTATTATATTAATAAGTTGTTTCTGCACATTGTAAGATCTCATGGAGACAGAAATGTATGCAGCACAAAGGCCCTTATGTGTTTTCAAAACACAATAATATGTTTTAATGAAATGATAATAATCTATAAACTTCCTTTATATCAGAGCCAACATATTTAGTTTTCATAGAAGAAATCTGCCATTTTAATGAAACAATTCAGTTGTATGTCATTAATATCATCCTATTGAAGCCTTTTCCTAAAATAATTAGTACTATAGTATAGTATATCTTATATATTTTTATATTATTTGATGTGTTATGTTTTATCCATGTATTTTGACATATATATTAAACATTATATGAGTATATATATATATATTAATGTTTTATAATGATGTCTGTGTAATGGTTTGATGGTTGCTGGAGGGTGACATGGCAGATTTTCTGCGTTGTTTTTATGTTATTCCGTTAATTGTTTGAAGCATGCGATGCTGTGTGAATGGACAATAAAGTTTGACCTTATTTTATCTTGTGATGTTTCACAGAGACTGGTTGAAACTGAGTATTCGGTCAATTGTAGCTGGATTAACGGCGTGTGCTGACCAACAGCTTCCCCCGTGTGGTACATTTTCCAACACAATAATTAATAGAGTTTCCTGTCAAAAGAGTGGAGCTCGCTGAATCTAGTACCATGCTCCTGATGATGTTTAAGAAGACTTCTGGGAGAGGCACAGTGCCAGAATATGCTAATTTATTCCTTGGGTGCAAAAGAAAGAATGCTGATTTTAGGGAAAAACATACTCTGCAGGAGATTGTTAACGTTGCCACGTCTTTGTAAACCAGCAACAAAGCTGTTGCCCAAACAACCCTGTCTCCTGCCCCCTCAAATACTCTCCTTTAGGGAAACAGTTTAACCAGACAATTGAGTTTAACAGGGGTATCTGTCAGCCACATGGGAGGACCCACCGTGAATTGTGTACAAAGCTTCATCTAACATTGGAAACACAGTCAGATGAGGTCTTATCAACCAGAGATACAGTTATTCTCTCCAAAATAAAGAATACTGCTGCCCCTATTTCCCCCAATCAATGCTTACTGTGAAGACACCACTTCTGGCTGAGATTATGTGTTCATGTATGTTGTTTATTCATGCCGTGTGGCACAAACACCATTGAGGCTTACCTTGTTCCTCAGGTGACCTCCCAGCAGGTTCATCCCTGGTCATCTCAAGGGGCACCCAGAGGCTTTGTAGCAGCAGGGTGAACACAGACAGGCACAGGCAGAGCACCAGGCAACCACTAGAGGGCACAATACACAGAGGAAGCTCTTGAAATGCTGCAGCAAACAGCACACAATGCATCAGTGGTTCCTATGCAGTGGTACCCCATGAATCAAGGTAACACAATTTAGACACAAGTTGTATTTTGTTACAATATTTTTAATTAAACTGTCAATATTTAAGTTGGTTTGGTCAAGTTTGCATTCGTACATATACCTTGTCGTGGCAGAAGCTTAAAGTTGCAAGCATTTATCCATATCTTTAAGCTAACGATATATGAAATGTATTCATTACTTTTAACTCACATGTTTGATTTTAAGAGCGGATCTCATGCAATGAAAAAAACGTACAGCCTGACTTTGCCTTTCGCCAAATGCCTTGAGAATGTGGCGAGCTAAATTGTTCCATGACTTCACGTGAGGACCCTGGTGTGTCAAAACAAATATCTGAAGCGTGACGTGCCATCATGGCGCGTATCTGCCCGCTGCTCACGTGGGCTCCCGGCGTCGGTTTAACTGGGGCAGAGAGAGCAGCCACTGAGCTCTCGCTTTCACCGGGCCACTAAACCCACCAGCCCGTACCCAAATGAACACGGCGTAGCCAAGCTTTAGTACATGTGCAATCCTATAGTGCCTATAAAGCTCCAGATTCAGATCCAAACTAATTATTTCCATTTCATTCTTTCATACTGCATTTCATCAAAGCTGTCAGGGCACTCATCACTTTGCTTGAGGGCATTTACAGAATGGAAAAGGATCAGAGCTGAGATCATGAAAAAAGCAGAATACTTTGTGATAGTTGGATATCTACTGCAAGTGATGTAAAAGGGAAGATTACAACTATAATCAATTACTCATTGGGCTGGGCTTAGTCAACGAGCTTAATGTTCACTGTGAGGTGCCACTCAGACCAATCAGCTGTTGACCTTTGCATTTGTTTTTTTGCTTTTAGCCAGCTAAAATAAGTAAAGCTAAATCTCAGTGCACACTGCAGGGGCATGCAGAGGCAGGCGTGGATGAGGCGCGGTGCATCGCTTTCCCTCTACTGCACATTTGAACCACATCCTGGCCTCTGATCTCACGCCGCTGAGCCTTACCTGCGTGGCCGCAGCGCAACGTGCATGGCCCTCTGTTGACAGGATACTGGACCTCACTGTCAAAACAAGGACATTGCAAATCCCAGTAAGTTCAACATGCTTCAACAGCTCAGCTTACAAGACAAACCAGCACATGGACAACCACACACACAGAAACACACATCCTCACCTCCTTGGGTCTCCGTCCCAACCCACTGGAGACCATCAGGCCTATTTTCAAAACACACAAGCTAAATATAGCTAATATAGTTGGGGCTGGAAAGTATCTTGCCTCCTTTTTTGTCTCTTCGCTTTCTTTCCCTCCTTCTCTGGCCGTGCCTTTTCTCTGGCTCAGGGGCTATGGGTAGGCATCCTGCAGTTGTCAAGGTAACCTGACTCCCTTTTAAAGAAAAGAATAGCCAGAGTGCTGCTTAGGCCTTTCACGGATACAATGGAGCCCACGCTATTGGGTGACACAGTTTCTTTCAGTCGCGCTGGCTAGACTTAAGCCTTGCTTGTGAATTGATACTCGAGCAGGGAGCTCATTTAAATAGCTCAAATGGTGCAAACCTCTGGCCCTAAATGACACAATACAGACAAAAGACAGTACAAATTTAATGGCAGTAACAATAGTCAGCATAATAATAGACCCAAGAAAATACCCACTGGACACTTTATAGATAACAATTAAAGTTAAGTTAAGATGTAAGTCGGACTTACTGTGTTGCAAGACAGTTGTCAGATAATTCAATCAGACAGCGAGTTATTTCTTTGGAGGTTTAAAAGTGATTGTCAGTGCTCGAATGACAAAGTGTGAAAGAGAAACCGTAAGTTATCAAAGGGTCTCACAAGTGTGTTTTCCTGAGACTCAACTGCTTTTGTTTTAAGTCTCAATGCTGGTTTATTAAATCACGCACAACTTGCCCTTTTGATGACAAGTGGAAACGCCCCACAGATTGACCACCGAGCAGAGTCCCCCAGGTACCTGAGGAGGGCGCCATAATGCCAAGGTGGTCTTGCTGAGAACCTGTACTGGAAGGTAAATAAGAAAAGGAAATACAGCTTAACCAAAAATGTTTTCCACTGAATAAAGATCCAACTGGGAACTCAAATCAAAGCAAATAAATTCTACAAAAACTAAAATGCAAATACGAAAAAATGACAGAAACAAAAATGTAATTGTGATCTATTTAAATTTGACTTCCGAAAAGGGTGATCATGAGAATGAACATGCAACAGTAATTAGGAGGACTGCAGATCACAGTGCCGTACAGCATGCCAAAAGTGTCCACACTACTTAACTAATTAACGACATCCCATTTGGATAAAGAAAGATTGGGCACTGTGTCACTGAATCAGCTGACATACAGCGACGATACAGACGGGGAGTGCACCAATTTATAGGCCATGAACACACTTAGCAGTAGAGACTTAAGGGCCCAGATGCCACACCCACCTCGCCTCACTGCGTCAGCAGCCACACCTTTGAACCTTGATTGGCTGACAGCACCAATGTCAGTTCAGGTTAAACCTGCTGAGGACAGGAAGTCTACCGGCTAAAATTGGACTCTACAGCTCATACTGGGATCTATGACTTCAAGAGCTATACAATTTTAAGATTATAATAATTATTGATTATCTCTTGATTATGTTTTCTAAATAAACTAATCAATTACTCTGACAAATGCCACTCCCATCAAATCTTTGCTTATTTCTCTGACAAACTGTAAAAGTAAAGAAAAGTAAGCAAGTCCTCACATTTGAAAATATTTTACTGTAAATAATTTTGTTTTTACTAATTTACATGAATTATGGATTAGCAAAATTAGTATCCATCCAGTTGTTTGTGGATAAACCTTTATTTGTACTTTATAGCTGCAAAAAACAAGGACAATTGCTGGGAGACGGTAGAATTGAACACTCGCTTTGCCTGCATACATTACACTTTCTGTGTGAGGACGATTCAATTATCCAACGTCATTGTATGTTTACCATCTTAATTAAGTAGTTTGGAGTAAAAGCCTGTTCTTATAGTGTGTGTTTACAGGATACCACTGGAGTATCTGGTCTAATTCTTAATCTAATCTAACAGGATTTGTCAGATCTGCAGGCTAGTTCTGATATGAAAGTAGTGTTTCAGATCCTTGTGTTGTCTTATGTGTTATACATAGAATATGTATGTAGAGAGTGGGTATAAAGAACTCTGTGCATATCTATGCCACTGTGCATGTGCGCACTAGCATGTCCATGAGAGATAGTAGGACGGGGAGGGGTTACTGGAGTGATGTCACGCAGGAAGCGGGAGGATTTGATGAGCATAAACCTCCATAAGCTCTTATCTCTTTACCTCCATAAGCTCTCGCTCCCGCTCTCTTTCTCTCTTTCACTCTCACACACTCGCGGACAATCCCTCACACTCACTCGTATTTTTTCCTGATTCCATGATTTTTTACTCAATTTCCCTCATACTCACTCACAAATACACCAACAAGTGCATGCACACACCAATTTCATATAAAACACATGCATTTTGTGTTCCTGTACATGATTTCTCTTTTGAACTGTGGAGACAAATGAAATGTGAATGTTATGGTGTTCCTGCAGATTATCCTGATCATGTGACATGGTTGCAGCTCTCGTCTTTCTAGCCCACTTCGGTGCCAAATTGATTAACACAGGCTGTTTAAAGTAGTCTGAGATATGATGAACTTGTGCATCTTCAAGACAATAGCATGAAGAAGTCTATACTTTTGTGTAATGGATGCTGAGATGTGGATGGATTTCTCTTGTATTATTTTGGGTGGGAAAGTAACTCCAGCTTCCAGCCAAATGCTGCTAAATCTTTTGCTAAAACTGAAAGTTGACTTACTCTCTATCACACATCAGCATATAAGGCACATTCTTACTTTTCTATTACGCAGTACTAAGAAGGTCACAGTAAATGAGGACATTAAAAACATCAGCTGTGCTTGAGAGGGACAAGGCAGGGCCGAACAACATTTTACCCTAAGTTGTTCTGGAAGGCAATGATGGTTCCACAATTTAATTATCGGTAATAACTGTCATGTGTTGGGCGGTTGTGTTTTGACGGTTGCTTTGAGTACAAAGGCAGGGTTTGTTGCCCTTGCTAGGGTACTTCCTGTCCTGTCTCCTGCCATCACTTATTTGACAGAGCACGTCTGCAAGTAAACAAGAAAAATCACATACTGGGATTTTTTTTATGCCATGCAGATAAAATAGAATATGCCTTTTCAGTCATATTGTATACTAGATTTTATATAGGCTTTATTTATTGTATTGTGTGTGATGGCTTAATAATACACTACTGCTACTACTACAACCTCTTCATGGTCACCGCAGTGTAAATTGGCCTCTAGAAGTAAAGATGAGGCCTTTGGTGCACACAATAGGACATTATCATACTATTGGTGGTTTGTGGTATTCATATAACACTCCGGTATATGGAAGTGTGTGGAAACGTGTGTGCAATATGAGTTGTGTATAAGTAGGCCTAGTTGATATATATATAGAGCACATAAGGACTACATTGTGCGTATTTGTTGTTGTGGTTGTTTTTTATTCACAAGAGAAGTTCTTGTGAATTAACCAGTGTACATAGAAGTGGCAGTAAACAGTATATTTAACCAGCCCACCTGAAGCCCTCGCTGCAGCTGCACGCTCACAGACGCAGAAAGAGGTTGAAGGCACTGCGCATGCTCGAGGCAACTTCATATGACTAGTGCTTCACGTCTCAAGACATCTCACATCCAGATAAGGATAACGTCAGTTGACATGTTGTCAGTCGTTTATCGTTTGCTTGCCAGTCTTCGGTCGTGTGCGGTTGCGGTAAGTCTTGTTCCTATCGCCGGGCTTTGAGTTTTAAATGCATCGCTTTCACACAAATCCAAGCTGAAATCTCCCCACATCAACAAACTCCAAGACAGAAGACAGCCTGCGGACCACATTAACCAGTGGTTGGTGCCATTCATGCTAGTTAACGTTAGCTAACATATTTTTGTGTGGTAGTTCTGGGAGATGTTGCATGGCTTCGTGTCTGTCCTGCGTGTAGTGTTGTCTTACTGCTAGCCTTTTGTGTCTGTTTAAGGTTTCGTTAGCTCCTTGCATGCACTGGCAGGAGCAGCTTGCGGCTAGCTAACGCTAGGAATGCTAACTTGGCAAGTTTGAATGGAAAAGGGTGTATCGGATTTACTCGGGCGGTAATATTAAATACCCTGTGACTCGTGTGCACAGGCTACTATCACCTCTGCTGGCTAGCTAACGTAAATAAATACAAATACAGCAGCTTTGCGTGCACTTGCAGCTGTCATTCCACCGTGTGATGACACAGCTGTACCCGCAGCTACTGTAATATAAGGTGGCACAGACACTGTAACGTTACCCACTGATGTCTTTGTATCTGCAATTGCTTTGCCTCCGAGATAAAAACAATTCGTGATTCGCCCACAGCAACGTTACTCAGAGGTGCAGTTGAATGTGCACGCTCCAGCTTCCTTCTCCATTCAGTGACATCACATTAAGTATTTAGCTAAATTTGATAATCGATACGTCATCTTTGGATAGGTAACTTATAGCATCAGACGTATGAAAACTGATTTTGTAAACATTGAGGTTAACATGCCCTCAGGGTAGGAGCGTTAATCTCTACAGAGTCACCATAGATGCTTCCAGTTTTGCATTCAGTATTGTGTCGGTATGCACCTCCATGTGACTTGTTGGAAGGTAACGTGAAATGATCTGATGATTTTATGACATTTTTAGTATATTGCAAGTGATCTTTGGACATGCGTCTCCATGTGACTTGTTGAAAAACAAGTGTGACATGATTTGATGAGGTACAACAGTATCTTGTGGGTAAGCGGAAATTATCTTATTGTGTGACTGTCGATTTCTAAATATATTGCCAGTCAACTTTTACAGCATACACACAGTTTTTATTTCTCTCACCACCAGAGATCCCAGTTTTAATATTATTTAGAACATGTATATAGAACATGTATATATTTCTTAATTTGATACTGCTTAGGTTTTTTTCTATTCTCCGGTGCTGCTGAAAGTGACTGATTTTGACATATTTTTTGTTTTTTAATCTCTTATTTTCTCACTTGTGTCTTCCAGTAACCATCATGGACAGTTAAGAAACATAGGCTGCTGCGTGGAGGACAGAAGGTTAGCAACACCCCGGAGCGTCCCTCCTCTCTTCCCACTGAGGCAGACCAGCAAGCTTCCATCACCATGGCCGAAGAAGACTATGGTAGCTTTGTGGACTGGAACCAGATGGGGGATCTGGCCAAGAGCAGCGGGCCCACCAAGGTAGACTGTCAGGACCTGAAAGAGTTCAAACAGATGGCTCGGCAGGGTTACTGGGCCAAAAACCACAAACTACGAGCACAAGTCTACCAGCAGCTCATCAAAGCCATTCCCTGTCGCACGGTTACCCCAGACGCAGAAGTATATCGTGACATTATGGGAAATGCAGCCACTAAGAAGCCCTCCTCCCACATCCCACTTCCAGAGTTCGTGGATGAAAGTCCTCTGCCGCGGTACTGCCTGAAGGCAGAGGCAGTAGCCTCGGCCCATCAGATCATCAACTGCGTGGCTGGACAGTTTCCAGATATCTCCCACTGCCCGTCACTACCGGCGGTTACTTCACTGCTCCTGCACTTCAGCGTCGACGAGGCTCAGTGTTTTGAGCTTGTCAGCCGCATGCTGGCCTGCAACGAGCCAGGCAAGCGACTGGTGGACCAGACTTTCCTGGCCTATGAGTCTAGCTGCATGACTTTTGGTGACCTGGCCAACAAGTACTGCACAGCCGCCCACAAAATGATCGTGGCCACAGCCCAGGACGTGCTGGAAGTCTACTCCGACTGGCAGCGCTGGGTGTTGGGCGACCTACCTTTCAGCCACATGGTCAGGGTCCTGGACATCTACCTAGTGGAGGGCTACAAAGTTCTCTTCCGTGTGGCTATAGCCTTGCTCAAGTTCTATCGCAAGCATAAAGCAGAGGCCCAGGGAGGCCCGGGCAACCAGCAGCAGGATTCAAGCAAGGTTAAGGAGGACATTCAAGCTTTCGTCAAGGGCATCGCCTCCACCGTCACACCGGAGAAGCTGCTGGAGAAGGCCTTCTCCATCCGCATGTTTAGCCGTAAGGAGATCACGCTGCTGCAGCTCACAAATGAAAAGTCCCTGCAGCAGAAAGGCATCACTGTCAAACAGAAGCGGTATAGTCAATAATCCCATTTTTACGTGGTGAATTGTGAGCATTCTGCTAGTTTTATATCATTTTAAACTGACATTGACAAAAATGTCTATTCTCTAGCATGCTCTGGGGAATGCTTCAAGTTGCTCTTGCATCCTTGCCTCACATTGTGTTCTTGTTTCCTCTTCGTTTGCTTTCTGCCATGTCTTTCCATCCACCATCTTCTGTCTCATCCGCACTTCACTCCTGTGTTTACTGCCTTGGTTATTTCACAGTCCTCCTAGGTGGGTTTTCTTCTCGATGCTATTCTCCAGATCCATCTATATTTCTTTCGAATAACGCTCATTTGCTTTCAGGTTTATGCATCGCCATCTGTGCGATCTGCCTCACATTCTGTGCCTCTCCATCTCTTCCCGTGTCTTGTGTTTGTGGGCGTCTCCAGGCGGAACGTGCAGCTGGCACTTAACCCCGACACCTTCTCCTCAGAGATCGTCAGTGCCAAGGAGATGCGGGACATCTGGTCGTGGATCCCTGAGCGCTTCGCCCTGTGTCAACCACAGCTCCTCTTCACCACCTCCACCCATGGTTGCAGCCTGACCAGGTACATTGTCCAGTGCTCACCTCAATATATTAATCCTGAGTCTTTGAATTTGATTTATGGCCAAAATTGCTGGAAAGTGTGCCTTTGTTTATCTACCAACCGATAGTTTAATCCATAGACTCGGTATAAGGTGCTTATGAAGTTAGTTGCAGTGAATTCAACTATTCCATTTTCCACCAGATTCTACTCTCATTGTGAAGGCTACGAACCCACTCTGCTCCTCATCCGGACCACAGATGGCGATGTAAGCAACACTCATGATTCCCACCATGTTGGAGGGAATTAAGGATGCATCCTGAAATAATGCAATCAAATATATAGACTCAGGTTTTATTCTTGACCTAAACTCTGAATAGATGTCAGAGGTCATGATCAAAAGGTGTCATATGATTGGATTATGGTGCTCCAAACAGATCTCCCCACGAACATTGGCAGCTTGCAGAAAGCAATCTTCCACTCGTGTGAACTACTATTTTAGAGCATGATGCAGATGAGCAAAGAGGTAAACACACTGATGCATATTGTGTGTTGTTGTTTTTTTGTTTTTTTTACCTTTTAGGTATGTGGAGCCTTCCTGTCCACAGATTGGGAGGAGCGGAAAAGAGGAGGCAACAAATTGAGCTTCTTTGGCACAGGGGAGTGCTTTGTCTTCAGGGTGAGTACATTGAAGGGAGAATGATTTCATTTTGAGCATACAGCCACCAGAGGGCACCATCCACGCTGTTTTCACAGATTTCAGTGTCACTGGCCCCACTTGGCATGACAGGCTCCCATTTGGGAAAGCCGGCCTAGTAGGTCACAACTCACCATACTGGCTTTGCCATGTCCGCAAAAACAAGCGCACATCATGCTCTTGAAGCTTTTCTGCTTTGAGCTTCGGGTTCTAACACCTGGGCTGGAAATAGCAGAACAGACTGGCTCTCCAATGCCTTCTGTATGAATTATTTACTGGGTATATCTGTGTTGACGCACAGCCGTGGGCCGTCTGAGCCAAAGAAACACCGTCATCTCACACACTAATACTTAAGCACACACAGATCGGAAACTCCTGTAACCTGATCCAGTAGTATCTGATCTGGCCGTCACCTGACACCAGGTGAAAATGGAGATTGTCAGCAAGGACTGATGCCTGTCAGATGTGGTCTCATTGAGATCATGATCTCTTTTCTATTAATACATGTGCAGCACGACTTTATTAAATGCGTGTATTTGGTGATGAATGGCTGTTTCCCTTGTTAGCTGAAGCCAGAGATGGAGCGTTTTGAGTGGGTGGTGATCCGCCACCCTGAGTTAGCCTCCTCCAACAAGACTCAGGAAGACACAGCCTCTCCTGAGGAGCAGAACTCGGACAACAATGGCTTACAGCAGCCAGAGAAGCCTGCTGGAGGCCTATCGCCCTTCCTCTCCGCCCGCCACTTCAACCTGAACTCCAAGAATACTTCCATGTTCATGGCTGGTAACTTTGACTCCATCATAGTGGGTGAGTGCATTGTTTTATTCTGTTACTGTTGTGTATTTGGCATTTCTGGTCACTTTTTTTAACGTGGTATTTTAGTTTTTCTAAACACATGGGATCACATTTCACATGGGATTTCATTGTTAACCTTTCATCCCATTTAGAACTATGATTTGATTTTACACGGTACTGTAAAAGTAGGAGAATCTCAGGGTGGAATTTTGAAAACCATTTGCAGAAATACAGACTTTAGTATCTCGTCACTTCTACAAACTGTCTGCTCTTGTGTCTGCTCAGGAGGAGGCGACGGCAACGCTCTCTACATCGACTCTGAGCTCAACCACGGGCGCGCTGGCCGGTGCGCCACCTTTGACAACCCGCCTTTGTGTGCTGAGAGCTTCCAGGTTGCACTGCTAGAAGTGTGGGGCTTCCAGGACGCCATGGCCTCCTAATACTGTACACATAAACACACAGTACCCATGTAGATCCATACTCGTCTGCACATATTCATGCAGACAAACTTATATTAACACAGAAAATCTTGACATAAAATGTCCTGCAAACTGTTAGAGGTGGAAAACAGAACAATGTCCGTCCTACAAATTCACATATGATAATCTATTTTTTATTTATTAATGCAGTTAATCCAAATTCAACATGTGATGTTTGTTTTCTGTTTATTTTTGTAATTACGGATTTGTATTATGGTGTGCTAAGTCTGTTAACGTGTCCGGTAATATGAAGGAAGTCTGGATCAACTGTCGATGAAGCCAATGTGAGCTTCATTTAAAGGTCTTTTTATGTTCATGTTGAGCTGAAACATTTGAATTCCTGAATGTACATTCAGTCTTTTATGTGCTGTGGTTTAGCACAATCTGCCAAATTAACTGTATAGCTGTCTCTGCGGCCCTTAAAAAATATTAACCAGGCCATGAGGTTAAAGATAAAAGGTGTGAAGTCGCGAGTTGATTTGGTGAGATGTGTTTTTAAATGTTGAAACTAAGATGAACGCAGTGAAGTTCCAGGTCAGCTGAGTTCTAAGTCAAGTCCTGAATAACTTTGATTTGCTGTACATGATGAATTAATGTGGTTCATGTTTGTGGGTATCAGTGGTGAATGTGATTGTTGCCATTTTGCACCATATGTCGAAGCTTTCTTTTGAATGAGTGGCAATTTCTTCATTTTTAAAAGTATATGAATATTCATGTGAATACAAAAGAACAGACTTTTAAAATGTTTGTGGTTTGCAAGTAATGAAGAGAAATGCAGTTTGCTCATCCTTTCCTGCTGCTGCCGTCCTTTTGTAGGGTGAAGACCGTCGCACAAGAAGTCCAAAACTGTGGCCTGTTGGCGAAGTGTCGTTGGGGGTTATACACCATGTTTGTGTCTGTGTGTTCGAACCTGTGCTCCAGTGAGACATTGAGAAACTACAAATGTATCTTACATGTGAAAATACAGCAATATGCTTTCAGTACAACAAGTGACTTGGTCTTTGTTTGTCTTGGTGCTACTCATTGCGGTTCTTCCAGATCTATCACATCTCTGTCCTTGCAGAGGGGAGGGGGGGAGGGATGACATTTCTTCAGACTGTCACAGATGTGTGCCAGATGCCTTTTAAAGTCAGCTAACCCCTTGTATCCTGCTCTAGTCCTGGTAGTTACAGCTGCTACGCCTGTTAACCAAATTTACTGTGAAGTCACTATAGAACAAATACACTGTTTAAATAGTATTGTAAAAATCCATGTCACGCAATTATTATATATATTTTTTTTATTAAATTGATGTCTTCTGTGCATCTATTAATACCAACAAGAATTTCCAATTTTGAAAGATCTTTCCTTCAAAGAAAAACGTGCATATAGTGACACATTAACTTACTCGGGGAAACATCTTGGTTTAAACTAACAGGTTTTGAGTAAATGCATGAAATATTGCACATTGCATATCTACAGTAGGAAGGTCTAACACTAACTGTGTGACTCCTAAATCACTCGTGCACACTTCTATTTTTGTTTGGATGTCTGCACTTTGTGGAAGCTGACAGTGAACGGCATGACTGGAAATATTTAACAGGGATGAGTCAGATAAATCTACAAATATATACGTAAAAGCCTCTTTCCATAGTCAGCTTTGCTGCATCATTTTTTTTTTTTATTGAGCTTATTGTTAAATTTCTATAAATTGTTTAAATTTGCAACTGACATCCTCCAATTAAATTTGTTTTAAACATATATAGGCAATTAATTTGCAGTGGGTGTGGCACAAGCTAATGCATCTGAAGCAATTTAGTATCTTAGCTGGCAACGTGTTGGAGTAATTCCTTCTTTACAGTAAGTGGTATTGACTCCGTGAAGCCAAGTCTGTGCTGTTCATTCAGGATTCAGACTCAGCTAATCGCACATGCACTTCTATATTTAGCTGCTCCTTCGGGTGTTGGTCTGGCGCATCTCCTGAAAACCATGCTTTCCAGCCTCATGGAGTAAGAGGCTTAAATCTTTAACCCTACACTGAGATGGGACTCTCCTTCACCAGCCCCCGCCAATCAGATAGCAAGGGGGCTGTGGACGGGGATTAAGACACAGACTAAGGAGGTCCTGACAAGTGGTTTTTTTTTTGTCTCACAGATTGAATATTTCAAATCTGGTTATTGGAAAGGAGGGAGGTCTCTGATTACATGTCACAACTAATCCTTATGAACTGTACATCATGTCCTACAATGACAACAATCATTTCAATTATGTCTTTAGTGCTCATTTCATGTGAGAAAGCAAAGATGTGCCATTAATGCCGGATTCAAGTTTCTCTATTTCCAAAACATTGGCTTTTTTTTTTTTAAGATTGGGAAATAATTGAGTTCTTTATCCCAGTGAGAATGAAAGACAGAGTTGTGTTTTCAGTCACATGCTGAAACCAGACCATAGGAGAAAAATGCCTATTCTGAGTGTAGTTTAGCTCAGTGACTTCCTTTAGATCCTGGGCCTTTCTAACACACAGTTGGATAGAATCACAGTATAGTGTACATTAATGACTGGTGGCAAATGCTTTGCTGTGCATCCTGAACGCTATCTTGAATCGTGGTCTTGTGAGAGTTTCTCACATAGTTCCCCGTTTCCCTTCCTTAAAAAAACCTTCTGGCTACGAGCGCCACCCATTTGGGGGGCTCTCGGGCTCAGCACCCCTGAAAATATTGTTCGGAAAATAGCCTTATTGTTCGCCAGTATTGTGGATCTGTCCAGTTTTTTTTCCGGATTAAACAGCAACGTATGGGCAACACCATCATATAAGTCACTTTTTACACACTCCAAACACAACTATAGGCTACTAGTATAAGCATATATAAAACGTGGCATAAAATCATGAAATCCTGGGCAGAAATCGGCGTTATGTCTGCCTCAAATCAATATTTTCACCAGGAAGCTAGCAGCTAGCCGGCTAATCCGGACATCGTTTAGCAATAGCATCAGGCAGAGAACACGTACATACCGTCGGCTCTTCTCTCCGTGGACGCACCGCAACGCTGTGACCGTACAACGGTCCAATGCCACTGGTCTTCACCGGAAAAAATCCATGGTTTTTGGTCAGGTTTTATGAAATATTAGTACAAAAACATCGAAAATGCTCCGGTTCAGAGTTACCGTCATGGCCGCGAAGCGCATCCTGTTTATGCCGAGCTGTTTCCTGTGGAAGGGGGGTCAACCCAGCTCGGGCCAGCGGTCAGACTTTTGGCCAATGGAATTTTACGCACGGGGAGACGCCGCACTTCTTGCAACTTTATTGGCTGAAACTTATGTCAATCAACACCAAATTCGACAGAGGCCTTCCTGAGACGCTGACACGTCGAAGGAGGCCTTATTCACTGAAATCGACCGATGATAGGCTGAGATACAGCGCCATACACACACAGGGACTGAGAAAATCCTATGGCTGAGAGCCAGAGAAGGCTCTGATGATGCTAGGAATCTCAAAATGATTCCTAACATCTGTATTTGGATGTATTGAATAATATGAGTGATAAAAAAAGTGAAATATATAGTTATATAGTATATAAAATTAGAATAGAGCATGAGTGAGTACAGAATTTCAAGCCGAATGCTCATTTCTCTGACCTCCTATTATGCTGGCCTGCTTCACTCAATCTAAGTAAAATGAGCTTAGAGAGACCACAACCCTGTTGTGCTATGACACAGGAGTATGTGTAGGCTTCACTCTGCAATAATTCCAAAAAAATGTCAATGAAAGTTGTTTTTTTTCAGGCGAACCTGGAACTTTTTCAACTTCAGCTGTGCCATAAGTGTATCAGTTATTAACCAGTAACATATACACAATATTTACACAATATTTACACATCTCACAAGTGTTACCTGTATAGACCATCAAAATTATTAAAATAGACCTTGTAGTTTGGGTAGTTTACTCAAGAGAGTAAGAGTATGCAATTTTCGAGCAGAGGGCTAAAAATAGGGCTAGTAGTTAAAAGGTTTTAATTAAAGCACCATCTCAAAGACCAACCATCAAAAATATGCCGTGCTCTTAAACTCTCCTTTTACAACCTTGACCAATGACAACAGCATTCACCTAATCCTATATCCATCCAGCCGAAACAACAATGTGTAGGCTATCATATTGCTGCATGTTGTCAAATGAGATGGTTGCAAATGTCTGTTGAGTATGTATCCCAGACAGGAACATCATAAACTAACCTCAACAGAAAGGCTACATACCTATCCACCTATAAGAGTCGGCCTGGATCTATGAGTCAGTCAGCAGGGAAAGAGCAAACCAAGTGAAAATCATCTCATTCATTGTGACCTTTTTGTTATTAATGCATCACTGCACACACACACACACACACACACACACACACACACACACACACACACACACACACACACACACACACACACACACACACACATCCATTGCTCAAAATGATCTTTATTTAATTGCATAGTGCAACCTTGCATTTGGCAGCCGGAGTAAGATGTTGGTCGAGTAAAGCGTCTGAATGGAAGGAAGCCTGTGATGCTGCATGGTGTAGAAATTGCATCATGAGTAGAGGAGCTGTACAGAGGGGAGGGGTCCTTCTCTGGTGCTGACTAGACAAGGCAATGCAGAGGGAGCAGAATGGAGGGAGGGGTGGAGGAAGAGACGTGGGGACTGCACAAGCTCTCTCTCACTCACACACACACACTTCATCACTCCCATGATGTCCTAGCTCCAGCGACCCCTCCTCTCTCGGCATCTCTGAAACCTGCTCATGCTGGGAGCTATAGATTGTAATGGGGATTCTCGGTTTCCTCCCCCCACCACACACACACACACACACACACACACACACACACACACACACACACACACACACACACTCAACCACACACATAGCCTCAAATTCTCTCACTGTCACACTCCATGTTGCTGCATATCACAGCTGACTGTAAAAACCACCCTCTGCTGCATGGTAGAGTCCTGGTGCAAAATGCAAAAATGTGTTTGAATTTCAGTGGCCCTCTTGGAGAGGTTACTTTAATCAACTGTGAGGGTCTCTTGGAGGATGAAATTCATATACGATGTATAATTTATTAAGGCATTTGAAATAAAAGGTGTCTTGATTTTCTTTTCTCGATATGTACCATATCACAAATACCTATTTCCATTAGCCCAGCAGTGTCTCCACACACCCTCTTGCTTCTCCCCATCACTTCATCCCGTAGCTTTTGAAGGGTGAATGCGTTGGTATCAAAGGGGAAGCCTGCAGCGGAGCACACCAAAGTGATGCCTGAGAGGGGTGACCTTCAAAAACAAAAATTGTTTAAAAAGGAATAAAAAATACAAAACACTTTATTTGTACGGAATACGTTATTAATGTTTGCTAAATCCATATATCTTGTTTCATACATGCATCGTGTGGCACAGTATACTATTAATTAACTTCGTTTTAGTGCGCCCCCCACACCCAGGCAGTGATAGGTTTTATCCGTAAGTCAGGTGACATTTTCCGCTTCGCCATTTTGTGCTGCGCCGGGTATTTATCAGAAGAGTCGTGACTGTCTCGTTTACACTGCTAGTTAGGTTGTCAGACGGTTCCTGTTGTTACCCAGTTTATAACTTCAAGCCTGTGGTCTTCGCTGGGGTTTCGCTTAGTGTCATTTATTTGAGTCCAACAGCAGTAATTCATTTTGTATATTTAGTGTATTTTATATTGTGTGAGACAGAATGTCGGCCGAATCTCCCGAATACGCTCCGTTCTTCGCAGTGATGGGCGCCTCTGCGGCCATGGTGTTCAGCGGTAATTATCACGATCACCTTTCATATTCAAGCTGTTCGTTAGTCACTAAATGTAGACCGTGTGGATTCACTGCTAACACCTTCTGCGTTTATATCATTCACTACAGGGTACCTTGAATCTTTAACCGTGGTGCGTCTCTTGAAGCTTACTTGTGAAAGACATCCGCTAGCATCGATGCTAATCTTGAGCTGTCATATATGTAGACTTAACCGACAGTTTGGGTAGACTTTGATTAATCTTAATCTGACTATGTTTTGTGAGTGTTGTAAATTTAATACAAGTATCGCTGCTAGCATTACTGCTTCAGCGACAGACCACAAAGACTAGTCATGTTGGCTACGTTAGCTGATGACGACTAACGTAACAAACGTTAGCTTTGACGTTAGCTTAGTTCGGTTATAGCATGTTAGGTGTGTTTTTTTTGGTGTATTTATATATTTTGTGTTCGCTCTCTGCACTTAAGCAGACTATGTTTAGCTCTGTACTAATCGCACCTTTTCTGCCAGATGTCAAAAGTACTGCATGCAGGGTGTTATTGCGTGGAATTGGTGATACGTTTCACACACAATTATTTAATGTAGAGACCATTAACCAACGAAATACGGTATTGACGTCGTTCTGAGTGGTGTTTGCTGTTCTACTACAATTTGCTATCTGTGAAGTAGGTGGTGTCACAATTTATTTAATCCAAGTTAGACAAAAATCGCCTTTTCTTACAACTCTGATAATCAGTGTAACGCAGAATCAGCTGGTTAACTTCCTTATTGCGCAAGGGAATGACACAGGGTCACATGATCATCACATGATGATCACATGATGAGACTTCTGATTTGGAATTCAGTCTGGTCTACTGCTCGTGTATAACTCTAAAAGTTAGCAGTGAACCTGTTCAAAGTTATGATGGCTGATTATTTACAAAAAACATTGGTGTGAAACCACTGTTATCAATGTTTTGGATAGAAAGAATCAAGTGGCCAAGAAAGTGAACTTTGAAACTAGCTTTTATACTTGTTTTATGGATCCTTTACTAGTTTATTAGACAAGTGCTACATCATATGCTGATGATATACTCTCAGCAAAGGCATGGGATGAGGGTGACTGGTGGGAAAATGAGAAATCAACACGCTAATTGACCATGTTGCAGAGGGCTTGACCCACCATAGCTCGAGGCCTTATGGCAAAACGTGCTCGTTTATGGTGGTGAACGGTACATCGTTTCCATTGGTGGACATCACCGGTGAATGGCTACCTTTAAAATATATGTAGACAGCTGTTTTCTTGCATTCTGTTCCCCTTTTATTTTGTGTTAACGCATGCATATTTATCATTTTTTAACATCTTTTAAACAAATCACATTGGGCTGCATGGTAATGACAAATCTCAAAAAAATAATTTCAGTTGGAGATTGCAGAAATCTGACCTGATTACTGCTGTTTGAGGTGTAAACGTTGGCCACACAATAAGGCATCTCTGCTAATAATATATAAAAGTCCCATGATGAGACTACATGATTTTATATTGTTTAGTCCAACCAGGAAATGAGAACCAGCTGACTGTTAAAACCAACCCTGATCTTGTTATAGCTCAGGTTTAATGTGTAGCAATGGGCAAGGGCAGCATGGCTGTGGTGTCCCATGAGGCTATAGCAGTAGTACTAGTCTGTGGTGGTGAGGGAGTGACAGCTGGGGAATTAGCTTATAGGGAAGAGATCATGCTGGCACATAGAAGGGATGTTGTGGTGGGATTGATGGGGACACATGATGATTCAGACGTAAGTGTTAAGGATCTTCACGAGTTGTGGAGTCATTGATGGGAACCTGTAGCTGGTATTTCTCACAACATGTACGGTCTACACCATAGACCGTATATAAGAAGTGGACGTAGTCATCGTGGCGTCACCCATTGGTTTGTGGACTGGCATTTTGAAGCATAAAGTTCAGTGATTTTGCCGTCGTCATCTTTGATTATGGCCGTCGCCATGTTTTTTTGCGACCAATAAACGGAAGTTAACATAGTTGGAATGCGGAGGAGTGACAACCTGTCAATCACATTAAGCCCC
This sequence comes from Anarhichas minor, assembly GCF_050575085.1. Lineage (NCBI taxonomy): Eukaryota > Metazoa > Chordata > Actinopteri > Perciformes > Anarhichadidae > Anarhichas > Anarhichas minor. Next base: position 11,240,253 of record NW_027466463.1, on the reverse strand, counting down.
CCCACTTTTGTTGTAATTAAACATTTCTAGGATGGGCGGTAAGTTGCTGTGATCGTCTGGTGTCAGGTGATGTTGCATTGTTTTAATAGTCTTACGATGGTGTCCAGACCTGAGCACTGCCTTTAGCGATGCCTGGCCCGCAACAGGTGACTCTCACAAGGTGCCATTATCCATTCGCACCACGTTATAGCTTAACTATCCGCGGACAACAATTTAAGATGCATTTTTGCTATACATCCTAAAACTGCATCTCTTGCTCCGCTGCCTTTTCCAATTGCCTGTGCAGTTGTTTGGTATTTACTCTCTCGGTGGGATAGCCAAAGTTATTTTATGCTTTCAGATGCTTGACCTTTAAATCCCATTCACATCATCCTTCTCTCCAACACGCACTCTTCAATGGAGAGGTGTAATTGATGATGGCGGCAGCCTGCTTTAGACATCCCTCAGCTTCTGAGTCTCATAACTTCTGCATGCATCCTCATATTTTTACACAATGTGCGCTGCAGGAAGTACTTAATACTATGACCTTACAGATTTTGTCATTTGGAGTACTTCCCTACTCGCCCACTATTCAGAGCACACCAGTCTGCTGTGTAGTGCGTGGGCATATTGCATGCAAGATCATCCCTAGCTAGAGGCTCCTCCTACTCTGACATCACAAGACGTCACAAGGGCATCCCATTCATCAAATATACTGCAGGGAGGAGAAATGGGAGGGGGGGGGCTCTTTACCTAAACCAAGGGGATTAGGATTAATATCCAGAGGTTGTCCCTCCACACCACTGCACAAGGTTCCCTGCCAGACAAACCTTCAATCGTCGGGTCACAACGGCAATGTTTGAGGTTTCTAGATGAACCCTCGCCTGTCACACCTTGATGAGGGCAAGCTTACAAAGAATGAAGTCAGAAGATAACGTTGCTGATGGTAACGTGTTGTGTTGATGGATGGTGAATGGCTAAAAGAATCACCTTTTCAGAGGATGGCGTAGGTGTTTCCAGAATATTGTCTTTTAATGTTATGCATTGCTAAATGTACAAGTTTGTTTTAACCGGATCTAATATCTGAAGTTTTTATACTGAGCTTGGTTGTCTGTACTTCTTCAAGCTGCTGTTTGATGCATTTGTATTTAAACAATTTAGTCCACCAGCGAGGAGTTTGGCACTTAAACAAAGTCAAAATAAAAAATAGTTATTGCGTCGCTGCTTGAGAATACGGTGCACAGTTTTGCTCAAACACGTCTCTGTACATGGGCAAGAGTGATTTAACCTCGGATTGATGGCATCAGTCTCGTGATGAATCAATGTAAGTAGTCGGGGCCGTGGCTGGCTGCCATGTGCACATTTTAAAGATTGGTCCACATCGTCTTCCTGGCTGCCTCTCGATCCATTTGCCAGAAGGCCTCACAGCTAGTGTTTGAGTTAACAAGAACGATCTCCAGGCTAGCTCGGCACGTTGTCCCAAGAAATGAGAGGGCAGGGCTCCTCGGACTGTATGCACAGGGCTCTCCAAGATTATATCCCAAGATGCTTTTCATCATCATCATCATCATCATGTTGGCTTGTGTCTTGTAACACAGTTGATGTTTTACCCAGTTACATGAGATTATGCAGACGTGTTTTACTCTGTTCTGTGCACACTAGCTGTTGACATGTTTTGTCAGTGCAATAGAGAGCCCGCAGATGGCTATATTTAGCATCAGAGCAACATCTGTGAAAATATGAAATGTCCTCAGCTGTTCAAGAATGGTCAGGAAAATATTTGAATACTGCTGTAAAGTCGAAGAACTGCCACAGCATGTATGGACCAATATATGAGTTGCTATGCGGAGGCCAGTCCTGTCTCTGAGATTGTTTATCTTGCTTTTGCTGTGGAGGAGAAAACGAAACGCATTTCTATTTGTGCAAACACACACACACGCACCTTTTTAAATGTGGGGAGATCTTGTCTAACCAGCCGGTCTGTTTCATAGCACACGGACGGGTTTTGTTGAGTATTGCAAAAGACTCGTTGGTCTATTCTGCACACATGCTACACACATGCTAGCCCTCTGTTCCTTCCTTATCCGAATCAAGGGTCCAAGGATTGAGGGCGTCTTAGGCTGTACAGATTGTATTGTTTGTGATATTGTGCTATGATTATAATTGACTTGACTCTGTCATCTCACCTGGAAGCTATTCAGTTCTTTGTTGCTGTGCAGATTATACCCGGTTCTTAATCCATGTCTGCTCCTCTGTATTTGATTTTATATATATGCGTTCTAATTTTAGAGCAGGTTGGTTATTGATGTTTCTCTATCGCTCTCCTCCTGCAGTGTGACGTAGTTGGCACTGTGCTTCCTCCTCAGCGTCACAGGCTAATATGCCCGATGAAGCCTTTTTGCTCTCCTTCCCCCGTTACATTACGGCGACACTAGCCAGAGCCCCGGTGCCCATCCTGTGCTGATGCTCTCTCTGGAGATGTGGCATCCTGCTTCTTTTGTGATGTCAGCAGTTCACTGTGTGCCTAAACCTAATTTCATTCAGAGAGTGATTAAGAACTCTGCAGCGGTCTGGCAGTATGTTCTGAAAATCACCAGGGCTGAAGTGGTTTGAGGAGACGAGGAGCGCCATGTGACAAAGCAGATTTTTAGTCGCAAGAACGAGATCTGTTCTTTCCCTTTTGAACTCAAGCTAAATTCCCCAGATGGAGACATGTTAGATTTTTAACGGGAACAGAAACTTAACTGTCGTGGTATTGTTGATCCAGCTCTTATTTTCACTTCTGCTTCATTATTCAGCTGGGCCCTCTGATTTCTGTCGTCAGTCTACTTGCCTATAGTCTTATCTCGTTCATTTACTAAAATGATCTTCTCTCTCTTCCCCGCCAGCCTTGGGAGCAGCCTATGGCACAGCCAAGAGCGGGACGGGGATCGCCGCCATGTCGGTGATGAGGCCGGAGCTCATCATGAAGTCCATCATCCCCGTGGTCATGGCGGGTATCATAGCCATCTACGGCCTGGTAGTAGCAGTGCTGATTGCCAACAACATCTCAGAGAGGGTCACCCTCTACAAGTGAGTTCAGCTGATCAGTCATATTTTCAGACATTTGTGTTGTCTACATTTCCTTTTTTTAGTGTATTTATCAACGCACAACAAGAGACAACACGGAGTAGGAAGAAGACTGATTACTGTTGGGCTGAACTCAAACCTTCAACACCTCATCGAGTGAACAGCTGTTACTCTACTGCAATGCAAACTATTAGCTCCATGCATGCGTTACTGGCGCTGATCAGTTTCAATGTTTCTGTTATTGCTAAAATTGTGAACCCCGATCATCGACATCCCTTGCGCTAACGAACACTTTGTCTGTGTGTGTGTGTTTAGGAGTTTCCTCCACCTGGGAGCTGGGCTGAGCGTGGGCCTCAGCGGGTTGGCGGCAGGCTTCGCAATCGGCATCGTGGGCGATGCGGGCGTGAGGGGCACGGCTCAGCAGCCGAGGCTTTTCGTGGGCATGATCCTCATCTTGATTTTCGCCGAGGTCTTGGGTCTCTACGGGCTCATCGTTGCCCTCATTCTCTCCACGAAATAAACACCCAAACGTCTCCAAATACAAGATCTGTCCTTTTATGTTGCTGCTGGAGGAAAAAAGTGTAAAACGGGGGAAAATATTTGTAAAATTTCTTGTCACTCGAGATGAAAGAAGTGAAGGCGAGGGGGGGGGGGGGGGAGATTTAAAATGGCTACATAAATATGGTCTTATCTCAACAATGTGTACAGTTGTCCCAATTTGATAGTCAACTTGTAAATGCGCAACGTAGTGATTTGTCTGTCTTGTGTGCGTGTGTTTAAAAATTGTATGATGAAGATTCCTTTTTTCCCTCCACTTATTTCAGGCCTCGAGGTGGCTTAGCCTCTGGTCTTAGAGAGCTGACCAGACAGGCTTTCTCTCCTCACATATCAACTTGGGGAGTTGACACAATTTCTGCATTAATCTTGAGGATCTATTTGTAAAGAGAAATGTATATGGACTTACGATTTTTTTTTTTTTTTTTTTCACTGATTTTATTTATAGCAAATTGTTCATTGAATGCAGCAAAAGTCTTTAATTCCCCAGGATATATTATACATATATACAGACATCTAAATATCTACATAGATAGATTTAATGCACTGTGGGTTAATTGTGATAAGTGGTTGGAATTCCTCTGGATGTAATTCTTGGTTTAATAATTAAGAATGCCTTTAGTATGTTGCTGGTGAAGTGGGAGTTTTGTGTGTAACTGTATTCTAATCATTACGCAAACATTCTCAAACTTCAGTGTTTTTCCTGTAGTACTGCTGTTTGCATTAAAGGTGTGTACCCCGTGTTGGGTCTCACAAGTGTAATTTCCAAATTTTCATCTCCTCTCCATCTTGTTCACCCCCCCCTCCTATCATCTCATCTGTGGCTGTACATCATCTCTTCCACATTCCAGCCATTAGGATCCTGCATGGGTTTCAGTGTTTTGTTGTTGGATATGAGGCTGAGGAGCAGGCTAGTTTCAGGAGACTTAATCCAGATCAAAGGGATGGTTTAGTGGTGTATTCTTCCTCCAAAAAAAAAAAAAACTAATCAAGTTTACATGACACAAAACTCTCAATGGTATCGTTTGTAGCATGCAGCAGGAATCCAGTGAGATTAGTGTTCAAGTTTGGCCTAGTTTCATAGACTGGTCCAATTTGATCTGGAGTTTGTTTTCTGAAAATGGAACTGCTGCTGACGCGTTTACTAAAGCGCCAATCTACAATCCTGTATTACCACTGATATTGAAGTTATCCTGATGTGTCGACGTGTGTCACAATCGAATTAAAGATTCCAACTTAGTTCTGACTGTCTTCAAACACTTCAGTATTGTATATTTTAGTGATGCATTCTAATATACAATGGTGTCTAAAGCTGTAGTAAAAAGAAATTTGCTGAGTTGCAGTATTCATGTCTTCCTGTTTCACTCTGCGGTGACAGCTGGGGATCTTCACACTGTGGTTGACGCCTCAAGAACTGCACACAAAGCCTGCATTGTACTGTCGGCAGATGGTGATTTTATATAAAAAGTATAAAACAAAGAATCAGTAAGTAGTTTTTATATTGTGTTAAACTGTACAGGACAAATATGCAACACACAAATCAGCATAATTATATCTGCACAACGACTTAACATTTCTGCATTACACAGAGCGTAGTGCTAACATGTAAACGCGATGCAGACTTCATAAACGTTCACAGCTCATGCTGTTTGGAGGCTGTTGAGCAGAGTCTGAGAAATGCTGCTGATGGCACTGAAAGTGGCGCTGTCTGGAAACGACTGGATGAAGTCTTTACCCTCCTCTATGCTGGTGCTGAGCAGAGGATCCAGAGGCACAGAACCTGAAAAGAGGGTCGATAGTGAGAATCAAGTGGATGTTACGGGGCATTGACGTATCGCATAGCTAAAGCTAGGCAGCACTACAGCTGGCTTGTCGCTGCCACAGGGCAACTGATTTAGCGGCATCATTACTCAAGAGATTGATCTGCACACAAAGCAGAGATCCGCTGAGGGCAACCATTAAGTGATCTATTAATTTGATCCAGAATTAAAGATAAGTATGCATCAGCCCCCTCGCTGAGGTACTTTTTAAACCTGCTGCTGCTTTGAAATCGGGATCGACCATTTTAGCAGCATGGCAGTCGTGTAAAATGCCTCCTAAACCATGAATGAGTGAGTGAGGAGTGATGTGCAGCTGCAGTGCGTTGTGACACCATGTGGCTGGAAGCTAACATTACATGTAGCTCAATCCCATCTCACCGAGGAATGGTGATCCAGTCAACTTGGCCAACTCTTCACCTCCACCTTTTGAGAAGATATTGCTGCATTCCTGAAAGAGAATATTTATTTAAATTTGTATAATCAACTCAAAGTCTGTCAGACTTGGATGCTTATTACTGGGACTACAATTTCATTAGAGAAGTATTGGTATTACACATCTGACTTATATGAAAGTTTACATACTGAGCAGTGTGGACAGACAAATCCGCTCATGTTCTCGATGATGCCCAGGATCCGTACACCTGTCTTTTTACAGAAGGTGATCTCTCTCCTCACATCCCCCGTGGAGACCGCCTGTAGCCAACACAAGACCAGAAATAACAATTGTCACTGGATGTCATACAACTGAGCAAGTCAGTTTTCTCTTTCTCTTGAGCCAAAGCTCAATTTGTGAGCTTATTTGTCAGTGGGAGTTAGTCCTCTTTGTACCTGAGGTGTGGTGACCAGGACAGCTCCATCCACTCTGTGTTTTTTAAGGTTCTCCAGCACCGCCAAATGTTCATCCGATGTCCCTGGTGGTGTGTCCACCAGCAGCACATCCAGCTCTCCCCATGCTACATCTGACACAAACTGGGCTATCATAGCTGTGGGACAGGGCAATAAAGAGATGGAAAACATATTGGACAGAAGAGAGTAAGTTTAAACAGCGTAGCACAGAGGTTTGTGTTGAGACAGATGTTGAAGCAGACAAACAGAATATTAAAATAATAGTGGACCAGACCAGTACAATTGGAGAATAGCTTACCGGTTTTCTTGGGCCCCCTCCACACCACTGCTTCATCTGGGTCCTCCAGCAGGAAGCCAATGGACATGAGGGCGAGGCTCTTCTGGGCATCAGTGTAGACCGGCACCCATCCCGAGTCACACTGGTGCACGTCAGGCCGGCCTACATTGAGCATGCGGGGGATGCTGGGCCCGCACAGGTCAACGTCCAGGATGCCAACCTGACGAACACAGACTTATGTCAGTCAATTTACTTATGGTCAGAAACATATTGAATGTTTCATGTTCAAAGTAATGTGATTGTACATGCACCATAACCACATATAGTCTTTACAGCTCCCCGGTATTCTGCTGCACATACACTCAGCTGGTCTGGGAGCTCACCTTCTTGCCAGCATGCCTGAGAGCCAGCGCTAGCTCTGTGGTGATGGTGCTCTTGCCCACGCCTCCCTTCCCCGACAGGACCAACACAACATGCCGGACCTGCGACAAGTTCCCGTCTACTATGGAAAGGGGAAAGAACATATGGTAAATTCAGCATGAATGCAGCAGATGCTCGAATGGCTATTTCTTAAATTTAAATGATACATTATGTCACGTCGGTCACGAGAGTAGGTCATGTGAGAGAGAATCAGAGAGAAATGTCGCAGCAGTTTGTGCAGCACGTTTCATCACCCGAGTTCACAAGTTGAACGTAACTGGGTTAGAGTTCCTTTAGAATAATGTTTAACATGAGTTACTATATTAAACATTTTTTATATAAACAACAGCTTCTCCGAGGACATAAAAACCGGTCTGTCAGCTCCGACATTGTGACAGATATAATTAAATAATAATTAAAACTTAAACTGACTTCCAATTAGCTTCCGCTAGCCCGTTAGCTTAGCTATAAATGAGTAACATATCACACACGCAGCCGTTTTTTGACAGCTGGCCACTCTAAAGCACGAGGAGACAGTTCGTGTACAGATACACGAACATTTAACCTGTTTGTTGACCGGTACCGCAGACCTACCATTATTTTGTTCCATATTTTGGATTTGAGTCATGCACGCTGAATTACTGGCTTAGTTACTTCCGCATGTCGTCACGCGCCACCTATCAAATCAGACAGCGAATGTTACACTTAAGTCCCGCCTCTCTTTCAGTGCCACCAATCGGCTGCCGCTGCGCACCATGGTGCATTCACTACCACCACAAACTCTCATAATGTATGGCAAAACCTGGGAAAAACGTGATTTTTGTGTTCCTGGTTGTGAAATGTTTGAGATGTATTTGACTCTTAGCTAAGAGGACATCAATATGTACTAACAAATGACATAGTTATTTATGTTTCGGCATGATAATGTAATTGTCCAAAAATCTTGATATATGCAGAGATAATTCTTTTTTGAGTTGTGAGCCCCGCTTCAACAAAAATAATCAGCATTAGTATGTACTAGTACTACACTAGAAGTCTGATGAATGGCTAATAAATGTATACTAATCATTTCTGTCACCTGGAATTGTGCTTTTCTGTCCTTTTGTTCTTTCTTTCATACTTTTGTTTTCAAGCACGTGAGGGGTATTCCCCTCTTTGTTTTCAAGTCAGCAGACCCACACATGGTGTCTCCTCATCATTTGCAAAACAAAGGCCACAGTTACCCACTGAGGTAAAGAAAACCAAATAAATTAACATAAACTCCTCCTCCTTATGCGTCGTATCCAATAAGAACGCGATAAGGGCGTGGAGAAGTAATGTTTACGTCTAGCTTGCTGCGAAGTGGGGCAGAGTGGAAAATCCACTTGTCACACGACAGAGCGACACGCTGGCTCTCAAATGAGCCACTGCAAGACAGTGTATAGGACGACTACTGTAAGGTAAGAGCATAACTGCTGCTAGACTGGAGATATTCATGCTGTACTGTGGTTTGACTGAGTTTACTCGCGGAGTTAAAATAGACACAACAAAACAGCAAAACATCGGCTGAAGTGTACAGTACAGGAGTCTATGTGCTGATATTTAAACATTGAGCTGATGTTTTTATATAGAATGATTTTCTTCTGGTGTATTTTGAATAGAAAGTTTGACCAGGACATGGGCCGTGGTGGGATTTTCAGTAATTTAATATCTGAAACATGCAAACAATTACTGTCACTGTCCCACTGCGACTGCATTCATATAGTATCAGTCCGAACACTGGATGACGAAGTTACAGCAGTTTGTCTTGAGGTCTCGGTTTTCCAGATGATGCATTTGCAGTATGTAGGGTAATGCCCAATTAAAGTGAGACTAGCTTCAGGCGAACTAATCTAAATGATGTCAGTTATCTCATTCGCCTGCTTGCAAAGCAGTCACCAGCTGCTGTGTTCAGTGGTGGCATTAACTATGACATGCTATCAGGTTGAGGTACAGCGTTTAGTAAAGAAATACGCTTGTTGAGGTGTCAACTGCAACTGAGGCAATTTATTATAATGATTACTGGCTGTGAAAAATGGTAAACAGTTCAAAACAGATACGATTTTTTTTTTTATAGCAAACATATTAGTCTGATGTGTTTTTGGTCAATACATCTGGAAGCATATAGGGGGAAGTTATCAAAAATAGCCAACTAAGTATTATACTTGTGTCAGGGATACAAACAGTTTTTGTACATCAACTTCACTGATTGTTAGTACTCATGCATTCTTCAAGTTTATTATGTTATACTGACATTATACTGACATTCCCTGTGTCACAATGTGTCATACTTTGATAAAATATCCTCAAAAGTAGACATGCCGCACATGGAGAAGGTCTCATTTTTCTTACAGAAATCAGTAAATGCACTTTCATTGTAAATGTTTCTTATGTACTAATTTAAAGAGCCACATAAGTATGTAGGGGCAGTCAACATTAAACATTTCCTGCTGCCAACTGCGGCAAATGGGGCAGATAGAACTAGGCGATCTAGCGCACAAAGATCCGTCTGTAGGTTCCACACAAAGATAGTGTGTAGCTTCACGTTGACCGTAAGGAGAGTAAAGGTTAGTGAACACACTGTTGAGCTGAGAAAAGCCCAGAGTGAATGTTTGCTATTCACAATTTGAACTGACTTAATTTCCGTTGCCCGACAAGTTTGTGAGACATTGGAGAAAAATGCTGAGAATCCCAGAGAGCTCAGAACTTTATCAGTCAAACCACATAAGCTACCATCTTCAAAATTAGAAGGAATGCAACCAATTTAAGGTGATGTACTCTAATCTTTGATTTAGGATATGCCTTCATTTGTTTCAGACCTCATTTTGCAGTTAAACTCATATTCAGCTGAATCTGTTTGCCGTTAATTCCCAGAGAGTCCTCTTCTATTTGAAAAAGGGAGTTATTTCTGGCTCTCTCCCTTGAACACAGCCTTCTAGGTTTCAAAAATATGTAAGTAGATATGCACTTGTATGTGTCCAAAAATAATCTGACCTTGGCAAACAAAAAAGCTGCGAACCAGGAGTTCAACATTGACCTTCCTTGACATAAATAATAAGTAGTAGAAAGCCTACTGCACACATGCCAGCTGGTCGTAAAGGTGTTGGGTCTGCCGTCCACAGAGCCGCCATGCTGAGAAGAGGCAGGAGCGGCCGGGCTCGGCATTCGGCCCGAAGCGAGACGCGGCCAGAGACAGACGCCGTGGAAGTGAGCCAGACGTCGGACAGGCAGGAGTGGGAAGGCCAGACAACGACACAGGTGAGACGTTGGGGTTTGTGGGGTGAAAAGAAAAGTGGAGCACGGTGCGGAGCGGAAAAGATTGTACATAAAATACATGTGAAATGTGTTTTTGGTAATACTGGATAAAGAGACACTTATAATCATCACTTACTTGATGTAAGAGGATACGAAACCCAAAGTTTGTGTCATCAGAACAAATGTGTTACGACCAGATATTACAGATAATATTTCTACCTGAGTACCAGTAGTTTTCCACTGGGACTGAAATGGATGTGTGTAAGATATGGTCAAGTCTTCAAAGGCAAGGAATGGGGGGCACAGTATTTTTGGAAGGGGTCTCATTTTACTTGCTAGCACACATGACGTCTGTAGCCTATAGGAACCATGAACAGCTTTTAGGTAAAAGGCTCTCTTGTTGAGTCTTTGAAACATGGCTCTCATTTGGCTCTTTGGATTATCGATTATTTAAGATTTAGTGATTTTTTTCCATCCAGGCTCTTCCAGGTTGCTCTTTCTTGCCGCAGCCAAGAGGTTATTCTTTACAAAAAGGCATCAGGGCTTCCAGTGGAATTTATATAAAGCTGAATACAATCGTCAGCCCCTCCACTGGATCTAATTCCTTTCTCTGCTACCAAGCCAACATCCCTGGACCACGGCCACGTCTATGAACTTATAAGATGCTGTTTGTGTCAACCAGATCAGCGACGTGGAGTCCGAGGTGGATTACCTGGAAAGTCCTCAGGTCGTATCCGAGGCGGTTGCCTTGCCCAGCACAGATCCGGTGATAGGGGAGTCTTTCTGCCAGTGTGACCGACAGGAAGAGCTCAGCCCTGGCTCTGGGGTCACCAGTGACTGCCTCTGTGGGGAGGAGGATGAGGGTGAGCAAATGCTGATGAATACAGTAATACACCATATGAACACAGCAAGATACGCTGTAAATCGGCAGAAGTGTCGTGTAGAAGCTGGGCCGACTAATATATCAACATACGGCTTTCACAGTACAGTAGTTGTTCAGATATTTCAATTAACAAAGTATGAAACCATAACTATCCAGCTATAGACGTCCGTGCGTTTGTGTTCCCAGGTTTTGACTGGGAGTGGGACGAGCACTTCAAGTCTTCCGGAGCCTTCCTCAGCTGTGACAATAGGAAGGTGAGCTTCCACTCAGACTACAGCTGTGGCACAGCTGCCATCCGTGGCACCAAGGAGCTCGCAGACGGCCAGCACTTCTGGGAAGTCAAGATGACCTCTCCCGTCTATGGAACCGATATGGTGGGTCACACTCCCTTGTATAATACTGAAGCTATTGTAGCAGTGGCCTTGAGATGTAATCGGATAGTGTCTAGTGGAGATCTGGAATAAGGCTACTTAACCTGTTTTGATCATGTTTGTACTGTTTTGTTGGTGTAGATGGTGGGAATCGGAACTGCAGAGGTGAATATGGAGAAGTTCAAATTCAGCTTTGGCAGCCTCCTGGGCCACGATGAAGACAGCTGGGGACTCTCCTACACAGGTTAAAGGGGCGGAATACAAGTTTAAAATATACCATGAATTATCAGAGTGATATGTGAAACAGGACGGTGACTTTATACCAGCTGTAAAAAGTTCAACAAAATACGACCCCTAGATTAGGAACCACTGGAACAAAGGACTAAACAACCAAGCTGTATATCAACAGAGAAGGTTCAGAACAGGGACACCCGTGGGTTTCTCCACTGCCCCGCCCCTTGTATGATGCATACAATCTAATAATGTAATGTATGATCATACATATGAATACCTTTATTCTTATTTGATACTTTAACTTAATTTCACTGAAAATACTTCTTTGCCGTCACATAAGTAGGATTTAAAATGCTTGACTTGGAGCAGTGGTTCCCAAGCTTTTTTATTAAAGGATACATCCTGTTTTTTATCTCAATCTGTTCAAAGGACACCTCCAGCACAAAGGGGACAAAGTGAAGTTCTCCTCTCGGTTTGGCCAGGGCTCCATCATAGGAGTGCACCTGGACACCTGGCATGGTACCCTGACCTTCTACAAGAATCGGCACTGTATAGGTGCGTGTTTCTCTGTAATTGAAGCGACATAAAACACAAGAAAAACTGCATTTTAGTTATGACTGCCCCGTGGTGTTTTCAGGTGTTGCTGCCACAAGGCTGCAGAACAAGAAGTTCTACCCCATGGTGTGCTCCACAGCAGCTAAAAGCAGCATGAAGGTGATCCGTGCCTGCTATACACCCACCTCCCTGCAGTACCTTTGCTGTGCCCGGCTCCGCCAAATGTTGCCCTGCTGCCCCGACGTACTTAATGCTATAGAGCTGCCCCCAGGCCTGCGCACCGTCCTCCACATACAGCTGGGCTGGGTCTTCTCCCTCAGCAGCAGCCCAGAAGCCTCGGAGCAGCACGAGGACTTGCTGGAGGATTCCCACGAGGAGATGAACCTGCCTTCCAGCCCCATCCCGAGCCAAGTCTCCACCCTGAGTGCCTGCACCTCCCCGAGCCCCTGCACCAGCCCGTTCCTTGACACAGTCCCATACCACTGCCCCTGTCAAATGTCACCTCAAACTCGTCCCTGCACTTGGCACTACCCTCCGAGTCCTCCCAGCAGCGACTACGACAGCTGCAGCTCTGAGCCGGAGGACTACCAATGCAAAAGATGCCGCTGGACATAACTTTGCAGTCAATACGTATTTGGCAGACAGCTATTCTACCGTTGCCATCGGCATCTCCTGATCATGGAGAGAAGAGCAATCTCATCTTTAAGCCAAATGTCTTAATCCAGTTTGAGTGGATTAAGAAGGAGTGAGTAAGTGTGCAGTGAGTGAGACATTTAATCAAGATTAGACGTTAGAGTGACATCATGGTTATTCATTCACATTTTAGCCAATTTCTATCATGAGGTCATTAATAAAAATAAGAAGAATCTACCAGTCACTGTCTTTGGAAGGCCTAAGGTTTGCCAGATTAGACTCCGACAAAAAACACATTGGAAATCTTGTGTTTTTTATCTCAGGGATAGACTCCAGGGAAAAAATGTGTTGCTTTTTTGATGTCCTGGAACTTACATTTTGTAAATGTGTTTCGTAATCAACATTTGGCTTTTTTTTAGGATTTTTTATTTTTATTTATTTACAGTTTGTTTATTACCTTTCTTACTCTGGAAATTCTCTAAAATAAAACAAAAAAAACCATTCAGTTGCAGCTTATTTTACAGGCTATTCCACAAGTAAACAAAACAAATGTAGTTCACCGAGGTTCCTCTAACAATACATCTTGCATTTGTACATCAAACAAAATATTGTATCAAGTAAGTACACATCAAATTATTTGTTACTTTATTAAACATTCTATTCATCAAATCGGTTGAAGTTCAGATGAGTATGAATGGTGCTCTACTGGAAGGTGAACATGATATCTAAGGCATACGTTTAGCTTGTAAACAACATTAACAGCCAAGTGGGGGACAAAGTGTCATTAGAGAACCAGATTAATCCTCACTGTCATCCGTCCATCTGGTTCTCAAGAGGACAGATCAGTCCAGGACAAGCTGGGGGTTGTGGGCAGTGAAGCAGCGGTAAACTCTAGCGGATATCTCCGGTCCTACTCGTCTCTCTTTACCTCCACTTTTTATTAAAAGGCCAGCCAACAGCCCCTTTCTGTCTTCTTCTGACTCCAAGCTCTGGTACGCCTAAAAAAACAACATTGGAAATTGGTTAATTTTTATACATCCTGAAAGGTTTTTTAGTTATAAATAGCAGTAGAAAGCAACATAGTCTGCTTTGCTTTTTATTGCTTTACGAGAAAGTGGGAATTTAGACCACCCTCTTTATGCACTGAGCTCTACAACACCCTACTGAAGCATAGCCAGGTAGTGTACCTGCAGCAGCAGCTGAGGAGACGGGTAGGCTGCAGTCACAGCGGAGGCCACAGCAGGACTAACTCTGTTCAGCTGCTGGATCTGCCTGCTCCAGACCTGGATCAGCCCCGAGCCGTCCCTCTCCACCCGAACCCCGCTGGCCCATGAACCGTCCACACAGAAGGGCAGCTCTGCTCGCTCTGTCAGCAGTCTGAGAAGACATGGAAGGACATCTTAAAAGTGGGGTAAGGTCAGTCAGGTAAGTTTTCCTTGTCTGCTAATGCGAGATAATGACTGAAGTGGCTTCGTACTTGAAAGGGCGCTTTGATAAGGCCTTGGTGACGGCACACACATGGTTAGTGACCTCCTGCCAGCCATCCAGGAAGACTAGGGTGATATTCTTACAGAGCTGTAGGTACACAAGAACCTGGAGAGAAATGCAGACATTACCAAAGACGCCCCTCCTAAATCACGACATCAAGTGTGCAGGAACGTGTACGACAAGTATGGACAGTGTTTAGCGCTCTCTTACCCTCTGAAACATACAGGTGAGTGGCAACATCTACAAAAAGAACATGCAAGATCAACTAATCCTCAGATTCAAAGTAAACTGACCTCCTTGACGTCCAGGTTCTCCATCCCTGATTTGGATTGTAGCATCTCATCTAGTAAATACACACCACAAGCATCTGTCCTGTTGGTAAGTAAACCAATACGTCAGATCAGAGTGTGTACATGAAAGCTAACACAGAACAAGTGTGTAAAGTTAGTAACTAAGAGTATCTATCTATCAGAGGCCACAATCACGGACATATACACTAACCTGTAATCTGGCTGAGAGTCTGTCACTAAGAGAGTGACCACCTTCTTGGCATCCCGGTTGAGACACTCCAATATTGGACTGAGGAAAGACCCCATCACTGTCTCCTCCCCCTCACTGTCTAGCATCTGCAGTGGCAACACAATAACACAGAGGAGGGACATCATGTGTAGACTGGCATCAAAGTTAAATTATTACACCTTCAAAAAGGTTGCTTACTTTCTTCACAGCGATCACCATGTCCACGAAGTCATTCAGACCCAGCACCAGAGCCACCTGCTCCTCCTCCACCGATCCATCGTCCCCCTGCAAAACACAAAACAGTAATGACCCCACTGGAAAATGTAGAGAAAAGGTACGACGAATATGTTAGTAAGTAGAAATACAGCAAATTTATAAATGTAATGCAGCCAGAACATCACAATTGATTAAATGAATGTATGATTTTACGAGAAGCGTGAGGTGCCTACCTGAGGTAACTCTCTGATCCAGGTGATGCTGTGTGGGACCTGCTGGTTCTCAATGGTATACCTCCACTCAAAGGCAGCCAGGGTGTCCAGCAAGATGTCGGAGCCATCCTGTTGCAGAAGGGCTGGGGAAGAAAAGCACACACAGGCCTCTAGATAAACACACGTGTGCATGAAGCATTTCAGCCTTATCCTCTTTGTGGAAGTTGTACCCTGTTGTCTTTAAGTGGTCCTTGTTGGTTCAGACATTGAAGCTTAGGCGTAGGTGGTAAATATGAATTGTCCTGCACGCAATTGTCATTGCCGAAAGTTTGCACGTACTTCCTTACATATTTAATATACATTAAAAACTGACAGCCTTCCAGCTATTTTATATATCTGTGCCAAAATCAAAACAAGAATGAATGGAAAAGTACTTGCATTTTGACATTTCATAAAATTGAAATATACTTTTAATCAATGTCCCCTTTGTGTTAACAGTATGTATATTTCGTAGCATCAGTTAAAAAAAACAATCAATCTTGTTGACAAGCTGTAGTAATCTCTTCGATGGTGGGATAAAATTCCGACAGCACCTGAAGGCAGCATGGTGTACCTGGATCTACGCAGACAGTCAGAGACTTCAGGCAGTTCTCTGGCCGGAGACACTTCACGTTCTCCGCAGCCTCTCTCCTCCTCTGCTGCTCTTGTCTCCTCTCCTCCTTCTCCTGGGCTCTTGTTGCTCTCTGCCTCTCTCTCGCCTCCTTCCTCTCCCTGACTGCATATCTGTCCGCCTCTATCGCTTCCTTGGTGCGGCGTTTTTTTGCAGGGCTTGGTATGCACCGTCGATCCGGTCGCGGGGGAGACAAAGCAGACGCTTGATTGCAATCCGGTATCGTGGGTGACGACGATGGGAGGGTTTTGCACGTGTGGTCTGAACTCTGATCCTCTTCTGTGCTGATCGTTGCTTTTTGACCACTCTCATCGCGGTTTAAGTCAAGTTTAGTCTCAGCGTCGCTGTCCTCAGATTCAGATATTTCCCATGTTTGAACTCTACGCACCGCAGACATTTTATATGTTTAAAACATAATCAAAAACCTCAAAAACGCATTGGATCCGCAATGTTTACATGACCTCGATGGTGTCCGCTGAGGGACAAAAGACGATAAACGCGCCTTTACCTGGTGGCTCAGTAGAAACCTTTTAAAAAGAGACAGACCAAAGAGTAGATTAGATTTATTTTAACAGAAATAACAGAAGGCAGAGAGACTCTGCTGTCTGAAGCCGCTTACATATGTTGGTTCTATTAGATTTAGTCTCGAGACAAACTATATAGAAAAATAACATCCTTAAGAAGGTGCTGAACACATTTTAAGACTGCAACGCAACCTAGTCATACAGAAGGCTATACGATTTTTTTTTAATTCTTTATATAAAAATGTAAATATGCAGATATTGTATCGTAAAGAGTCAGATTACAGTCGTAGCCATAGTCAATTTGATGCGTTTGGTTGACAAGCACAAACATATAATGTTTTAGGGTGTCTCCGAAATTAATTTGGTAAAACATGTATAAACTTGTAGGCTACATTTTATTAACATAGATCTTTCTTTATTTGTAATTTAACTGAAAAATATTGCTATAACCAAATTAATAGTAAAAACACAATATACCAACACAATTTAAATCCGTTAAAGACATTTCATATATTGTGTTAAAGTATTTGACTATTAAAAAAACCCAACAATTTATTTTATTATACGTTTTATGGCAAAATTCACAAACGTGTAGATTTATTGAAAACACAATTATGTTCACATGTACACATTTATTTTATTATTCTGGTAATGTTTACTGTAGAAAATACAATAACATGAAGATCTAGAAATCAATAAAGTTTGTAGGGTACAAAAAAAAAAGTGCAGGGTCGCTGCGCGAGTAGATTTCCAAACAATCCGCTGCGTCCTCGCGCATCAGAAGGTCCATCCATACAGCTTGAAGAGCTGCGGTCTGTGGACAGCAGTCAGTCGGAGCGGACCTGAACGCATCCTGCTAAACCAGTCTGTTCATGTAAACAACACTGAGGAATGGGATCTGGAAGTTAAATTTTATAGCCACTGTCTTTTTTTTTTACTCACTATGACGCAACCGGCGGAGAAAGGTACGTCTGAATAGAGTTTTGTATTTCCACAAAATACTCTTGTCAACAGATTTAGCGAAGCAGAAAACCAGACGTGTGTCTTGTAACCCTACATATACTTCCCTGAACTGGGCCACTGAAAGACCAACTCAGCAGTTTATGCTTTAGTGTTGGTTAAGAGCTCATGTGACTAAATAGGACGTTGCCAAAACCCCTGACTTTAGCAGTAACGTTTTTGCTATCTCATGAATGTATTCTGACAGAAGCGAAGTTCAGCCCATGCTCAAATGCTTTCACACAAACACAGTTGGTTTTCCCAGTGAGGTAAAAACACAAAAGAATCCCCTGAAATGCATCTGCAGCTCCACTCTCAGAAATGTGCTTTTGTTATTGTTGCAGAATGAGAAGATTGTGTGTAATCCGTGTCTGACACTAATGATTATTAGTTAATGTCTTCAAACATGTCTGGAGAGGATCTTTAAAGCGTTCTAGACAATTTGTCTTTTTAAAAGCACTGTGTTAAAACCAATAATTAATGTAAGACGTATGGATATAAGTTTTTTTTTTTCCATCGGGGTGCTCACATACTTTCTGGTTGGAAAATATTCTGCAGATAAATTTAATGACAATGTCACCGAACATGCTGCTATTGGTGTTTTCCATGTTTCAGACTGACTTTCATATTGAGAAACTGTGTTATTTTCAACAGTATATTACCGCTTTGTGGTGCTGTTCTTCAACTGTCTGCTGACATTTGGCTCTTACTTCTGCTTCGACATCCCGAGTGTGCTGCAGGATCAGTTCCAAGGGGTAAGTAAGAGGCAGCAGGGCAGACCGTCTTAAAGATACCATCCGTATCGAATGGTTTCCCCACAATAACTCAACAGCATCTTTGCAGTTTGGCGTCAACATTACAACTGTGTCCTCAGTTCGTGGCTGGTTAGATAATAACTTAAATCACTGGTTTTCCCCACATCTGGCAGAACCTGACATGTTCCAATGCGACAGTGATCAATGGCACAGTGGACTGTGTGGTGGGATTGGGGATGAACCCTCAGCAGTACAATCTTCTTTATGCCATCTATGCTTGGACGTAAGTGCACACACACACACACATCGACTCTGCAGTGATAGGCTGACAATGGCTTATCAGAAAACGGCTACAGTGTCTCTGTTCTCCTATCAACAGGAATGCAGTAGTGGTGATCATGGCTGGGTTCATGATTGACAAATTAGGAAACCGCTGTAAGTCAACGAAAATAGATAAATATCTTTCCCGCAAACCAAACAACTGATTTGTGGTAAATCGTTTGACCTTTCCTCCTCTCTGCAGTTGGAGTGTTTCTGTTCTCTTTCCTGTGTGTTTTGGGCTCGTCACTCTTCGCACTGGGTTCCCACTTCAAAGGAACGCCCTATCTGCTGCCGCTTATGCTCACAGGGCGACTACTGTTTGGATCAGGCAATGGATCTCTGACCAGTAAGGCCTCCTTCCGTAAGTCGCATACTTAGCAGTGTCCACTCGGAGGAATATTCCTTAACTGCTCTTCTCATTTCCTTATAAGTTGTTCAGAACCGCATCACAGCCTTCTGGTTCAAAGGGAAGGAGCTGGCCTTGGCTTTCGGTGTGACTCTGGCTTTCTCTCGCCTGGGTTCAGTCCTGAACTTCTTCCTCACCCAGAGGTTTGAAGAAAAGTACGGCATGCAGTGGACACTCTGGGGTGGTAGGTAATACACGCAGGGGAGAGAAACCTCAAGGTTTATGTCACGATTGAATAATAATAAAATGTAAAAAGTAAGGGTGTTTTTCACATGATGTGTTCTAGGTGCACTACTGTGTGTGCTGGGCTTTGTATCTGCCGTTCTCGTCAGTGCCCTGGACAAGATCGGTATGAGGCAGCTGGGTCTGGATGGCGCCATCCAAGAGGAGTCCCGCAAAGTGGTCCGAACTGTACTTTTTAAAATATAACCTGTTTACGAAGTGCAAGGATGGTGCAGATGGAGGATCTGACCTCACTTATTTTGTTTAAATGTACATTAACGTCGTTTCTTTGTGTGTGTGTGTGTGTGTGTGTGTGTGTGTGTGTGTGTGTGTAGAGGATTCAGGATGCGAAGCTCCTGTCGCTAAGATACTGGCTGCTGGTTCTCACCATCATGTTCTTCTACAACGGCATCTTCCCGTTCATCGCTGATGCCAGGTACAGCTATCGACACAGGTTTAAAATGGAGTGTTGAAGGCCAGAATACAATGTTATGTTTAGGATAACAACAGACTTTTTTTTTTTTAATAATACCTTTAGGATGTGTATATATATATCATACAATCACTGTATTCTAATGAACCCAGGGCATAAACACTTAAAAGAATAATTAAGTTTTTAACATACTGCTGTATTTGTTTTCCTGTCCAGTAAGTTTATTCAGGATAAATACGACGGCTACAGCCAGAAGGAGGCGGCCTACGTCGCCGGGGCGGTGTATGACAGCTCACTGGTCCTCTCAGCCTGCGTGGGCATTCTCATAGTAAGCATCTGTAACCTAAAGCTGTTCCTAAGCAGTCTTATGGAGGTAAGTTGGTGCAACACGCGACCCTCTCTTGTCTTTGTTCCAGGATTATGTGGGGCTGCGGGGCGTGTTTGCACTGGCCTGTGCCATCCTCACGCTGCCTGTGTTTGGACTGCTGGCCTTCACCTTTGTTGCCCCTCTCGTGTCCACCATATGGCTGGGAATCACTTACTCCTTTGCTGCTGTGAGTTCAAGTCAAAGCCGTTGTTTAAACATTTTCATTTCTAACGCCTGCTTTCTCTCAGGTACGGTGACCCCCATAACTGATCGATTTGTCTTATTCTTTCTCAAATCGAATGCTTTGGGGCGGGGAAATTAATTGTGATCTTAATTCAAACTATATGTGCTGTATTCCAGTCCAGCATGTGGCCGTCTATTCCCCTCGTGGTGCCTCAGGCGACTCTGGGAACAGCCATGGGTCTGGCCACCTCCATACAGATGGTGGGCATTGGGTTGTCAAATCTTGTCGTTGGGCAGATTTTGGGCACCAAGTCCAGGTAAGGAAATGCTTCAGATAAAGCATGTCATTGCAGTGCACTTGATGGTCCATGCTGAATGTGAGATCGTTACTTACCTTCAGTGCTTTCTCCATTCCCCGGCCAGCGAAACTAAGATTCCGTTGTGGCGTTGGCAAAGGATGATGATCTTCATGTTGGCCAACACCGTCGGCTGCATCGTCACCGCAGTGCTGCTCAACATTGTTGACCACAGACAGGTCAGACATCTCACAGCCCGTGTACCATTTTTATATATAAATGTGCTGTTGTCAGCGGACTACAGCACAGGATACGGTACAGTGTGTTCAGTTAATATTTGTTTTTCTGCAGGGCGGGACCCTGAACAAGACAACCAAGAGGTCAGGCCCGGCGGAGAGAGACTCCGACAGAGAGCCGCTCAACCAGGGAGAGGAAGAGCAAAATGAGGATGAGGAGGAGGAGGACGAGGCGGTCAGATCTCGTTCTGAAAACTCCTAAGTTTTGTGAACTTCTTACTACAGTGAAGACTTTTCTCTTTTTATATATGTATTTTACTTGTAACACTTCAAATGGGACTTGATTTATTGCAGACCTCAATGATAATCACGTTACCTCTCCGTTCTGCGGTTGCTACAGCAGATACTGGAGCAGTTTAATGAATCGGAATAAATACATCCCTGTTAAATAGTATTTACACCCAGATGGTGAGGCTACAGTGTATTAAATGTACAACAACTGTTTTTTCAGTAACACAGGTAAGTAAAACATCAAACTCTCTTAAAGCTTTAGCTTCCAACTGTACTGCCATAACTGACTGTGTGCACCTTATTCAGGTTGCTAAATAATACAGGAAATATTAAAAATAAATAAAAGCCCAC
The DNA here is from genome assembly GCF_050575085.1 of Anarhichas minor. Taxonomy (NCBI): domain Eukaryota; kingdom Metazoa; phylum Chordata; class Actinopteri; order Perciformes; family Anarhichadidae; genus Anarhichas; species Anarhichas minor. The sequence goes on along the minus strand of NW_027466463.1, from coordinate 11,218,849 downwards.
CTTTTATGTGGATGGTAGATGTAGTCAAATGAAGCAATACATTCCTTAGTGTGTGCTGAATTTGCAGCTGCACAATCTGCATTTCTTCTTCCATCTAATGCCGTCGTTTGACGGGACGGGGACGTAGTTTTGATGCAACGAAGAACACTCTGCTTTGTCAATTAATACAGCACTCGCTGGCGAATGTATTGCTTCAATTGACCATCGACACTCATTGGGCATCCACATAAAACGTGGACATTTTTCCGTTATAGAAATGTAATGTTTGTTTTAAATGATTTTGTAATGAAACAGTGAAACATTTGTACCTCCTATCTGTTTGTTCATTGTTACTCAAAGAAGGGAATAAAATGCTGTTCACCTTTTCTGACGGTGCAATCTGTGTTACACGCACACATTTCCTTGGTACCATCTGCAGCTCCCCTCGGCTTTACAGAGCTTCATAACCAGTTTCAGCTGATTGTTTAGCTTCATGGCCCACAGCGGTACTGTTTTGGTTCACCCTTAATGCTCAGATAGCAATGTTTTCACTGAAAAAAGTTACAAAGAATCCACTGTAAACTACCTGCTCAGCACCAAACGACAGACGGATACAGTTAGCGATTAGCTGGTGAACATAAAGAGCCGGATATTTCCCTTCAATCTTCATATGCAATATCAGATTGACCAGCATGATTTTCTTCTGAATAGATCACAGCATGTTTAGCACATTACAGCCAGTAGGTAGAGCTCTTTACACACTTCTTTGCAATGGCTACGACTGCTGCTCCTATAGTAAGCACGGTATTATAGAGAATGTTTGTCCTAATGGCTTTTACTTCAGCTCTTCAGGTCCCATATTCAACCTCTTGTTTTACTTACATTAATCTTACTAACTAGTTTCTTACTGATCAGAGAGATGTTTGTGGGTCGTGTGGGTACTTTAGGGGAGCCAGTCATGATAACTGCTTCATATCACATCAAGGGGAAAGTATTTTGTAGAGACATGTTACCTGTTAAAGCTTGTGTTTTCAATCAACTTCTGCCCGTTTTTCCGCATATAGCCAGCACACTGTAGACGTCTGAGTAGTTGTTTAGCATTGAATTTTGATTAAAAGTAGATTATAAAGTCCCTTAACTGATCGAGACCAACTGTCTGCTCTTCAATAATGCCGCAGTCCTTAAATACTTCTGGACTCATGATGCCAAACTCCTGTTGCTGACTCTGTTCCAGGTTAAAGCTTCCCTGCTCTACAGCTAAGCGTTCAAAACACTGCAGTCCATGCCAAATAACACAGTAGATTACAGAGGGGGGGGGGGGGGGGAATCAATCACATGTACAATATTTGCAGCAGGAGGGTTATGAAAAGTATTTTGTGTCTAGCTGGTCCTTTTATTCAGTCATAATCCAACCAAAGATCAGACAGACATTAAATCTAATCAAATGATTCTATCTGCGTACATAACTGGATGATACAATAGAGCTCATAATCTTCTTAAGCGAGTGCCCCAGTCACTAGATTACTAGAATAATGCACGAGTCAAAGTCACTGGAATAGAGGCCAGAAGGTTACCTGAGACTGTCTTGAGCTCAGATCCTCTGTTTGCCATGAAGATAAACCCTAAAAATATACCTTACTTAATCTTCTTTAGGGGCGTGTGGTAGGAGTTAGTCTTTGACAGCCTGATGGACAACACACACACACACACACGCTGAGTCAGTCACAAAGTCTTAGAGGGCAACTTAACACCCGACATACAACAAGAGGGTTTTAACGTCTCGAGATTTGCTTCATGGTTTCTCGCTTGGTGTCAGTCTGCAGCCCGAACTGTGTGGCCGAAAGCCTCGAGGACACGAGCATGTCGGGCCTCCTCAACCTCAGCAACCTGGGCAGGATCTGCGGCTCCGGCAACAGCAATGAAATGGTAGTTGTGGACCGGGTCAAGAGGAAGAACTCTGTCAGGCGCATGTCAATTATTGAAGATGGTGAAGTTGCAGAGATTCTCTACCTCATTCCTAAACAGTCCATGATGGAGCAGCTGCCCTTCATCAACCCCAACGACTACATCCTGTGTGAGAAGTTGGCCAGTATACCTGCAGAGGTGTCAGGTAAAGAATAGTTTACTTCCTTATGTGGTTCGCATGGGTGATATCTTGGTATTTTATTGACTTGTCATTACAGTTTATAATTTGGCCATTTTGTTCGTGTACCATTTATTTCCAACTTGGAAAAGGCTAAATATGAATTAGACTTAACACGTCAACTGTCTGCTTTATTCTTATTTAATAACGACACATCGAGCTGATAGGCAAACAGTGTTGTAGACATTTAATATTATGTCTGTTAGTTAACTGGCATTACTATTCATCACCACAGCTCCTCATTGCTGTGAGTATTAAAGGTTTTCGGTCAATCGGTCTATAATATGGACATGTGAGAAATCAATGACTGCTGTCAACCCTTTGATTTAACAGCTGCCTCTACACACACTTTTAATCACACTTATCGTGAATATTGTGCCTCATTTATCAGGTTTAATTACTTCTATGCTCACTATAGACGCCTGTGTGTATTAGGAGACTACTCATATTCAGTTTGGTAGTTACAAATAGTCACAAAATGACAAAAAATATCAGCAGCAGGTAATGTTGTCGCTTAATCATCTGTACTGAGCAATAGTCCCGTCATAGACACAAATATAATATGGCAATTTTCTGCAAAGTAACAGAAATATGTGTCTCGACATTTTTAAATGCACCACCAATGAGCTGGTTATTGTAGGTAAATGTGATCTGAAGCAGTTTGAAGCGGAGGAAGCCCGACAAGGTTAATGTGACTTACCTCAAAAAACTAAATAATTAATAAATAATACACAACTATTATCAGCATTACATGTCTGGAGTTCAAATACTCTCTTGTTCAGCATGTTTCAGAAGCACAATGCCATTCCTACTGTCCTCTTGGAGAACACGCGCACACACACACACACACTCCTGCTCTCTGTGTTTTGGACCACCCCCTTTCCCTTGGACCAGCAGTCCACTTAGTTCCTGTCCTCACTGGGATCCGCTGCAGTGAGCGCTCCAACAGACGAGCAGACACCAACTGTCATGAAAGAGAAAGGTAGACATTTCTAAGTGTGTGTGTGATTGTGTGTGTGGTATCGGATGCGAAAGAGAGGGTGTGTCTGCTTGTGTTATATGTCTGTTTTTATTTACTTATGATTTGTTTGCAACTAGTGATGGTGGCATTTGATTGATTTAAAGGTCAAAACTAATTATGACTTTGAATTAACTGCTCTGGCAGGTAGTGTTAAACCATTATTGGTTTAACATTGTGTTGTACTGTACAGTGCTGTTTAAACTACATCTTATTTGTAATCTGCGTATGTGAAGCCTGGAAACTAAAAGCAACATTTTCACCTGTTAAGATCAGCAAACAGTGATGGTTCTCAAACTTTTCCCCAAATCTAGAAACGGAATAGGAAGATAAATAGTATGGTTGCCAAGTAGGGGAAAGTGCAATCCCAGCTGTTACAGCTAATCGTAGAGCACCGTATTGGGTTAAGACCAGCATGTGATTTTAGCAATACCTCTGAATTTAGCAGTGTTTCTCTCTGGTTATTCTATTTTGCATTAGAATGAGGTATATTTACATCTACATTACAAAAACATTCTGAAGACTTAACATAGACACTCACTCCTTACACACACAGACGCAGATTTTCATAGCTGGAGATACTGGGTTGTGTGATTAACTGTCCGTCTCAGGTTTCTCACCATTTGCTCTCTTTCTAAATCTACCATTTGCTAAGACTTCACACCATATCAGCTTCACGGTCTGAGCAAGATCAAGAAAGAACAGAAGGCATTTTGGATTCCTAAAATACTTCCATCTGAGGACTCCACACATGAGTTTTACCACTGACGAGCGCATAAACTAAAAGTGAACTGTACAAGGGATATGCTTCATATACAGGATAATACCACACAAGTGCTGTATTACTTTATACACGTAATACAATACCTGTCCTTCTCCATCATTCAGTTCACAACAAAACAAAACCTTCAAACATTTTTAATCAGCAGGCGTATTTCTGTGATGTTGTTGTGTTGGCATCAAAGCTCTGTCATTAACAAATATCTGAGGCGTTCTGGGACAAAGGACAGTTTGGCTGGGTTTTCAGTCCTTGTTGGAGTCCCATGGCCAAAAGAACGGGTTACATTCCTGCTAGTTTGGCAGTAATACCGCTTATCTTTCACAAGTTCTTTTGAGATGAGATATTGGGCGATTGCGAACGCACAATGTCCTCCTACTGCTCTTCTATTGGCAGGAACAATCTAAAATGACCAAACTGTTTTTTTTTGCTTCCATTTTAAGCTTTCAGTGAAATGTGTGGATACACAGACTTAATTAGACTGCTCCAGGATGTTAAGATATTGATGACTAGTCTTTGTCTAATCACTATCATCACTAATGCAGTCTGCATTACAGCAGCTGTGGAAGTTCTTAATCCCCACAGCACTGCATTATGTCTTCCCAACTGGACAATCAGTTACAGTGAGCTTTATGTTAACCTTTTTGGAAGCTTGGTCTCTTAATCTAGTCTGTTACTTTATGTGTGTTACCATAGTGACAAATCTCTCCTGTTGTGGGGCAGACATACCGATGTACTTGACTCAGTTTTCTTAGTATTCATGAGACTGAGTTGGGAAACGTTTGAAAGCATCCCCCCCCCCCCGCCCCCCCCTTCCAGCAGTAAGTGTGAGGAAATCTGTCTCATCCATGTTAGTCATATATAGACAGTGTGGCTCTTATCTGGGTTTCTTTGGCAAAAGTGTACATGAAAAAAAGAAAAGATGAAGTTCACGTGTTTATCTATTTGTGTGCTGGGTGTCTCCACGGCCGCTCTCCACGTGCCACATTCTTTCCCCTCTCTCCTCTGCTAATCACATTCAAGACCTCTCAAGTGGACCGTGATTAGATTGTGCAGACTGCCACTGCTTCTGCTGCCATGCGAACATGAAAGAGACAAAAGCAGAAGGAATGAGGTTCTTGCTACAGTACGAGACTATAGGTTTTAGAGTCAAGGATACCCTGTTCGATGTCGGTGCGAGATCTAACGTGAGGAATAATGGCTTCTTCGTGAGCCCCTGTCTGTCTTCGTGAGGCAGACTACTGTGACTGTGTGTGCGTGTGTATGTGTTTCCGTGCCGAAGAAAAGCTTGTCTGTTTATTACGTTATTTGAGCACTGACAGGAAGGACTTTTGTATCGTACTGTAATGAACTACTCAGGCAGGACAGGATGAACAGTTTGGAAGTATTGGAGAATGTGTCGGCTAATTTGTGATCAAACACTTGAAAAGTTAATGACATTCCCATTAGCAGGCTGTACTTTGTGTTTATCCCTAATCAACACATGTAAGCACGCTAACAAACTTCACTACGTTTGGCGTGTGAAGTAATGATTGCCATGTTTAGCGCTGTAAACATAGATGTCATTGTGCGCATGCCAGCATTCTTGCTGCTTGCATTTAGAATTGGCTAAGGAGCGGCTAGCATGGTGGTAGACCAGTGACGAATGAACGAATGAACAAAGTACATTTACTCAAGTTCTGTACTTAAGTACAATTTTGAGGTAATTGTACTTTACTTGAGTATTTCCGTTGTTTGATGCTTTCTAATCCACTACATCTAAGAGGTGGTATATTGTACTTTTACTGCATTACATTTATTTGACATTAGTTAGTTACTTTGTAGATTCATATTATTAATTAAATGACACATTAATGCAGTGGTTCCCAAAGTGGGGGTCGCGACCCCTAGGGGGGGCGCGGTGGTACTACAGGGGGGTCGCGGCTTCATCACCAACCCACACACACAGACGCACACATACACCGGTAAAACAATATAAAATAACCGACGTGACATGCACTGTGTTCCAACCACGCCACCAGAGCGGCTCATGTCACAGACCGACTGTGGCAAAACCAGCGAGAGCGAGAGCGAGCGCGCGCCCGAGCGAGAGAGCGCGAACGAGCGAGGGAGAGAGAGAGTGAGGGAGCGCGAACGAGAGAGAGACACACAGCGACACAGAGCGAGAAAGATACGGAGCGACAGAGAAAGATAAAGATAAGAGAAGGAAGTATGTACAAAGATGGACAGATTTGTGACTGGTCTAAAGCGCAAAAATATTTTATACAGTTCATGCATTATAATGCAATTCATTAAAAACCAAGACAAATTTGGGGTCGGGTTGCGGGGGGGGGGGGGTCGTCCAATGTTCCTATATCATCAAAGGGGGTCTTGACAGAAAAAGTTTGGGAACCACTGCATTAATGCATCAATAATTATAATCCAGTAATTTAATATGACATGATTTTTAATCCCCCTAATGAGTACTTTTACTTTAGGTATTCAAGTATATTTCAATGACTAATTTATAGGTAAGATTTTTAATTCAGGACTTTTACTTTTAACAAAGTATTTCTACACTGTGGTATTAATACTTAAATTAAAGATCAAGTACTTCCTTCTGCTGACTCTTATGTTCTTCTACATTTTTTTGTAACAGACAGCTTTGCAAAATCGTTCAGGACATTTTAACTTTTCTTTGCATGATAATACATTAAAAGCAGATACATAGGCGACAGTACTTTCTGTAGAGTGTAGAAGTACTTCCAAACAATTACATGCGGGTTTCATGACTGTTGCTTCATTAAAGCCTAATAAACAGAGATTGGCAGTTTCTTCTTAAGGAGGAGGCAAAAAGATAGTAAAGTCCAACACTTGGCCTTTACAGGTCCTGTAAAATGACATTTCATATGACGTGCCGATAGGCAAACAACGATAATTCATTTGTTAAGACTTAACTGATTCATTATTTCCTCTCTCTCCCGCAGTGCTATATTCTCAGGATGGCAGCCAGCCGTGTTCTCCAGAGGGGAAGCAAGTCATCGAGTGCTTAAGATGTGGGGAGCCATGCAAAGGGCAGGTGCTGCGCGTACAGAGCAGCCACTTCCACATAAAGTGCTTTACCTGCAAGGGTGAGTAGGACCATCAATATATGCACTTTGGGACTATATCCTGCAATCACACGTCAGTCAGATTGAGACAGATTTGGTCAATGGTATCTAAATTTGGATACTTTGGAAGCTTAAGAGCAATCCAATGAATTTATTTCCTCATGTGCAGTGGAGATGAATTCGTGGCTGCTTTGAACGCATGTTATGACTGAATTCCTGACTTTTGCTCCAAATCACTTATTGAAATAGGCTACATCCTCTCTACTGTGTATTCGTAGTGGTGCCTAGTAGAAGTGTTTCATAGGCTACTCTGTAACATGAAGACCATCAGATGCCTAATAATGCATCTGCCTACTAGCACTGTTCATCAGGACTGGAGAACTGTGGTGGGGACTTTACATTTCCCCCTTTAGGTTGCATTAAAACACCTTTTTTTCAGAGAATGCCAGTTTTAAATTGAGAGGAATTTGCTGGTCATTCAGTCAGCCAGCTGGTGCCATTAAAATCAATTTATTACAAAATATTCTGCATCGACAATGGTCTGTTGTGTGAATCTGCTGGGTTGTCAGACAGTCAGTCACCAGAGTTACTTTGTTTCGTGGAAAACATATTTCCTCAGCAGGCTATTGTCCCCACTAATCGAAACCGGCAAGCTTGTCGTGTTGTTGGCCTTTCATCGCATTGTGAGAGTGTTTACAGCGCAGAGGAAATAAAGAGACTTCCAGAGCACAGTGGCCTTCAGTGTTTTAACAGTGGGAAGACCTGGGGATCGAAGGGCTCTGTGGGCTTCACTCAATCAGGATTTGACTCAAAATGTTTCAAAATGTGAATTTTTAGTGATCCATAAAAGTGTTGTCAAAGTTAATTAAACTTTATGGTACAGAAAAAAAGGCAAATTAAGCAATTGTCACAGTGAAAACAACTATGTGTCAGTTTAATTGAGTAAGGATCAGTTTCATGCATTTATGAACATCAGAATATAGGTAAAGATTCATCATTAAAGTTAATTGTCATTTCAGAGTAATTAGTGTTAAGAAATAAAACCCACGTACGCTGTGAGTGAGTCGCAGTAGGACAGGAATAGAGCAGCACAAATCTATCCTTGGCATCGCTGCCATTTGTCCCGTGCATTACGTCGTGGCAGGTTCAGAGAGACAGTGTTGGGTGGGCTGTGTGGTATCAAATGACTCTGAACAAGCGGGGAGAAAACACTGCCTCCTCCTCCAGTAACCTGTCAAACACATAAACACTTCAGAAACCCTGGCAGAATCATGAGGTCAGACAGCGCAAATAGCTTATATCTCATCTCTTTGGTGGATTACGTGGTTGTTGTTAACTTACTACTATGACAAAAGCCTGAACAAATGTGATAATTACAACAGTAAATTCATAGTTACTGACCCAAAAGTACATATACATGATACAAAAGACATAAATCATTAAATTCATACAAAACAGATGTATCATGTAGGAAGTTACAAATTCTTTGCCCCAAAGCTCTTTGAAAGAGAATAAAAGAACACAGAAATGTATTGTCTGTCACAGCTGTTGATGAGCGAAAACTAGGCTGTGAGTGGCACATTAAAGATAATAAAACAGTAGATTACTGCAGCTTTAATGTTTTCTGTTGTCATCTGTCTCTCCCTGTACCTCTGTGTGTGCGTGTGTGTGTGTGTGTGTGTGCGCGCAGTGTGCGGCTGTGACCTGGCTCAGAGTGGCTTCTTCATGAAGAACGGCGACTACCTCTGCCCGCTGGACTTCCAGAGGCTTCACGGCACGCTCTGCAACAGCTGTGGGGAATTTGTGGAGGGAGCGGTGGTCACAGTCTTGGGGAAGACCTACCACCCAGCCTGCTTTGTGTGCACCGTTTGCAAGTAAATGTGAAAAAAAAGTATTTGTAACGTTTTGGGAATTCTGAGGCAAAATGCAAATTTCTTTTTGTTGTTCAAAGAATTGTGTGGTATACGTTTGTCTCTTTCTCTGTTCCTCAGACACCCTTTTCCTGCTGGGGATTGTGTCACCTTCAGTGGAAAGGACTGCCTCTGTCAGCGCTGCATCCGACCTCTGTCTCCGACTCCTAACGACATCAGCTGTTCCAGCAGTAAGTGCACTCTTGTATGATTTGCTTTGGACATTTAATCCAGTGTTCAGATCAAAACTATCTGTTAATGGAGCTTCAGAATAGACCAAGACTTTGATCCCATGCAGACATAATCAGACAGTGGACATTGGCCACGCTGATATTGCCTTAAACATCCTGTCATCCTCTTGGGATCCAGGTCAATGACTCACTATGGACTAAGAGATCCAGCAGACCTAAACTCTCCATCTTAACTTGACCTTATTCAACTGACAACTATAGATAGCACAGGGATCAATAGAGGATTCAGACTCATAAAGCCTCTGGATTAAGAGGATCTGTCTTTAGGACTGTACAGAAAGGTGCTTATTTTAAAAAAAGACTCAAATAGTTCAGTTTAAACATTTACATCCTGAAGTAATTAAGAAGAATATAGGTACCTGAACTTGGGTATCACCGGATCGACTTGGCCAAACACATTTAGTGTTGGTTCATTTGGATGTTGAATGTTATCTCTTAATGAATATGTGTGTGTGTGTGTGTGTGTTCTCAGACTGCTCTGGCTGCGGTAGAGACATCAAGAACGGCCAGGCTCTGTTAGCGCTGGGTCGCCAGTGGCACCTCGGCTGCTTCAAGTGTAAAGCCTGCAGGAGAGTGCTGAGCGGAGAATATATCAGCAAGTAAATACAAATCTGCTGCCCATGATTCTTTCTCTACCTTCTCTTCCTTCTCTTCTATTAAGGAAGGTTCGATTTAGAAACGATGTTGGCACCTTACACAACTAATACACAGAAATGTGTGAATGAAACGTCTTATCTTTCAGGGATGGCGTTCCATATTGTGAGAGGGACTACCAGATTCAATTTGGGGTACAATGTGAAGCATGTCAGAAGTTTATAACTGGAAAAGTCCTGGAGGTGAGAAATCTTTACTTTGAGTTAAGAGTAAGATTTGATTGCATTTTTATTTGCATGACTTGCAATTGAAAGGCATTTTGTGACTTAGCTTTTCTTAAATGTTCTTTGTTTTCCCAAAAAAAATATATCAATATGACTTGACGGTTGGTATTTCTAACACATTTCTAATTTCTAATTCAACAATTACGGTAACCTATTTTTTTTGTGCAGAGATTGTTTTCACATTCATCTGCTGAACAGGGGAAGTGTCTCTGTGTTCACCTTAACTCTGCCATTTTTAAGTGTAATTATGTGAACATTTCAGTGCACTAAGAATGGACTATATCAGTGAAGTAGGACACATCTTGTGTCACCCACAATTGCATATTCATAGATTCTGGAGTTTTCAATGTGGGAGAAAAATGTGGAAAACCCATCGCAGACAGAGATTATTATTGAAATTATTAACAGATTATTTCTATGTCTTAAACCCTGATTTGATGCGATCTTTTGAAGCGTGTTCCCACATCCAAAAAGGTCATATCTTAGTTTTTTTCTTGGTAATAAAGCCTAACTCTGACACTTTTGCCTTTCTCATCATCTGCTGCAGGCGGGGGAGAAACATTACCACCCCAGCTGTGCAAGATGCAGCCGATGTGACAAAATGTTTACGGAGGGTGAAGACATGTATGTGCAAGGTCAGTTTGAGACTCAGGCTTGGATGAATACATACATTGAAAATGTGTTTTTTAAAATGGAAATGAAATACTTGCTTCGACCTGCTGTAATTTTGTTTTATTTGCCATAATCTCGCTGCCTTGGCAGGATCAACAGTTTGGCACCCAGAGTGCAGAGACAGCAGCAGAACTGAGGACAGTTTCATGGTAAGTCCTCCTGAATAATTCAATGTGTGTCAGAAAGAAATATGCAAGCACAGATTTCTGTCAAGGCATGTCATGTCACAATATCATCTATATAACTTCTCAAAATAACTAGTTAATATTGGGCTGTAATTGCTGTTACAAGGAGGATGCGAGTGTGAGTACGGTGTCGCTGTATTTACACGTTCTCTTCCCTCCCAGGTCAGCAGACCAAAAACACCTTGTCTTGATTTCTTTTTCCCCCGACAGAAACTAAAGGTTAATATTGTGCCGTTTGCACTGATGGTTTTTTCTAGAGTGAGCAGGCTGTAATCTCACGTTTTTGAGATTAACTGCACTCGCTTCGCTCACCAGGCTGGCCAATAAGATCTCATGTGCTAATTGAAGGAAGCAGAACGAAGACCCTTTTGATACATAGAATGAGAGTTCCTTTCTATAACTTTAATTCTTGTTTTAAAGAATCGTTAAGACGAGCTTTTAATTTGTAGAGCAGTAGTAATTTGTAAGTGCAGTAATTATTAAATTTCATGGATACACACAAGTTAGCCGTAGCATATTGTGAAGTGTCACAGTGATGCATGCATGGCATCTGCTTGTACCTGCTCAATTTACAGTAACAGCCACCAATGTATGATGTTTGTACCATGCAAAACAAAAGTCTGGCTCATATCATTATTAGGTACAAATAAAGGTGCTTTTGTTCCTTTTTAGCTGATTACAATATGGAACAATGCTCATAAACTGCATGCCGCCAGGCCCCAACTGCTGCATTGTGATTCTTAGTGCTTGCTTATACCCACGTGTGTGACAGGGACCAAGTTGTGTGTATGTGACTATGCATTGAGAGAAAACAATGGAAGCTGTCAACCAACACCTGAGCTGAAGCAGTACGTTTCTCAGCTATATGAGTCAAACTAATTGATGTTTTTTTTTTTACCCCTTTTAGCCCACTAGATCCTCATCTGAAAGCTCCTGCTCCAGGCCGGGCTCGTGCACCCCAGGGAGTCCAGGTCGGATCATCTGTGTAAGTTCTGGTGACAACATCTGCTTAACACCTTCCATGGTGCACAATTCACCGTGGCTTGATTTACATCTAATTTATCCTTTATTTGTACATACAGGGGAATCGTACGGACAAAGTGTCTCTCGTGCAAGATCATGCTTTTTGTAAACAATGACAAACATTTTAGAGAATAGCCAATCGTGGAAAAACATTAAAGAATTTAAAAATAAAAGAAAACATTTTGAAACATAATCTTGTGAGAGAAAGACAGGATTTCAATTGTGGTTGTCTCAAATCAGCCGCATATTGAACTTGTACAGTATTTAGATTTATTTGCTGGCTCAATTTGAATTCATTGGCAATTCAGATTGAAATTTGATTATAAAAGCAAACCCGGTGCTTTCGGTGTCCTTTTTGTTTCCTCCATCCAGTCTGATTAGTGTGAGGAATAAACTTTACCCCCATCAAAACACCTCAAAATATGAATCAAACACGATTTACTTTTTTTTATACTTGAAAGCCTGAGAAACCATTTACATCGTGAAACAAATGCAGATTATAATGTTAACCTGTCCACCTTTTGTGCCAACGTCAGACCATTGTGGTGAATGGTAGATGGACTTTTCTAGTCTTCTGACCACTCACAGTGGGGTTGTGGGATTCAAGTTTAAGTCCTCCCTGAAATCATGTATTACGTAACCTTGGACCGTTCACCTGACTTAACCCCTGCTGTCTTGTGTCCTTCACCCTCTGTGTGCCTCCTCCCCTCTCCTCCCTGTCCTGCTCCCAGGCAAAAGTAGATAATGAGATCATTGATTACCGAGACTTAGCAGCCATTCCCAGAGTCAAGGCTATATATGACATAGAGCATCCTGATATGATATCTTATAAGTCTGTGAACAACAACTCCTCTACTTTGGACAACAAAGGCATCAGACAGGACAGGCAAAGCCCTCCAGAGGTAACTTTGTTCAATCATCATCAGTATCATTCTTTCACTGTTTTTTCTTGGTTTGATTTGTGAGTCAAACCATGTGAGGTCTTGCTTTGTTCTGCTGATATGTTGACTGTTCTTTGCACAAAAAAAACAAATGGTCAGATGTGTGTGTGTGTTTTGGACCAAAAGCACTTCTACACGTCAAATAAAAATTCAATAAATTGTATAAAATTAAAATTCAAGTCAAGATCCTTGGCAGGTATACATGATACTTACATCTTTAAGAAGTGGGTTGATACAGAGCAACTTAAAATACAATCAGAGAATGTTGGCATACTTCATATAGAGTCAGTTGATAAAGAAACAAAAGTGGTTAGTTGCTACTGCGTCATTGAGCATTCATTCATGATCTCTGCTAAGAATAATTGGCTAAAAGTACCTTTATAATAAAATCCTTTTGTTCCCTATTTTTCACATCTGTCTTCATGTAAAACCTCGTAACTCTGTGATTTCAAATTCATCTGAAGGATTACAGAGTTGAGACTATTGCACACGTCTTTCTCTTACAAATCATTTTAAACGTTGCATAGTGGTTATGATAAGGTTGTTTTTCTTTTTCATATCAGACAAATTTGGAGATACAAGGTTTTCACCCGAAGTGTCTACAATGTATGTTGTTGTTTCTTCTGGTTCATACATTTATTTTTCTTCTTCTGTTTTGATTCAGTCACCAGGAAATGTATCTGAAACCACAGAGGTAAATATTTGTTTAATTAACTTTACTTAGACTTACTACATGCAGTATATGCCAGACCCCTATTCAAGTCATACGTGTCAACACTCATTGACGCAAATTCATTTTAATATTTGTTGTGCATTCAACACTGGTTTTGTGTCCACCTTCTTTCAAGGAGAGTTTTGAAGTCGGAAAGTGCATACCAAAATCTACACGCCACGGATCTTTTGGAGTTCATACAATAAACAATCGTCACAGCTACACGCCAACTCTGTCCAGATCACCGCAACACTTCCACCGGCCAGGTGAGAGGAGCGGACAAAAGTAAAAAGATCGTATTCTTCTTATCAATATTAACCTCCCTCTGCTCACTTTTTCTCTTTTTTACCACCTTCCCTTATCTCCTACACCTCCACAACTCCTCACTCCACTTCTTTCGTGGAATAACAAACAGGATTGATGCTTTCTCCCTCTTTATTGTCTGGCAACAATGATACCTGCCCCGCTTCCCCTTTATGTCACCACTTACTCCCTCATACCAAAGGTAAGAACCCGTGCTCTTCTGCATCCCTCCTCCCCTCCTGCTATTGCCTTACCTATCGAGCACTTATATTTGTTAACTACTATGGACTGCGCTGAGTGCAATGGTGAATTAAGAATTTCTACAACAACCAAATACTGAAAACAATCTGGTTTAAGGGTCAGAGTTGATCATTTATATGATGGATGGCAGAGATGTGTTAGAAACACTGAGCCATCTAGTGGTCAAAGTTCAGAGACTGTCAGCCACTCAGACTCTGTTCATATCATATCGTACTGTAGAAAACAGCACAGCTGGAAACACACACATACTGCTAGCTGCTCCCTTCAGATAATCCATTGATCTTCTCCTTTCCTTTCCCATTTTGCACATTTGACTTAATCCTACTTTTTCGTTTCTCTTGTTCTGCCGCCTCACCCATCGCTCACTTAAGTCTTACTCTGAAAAAAAGAATCCTTTATATGAATCTAGATCAAAGTAGGTATTTATAAAACAGGTTTGATTGATTAAATAAGTAAATATTTCTGTGCCTGTTCTCAACTTCACTCACATATTCCTCTACAGCCGTGCCTATTTATAGTAGTGCTGTGATTTTCTAAAGCCTTTTTATCGTGTGTGTGTGTGTGTGTGTGTGTGTGTGTGTGTGTGTGTGTGTGTGTGCGTGTGTGTGTGTGTGTGTGTGTGTGTGTGTGTGCTGATGAGATATGACAAGCTCTAACCAGTAAGCTCTGGCATTTGTTCTGGGTGGGAACTGAAAATCACTCACAACCCACCAACAGCCTACACAGTCTTGATTTGTGTATTGTGTGAGCAGTGAGCCATTTATAATTGTTATTTATATTTAATCGATTTGAGATCCTTAAAATTATCTTGATGATAATTTCTGAAACATAAAATTAAACTGTACTTAAGAAAACGTTTACTACGCTTTTGTTTTTTGGATAATTGATGTAAAGTTAACTACAATATTTATACATGTGATGAACCTTTACTGCACTTTGTGCTGTTCTGAGTAAGTACATAAATGATAAGTACAGGTGCTCTATTATACTGGTAGTGGTCCCAGTCTTTTTCAGGGAAAATGTCCTCTGAACCAAAAAGAACATAAATACAATTTGAATACAATGCATGAGTTCAAAACAGTGAAAGGGAAAAAGGAGACGCTACAGAGGTTTGTTACAATATATGATTTTCGTTCTGCTGTGTGTTAGAATAAATGATCTGCTGACGCAGCATTCTTTTCTATCTGCAGACGAAGCCTTCAACATGTACAGGAGGCCCCCAATTTATAAACGGCAAGGTACGCTATGACCTTTTCATCTGTCAAGCAACCTTTTCAAAAGTTCATTGTAATGCTGCTTGAAGCAGTTGAATATTCTACTGATTGTTATCTCAGTTGAGTTGTTCTAAAGCATGTGTTTGTATTCTTGTACAACATTGATCTACACTGAACTCTACTTACTTATGCAATTCTGTGGTAAATATAAACGTAGAGCAGTCCTGAGATGTCGGTTTTTCAGAACACTTAGCAAAGTGCTAAGAAAAGAAGCTGGCGAGGTATATTCTGCTCAGTAAGTCCGATCTAATTTGGGCAAAGAGCCGCGTCTGACTGTAAATCGCCTCACGGGGAGCTAATCTGTTTGCTGTTTCACTTTCACATAGATCCAAATTCCATCACAACCCAAACATCCTCTTTGCCTGGATATGGTCGCAAAGGCCTCAATCCGGTAAGAGCAACATCACAATGCTGCCTTTAGCATTATGGTGCAAGGCTATTAACTGATATATAGGCTGATTTCAGTTCAAATATACATTATTGTGAAGTCCAATTAGATAAGAGCTAACTACAAAAGAGTTGCATGCTTTTTGTTTCTTTGTGTTTGTGACTCTGGAAAAAGAGGTTTGTTCAATCAGCACTTAATGTTTCCTCTGTTTTCCCTCGTCTTCTCATTAAGCCACGGTCAGCTGATTTCTCCCATTACAGCAGCGACAGGTTCAGAGGTTAGTCTATGTAGACATCCTACATGGATATTGTTGATTCCCTATAATATCAACTCAGTGGATAATTGTTTAGAAGCTAATTATTGTTGCTTGTTCTTTACCTTTCAGACTTTAAGGTATGTGAGAAGAGCTTTAAGTGATCTTGAATCCCCCGGTCGTACTTCCTTTCCCTGTTTGGTTTACTGCATTTCCAAAGGACTGGCCTCCCCTCACTGTCTGCATGAGCATGTTTTATGAAGTATGTATTCAACTCAATTGTAGTCGCAGCTTGCAGATCTCTTCATTGATGTATGTGTTGCACTGTTTGCATAACTGACTCTCTAACCACACATTTTATAAATATACTTTCTTGCAGTAATTTGGCTTTTAGCTTTGAAGTGATTGATGTCGCCATGGCATTTTCCCATTGCACGTTTTTTGCTTCATTCTGTAGCTCATCTACGACGGTCAACATCCATTAGCACGAATGGACAGAGGAGTGTCTATGCCTAATTTGTTGGAATCAAAAGCAAGTATTGTTTGTATATCCATGTGTACTAGAGGAGAGTTTTCACTGCAAAGACCTGTAATGTTCTTCACCTATAGGCACCTTTAGAAGATTGCATGTCAGAATAAGAATAATACAAGAAAACAATTACCGGTTTCCTTCATTATTGTCCTTTCTTAAAAAAAAAGCACATGTGAAAATACACCGAGTCTTTTGATAAAGGCTAAAGAAGCAGAATCTTGTATTTTTCCCTGAAGGCTGAAGCGCTGGTACTATAGAGTACTGCTATGCATGACAACTGTACAGCGGTTATACAAAATGCATATTTGCATGGTACATGATATTCAAACTCTATCTCATGTACAAAAGATTGTGTTTAGGCGTAGCATGTGCGATAATCCACTTATAAAGCCTTCTTAACCAATCTTTTTTTAATTAAGGTCTACCCATATGAACTGCTCGCAGTTAGTAGAAGAGGACGAGTGAAACTTCCCAGGGATGTTGACAGAACAAGACTTGAGGTACAGTAACATGTGAGGAAAGCATCATAATTTACATGGCTGAACTGACGACTTTGCATTATTTTTGTCTGTAATTGCCATTTGTTAAATAAAACAAATGTCTAAACTGGACACTGAAGTTTGCCTAAAAGCGCACCAGTTCAAGTGCAAAATGTGTTTTCAATATTTTCCATTTAATAAATGCTGGACCTTTAGTAAAATACTACACATACATGAATGTTGATACATTCCTTGAGAGTGGCATCATCTGCTGAAAGGTTTTCCTTCAAAATAAGATGAGGACATAGTTTAGTTTCAAAACGACAGTATGAGTTTTATTTTAGAAGAAAAAAAGAAGCAACAAACAGATTCGCTGTGCTGCTTTTTCCGCAGTCCACTTTATTCTTTCTTGCTTTCCTTTGCAGCGCCACCTTTCCCCGGATTCATTCTTTGAGATCTTTGGCATGGAGTTTCAAGAATTTGACGTACTTCCACTGTGGAAACGTAATAACATGAAGAAGAGGGCAAATCTCTTCTAAATGCTGCCTAATGCAGGTTTGAACTCGTTGTTAATATGCAGTACATATTAAGTTCCGATGGCCCCTTCTGTTTATTTCTCGGCCTTTTACGCAAAAATGTGATATGTTTTGCTTATAAACTGGACACAGTGTTGTGTTTCCCAGTTAGTTCATGTAAGCTTTTGTAATAATGTTTGAATGTATAATACCTCAAAGCAGATATGAACATGAGAACTCAACTCGCTATAGTCTTGGCTTCACTGATAGAACGCCATTATTGTTTTCTCTTTCCTAAATCAGCCCCGTCTCCCCAGGGATTACGTTCATATTGGACAATTAGCTGCATACAGTGTATCTCCATTCACCGTAAATGCAACAGGTAGAGTGGCATAAAGTCATTTGTTCATCTTTAAATGCCAGAGACTGTTTCAAACCAACAATTGATGTGGACTTTTGTGATATTTACCAATGCAGACAATCTTTCCGTTGCCTGACCGATGCCTAACCTCCAAGATGTTAACTGGCGTGCTGCTGTTATGTTTTCACACTCAGAGCACCGATAGATCAGCAAAATGCTCACATATCATGTAGGACTGATTGTGCAAAACCTTGGATTAAGATCAGTGACAAGATTTTTGAGGGGGAACTGATGCTTTCAAAAAATATTTATTCCTAAAACATATGCAGATCGCAACTACAAGATGGATACGGTTAGGCACATTGAGGATAACGTATCAACATGTAGTTCAATGCAGGAAGAAATGCACGAGTATTTTTCTGCTTGCCTTCTGGAGATTAGAGAACGATTGATTTCAGAGCACAGTGTTTGAGAGGAGTAAGCGTGTTTAAAGTCAGTCATTCATGTCTAAAGTTGTTGAGAAGCAGGTTTAAATTATTTTGTCTTAAGTGAAAGCCTTTGTAGATGATGATTATTAACCTTTCGGAATAATACATCATGATACCTGATGTATGGTGCAGTGTTTGGGCACATAAAATGTTATAACTATACAAACACAAAAACTGAAAAGAACGTTTTTGAAAATGTTTGTCAATAAATCAATGAAATGTTCTAAATTGGGTTGTAAAAGGAATAATTAGGATGATTTAACTTATTTTTGTTTTATGTTTTCCCCTGATTTAAATGTGATAACAATCTTTGTATTAGTTACCTTGACACTGCTGTCCCATCACACCACCTCAAGCGCCCTAAATAAAATCAAATTTGAGAAAATGAATGCCTCTTTATTGACAGAATAAATTAGGTTGTGTGTTTGCAATCAGGAGTCCGTTTTGAGGCCATATTTTTGCACAAAATTTCTGTTTTCTTTGGTGAATCTCCCAGAAGAATCTTATTATCCAGCTTTGAAAAATATATAAATACAATTTAGACTTCAATGAATCTGCCCATGACGACAGATAATCTTGATCTGGTTTTCTATACTAGAGATACCTTCATGATGTCTACTCTCTCTGTACAGCATGCATTTCTTCAGCATGCAAATTTCAGTCAGAATCAGTGATGAATACATTGTTAGAACTATTCATACGGTTCCAGTATGTTGCAAAGCATGTCAACATTTTAATAACGTCACAACATTCAGTTACACTTCATGTTCTCACTCATAAAACCAGCCACGTGGTGGAAGAATCGCAAAATTCCCTGACTCAACTTCACCTGTACTCTATCTCTCATGCATTCATATTTGAATTTGCTCTGACATGTTTGTACAGCATGGTTTTTATTTATTTTACCATCTCCAAACGTGACTCCCACTCAGTCTTGGACACAGCCATTGCATATTTAGGGCCAACAGATGGTGCTCTGGAGCCTTGAACCAAAACTCCACTTCAGGATCGCTCCCCCTGTTTAAAATGAACATTTGACAGGCTTTGTTTATTATATATTTGGGCATTATATTTGAGACATTCTTTTTCTCTACTTGCATCTATCAACATGTCATTTAGTTGTAGTAGTAGTAGTGTAAAAATAGCCTCCATCACGGTCCCTTCCTTTGTAACTTACTATATCAGCCCCAATAATAAAACAGACGGGATAATGGAAACATTATAAAGTGTTCATTCATGCTCTGCGTCTGTTATCAAATCTAATAAATCAATTATTTTTCACTTGAATTTCCAAGACTATAGTGTTACAGAGTGTTGTGTCATGTTACGTGTAAAAACATACACAACATTAGAGATTTATGATGACATTTATGTAGTCAGCTTTTGTTTGCCTGCTCTCATTTGTCTAAAAGTAGGTCATAAAGAAACGCTTCTGTGTAGTACTCAGTGCATTAGATGGCGTTAGACTTTTGCATGCACACATGAAAGTTCAAATAACCAAGGGGTTATCTTGTTTAGATTAAATATAATCTTTACCAAGTAAAACCTCAATAATTACCGTGTGACAGCTTCAGCTGAGGTAACACAGTTTTGACTGTTTACCAATTGTTTAATGTTAGACAAAGGGAAATAATTAGAAATGTTTGGACAAATAGTTACACTTCTTTTACTTGTTTTGTTGCTTTATTGTCCTGCTTTTATGGATAAGCACACCACAACCCCCCCACCCCCCCGAAAAAAAACAAGAAATAAGCTCTATAATAACGAGGGTAACCTGAATAAACGTAGCCCGCAGTCCGTCTCTTCAGTTGGGAATGACAAATATTATCTCAGGCTAATATGAATAACATCACAGTTTTACACAGAAGTTGTTATTTGTTATCGTGGGCTCTTTAAAGCCCACCTAGCTTGAGCGAGAGCGTCGGAGACTTTCGAGGATTTCTATTGGACAGTTAACACACGGCCTCCGTTGTGGGCGCGTGTGATTGGTCGAGGCTTGCTGTCACTCACCACTCCACTCTCTCCTGAGCACCTCCCCGGTTGTACGGCCCAAACGAGGATTTTCACGAAAACAATCAACCGCAGACTTCGTACCAGTGGCAGCGGGAACGGTGCTACGACGAACGGGACCCGACGTAACGGATCCAACGGCGTGACAGCCGAGTGGATGGCGTGCGCAAAGTTGGATAACGGTGTTCGGCCTTGACGAGAGACGTTAGACGCGTTCAATAGATTTCACGGCAATGCATGCGGTGTCACTTGTTCTGCAGAAAGACGGAGAGAGAGCGGCCAAAGTGGACTCGCTCCCTCGGTAGAGCCGCCCGATGGAGGCTGACGGGACAGTGAGCTCGAGGCCCGGAATGTCACCTGTGAAACGTCAACAGCTCGTCGGGGGACGTCTTTAAGGGACAGACCGCGCACACCTGTCCGCGCTTTCGACTACTCACCTGACAACTTCTTAGTACGCCTGCACACAGAAAACAAAAGTTAGCAGGTCAGCGTTAGCTGCGGGAGGCGACCCCCTCAGGCAAGATGGCTATCATAGATGTCACTTAACGGGAGGTTTGACTTCTGCCTCAGGTAACACGGGACAGGTGAACAACACGCTGTTTCCCATTTCATGGACTTCAAGCTTCTTTCTTAGAAAGTTGTCCTGTGATATTTCACCAGCAGCAAGTTGACTTCAACGCTTTGTGTTGCGATAATTTAGCAGTTTTTTTTTTTTTTTTTTCAAACAAGAACTTTTTGGATTTTTTATTTTTATTTTTTTTTGTCTCATCAAGTGTCGCCTTCTCCGTCAGCCATGTCATTCAAAGACAATCCTTGTCGGAAGTTTCAAGCCAACATATTCAACAAGAGTAAATGCCAGAACTGCTTCAAGCCCAGAGAATCCCATTTGCTGAACGACGAAGACTTGAATCAGGTGAACTAATGTTTTCATTTCTAACATTGAATATTCCACTAATGTCGTCTTTGTAACCTTAACCTATATTAATGGAGAAGTGAAAGCCTGTTTTTTTACTTGTCTGCTTGATGTGCACATGTCAAACTGTTTGTCATGTGTCAATAGCCCATGAAGGGCAAAGGTTAGGCTAATTGGACATAATTAGTTTCCAGCCCAAGGGCATATATTGCCCTTAATTGATGCAGATATAGGCCTCCACCTTGCTGCATTCCTTACAGCAAAGTAAGCTCCTGTTGAGTCATTTGGGTTACAGTTCTATCTGTGAAATCTTTTTTTATTTGCTATAATGTCCCATGCTACAACTCTTCCTTATTCTTTGCCACACTGCTGTCAAGTTCAGTCCTAAATGAATTGGAGTGTTGGTGCCTGTCAAAAATCACACTGCTATGTCACATTACCATATTCACAAATAAAGATGTTCCAATGACGCTTCCTACTGGACTGCGTTGTTGACAGCGTGACATCAGGGCACACTGAACTCTGTTGGCCTCTATCGTGATCGCTCCTTCGGGTAAGCTGTTTAACGGGACAGGTTAAGAGTCGCCGATATCCAGTCCGTTTATTATGAACGGCACCTCTGTGACCGATGCTTCTTCTGTTGGTAATGTCTTCAACGCGGCTGGGTGAGGAGGACGATGACACCGAACTGACATTGTGCACATTTTCCCTGTAATTTCCCTCCGTCGTGACCGGTGGCTCCTCTGCTGGAATGGAAATCGTCTTGAGGTTATTTGTTCATCTCTGTGGAATTTCTGACCCACTGGCTATGAACCTCGTTCCTTTTGATGACTGCAGCCAGTGAAAGGTTAACATCGGTGGTCAGAGGCTAGAGACACGGGGGCAGGCTGGCCTTGTTGTTCATTGTGTTGAGTCGTACTACGAGAACATACTGAGGGCCAGCGACTCTATTTCAATCCAGAACTGTTTTTTCGTTCCATTTCATTTGCTGCCCCACCAATTCATTTATGATGTGGGGTAATAAGACGTTGGTTGGGGGGGCTCATTGCAAAATGAACACACGCAAACGCACCCAAATGGCTCCGTTTATCCACTGAATCGGTGAAGGGTGAAAATGGCCCAGATTCATCTCGTCTGTTTCTCTCTCCCGGGAGGACTTGCTGTTTGTGCTGCTGTCGGGTCATGTGAGGAGAGATGGGACGCTCGGTCTAAGTGTTCCTCCTTCGGCTTTAGACTAAAGCCAGGAGCAAGCTAGTGTCCCGGTGTTGGTGTGATTCCCTCTCAACACTTCTTTCCAACTGTTCCTTCCTGCGGCCACGTTATCAAATAACGTATCTAAGGTGCTTTTCCTATGTGTCTCTTCTTTCAAAAGTTGGATATTGTTTCCCGTGCAAGTCTGCCCAAACGCTTCACTGTCCAAGGTTACAGCTGGACCTCTGATTTGAAAATTCCTATTATGTCATTTTGTTTACAAAATCGCTGAGCTGAGAAATATGCCGTACCTCCTGTAATCAAAGCAAAACCCGATTTTAGTGGATTATATTTGGCTTTACATGGGGATGAAGTTATGACTGCAATCAAAACCACTGATGGAGGGACGCCGGCTTTAAATGTCAGAGCTTTTACACTTGATTCGTTGGCTGTTTTGTGCCGCAGACTTGGGAATGCTGTTGGATTGCGTAAGGGACTTAATTTCTTAAGCTCTTGACGCGTCGGTAAGATTTGAGTGCAAACATATTTAATGTGTGCTCCTGTACACACAACCTTGCAGTGGTTATGCAGAACTTTTTTTATGCAGAACTTTTTTTTTGGCTCGGCAAACAAATGCTGACTACTAGTATGGCTAGAGTTCAAGTGCGTACCAGAACGATTTAAGAGAGACTGCCCGGCCAACTTGCATTTCTCAGTGCGAGTTTGAATTGCAAATCTGCAGCCGCAAAAGCTCTCGGGGCTCTGTGCTGCTTCTCTCCACTGTTTCTCATCCACTGTTTTTCTTGCTAACTTCTGCCTCTTGCCGCCCCCCCCCCCCTCCACCCACCCGTCCACCCACTTAGAGGATCAGAGGGAAAATCATGTGTGCTAGCCTTTCCTTTTTTTGTTTTTCCCAGGGCAGCATGGTGCTCTGGAATACAGCCAGCTGGAGAATGTAGCCTGCAGTCAACTCAAGGCAGCAAAGTGACTAATGCACACCTTCCTGGGGTTGAGCTAAAATGTGTGTGTGTGTGTGTCCTTGTAATCCTGGCTGATATTGGGACACAGTTTGAAACTAGCGACTCGCCTCCAGTTATATCGACAGTGAATTCAAATGTGCAGAATTGAACCGTCAATCGGTATGTTAACGTGCCTGTTCAAGTGTTTGCTTTCAAGACTGTAATTGTGTTTTCCTTCACCAGGCCAAGCCTATATATGGAGGATGGTTGCTGCTGGCACCAGAGGGGACAAATTTTGACAATCCCTTACACAGATCTCGGGTAAGTGGTTCCTTTGCTCGACTCGAAATTGGTTCTGTTCAGAACAGAGCGTAGTTTTGTCTCTTCAACTCTTTTTGACTCCATTTGACCCGTTGTCTGTAGCTTCTGCTCAAACCAAGAGTGAGTTGAGAAGCTAGTCCTTCCTTTTTAATTTAGTTTCCCATGTGACATCTGACAAACAGGAGGTCTGGTTATTGTGGCTCCTGTAGCTGTTTCATGGATTCAGCAGCTTCCTGTGGGAGGCTTGGCCCTCTATCAGAAGAAGTCCCATTCTCCAGCAATAATGAGCCCAATATTGACTTTATTTCACGAGTCCTGCTCCCCTAGCACCATGTAATGGGAGACTTGCTCTGTTGCACCGCTTCCTTTATCAGCTCTCAGATTATACTGTGGTGGTACATCCCAAAGAGGAGTAGAGAGAATGTGGGGGAGGAGAAGGAAAAGTCCCAGTTCTCACAGCCACACTGATGGCTTCCATATGTTGGTTTGTTTTGGGGGAAAAGCACCTCTGGATCCTTCAACTCAACTACTGTCAACAGACCGCCGCTGCTTTGACGTAATTGCTGATGTGTTCGGCCTATTCTTACAATCAGCTTTTCCCCGGCGATGTATAATTGGTGGCCTGTAGTGCTGAGGTGTGCAGGCTGTGTCATTTCGACTGACCAACAAACAAATAACAGAGAAAAAAGAGCTGACTTGTTGGATGAGTCATGTTTTAGGACCACTTTAGTCTGACAGGATGCTGGTCTGCGGTTGTATTTTGCCTAACGACACCGTAAGCCACTTATCTATCACCTTTTTAATGGATATGACTGAAGTGTCCCCTTTAACATCAACTGTGAAGCTTGTCAGCACCCCTATCGAGACCTTCCGATGCCTTTTAGGTTACAAAGCACCGCTCAATATTTCATGGATTGGGCTCCGTTGGAATTGGAGCCCAGGATATTTAACACTGACACAAAACGGTGCATTAAGGAAGGAAGGAGGGGGGGGGGGGGGGGGGGCAGCGCATCAAGCCAATGAGTAAAAGAGATCAACGTGAACTGTCACCATATCATTTGCTCAAATATTGGCAGAATTAACGATGTAAAAAAACTATGATCGGCTTCGTCTTCCCCAGTAGGCTGAGATCCATTAACATTAACATGTGTTTTAGGCAAACACTGACGTGAAACTGTCTGATATCATCTTTTTAAGGTTATGTGCATCTTACATGTGTATCCTGTAAGACGGATTCATTCAGCGGTGACATTGAAAAACAGGGGTTTTACTATTTCTGTCTCTTTTTCTTCATATATTTCTTCATGAAGAAAAAACGATCTTGATTTGCCGCCAGCTTGAAACCCTTTTTGAAGTTGTGATGTAGTAGAAAGTGTGCCAAGGACTGGGACGCTACTGCACGGCAGCTGTTTCCAAAAGCTTGCTAGCCCTTGTGTATTTATGGGTTGTATGCAGTTCAGCCTAGTGGCAAAGATTCAAGATTTTAATTGCACCATGGACAGATTCATTTACAGATGCAGTAATAAAAATCTGCCTCTTATAAACCTAACATCTGTCCACACTTCTAACAGTAGCTGCTTTGTTAAACTGCCGTGGCTGATGTAAAATATAATACAGCTTTCAGAACCCAATCTTTTTCACATGTGGCTTTGTTCTTTACAACATGCTGATGTGGCTCACTTCTGGGATTGTTATATCTATGTCAGTAATTCAAAAATGTCTTTTTTTTTATGCAGAAATGGCAGAGGAGGTTCTTCATTCTTTACGAGCACGGCTTACTGCGCTATGCCCTGGACGAAATGGTGAGTAAAAACTTTCCTCCTAATAGTTTTTCCAATAAAGGGCCTGCTCTCTTTTCAGTTGACCCTGACCACTATGTGATTATCGACAGTAGGTTTTTACTGTGGGCTTGATTTACTATAATATACATCCCATGACAGTGAAGTGTTAAGCACTTTTTGACTCGAGCAGAGAGGCTGATGGCGGATTTTATGCTTGTTCATTTTTTTAAAATTATAAACTGAGTTTCTCTCAGTGAAAGCTTTTCACACGAGGACGTTTCAGAGGAATACCTGGAGGATGTGATGCGCTCACTGCCACTCGACCAGGCAGTCGTCTCACTCTCAAACATTAGCACTCTTCTCATCCGACAGACTCATTTGTGAATGTGTTTAAACACTAAGCTAACTAGCGCAGCGGTGTCAAAGGGAATGGAGTGACAGCATATGGAGAAAGTCATGTGACGAGCTGTGTGTGTTGGTTTCAGTGGCTAACACGCTTATTGTGCAAGAGCCTCATGGTACCTTCCTGTTCTGAAAATAAAGAAATAAGTTAAAAAAAACAGCTCAATACCAGGAATACTGATGTCTTTAGTGATCTGTGTTGTTGTCAGCTGTTGGATATCTATCAGTAATTCTAATATTAAAATGTAGACTGCCTGTGTTTGTAGGTCACTTGTGTGAATACTATAGTTTGTGGGTTCTATATGCACTGCAGCACGTGGGCACGCTGAATATTGATTGGCCCAAAGCAGCACTCCACAGTTTCTTTTTTTTTTTTTTTTTTTTTTGTGGATGTGCTTTGAAAAGAGGTGAAAGCAGAAGTAGTTGAAACAGCACTTGCTTTGTTGCTTCTGACCCTTTCATACTGTATGTGGCATTCTCTGGCAGAGGAGCGATGTGCTGGGAGGCTTTATGTAACAGAAGCAGCAGGAGCTGTGATGCTGTGTAGATTGTTCTTCTTCGGTACTGTGCCCTTCAGGGTCATTTCTTTCCCCCTATAGAAATCCGCTACATGTTGAGTGGAAAAGGCTATTTGCATAGTGCATCCAAGTGTTTGTTTTTTTTCTTAAACTAAGGTTCTCCTTGTACTAAACATGTCAAAAAAAAAGTTTGTCCTAAATGTCAAACTCTATCCAATAAATTGCATTTGTGCGTTTACTGGAAGAGACAAAGGAAAGAGGCGGATGTGCTGTTTCCATTCATCGTTCTCTCTCTCGATGTCACTCTTCATCTTTTCATCTCCGCTCTGAATGAAGGATCAAAAGGAGAGGAGGGGGGGGTAGCAAGGGTCTCGAGCTGGAAAATATCAAGTGACACTAAATATAGAACCTCACTTGTCACACAAAACTCATTAGAATAATTGCTAAGTGTTGAATAATCGGCTGCACAAACTTGGCTAATTTGCGATCCGGCTCTTGTTTTCTGTGGACAAAAGAGGTAAAAAAAATTTAGAATCTGATCGGCATTGTAGGATTTCATAAAATACAGTTTAATGCTCTAAAGAAATATTAATAACACCAGAGCAGTTTGAGTGTGTGACTTTTTACTGGTGATCAAATCCAAATAGCCAGTATTGTTTTGCCTTTTTAGAAGTAATCTCAGCTTAGCTATTATTGCAACATTGTGTTTGTGCAGTGATGCCAAAATTCAATACTTTATTGCACCATTGATGTGCAGTAGGTTATTTGCCCATACTGGATGATGGGTATGGTTTTGAAATTTGACACACAGCTATAAGGTATGCAGTAGTATGCATATAACATGCGGTTACAATGTTCAGTGCAAAATGTTTCCGATTGCTACGATCAACATTAAATACAAGAGACTGACACTAAGATCAGTTTAAATGCTGTGTTGTTAATGACATCAGGTCAAATCTAAAGACTGCCGGCTTTCTCCAGTACAACGTGGCTCCAGACCACATCAGAGCCCCCCATCTGAGAGCACTGGTTGGGGTTGTAGATGAGGAGGTGCCCCTCCGTTTTCCTCTCGGCTTGCTTTTACGACTCTTGTGCCTTGGCTCTAACCAAACCCAGATGGAGTGCGGTCCCAACCTGCAGGATGTGGCACAGCTCTGGGGGAAAGGAATGGGTTAGCAGAGGCCTGGGAGGGATCACAGTTTTTAAAGCCATCGATTTGGGGTTGACCACCTATACAGTGAACACCCAACACGACGCACCACTGCCATCATC
Organism: Anarhichas minor; assembly: GCF_050575085.1. Lineage (NCBI taxonomy): Eukaryota > Metazoa > Chordata > Actinopteri > Perciformes > Anarhichadidae > Anarhichas > Anarhichas minor. The sequence goes on along the minus strand of NW_027466463.1, from coordinate 11,191,049 downwards.
TTATGCTCAGAGCCGCTGTGGCTTTGTGGAGCCGTCCGTGAAAGTGTGGCGTCGGTATGAGCAAGATGAAGAGGGGAAAAAGTGCTCCGATTGGAAGGATGGAGAGGGTGAATAGCCGAAAATGTTGGCCAGGATAGATCATGTGCTGCCATGCAAGCCTTAATGTGTTAGTGCAGCTCTCAGCGATCGTTCTTGGCGTAGCACTCCGAAGACGTGAGTGGACACTTTGTGTCCAAGACTGAATTCTAGCACTTTACATTTTATTAGCTGCAAACGTGGAACTGGGATAACTGTACTCACAAAGCCCACTGTCGATTCAGCCTCCAGTGTCCGTCCAATGTGTACAAGCTAGATTCTCCCCGAGCAAACCAACGCAGTTATTTCAGGGGAGCGTTGCCAAGGCGACATGTTTTGTCCCTTTTGTCCAGCGACCGTCTACCATGGCGTGTGTAACATGGGAGAGAGTTATTCTCTGTTCTGTGGAGAGCTCTGTGGCTGTCTCTGTCCCGACTGAAGGGGATACAGGACGGAACACTCTGGAAGCAAAGCATGAGTGTGTGTGTGGGCTGAGGTTGTCTCTAGTCATGTGGTGAGCAAGCCTTTCTAGGTTTAAGTGTAGAAAAACATCAGACGCTGTTTAGAAACTAATGTGCAAGGCTGTATCGGACAGAGTTGTAGTTTGTGCTGTGTGTGTGTGTGTGTGTGACTCAATGCACCTGGGCCCGATGGGGGTTTGACTGCAGAGTCTGTGTCGGCAACAGGTTTTGCAAGGTTTGAAAAAAAAAACCCTCCGCTTTAGCCGTCTGGAGTTAACACTGTTGAGAGAAAGAGGTCTTATAATCACTCAGAGGTGAGGTAAAGAAACATGAACAGAGGCCGCCCAAACACAACTGTGTGAATACGCTGTTCAAGGTGTTTTAAGTGATGTGAGAAACACGCCATACACACACAATCCATTATCGCCTCGCGGTGAGGGCAGGTAGGTGGGTGTAAAGAACTCTCCAGCCTCAACAAAGACACGCGAGTTCAAATGATCAACACCTACACTCTAATAACGGCTTTGCTAATGTGGTCCTGAATATCCCACACAACACCCAGCTGCCACTGACCTCGCATTGACCTAATTGTAACCTTTTCGGACTGACGCACTCGCACACCCCCCCTCATCATATGATCTGGGATGAAATAGTTGTCTTTGCAATGTCTCAATCTCTGTTGCAGCCTCAGTTTTTTTCTTTTTGCTCTGAAACTATGTTATGTACAATATTTCCTCACTTTATTTGGAGGCCATTGGAGAAGACGTTGCACCTTGTGTTCTGATACCTCAATTGTTTTTTATCCCCGATTGAACATGCACAGTACACCTGCAAATACGATGAGTCTACCTATTGAGTTGCACTGCACAAAAGGCCCATTCAGAGGCTCTTGAATCGCATTTGCCTTTAGAATGTATTGACTGCAGTTGACTGTCTGTTCCACAGCCATATCCCTCATTATTCCAAGGAGAACATGATGTTCTCATGACATTTCAGCTGTTGAAGTCATTCTCATTTCATCTTAACTCAATTCATTTCCGGTGTTTACTGGATTTGTAATGGCGGACCGCCGCCCCACAGCACAGTCCAGGAACTGAGAGAGTTTGGACGAACTTCCCTCCTTTTCCCACATATTTGTGTTCTTTTAACCTGAGGCACACTATTCTGTTCCCTCTCTCCTGCATCTTTCAGACACGAGCACATACAACCGCTGAGCAAGGTTTGCTCGCAAACTTGTAAGAGATTTTGACGTGCTGAAACATGCATAAACTGGGCTATTTTTAACCAATTTTGAGGAGCTTTTGTTGATTTGGGTATGACGATAGCTTTCTAGGGAATGGATGAGTGGGCAGGGCCTCTGAGCTGTGTTGTTGCCTTCAGGCACTCTATGCAGGGAATAAGTGGAGGCTGACTAACCCGTCCCATCAAATTAGGGATACTTAGAGGGGAGCTCCAGTCTTCCACTCGCAGCACGGCATGGGAAACAGAGTGGAGAGGGAAGCTAAGGCTGCCTGCAGTACACACGTTTGTGTTACAGTACAAGATGGATAGATGGATGCTTTAGGGTTGAAAGGCGGATTGGAGAGAGAATCAGATGATTCGGAGGGAAAAAGGGTAAATGGGATGTCGGTCACAGCTCGTGTTGATAAGACGGTGTACTCCCTCCATATTGGATCATTGTGGTTTGTTTACAGAGTGTGGGTCCTGGGTGAGGTGTGTGTTGGTTTTGTAGAGATATGGTGCGTGAGAGTCTTCTTTAACCCCTGCCCTTCCTTCCCCATGGTTCCAGTAGGAACTGATCTGCTGGAATGTAAACAGCCATGGATTACAGTGGGGTCACTGTTCCCATCGCACAAAGCCACAAAACCATGGGAACAGCCCTTCATACAGCTTGTAATCATCAGGGTCTCCGACACTGTAACGGCCACTCAACCCCCGCATCCAAAAAAACTGTCGCCCAGTTTACTATATTTATAGCGGGACATTCCCTTGTTTTTGTTTTCATATCCAGAAATAGGGAATGTTTTATCCCAGGACTTCCCGAGCTGTGGGCTGGGGGAGGCTGACCACAATGAGGCTGCAACACACAGGAAGTTATTCTCCCCAGTTTTGTTTTTCAACCACTGTGCAGGTATCACGGCCAACCAGTAAGAGGTGAATGTGCGTCAACCAGTGGGAAAATATCCATAACATGGCTTCGCTAATGTCAAGGTCTTCTCTAGTGCTGACCGGTATATCGTGTTTTAATCGTCAGAACGATATGTGACGCAAAAGACGGCGTGAAACACGATGAATAAGCAAATAACCGAAACCCTGTATTCAACGGGCCCTGGGGCTAAAGTACTTATTATCACACTGCAGCCCCTGCTCTGTGTTGGGGCTGTGGAGGAGCTTTACACACACACACACACACCCATGTCAGTGAGCAGCAGATCATAGAGGCTGCAGTGGAGATGGTGAAGTGAAGCAGGTCAATTCAAGATTAACTGTTACTCAAGTTGACAACAGCTACGCTTGTTACTGTAAGTGATTGCAATAAAACCTTCACAAGTGAAAGTCAATCATTTATAGATACACCTGTATTTAGTGTACGTCACCGGGGATTTTTATTGTGGAATGGATGGAGTGAAGCGGTGACGCGCTGTTGTTGACAAAGTTGGAGTCATGAAGGTGTTGCCGTCTTGGTGCGGACTAGTGAACCTCTGTTATCACAGGGAGGACTGAGGAGAGGATGAATCACTTCTCATGACTCATGTCTGTGTTCTATATTCTTTATAAACATCACTCAGGAATATCATTTAGTCTATTGACATTTTAGATTGGTTTAAAGTGAGATATTATCGAGTTGATATAGTGACTTTGCTTTTATTACTGTTGCTGCTGTAGCAACATTTAGTTGTTTTTAAAATATTGAATTCTAAGAAGCAGGCCTACATAGGGTCTAATATGCACATTTCAATATTTGTTTATTTATAGCAAGGCATATCTATATCGTAATATTGAACAATGTTATTGCACATCCCAGATTTTCCTCACATCGTGCAGGCCTAGTTTTGTCGACTCGAACCAAGCACCGTGTGTTTCAGCCACAGTCTCCCCGTCAGATCCAAGCCGAGAAGTCTACCGTGCTCTGTTCTCATGAGAGCCGATTGACCCGACACGGACACAACACGCTTACAGACTGCAGCGTCTACAGATATCAGGCCAGAAGCCATTTGGTAGTCTGTGATGCATCGTACAGCCCTGCTTAAGCAGAGGGGCTTTGCTGTCCTCCAAGTGACCCAACATGCAGGTCCCCTTTCCAACTGAGCGCGTTGCTTTCTGAAGAGACACGGCTTTACCATTACCAGGAGAGTGTGATTAAGCTGAAGACAATGAAAGGGCTCGGTTGTATTTTTCACTTGATCTACGACCAATCTGGCTCTCTGTCGGCCTTTTCCTTCCGACTTTCCAGTGCCTTGTCTGTGCTCTTCAGTTTTTGCTTTGGCTTTAGCACTACACCGTTCCGGATGTGGCCACGATAAAAACAATCTTATCTCCTGAACTTCACTGTTTGAACACTTCAACTCTTTACAGTCACCCTGTCTGGCTCAGGACAAAGTCTGGTCTCTAAACGCTCCTGTTTAAACTCCTGAGTTTGGCCTGGTGTTAGCCACTAATCTACATGGCACTACTTACTTTTATTGTCTTTTATCTTTAATAGTGTCATTTAAAGCTATTTGTGTTATTAGTGTACAGACACACGTGGAGAGCTGCCCTGAAATAAGACCTCAGCTGATTTGACACAAGTTAATTGTGGTTTTGGTCTTGTTCTAATGTTTCATGCTTTCCAACTGACCTCCCCCTTACCCGCTCCCATTCTACAGTGTGTGTGTGTGTGTGTGTGTGTGTGTGTGTTCCACAGCCAAAAGACCTAATGAGTCTAAAAATAATGGCTTCAAATTACAGTCAATAAAACAACGATGTTCTCCAGTATGCCCTCTCAAACACACAGAAAAGGGGGACAAGCTGCCCCTCTTTGATTGGATGAGCAGAAAGTGCTCATGGGACTGAATTCATTGACCTGGAAATGCATAGACAAATTGGTGCGAGTCGGACCATATCAATAAGAAGTCATATATCTTCTCTTCTCATATCAGAAATGTATCATTTTAGTTCATCATTTTATTCGTCATTATATTTTATTATAAGGTTCTTTAAGCTTTAACTAATGTAGGCTGGGAGCAAGTGGCGACAGTCCTTGTGTTCAACCCAGTGGTCTATTATTATATTGGTGCTCACTGTTGCGTGAGCCTGTGGACGGGATCATTTAACACAGGGCACTCGGTCTATCGGCACCAGAGTGCAATAGTATTATATTGCTCATGGCAAATGGTTTCTCATAAAGTATCAGTTTTCTATTGATGTAGGATTCCAGTTGATGGAGAACTTGTACTCTCTTTTAACTTTTTCTTGTGGAAAACGATTGCCATGTTGGGTTGAGCACAAGGCTAGATGGCGGTCCATGGTGAGAAAACCTTTTTTTCAGGATGTCTTTTTACCGTCCTCTTTGTACCCTCCTTCATTTTCTTGTTCTTTTTAATGATTTCCAGCTATTCATTATCCAGAGAAAGGCTGGCTCCAGGAGGCTTTGGCTGAACCAGTGTCCACTCCACTCGCTCGGTCCCCACTTTTACTTTCCCATTACTCATGATTCACTGTTCCTTCCTTTCGCCTCCTCACTTTCTCTTATTATGCCACTCTCTTGCATCTCTGTCTTTCATTCCAGCTCTCTCCGGCCAGTAAACCATTTGTGTTGGAGAGAGCAGCCAGCTGTATTGTGTAACTTCTCTCTCCCAAACCCTCCCTTGTCTATAAAGCCAAACATGGCCGGCCTGACTGACTGCTCGCTCAGTTTGTTCTAAACACTAGAGCAGGACACTCACAAAAGGTTTCATTTAAAGCATCAGGCTGAGAGGTTAGCCTGCCCTGAGACGGGCTCTAATAAAACAGTCGGGTAGGTGGGTAGGTGTCTGGATGTGCGATGGTGGGGGGTGTAAGGACGCTGAGACACTAGAGAGTGAAAATACTGCTATTGTGAATTACACACTGATGCACACCACTGTAACCCACCTGTATGTTGAGGTCATATCTGGTATTGAATAACATTTGGCAACGCAATTTCTCATGCTCGCGAGCTATAGCTGTGTGTTACATCACTGCAGTACGACATCTCAGTTGGATGAAGTCCAGTTGTAACCTGGCCCCAGACCAAGTGTCTGATACTGCTGCCTTGTGATGGCTTGCAGTAGCCACAGCTGCAGTTGAATGTCTTTCCGAGTCGCAACAGGTGCAGGTGTATTGGATGACCTTTCACCTCAGCTTGGCGACTCGCTAATCCAACCACCTGTTAAAGTCGGAGCTTTGCAGACTATTCTTTTAGACAGAAAGAAAGTGCAACCTTGGAGTTGGGTTTGGTATAGTTCTGCATCTAATGATTATTTTTTACTGATTAATGTGACGATTATATTGATGAATTGTCATTTGAATACAATAGCAAGGGTATAGACGTATGTAGATAGAAATATTTAATATGCAGGTGAAAATATCTCAGGAGTAGAAGAAGCTCTTACTACCATTTCTGGGCCTTATTATTTCATCTTTAGGTCTTGCTTGTAAAATCCCCATAACCTGCAACCGTAAGTATGTTGGCTTATTAATAATTGTTGTCTGGTGAGCCTCTCGCTCTTTAATAACCCACTCCAGCTTCCTCAGGATCAGGCCCAAAATGCCGATTTCCAGCCACCATGGACTGGCCTACCTCCAGCCTCAGCACCTAATCAGCTTAGTGCTCTCTCCGCCGCGCTTTCTCTCAAGAGAAAGAAACAAAAGATGCCCCCTCTATATGAATAAACTCCAGCACTTTGAAATATTAACTACTTAATTAGTAAAAAAAACTGTAAATTATAAAAACACAAATATGAAATGGGCGACTTGTTGCCATCTTGTTTTTCTTCATCAACTTTGAGCTGTTCTGGCAACATATTGTGTTCAAATAATACATAGACATTGTTGACAAGATTATTATCAGACATATGCAAAAGTATTAAGATGCCCAAACTAGAATACAAACTGTAAATCTTTTGTTGTGTCTGACGGTTTGTATTCTAAATCTCTCCACGGACATCACTAAACCTCAATGCTTAATATATTGTCTGGTTTAACCATGAATGTGTCGATTACATACAGTATTATATGTACATAATGCATTCAAGTAGTTTGGTTTACGGTTAAACGCTTTACCTGCTGTCAGCACTGTTTTGGGCAGGTTAACTGCTAACTACCGGCTCTTCAGCCCTGTGGAAAAACTGCTGGCTCCGAAACCGAGGTATTAGCTGAATTCCCAAAGGAACATTTTCCCTTCCCTTCTGCCTGATGGGCTAATTTGCGTTGACTTAGGCTTTGGCAGACTTGCAGTCATTATCGAAGAGGTAGTGGAAGCCTGACTGCACTCTTATGTAATGTCTCTTCACACAGTGTCGACTGAGTTGCAGAAACTAGCTTCTTGTTAGTTGTGCTTGATCTTGTATCTTGATCAGAATAGTTTTCATTGGGACCATGCGACTTTACAATTGCAACCGCATATGATGAGTGTCCGTTCACCTCGGCCTACTTTCCAAAGTGCTGTGTCAGAGCACCGTGCGGGTCGCTGCAGTAATCCAGACACTGATGTTTTTGGGGCACACTGTGATCTTGGAGCCAATTTTGGTTAAATTAAGCAACTATGGCGCTTCGATCATTTCACGCCTATGACAGAGGGACCGTTTAGCCACTACGTAATAATTTGCTTCAAAGCCTGGCACTCTTCCAACTTTCTTGGGGCTTGCTATCATGTCGTATCATGACTAAAAGTAACTTTTTCGTACATATTAAAATAACTTCTGAAAATTAAAAACATGCATTTCAATTCATCAAATGGATTTGGTATCTCGCTCAGCCTTAGTTAGTTAGCGCTGACTAAAGTGGAGAGTAAACACTAGAGCCAAGTAGACATAACGGAGGTCGAAGAAAGAAGTTTACACATGTAAACACATTTAAAGTCAATATGAGGCATAAGTGTGCAGAGCAGAAAGAAGCACCTTGACGAATGTTCGATGGAGTTCGATAGCAAAGAAAAGGAAAAAGTTACCCATCTGGAAAACCACACATACTCGCAGCAATTCTACTTCGTCTGAGTCTCAACAGCCAACGCAACATGACACAACTCGATGGGAGCACCTGTTTCTGCAGCCGCCCGTCTGCTCTTTCACCACCTAGACACAGACTGGCTGATTTCTCACAGTCAGTCTGTGTGTTTCAGTATTATTCATTTGTTAAAATGATATGCGTTACATAAACACAATTGACGACGCTTCAATTACAATTCTGTATGTATAGTAGAAAAAGGAAAATAATGTACTATAGATAAATAGTTTTATTTTGCACCCACTCATGCATTTAATTATTCTGGGCTTGCCACCACTGCTGGTTGCCAAAGCTCTGGTTCACGTAGCTCAAGTACAGCTGCATCTGATTGACCTATCCTAGCCGCTTCTTTGAAAAGAACCCTGCTGTATTTGCCGGAGTAAATGGTTCTTCATCCTCCAACTCTCCCTCCTCTTCTTCCTCCTCCCCTGCATTTGTCGACTGCTGGCCCTCTAACACAGCATTAAACCACCCACTCCCTCTCACCATTCTCCATAAGAGATGCAGCGCTGCTAACCACCCACAGTCCTCGCTGAAATACCTGCTACAAATATGTGTGAAATGCGTGGTGTTTGGACTTTTTCCTCCGAATATTGTCTCGATACAGTGCCCTCACAATCGGCCTTCACTGCGGTGCAGATGCCTGTACCGTAGCATTCATTTGAACGCATACCAGTGGAGTGAGGTGTGTCTGAGAATGCCTGGAGGACTGTTGGCCCTGTAACAGAGATGTCAGATATCCACCATATGGTTTAGTCTGATTTTATAGAGCTATATGTTTATCTACAGTACGGGCACGGGTTAGGGTCGGTATTATAAGTGAGGCTATAAGGTAAATGCCACATGGGATTGTACTGGCTTAATGTTGTCTCGATATTGGGGTGTAATTATAGGGCCGTGAGGACTCTGGAACTGTGATGATTGTAATCTTGTCCATGACCAATCTGTCAGCTCTAGTTCCTGGCCTGATTGCAATGTATATCTGTGTTTGTATAACTATTGTGGACTTGGGGATAGAGAGCGAGCGAGTGAGAGAGAGGGCGAGAGAGAGGTTTGATATTCCTCTTTAGCAAGACTGAAGGTGACTCCATCCGTCTGGCACCTGAGGACATTTCCCCCGCAGCTGGTTTCTTGGGCATGCTCACTGGTATCAAAACTGTGTGTTTACCTCTGTTGTCTGATGTTGCTATGGAAAGACTCATTGCATAATTGCTGTTATCGGTAATGAGCAGAGGATGTTGGACCCTGAAGAGACCTGATTCCAGGCCATGTCCGTGAGTCGGGATGAAGCGGTGCCAGTTCATCAGCTTTCCTTTTGGTTTCCATGTCGTCAGTGATCAAAGTCTAAATGCCTTTGGATGCGGCGTTACGAACTTGAGGATCCTGCCGGTACACGTCCAAGAGTAATGTAACCTAATGAGCGAAGTTGTAGCTTTTGAATTTGTCACAACCAACGTTGGCAGACAAACTGGCACCTAATACCAAATAACAGATGTTTCTGATCAACTTGCAGGTGTTTATAACTACCTTGGGCATTGAGCAATACACGGTGTATTTGGATACTGATACGATATTAATGAGAAAATGAGGCGAATGTAATTTAAAAACAAAAAAGATGAAATATTTGACTCGGCTCACATGATGAAATGCCATTTCATTCCCTCATGCTCCTCTCAACTGAGTCACTTTAGCTGCACTTTTACTTTCCATGACTAAGAAATGAGTCTGTCAAACCCAAAAATGTTGATGGCAGAGGGAGAGAATTTGCTTCTCAACCAAAATTGAGAGTAGATCATCAGCCAGCTGCCAAAAGAAGCAAATATTTCTCCCGCTGTGTCATAAGGGAGAATGGGATGTTTTGCTAAGCTGCGGAATGGCTGAGAGTGGAGGAAGCCAGGAGCGATAAGGCATGCTAATTATCATCTCCTAAACAGAGTTGGTTCCTAATGAACACTGTTGTAATGATACACACCATCTGGACAGAGATCACAAGACATATGAATACTATATGGAGAGGAGAGTTGGGACGAAACTATGCAGTGGATCAGTTGTAGTTGCTGAGTGGGTAAACTGGGAATACAGTAGTGTCTCCGTTCACTTGCATTGAAAAAGAGATTTCTTTTTTCTTTTTTTTTTTGACCACTTAAAAAAATATGAATTATGCTTTTAGATGTGAAGCAAGTTTTCTAATTAATAAATTAAATACTCTTATGTAGATGATGCAAAAATTGAGAATATTTTGATTTGATGTTTGCACAGTTCTGGTGAAGACTAGTACTGTATGATAGCTAAATAAGCTAATTTGGCTGCTGCTTTCATTGTGTGTGTGTGTGTGTGTGTGTGTGTGTGTGTGTGTGTGTGTGTGTGTGTGTGTGTGTGTGTGTGTGTGTGTGTGTGTGTGTGTGTGTGTGTGTGTGTGTGTGTGTGTGTGTGTGTGTGTGTGTGTGTGTGTGTGTGTGTGTGTGTGTGTGTGTGTGTGTGTGTGTGTGTGTGTGTGTGTGTGTGTGTGTGTGTGTGTGTGTGTGTGTCCACTGGCCCAGAGAAACCAAATCTCTGTCTCCCCTTGAGACTCCATGTCTCCCATCCAGACAGTATTCATATTATTGTCTGAACAGCGACTAGAATAAGTTTATGCTGGTTTCATAATTTCCTTGCTCTGATCACAAAAGGACATTTGTTTGGGCCTCTTGTCTCTCGGTCATTTCCTTGTTGAGAGTTAACGGGAGGAGTGGCTCTGTGGACTGTGGCGGCTGACAATCCCACATTGTGTGAACTGCTGCAGCCTCACAAAGGGCCCATTGTGGAGAGCGGTGGCCCGGCAAGAGGGGACTGGGTCTAGGCTAGGTGACAGAGAGGTGTGGGTTCCAGGGGCCTGGGTCCGGGGGCTAGGGCCGTGTATTGGTGCTCGGCTGACACTGTGTTTGGGGCAGGGAGGCTGCACACGTGTGAGAGGAGTCCCGTGCTGCTTTTATACATACTGTACTCTGACAAAACCACCCACTTTCTGTAAGCTCTCAAATCTCACTCGCAGGTGAGCAGCTTTGTGAAAATAGGTTTTTAATCAGAGCTGTCAATCTGATTTATTTTCAGTGTCCTAGAGAATCTGATGCTGAGATTATAAAACTGTGGGCTTAAGCTGCTTGTACAACTGTTCCCAGAATTTGAAATATTTTGCCGTTTATCCTCCTCTGACTCCAGCTCAAGGACAAGCCCCCATGTGTGGTGTACTGTAGATTTGTTTACTCAGACAGATGGCCGAGCAGTTCAAAGTCAGAGTACACCAAACCCTTCTTTTTCTGCTGCGCTGCTGTTCTCCTTGACCACCAGTTTGAGACTTAATCTCCCCTTCCTCACCCAAACCTCCTTCCTCTCCACATGTCTGAGAGTGACAGGGCTCTCAGGTCAAGCTGACGCCGGTCTCTCTGTCCAGTCTGAAGCAGGCCTAGGCCCTCGCCCAGCTGTCCCAACGTCTATGTGTCCGTCTGTCTGTCAAGCCCGGCTGTTGCCCTGGCCTCTCACCTTAGTGTCAAGAGCCCTCTGTGATTTAACAGCCATGGCTACAAAAAAAAAAAAACGGTTACTTGCTGCCTCCGGTTTTTCTCTTACTTAGTTCAACCAAAACTACTGTGTTCCAATTTGTTGTGCCAGATTTTGACTGTGCTGTCTGCTACAATATAGACAGTGGTGAGAGAGTCAAGAATGAAAGTGACGTTTAACAGCGATGAAGTAAACAGGGCCTCTCATCTACCCTCTGGGTTGGATTACCACAACCCTTTGACTGTTGACTTCTCTGTCCACATTAGAGGCTTCCAATGCTCCGTTGCTGACAGGCTCTGGTTATGCTGCACAAATTGGGTCCTTGAGATAGATTTATTAAGGCAATAGCAAACATTGAACGGGATGCCTTTTTAATTTGGTTTCCATCTCTATCTCCTAATATATTCTGATTTGCAGAGGGCTGTAATTTATCATCTGTGGCTACTTGGTGCTGGAAACCACTGTGGGCATTTTTGGTGTCTATAATTCTGCCTGTATGTTTAGTGCAGTGAAGGTAGGGCCCAAGAGCAGTTCAAACAGCCACCCATGCCCAGTGTGCTTAGTCATGCAGTACTCATTTACTTTACATTGAACAAATATAAATCCCTCGGTTTAACTAGTGCGGCTTCTCCCGTTGCTGGCGCCAGTCATTTGGAGGTCAGACAAAGCAGAAGTCAGTTTTCTGATCTAGTGATATTCGGGATATGTGTGCAAATATCTACTTTCTGTAAGTACTGTAAGTCAATTTAAGAATGCATCTGCACAAGTACTTTGCATGTAGAAAAGCATCATTTACAAAAACTGCATGACTAGGCATAACGGGTTAGTTTTTGAGTGATGCATTGCAATGGCCTATGAATAGATTATTTTATGTGTTCCAAGTTGAGGTAGCACGCCTCCGTTCATTGTAAATGAGGCGTGCCGACATACAAAGCCACTGCATGCTTGCATAAACCTGGATGTGAAAACCTTGGGTCGCCGTACACAAAGTAGTGTTATTGTGGAAGCCTTGTGGTCACGTTATTTATAACTGACAGATGGCATCCATGTCAGTGTGCATAGTTGGGTTTAGGCATCAGACAGATTAAACTCCAAACTGCTCAGTGAACCCGTGAACTTTCCCTGTTCTTCAGTCCTTTTTTCAAAGGTCCTTTCAGGCTCTTTCTATTGGCACAATATACAACGTGTCTGACTGTGTAGATTTGGGATGAACCACCAACAGGCTATATTCACATTGGAACAGATGCAATATGAATAATCTTGAAGTAAAACACTCTGGTTCATTTGATAAATAATGTAAATTAATATGATTTTGTGTCTCTTTTTTTTTTGTACGCACCTGATTCTAGATGGCAACTCATTCTAGCTCGATCAGATTTCTTTGAACAGCTACTGCGTCATTATTACTGTGGTGATTCTGGACTTAAGCCTAGACTGAGTGACGACTGTTAACAATAATGTCACGCCGAGGCCATTAATGTTGTGAACGACTACCTAATTTCCCTGTCTGAAATCCCAGTGATTATTGCCAGAGCGATACTTTCCTTTTACAAATGGAGCTAGTGCAGTAAAAAAAAAACTACATACTGCATTTATGATGCAATTACGTAATTATCCTCTTTTTAAATGCTGCGTTCCATCTCGCAAGAAACAAAAATATCACATGGAACCCTAACAAGAACATTTTCTTGTGCACAGACTGTGATTATATCAGTGTGTGTGTGGTTTGCCAAGCTTGGCAGGAAAAATCATTGCTGGGGCGGATCGTGTGAGAAGACGGGACCATGTGGAGGGATATGTGGGCTCGTCTGTTAACTTCACCACGTAACACTCTTATCTGTGTGTCTCTGTTGTGTCCTACAGCCCAGCACTCTACCTCAGGGTACGATCAATATGAACCAGTGCTCCGACGTCATCGATGGAGAGTCCAGGACGGGTCAGAAGAACTCTCTTTGCATCCTGACCCCCGACAAAGAGCACTTCATACGGGCTGAGTGTAAAGAAATTATCAACGGGTAAGACGTAATAACCAGGAATGTGATCTGTTAATGTAGGAATTACAAATCTGCTATTATATCTTCATATAGATATGATGTAGAATAATTGCCTCGGATGGGCAATATGGGTTTTGTTGCTCTCTATATTGGTTTGAATGAATAGGGATGACAGAGACTTGGACATGGGAGAATAGTTGTGAGCAGCTGCTTTTGCTGCTAAAACCGCTCTGCCCTCTGCTGTTTCCTTTGGGTTGTGCTTTTTTCAGAGCCTCGCAATCCCCACTGCAGTGACGGTGCACATTCTTGGACGGTTCCCTCTCCCTGCCTCTCTTGGCTTCTACCTGTGTTCACAAACCCCCCCCCCCCCCCAATATGCCGGGACACAGATCACAACACACTGACGCAGTACAGAAACATATGGAATTCGATTTTTAGTCATTTCCAGGCCTGGAGAAATATGGAAAGAGAAAAGAGAGAATGGAAAATATTTGTTTGCTTATCTTGAAATCCCGAATTTCTAAATATAAATTGATCATACAAGCGGGCGTTTTTTCATGGTATTTGGAGCAGACAGCCAGCCAACGCAGCCCAAATGTTTGTCAGTGTGTGACAGAGCGCGGGCCAGAAGGAGCTTGATGTCTTCGACAGCAAGGCTGGCGTGCAACTGAACACACACTCCTACGCAGAGCTGCCTTTGCGCCTGTACGTCACAGCCTGCAAAAACAGCTCTGCCCCAAGTGCAAGATGTTTGACAGTGAGCTGTCGTCCAACTGTCTGCGTAGGACTCTGGACTGAACGGCCACAATGGGTAACTGCACTGAGGGCTGGGTTGATAATCCCAGATATAAAGCCTCCAAATGGGGAAAGAAAGCTTGATATGCAAAGTTTGTGTTCGACATCTCCAACATGGGGGGTAGCTGCAACTGTAGGCCATATAAAAGGCCAAAAGCATGGCACCCGTCTCATGCTCCTCTCCCCCACTGCTGCACATTTAGTGTTTCTGCACTGCACTCTCCCTCCCTGACTGTAGAATACATATTACGGCTGTTCTTAGGGAACTGTGACTCACAACACCTACTCTCCGTTATGCTACCTGCTCGAGCGCTGCACACCTCCCACTCTCCCACCATCTGGCTCCCATGTGCTGGTTGTGGGTCACCACACCGTCATGTTGGCCCTCGCAAATGTTGCCAATAACTGACAGTGTTGTAACAAAATATATTCTTTTTGATGTCGTTCCTGGTTATGTTAAGCTTTTATTAATTATGCTACAGTATAATAACAGGGCTGTGTGGACACTCATTGATTTATTATGACAGTTTGTAGTGTGACAATCCACAACAAAGGTTTTAAGCTCTTTGCAAAATGGGCGTAGGAGAAAAATATTTGATAATGCAGGAGTGTTGTGTACCACAGTCACTGACTTGACCAGTGGTTTCTGTATTGCATGAAGTTCTATATTTAAAAATTACATGAAAATATGTGGTAATCATGACGGCTATTTTCAGATTATATTAGTTAGTCTTGAGATCAATTAGTCCAGATGTGTTTTAGTTATATTTTGTCCACTTAATCATTCAAATTTTTAGTCAAACTTTAGTTTTTAGTCGACTAAGACTTTAGATACTTTGTCTTAAACCGTGAACATTTTAGTCTAGTTTTAGTTATGACCAAGAATGGGCATTTTTCTGGGCTAGGATGAATCCAGATGATTTTAATTGAAGATGCACATGCATACATATTACCTTGTGTGGAAGTAGAATGATGGCGCTACAGCAGAGTAAGATGGCACAGAGGCAATACAAAGCTGAAAACTGTGGGAGTATTATTTGTGCTGTGTAGTAAATAATGTATTCATGCTTTTTAAGCACAACACTTAACTAAATCCACAGTGGCTAATTTGATAATCGTATCCTTGTGAATTGCCTTTTTAGTAACACACAGAGCAAAAAAAGCAAACGTTAATGATCAAAGATGATTAAATGTTACCGTACCAGGCCCAGGGGATTAGACCGTCTTTGTTGAGAGTATAGAGGGTGTTAAAGTTATGGTACATTGTATCTGTCTGTATCGGTTTGTGGTGTTGGGTCATGCACATGCTTTACCTGATAAGTGTATGACTCATGTTTACTACAGCGGACTTTGTCCTCCATATATTGATCCCCACACAGGTCCAGGGTATTTACAATCGGCATGTAGTTTCCCAAGAACAGCTCTTTGATTGTCTCACTACTCGTAGGTGGCAGGAGGCTCTGACTGTATACCCGCGGACCAACAAGCAGAACCAGAAGAAAAAACGCAAGGTCGATCCACCCACTCAGCAGGTAATGCACCTATTCACACACTCCATAGCAAAGTGCTTTTACTTTGCTCATTCTGAAGAAGGTGCGAGTCGTAAGCAACTAAATTCAGGTGTGAAATTTCTGCTTTGGATTTCTTGTTTCCGTTTTGTATCGATGGGCTCCTGAATGCAGCGTAATCCTGGCAAACTTCAACCAGAGGACACCCGTAAAGCAGAGAATAAGGATGCTGTTACAACTTTAGTGAGAATACAGATGAGCAGTATTTTGTGATTATTAGGTTTAGGTGATTTAAAGAATTTAGTCATATTGTTACCGAGTGCAGCAACAATTCTGAAGCATATTTAGTTTGGTGCATCTGTGCTTGTTTGACATCGTCTGCCTTATAACTGAAGTATATCCAAATGACAGATAATGAGTGTCTGCTAGTATGATGTCAGGCAAACTTTTAAGATGGATATGACTTCATATCGACACTGTGAGATAAGTTGAGCATTTATAAGTGATCCCCACGTGGCAATTGTTCCATTGCTACAGCAAAGAAAGAACATTCATATATTATTAGGGCAACATGTGCTGTGGAAGTATGCAGTATGTCAAACTACACCAGCTGTTTTCACCCTCGAGAGAGGGAGAGGGAGAGAGAGAGAGATCTATCGTTTTTTTCTGCCAGCAACATGATGAACGGTTCATGCTATCCATATTTCCATTCTTGAGTCACATGATGCGTCAGTCTCGGTGGTCGAATAGACTGCATTCCACATACTCCTAAATGTATTTATACGTCTAGATACACTTGGATCATTTGCAGTTGTCAGTGGTAAAGAGTGTGAATAACAAGTTTACACAACTGGTCACCTACTTCACATACATGCACAGTTTTACCTGGCGTGAAGGCTGCGAACAAACGTGGGCTATCAGAATATTCCTGATATCATTATCGATAAAATAACATTCAGCAGTAACTTTCGGCAATGGGACCATGATCCTCTCACTTATGCGTTTGGTTGGTCATGGCCAGTAGAGGCCGTCTTACCTGCCAGGCTTTTGCCTGTTCAGTCACTGATCTTGTGTAGCTGGTCAAAACAGATTGCTTTCTAAGTTGACGCTTGTCGTCAAAGAAGTCAAATTCAGGACTTGAAGTTGAGTTCTGTAAAAGTATCCTTACCAACCGATCCAATTTCTCCACGGTAGTTAGACATAAAATAACAGGACTAGGTAAAGCTTTATTACCATAATATTTGTTTCAATAATGAGATGAAATATAGGCGCTTGTTATAAAATATCGTACAGCCCACCCACCGTGGGATACAGCTTTCCCCATTTTCTAACCCCATTTTGACGAGAAGCCAAATTTGTGGTGAGTGCGCACAAAGTCCTCTCTGAAGTTCATTGTCTGGTTTCTCTAATGACGGCGCCCTGAATCCGACTGTGACCGCGCCAGGCTGACACTAACAAGGCTCATTTGCAGAGGGGCAGTGGTGAGACAGTGATGACCATGACTGTTTACTTTCCTCTGTGTATATGAGTGTAACTACTACAAATTACGTTTTATCACAAAAGGTTCCTGGTATCTGCTTTAAACACCAATATAGATCAGAACAGGAATACATTGTTTTCTTGCATGTATGTGAAATAACAGTCGAGGCCAAGCAACATCATTTTTGGCTAATGTGTGAGGGTGATTAAGCTTCCACTGCTCGTCTCATGTCAGTTTCTATTATTGTCTCGTGGGCTGTTTAGTTCTGGGATGGAAATGGCTCACATCTCCACCTTCCACAGTTCTCCCGCTTTGACTGAAGTTGCTGGAGACACGTGCTCGGAAACTGTTGTAAATGCTTGAGCACTGTAACATGTTTGTCCTTCTGGGTGGTGCCCCTAAATTGAAGCACCTGACCTTGAGTACAAAACGTATGACGGGAAACTTATTTGTGTGTCATTTTGTAACTGAACGGAGTTTTGACTTTCAGATTCTTGTGTTTGCTCATCAGCAACAAAAGGCGTGTAATAATGCTTCATGCCATAAATATGCATGAATTTGGCCTAAATAAGAAACTAAAAACCATAGTTCAACTAGTACAGAAACTGTAAATCATTGAGACAGATGGGTTTACCTGTATTGATTATAAATCAGCACTACATAGCAGGCATTAACATCAAAGGCTTTTTGTGATTGGCAGGGTGGAGAAACTGCAAGCCAGTGTTTTTCCACTGCAGACATGAACGGACACCCAGTGAGTTCAGCTTGGCCAAACCTTGTATCCTGCTTCACTCTTAGTGGCTTTGAAATTCTCGAATAAATTATTTTTTTGTTATAATCCAGATCGATCCAGGTGAAGGGTGATTTAAATAGAACATGCTTTTTGCTTCTCTACACTGATATGAGTGATTCTTGGCACAACAGCGTGTTTGTGGTGATTAAAGTCGGCTGTTTCTTTGCTTTGGAAATCTTTCTCCTCCGGTGAACTCAAATGCTGATGACCAACCAATATGTACTGGGGACAATGTACGTTTAATTTAGTTTGCTCTTTGTATTTATTACTCAGATGAAGATGACTTCTATGATTTTCATCAAGGGCTGTACTGAATAGGTCAAAGCTTCAAATCATCAATCATAATTTTGGCAGTCACATTCTAAATCAACATCCATTATTCATTTTGTTTAAACCTGGTATTTCTGCACAGTTGCAGATAAAGGTCATGCAACACTATTATTTGTAGAAATAGATTCCTGTGGTTGCTGAGTAGGACTGTTTCCACTCATGCGATTCAAAGATTTTCAATAACTCCAGAGCATTGTAAGGACCAAAAGTCAACATTTATTGGAAAAGTTGGATGTTATCATTTCTATTCTGCTTCAATCCATATTTGTTGCCGTTTAGCCTTTCAAAAACATCTTCACTGCCGTCAAAGGGAGGCACTCACTGAGTTATCCTCATTAAAGTTGATTTAATTAAAAACAAAAAAACAACAGTTGCAACGTCATGAAATATGACGACAGGCATACAAAGCTTCAATGAAAACCTCAATAGAAGCTTTGAATGTAAAACGATGACATTCAGTACAGCCCTAATTTTATTCTAGAGAATCTATTGCAACATATTCTGCCGCTGCAGAATGGAATATTTTTCTTCTTTTTTTCTGTAATCATCAATAAGACGGGTGTGTTTGCCAGAAATGAGCTCTTTGTTCGTTGTCTAGCTGTCGATCTCTTTCTCGTTTCGACACATCCTCCTTATCTCTTACCGCTCTTATTGTTATACCGTTAATAATACATTTTCTTTGGCTTTGTCTTCTTGATATTAGATGTACCTGACGCATACTTAAAAACCCAAGTAATAAAAGCAATAAAAAATAAATAAAAAATAAATTTCCTTTTATCAGAGTTTCACATTTCTTTTCAGTATTTAATTATTCTTCAATCTTTTTTTCCTCCTCGTATTCCTTTTCGTAGTCTCTCTGTGACCTTACCTCCCAATATGTCATTTCCTCTTCCCACCTACTCCTTCCAACCCAAACCCCCACCCAGGAGCCCGGCCCTGCCAAGGTGACGGTGACCAGCAGCAGTGGGGGAAGCATCCCTTGCCTGCCCAGCAGCATCGCCAGTGCTGAGCGTGTCCCGATGAGCCGTGCCACTCTGTGGCAGGAGGAGAGCCGCTGGAGCAGGGCCACCATCCCCTGCAGCCGCAGTGCCTCCTGTCTAAGCCAGCTGAGCCAGAGCCAACCAGACTCCAGTATCACTACTCAAGATGGTGAGGACTAAGAGGACAGCATGCAACTTCCTCAACATCCTGCATATGCTTCAGCTAGTGTTTCACTGTGATGAGGAAAACTAGGTTTAAAATAAATAAATAAAGGTTTTGGAAAGTTTGTTATCACTGCTTACATAAAGGCATTTTTAAGTCGCACTTACTTTTAGTCAACTTCTTCACTCTGTCGCTTAAGAATTCAGCCACTTGGCCAACTGTTCGGTGAAACTTGTCAAGTCACTATTTTGTCGTACACAGGTATGTAATGTATGTTCACATCTTTAGCACTATATACACACTGTTTTGGGAGTTTCATACGGGTTGCACTCTGTTCTTGCTTCAGATGGCGGCACCATGACCACCGGACGCAAGGTACGAGTGGAGAGCGGTTACTTTTCCCTGGAGAAGACCAAGTCGGAGCCTTCGCCACAGTCTCAGCCGCCCCAGCCACCCCAGCATCTGCCCTTGTCCTCTTCAGCATCTTCCTCCTCTTTAGGAGCTCTCAGTCCCAGGTACAACTCTGAGTCCGAATCCCAAACTTCCCCTTATCAACCCTCCCAAGATCCTCTCCCTTCTCCAGGTGCACTCGTTTCCCCCAGCTACTCCACCATCAGCTCCTCCCAGAGCTCGCTGGATTCCGAACCCAGCGTGACTACACCCACCTGGGAGGGACGCAGTGGTGGTGGAGGAGGAAGCATTTGTAGTGTCAGTGGGGGAGGAGGCCGAGTGGGCCGGCCTGGCAGGGAGTACGCGGCGCTGTCTGATGTGCCACGGGCTCGCAGACTGAGTCACCGCGAAGCCTTCCGCTCAGAAAAAAAGCGCCAAGAGCTGAGGGCACGGACCCGGAGTCCTGGCAGAGAGGAGGTGGCTCGGCTGTTTGGGCAGGAGCGCAGGTAAGAGCTTATGTATATGTGGCATGCTTGGCAGACTGCAAAAAAACATTCTACAGAGACATTTGAAGTCATGCAGACTCACTTGTGATTATACTGGCAGCCAAACATGATTAATAATCATCAATGCACCACTGGTTGTAAGCCCTTGACATAGCCTTAAAACATATAGATAGCATGCCAAGTAATCTATGTGAAGCTCATGCATTGCTTAAAGCATCAGCACTATCAGTTTCTTTTAGCACCACCCTGTGGCTGCTCTCCTTGAGACATTCCTGTATCTTGAGCACTGCTGCCTCCCCTAGCTTTACCAGTGGTTTGCCGTTAATGATTTGGGGATTGAAATGCACGTTTTACTTTCTTTTCTACTGATCTCTACCTTTTGCTCTTGCTACTTTGCTAGTTTGTTTTGTCGTTTCAATCTTTTCCAGGGGCTACTGAACAGGGCTTCTCGGAGCTAAACGCTCAACCAACCCTTCCGCCCCTCCTCTCTCAATGCTGTTCCCTGCTGGTCACCGCTGATTCCTGCTTTCTATCATTTCATCTCTGCCCTGCCTGGGAGAACACACACTCGCACCGTTTCATAAATACTTGATTTACTGTATATAATGTGCATACTCAAATGTACTGGTGGTTGGTAATGATGGTGGGTTTACATACTGTTTGATCTTTCTTTCTTGTGCACACACACACACACACACACACACACACACACACATAAAGTAACAAGTGCAGAGCCTTAAGGTAACGCTGTGTTGCAGTTGCTGCTTCTTAAATTTGTCTAACCAACCATCCTAATCATTTTTCCTTTTCTTCCAAAGTTTAATCTCATTATATAACGCCTTTTTATTCTTTGATGTATCTCTGGATTGGTCTCTTTGGGGATATTACCTCTACCTTTCACATTGTTGTCTATGAAAGTGTCTTTGAGTCTAGAATGATGTCCAAAGTCAAACTTCCTATGTATTTTGTAAGTGTTTTGCGCTAATGGCTGCAGTGCATTTTGCACACAATACATTGAAACTACTTGTATCCATTATGGACATTGATTTTGGCTCAAATTTGCTTTCATAACATGCTTTGGTCTTGTTTATATGCTGATTCTGCCACAATGTGAGGATTATGTGCTGCATTTTTAAGAAGAAATTTATTTATTTTTGTGCTGCAAAATGCCTTTTTTTTTTAAAAGAATGATTAAGATATTTAACTGATTGTCAGAAAATACTTTTTTGTCAAGTGAAATACTGTATGTACTGTGAATCCAGCACTTCTCTGAAAAGGATGGTCCCTTTGTGTCTGTCAGGCGTTCTCAAATCATTGGCAGATTCGAGGAGGGTCAGCCTGTAGACGTAAGCAGCTCAAATGAGCCCTCCGCTAACGCCACGTTAATCCAGAGACAAGGACGCAGCGAGAGGCGCTATCTGGCTAGCAACCATGTATGTTTTCCTCTTTCTTAATCCTGAACAAATAAATCTAAAAAGGTGTGAACTACCCAAACAATCCACTGAAGGGCAAATGTACTATGTAACGTTGATAAGGGATTACTTCTAATTTCTAATACTAATTCTATTTATAGGAGATGTCACTGGATGCAGGAAAGGATCGCTCGGTCCCTGATGTGTCCAGCTCCACTTGTGCTAATTTAAGAAGAGCCAAGTCACTGGACCGCAGAGTCACCGAGTCCTCGATGACTGTGAGTACAGACGGTATTTCCAAAGTATATTGTTGCCAAATGGACTTTCTTGTAATGTGCACTGCTCAGGGGGAATGGCATTATTTACTGGTCAGTGTACATAATTTAACTTTCACATGCACCCAACCACATGCTGCTGCATATACAATATTGAATTAGCATTAGTTTTCTTCAGTTTCCAAAAGTGAGATTAAAGTAGCCCTCAAGTTGCACTGGTATCTTCCTGACGTCTGACTCCTACCAGTCTGACAAACTGCCACTGATCCACGGTCTGTTCAGTAATGCAGGGGTGATCCAGTCAGTGTGTGGTCCGTCTCTCTGGGCTGGTTGCAGCTGCCGGAACCCCCGCCCACTCAGACGCACACATTTATGTGCACACCACTGCCGCCACTGATGATTATAAATAGCAAGCACAGAAGCAGCCGCAGTTGTGTAATATGTCCATGGGACAGACGGAAAGAAACAGATTGTCAACATATGAAGTGAAGGCAGTTAACCACCAGAATGACTCTTTGCCATGCGGTGACACCACACTTGATGAAGCTCAACAGAAAGAAGGTATTGTTGAGTGAGCAGAAGCCTGGTTTTGGATTAATGATTGACTCTGGAGTCTATAAACAGACTTGAGCTTGGTTTCAATGTGCAGCAGTTTGTGTTTCACACGGAAAGTCCAGCTCCCGCCAGTCCGTCTGTTTAGCTGGAGCCGAATATCTTCACTTGTACTTATTAGGCTGCGGTAGGGACTTAAATGTAAACAAATGCACATAAATGCAGCAGTGCTAAGGGGTGATGTCAATTTTATATTCTGACTACATCACATCAACGCTCGCATAATGACAACTTCCAATATAGTGACCGATCAGCACAAAATGTTTCAACAAAATATCATTTCATTAGTTTTGTTTATATTTGTACTTTGTTCTATTTGTGTGGTTGATGTTTAATCGGAAGTCACTTCTAAGTGGTGGCTGAATTTCCTTTTTTATTGATTTTTAATGAGTTAATCTAGTTGCGTTTATATAATATCACATCACTCTAATCTGTCTTACTTGCAGCCAGATCTGTTGAACTTCAAAAAAGGATGGATGACAAAGCTGTATGAAGATGGAATGGTAATTGGCTTTCATTGGTGGGATTACATGGCTTCTACTGAATACAATTATATTGTACTCATTGAGGCTCCGGTGAAATCAAATGAATGTTCTTTTTTCCCTCTCAGTGGAAGAAACACTGGTTTGTCCTGACAGACCAGAGTTTGAGGTACTACAAGGACTCGATAGCCGAGGAGGTAAACATCGTCTTCTAGAGACTGTGTGGTTTTGACTGTAAATTTGAATGAATAGATAATTAATTAAAGGACTTTTTTGTTTTTGTTATATCGTTTCATTTTTTTAAACTTTTTTAACTTAGGCTTTAGAACTGGACGGTGAGGTTGACCTCTCCACATGTTATGATGTCCAAGAGTTCCCTGTCCAGAGGAATTACGGCTTCCAAATCCTGGTGAGCATTGATTCTTCACGGCATTGATTGTCCTGTGTCGTTAATCACCAGTAGAGAAGAAACTCATTGTCAACACGCTCGAGCTCTGCCGCCTGCTGACGGTCTATAAACAGCCTTCGACAACATGCGGTGCAACTCCAGGTATCAGGTTTTGTCTTTCTGAAAGGATTCTTTGTCCGTAATGACGGATGTCTCTTGACTTGTCATCTCTCTGCGAGAGGCTGACATCATGGTGGTCTAAATCTGCTACAGCCGTCGGCAGCCCTGCTTGTCTCTCTGAACCATTTGTCCTTCATCCTGCACAATATGTTTACCTAACCTCTTGCATTCAAAAACCCCATCCGTGTCCACATTTGCTCAATAACACTTATGTTTAAAAAAAACAGTTATGTTACAGTAATTTAACTTACTAATTGCAGAAGAGTTGAGCAGTTGGATGCTGCAGTGAATTCTATGACAAAATGCTTTCGCTGTATAATCCTTTGGCCATTAAACATTTTTAGCACTTGTTGCTGGCAAAATACTTACCAGACACTTATAGCTGCTATGCAGTTCAATTGTTATCCATTTGATGTCAGTGTGGGTTTGGTTTCTGCTACATATAGATTTAAACTCACCATAATAATCTTATATTACGAGACTAATAACAACAAGGTCAGTTCTTTTCTTTACATTAGCTTGAAGCAGCTTAGCTGTTTTCTCCAGAGGAAGTCAGAAATAGAGACGTCAAAGGGATCGTTGTCTCTTTGGCTGAGAACAACATGGTATTGGTGTCGAGAAATGAATAACTCCAGTATTAATGTCTGCTCCCTCTGCTCCACGGTCAGACTGGAAGGGGACTGTGTCATGCAGTCAGAGCAGGTCAATAGAGTACAGGGTTGCTTCAACCCCATTACTGTGTCATCAGAAGCTTTAATGAGAAACTGTGTTCTTGTAGAAAACATTTAACTTCCAAGTATTTAAGGTTTAAGTTTAATGTATTGCACACACAATAAAGCTGTGTTACTAGCGAGTTATACTGCTCAGAACACTTTACTAAAAAATGTCATATTTTGCAATCTATGACATTAAGAAGAAAGGTCTCAAATAACTATGCAACTTTGTGTAATTGTAAACAGCTTAAACCAATTTTAAAGCAAGAGGCTATTAACATTAAATGGTTATTGCATATACATGATTAAAATCTGTTGTTTGATGTAATGGATTAGTAGCAGTTGTGCGTAAAGCAGCAAATTCACACCCATCCTAAACTACACACAAACTTGCTTTTTGTGATGCCGTAACAGCCCCGCAGGGTCTCGTGCGCTGGGTCTTCAGGGCAACAACACATTGTTTTCCACATTGTGGCAAAAGGAAGGGAAGTGGCAATCATAGACGACAAAATATTGCAAAGTTCTATCTAGATTTGAATACACGGTCAGATTGAATGTATTGCACATAAAACGCACACATCATCTAACTTGTTTAACAGCGAAACGGAGTAAAGCAAAGGAGAAGTGAGGCCAAGAATGTTTGTCTTTATTTCACGGTTTCTATTGTTGTTCTGCTGATAAAACTGCATTCTGAGAAGAAGTGTGTTCTTTCAAAATGTATTCCTGTTGGAGTTGGAAGTATTTTGCATTAAAGCTACTTTTACACGTACAATTAATAAAGAAGATCCTGAAGGGCATCTTATGCGGTGAATATAAATCTTCTACACACCTCTGGTTACAGTCAGTGAAAGAAGAGCAACAAGTGATTCTAGCATTGTCTTGGTAACTCCACTGGTGCACATCTAAAATACTATGTTAGGCTTGTACAAAAACAAGTGTCGAAAAATATATTTTAGTCATTTAGTCTCATCCCTGTCAGTCTTTTAAATGAAATGTCTGTTTTCAGTGTAAAGAGGGAGCGTGCACCCTGTCGGCCATGACCTCTGGAATCCGTCGCAACTGGATTCAGGCCATCATGAAGAATGTGCGACCCACTATTGCTCCAGATGTCACCCGGTAATACCCAAAGAGGATTAACACTTTAACCACTGGCAGATTTGACGGCTGCTTTTCTCCCATATTTCATTTTAATTCCTCTCTCCTCCTCACCCTCTCTTTCCTTCTTTCTCTTCCTCCCTCAACCGGTATTTTCAACCTGCTTCCAGGAAAAACATCTCTCTGAAACTGTCCGTTCTGAAGCCCAGGTTGGAGTGCTTGTGTGTTGAATATCTCCCTCCCCCCCCCCCCCCCCCCTCCTCGAACAGTGATGTAATTGCTCAGCGATGGCAGCCCCAGCGTGTTTGTCGTCCCGCCCTATGTCATGTGATTGTTGAGTAATGTCTCCCCGTCAGTTGTGCTACTGTAGAGACACACGCTGCAATCACATCAACATACTAGAATAGCCCGCCAGCCATCTGTTGATCAACAAGCAGAGAGGGTTTTAATGATTAATCATCATGTGGTTGTCCACTAACTTTTGGAAGTGATCACAGAACAAAATCACAACTGCAGCACAGACAGAAAATGTCTTGAGTGAATGGAGAGAAGAGCTGAGATAACTAACTGTTCCAAAAAAAACAGTTCACCTGAGGATTTTTTTAAAACCATCTAAAGATTTATTTTTTGTAGAGTGTTGCCTTTCAGATGGGTCATCACATCTGATACTGTGTACATGCACTGACCCGCACACTCTGCCAGTGTGTCTCTTAGGTACCTCTCTCCAAGAAGAGACGTGATATTTTTGGTATTTCTGCAAAGCGCCTCACAGACACCTCCTTTCTCATTCCTGAGCTCTGTTCCTTCTCATTTTCCCCTTACTCATACCTCCACACGCACAACGTGGTCAAAATAGATTATTCCGTCAGGTCTCTTTTTTTGTAATGCTCTGCCCCTCAACACTACTTAGTGCCAATCAAACGCATTCTTCACATTAAGCTACTAGTTTATACAAATAGCATTAACATAGCAACTAAAGGCAAGCGTCTGCCATCAGGCTTACCTCAGATCAAGAAGATTAACTCCAAAGTTGCTTTCAGCCTAATGCAGTGTTCCATATAAGCATTTTGATGTTGATGCTCTGACTTGGACGCATTTCACTAATTATCATGCTTCCAATGCTCTGCCACAAATATACGCATCGTTGTTTGTCCAGCAACGCTTTATGTAATACTAATGTAGCTTGATTTCAATGTATCTTCAGTTCTGTTAAAATCATCTTACACATATCCTCTTTCTTTTTTTGTGTGTTTTTGTTCATTCAGATCTGACGAGAAGACAAAAGCCCACGTGATGTTGGAGCCGTGTCCACAGGCCACCTCTGAGCCAAGTCCCAGTCCTGAGGCCCCCAAGTCTGATGTCCACCGACAGCCAGCGGGCAACAATGCCTCTGCCCCTCTGACTGAGCCCCGAAAAAGCCGAGTTCGTGAGCGCAGACGAGAGGGTCGCTCCAAGACTTTCGACTGGTCTGAGTTCAAAATAGAACGGAGAGAAAAGCCTGTGAAGGACCGAGCGGACACTGTCGACCTCGGCTCATCCTTCTCAACGACGTCCTCGTATTGCTCTCCTTCCTCTTCCCCTTCCTCATTAGCGTCCTCTCCTAGCTCTACCTCCTCCCTCCAAGCCTCTTCTGTTTCAGGTGTTCACCCACCTTCTATGACAGTAGAAGCAGAAAAAGAGAGTGTAAGGAGGGGCGTCCCTCCGCACAGTACAACCAGTGCAACCCACATGCCAAATAGTGTTACTGTTACCATGACCTCCACGCTAAACACTACACCACCGGTACAGCCATCAATACCTGAATGCCAAGAGCAAGGAAAGATGGAAGTAGACCATCCTGCTAGTGAAGATAAGGAGGACAACAGAACCTCAGGTGTCCGAGAAGAGATTGAGCAGCGATGGCATCAGGTGGAGACGACACCGTTAAGAGACGAGAAGCAAGTGCCGATCAACACAGCTTCAGGAAACTCTGACAGATTGCCTGCACATGAGCTTGCTGCACTGCTCGACAAAGAGGTGAGTTTCCTTAGTGTGGCGTCATACGTGTTTATGAGCATCTTCTACCATTCGTTCATTATCTCATTATCTCTTCTCTGTCTTTCTTTGTTCAGTTGGGACAGAAGCAGCAGGAGCTGGACATACTACAGAAGCAAAACAATGTTCTAAAAGAGCAGTTGGAAGATGCTCTAGGGAAGGAACAAAGTGCCAGAGATGGCTATATACTGCAGGTACTACACTCACCATCCATCGTGCAGGATTAGTATGGGTTTTAATATTGACGATATGTACAAATAGCATTCCGATTTTCACAAAGAAATGTTTTACAAGATAGTAAACATATATTGTTTAAACGTACAGTAAATGTTATTAATTGTACATGTGTAGATAGTATTTTTGTTATACAGTCTACTTGCTCATGATAGATCAGATTTATGTCTGCTACTGTAACTTGTATCAAATTTTACTAACTGGTGTGGGTGCTTATTCTCTGATCCGCTTGGTTGTGGTGTTCTTAGCATGAGTTTTCACTAACTGTTTTTACGGAGTTTCACATCTCCTGGGAAAGTAATTGATTTGGTCTGATTTGCTTGAGGTAAGAACCTTGATTAAGAAACCTTGCGCTGTGCTTTGTCTGTGTGCCCTTTCCAAGCTTGATTTCTGCATGCTTTTTGGTGTTTCAGAATTGCATACTCTAACTAATTAAATGCTTTTTTACATTGTGCAGTTTTAAGTTATACCGGGAACTTATCACAGAGATAGAATGTCATTTTTGTATCGCATCATATAATAGTTTGTCTTTTTTTTTTAATCACTATATTATTGACCCACCAAAGTTATTTTTCTTTTTTTCTTTCAAAGTCACCTCTGAAAAAGCACAGTGGAAGCTTTAAAAAAAAAAAAAAAAAAGAGATTCATATCAAGAAAGGAGAAAATGTATTTTCCCGGTTACCCCCGAGATGTGGTTCTCCGTATATGGTAGGGGAAGTAAGGTGATGTCATTAATGAAACTGTCTCATCAATCTTTTTCAAGAATGCAACACCCCCTTCCTCTTCACCGCACAGAGTGCCGTGGCAATGCCTACACAAGCTTAGTCAAGATTTGCAGGGCGAGTTGGAGACGCAAAAGCACAAACAGGACCTTGCTCAGCAGCAGATTCGGACACTAAAGAGAAGCTACACAGAAGCCCAGGATGCTGTAGACCACCATGAGGCTGGTGTTCAGGCTCTGCAGGCGAAACTAGCATCTGCAATGGCAGAAATCCTGGCCAGTGAACAGGCTGTGGCCAGAATGCGCAATGAGCTCAAGCTGGAGCAGGGGCGCTCAAGGGAACAAGAAGAGGAATATGGCCGTGGTGAGGCCACCCTCCGAGCCCAGCTAAAGGACAGTGAAGATAGACTCCGTGATATAGAGGCCAGCCTCTTGGAGAGAAACCAGGCCCTCAGGCACCTGGAGCGCCAGCAGGCCCTGCAACGGGACCACATGAGAGAGATACAGAGGCTGCAGGAGAGGCTGCAAGAGGTGACTGCTCGGCTAAGTGCAACTGAAGAGGGTCAGGCACTGAAAGAGGAGCGCCTGAGGAGGGAGCAGCATAGCATGCAAGAGAGTCACGAGAGTGAAAGGCAGAATCTGTATCGAAGATTAGCCGAGGCTGAAACGGCACAGAAAGAGATGGAGAACCGACTGTTAGAGGCTGAGCAGCAGGTGGAGGCCCTGTTAAGAGGGAGGCAGGCCTCTGGAGGAAGGGAATGCAGGGAGGAAATGCTGAAAGTGCAAGTGGAGCTGGCCCAGAAGACCGACCTGGTAGAGTCACTGAGGGAGAGTATGCGTAGGCTAGAAGAAGAGAAAGGCCATCTCACTTGCCGCTGCCAGGAGCTTCTTAACCAGATTGGAGAAGCAGACCGTGAGGTGAATAAACTCCGCAATCGTCTGGAAACGGAAGAGGCTGATTACTACACCCTGGAGCACTCGTATGAGAGGGCTACCCAAGAGTTTCAGAAAATAAGCCAGTTCCTCAGAGAAAAAGAGGAGGAGATCCGGCAGACTAAGGAGATGTATGAGAGGCTAGTGGAACGTAAGGAAGAG
Source organism: Anarhichas minor (assembly GCF_050575085.1). NCBI lineage: Eukaryota > Metazoa > Chordata > Actinopteri > Perciformes > Anarhichadidae > Anarhichas > Anarhichas minor. Next base: position 11,161,572 of record NW_027466463.1, on the reverse strand, counting down.
GACTTGAAAGAGGCCCTTGTTAAAATGGCTGCACTTGGCAACAGCTTGGAGGAAACGGAACAGAAGTTGCAAGCGAAGGAGGAGCTTCTTTGTCAAATGAATCAAACTATCTTAGATAAGGTTGAGCCCTGTAGTGCTGAAAAAGATCTGAAAGCCAAGCTTGTGGTTGCAAAGGACCGCATAGCAGAGCTAGAGCAGCATCTCAATGCCCTGCAGCTGGGCTATGCTGACCTACGTGTAGAAAGGCAGCAAATCCCAGAACAGAGCAAGAAGTCGAGGCTTAAAACATCGGCCTCCTTATCAGCAAACCAAGGGCTCTTACTCTCCTTTGACAATACAGCAAAGACGGATAACTTCCCAGATGATAAGGAGTCTCAAGCTAAGAGACCAAGGATACGTTTTTCCGGTATTCAGTGCCAAAAATACATAAATCTAGAGGGCCTAGACACGAGTCACTTGAGCGGTACCTTTGCAGACACGAGACAAAAAGTTAACCAGGATGTAAATGAAGACATCCATTTAAGTGAGGAAAAAATGTCCTCTGATATCATCTTATCTCACAGTAGTGACCCAGAGAAGTTCATCTCTATCATACATTCCCTAGAGACTAAGCTGCTAGCCACTGAGGATAAACTAAGAAACCTCACACAGAATCTAGAAGAGCAACCATCCATCCAAGCAGAGGACATTTCAATGACCGATCCAAAGATGACCGAAACAAAGCCTAACCCTGATAAGGAGTTAAGTTGTGAAAGTGGGATACAGAGTAGTGCTGCCAATAAGCATTATGCCAAGGCACTGGCGTGTGTGGAAAATAGTCGAGAGAAAGTCGGGACTATTCTCAGAGGCTCTCATGATACCACTGATTCACAGCTGCACTCATTGTCAGAGATAGAGAACGATTTGTTCAATGCATCACTGTACATCCGACAAGGACATAAGAATTTGGAAGAGCAGTCCCCAGTTGTCCATCAAAATCAAACCCCAGAAGCTCTAGATAAAGAAGCTTTGCACCTCTTTGCCAAAACGTTGTCGTTTGAGGCAGTCGTTTTGAACAAGATGGCTTTGTTAATACAGACTTCAAAGTCTGACATCTTACAGTCTCTTGCTGAGATATGGAAAGAGACGGAGAACATTAAAACGGGTGACAAAGATTGCTTGGCTATAGTTTATGCTGATGTCTTGACCAGGAAGTTGATGTTGGAGAGTTCATTCTGTAAAGAATTGGAAAAAGCTAAGACGGACGATGCTAAATCCAAAGACGGCAGTGTTTCAGCTGATGCAGATGTTGACGCTACAGTTATCTTTAACACCTTCATTAAAGCAGAGCTAGCCTACTCTATTCAGAACCTTAAACTTTGCTACGAAGAGAAATTCAAAATACTGAAAAGGGAGTTGACGCATGCCCATGATAACCTGCATCAAAGGGAACTGGCTCTGAAAACAATCATTGAAGCTTCCAAAAGGCCTGATTTGAAAAATGTCATAAAGGAAGTCAAAAAGAACTTTGGGTTTAGTAAACCGAAATTAGCAGACATTCGCCCCCCTGAACTTGCTCCCTACATGGAGCAGATTGAAATGGAGGAGGCTAGAGGCTTGGCTGAGGAAATTGTAGACAGACACCTGGCTGGAGAAATGCCCTCTTGTGGTGTCGACTCAATTGAATCACTGCAAAATGCACATGACTACCTGGCTAATGAGCTTCAAAGACAAGCAGCAATCCTCCATAAGTATGCTCAAGAGATAGAAAGTGGTGAAAACCACCCTGGACTGGCTAAAATGATCCATGCTCTTCTGGGCCACCAAACTTCACATCATTTCACAAGTACCTCTCTCTGTATGCGCGAAGCCCTAATCCAGGCTCAAGTGGCATATGTGGCGTGCAGGCTACGGGCCCTGCATGAACAAGACTTGGGCTGGTGTAAACAGACCGGTCAGAACATGGACGCTCTCGTCCAGCAGCATGCCCGCAATGTCGGTGCAATCCAAGAGAAATACGAAGCATCCCTACAGGATGAGCGCCAGAACTTCACGCAAGCAGTGTCCACTGTCCAGAAGGAGAATCATACATTAAAGAGTGAGATCAGCAAACGTGTGAACCAGCTCTCCCAGCAGCAGAAGCAACTGGCTCTCCTGGAAGACCATTTTAAGAAGGAGACTGAAGAGCTGAAGCAAAGGCACATGCAAGAGCTAAGCCAAGCAGAGAAAGGCCGGGCCTCAACCGAGCTGGCCGTCATGGAGACGACAGCCGACAGCCAACGAAAGCTAGAAGTTCTGCTCGTGGACATGGGCACCATGGAGGAGCGACACGAGGGTCATGTGAGGAAACTGGAGGAGCAATTTGAACAGAGGATCTGTGAGCTCGAGCATATCCACAAACAGGAGATTAAAAAGTTAAATTCCCAGTATTTGGAAAACATTCAATGTATCCAAAGGCACCAAGAGAACAAAAAGGATCCTCGGGTTTCCCACTCGTTTCCTTGTGATGAGGCCGCGACACCAATGGAAGAGGAGGAGCAAGGGAAGAGGGAGGATGCACAGACCGTTTCAGAGTTGGACTCCATGGTGGTTCTGAAGGACCGTGTCCAGGAGCTGGAGGCTCAGATGAGCACCATGAGGGACGAGCTGGAGAACAAGCACCTAGAAGGAGACGTGGCCAGCCTGAGAGAGAAATACCAGAGAGACTTTGAAAGTCTTAAGGTTTTTGCTCTTTTATTTTACTTTAGTGACTTTTTTTTTTTAAATAAGTGAGAGTACTAGATAAATAGTAAGATAGCTTAACAACAATCTGCTTTTGTTTAGCAATCTGCCGATGGACACAGAGTGTTTGGAGTTGGGAAATGGTGTGATTTGTAAATTATTTGTAACCCGAACCCATAAAACTTGCAATCGAGATTGCATCAGTTGGCTTGCATCCCTAGAGCCATACTAGCACCGTGGTTGTAGGGATGGGAAGGTCTGTCATTCATCCACAACTTTCTATTTGTTTGTTATATTTATGACAATAAACATTCATTATCTTGTGAAATATATCCACATCTACGAGATGGATTGGCACAATATTTGGCATAGACAATCGTGGCTCCCAGGCGGTGCTTCCTGTGAATGCTGATGCCCTGAATTATCTTCTAGTCTTATCAACTATTGGATGGATCGCTGGGACATTTGGTGCAGACGTTCATGTCCCCCCCCCCCCCCCCAAAGTCAATTGAGTGTAAAATGCCTCGCTTGCCAACAAGATATCGATATTATAGTATTGTATTAACAAACATACCATTTCCCACCTTCAATGATGGAAGGAAATTCAGTCTATTAATGACAATTATGCAGCTTTCATTCTAACATAGCTGGCCTTCAAATCCTAACAAGCTTGCATGGCTTCTATCACTAATTTTGCATGACACACCATGTAGTCTAGTGAACTATTAATAGATATTGCACTGAAATCTATGGTCACTAATTAAGATTATAGGTTGTAAATTCAAAACACATTTTGTGATAACGAATTGTTGATCCTCTCCTCCACTAGGCCACGTGTGAACGTGGCTTTACAGCAATGGAAGACACCCACCAGAAGGTAGTACATGACCTCCAGAGGCAGCATCAGAGGGAGATTTCCAAACTTATGGAAGAGCGAGAGAGACTATTGGCTGAGGAGACGGCTGCCACAATTGCTGGTAAAGACGACTAATTATTTAATTATTACCACCAATTATTTCTGTACTTTAAAACACGACCAACATTCAGTCATCGAATGTGTGTGATCTATCTTAAATGTAGCTATCGAAGCGATGAAGAATGCGCACAAGGAGGAACTGGAGAAGACCCATCGGTCCCAACTGAGTGGATTGAACTCTGACATTGATGAACTTCGCTTACAATACGAGTATGTTTTATACTTACAAATGAGAAGTAAAAGAGCTGACTTTTTCATTTGACTTTTTCTTTGATTTAAAAAAAGTCAAACCCTGAAAACCATATTCATGTTTTTCCGATGAGTCCTCAGGTTGAGAAAAATTGTGTCACTTTATAGTATGGGTTAGGGGGATGGCAAGAGACATTTTGATTAACTGGAGCAACTTTTTAAAAGGCTTTTGGGAAAGTCATAATAACAAGTGAAAGACCCACTCATGTCTAGGCTGGTTTGGTAAACATCAGATGAGAATTGGTGATATTGTGATGATCTGACTGTCCAGGGAGGAGCTGCAGTCCATCCAGAGAGAACTTGAGGTGCTGTCAGAGCAGTATTCTCAGAAATATCTGGAGAACGCTCACCTGGCCCAGGCACTGGAGGCCGAGAGGCAGGCCCTCAGGCAGTGTCAGAGAGAGAACCAGGAGCTGAACGCTCACAACCAGGTTTGAATGCCCATCTATGCACAAGTACATACAAACACATTTGTGTTAACGGGTCAAAACACACGTTTATTCTGTCCAACAGGAGTTAAATAACCGACTGACTACAGAGATCACTCGGATGCGCTCCTGTTTCAGTGGTGAAACAGCGCTGTCACCACTTACCCAAGGCAAAGATGTGTATGAACTGGAGGTATGTGTAAACACACACACACACACACACACAAACACACACGATTTGATCTTAAATCGTATGATTGTTTCTTCTAGGTGTTGCTTCGAATTAAGGAGTCAGAGATCCAGTATCTTAAACAGGAAATCCACTCTTTGAAAGATGAACTGCAGTCTGCGTTAAGGGTAAGCAATTTATTGAAAAGTGTGTTCCTGTATTTCATCATGTCTTATAACAGCATTTGAAAAACTGAGAGGCCTTGTCATTGGTTTGATTTCAACAGGACAAGAAATATGCCACCGAAAAATATAAAGGCATCTATACAGAGCTCAGCATTGTGAAAGCGAAGGCTGACTGCGACATCGGCAAACTGAAGGAGAAGCTGCTCATTGCCACAGAAGCTTTAGGCGAGAGGACTGTTGATGGAACGGTCACATCTGGATACGGTAAATAGGAAATGTCCATTTAATCAGTACCACTGAATTAACCCCAAAAAACTCTTTGCATCTCCAAAGTTTTGTAAGTATGGAAGCCAGTCGGGAGTAATGACAACCTCTTTTGTCGCTGTTGTTGAGATCTGGAGAACGTAAACGCCTTTTAAATTGGAAAATTAAAATGGGATGCACATACAGTTTATTGTTTATAGTGTCCCTACATACAGTACCTCAGGTCTTTAGCGACCCAGCACTTATATAAGTCACATATTTAAATCATATTGCTTGTAAAATTGACTACTACCAAACTATTATGCTACTTTAGTTAATGATAATAGCATTCACTCATTGTGTTTTTAGATATCATGAAATCAAAAAGTAATCCAGATTTCCTGAAAAAGGAACGATCAACAGCCTCCAAGCAATCAAGAGGATTAAGGTCAAAGGTGAGTTTCGAGTTGAACAAAATAGTTTTTCCTTCCCGAAATTACAGGCATTTTGTACTTTTGGAGAAGATTCCACGCACTCTCTAAAGCTACCGTTTCAGTTTGCTGTGTGACGTGATGTTGACGCTTTTGTCGCGCAGACGTTATCGCTGTTAATTGTTGCAACGCACACTGTAGAAATGTGGTCCACAGTTGGTAGCGACGTTTTTCCTGAAAGTCTCTTGTCCTGTAAGTTTGTCATCTGTGTGTTTTGTCCGTCAGTCTATCACTGAACAGGTCTCATGGGATAGCTGACACCCCCATTGTGGGGTGATTCCCCCCCAACCCCTGCCCTGAGATGTGCTGTAGGTATAGCATGATGTAGAGCAAAGCATGCCCTTAACATCCTCGCATGATCTCCACCCCCCCCCCCCCCCCTGCACCACCAAAGCTGATTGTAGTAGCTACCTCTTAGTTTAATGTCACAGACGTGAGCATTAGCAGTTCTTAGGCGCTTTGTCCAAAAGCCTTTCTGGCTTAACACTTTAGGAAAATACACTTATTTGTATTCTTTCCGCGTGTTAGATGAGGGAAACGATACCGCTCTTTCCCCTGTACGGTAAATATGAAGCTACAGTCAGCAGCAGGTTAGCTGTAGCTGAATACTGGAAACAAGGGAGATGGCTGTAGCCAGGCTAGTAAAATACAAAATCTGCCTACCTCCCCCTTGTTAAAGATCACAAATTCCACGTTATCTCATTTGTTTGATTGATACAAAAAAAGTGTGAAAACAAAAGTGTTAATTTGAGAGGTGCAAGTAGGTGGATTTTGTTTCATTTGGGCCATGCTAGCTGTTGTTTTAAAAATCCAACATCTAATGAAAGTGTTTCAGCTTACCCATAGTAAGCATTTAGTATTTAACAATGTCATTCACACATTTTCTGTGAGCTGACGGGCAGAACTAAGTTCTTTGGGTCGTGAATATTGGTGTTGCTCATCAGTGGACTAATGAACTATCTCAGGTCATTTTATAGAGGAATGAGAGCGCTCTTTTTATTTTATTTTTTTATGGAACATATCTCATATGTTCCAACATTGTTTTGCTCTGTTAATGTAAAAAGCCTTTCTGTCATTGTCATCGTTTGTCTGTTTGTGAGTTTTGAATTTATTTGTGTATTGTGCGCACCAGTACCTACCGTTATGTGGCATGACCATATTCCATCTTAACACACTTTTTGTCTGTAGATCTCACATTGAGATTAAAGTATGTCCTCCAGAGCAGAAAAACAAATTCCCATTTTGTGACGTCTGTGCTTTTCTTGTGTGTTTTTCTAACATTCTTCTCTGCCCACATTCACCCTTATCATTAATGAACAATAAATTACTTTCTCCTTTTCCTTTAACAGAGCCTGAAAGAGGGACTAACTGTTCAGGAGCGTATGAAGCTTTTTGAGGCAAAAGATTCCAAAAAGATTTGAATATCAGGAATCTGATGTGTTTCTTTTTCTCTTTCCTGGCCTTGGGGTTTTTTGGTCAACAGCTGACGACTATTATTGGAAATGGAAATACATTTATCAAGGTCAGTTTTAAACCTGGACCTGCTGCTTCCATGCCTCTGACAAGTTGACATAGTTTTTTTTTTTTTTATAAATTTTTTTTAAGTTTTATTGAATCAATCCTGTATTAGGTTTCTTTAAAGAAAAATCATATAATCTGTCCAAATAGGGAGATGTGTCAAATAAGCTGCGAGAGGGATACATGACAGTATTTTTACTGATCCTCCAAAATGCCAAAATAGACAGCAATACACAGTATGAATAATATATATTTCCCTATACGAATTAAGTATCTGCTGTATTTTATTATTGTTACAGTTTCTATATCTAATAATTTGTATGTGTTTAATGTTGCACCAGTTCTGTTGTACATAACTACTGGATATATGTAATAGTATGGTTTGCTATTGATTGTTGGGGCATCTGCTGTACTATAACTATGGTTTGATTGATAGTGGAAAATAATGTGATGCTTAACTTGCTTTTGTATGAGAGTTTTATAAAATGGAGTGTCTTGTGTGTGTGTGTGAAGGGGGAAAAGAGGGGTGGGATTGCACTTATCACTTGACTACTTGAGGAAGCTTCTTTTTTTTTTTTTTTTTTTTTGTCTCAAATTGGTTTAGTGACTTCAAATCAATTATTGCAGTGCAACCAAACATCCTGACTTATGTCAAATTTAGTGAGCAACTGTGACTTGTTAGTGATACTGGATTTTTTTTTTTTTAAGTTTCTTAAAACCTGGATTTGTGTTTGCTCAGTTTTGACTTTGGTGTGAGAATATCATCTCAGAAAAAAACAACTATATAGGACTTTGCATGACTGTACAGTGTCATTTGAATTGCAGAATGATCATGTTGCATCATTTTCCTACTTAATGCTGTAGTGTGAAACTCTTAACACTAATGAGCTTTGCTTTTGCAAGTCCTACTGTTTAGGTGTTGAGATTGAAATGTTTTACTGTAAGCAGCAGTCTTTAAGCACTTGGCCCGACCCCTGACCTCTCACTAAAATCAAGCCTCAACTGAGTGTAGAATATAAGCATCCACGAAACCTGTGCAGCTAAGAATACACACTGTATAGTATTCAAACCACGCCTTGTGTGTATGTATATGTGTATCTATATATGCATATATACTGTATGTGTATGTATATTTACATATGTATGCATGCATATATACTGTATGTGTATGTATATTTACATATGTATGCATGCATATATACTGTATGTGTATGTATATTTACATATGTATGCATGCATATATCTGTATGTATGCATATATATATGCATGCCACACAAGACTTCTGTGTTTTGTTTTAAACTTGTACCTTGCTCATTAGCTCTATATGAAATATATATATGAATATTTTTTATTTTCGTTTGAATGTATAATGTCAAATAAATGAAGTGTTTGGAAATCTTGGAGTAATATTTTTTTTTTTTCCTTCAGCACATCCACTCGACCTTTCACAATTAAATAAGGGGAACAACTTGACAAAATATAAACTGGGCTGTAAATCTGTGTTATGCCACTGTCAACTGTAATTAATAAATTATAAGTCCAAATGTATGTATTCAGGGTCATATTTCCCCACAACATGCTTTGCAGCTTTAAGTGGCACAGGGTTGTCTCCTGCATCACTTTTTCATTTTACAAAACGATCAATTTTGTGTTGCTGCATCCGGGGGACCGTTAGCAAGCTAACCGTGTCAAATCATGTTTGTCTCTTACTTAATGATTGGTGTGGTGATATACAAATGCAACTGGTCACAGGAAATTATGCATTTTAATTTGACGTTAATATTAATGTGAATTCTTTAGCACATTTACATAGAAAAATGTTTTTTGGAATTACTTAATCGCAACTCAACAATCAAACATGAAAGTCAGTAATCGGTTAAGTAAGCATTCATGGATATGTAAAAATGTTTGCAGAAAACATAAAAACATTGGCCCTCGGAGGAAAGAGACTCCGTGGACCAGGTGTGGCTCATGAAGCTGATGACCCAGATCCTGCAGAAAAAAAAAGAGCTTGGGTACAGGAAAAAAAATTGTGACTGACTTTTTTGACTTTTCTTTTACATGCTATACTATGACTTTTTTCGACATGCTATACTATGACTTTTTTCGACATGCTATACTATGACTTTTTTCGTCATGCTATACTATGACTTTTTTCGTCATGCTATACTATGACTTTTTTCGACATGCTATACTATGACTTTTTTCGTCATGCTATACTATGACTTTTTTCGTCATGCTATACTATGACTTTTTTCGACATGCTATACTATGACTTTTTTCGACATGCTATACTATGACTTTTTTCGTCATGCTATACTATGACTTTTTTCGTCATGCTATACTATGACTTTTTTCGACATGCTATACTATGACTTTTTTCGACATGCTATACTATGACTTTTTCCGACATGCTATAATGACTTTTATTAATATTTTGAAATGTTTATGAATTTTTTCATGGAATGCCATATTATGGCATTATTATAACATATTTTATAGCAGACTATACTATGAAAGTATTTCATGGTATATACTTTGACATTTTTATGACAAATCAATTCATTTATTTTATTTCATACTATACTATGACATCTTCATTTCATACTATATCACTAGTACTACAATACTATTAGAGCTGCAACAATCAGTCGACTAATCAAGTTGTAGATCGACCAAAAAATGATCGCTAACTGTTTTAATAATAGATGAATCGTATAAGTAATTTTTCATGCAAAAATGCTGTTTTCAGCCACTCAAACAGACTTCCTGATTTTCAAGAAATTACATTAGGACTTTGAAAAACTGGAATGGACATTTCTCAGTATTTACTGACATTTTTAGACCAAACGATTAATCGACAAAATAATATATAATATATAATCATTTAAAATTACATCAAAAATTACCAAAACAATTCACAATACACTATACAGGTCATGAACAGATAATTGTGGGTATGTTGAAATTATTATCATTTGGTTTAGCCAATTAGCTATGCCAACTCATGTTCTCCACCTCTTCCTCCCTCCTCATTGTGTTTTAAAGCATCGATCAGTCTGACCCAGAAAGCGTCCTGTTCCTGTGGTTTCTGAGGCCGCAGCAGGTAGGTGTTCTTGTGTACGATCTTGCGTAATCGTGTGTAGGGAGACAGACAGTGTTCAGGTATCTCCTCCAGGAACACCAGAAGCAGGACATCACTGCCATCACATAAAAGCCTCAAACTGGCCAACTGAAACTCCACAGAGCACCACTCACTTTGGAGGAAGTGACGTGTTACCACACAGATGGTGTGGCGAGAACTGTGAATGGCGGCCTCGATGTTCTCCAGAACAGCAGCGCCGGGCCGGAAGTCTCTGTGGTGAAGGCACAGCCTGAGCCTCGGTTCACCACCAGCAGGCCTCTCTAGATTGGGCACCAGCTCTTCCATCACCCAGGCCTCATCCTTGGAGCAGTAGGAGATGAATGCATCATACTGGAATTTGGTCCCTGCTGCCCTTCTATGTCCACGTAGTTTTGCCCTCAGGACGAGCAGCAGGTAGCGCAGAGTGGGGCCATGTGTGTGCCAGGCCAGACACACACATACAAACAACATGTCCACCACAGAGCAGGCGATGAAGAGAGTGAAGGAAACCTGATCATAGGAGCAGGCCTTATCGTCAAACTGCCACAAGAAGGCAGATCTCCTGTCATTGTCACAGTGCAGGCTGTACAAATAGGACACCTAGAGAGAATTTAAGAAAGTTTTGTACTTTTTGTTGGTTTACAACATACATTAATACTTATCACAGTGTCTCCAGCTATTACCTGTGTATGAGTGTTGTGGATGGCCCAGGTCTTGAACCAGGCATTATCACAGGTACAGGTAAGTGGGTTTTCTGTAATGTCCAAAGAACGCAATCTGGAAATACATAAATATACACCAAAGTTGCAGATTTTATTCAATTTTAATTCACACCAAATATCTATATGTCAGTACAGGTAAAGTTGACACAGAAGAGGTACCTAGATTCTAAATTTGTTTCTATTTTAGTGATGCAAATATGTCTATTTATTTGACAAGTAGAATTTGAAAATCAAAATGTGGTAGAATAGGTGGATTTTGTTACAATTGGACAGAGCCAGGCTAGCACTCTGCCCTGTTTAAAGACTACTGGATGCAGCTTTAATCGTTACCGTACTTGCATAATAACGCTCAAAAGTTAGGCAAAATTTTTGAGCGAAGACTTGCATGGCGGGGTCCCTTGACCTCTCACCTCAAGATATGTGAATGAATATGGGTTCTTTGGGGTCCCACGAGTCTTCCCTTTACAGACATGCTACTTAATACTAATCTAATGCAGTTTTGGTTTAAGCATACTGGGGTCCCTAAACAGTCTTGGAATTGCATTCATTCTAAATTTAAAATCGAGTCTTGTCAACTAATGAGCCCAATTGTATCCATGTGTGATGATGTTAGTCCCTATAGAGGCCATTTCACACAGTAATACTATTTTTTTGAACAAACTAGTGACCTAGGGCATTCAGAGGATGAATGGTATATTGACAATCAGGGGGTTACTGAGCAGTTTCCAGAGCAGGCGTGCTCATCCCTCTAATTGGTGAAAAATGCAATTCTTGCAGAAATCTTCAGATACAAAATTTGTCTGGTTATATTACCATATAGTAGCCCAATCTAGCAACACTGACTGCTGAGCTCAAATTAATCTTCAGGTGTCCAGCTGACCCCCCCATAATAAGCTGTTTGCTCGACATTTCAGTAGCTCTTCTACCTTGGGAGAGCATCCAGCATAGTTTTGTCCATAGTGTGCAGGTGGTTTGACTGGACTTTGAGAATCTCGAGTGTATTATCTGGTGGCATCAGGTTAGCAGGCAGAGCATCAAGGTCTGCTCTGTAAAGAATCAGCTCCTTCAGATTTTTCAGAGGGGACAACACTGTGCTCAGGTTGGTCGTTCTCATAACAACACCAGCTATGTACAGGTGTTTCAAATTGACCAGAGGAACAAAGGCATCGGGGTGGAAGTCGAGCAGGATGCTGTGCCCGATGGCAACAGAGATAAGTCTACGTTGACCTTGGAAGAAATGCGGTCCGATGATACCAATGCCTTGACCCCCGGGACCCTGGTAGTTCATCTCCAGATACTCCAGGGTTGACATAGAAGAAAGACGGATACAAATATGAACAGATTTATACATAAAGTGCATCACTATTTTTAACAATTGACTCTCAAAAAACAAGTCATACCTCCAGAGAAGTAAGGTTTATGAAAGGAGCTTCATAGGATTTAAAATTGAGGCGGTTGTTGTACAGAACAAATTTCCTCAAATTGATCAGGCCAGACAGAATATATGGTGTCAGCATCTTGATCCGATTCCCACTTAAGTCCAGGTATCTAATGGACAGATGAATGTGTTAAATAAATGGACAATGAGAAAAATTGAGGAAAGATGAATGCACAAGCAGGGAATATTACATACGTAAGGCTCGTCAGGTCTCGGAAGGTGCCGACTTCGATGAAATCAATAATGTTTAAGCTGAGGTTGAGCTTCGTTAGCCTCCGTAGCTTACTGAAGGGCTTTTTGGTGATGTACTTCAGCAGGTTGAACTGTAGGTAGAGCTGCTCAAGTCGAGTTAGGGCACTGAATACCTTTGGTGTCAACTCAGTGATTTCATTTTCCACGAGAGACAGGCGAGTCAGACTCTTCAGAGGGACGAACCAGTTGGGGTCAATGTCGCGGATATTGCTCGTGTCAAAGCTTAAAAACGTGAGGTGGGTCAGGCCTTTGACTGTGTCCCTCTGAATGTCGAGCTTATTATGATTCAGCTGCAGCATTTTCAGGCTTCGGTAGCCGTCAAATGTAGTACGAGATATCTGCTTCAACCCACAGTTGATGAGATAAAGTTTGCTCGTATTACCCCTACCCAGAGACAACTGAGCAACATTCCCAAGGTTTGCATCCTCAATAACAACCACGGGTGGAGTGTCACAGTCCAGCAGGCTGTAGTTAGCCCGAGGTAACCTGGATCCTTTTAAGTCAACCTGTATCAAATTAAATGAAGAGAATAGTTATTTAAAACTCATTAAAAAAGAAACACTGATATTGCATGAGCAACAAGAGCACATACCTCAACTTTCTCAAGCTGGTCCATTCCTTTTAACATTCCACAGATAGTCAGTGGAGATTTCTCCACAAACAAAGAAAACGCAACCCAAGAGAGATTTTTCTTTGTCTCCGCCAAGAGTCCCACCAGCACTTCTGCTTTAACTCCCTGACAAAGCAAACTCTTCAGCCTAGGGTTGGAGGCAAAAACATCAGCCTGCAGCTCCAGTTTTGAGTTGTTGGACAGCCTGATGTACTCAAGGGCAGGGAAACAGCTCACATTAACCCTCAGGATGTTGTTTGCGAAAAGGTCGAGCCGCAAAAGAGTGGCGGAACCACCAGAGTCCCCACAGCTGAAGGCCTTGAGCTTGTTCAGGGACAGATTGACTTCTTGAATGGCTGGAAGGGACTTAAAGATACACGGAGAGATTGTTGCAAGTACGTTGTGGATCAGAAGCAGTGTTTGTAGCCTGGTGAGTCCATCAAAGGCATTAGAGTGAATGTGCGAGATGTTGTTGCAGGTGAGGTTGAGACATTCCAGGACGCCCAAGCCTCTGAATTCTCCTCCTTTTAGAGAGAACAGCTGGTTCTGGCTCAGGTCCAGGCGTTTAAGCCCAAGCATCTGACTGAATGATCCAGGGGGGATGACCCTGATCTTGTTCTTGGACAGGTTGATGGTTGTTATGTTATCTGGTATCATGCTAACAACATCAGAGAGGTTAGCGATGTTCTGGTTGAAGCACCATATAACATCTGTCATGGGGAAGTTCAGAGAGCACCCTTTAAAGCCAAAACCACAGCAGGCCGAGGTGTTGAGCAGAAGCAGGAAGAGGACAGCTCGCATCATCTTTACTTGACAGCTACTTTTGCACAGATCGCACTGAGGTCAGTCCAAAGCAATCTAAAAATATGTTAAGATAGAAAAGCAAATGAGGAAGTTAATGGGGAACACCATCTCACAAAGTAGCTGCACTGACATTTCCTTTAAGAGACAAAAGCATTTTAACCTACAATAGCTGAGTATTTGGGCTTCTTGGTGGTAAACAAGTTGCGCTCTCTTACATGCTTCACCCTAGTCACCAGCTCATCGCTAAAAGAAAGGGCCTTTGGCCTAAAACAACGTTACAACAACAAGTAAAGTTGTGGAAAAGTGGGGGAAACTCGCTATAAAGCTCGGTAAAGCTGAGGGGAGCACCAGATAATAGTGATAATTGTAAAACTACAAAACATAATGCACTTTAATGAATACAGCATGAAGATAGTAGATGTGACCATGAGTGGAAGTACTCAATTACATTTCTTCCTGTTTTGATAAATTTGATAAAGTTTTTGAAATTAAAAATGTATTTCAATTTCAAGTGTAGTTCGATTTATCTTCATTGCTACATTTTAAATAACATCCACTCTACAAAAATACTGCTTCAATCATTACTTAACAATATGAGGAGCCATATCTGCCGTTAATGGAGAGTCCAACAACTAAAGTAATCAGGCCTTAAAGTGTAACAATTGTTATTTTGATCCAATAAAAGCCTTTTACCTCTCTGCTCTCCATAATTGCATTGGGCAAAAACAAATACATTTGACAATTTTAAAATTAATGTGACAACTTTAACAGTTAAGTGTAAAAGACCTATGTTCTTCTTCTTACATACAGTACTGTGTTACTTCTTCTACCCCAACTCCGTTACCTTGTGCATTGAATCTAAATTAACTTTAATTTAGTCTAAATTTGAGTATTCTGACTGCATGTTCCAACCCTAACATTATTAAAATATTAGAACGTACCATTTAATGCTCCTCTTATGTGGCCTTTATTTCTGCAACTGCACTTCCTATTTTAACTGGCGGCTTCTTTGCATGTCTAAGTTAATCTAAAGCTTTTTGAGGAAGGACTTTGTCATCAGCTCTAAACACTGAGACGATGTGGCTTTAAATCTTTTCTCCACATGAGGGAGCCATCTACTTGGATTTTAGTGAAGCTACAACTGAGAGAGTACAATACTTTTCATGTCTAAAACATCTAAATTGGCATTTAGTAACCCTGAAACCAGTCAGATAAAATTCCAACATTTAAATTTTTTTCAGGAGACTTTAAAAAGAGTCCCCAGGTGACTGTAAAACCCGAGATGAATACTGACAAATGTTTAATCATTTTAAAGCCAATGAAATGTTTCCAGCTCTACTTTTGTGAGAAACAATTTTTTCCCCTTTTGTTAAAATAAATTTAAATTATTTGCATATATTTGCTTGAATAACCGAATTGTTTATATAGAACATATCCAGTCTGAGCATCCACTGTGGGCTCTTCTGGTCAAGGCAGCTGACCTTTGCCACTGTGACGGTGGTGAGGGGGCCAGCAGACGTTGGGCGGCCCAGCGCTCAGTTCCCATCCTGGGGGCGACAGGTAGTCCTCCATATAGTCCAAGTGGAGCTCGGCCCCGGGGTCCTGACCTTTGCAGGAGGGCTACTTGATCCACGAGGAGAGGCACAGGTGACCCCGCTGATGGCAATTTAGCTTAAGGAGCTGCTTCACCTTTAGCACATCCACCCGAACGTGTCAGGACAGATACAGGAGAGTCAGGTGGTGCTGCCACTATGAGTCTGTTTCTCTCCAATTTAGACTTTAAATGATAGTGATGATGACATTTTGCCTCATGGCTTTTCATAATAGGACTGAACAGCAAAAAAAAAAAATTTGTTTGTTCCCATTTATTGGTCATAAAACAGTCTTTCTTGTTTTTTACTCAGTTTATTCAGAGAAATACAGTGTGTATAATGCAATTTATTGTCATCAAGTGAAATGATGCAGTCCAACATGACATCATCCATATAAAACCATTTACCCTTCAAAACGTTTTACTTACATTTATTATAATTACAATATTTACAAATCCATTCAAAGGTTTGTCTCTCAACATGATTTCAATGGATTTAATTGTTGAAATTATCCTTATGGAAGTTACTGTTAAGTGCTGATGTTACATTTTAAAATATTTTTTTTTAGGAGAATCTTGTAACAATCAAGGTACATAGTGCATTTGTAAGACTTTTTTTTTGTCATTCATTCCCTGTTTGTCTTATGAAAGGTGCAAAATGTTTGAGGTTGTTGCGAAGTTAAACTGAGGGTAAGAGTGACAGTCCTCCTCCAGCCAGTGCAAATCCATGGCATGCCAGTAATAACGAATGTATGAAGTCAGTTATATTACAGTCAGATGAGTAGAAGTTTAATTGTCGGTAGCTGTCAAAGGGCTCGGGGGACACTGGGCCTCTAGTCGCTGCATGGACGGGGGTCTCTTTGGGGTTTTGGCAGAGGAAGGGATGTCGGTGAAAACCACTGATCGGCCGTCTGCGCAAAGCAGGACGCTGGAGTCTGCCTCACACTTGGTGGTCCTGCTCGGCCATGAGGCCTCAGCAGAACTGGGCCTCATGCCGAGACCGCCGGTAGAGAGAACCTCTGTGTTCACCACCGATGCCTGACTCATCTTGATCAGCATGTCCAACGACTGCTTTCGACTCTCCAACGAAGCCTTCATTGCATTTCTCTCGCCCTCATTCTCTTCTTCCTCCTTTTTCTCCTCCAGTTCCTCGTCCTCCTCCTCTGTCTCTGTTGTGTTGTCTTTAAGGCTGCCGTCCTCTCTCATGCCGCGGTCACCAAGCAAATCTGTCGAGTCCCTTTTAACCGACAGGTCGAGAGGCCCGTCGCTCTGGCGAGACGTCCGCTCCAGCGCCTGGTGGATGTGGGAGAGCTCACTGCGGATTTTGCCCAGGTGTTCCCAGAGGTGGCGCTGGGCGGGAAGGTCTTCCTTCTCCAGGTGTGAGATTTTGCACTCAGCCTCCTGATACTCATGCAAGGCCTTGGAGAGGTCACTGAGGAGAGCAGCCACTGACTCTGAAGTTCCCTCCCCCATTGCTCGGGCAGCAGTCGGGTCATGGCTGTTGTTAGAAAGAGAGGAGGTTTCACTGTTGGGGCTGGTGAGAGGGTCGTTGTACCACAGTTCCGTGGGCCGGGTCTGAAGCTGAGCATCCTGTAAGCTGAGAATGGGAGAAAGTTATGGCTTATTGAGACTACAGTATAACAAAATGAAATACCGCTACAGTTGTTCCCTGTAGATAATTAGCCAATATTATGGACAAAATGACTCTTACTGCTACTTGTTTTAATACTCACAATGGTTTTTTTAACAACAAAAGAACACTTTAAGGAAATCTTTACCTTCCATGAAAGAGAAGTTTTTCCGCTGCCATATTAAGAGTTGATGTCTGAATATTCTTCAAAAGGTCCAAACTGAATCCTCCCATGGCCGGCTTCTTCTCCACAGGTGCCTCATGGTTCCCCAGTGGGGCACCTGTCCTCTTGAGGCCCCAGCTTGCTTTGCCTTCCTTGGCTATAGCCTGCATTTTATCCCCCACCCTGTAGCCCTGTTCGGGGGAGTCTCTCTGAGGTGACACCCAGCCAGCAGGGGAGACTGCGGCAGTCCCTGGCCGCAAAGCAGGCACTTTCCACAGATTGACTTTTGGATGGAAGCCAGACAGAGGATTCACTTCTAGACTGTTTGTGGACGTCTTGAGCGCTTTGCTGGCATCACTCTGACTGGAGGCCGGTCCGAACGTATGCTCACACAGAAAGGGGTAGTAGAGGCGAGGGGGGATAAGAGCTCTGTCTGTGTGGGTGCTGGAGGCTGGGTGCATCAGCTGAGCGGCCGACGCAAGGAAGGGAAACTGGGCAAGCTGCGCGTGGGTCTGGGCGGTGACACCCGCGGCAGCAGTGGGCATAGCTGAGTTCATGTAGGAGAAGAGGCTGGGGCTGATGGGGTAGCCCACCCCGAGCAATGACAGGTTGAGTCCAGTGGGATCCTGGTAATCCACCAGGTTTGGCGGAGGAGGGTAACAGGGGATTGAACTACTCACTCGGGGCTGAGCACCTTCAGCTTTGGCCTTAGAGTGGCTGGACGCCAGCAGCCGCCACTGCTCCGACAGCAGACTAGGAGCTGTCAGATATGTCTTAGATAGTTTGTAGTGTTTCAGCTGGGCCTCTACTTCTACTGAGCGTGCTCGTAAAAGCTGATCTTCCAGGGAGAGCATGTCAGCCATCAGAAGGTCTGACTCTGGCTGTTTCATTTTCCTGGTAGCGTCTCCTCTGTTGCGGTCACTGGAGCTCTCTTTTGTTAGCCCAGTGACCTCTGGTCCCTCTCCTCGTCCTCCCTCTTCTTCATCTTTTGGTCCCTGGCTTTCCCTGTCTTCACCTTCCTCCTCAACGGCCCTTCGTTGCCTTTGTCCCTCCTCAGTCCGTGTCACCTGCTCGAGTCCATCTTTCCTGGTAGCTTGATGGCCATGTGCCTGCTGAAAGGGTCGAAGCTGTTCTGGGTGCAGGATGTTGCCCTTTTTATACGGCCAGTCTGACTCTATTAGCAGAGAAAGGGAGTTCTTGCACAGGCTGTACTTCATATGGTTGTACAGGTGGGACTTCTCCATGCAGGTAAAGGGGCACTGGAAGCATTTGTAGTTGTAGGGTTTGCCCCATGGCCGGGGAATATAGTGAGGCTTCTTAGGCTTGCGCTCCTTGTGTTTGCTGGCAGACGTCACTTTACAAGCATCGTCCTTGGACATGGTTGAGTCTTTATATTTATCAAGATTGTGTGGTTGTATTTAAATGATGATAATTTAAGATATATTTTTAGATTCGATATCTTTTGTGCCAGGGTTCATTTCATTGTTTTTTCCTCAGTTTGGTAAGGTAGATGAAAAAGAGCATTTATGGTACCTGTGAATACACAAGACAGTTCTGTATGAATAAAGGTGATACTTTTTGAAAACAGCAAAACATCAACAGATTAGAAACAACAAATTGACAGATTTCATATTTGATGCATATGTATACAAAACAGGAGACATCTTGCAAGAAATCTAAATATCCGAGATAAAGTCATGTGTGCACTGAACAGTGGTATATATCATTATGCACACGTGTGTGTTAGGAGAGCACATTTGTTGGCTAAGGGTTGCCACTAGCCTAACTGCAGGGAGGCCCACACTGCTCTGTTCTCATTGTACCTGCCACTACTCATTAGTTCCAGTGCAGCACCATAGGCGCTAGCAGGGTCCAGGGCTGGGGGGCAAACGGGGCCGTCACGGGGGACTAAGCACCTGTGCAGGCGGTCCTCACAACACTAACAGGCCTGCTTGAGCTTAGGGCCTGACCCCTCGAAGGCCGGCTACAGGCGCGGTGTGGACAGGCTGAGGGTTGCAGGTATTTAACGAAGAGGAGTTGGGGGTTTGAGGCCTGGTTCCTAATGAGAGCCTGGTGTCATGCCTATAGGGCGTCATTAGTGCCAGGAATGGGATCTGGGTCAGGACATGGTGTATAAGTTCAACTGCTCTCCTGAACTCTGTCTCTGTAATTTAGAGTTGTGTCACACTTAATTAATCAATAATAGCAATGTATTATTAGAGGCTACATTTGAATTAAAAGACATGTTTTCTCTTTATCTAATTTTAAAATGCTTGAATTATTGTAATGGATTATTAGTTTGTAACTTGATGTGTCTCGTAACAGTTTAAAACCCCTCGCCATCAATAAATCGAATAGACATTTTAATTAATTTATCATTTTTAACATGATTGTATTTTGTCTTTCTTACATCAATAAATGTGCAGCAAACAGCTTGTATAGCTGCAATTCATATATTTAAAGAGAGCTATATTTGCACCTTTCAATTTACTCTGAAACTGTTTATTGTCAAAATATTTCTCTCCTTCTCTCTCGTCTTTTATATTTCTATACTTCTTCATCATCATCCATGAGCATTAGCTTAATTAATATCTCTCTCTTCTCTAATCCCCTAAACAAATTAAATACCCTGCAATAAATGTGTTTTTTTCATCTGTTAAATTACAGAAACTTAGTGATCTTTTTATACTTTAAGCCAGGCCGGTGGGTGAACCCTCCGGTGAAAGAAGATGTGAGGAGTGTGCTCCTCAACTTAAAACACTTTTAACACGCTTTGAGGCTTTTATTTTGTCTTTTTTCCCCCCCAGGTCATTCAAAGATGAAAGTCTGTGTGATGTTCAGTCCAAGTTGAAGTAAAGATAAAGTTCACCAAACCAATCTTTTTCTGTCTTGCACAGACGGCTCATGACAAAGTTTTGATTTAAAGGCCAGTGAAGCAAACACAGGTGATGGATGGCCGGTTATACTGAGAGACAGCAGACAACCTCATCTATAAAAGCCACAGCATGAAGGGTGATGATGAAAGATGCAGTGAGTCTAACACAGCATGGCAGGCTGTTGCCAACTGCTCTCCCAATTGGACCCTAAGAATTGGCCCGTTTTGTGGCTGACCATTTGATTGGCTCACTTGTCCGCCCCGGGGCTCTGACCTGAGCTTTGAGCTCATAATGGAAGCTAACAGCTGCTGCTACGATCCAATCAATAAAAATCATTTTTTACAGTAGTTTTTTCTTCCTCTTCTGGCCACTATCCGCTTGCCTCTCCGCTGACTGTGCACTTTGGCCCCCCGCCGCCCCATATCCAAACCCTGCGGTCTTGTTTTAAGCTTTTAGGGCTGATGATCAAACAAGCCTAACTGCTTGAACATCTATTGTTCCAATTAAGGAGGTTCACCACACTAAAAGCTTTGACAAGTTACATGCAACAGCAACCACACCACTGACAGACTATCGGACAGGCTGTCTGTACAGTAAGTAAATGCACACGACTGTGTAGCTGAAATAGTTGTTAAGCATTTATAAATTCATACTTTACCTTGTAAGGAAGAAGATTTGGCTTTCTGGAAAATAAGAACGAGGTTTTAAATGTATTGTCATTTTTATCTCCCTTTCATTTTCAATATAATAACAAATGTCCTTTTAACTCAATTTTCAACCAAACAACAAAAAAACATTGTTCTACAAACAAAATAAATGTATTGTATGCATGAATTGACATTATTTTCTGCCGTTAAAATTTGACAGACAAACATCAGATGATGCGGCAGCTGATAAGTTTTTAGGGTTATGGAAATTGCATTATAATCACATTTAATAATGCTAAATTGCATGTGTAAAATTAGTGGCAATGCAGTGTATCATTTTAACTTCAAAAGGCTGTATATGGAAATAATAAAACTGTATTTTATAAAATGGTGTGACCACATTCAGCATTAGAAATGAACAATCAAATATTGAAAATAAAAACTTTAAATGTATCCTTTTACGTTTCAAAATCTACAACATAAAACAAATACAACAAAAGCATTTTCTTAATGTGTGCAAAAACACAATGCACATATAAGTTCCTTTATAAAATATCACTTAATCTTAACAAACTGACCTGCTTGCTTGCCACCATCTACTTGAAAGTAGAGAAGGAATGTATTCATCCGTACCTCGAGAGTGTCCCGGTGTGGCTGGCTGTCACTCCACTGCAGTGGCACTGAGAGGGCAGCGCGTCCCGCTCAAATAGGAGCGCAGGAGCGAGTGTGGATATATATATTGACTGGGAGCATTGCCCGCAGGCACTACAATACAGCCGCTCCCCCCCCTCCCCTCACTCCCGTCCCTCTCCTCCCTCTCTCCCCCTCTGAATTGTCAAATGTGGTCTCTACCTTGCAGCCGGGATGCAATAAAACAACTTAGACTATATTGGCAAAGGTTAGGTCGGTGATGGTTTCTCGTTAAAACGGAGTGTAGATATTTTTCTGGGTTAATTCCTCTATTATGAGGATTTTTAAGGTCGATCATTGTTTGTTCTTGTTGTTCTT
Organism: Anarhichas minor; assembly: GCF_050575085.1. Taxonomy (NCBI): domain Eukaryota; kingdom Metazoa; phylum Chordata; class Actinopteri; order Perciformes; family Anarhichadidae; genus Anarhichas; species Anarhichas minor. Next base: position 11,139,747 of record NW_027466463.1, on the reverse strand, counting down.
AAAACAAATGCTTTGCTCTGAATACTGAAACAAGAGTTAAATTAGTTACATGCTGTGTTGGTCTGATTATTAGCAGCATCAAGATGAAGAACAGAGATCACTCATTGTTGTATAGCGTTCATTTTAAAGATTATACAGGAAACAGCAGAGATAAGAGGTAAGCTCTTAAATGTGAATCAATATGTCAACACCTGACATCACATCATCATCTACTAAAACCAGTTTGTTAAAACAAAATCTTGAAAACCAATTTCTTATTAATAATTTCTTGTTTTCAATCAACTTGCACAGGAAATTATTCCATAATGAAAATTACATCAGTATCAGAAAATGCTCATAACAGGATTTACAGCAAAGATGGAAAAAACAAATACTCATAACTGGCACTGTTTGAATTAGTTCTCCAAATGTTGCAAGACAAAATGTACTCAGTATATGTTATTTCTTTTTAAATCAGAGAGCATCTCTTGCTTCTGCTGCACTGAAATACACCGTTAAGCATATACAGACTATTCTCCCCAAATTCCCCCGTCCATTTTTACTCACTACATCCGTCTTTGTAATTTGCAATGCATTAAAATAATGGCGCACCAGATAGAACTGTGAATTCCTCTGATCACACGTCGGCATCTGTGTTTGTGCTCATCTGTGTGTTTGAAAGGTAAAGGTGTGTGTATCTGCTCTTGTGCCTGCATGTCTCTTCTATGACTGTCTAGCGCAGTAATTATGAGTGTGTGTTTTTTTTCTATTTCAATTCCCGTGCATCACCAACAACATGCAGGCAGCTGGGAGTTGAGGGCTGTCAGGCATTTGGAGCAGCGTCCCTCAGAAGGAAATGATTAGCGCAGTGGTACAGGGCACTGGATGGGTTACTGACATCAGCTATAAGATCACATCTACAACCGATGACTGACATGTGTGTCTTCTTTTTTTGTGCTCTACCACTTTACCTGCCCTGATTTTGCATCCCTTTGTCTCCCATTACTCCTCATCTCCTACGCCCTTCCTCTTTCTTTTCTCTAACGCGTTTTCTAAATTGAACCCCAACCTCTCAATCTCTCCTTCTATCTTGGGTCAACTCCAGGTTCTTCATTTCTCTCCTCTGGCTGGGTGGGAAGCGCGCATGCAAGCCCCTTTGAGAAATGTCAGCGTCCGTGTGCTGGGAAAGTCGGGGGCCCTTCACGAGCCATCAGACCCGCTGTCACACCGAGGCGGCCAAATGGAGACTGACAGGCCACTCCATAGAGCCTAACCATCTGTACCAAATGTGACAACAGGGGAAAGAGGATGTCTGGTAAATCAGGAGGAACGACAGGAGCGAACTATCACATGGAGGAGAAAGTAGAGAGCGAGAGAGAAGCAAGATCCTCCGCGCGGGCACATGGGAGATGGTGTCAGTTATTTTATTTCTCCAACTACAGAGACAATGTCAGTTTCTCCTGTTAAGTGTAAGCGTGTTAAGTGAGGACTTACTCCTTTAGCTTCTTTTACATTTTGTGGAAATATTGTTGGTTTTCGGAGGTGTTAAATGTTTTAGCCTGCATACATTACAGTCATTTAGCAGACGCTTTTATCCAAAGCGACTTAGGCGCAGCTACGGGAGCAATTTTGGGGTTAAGTGTCTTGCTCAAGGACACATCAACATGCGACTAGCAGAGCCGGGGCCGGGGATCGAACCGCCGATCCTCTGATTGAAGGACGGCCCTGCAAGGATTTCTTCAAGCTCTTACAAATTAATTTAAAATTGTATAGTAAAGGTCTAAAAGTTTCCATATACAAAGAAGTCAAGCTGAATAAAATGTAAGAGAACTGCAGGAAAATTCTTTATGATTGAGGGGTTTGAAGGGCATCATCTCCATTAATCAAGTGAATGATTGTGAATAAAAGTAGTAGTGTATTGCTTATAATAAAGACACCATCAAGGACATACTGGACTGTAAAGTACATCTCATTCGGTAGACACGGATAAGTCTGTAAAAAGTTAAGATTAGACCTATATATTACATCCAGACCTCAACACACACACACACAGTTAAGAGACATGCGTTCATTTTGACATGCTGTTGTTTTACGAATACTAATCTCACATTCAAACATATTATGTTTTTTGTCGAGCTTCACATTGATTTCCATAAGCAGGCCTCAATGTTAACATAAAAGGAGGCGCTCGCAAGTGAGTGTATTGATCAGGCCACTGTTTATACAATTATAAGCACATCGAGCCCGGCACCACAAGGGGACTTAAGTGGTCTTAAGTTGGTCAGTTGAAGCTTTATGGATTTATAGGAAAATAGCAAAAACAACAAAATTATTGGTCGATACACGACGCGGCTGTTGCGCCAGGACCATGGACAGTGCTGTTTGTAGTTTGTAGGGGTGCTTATGTCACGGCGGCACTGTCCAGAGTACTGAAAGAAAGGGGGAGTGGTGGAGAATGATTGACAGACACCTTTTTTTTTTTGCCTGCTTGCTTTGCGTGGTTGTAAATAGAACTTCCGGCTCTATATTAGAAGGGAAACCACAGGGGAGTGAAGCGACTGTCAACAAGAGAGAGACTTAAATTTAGAACAATTTGCTCTCCCTCTAAGTCGGCCCTGTTTGTGTTTACAGTGTAGAGCACGGGATCACACACCACAAGCTCCTGACTCTATGGGGGGGGGGCACTGCAGCTCTGTCGGCGAGTCAGGCCCCCTGGGGCCCAGACATGAACGATAAGTTAAACAAAATGTTTGTGACAATTGATTAATGTTGTCTGGCTTTTTGTTTTTACTTGTTTTTATACCCCAAGTGCAAAAAACTATTTCCAAAAAGTCCAAATGCAAACTTCAGCGTTTTATATTCAGCAGGAAAAGTAGGAATGTGAAGAAGCTGAGAGTTGCAGTGCGAACACAGAAGTCTCCTGGCGAGTTAAGAGAGTTGAGGGTCCTTATGGAGCGGCATCTGGGGAGGCTGACAGGAGCACTCTATTACCACTCAGAGAAAGGAACCTGAGGGCTGCAACAACACCGCTAGCAGGGAGATCCAGCTGTGCAGATGCCTCCGAACACACACACACAGACACACAAACAGACCCATGCAAATTAAGATACAATCTACGTGCACCCACCATCTGACAAAATGGACTGTATGAAGTAATGAAAAGATACAGAGATAGGAAGATGGATGAGTAGCTAAACAGCGACCCCTAACCCAGGGTGAGTCTTTCCACTGCCTGAGTTTTAGGCCTGAGGTGGAATAGCTAACAGCTCCTCTCTTAGTCTGTGCTGCTGGGCACATTAACTAAACTCATATCGCTCTCAGCCACTATCAATTATTCACCAACCCCCTCCCTTCTCCCCCCTCCTTCCCCCCGTTTTCAAAGGAGAACAACTCCAAAAGCCATTCCAAGCCACGGTGACAAAACAACCTCACGCCCTTGGTGACTTCCTCTGGTTTTCTTCAGCACCGAGTGTGTTTTACGCCTTAAAATTATCATTATAATCAGAATATTATTCTTTAACTCACTAAGAGCTGTCTTACATCATTTTTGCAATAATATATAAATACACTGCAGCTGCTCGACGTATAATTGAGCTTGTTTTTCACGAGGCACTTCAGCAGTCCCGGAGCAAGTGTTTTGCTCAAGGACACTTCAGCAGGACAGAACCTCACCAACAGAGGCTTACAGCCTCTCAAGCTGATTGGCCTCTGGAACTTGAATGATAAATGGACTTTTGAAAAAAGGATCAGATGGCTGTAGTGTGCAAAATGCAGCTAAACCAACTACTTCGCTGTGATTGGACTGATGTTTCCGTTTTCTTCACCATACATATGACATTTCTGCACCTGACATTGTAAGGTTTTCATGAAGCAGTACCCAACTTTTGTTAAGAAGTAGCTCAAGATTTTGTAAAATACTATTAGATGAGAAGATTGATGCCACTCTCATGTTTCTCCTATAATATAAAGGTGATGCTGCAGTCGGCTAGCTTAGCTTATAGCATACAGACTGGAATTGGGGAAACAGCTAGCCTGGCTCTATGCTGTGGTAAAACAAACCCATCAACCAGCACCAATCATGCTCAGAAGTTGACATCTTGCATCACAGTCTCAGCTGGTTGCCTGGCAATTCACTGCTGCCGCACATAACACATGTAAATTAGTGAGCTTTTGGAGGTGCTGGTAGATGGATTTGTCACCTCTGGACAGAACCAGGCCAGCTGTATCCAACTGTTTTCAGTCTTTGTGCTAAGCTAACAGAATGCTGATCATATTTAACAGACAGATATGGGATTGGTACGGACCTTTTCATTTACTCTTGGCAAGAAAGTGAATAAGCATCATTCCCAAAACTATTCCTTTTATTAAAAGGTCATTGATGTCTTCTAAGCTATCAGATGCGCTTTGAACATCCAAACATCCTGACAAAACAGACATGTGTCCTTTTCAGAGGTGAACTGCCCCAACAGTATGTCAGGGAACAGCCCTAGGAGCACACAATGAGACATTTTCAGCTTCACACTTAAACGAACACACACAATTATACATAAGAGGGCTGGATGAACACTGGCTATTTTCCAAGGTGAAAACACAGCCGTCAATGTAAGCCGGGCTGATATCTGAAAAGGGCAGATGTCACGGTTCAGTCATGACTGGACGTATGACTCGCTACGATTTTTCTCTGCAGATATCTACGACCTTCTCTGAGTCTAACAGCAGATAAGGATGTGACTTTGCAGCAGAATCAGTAGGTGAGAGCTGCTTGTTACTATTTATTTGGAATGAGAGCCAGCTGATGCTTAACATTCACTGTCATTCATATATAGACATATATCTGTGAGTGTGAGGAGAGGTGGAGTTCACACCACGCTGTGGGTCACTGACAGGAAGCAGCTGGTGCCTCAGCCGCCCGCTTTTTCGCTCATCGTCTCTTTCTCCGCCCTCCCGTTTTCACCAGCTGCCCCCAAACGCACCCGCAGGAGGCGGGGTCTCTCTCGCCAAGGCACCTGTGGGTGTCACCTGATGGGGGAAAAGCAAGTGGAAATGAAAGGAAGCAGCAGAGTCTGTCAGAGCGCATCAGGAGTGCTGTCCATCACGGCACTGACCTTCAGGGTGTGTGCATGTGTAAGTCTATCAACAACCGAACCAGTGTGTGTGTGTGTGTGTAAGTATGTGCATATTAAGTCACTGACCCACAGGGAGTTTATGCGAGTGTGTGCATATGTTTGTTCATCAATGCAGGATGTGTGAGACCATGTGTGTACATTAGCGCCTTGATCCCAGTGAGTGAGTGTGTCCGTAAACACATAGACCTTAAGGGTGTGTGTCTGAGTGTGTGTGTGTTAACTGTCTATCTCAGTGCAGTGATCTGTATAAGATAGCTGCAGTAGCTGGTAGGTCATTGACAACCTACTCCACTCCTAAAACCATATCTCCTGAACTCAGTATCCTCAGTTCTGACAAATTCCCAGAGAAGAGAGTATCCGTTACCCAAAAAACGTGTCCAAAATCTGAACGCTAATGCACAGCAAATGTCCATATGTGTTGGGACCACAGCACCAGCATGTCTTCTTGCCGGGACCGGGGCTTTTATTCCCTCAGCAACAGGGCTCACACTCTGGGGACCAGGGACAAGATGATGGTGTCAGTCAGTTTCCCAGCTGCAGCCAGGGCCCCCCCCCATGTACACCCCAAAGCCAGTGGCCCCTCACCTCCCCCTCTTCACTTCTCTGGGTTTGACTGAGGATGGGTGTGGGGGTGTGGGCAGCAGCAGGGAGAGAGAGGGAGAGCGAGAGGCTGCTTACTCCTGGAGGACGGCTGTTCGGCTCTGGCTGTCCAAGCGGGAGGAATTGAGGGAGACAGGGACCAAAGCCCGTCAGCTCCATCCCTTAGGGTGCCTCGGCCTCCAAACTACAAGTCCATGTTTTAGCAAACCATATGTTCAGCCTCTCTCCAACCCCCCCACCCCCACCCAGTTAGCAAATAAACAAGTCAGGAAGCCATAGCTAGAGGGAAGTCTTGTTTCCCTCTCACTGGCTGTCGTTCTCGCATATTCTCACTGCCGCTTGCCGATTCTCTCCTCTCACATCCACTAATTTGGGGCTGTGATACACAGCGGATGGTGACGGCGAACGTGTGATTTATTGTGTATTTGTGAAGTGTCTTCTATTTTGGAGTCGCATCCATTTTGTTTTTAATGTATTTTTGCATTTTTTACTAAGAAAGACTTGTCGGGCCTCATTTTTGGAAAATGGTTTTGAAAATCAAAACGGCACATTGTCCTATGTATTAAATCCATACTGGACAGATCTGCCCCGCATGTACAGTACATTCAATATTAATGCGTCAAGTAGCGTGCCCTTCATGTATCAAGGCAAAAAGTAGGGATGTGGAGGTCGGGGTGGTGGATGGTTGTGCAGCAAGTCTGTCTTTAATGCAGGAGTCCAGAGTTCGCCTTTTCATTAACTGACAATAGGGTTTGCGTTTTGGTACCAACCTAAGTGTAAGTAAGTATAAAAAAAGTTGGTATATGTTATGTTATGTAAATATCAGTACCGAAACTCAAGCGTCTTATTAGCACTAGCATTTTCATACTAACCAAGACTCAGCGTATACAGCCTTGCTAGTGACTCTGTACTTATAGTCCAGGCATGTAGCTCAACCGCATACATATTGCAGCAAAAACAAACATATTTCAGTGACCGTCAGTACACGTCTGCATTGTTGTGCATGCTAGATTTGCTGTATTATTTCCTAGAAGCAAAAAAAAAAAAGCACATAAGCCTACAATATATCAGTTATGAAAATTCATTATGATCACCTCACTGATCTTATTCTACCCACATCTGGTCTTATTCTACACAGATATGGTATTCTATCTGGCCCCTGTTACCCAACCAGATAGTTGGTCTTATATGACTTTCTTGACTTGTAAAATTATCTTTTAAATTGACAAACAACATATGTGTAATTCATGGCCCAATTCAAATGGGCTAAAAAAAAAATATTTGTCTCTCTCGGTTGACTACCGAACTATTGTTTTCCGTAATAAGGTCCCATGGTGGGCCACTGGAAGAGAAGGAACTTTGCTTCTCTATTAGGATAGATCATCTGGGACTAATGAATGACTGTGCAGAATGTTGTGTCAATTCATTAAGAGTTAATTTTGTTTTACTGAAAATGAAAAGTAGGGGGGATCATCAAAATCATAAGGATCCATCCTCTGGGGACCATGGATATTTTTGACCAAAGTAGTGGTCCGACGGACCAATCAACAGACCAGCATTGCCATCCCTAGTGCCACGCCATGACATGACTAAAACTCTTGAACTAAACGAAGCTCTCGTGGGAAATCTGACGTATCATGCATCAGGCCTTTGTTGCTTCATAAATAAGCCTACTGCTGAGTTTATACTAAACTTCAATGACTCAATGGTCAGTACTTTTAAAATCCAAAATGATGTTTTCCAAAGGGGTGAATGAAAGAAAGTCCGAAACAGATGGACAGCTTGTGTACAAGGTCCGCAGAGCCAGTCAGTCCTCCCTTTGGGCAGAGAAAATGTCCAGAGATGGACAGCTGTGCCCAGGGCAGGGCATATAGGAAGTGAAATCACACACAGTATTTATGGCTCCCTCGGGGTCTAGCGACTCACTGACCTAGCCATCCAGCAGCAGACAGGCAGACAGTTGGCAGTCCAAAGTTTTTCACAAGGTCAGCCCCCATCCATCACAGTTTAAGGTTACAAGATGAGATTTAAAAAAAAGCTTTGTTCTGTTTAACAGAACTGCACTTCTTCTATCTCACGTCCTGTTCTGACTACCAATGCATAGCATCGTTCCAATCATGATGGGAAATAATACATTTAAACAGTTAAAGCCAAACGCACAGAACAAAAAACTAAGGAAAAGAAAGTACAAGTACGAGTACAAGCACCACAAGCATGCTATGGATGTCTTTGTTTTCTGTGCACATGCAGTCAAACGTCTTATGTCTATGTAGCGTCCATGAGGTCACGTGATCAGTGCTTCGGAAGTGATTTTGAATTAGAACAAGCCTGGAAGATCTTGTGGAATTTTGATCACGTCTTTATAGATTTTGTCCTCATTGATTTTGTTGGGGGCTTGGTAACTGGTAAACACACACACAAACATGGACACACGCACAATGACATGACAGCCTGCCTCACTGACTGGTCCATTGAGTCATCAGTGACCTTCCGTGGGATTGGAGTTGCCAGGCCAATTGACCAAATCACTGATCTTTAAAAGCAGCTCTGCGGGCAGGAGGGGGGGGGGGGGTTGAGTGGCACCCACTCCTCCTCTACTAAACACACACACACACTCCATCCACCTCACTCTCTAATCAAGGAGCAGGCAGGACTCTGGGTCGCCACAGCGACACTAACAAGAGGCGACAGCTCCTCAGCGCTCGGGGCAACGACCAGCTCGGCTGTCGAGACCGCGGAGTGAGTCCGCCAGGCACGCACTGAGGCAAGGTTCGCTGTTTTGGGAGGAGGGGGAGACAGGGAGCGAGCTGGTGGTGTAGGATGCATGGGGAGTTAATGAGGAAGCGTGGATCTGAGAAATTACACACTGACTTCCTCTTTTGATTCAGTCACTCACTCACTGTCTTTAAGCGCATATTTGTACTTCAATCTGGAAACTTCAACAAGACAACACAGAAACACAAGCCGGAGCCGCCGCAGCAGCACGCACGCACGCACGCACGCGCACACGCACACACACACACACACACACACACACACACACACACACACACACACAATCTGAACTGACGTGTACCCTCACCAAGCCCTCCAGCCCTGGGGCCTACTTGCAGAGTGCTGTTGCCCCCTCAACTCACCCACCCACCCCCCCCTCCCCCATCTCCTCTGGAACACAGTTTAACTTCTGTCATTTAGATGAAGCAAGTGAGTCAGTGCAAGAGTGGCAAGAGGATGTGACAGGCCGGTAATGGACAGGACAAAGAGGAGATTTATGAAGTATTAGTAAACCTTAATAATTCACTACACGAAAGACCCTGGGAGTCCCCCAGCCGTCCCCCTGTCTCTGGCTCTCATCCCAGTCCTGATGTCCTCTGGATCTCTTGCTCTCTCTCTACCAGAGCGCCTCAAAATCAAATACAAGAAGAGTGCAGAATGACCTTCCCCGACTGATCATTTAAGACAGTTCTCTTTAATATTTTTGACACTGCAATCGACAGCAACTCCGAGGAAGTCTAAAATAATAAATACTCTTCAAAATGGACATTTAAAATGTCATTTATCATATTGATCTGATATGTATTGAATTATGCCAATTAATGAGAACTGAATGAGTTCTGACAGTAGTCGAAAAAAACAATCTCACCACAAAGTGAATTTAATATCTGTCCGTCTTCGTCAGCAGATGGAGTTTGCCCAGTTGTCATGGATGTGTTGGTAATGGTTTAAATTCATTTTCATTCAATTCATACAGCATTTCTGCAGAATGGTTTCCATTGATCTTATATTTGTGGCTAAATATTGTGATGTGCTCAGAAAACACAACTTCCCTCTGCAGAAACTACCAACTGACAGCAGTACAATGATAATAAAGAGTCTAAAAATCGGGATGAGAGTCCAGAAAAGAACAGAAAGCCTCATTCATATGCTCCGATTTAATAAGACTAAAAAGGTCCACAGCTACACTAGCCGCTCTGCAGGAACATACAGTAAAACCAACGATGACAGCAATACATCCAATAGTTGTCAAGACATTTCCCTTCCAAACCAAAAATGTCATCATTGTGGTGGCATTAAAGGAAAAGTTAGGCGGTCATATACTGTTCTTCAATAAAACTAAAAAGGTCAACCTCGTGGCAGCAATAGAAGAAAAGCCAGGGGATCTGCATAGTCGGTAGGATTCATTCACTAGCCACCATGAATGTGTGTACAGATTTTGATGCCAATCTATCCAATAGTTGTTAAGATAATTCAGACTGGACTTAAAGTGATGGAGCAACAGACAGACAGACATCGCCATCGGTGCTGCTAGAATCAGTGTCTGTTTTGGACTCCTCCCTCACCTGTCTGGGAAGCAAACAAAAGAAGAACAATGGGCACTGTCTCCAAATTTGGGGTACCTCCTTCCACCACCACCGGCCACCAATTAACTATGATAGAGTTTAGCAGGTCACAATCGGTCAGACAGGCGGCCTAAAGGGAAACACAGACACAGATAAGACTCCTCCGTCCCAGCTGCTCCACCACGGGTCCATCATCTAACAAACAGCGCGGCGTTAATTCCCTCCCTCAGCAGCCATCTCTATGACAACTGCAGTCATGGCTGAGAGTGGCAGGCGCAGTCATTAGATCCCTCGATACCCCCACTGGCTGCTCTTTTTACCCTCTTGGTGTGTGTGTGTGTATGCTGAGTGGTGGTGGTGGTGGTAGGTGGGGGGGGGGGGGGGGGGGGGGTTACAGTGACGGGTGTCAACACCGAGGCCTGGTCCAGTCTGCTGTGGCCTGGTGTGACAGCACTGCTGCCTGACCAGCCCACCCATGACCCCCTCTCTGCTGCCTGTATCGCCCCGAGAGACGTGGAGGGTGATGGGGACTGGCACCGCAGGGGCCTCCCTGGCTGGTGCCTTTGCTGGTGGTCTCTGTGGCCTATTAGTGTCTTGCTATGGGCCTGTCAGACTGACAAAACAGGGGCCTGTCAAATTAAGTAGGGGCTGAATATCGGAGATATGTATTCAAACGCACCAAGGGGAGATGGTGGCGGGGAGGGGTGAAGAGAACCAGGATGAGGAAACCACCGGTGCTAATGTCGACGCTAAGTGAGAGTGACAGGTGGAGAGCTGATCGGAGAGGAGAGGAAGGAGAGAGAGAGAGAGAAACAGTAACAGTAGTTGATAATGGTGGCGTGGTTGTCCTGAGGAGACTTGTTAAGGGCCAGTCCAGACAGAGCAAGACTGCCACCATTCCCAAGGATCTGAACGCAGGTAAACTGCTCCAAGTTTGGCCCAAACAGCTTGGAGTTACAGCACTTCACTTAATGAGATCAGACTGATGAGCCCTGTGTGCAGGTGTGTGTGTGTGTGCGCCAATGAAGCATCCCAAACCACGAAAGTATTTACTGGAACAATAACTATTTCCTCTGTTGGCAAGCACATGTACCCAAGGCTCTGCAGACTTTTTGTGTAAGACATGCACATGACAAAAAAAAACAAGAATTTATCCCGGGCACCGAAGGGATCTTGCTCAATCTTTTCTCATCATTGCATCGTAACTTTTTCTCTCGTCACTGTTTGTGTTACCTCACCTCTGGAGACACATTGCTTACCCACGCTTCCGGCCAGGCCATTATGAAGCCACACGCAGCGCACCTGCACTAAATCCCGACAATATTGCCCGATTGCCCACGCGACAGTTCAGCTCGCTCACTCACTCACTGCACATGGAGTTGTTGAACTTCGCCGAGAGTCAGGCCGCTGTGTTGGGATGCTTCAGCTCTGAGCCTCATCGTGTGTTCAGCTCTCGGGAGAAGAGGCTGAAAACACAGGAGCAGGTGAAAGATCAGCAGCAGGATTAGATGTTATGGCAGTTGTATGACAAAGCCCTGCGTGAGCATACATGTGTGTACGTTACAAGGGGAGCCGTGGCGGTGCCTGTGCGTTTTGGAGAGAGGGCTGCGACTCTCCCTCTCATGTCGCTGCGCGTTGCTGAGACAGAGAGGCTGATGCACAGTGGCAGCTCCCCCCTCGCAGCCACAGGCCTGCCCAGAGCCACTGCAGATGATAGTTTTAATTGCTTTCAATCTTTCAGGCTAGTCCCTGCCCAGTGGCGCAGAGTGCTTGTGTGTGTGTGTGTTTGTGCATGTGGGAGATGGTGTTTTGCTGTGTTTCTGTGTGTGTGTGCACACATGTGGTGTGTTTATGCTGAACAGTCATTGTCTGCGGATGCTATACACATATGCGATGCGTGTTTGATGGATGCGTTTGTCCAATACGAGAGGAAAATTAACAGAGAATTAAGGCCTCGCAGTGATACATCTGATGCATCCTTCTGCAGAAGAAGAAGACCTAGAAAAACGTATGTTTATCAGACATCCGCCAACATAAGAACACGCTTAATAAAGCTGAAAGAAAAGAGCGGGTGATTAAATAGACAACCCCCCCCCCCCCACACTTTTCCATAAATGTTACGTTACGTGTGTTTATAAATAATAAAGTTTAGGGTTTTCATGCAAAGACCTCAAAACATGCACTCACATCCTTAAAAGCATTTTAAACGCGGTGAACTACAAAACCAACCAATCAATAATTCAGAGTCAATGTCGAGATGGCGTAACAGAACACGGAAAACAGCCGGAAATTAAGATGACAGACATGTATTGCATACGCGTGTGAATTAAATCATTTCTCCAGTAATAATTGTACTATGGCTAACACCTACGGTCAAAAAGAACGGATGTGGATGTTTCATTGAGTCTGCGGTTGAGGGAGACTGCAGGTCGCCTGAACAACTCTGACCTGTAAAAGGGAAATACAGCTGAAGAATATCGAATTATTTTACAATCTATTAACATGTACAAATTCACATTGTGATTGGGATTATACACGCTATATTGACATTGTTGGAGACAGTGAATATGTCACGATGTATACTCTATAAACACTTTTCAATTTATATCTTATAACAAATATTTTTAGTTTGTTTGATTTTTAATTATAATTATTTGATTTACTTGTTGACCGTTATTCACATATTTATTCATCTGTGCAAACATTTTACAGTCAGTAAATGACATGCATAACATACACAAACATTGAGGAACATGAGTACTAAATGCAAGTATAATACAGGATATAAGTGCAAGTTTGAATGATCCAAGTCTGCAACGCGAGGTATTCATGCTTCATGAATCCAATCAGCTGCTTTGCCTTCTTTCCTCTTGTCTTTAACATAAAGACCAAGTATTTACTATCAGTTTGATACTCACAGCACAATAGACTCAATTATCCTATTCACATTTAAACACTCAAAGTGAACATTAAAATAGAAAGACATATAATAAATACAGTACAATGCAGTTTTTGCATGGCTGAACAGGATTGATCCTGTTAACCTGCTCACACCTCTGAGCTGCTGCAGTATACATTCTCCCCATGAAACCGCAGTACATCCTCCACTGACCCACTCCCGAAAACATGCATTCTACTTACACTGGGGCACATGTACAACAACCTCCCTGCTTCCCCTTTCATATCTACACACACTTTCTCATACACACACACACATACACACACGCATCTGGCCGGGGGGTAAATTAAGCCTCAACATTCCCACAGAGGCTAATCTCCATCCATTTAGAGGGCTGTAATATTTAATCAAGAGGCCCCGGACCGTCTCCCAGCGCCACACGCTGTGGCACGGTTCATATGTTCGCAGGAGAGGCCAGCCCAGAGGCAACGGAGGGGAATTCACTGCTAAAAGCCACGATGCATTCAACCACAGCGCCTCTCGCTCTCTTCTGCTATCTCATGCCACGGTCCTTCGGGGTGGGGGAGACAGGAGAGCACCAACATGGATTGGCATTAATGTGAAGAGTTTGGAATTTTAGCTGGACATTTGTTCTGTAGTGTTTTATGTGACACTGTATACTGCTTACAGGACATGTTTTTAGTGTACTTTTGATTGAAGTGCTTCCCTGTTGTCAGTTAATATGCCAAGCCACTATTGTGTTGCTGTCTGATGAATATAACATGCAGTGTCACTTTTTCATAAATTAATCAAATCGACATCATACTACATCACATCCAAAATAAGATGTTCCAGCAGGGAAAGGACAAAATAACAAGAACTATTTCCTTTATAATTCAGCTAATGATATATTTGTATTTTTTATTTTAAGTTCCCAGAGCCCAAAGGGACATCTATAAATGACTTATTTTGTCTGTCAAAAAGAAAGAAATAAGACATATTTGTATTACGATTATCAATTAAATAATTACCTAAATTAAAATGAAACAAAATGAAAGGCACACTCCAGGGTGTTTGTAGTGCACTTTCATACATTTTAATGGGACTCACAGGAGACATGAGTGGTTTCAGACGAAAGATTTAAGTCAGGAAGTGAAGAATCTAAGACTTCCCAAACGAATGCAGAGAAAATGCAGCGGCTCTTTATGCCATCGAGTGGCTGTCTGTGCATATATTTATCATCATAAACATTCGTACTTTTGGCATTTGACCGCTATCTTTCTTTTGTTAAAATATGAAGTGACCAAATCCAAGCCCAGATATTTAAGTGATATCACTAAAGTCATTTTAGACTTGACAAACCTCTTCCAGAACCACAGAGACATTATAGAAGTGTTTTGTTTAGTACTTTCCATGAGGAGTAACTGACTTTGAATGCAACATTTGTGACAGACCCCTTTCATTTTCTGTTGAAAGAGTAATCAATCTATTTGACTAATCGCTTGAGCCATAAAGTTAACGCAGCAAATTATGAGCACAGTTGAAGTTGAATCAACTATTCTTAGTCACAGTCTCAATAAAACCTGAACATAAACCATTATCCTTCACAAAGGTGTTAGTTATTGCAGGGCAACTGTCTTCCTGTTAGAATAACAGATGATGCGTTTCACTATCAGGCTTCCTGACAGCAAGGTTATTGAATGAATGCTGGCACGTGGCAGTGTAACAGAATCGCTGGAGGTTAGACAATTCCGAGCTTTCTAAATCACCTAAACGCACCGTAACTCGACACGCACAGTGTGCGCTATTAACCCTTCACATTCCACAGTCACACCGATACAAATGCATGTTCTTGCCAAACTATTTCACCAAGGCATGTGTTATTCTCACCAAGAACACGGCAGATTTGAGTTACTTACGGTTCTATTGTAAAACTCGGGGCAACAGTCGGCGGCCATCTTGGTCAAGTTTGACTGACCTGCAGTGGTGGGAGGGAGCTCTGATTGATCGTGATCACCTGAGGGAGCCAGCGAAGCACTTTCACCAACAAGCCATATATACATCAATTATATTCAGCTTGCTAGACGAATCTGTAAATACCTTATAAACCACTGTGGGGGCCATTCTCCATGTATCTGCATTTAGGCCTATATAATGGAGTTCTTCAGTCATTTGTGATTATTGATCAATATTCATTGTGTTTATTATTATTTCGATGGTTTTTTAGGTAAAACTCCCAGTAAACAGTAAACAGTAAAAATGGCCAAAACAAGGTGACTTTTTATATATTGTGTAAATGGTGTCTTTTCGTGTATTTTTGATCAAATTAACAGTTGAAGTAAAGAGTAGGAGAATAATCAAGGTCAATGTGGTATATTATAGGGAGGTTATTTAAATCCACAAACGTTTATTTGATCTTTTTTTGGCTGGTGTTATGTGGAAGGCTGTTCCCTCGTAGAAAAGCGTTTCTCCCCATGTTTATAAGGGTTGGTTCAGGTTTAGGCAGGGGGAAATACTTATTGTGGGGGAAACAGTAGTCCAAACAACACCTTCCCTGGAAGTGCTGTCAGGACGCTCATACTGACAGCGTTAGCCGTCCTGTCTGGAGGTATTGCACTGAAAAGAGCCAATTGCTCTCACACTCCCCCACAGTAAAGGTCAGGCCTCTCACCATCAGCGTGAAAAGCCTGCACTGGAAAGGGTATATAGTCTGTTTAACAACTCAGATGCTGCCGATGCTTGTCTGTGTGCATCTGTACAGTACATACAGTATGTGCTTGACCTGACCTGCAGCAAAAAAAAACAATTGGACGCCGCTGTGATTTAGTGTTTTTTTCGTAAACATACTATTTGCGTTGCTAAGCGTCGAGTGATAAAAAAAATGTGTCGTGTGCGTGGCCATTGTAACGCCTGCTCACTGATTCAGACTGACTCTAATGGGAAGGCCTGGTGAATTTTTCATACAGCCCAGAGGGAGAGGACGAGCGGCCATACTGGCAGATTACAACCTCTGAGAGAGAGAGAACAGTGGAGTGAAGAGGTAACCTGACTTTCAGGTCGTAGCGTCACCCTCCAATCGGCATTTGGGACACATTCGAGAGAAAAGAATAGAAGGTCATCTCTCAAGATTTTTGAATCACATCCTTTTCAATGCTCAATTTTCCCAAAATTATTTTCTATTCTGAAAAATAAACAAGCTGCAGCTAATTTTTTAAATCAGGAGACGCTGAGGAGCTTTTTTAACTATTAGTTCAATCAAAGATGATCATGAGACAGCACACAACAGCCAGCAAACTAATCCTTTTGACAGTTTCACTTTTATTGGCGAATTTCTGCTTTTCTTGCAGTTCAGTGTAGTTTCTGTTGTAATATAAGTGTTTGCAGAATTGTTTTTTTAAATCAGCTTGGGGATAAAAGGACACAGTCTTAATTGCACGGCTCTTTGTGCACGTCTTGGCTTTGTTAATGCATGGATTCACAGAGGTTGATGTTTAAAACCTGATGTTCTTTCATGTTTTTGATTCATCTATGATCATCTACCAATCACTAAATCTGATAAACAAGAGCAACTTCATCTTGATGATTCTTTGCGCGCTTTGTGAACAAAAGCAGGCTGAATAATGCCCAAGATCTCAATTTAATGGGCTGAAATTTCTGCAAGAAAGCTCTAAAAAAATTATCCATCTGTTCAGTGCACACATGCCACAGCTCACTCAGATAGCTCGTAGCACTGTCTTGCGTATGCAAATATGTTTTGCCTGGAAATCTATTTGGAGTTGCTCGAAGGAATCCAGAACGGCCCTCCTTCTGTCTCCCCTTGCCGGCTCACGCGGGGCTCCCTCTTGCCGTCTATCTCCTCTCGCGTGGAAAACATGTTCACCAGCTCCACAGGCATGGACATACATACAGTCAGTGGCACCGCCTTGCCTCAGACAGCTTTAACCACCATGGGCCAATATGCAGATCTCACAGGCACACACTGTCCGCAAGCAGGACAAGCAGCCCTGCAACTGTTTGCTTAGTTGGATAATACATGCAATAGAATGACACAGAGGGAATAATTATCCACTCTGTGAAGACGCATCGCCACTAATTTTGTCCTTCTGTTACACACTTAAAGTCCTCCTTTGTAATGGAAACAGTGGCGTGTGTGGCCCCAAAATATGAATGTCTGCATGGAATGAAAAGGCTGTGTTGATACAAGAAAAGAAAAAAAACACAATTTTATTTGCAAGAGCAATGTTTAGAAATAATCTATGAATGTATTTTGCATATTTTGAGTAGAACCTTCTTGAGATGTTTTAAAATTGAAAATACTAAAACACTAAAAGCACTCAATGAAGTTAAACCTTTTTAAGTGGGATTTTTTATTTTTATTTTAACATGTGTGTGTATGAAGAATTAGTACCCCTCTTGGGCAAAGATGCAAAAAGAAGGAAATAACAGACGTGTGTGTGTGTGTGTGTGTATGTGTGTGTGTACCAGAGGGCGGAGAAGCCAGGCTTAGGCAGATGGTCCACAAAGGTGTTACCACACAGTGAGTGGGCACTGCGATTGATGCATTGCAACATCCAAGAAGGTGGAACATTTGGCTGCTGACCCGCAGTCAGAACTCATTGGCCCTGCCTTCTACTTATTTAACTGCTGCGAGAGAGCCGACGGGTGATTTGGTTGGAATAAACACACACACACACACTCGGAACGCAGCTCTTTCCCACCCTCAAGGGAGCCTGCATGAGCTGCGCGCTGGAAACTTCTCCCTCGTCTCTGCAAGGAGGTCACGGTGGTGGTGCAGGCAGGGAGGATGAGTGCACAGAGCCATGGAGACGAACAGAGACAGCACACTGGAACTTAGGGTTACTGTGTTACACTTGGATGGAGAAGATCTGACCTTGAGCTTATTCTGAGGGGATTGTTAGTGAAGCAGCTCCATATGACTGGATTTCTGCAAGTAACATGTTACAATCCTATTCTGTCTGAGGAGCACTGAAAACATAAGAGACAAAGGCCCATATGGAAGGGGTGCAAAAGCTTTAAGTGATGGCTCGTCTTTCCTTCGAGAGTTCAAAAATGGTCTTCTGAAAAAAAAGGACATTTTGTCAATTGAGCACAAGCACTACAAAATCAATTTGTGCATACTCATTAAAAATGTATTGATGGACAAGTGGCTAATTCTCTATCTTTGTGGAAGCTTAGTGTCTCTTCCTCCTTCAGCCGAATGAGTGAAATAAAAAATAAAATACATTTAATAACAACTCCCCAGTTGGAATTATGTACACAAGTTATTATTCCTTTAAAATGTGTCCAAAAAAAAAGATGATTAAGAAAAGGAAACAGCAAAAGTTCAAAGACGAGTATTCTCTCTAATTACAAACATTATTAGTTATGCATATGGAAAGATTTTATTTCAGACCCCAAAGCGATCTTACATCAGTTGAAACATGGAACATTCATGAGTGAGTACTCTAACCAAAGGCAACATTATGGCGATGGAAATTAAACATGATAATTGCTATTTGTCTCTGAGTGCAGTTAAATCATTAAGTCCACAGCAATAATGCAACTCACAGTTTACTGTTTTTCTATCCCCTTCATCATGAATAGCATCAAACAAACAAATATTTTAATTGCATGTATTATGGCAGGTTTTTGGAAATATGCTTGTTTTTGTTACAGTATGTTCAATTCTAACAAAAAATAGCTTTTTTTAAATCAATCTTTACCTGTAATTTTCTAAACGCATTGCAGTTTAACATACATATCATTATAGGCTGGTGAAATGTGTTCTTGAATACTTATTTCCATCAGTTTTTGGTGGCCTTGTTAATAACCTCAGTTCATATCTATGCCATATCGTAGTAGCCGATGCGTGATAATGCTTCACTTGACACAGAGTTTCTGTTTGATGTGAACTAGTACAGAGTGCCACCCTATGGATACATCTGGCACGTGAACTTTTTGTCATATTTACCGATTGGTTCTATCAAAGGATGAAGCTTTGAGATACAAAGACTGGTACAACTTTTAAAATGCAAACATAGGAACAGCGCGTTGATCCTAAACTGAGTTACTGTTTAGCAAAAGGTTAATGACGTAAAAACAACTGACTTCGGTGTCCCACAAAGTATTGGCTTTAGACTGAATCTAAGTAAGAAATGCACATATCAGTATCAGTCCAACACAGATGTCTAACGCCTCCTCCCTCTCAGCATTCGACTCCACGCTCAGTCAGTCGTCATCCACCACCATCACGTTCCCGTTCAGCTCATACTCCATGGTGCCCCAGTCAAAGATGTTGCCCTTGGGGACCTTGTGCCCGTAGTGCCAGGCCTGGATCATGCTCCTGGAGAGCACAAAGTCCCACATATTCAGATCAGTCATCTCCCCTACAAAGCTCTGCACGGCCTCCAAACCCCCCAGGTGTTTGTCTGGGTCCTGCCCCAGGAGGACGGTGCCTTTTGGACGGATGGTGTGCCCAGGTTTGTAAACCTGGTAGGTGCTGCGTTTCCCTTCCACCCAGAAAGCAGCCAGGCCCGTGCGGGACTCCCAGGTCAGGCAGAGGCTGGTGCGGAACGTGGTGAGCGGCGGCAGGTGGTAGAAGGTGCCGTCGCCGCTCATATAAAAGGAGATGCGTCCGTCCTGCTCGCGCCACACGTTGAGCTCGTCATAGTCGGCTGTGCGGTAGGCGAACAGGATGATCTGACGTTCTTCCGGCAGCTCAGTGGCCACACGCATGCAGAGAGTGAAGGCCCTTAGTCCCATCTCCTTCTGCGGGATCAGGGCCACGAAGCTGAAGTCAGTCTCATAAGGGAACACCAGGACTTTGTCGCTCAGACCCACTGGGGCAACACAAAAAGAGAAGATAGAGTTGAGACACCATACCTCAGTGTCCGAACAACATATGGTGGTATACTTCTGAAGGTACATTTCTCATGACATTCTGTTGAATTCATACCTTGGGTGGCTGAGGAGAGTGTCAGAGACCATCCAAAGAGTACTCCCACAGCAAACCTCACAGTGTTGACACTCTTCAAACACATACAAGACATCCATCATCCTCTGAGAATATCCAAAAATGAAGTCCTAACCATCTCTGAACAGACAAGTCCCACCAGAGACCAAATTATGTAAAGAAACGTTACAAGAAGAAACAGCGTTTCTTACCATTTTGATGTTGTTTGTTGCTCCTCTGTGTTGCTAACTCAGTCCCACTTGATAATGTCCCGTGCCCAGTCCTCTTCCCTCCTAGCACAAGCCACAAGACGTCAGCTCTTCAACGATGCTCTGACAATAGGCCTGGTGTGTGAGGGCTGAGTGACACAGTCCTTTTACATGTGACTGATGCAAACACACACCATTTCAGCTATGTGTGTGTGTGTGTGTGTGTCTGTGTCTGTGTGTGTGTGTGTGTGTGTGTCTGTGTGTGTCCATATCACATGGCAGACTCACAGCGCTCAAATCAGGGAGAACAATCTTTCATAGCAGATGTCAGAGCTGTGGCAGAGATTGTTGTTGTTGTGTGGGAATCTTAAAAGGGTCAGTTCACCCAAATCACAAATTCACTTACTGCTAGTGGTAACCATGCAAATCATTTTTTTTAAATGTTATGAGTCAGTGCTTTTAGATGATTGCCAATAGAAGTTAACATAAATTAAATTGCGTTCATGCTAATTGCAAAATAACGTTTAAAAAAGCAGTTTCTTTCTACTGAAGGAAAGACGTAGTCATTAAAACGTTAACGGGCAGAGGGGACAATGAGACTAACTGTCAATACTGGCCCTTTAAATAGGCAGATCCGCATTATGTCATGAACATGCTTTAAATATTTGCATATCTCAGGGAAAGAGTTTGTTGAAAGTGTCACTTGTCATGACATGTACATTTTTTTTAACCAAAAGGTTTTCATGCATTTATTTCAAGGATGTCACGGCTTTATGCTATGCAACCCGACTGGTAGTGAGTTTTTAATGTCAATACTAATCATGTTGATATCTACTTTAAAAGCTGATATTTTTTAACATAAATACAAATATACAAATACAGAATTGTGACCAAGATAAACTTATTTTTGTAATGGTGACAGTAGTTACTTATTCGTTGACATCTACATTAATACTGGAATATCTGCATATCAGCCGATAATAAACCTGATCAGCCAGTCAAGCTCTGACACAGGTCTCAAGTCTGCTTTCATGAAGATCTGATAACCTCAGCACCCCTGGTCGTGGTCACCCTATACGCACCACGTGGATGCTCAACACAACAATGCAAATCAGAACTGTCACTGTGCTCAACACCATTCCCCTGGCTTCCTTTCCTATCCAACATAACCGCCTCCACACATCTGACGAGTCTCACTTACTCAAAGGATGCTTCAAAGATGGTCAGAGATTCCCCTCATCTACCAATCCACACAGACATCTTCAATCCACCTGCCGCTCGTCTCTTGAAACAAATCTGGTCGTCAAACCCAAGGAAACAGGTCCCTGTCCCCAACCTGCCGTGGAGACAGTGGTCAACCCTCAACAGATTTGAGGTCCCTCCCTGCTTGGCCAGTCTCCACAGGTGGGGCAGCAGCCCAAGCCCACTGTGTGCTTGTGGAGAGAGAGCAAACAATAAAAACACATCATTGAGGTTTGTCCTCTGCAGAGACTAAAAGGAGGATTAGTCACCCTCCATACAGCAGACCAGGAGGCAACTGCTGAGCTCAAGGACTTTGCATTCGCTAAATAAAGGATCAGAATGTGTTTTTAAGAAAACATGTAGCAACTTAAAGAGGTGCTAGAGACAGGCGCCGTCTGGATTGCAATCATTTGAAACTTGTGCAATATGGCAGGAAACAAACACGAAGAACTGACTCGGTTTGTATGCAACAAACTACAGAATCAAAAAAACAAACATTAGCTTCAACAAATGAGCATTTATTGAAAAGCTCATGTCACGGATTGTACTGCAAAGCAGTTATTTCGCTTTAAAGCTGCAATATTATGAATATATACATATATTATAACATAACACGTGTTGGAAACCATTTGATTGCTATTGATGGGTTGCTTATGAGCAGTACAGTACGGACGTCATCATACTTGGTATCTATTTAACGGCGTCACAAAAACAACAACAAACAAACTCAAAGTTCACGGTTTAATGGGGACAAATGAAAACTGAACCAGGCATTTATGTTATCAACATATCTACATTTAATACAGATTCTCAAGCTCTAGGATTTATCAAGAAAAAAAAAAAGAAAGAAAAAAAACCCTATTTTGTCAAGAAATAAAATCTGATACACGAGCAAATTATTTACACTGCCTGCACACAGACATTGAACCACCGACAGGCCTAACTCACCACAGACACGCATTTGGCTGGAAAACCTGTAAACTAATGCTGAAACGAAAATGTGTTCTACAGAGAATGCCAGTGAACCAGCGTCCAAAAGAATTTGGACTGAGGTATGGATGCGATAGAATATAATGGTCATAAACTCTTCCAGCATTTCTAACACAGGAGGAGGTCGGTACAGTGATGCCAGCGAACCTCAAATCCCTGCAACAAGACACGACTTAAACTGAGTCTCACACCGATGATTGGTTTACATAAGGTGGTGCAACCTGCAACCTGTGACTTTATAAGGGGGGGGGGGGGGGGGGGGGGGAGGTGCACAAAATGAACAGCAAAAAAGGGGGAGAGCAATGGTTACCATCCTCTTGCCTTTGCATAGGAAAAGAAAAACAATTCACGTCATGCTTGATGTGAGCGTCCGCTATCATTCATGGCAAACAGCACGAGCCAAACACAACGTCCAAGCACATTTTTTTTTTTGTTTCTATGAACAACACAGACAGCACAGACCATTCTCCAAAAGCAGGTTTCTAGCATCAACCTGAACAACTCACGTCAGCTACCAATATTCAAACATTTTTCAATTAATATCCAGCTATGTGAAAACCTTTTTTTTCTCTATTCAGCGGTCATTTCTATTGATTTTTCTGCATCCAGTTCAAGGCCGCTTTTCATGAAAACCTGGTATTATTATGAAAAAAAAAAAACATTTATGAATTACCGAAGGTCAAGTCTAAATCTAAGAGTATTATGCATACATTCAACTTATTTAAATTGTCTGTATTGGGGGTGTGATTGATATGCAAAGAAAGAAAAAATCTTTTCTCAAAATATTACAGTATGGTGACATGGGGTGGGTATGTTTGGAGCGCCACCTGGAGGTGGAGGCGGGACTTCATTATGTAAAACCTGCACACAAACTAGTCTCTCCCGAGAAGTCTTTTTTTTTGGCATTTTAGTTACCACTTCAGCTAACGTGATTATGAAGTGGGCTAACGCTTCAACGTTTAATGAAAAAGTTACCAAGAAATACTGGAGTAAATGCCAAATAAAAAGGACAGTGTATTTATGTGTTCTACCACCGTGTGTAAGATGTCTTTCTTTAATATTGGTGGTTTCTGTAAAATACTGGAGTGCAATGCTGACGCTATCCAAGGATTGTGGCACTCAGCGGAAGGGAGGCGGAGTAGGGAGGGAGCAAGACAGACCTGAGAACGTGGCCCCTTATTTAAAAGAAGGGAGTCAGGCTTGAGAGACTTGGTACAGCATAAAAGAAAGGAAGAGGAAGGGAGAGAGAAAGTATAGTCAGAGCAGAATGAAGAGGGTTTTAAAGGGAGCAGCAGGCCATGGACACCGAGCCTTAGAAGGTAGGAGCGGGGAGTTTTACAGCAAAGATAAAATGTGGGGAGGAAGAGGCAGAGTGAGATACATGGCTCTCGTTCGGTAGTCCATAGTGTAGCTTTTTCCAGCTTGTATAAAGTACATCTCCAGGCAAGGGGGTGATCTGTTCTCTACAGTCTTGTGTTGTCCAGGCTTGTGTTTGGGTATGATGGAGAGATGGGAGGGAGGTGGGGGTGGGGGGTGGGGGTCCTTTCAGTAGTCCTCCACCCAGCCGTTCTCCTGGATAAAGGCATCGATCACTTCCTTCATGGCCAGGTTCGGGATCAGCTGGTCCTGGGTCAGGGGACTCCTGGTGACCGGGTCAAAATGACCCACTCGCTGCACAGAGAGCAGGTTAAATGTTAGTGTTGGCGTCTGTGGTTGAATTTACAGAACACAAATGAGACCATTTTATTTGGGCATAACCATACCTACAATACAATGTTACTAATAATATCATATCATACATAAAAATAGCTCAAATAGAAATAAAGGAGAATTCAGACCACATGAATTCAGGTAGGTGGTTTTCAAAGTAAAATGCGTTGATGCTATAAACTCCGTGGTGCTGTATCTAAGTTATTCAATAGTGGTACTTTTACAAGATGTTAAAATGATAAACTTAAATAAAGTCATAGGCTTTGTACAAAATGAATCACTATTCACAGTGTGAAGATGACAGAATGAGAGGGTTTACATTTGGTACAAGATTTTGAGAGGAACCCAAACGAGCCCACCAGAGGCCGAAGTTAGCCGAGATAAATAAATTACACAGTCCTGTGCGTACGGACGGACGGACGGACGGATAGACAGATTGATGGACAACCCAAAAACAAAAACGTAAACTCGCCGTGCAGCCGACGATGGCTTTACCTGTAGGTGCTCTTCGATGTCCTTGCGATCATACGTGATCCCACTGGGTGTGATGCAGGGCTCCCTCATCAGCTCAAAACTGATCTTACCACACAGGTAATCTGGGATCTCCCGCTTCTGAACAGACGACAAAACGCAGCCGGAGGAATGGGAAGAGATACATGGATATGAAATCAGAATTGATTATAGATTAACCTACAACCTACAGCTTGTGATCTCGTCTTTTCCTGGTCTTACCAGATTAATTACAGCTTAATGTCACTGCTGCTTGGCAATACATTTCACATTCACGTTTTCTGACACATCATCATCCAGTTTAGATTAAATATATGAAAAAGCAACACTGCTCGTACTACAAATATCATCAAATTGTTGAAATAAAGGTATTATATAAAAGAATCCTCGGCTCTACACTGAAGCGGCCTTCACAGCTTACCAAGACAAACGCCCTGCTGGCAGTCAGTGTGGTGTCATATTAACTGACAATAATATGATAACTACCTCAGGTCAGTCAACAACTAACTACACCAACGACAATTAAACACGACAAACAAATAGTGATGGTTATCATAGAAACAGTTTGGGAGGTAACCGTCTGTCTGGAGTAAAGGTGCGTTTTTCAAGCACCGACGGTCGCAGATAATTTGAATATACAACAAAAGGAACAACGCAGAAAGAATATCCATATGCTTAAAAAACAGAATGCGGAATGAGCCACCGTGACTGTGCTCGAGTCTATTTATCCTGTTGCTATGTCAACGATGGGAGACGATGGCGTGAGGTAGGTGTGTGCTGTTAGCGAAGACGCGTCTGTGTGGGTGAATGTGATCAGCGTGTGCCCGTCTGTTTGTCAGCCGTGTAACGGGTGACGGTGACCTGTCCAGAATGTTTCCCTGCATGCTGGGATGAATTCCAGTCCGCACATAATAGGAATGTGTGGGTCTGAGAAATAACTGAGGGAACGAATACAATCGTTAACTCTTACATGCTCAACTGGGATTAATACTAATCATTTTCATACTCACTTTTCTTTTCTCATCCACTTGAGAGAAGAGCTCATCCATGTCCATTAGGTACTTGTCCTAAGAAGGCCACATTTCCATGTTACCAGACATATTTATCAATACGCAGTTAGAATATATAATTACTATATTTGTTCATTAGAAGAATAACAACAGAGAAAGTCCAAGACGGATATAAAACTTGCATGTTTTGATGCAACCTTGGCAGCGTCTCCTCCATTTTGATTGTCGTCCTGTTTCTCTTTGTATTCTTCAAATTCTCTGCATAAATACAAAGTTATTATAAATAATATTATTATACCCTCGTGACACTCATATTCCAGTGATCTGCAGTCTTGATCAAGAGATCATTGTGACCGCGTAGTTGACTGCCGCCCCACAGTCTCACCTTTCCTTCTCAGCCTGTATGAGTTTAGTCAGATAGGCATGTAACTCATTCTCCTGGTTGATGCGCTTCTCCTCAATGCTGTTCCATCGTTTCTTCTTTGCAATGCGCAAGGCGCTGGGGATGTCATCTCCGAAATTCAGTCTTTGTTCTTTTGCCAAATTAAAAGCTGGAGAAAACAGTATTACAGCAACATTGGTAAACCATTAAAGTGTCACCTTCTGACGTTTCTTGTTCCATAGACAACATATTAAAAATGTAGATGCATGAGTGACATTGTGCAGTTATGAGCAAGCTGCTTCTACACACTACCGCAAAACGCTGCAAAACTTTTACCACCTCATACTGGTTTGCTCTGACCTTTCTGCAGGTTGCCGATGGCCTCGTCATAGTTCTCCAGCTCCAGGTGACACTGGCCCAAGAAGAAGTGGGCCTTTACTGACTGGCTGTCCAGCTCCAGCGCGTGCTTACAATCTGCCAGAGCCTTGTCATGCTGCTGCAGCTTCACATGGCAGAGAGCCCTGTTGGTGTAGTACACTGCCACGGATGGATTACGGTTCTGGGAGACAGGACATAGCAAGATAGTACATACACACGTTAACATCACGGCACTGTAGACTAGACTTCAAAGAGACTCGCTGAAAAAATTCCATTATATTTCGTACATTTTGTTAGGAAGACGCCATTCCACCTTTGACAATATTTGTTCACAATGACGGTTACTCACAATAGCTTTACTGTAACACGTAGCAGCCTCCTGGTACTTGCGGCAGAGGAAGAGCCGGTTCCCCTGCTCCTTCAGCTCCTGCGCTGTGGAGCTCTTCTCCGGGCTGCCGGCCATCTTCTCCACCGGCTCCGCGGGGCCCGCCTCGCCCTGCTTCCCTATCCTGTTCCCCGTCTCTTCGGCTGGCTAGCTGACAGGTCCTAGAATGCCCTGTCCCTCCTGGATCTCACGCACTAGAATCAGAGACACGGTGCATATGAAGTTCAGTCAACATTCAGCGGCGTGCATTCACTGCAATGCACCTGCAATGCGCGTCTTTGGGGCGAATTAGGTGCAGTCCTTGGGTGCCACACGAAAAGCATTCGGTGTAATTCGCTGACTGTGCACACAGCTCAAAAAAAATACAGCGAGGTGGCTGGACTGCTGGCGAATTAACTATTAATTTGGCGAACATCAGTAGTGACTAAATGAGACGCACAGCTAGCTAAATATTGTACACTCACGGTGCAAAGGCTATACAACTGGAACATATATACGTAGTTAAGAGGTTGTAAACAAACCACGATGAAATTGTCATTAAGGTTCGTCTTACTAACATGTGAGATACAAGTGTTGCAGCAGACAGCATAGAGACAGAGTGATAATGTCGTTAACTTGAGTTAATAATAGACGTTATACGAGATCGGTGCGAGGTTGACGTTAACGTTAGCTAGTTAGCTAAGCTAGCACAGTAAACTAACGCTATGTTGTCCATTTACGCCGGGCGTGTATTGTCTGTAGTAACACAATTCATCAGCAACTGATTGGACT
This sequence comes from Anarhichas minor, assembly GCF_050575085.1. Lineage (NCBI taxonomy): Eukaryota > Metazoa > Chordata > Actinopteri > Perciformes > Anarhichadidae > Anarhichas > Anarhichas minor. The sequence continues at coordinate 11,112,264 of NW_027466463.1, read as the reverse complement.
TTAGGTATCATGGGCCTGGAAACGTCGTATTTGCATGTATCTCAATACCGCTGAGCAACCTCATAAAACAGAAATGAGCTAATGCTAGGTTAGCTTATTTGCTACACAGCCTCTTGCCTTCTATTTTTCTATCAACACAAGTTATAGTTTGTACCTGAGACTCGCAGTTTCCACACCTTACCTTAAAGAGGTAATCTTACATCCAGGTGAAACGGATTTTATATGGTTTGATATCTTAATCGTTATTTTTTTCCCCACACGAGCTGTCATGACAGGTTGTTGTTATGCTGACGTCAAGCACATACGCGACGTCGACGGAAGCCGAAAGGACGTGATTTTCTCGTTCACCTGACTGAAAAAAAAGTCAGGAACGAAACGCAAATTGCCTGCTGCCTAGATCAGTCGTTTATTTCCGAGGAAATGTGAATCAAGACAACATAAAAGAAATGTCAATGTCATTGATTGAGCATGAAATGTGTTAAAAGATCTTTGTTTAAATATATTTTAATGAGGATGCCTCCATGTGAATAAAGTTATGTTCTGCTCCAACGGGTGGAGAGCACCACAGCACTAAGTACTAGCCCGCAGATGGCGCTCAATAACAAATGTTTGATCCAAAGCTCAAAAGTGACACAAGTGCAAAATCTTCACTGAGTTTTTGTTATTAAAAAATAAGTAAGACTTTTGGAATCATGTGACATTAATAATGTATCTCATTTACAAGTCCCTTGGACTGGAATTGTGACTCATGATAAGTAAGGATGACGAAAGCAGCATGTGACAAAATACTGCAAATATTATGTCACAGATTAAAAAAATTAAATTAAAAAAAATGGGGTGGGGGGGGGGGGTAAACTCTGTCACTTCATGACAATGGTCTATTCATTTTTGGGAGGCATGTTCAGAAAAATGGTAAGATTATGATCAAGATGATTAAATCATCAGGGCCATCCCACCCACAGAGAGATTCAACCACACACAGAGACAGATCCATAGATGACCTTTATAGGCCTTTATTAAGAAACGAACATTCAAGTTTAGCCATGGAGGACTTAGCAAGGCTGTGACTGTGGACGGGGTCACTTTCATCCCAGCCTGTTGTGCCTCTGGGAAGGCGCCGCACAGAGATCAGCGTGTGAAGATTAGAGCACATCCCCTGAGCAAACACACTGATAAATTTGTGAAGGAGGCCGTTGAGCCGCAGACCCACTTGCACTGTGTGTCCCCAGCTGTGTTTACCTATCTCCGCCAGTCTGGTCCCCTGATCCCCCAGAACACCCAACCTACCCAGCCAGCCTCCAGTCCCATCTCTATAAAAGTGGGGTTTTAGACTAGTGACAGAGAATAATGAGGACAGACACACTAATGTTGCAATTTTAGATTCGAAGATGTGAAACTCAAATCAGGGACACCAAGCATTTACTAAATGGTGTACAATCTGTACCTCTTTCTTACACGTAACTTATTTTGAATGGGATATTTTTAGCTAATCTTTTTCTTAAATCTTAAAGTTATATTTAATAGAGAAAATATGATCACACAGAGACTAATTTGAGAAATAAATGTACATGCATGTTTGCTGTTATCCATAAGTGTACAATAACAAACTCAGTTTTACTCAAATTCCTGCTCTGTGTGCTCCAAACCCCATGTACTCTCACTTTAAGAAATATATAGTTGCAAAAAAAAATTTTTTTGTGCTTAAGATTTCCAATCATGCAAATCAAAAATTAGACACAAATAGAATTCCATTTTAGTTTTTTTTTTGCACAAGAAAAATCATCATATAGGGGAACGTCATAAAGGTTTGACTGACCCATGTCCATGATTGACATCTCAATAGAGGCATATTCAATAATATCTACATTCATGTTCCTTATTGATATGAGCAAAGTTTAAGCTTGCTCAGTTTAAGCCAGTAATATCTTTAAACCTGCTTCTCTTGCTGGCTTGATTATTTCTGAACTATTATACCATATCTACTCATCTCTTATAATCATGTTCCTAAGAGAGAAAAAAAGACAATTTGACTTCCACATAATGTCAGTGTATTTGTCTGCCATAGAAAGAGGTTATAGATTATACAAAAATCTCCAACAGAATGTTGTGTGAGCAATTGTAGAGATTTGGTGACTGTTTGCAAAGGATGAACAGAAACTCCACATTGTGATGGTTCATATGAATGCAGTTTCAAAGTGCTTACATTCAAACTGCCTCACCCTCGTTCACCAGCTCCCTGCCCTCTGTCCAGCATCCCAACCGTCATCCTCTCCCCCCCCCATCAAACCCAAATTGCTGCCCACTGCACCAGCTGGCTGAGCTTCCAGTCACTTTGGCAACGAGACCAGGAAGTTGCCCGGCTCCTCTGGCACAGCTGAAAAGCAGCCACTTCCTGATTGATTCTGGTCTTTCTTTCTGCCTGTGTAGACGTTTCCCCATTTGGCAGTGTTCTCCGCTATTCAGCGCCAAAGCATCTGAAAAGAGAAAAAGGGTGAACACACTCTCCTTAGCGTTAAGGGAAACCTCAGGTTCAAATGGGTAAAACAAAAGCCGTATTTATCCACAATGGTGGCCCTTTGTTTGGTGTGTTTGCTCATTTTGGGAAGAGGAAAGGCTCATAGACTTAATGCAGTTTGTTCAAGTGGGTCTGAATGCAACACGTACACAAAAGTAAAATAATAGTTCCACTGTCTTAACTGAAAGAAGATGGAAATGCAGGAACTGATTGTTTAAATTTACATCTCAACTGATTAAGCAGCTTCATAATGAAAGGAAGGTCGCCATGTCTGACTATTTGAGAGTCAGACATGTGCTAATATTGTCATACTGTCAGTATAAATCACCTTATGTCATTGTTTGTTAGTAAAAACACGTTTGCAATTGTTTTCCTTTTACAAACTCTTCTAAACCTGTTTCACACTTTTTTTTTAAAATAAGCCTGCCTTCACACTCTGTAATTAACCATCACACTGTGACACCTAATAAAACTCACCTCACTCAGACACTCAAATGCACACACATGGCCAGCTGTCAATCACAACTTCCCTCTTTATCTTCACTTGCTCATCCCTCTTGTGCCAGAACACAAACACAAACACAAACTAAAACTTTAATGTTCATCAAATAATTAAAGCTGCTCTGCAAATCTGCATGCACAAAGTATTACAAGTAAAAAGGATCTAATGTGACATGTGCCCCAAGTTACCGAGTGAGCGTTTAGAATAGGAACATTGTTGGATGTGCTCATAATGACTTCAGAAGGATGAAAAAGGGACATTTTGAAATTACAAAATACAGTGCACTAAATCAAGCATTTTTTCCTTATCTTACTGATCACCCATTGTGAATTGCCATACATATATCACATTTGCAATGCTCATTAACAACAACAAGTTTACTCCCCAATATATTTTATTTCAACTCCAGTTAAGTGACATTCTTCAATGTTTTTTTAAATTAAAATAAAATTGATGAATGTAATGTGTGACTTGAAATGACTTTAATGGTTAGAAGTGTTTGTTAATCATCTATAGTGGCTGTGTAAATGTGTAAATGTGCATTCATACACATGCTTTAACTCTGAATGGTTGCTAAAGCTGACTCCTTGGGTTAGGAGTTAAATGAGGGATATCCTGAAGCTAACCCAAAGGCAAGTAAGAGAAAGGCTAGAGATACCCATGGGTCAAAGGTCAGCCACACACCTCTGCAACCGTGATTAAACGTCCTGACAAAGGGAGGGGGTGGAATAACTCATCCTATTCAGACCTTGCATACACATACACACACACACAAACAAACAGGGAAACAACAACATCTGGATTGTTAAGGAGAATTCAATCTCTGGCAAACTAAAAAGTTTAATTTTACAATGTGAATAAACAAAATCATATGCAAAGGATCACAGGATTAACAGCGATTTTGGTATCAATTGAACATGCATTATATAAGAAACTTTATACATGCAGTTGATAGATTTTTCTTTTTCTCAGACTAGACGCAAATGACACAATATCTTCTGTGTATTTTGGTTTGAGACCTAAAAAAAGCTTAAGTAAACTGAAATTAAACAGTTTGTTTTTCAAACTTAGCTGTGTTGGTCCAAAAATCTTTTACACTCTGGGGGGTTAACAGCACACTGGCTGAGACACCCCCACTTACCAAAACACACACACACACACACACACACACACACACACACACACACACACACACACACACCATGGATTGATGTGTGGCGGCTGGGGGTGGAGGCGGCTGCTGTGTATAAGTGGCGGGGGAGAAGTTTTACAAAAGAGTTTTTGGAGGGAAATCAAAACTCCTGAGCCTGAGATATTCAGGGATGCAGAGGGAAATTCATCCTCCCCTCCTCCACCGCTGCATCTATATATAAGTGAACCATTATTATAACCGATGCATATCAATAGGTGGAAACAATATTTGTTTACTGATTGTTATTAATTGCAGGGTGCAAAACATAAGATTGAGTAATTTCAAATTACAATGAGCTTTGTATCTCATCTCATTATCAATTTAAAAGCAATTGTTCTGGTTAAGCTCCTGCATTTCACTAGTGACTAATGACTATTTGTGTGTTTTTCACTCAGAAAATCAATGGGGATCTTCACAGGAGTGAACACAACCAGCAGGGGCACCAAGAAGTAACTTAATTTCTCTCCCTGCATGTCCATGTCCCATCCCCCGGTCCCCACTGCTACTCCCCCTGTAACTCCTCAAATGTCCCCTTAGGTCATGCTCTCTGGGGTCACCAACCCCCGCCCTGCCCCAACCCCCACCCTCCAACACAATCCAAAAGAGCTAAAGCAGACATAATGAGCAATGGGCTAATTGTGTGTGTGTGTGTGTGTGTGTGTGCGTGTGTGTTGGCCAGACAGAGGTTTGTTTTGGGGGTGGTGCTTGTGTGTGTGTGTGTGTGTGTGTGTGTGTGTGTGTGTGTGTGTGTGTGATTGTGCACAGCCCTTCAGGGCGTGTCAGGAAAAGGCGAGTGTTATATTTGATAGACAGGCCTATGCAGAAGATTTTCAGAGCAGTCAGACATGAGCGGACACATGAATAGCGACACACACAATTCTGAAACCACTGCTCTCCAAGAAGTTATTTACATATTGCTTACAGACATATATTTATATATATATTATATATATATAGATATACAGTATATATATATAGACATATATATGTCTATATATATATATAGATATATATATATATTCAATTCATTGACCCACAGCTATTTTCCCCCTCTTCCGTTCCCCATTTTACTAAATAAAAAAACAACTATAATACTGAGAACAAAAGGTTTAAGTTAGAACACAAACAACACAAACAACTGTCTGCAACAACTGCACTTAGCAGGCTCGTTAGCTCTTACAGCTTTTTTCCTGCTTCAATAAAACTCCCTGTTGAAATTTATGATGTACACATTCCCGAGAACAAAATGCTCGGTCAGAGTAAACGGCCCAGTACCAAGAAAAGACAAATAAGGTTTTTGAAATTGAGCCAGATTTAGGCACATTTTTGGGCCCATTGATCATGTGCATTCCAATCCTTTTCCGCAGAGGATTTAGAAGATACAAGTCTGAGATTTCCGCACATGCATATTCTGATGATACAAAGACTTATTCTGGGGGATTTGTGATGCTTAGAAAATGTCTTTTGATTCAGTATGAAATGTGTTTTCTTGACAGCTTTAGTTCAAACCTATTTCTATCAGTTCCTCATTAAATGAAGACTGTGTAGACATTAGAAGATACCAAGGCTGGCGCCGATCTAAAGTTTTGTCCATCTCTATCGCCCGAATAGAACAAAACTTGTCTCGTCCTGCAACAATCCAGCTGTTTGTTGTCATGTAAAGTTGCTGAAAGCAGCTTGTCTTGATCCTAGAAGTGTGTAGTCGGCAGATCTCAAATTGGCCGGTAATCAGATCAGGGTGAGGCGTTTGACAAATGACCAATGACAAGCACTGGACCCTAGATGATGGGAGGGGTCGGGGTCAGAGGTTGGCTTTTCAAAACCGCTCAATCGAAGGACCATTAAATCCCATCTTTGTGTGATTTCTCGGTGAGGCGCGGTGGTTCCATCAGATGCCCTCCATCAATGCTCTCTACGTCCAATAAAAGCTACGTGTCCTGGGCTCCAGTGGTGAAGGAATGACCATATCTTCCCCACTGGATCATATGCAATCAGTGGAATAGTTTGCGTCTACTTGTGCAGATAGCTGGAAAAAGAGTAATATAAAAAGTTTGAGAAACTTAGAGGGGAGGAAGCAATTTTAGAAAAATACATGCATTCTGTTGGGCCACCTATGTCAACATAAATATGAGTTTAGTTCTTAACCTTGTGAATTTGTCTGTACAGATTTGCGATCAAGCCATTTCTAATCTTAGAACTTGATGAAATGCTTTTCCTGGCCCTCAGAATTAAATCTACAGACAAAATATTTTCTAGATCCAAGTGCCAGCAATGAAGTTCTTTATCAGCAATATGAATGAGAAAAGCTTTGTTAAACCTTTTTTCATTTGTAACTCCTCAATGTGTGTTATCTCATGTGTAAAGTATGTCGTCTCTGGGGCGTCCTGTCTCGAGCTTTGTTTTCCTACGCCTGCCGTCCAAATTTCCATCACAAACATCTCACCCTGAGTGACCCTTTGCTTTCTGTCTGTTGAGAGGCCCTGATTAGCCTGCATACATGTGCAGATAGGGCCCAAAATCCCTGTATTAATGCATGTTTTTATGTGTGTGCGTGTGTGTGTGTGTGTGTGTGTGTACGTGCATGTATATAAAGTGTGTGAGTGCAGGCAGTCGTGCATATGTGTGCATGCACGAATGTGTCAGGCAATTCAGGACTATCCTCCATGCTCTAGTTAATCAGCGAGTTCGCTTTTTCTTTTTTCAATTTCCCCTTTGCTTTCTCACTCGTCTGCAGGACGACACAGTTCACTGCAGAAAGAAACCACAACTATCACTAGTCACTGTCAAAGGACAGACTCCTCTTTTTTCCGCTTCCATCAGCGTCCTCTGTTCATCAGTCGTGGGTCAGATGGAGAAAATGAAGCCAAACAACCAAATGGAGCTGTGAGACAAATATTTATCGCCTCTGGTTTGCTTTGCAGAATTCCTAATATATTCCTAAAACAGGAAGTAATGGCCACTTCAACCAAAGATAACAAATAAATAAGTATTTAAAAAAATCCAATGTGTGTGATATAATCACACTTAAGCATAGCTTTGTCGAAATAAAACCTGTACAAAACAATGTTAAAGTCAAGAAAACGGCCACAGATTTCTCTTTCGACATTCATCCCACCTGTTGTATCAAATACACCTGTTATCATGAGAGCATCCAACCTTGCACACCAGCATACCCTGGCCTAAGGGATAGGTGATATGATACCCCTGAACTAAGAGGTGTGCGCGTGTGTGTGTGTGTGTGTGTGTGTGTGTGTGTGTGTGTGTGTGTGTGTGAGTGCATGTAAGTTGGGGGTTGGGGTTTACTCAATGATGGCGCCGGGGAGACACCAAATTTCGGCGGTCCCCTCAAGGGTTTCCCTCCCAACAATGGCTACCTCATTTGCAACAGATGTATACGTTTTTAAAAGACAGGTTTCATTGATGAGCCGGAGGACGCTGAAGTGCAGGTGCAGAGAGAGCAAAGGGGAGGGCAGCTCGTGTGTGATGGCATTTAAAAAAAAAGATCAATAGGGGCTCAGGGACGAGCTGCAGGTCACCAAGGAGTCTGAATGGAGACGACGAAAGATGGTGGGAGATAAATGACATTCTGGATTCAGATTTGGTGGGCAATTATGGCCCCTATTCAGAGATTTTAAATGTCATCTGGAGGCTGAAATGTGATGGTTGTTGGATTACTGCTAAGGCTTGGAAGAATGATCACTCAATCATTTCTTATCCTTTATCCTTAATTACTTTTAAGCACTTTTGTAATATTGGCAAACAAGAATTATTGCAGTAGTTTTGAAGGGTACACGTAAAAGTATAAAGCTTTGGCCTCAAATCGTTATTTTCAGTGGTTTCTGATGGTAAATCTCAGCTCCATCTTCGGTTACAAACGTCACAGTATCAAGCTTTAAAACCATAACACATTATTAACTTTATCACGTGAAACTTAACACGTTGAGGCGACGTCAAGTGCAATTCTGACCACCAGCCAGATTTCAAACCTCCACAGGAACAGCTGAGATTAAGCGACTGTTAAACTAAGTATTATTTCTATGGTATGATGTGAAATGTGATAGGTAAAAACGTAATCTTATCAGTCCCATTATTCTGCTGAGGGAGGCGGAGGGTTTGAGGATGAACAGGGAGTTTATTGTGCATGGGGAGCTAGCCGAGGGGGTCATAGTATTGGCATGCGTCTATTGTCCCAGAAGGCCATTGAATAGGGGGGGTTTAAAGTTTAAAGTCTGTGTGTGTGTCTGTGTATGTGCGCCTATGTGTGTAGGCAGGCTAATTATATTCTGCACAGCCAAGGATGACCTAGCCTGGCCAAACTTAATTCACAGAGCAGGATGGAGTGCAGAAGTGGAGGAGGAGGAGGAGGAGGAGGAGGAGGAGGAGGAGGAGGAGATTGAGTGCAGTCAGGCAGCTAAAGAAAATAAAACTGACCATGTAGAGCACTTTACAAGTGTGAGTTTCTGATGTGTGTCTTCTAAAATGTTAGGGTTTTCAACTGAAACAAGCGAGAGTTAATAATGTTTTTAATGAGTAATGTAGCAATTTTGATACATGTTACATACATTTGTCCATATGATATTTTTTGTGCTGTAATGCCAACATTTGTGAGCACAGAATTAAGAGGATTAATCAGATTTTTCAATACTGAGTTAGGCACATATGTCCATTCTAAGTGAGTGCATGTTAGATAAGAAGATGATTCAATTTGTTGTATTTTTTGTATTTAGTGAAGGGAGACATGGCAGGTGAGACAACCAGAACTCAATACACTGGGTGACATGACATGTTTAACGGGGTACCACTCTCATATTTGTCCTTAATATTTGATACGAAGCTGGCACCAGCAGCTGGTTAGCTGGTTAGATGTTGCAGTGTAACCCGTTTTCAGGATCAGAATGACTTTAAGTCACCATTTTTGACAGGAAACCACCCTGTTTTCTGTGTGACTGACGTTGACGCCTGGCAGATGTGGATATTGAGTAAGCAGTCAAATCGTATAAAAACAGCCCTTTGAATCAAAAGCTTTACGCTCCACAGCATCAAAAGTATGAAAAAGTCTATCGCAATGTGTCTTGGCCCGCCAAAATGATGCATCTGTCTTGACCGGCAAAATATATTCCCTTTGTATTCTCTCCCATTGTATCCAAATAAGGGCATTCAAATGTGGATGTGGTCAAAAGCGGCAACATCTGTCTTTCCTGTGGACATATGTAAAACACTATACCTATTGTCAATTTTGGAGGGATCCTTAAGTTTCCCTCCAAACTGATTCAGCCAATTAGAAGTGGTGTGGGGGTGGGAACGCAAAAACAAGACAGACAGCGGCAAACCTCTGTCTGACCCCCCCCCCCCCCAGTTGGGCTCCAACAACACTGCCCATCAAACTCACCAGGCCTGAGGCATCACTATAGCATCACTGGGCTGCTGACAACAATACTCTCATCTGGACTTTAAATAGTGGTACTGGGAGACGCTCTGTTAATTGCAGCTAATGAGAGTCATAAATGTGAAGTGAAAGGGCCTGGAGATGTTGTCCTCCAAAGGCTGACGACTAAAGAGGGTTTCCCTCCAAAAACAAGACAGGCCATACCATTCACAGAGATGACTTTGCAAGTAAATGGCAGGCAATCACGGCAAGCTCACCCACACACGTCCATGCTCTAATGAGGGAATGCAGGAGAGACACATGCTTGCCTCAATCAAAAGCTGCGGTGCTGAGTGCGGATGCTTTTGTAATCTAAATTTACCCTCAAACCTCACGTACCGCAGGAAACTTCCAGTGCATTCTGCGTGTTTTCATTTGCCTTTTTTTCCTCCCAGCCTGCTGCTCGTAATAAAGCACTGACTGTTAAATCCTCTTGAGCTAGCACTGGAAACTTTGTGTGAAGAACCACTTAAAAAGAGTCCGGCCTGTTTACCCTCTAGCTAAACTATTCCCTTGTGTGCTTTTGAACGCTGAGGAATGTGAGAATCAACGCAAAGGACATCAAGGTTGGCTGCAGTATTGACGCTGTCCCTGTGAAGTCAGTTCAATGACACTATCAGTATCTGCCTACACTAACAGACTGGATCGCACCTCTTTGTCAAGATAAGGATCCAATAATTATGAGGCATGGGTGATCAGCACTCTGAGAGGAAAACGATTCAGAAAAGCTGTGAGGTTATTAAACTTAAATAGGGAAAATTATAAAAATGATCATGCAGAAAACTGGCCCCTTTGAGTTTTCTATTATGTATGATATTAATGGACCATTGGCAAAGTAACTAATAGCTGTGGTTGTCAGCATTAAATATTAAAAGTGGATTGTATACTTAAGTACAGTACTTGAGTGGATGTACCTATGCAGACAACACCATTTGGATTGGTCAAAATATGTATTCAACACATTGCATAATGCAAACATACTAAGTTTGAAGTGTCAAAAAGTAAATAGGATTAAAAAAACAGATGAAAAGCCCTAAAGCCAAAATTGCAGAGTGTTAGAACTTCATTAATTTGGGCACAATAGATGGAGAGGTCCAATAGACACCTGCATTCTCTTCCCTCCAGTTTGCTAATGAAAAGTCCCTATAGGGCACCCAGCTGTGACCTCTGACCCAAGACACTATAATTAGGTTATATTCAGAGCTGCTGAATGCAAAAAGTGGATTGCTAATGCGTGTCGTGCTATAAATAAAACGAACATCTTCAAAGCACTTTTAAAAGACGATTTTGTCTCACAGAGACACAAACACAGATGACAATGATGAATGAGATTAAACAAGTACAATAAACTACAACAAGAACATGTGTGTCGGAGAGAGACAGAAAGGGGAGAGAGTTGTGTGAGAGATAGATGGAGAAAATGAACAAACTGAGACGTGATACATGCTGGTACCAAAATACATATCTTGTGATTTGTTTCAATCTGACTGAATCTTGAGATAATTCATCTGAATATCACACACAAGGGTCATATTAGTGGAATTGAGACGGTGAAGCTAAGTGATCTATTACATGTTTAGAAAAGCATTAGAGAGCATTCTCAGGGTGTCTCTGCATGTTTCCAGCTGCGTTTGCCATCAACCCTCTCTGACACTGTTTATCTGGTATAGGGCCCTCTTGTATTCAGTTTCCCACTGGGCTTTACACAAACACACACACACACACACACACACACACACACACACACACACACACACACACACACACACACACACACACTCACAGTCAAACACAGTCCCACAAACTGAGATGAGAGGCACAAGGAGAAATTTACTGTCATGCAAACAAACACATACACATTCAGGATCCTGAGAAAGTGCAATGAGAGAGCAGGTGTCAGTTTTCTCATCGGGGCTCGGAGGGTAAATATCAGCACGAGTATTTCTCCTCCTCGCATCGGTTCCTCTCACAGCCTCTGACCGCCATTCGACTCTGGACCAGGAGTCCCTCACCTGCATCGAGAGGTGGGAAAACGCCAACTCCACCGTTCTCACTGACTCATCACAACACAGAACTCCATTGATGAAACAGCCTCTATCCTATAACTAAATATGTCACTATTTAAACTCACTAATACACTCATCCAGCAAGTGTATGTTAAAATATGTGACTCTGGCATTCAGGATATTCAGGTTTTCTGTATTTAACCCAACAATAATTAAAATAACAACTGTAACTCTGATTCCACAGCTACATAAACATTGTTTCTCATGACAAACCTCAAACTCGCCAGGCAAAACACAAGACACAGCACAATCCTGTGGCGGGAAGGGCACATGTTCTGCCTCTCTGAACGTAGGCTGATTGTCAGAGTATCCTGACATGGTCTTAGATCTCATTACCAGCAGATATACGACTCTGTGCAGGAAAACAAACAGCAGCGATGTCAGTTCAACCGGATTAGCACCGAGGTGCCATGGGAAGCTGCTGAAAAGTCTGGGAACGGGGACATCTCAACTTCTCAACTCAGATCAGGTCGTGGTATCGGTGTTTCAGCTGGGGCACGGACAGCATACTGCTGCTGCACAACGCTATCCGAATAATAGACCCTATCGGCCTCCTTTCTGGTGCAGTACATGTCATATAAAGGATGTGTTGTCTCTCTTTATGACAATAGACCAATACTGTGTGAGGCTTTGATCCTGCTGGAGGGTTTGGGTTCTAGATGTCAGCCATGTTGAACGTTTGTTGTGTTACGGAGACAAAAGTGTGAAATTCAAAAGGAGGAAATACAGTAAAAATTCTAATTATTAAAATAATTTCTTCTAGTTTGCAAGAAGTATTTGTAAAACATCTGTCTGCAGATTCCTTGAGTGTTTCTTATGCAACCTATACACCCAACACTGAATGAAAGATATGAATCCTCTTGACACTAAAAATAAGCACATTATTAAAGAGCTTCTGAGACAGCGAGACAAAAGTTACACACAATGTCGTGGTCCCGTAAATGCCAGTGACACCACACTGTCACCAAATCCTCCCTGTGCTTGCAGGCACACACAGATGAGAGGAATACCGTAAACCAGGTAAATAGACACAGCACTAACAGGTGCATGCAAACTCTCGTATGCGTACAGCACCACTGTTTGAAGACGCGCTCATTTGCGGGCCGGTGAGAATACAGTGGACACAGAGAGCCAAAACTCGGGAATCAGGTTCAGTGGTTTGTAGGAATGTATGTAGAAGTAGGAATGAAATCTCACGTTGAGATTAAACAGTTGATAAACACATCAAATGAGTTTAATCTCAGTATGTTTGAACTGTAAGATCCTCATGTGCATATAAGAGCATTATTCACACACGCCACATGAAGGCGTTGAATATAATCCTGGCTGGATAGGACTGTCGTTCAGGTCATACCACGGTCACAAAGCGTGCGTGTGCCATTGTTTTAATGGACACGCGTATGAATGCGTGCACACTGATGTGTTTGACAAAGTGTGTAGATCTGACTGTCCGTGTCTGAATACACTGTGCACACGTGGATGCTAAGACATTTGTGACGTCCATAACTAAGTTCAGGCACTAATATATCCATTTTTCTTTGACTCGCTCACCCCCCCCTGTCGCTCTGCACTTTAAACTCTGCTGCTTTGAAATGCCCCGCAGAAAACAAAGCTCCGTCCTGCTGCAGACAATAAAGCAGCTGGATTTCTGCACATGTGCCATTGTGTCGGTCTGAGGCCTTGTCATAACTCCATCGGAGGGGCCTAGACTTTCATCACGCACACACACACATGCAATAACACACACACACACACACACACACACGTAGACGGAAAGTCACTGGCTCGGGGAGATGGATGGCGGTGTTAACACAAAAGAATATTTGATTTGGTTATAAATACCACAACATGAAAGAAAAGCCCAGCGGGGTAAAAGGCAAGAGGGCACGACAACCAGAGGAGGCGAAATCTTCATCACCATCACCATCATATATGGTGCGTCTGAAAATGAGGTTAGCGTCGTTGAGCTGTGACCGGGGCTTTCTGTCTGCTCTCTTTCATTTGATGAAGTCTCACGAGGGTAATTATTCTCAAACATTTCAGAAGTCTTTGAAATGGCCAGTGTTGTTAGAAAATGATGCAGAATGAAGCACATCAAGAACGCTACTGATCAAAACCATAAAATGCTTTATTATAAGTTCAGTGACTTTGGGATGTTGGGAAAGTAAGCGATTCATTATAATTGAAACAAGGATTACAAGGATTTTCTTTGTGTTTATCGAAGTCTAATTGCCATGACTTGACATGAACACCCAGATCTCTAAGCATCACAAAGCATTTTGTGGTGTATTCCAAGTCCACTCAAACATGTGTTTAGCTCATTGTTGTTTCACTTTGATGTGTGAGCTTCACAGGAATGAGAGAGATGAAATGACACGAATCTGCCGAGGAGCGGAAAGTTTCTCTCTGCTCACCTAAAACATTAGTTTAATCCGTGTGTGTGTGTGACTTTTTGACATCACTACTATAGTTTGTATGCCAATCGCGGTCCGATATGCAACTTACACAAATGTGATGTGAACTCAGTCTCTAGTGCACATACACTGACAATCGATTGAACAGTAAAGTAGCAGACATCTTGTGTCCAGAAAAGTTTAAATGTCTGCATTTTGCGAATTCTTACTAACAATTTGTTAAATTGAACATGTGCAATTCTTGAATAAAAAAATATATATATTGTGTCCAGCAGTTAAACTTTTGTTTTTGTTAAATAATTAATTTGTTAATTAAACAATTAAAAATATATATATCAGGCACACATTATTACTCAACGCAGAGTTGTTTTATTTTTCTTAAAACATATCTGGAGGGGGTATTTAAGTAATAATGATAATAATCTCAATAACCATATAACATTGATAATATTCATAGAGCCCTTTTAATTAAAATCAACAAATTATAAAATCGTCAAATGTCATAATGAAACTGATAAACTGATAAAACTAACTCAAAGTGTCTGTTAATTCACTCAGCATGTTGGTTAATTCGTATTTTCTATGCAGACGTGCCGAACACAATAGTGAATTGAAACTTGGTTTCACCCTAAAATACTGTTACTTATTCCGCAGGTCAGACGTCCGTCCCCCCCCCCCCCCCCCCCCCGTCCCCCGTCCCCCCGTGTGAGTGGTTTAAAGTTTCACTACTCGGACTCTGATTGGCCCGTGAAGTTTTTCCGAGGCGGAATAACTTCAGAGCCCCGCGTCCCCCTGACGTTCAGCAGCCCGGAGAGTCCCGAGCAGAGAGGAGAAGGTTTAGCGGTGTTCTCTTATCTCACGCATCAGGGTAAGAGGATCCTAAACTATGGAGGTGATCAGACACAGACTCACATTTGTTTTATAGAGGGATTTTACTCGCAGAGCTTTCAGCTTTGGAACTATCTTTTTCTAACATCTTCTCTTTCTTCTTCTTTTTTTTTTTTTTTTGGACTTCGCGTCATCCGCTGTTGAAAATGCCTTGTTTCGGGGTTTGGATTAACGCAATTTGGATTTTACTTTTCGCCATTTTTGACGCGTCTTTTTCGAGCTATTCTGAAGACCAGTGCAGCTGGAGAGGCAGGCAAGTATTTTCATATTGTTATGCGTGCATTTGGTTGAATAAATATATATATATATAATTCAGAGATGCTACAGGTGTATCGCCGGTAGAAAGCAACATGTTGAGACTTGCCATTCGGGCGCAGTGAAAATGTTTCTAATGCTCTGCTGCTGCGACTGCGCCTCCGGGCTGTCTGCGGGAGGCATGGGGGGTCCAGACAGACCAGAGACTGAAGGATTCATTCTGATACCTGGAGATAAAATAACAAAACATGTGATGCATGCATGTTGTTGAATTGAGGATACATTGTTAAAATACTTGCAGAGGACTTTGAGTTTTTACAGAAGTTTGGCCCTTAAGATGCCATGACCTGGCCCCTGTTACCACAGGCTGACAGCAAGTGGGGCCTTCTCTTGAGTAGTAGCCTGCCTCTTGATTTGCAAAAGTTCTACTTCATTTTTTTTAAATGAAAAGTTTGGTATAAGTTGCCTGTTTGCATGGCTCACATTTAAACCAGCTGAGTCCATCCTGCAGTTAGTTCTGCAGGAAAGTGTCCACTGATGATGCTTAAAGTTATTACCTGTAAAAATAGTATCTAAACCTTTATGTAACCTTGTTTTCCTCCCTTTTCCCCTTCTCACAGTGGTTTGTCCCAGCAGCAGGGCAGCGTGGAGCAGATCTCCCTCCACTGCTCTGAGGGCACACTGGACTGGCTCTATCCCAAAGGGGCCCTGCGCCTCACCCTCTCGCCCCGCCTGCCCTCTGTGGCGGTGGGGCCCGGCGGCAGCAGCTCGGGCCTCATCACGGCCTGCGTCAAGCCTTCTGAGCAGTTCCACGGAGCCCAGCTGTACCTGGAGCGAGATGGGGTCCTGGAGCTCCTGGTAGGGGACCGCCTGGAGTCCTCTCCCCCACCGAGGGTACGCTGCTTCAGCCGCCTGCCCGGGGAACGGGTGGCTCTCTTCCTGCAAGCTACACCTCACCAGGACATCAGCAGGAGGATCGCCTCCTTTCGGTACGAGCTGAGAGGGGACTGGACCGCTCGCCTGTCGCTGGACTCCAACCCCATCAGCAGTGAAGGTGAGTCAGTGAGGCAACAGTCAGCCATGTTGGTTTGAGTGTGGCTACTCGAGGTCAAATGAGGAGCCACTATTAAATGTTTTGGCTTTGATTTGTCATTCCTATCTAATGAATTAGGGGACAGAGGAAGTACAGAAGAAGTTTTGGGGTGAAACTTAATTCTCAGCATCAGAAACGAAACTCTTAAGAAAAACCACAGAACTGTGGTTAAAGTTATTTTCCTTCCTTCCTGAAAAGTTTGGGGGATGCAAGGTTTTAACCCACAAGTGATGATATTACACTCCATACAATCCTCCCTGTAGATGATTCATAAGATGATTCACAGGTCTCTGTGGGCTGGTTGGGCTTTCCACAGCCCGTGCAGAATGCACAGAGAGAGAGAGAGGAAGTGGCCAAACTTTCCCCCAGAGGCGTGCTGGTTTGGAGTAGGAGAAGGGGAGCCGCCGAGTGGGGAGGCGGAGGGGGGGGGGGGGACAAAAGCACAGTATGTGGGGCTTTCTCCAGAGTCCAGAGCCCTTTGAATGGGTGCCGCATGAGTATTCTGGGATTACTGCCGTCGCCTAGGAGACAGGGAGGCCTCTGCCCAGCTGAGATGCTCCTCTCCTTTGTTGAGCTGCCTCGCTGTAGGGAGACTTGTCTGTAGGAGTCTACTCCCCCGCTCTACATCTCTCTGCCTCCCACACACACACACACACACACACACACACACACACACACACACACACGCACACACACACTGATTAGGCTTGGAAGGGGGTTTGCTGTGGACTAGAGAGGAAGGAATCTCATTTATCAAGTGGTTTTCACTAAGGAGGAGAATGTGAGGGGTGGGCAAGGGGCCTCCAAAGAACCACAAGGAGAACTTTAAAAAATGCCAGGACTTTTTTTTTTTTTCTTTCTTTCTAGCCACAGTTTAGTCCATGCAGACAGAGCTTTGCTGGTTTGCTTTGATTTTTTTTTTTTGTGTGGCCATTTCTAAATCCTGTTACGACTTTGAGTAAGGTGCACCGCAATTTTTTTTCCCCCAGTTTTTAAGAAATGTTGTCAAGCCTTGGCAGAAAGAAAGGAGAGTGAATGTGCTCCTTTAAAAAAGAAAAAAAAAAAAAAAAAAAAAAAAAAAAAAAAAAGCTTTGAAGTCCACCCCCACTCCTTCTCCTTGGCCCCTGTCTAGCTGGCTTTCTTTGATAAGGTGTGACTGTAGACACCCTGAAAGGCTTTAAGGGGGGAAGTTTCATCTGGCCTTTAAATCGTCTGGGGTGGAAGAGCCTCGCACCTTAAAGCTCCACTGGTCCTTCTTCTGCCAACTGTAAAAGTAGCAGCTGTCTGTTAGAACGTAGCGCTTGGTCTCTCCTTTTGTTGCCCGTCTTTGCACAGCGTTTTAGGTCTGGATTCGCATCTCGCATTCCTGTGCATGAGATCTGGAAATACGGTCTTTGAGTCTCAGTATATGTGTGTATTAGCATATACTGTATGTGTTTTCTAGCAGTATGGAGTGCTGTGTGAGGTCACCAACTGACTCTCCCTCTTTCCTCCCCTTGTTGTCTCTCCAGAGGCCTGCAGACCCTGCAACAACACTGAGATTCTGATGGCTGTTTGCACCAGTGACTTTGGTAAGTTACCTGATACAACAAGTTGCAAATATAAAAAAAAACAGGAATGAAATATCATTGTCAGACAGAAATCCACCCCTCTAATTCAGCCCAGATCAACAAATTAAACCAGACCCGAGCAAAGCCTCAGAACATAATGATTTCTTGTCGGGATCTACAAATGTGTCGAATGGGTTCAAAGGCAGAGCACCCCAGTGCCTCCAAATTCTCTCCTCTCAAAAGTGCAAAGGTTAAAGGTGAAACAGCAGCTCTCTGCAACCCCCAACACACACACACACACGAACCCCTACTGGAGGCACTGTAGTGGACTAATCCTGACATCACCCCCCGATACAAGGAGCAGTGGACTAATCTGCAGGCCTCTGATTGAGCTGTAATGGCACTGAGGAGAAGTTCAGCTGGCAACAAAAGTCAGAGGGATTAGTGAGCAGGCGTGGGCCTTCGTACGGCGTTTAAACCAGTTGGTGGTCAACAAAGAATCCCCCAACTAGCTACAATAGGCCTACAAAACGCGCAACATGACAAAAATACAGCATAACACTTTGTAAGAAAAGATATTAACCCGAATGTCCTGCTTTTCCACAGTTGTGCGAGGTAACATCCGATCAGTGGCGGAAGACGATAACCTGAGAGCAGCGGTGATCAAAGTCAGCGCCACCCGGGTGTTTCGTCAGAAGTACGCCCTGTTTACCAGCAACGGTCGCCTGACCAGACGGGGGGAGGTCAGGACTCTGCTGCAGTGTGGCGTCAAACCGGGGCCCGGCAGCTTCCTCTTCACGGGTCGGGTCCACTTTGGGGAGGCCTGGTTGGGCTGCGCTCCCCGCTACAAGGACTTCCAGCAGGCTTACACCATCGCCAAAGCAGCCCAGCAGATACCCTGCGAACTGCCTGTCGACTGAGTTTAAAAACTCGGCGGCAGCTTGTCTACTAGCACTCAAGAGTCGAGGCCGTACCGAAAGCCGGGCCAAACTCAGCCCTGTTCCATAGTTTTGGAAGAAGCCATGGTGTCCCAACTGTCGGGCGATGCGGCCATGGCGCCACCAA
Source organism: Anarhichas minor (assembly GCF_050575085.1). Taxonomy (NCBI): domain Eukaryota; kingdom Metazoa; phylum Chordata; class Actinopteri; order Perciformes; family Anarhichadidae; genus Anarhichas; species Anarhichas minor. Next base: position 11,093,299 of record NW_027466463.1, on the reverse strand, counting down.
CGACTTCCCAAAGGTCTGAGGAGTGAAATGGACTTTCCCCCCCCCCCCCAAACACCATTTCAGTGCAATATGCAGTCACCGGGTCAGAGAGAACCTGGTGGAGTTGTGACACGAGGGACGTGCTTCTAATTAAGATTATAAGCATTTGGCATTGGACATGTTTTTACACACAGTGATGCTATTATGCAGGTTCAGAGAAAATCTATTGAAAAGCTTTCCATTCGGGATAAATTAAGTCAAGCCATTAATTCAGGCCTATTGAGAGTCATTGCTTTGAAAATACACTCAGGAAAATGTATTAAAAGTTCTATAGAAAGCGTACTGCCTCGGTATCCCAGTGAGGATACAATTAAGGCACCTATTTGTTCAGTGAATGTCGGGTCATGGGAAAGTTATTTTTTGCTGGCTACCCGTGTACTGGGGGGGGGTCATCCTCAGTGTTAGGGGGGGTCATCCTCAGTGTTACTATTATTAATTAAAGAGATTATAAAAAAAAAAAAAAAAAGTCCTCACAAAATGAAAAAAATATATATTTGCACTGATAACGGAAAGGGAATGATCTGGAAAGTGTGATGCTGCAAGCACTGGAAACCAAATAAAAAAGCAACTATATGTAGCATAGCGGAGCAATTGAGAATTTAATATATGTACAGACGATGTGAGCACGTGCAGTAGCGACACAAAGCTACGGCTGCTAGAGCAGGTTTCACAGCTCGAGCTATAGTGCTGAGAGCACTTTCACATGCTAGCCAACTCTGAGATTTTGCTTCTGTATTACAGTACATTTTAGTAGCCATGCAATATTTCTGCAAAACTGAGCTAATTAGACTGCATTTGGTTTAAAAAAAAAAAAAGAATTATCTAAAAATATGTTTGAGTGGAATTGCAGCAGTGTTGCCAAAGTGGTTCTGAGTTTTGTTGCTTCCAAGTCGTTCTCTGCTGATGTTGTCACATATTATCACACAAGATATTCAACTGTATATCACCGCTAATGTTCATAAACCTGTCGACAACGGTCATTTATAACTTGAGTCCAGTGTTGTTATAAGATATAAAAAGCTAGCTCAAGAGAAACACAAAAATATGCATTCAGTGTTAAAAAAGAAGAAAGATTCATATCTAATGTGCACTATATCAACAAGGGGAGGTGTTCATACCAAATTACCGTAATATGCTGAAGTGGTCTTAAATGTGTACACTGCCATGTTTGCTGTTTATTTCTATGTACATTTATGTTAATAACAATGCGAATGTAAATATGTTTATAAGAAATTCTAGAAACCACAGCATGGAAAAAAAGTCTGTATAAAAAAAGCATTGTATTGTGGATTATTTTTGTGTTTGTCTGTGTTATTAAAATATACTGTGAGAAAACACTCGTGTATTTAAGTTCTTCTGGAAGTCTTTTCTCGTATATATTCACTTTGAAGTCATTCTTTGGGCATTTCATGCTCCACAAACATTATGCAGCTGGATCATTAATTCATCAGCACTCCAACCCTCTCCCCCCTAACACATCAATACAGTTTAACCCACACCATAGTAGTTGGGTCCAAAGGTTTGTGGCATGGCAAACCTTTCTCAGACATAAGTCACTTCCAAGTATCCATGAATCAGATCTCTGAAAGCTCCGAAACAAACGGCGCGCCTGAGCGAGCGAGAGGCCTAAAAGGCGGAGAGATTTAAGGAGTGTTCAGGGCCCAGAGGGCGTTTTTGGACGGGGAAGGAGGTAGAAAACAGCGTTTGGAATTCTGTTGTCCTCGGCCTCCCATTTTCAGGATTCAGGAAGCAATAAATTGCCATTAAAGGGAGCGGCGTGGCAGACTCGGCTGAGCTGAGGTGCCACACAGTCGCTCGCTTTATCCTGACCGCATGTGTGCGAGGACACAATAAAACACAAATCTCCTTTACACGTCACTTAAGACGTGCGCCTTCAGCTTGGAGCTAAAGTTGGTTTCCTGTACCTCCAATTTGATTTTATCTGCAGCACCACAGACCCATAGCTGTTGCCCATTTTCTGCTCTAACGGACGAGGAGCTGCACGGTAGATAATACAGAAACAGCCATATTGCTGATCCTCTATGATAAATTCACCACCTGTTTCTCCTCCTCGCAGAATTCTGCACACACCTCAGTCAAATCTCTGAATTACTGCACACAGTAAATCCGCTTAGAAAAAGAGCAGCTGGGGAATTTACATGGTGTTTAGGTTAAATGGGGGGAAAAAAAGAAAATTCACAAAAGCTCGACATGCCTTCCATGTCTGGTGAGCTATCTCCCATAGAAACCCTGACAGTGGTTTGCCACCGCATCAGTATGTGAGTGAACTTCCAACCTCTCTAGCTATTTACTGCCTCAGTGCTCCTTTAAAACATCCCGTAGCTGGGGCCCCCGAGCTGCTCGGGCCCTGCAAACACACACACACACACACACACACACACACACACATATACACCTCCACCCCCTCCCCTCCAGTACATGTGAGGTTACTGCTGCAGGGCTGATAAGCCAAAACAAAGAGCACTCAAATTATACTCCAACGACATCATGTGACATTCTGACAAAGCTCAACTTCCTGCATTGTTATCACTTCTTTGTGACCCCAGTTTGAACCCCCAAAACTGCAGTAATAATGTCAGTTATAATGGTCACAATGACACAGTGCCACGGTTTAGTTTTGCACTCGTTAAATAATAGCGATGGCAATTTCCATTGTTTAAATGTAAGCACAGTGCACAATCCAAATATAACTTTGGGAACAGAAAAATCCAGAGTTTCTTCCTCAAGACCCTGGAAACATATTTTTGCACGTATTGATAATTGCATGACACACAATAAACCTTCCTCCTCCCCCCCCCCCCCAACCACCCCACTCTTCTTTATAGTCTGTTCAGATGTGTTGTGGAGGTGAGCTATGGACACGGCGAGGCGGGGAGCGCTCCAGAAAGGGGAATCCAAAGCAATGGGAGAGAGAGAGGGGGGCAGGGTGTGGACTTCCGTCAGCCCCTGGGGGAGTTTGAGGGAAGTGGCTGGAGACAAAGCTTCAGAGATGAGAGCACAGACAGGGGCAAAGTGCTCCTGGACACTCCCTCGTTGTCCAGCGCAACAAAACACCACACCCAGCACACAAGTCCTGTGTTTGCAGCAGTAACATTGCAAAAATCAGGCACCTCCTGTCTCAAAGCGATGCAGAAAAATGAGTTCATGCACTTGTTACTTCTAGACTAGATTACTGCAAATTCCTTATTATCAGGCTGCTCGAATACTTCTCTGAAATCTCTCCAGTTGATCCAGAATGCTGCAGCTTGTGTACTAACACAAAATAAAACACCATGTTACTCCTGTATTAGTTTCTCTGCACTGACTCCCTGTAAAATCAAGAATATATTTTAAAATCCTCCCTCCTCTTCAACTACAAAGCCCTAATTGGCCAGGCACCATCACATCTTAAAGAGCTTATTGTACCATATTACCCCACTAGAGAGCTGCGCTCCCAGAATGCAGGGTTACTTCTGGTTCATAGAGTCTTAAAAAGTAGGATGGGAGCCAGAGCCTTCAGTTATCAAGCTCCTCTTCTGTGGAACCAGCTTTCACTTCCAGTCTGGGGGGCAGACACACTCACCACATTTAAGAGTAAGATAAAGACTTTACTTTTTGATAGTAGAGTCTTTATCCTACTATAGTTTTGTTCAGGTTTGCCTTGGTTCAGCCCCTATATATGCTGCTATAGGCCTAGACTGCTGGGGGACTTCCTAGGATACTCTGAGCTCCTCTCTCCTCTTCTTTCCCTCCTTGTGTATGAATTCATGTCCCATTAACGCTCATTACTAACTTTCCTTCTTCCTTGGAGTCTTTGTGCTTTCTCATCTCGCAGGTTTCCATGGATCGTGGTTATATCTGGACTGTGGTCGTGCCTCCTGTCATGGCCCTGCTGACACCCACTGCTACTACTATTATTATTATTAGTCACATCCCTGATACCATTTTTCCTGTTACGATGCAAAGGGTCCTGGAACAGAGGATGTCGTATGCCGTACAGATTGTAAAGCCCTCTGAGACAAATTTGTGATTTTGGGCAATATAAATATTCCGTCACCTGGATCTCTCTCAACTAAATCCGTCTTTTCATGGCTTCATCATCATCTAATCTTTCCCACAGCTTGGTCCACAGCTCTGCTGTTCTGGATCCAAAACAGGGGTTGCCAGACACATGAAGCACAGCTTCTACATGAACTATATTAGTAAGTACTGAAGAATAAACAGCTGTGGATTTCATCAGGCTTTTTTTCCCCACATAAACAAATAACTTTGCCAAACTGGTAACCCAACATTCCGCCGAGTTGTCTGTCCACCAGTGACTCAGTGGTTGTGCACCCTGCTGCCTCTCCATCAGCTCAGCACCAGCTGACAATGAGCCTGAAGTCCATGACCACCCTTTGGCATCCCAGATTCCCAGCTGACAATTTCGTGTTCCCGTAACACCCTCGCACAGCTGGGAGCGATGATTCCCAAATGGAAACTGTGACCGTACCCGTCTGAGAACGCGCTAACTCACTAAAACAACATCTTATCAGGCCAGCAATGAGCAATTTGCAAAAACTGATGAGAAGCCTCTATTCACAGAGCAGAGGGAGGGCAGCAGAGAATAACGTGGCCGGCTTTAAAGTTGAGTGGGCAGTTTGGCTGGGGTTGAGAGGTCACGGCAGAATAGAGAACAAGTGTAGAGCGGTGCAAGAGCATGTTTATCTGGCCATGTTATCCTTCTGAAGTAGTGAAGGGAGGAGAGCGAGGAGCCCCCTTTGTTCCTCAAGAGCCTGCAGATGGCTGTAATCCCTTCCAAAAAATGCGCACTGAAAATCAATCAAGACAGGGTGGACATGGTGTATGAGTGTGTGGAGGCGGGCGACACTTTTCTCAGGGAGGGGGTCCCGCAAAGAAACACAAGTTGGGTCAAACAAGCGTCTTTGGCGCTTTCCCGCCAAAAAAAAAAGTATTGTAAGGAAAGACTGAGGGAATGAATTGCGACCCCCTTCAATGAAGGCCCGCTCGCTATACCCCTCCATTTGAGCTGAATACAGCTGCCATCACCTCACCGTATCCTGGTGCTGACATCGCCAGGAGGGGGTACAACCACAAAAACCTCCAAACACTGACATCATACTCTAATAAGGCTACTTAGAGACATTCACTGTGGCAGGATGAGGGGAAACATGCTCACATAGAAGCAAATAGATGGACAGACAGACAGACAGATGCGGATGGTTAACAGGTATGTTTACCGTGTTGACCACTATAGCTCAACACGTTAGCATGTTGGCTGATTTGTCCATTAGCTAAACACAAAAGTACTGCAGAGGCTGATGGGAATTCCATTAGTTTTGTAGGTATTTTGGGATAAATGAAAGTGCTGGACAAATTTAAATGTTGACCTGATTATGGTGCTAGATTTAAAATTAGGGGTTACAATTGATCCTGAGTTAGATTTGTATGCCTGTAGCTAATTTGTTTGGCAATCCATCCAATAGCTATACGAACAAGTCATTAAAAAACAAAAATGTGAACCCGATGATGATTCTATCAGAAAAAACAAGGGATCACCAAAGTCAATAGGATTCATCCTCAGGGGACCATAAATAGCATTACAAAATGTCCTCGCAATCCATCCAATACTTGTTGAGACGTTTCAGTCTGGACCAAAGTGGTGGACTTCCACAAACACCTATTCTAAAATATGATCATTTTCTGAGGGCAACAAAGATTTTCCTACATTTTCATCCTGTGCTAAAACCCTCGTCTATAAACAGAACTCTTTGTAACACAATGATTCTAGAATTTTCTGTCTAACTTCCTCATGCGACCGACGTCAGGCCTCTAGACTGAGAGTCTGCTCACTACAAGGAGGCACAGCTGTCTTTGGAAGGGCTCTCCAACCCTGCCAATTAACCACAAGGATTATGGTTTTCCAACAAAACCAGTCTGATTGTCTAAACAAAGCAGAGAAACCTCCCCGGCAGATCAGTTCTGTTCTTCTCTTCCTATACCAACCACCTGTGTGTTTCTCCCATCTAATCCTGCAGAACCACCTCCCCTTTGGTTTCATTTTATTGCCTGTTATCTTGCTCCTCTAGTCATCTTGGGTTACCTCCTCAGGGACATATTGCACTGTTCCTATTGTTCAAATTGTTTATGGAAAGAGGTAGGGAGGAACGAAACTGCCACTCACATTGGTTTTGTTATGTTACTAGTATCCCCTTCCATTTTTCTTCTGCAAAACACAGCTTCAGGGCAAGATTTGTCAACAGACACGCCTGGTGGGCTGTGTTGCGAAACACGTGATGGTATTGAACAGCGCTCACACTTGTGCAGATGTTAATTTGTTAGTATTAAAGAAAAAAATGCGAAAGATACCCAGCCAGCCAGCAAACTAACTGCTTTAACCAGCGTGAGAGTGTTTACGTTTTTTTTTCCTTTTAACATTCTTGAAAAAGAACCTTAAAGGAACATACTACTCCTATGGTACAATATGCCGGTGCCATGCCACGGCTGCTAAAAGCACTTGATCTTGTTGGATCGAGTGAAAAGAAAAAGTAACAGAAAAGACTTGTGAAGCCATTTATGCGCCAGACGTGCTGACAGTCAGGCGGCATGTTTATATTCCAACAAAGTGCACTCACACATTGTGCATCAGCCCAGCCGCTGTGGCCTGTCTGATGTGTCAGAAGCTCCTGAGCCTTTCTCTCCCTTCGCTCTACGCTCATTCCAGTGGAACATGTGCGCTGGAATTCTCCCCCAATTAAGACAGGGATTAGCCAGGTCCGCTGTGGGAACCAGCCGAGTGTGGGAAAACAGAGGGCCTGTCCCTCTCTCCTTCCCTCACTGACACTCAGCCTCATTCTCACTCGCTCTCGCTCATCAAGCTGCCTCCCTCCCCTGTCTTTCTCACCCTTACTGTAATTCTTCCTCCTCCATTTTCTCACCCTATATCCTGTCTTTCCTAAACTTTCTCATACCTTCCAATTTGTCTCTTTACAGCTCCCTATAAGACCAACTTCCAACAATCATTTTTCTATTGTTTCCACTCTCATCTTTATAATCATGTACAATTACCCCTTTATCCTTTTCAATCTTTCGCCCTCTTTCTTAGCCACCCAGAATCTCCACAGCTTTCAGCCCTGATTCTTCAAGGTTTTCTGAAGTGCACGGTTCTTCTGTGCGCCCCTCTCCTGCCCCTTCCCTCCTCCCTCTCAATGCCTCTCTGGCCTTCATACTGAAAGCTTGTCGGGGGGGGGGGGGGGGCGGGGGGGCGCGGGGGAGCTGGGGAGTCTTGCATGAATAGTCTGAGACTGTCAGACTAAAAGAGGGGGTCGAAAAGACAGCTCATCAGAAAAGAAAAGACAGGTGTCTCAGAAAACAGACAGTTACGTATAGTTTATGTTGGCATTTTTGCATTTGCTCATTAAAATCCAACATAAAAATTGTATTGAACTAATCCTATTATTGGTGGAGTGAATATACAATCTGCAGCATCCTTTAAAAACAATCATAAATCTCATCAGTATCATGGGAGAATTCAAGAAACGATCCATAGAATTTGAATGAGCATGAACTGAACATCCATGGGAACATCCTGGTTGAAGTTCAATGCTCAATTTTCCATTGTCGTTTCTTTCTCATGATCTTGCAACGCTCTCACTATCACACCGGATTCCTCTCCCACTGCCTCCACATTCCTCCTACTCATTGTCACCTTTTCTTCCTCATTCCCACTCTGCCTCTTACTTTCCTTGCGTTCCCATAAATCCTTTCCCCGTGCACTCCTCCACACAAGGCTTGTCCGTTCCAATTATGGCAGGGCCGTCCAGCCCCCCCGGCTCACACACTCTGCACACACAGACCGCTCTCATTAAGCCTGTATCAATTAGGCATTAACCTCCTAAAACAAAGGGCCTCTTGACAAGCGGCCCATCGCAGGCCATGTGAGGTACTTCCTCTGCATCGCTCCACCCTGCTTCCCATCCGCAGAGCGACACATTCATCCAACCTCTTTCCCACTGTGCTGCGCACAAAACAAAATCGGGGCCCAAAGCATCTTCAACAAAACAGAAGAGAGAAAGCGAATAATCAAACGTGTACTTGCAGTTGTTGATTAGGTGAGGGTCTTCAGCTAAACCAGAATGCTAATGTTCGATGTATTTTTGTTAACCATTCACATTTATGCTTCTGTAGACGACTAAAGTGTAATTGTTGGTGGTTTCATGTGGTTCCCAAAATGTACAAATATCCCGCACCATTTCTCCTTCACAGCTCAGCATTCCCGATGATTGTTTTTACTTTTTCTGGACTATGCTATCAGACAAGAATAACACTGTATTATTAAGAAAGTGTTTAGGAGCATTGCAGTGGTTGAGATGGTGTCATGGAGGACGGCTGTTTAGAGGCAACACCTGAACAACATTACACAATGCAATGCAAAAATCCTGAAATGAAAACCATCTTTGTGAAGCTTAAAATGCTGAGTTTTTATAAGACAGTCAGAAAAGAGTCAATTTGACGCAAAGGTAATTTCTGCATTATGTGTGGTTGTTCCCGCTACAGTAGGCGTCTCCAGGACCACAGTTTGCCATGATGTGTAAGTACAGTTGTTTTATGTTTCTACTAGACCAATTGCATCTTATCTAATCATTGTAGTGATCAGGTTTTTGCATCATCATAGTGACCACACATAGTGGTTAATAAAAAGTTGTTTACAGTCTAAAAATTGAATTTCACCCAAATGCCCAAGTTGGGAAGAAGACTTGGCACTTTGCCTCGGGGACCAGCTGTGGTGCAACAGACTTCAACCTCCACTCAATGCATTTACAATGTCACGGTTTCTACTATTTACCTACTACTTTTTCCTGCTTTTCGTTTACTCGGTGTAAACTTTATTTACACACGTTTGCGGCAGCTTCTGCAGGCACATCATCTCTCCGTCTTTGTTGGCGAAGCAGCAAAGAACAACCTGGTTTAGATTTTCCCACAGATCTGCCGGTGAGAGGAGTGGTCCCCCCAGCACCCAGTGCTTTGGCACAGTGACTATGTTGGCACAGACCCAAGCTGAACACCCCCCACCCCTTTTCCCAGGGCCCTGGGAGTGTAATACATTACTAACAAAATCCCACTTCCCATTCCTCTCAAACTTTCACACCCGTGCCCCCTCCCTCCCCAGGGCTGGCATGCCCCCTGAAAAGGGGATTGGGGTGACATGCGTTAGAAATACTCTACTTTTCCCATCATCCCCCCCGAGTATTTCAGCTTCACGTTTTTATCTTTTTCAACATTAAACTCGACATAAATCTTACTGCGGTTCTTTTTAATCGAACCTTTCAACTTTTAAAGTATTTGTTTTCCAGAAAGAATGTCCCAATGTTTAAGTTATGCCAGCTATGGAGCTATGGCAGGAAACCCAGATACCAAAACACACCAGAAAAAAATGTAGACCCTTTCACTGTTAAAGGGATTTAAAGGGGAATAGATGAATATTCACACCAACACGGAGGTTATAAATATGAACCCTCATTCTTGAAAAAAAGCCTGCCTTGTTTGCACCACAGTTCCCAGCGCGGCATTGAGGGGAAAGTATTCACGGGGTGTGCATGTGTCTGGGTAACATGTAATGACATTATTCTCACCAGGGTGACCCCTCATTGTCACCGCGCTTTCTTCTCCCGAGCTCGTGAAATTGACATAAGCTTTACAAACATTCCAGGCATTTTTTTCTCAAGGCCGGATTTCTTTGGGGGCCTTTCATGGGGAAAAGCACCAGTATGAGCAGCACCACCTAGTGATGGTGTGAATGCACACCATCACATACATTATGTCCTCTGGTCAAATCAAGTTGTTTATATAATAAGTATCCACTTTAAAAGGAATGTGAATGAAACCAGCGTACATGTAAGATTTCACTTAAATAAATGTTTAAAACTACATTTTCCTGTTTCATTTTTAGAATTTAAAGTATGAGGTTTAATGTAAAAACTGTGCAATTTGATACTAACTTGCAATAAATGACTGGGGTTTAGATTTTGTGGACATTGTTCTTAATGGAGTGAGGAATTTGCACTTTGGGAGCGCCCAGCCTCCTGTATTCCATGCAGTCTGCAGAGACGTGAGCTCTCCTCTTTATACCTGCAGGTAGTGGTAAAGCTCAATGTAACGCTATTTAGAAAGACTTCCTGACCTGCCCAGGTGATTGTCAACATAGTCCTGCAACTCCCACACCTGCGCCTCTGCAACCGTTGCCCTGGTTAGGAGAAGGGCGCGCTCCTTCTCAAAGCCCGCCTTTTTTGAAGAAAGGAAATCAAATCAACTTCATCGAAGAAAATAATTAGTTTTTAAGTGAGGTTATACAATTGAATGTTCTCTGTGTGAGGGATGTAATTTGATAATCCAAAGTTTAAGGTTTTGTTTACCAGTGTTGAGTCTGCGATCTCCCTCAGCTGTTTCCTCGTGTCTGACCAGGATTCCTCACATGCCGGCCTGATAATGATACATTTTTCATAACTTTTTATGACACAATCCACAGCTGACCCCATTTGTCATTTGGTAAAATGGAAAAAATGACACTCACTCCTGACGGCTTACATTCTGAACAGGCATTTCGGGGACAGCCACCTGCAACGGCAAAGTCAGGGTGAAGGTCCTGAATCCCCATAAATACATAAAAGTATGTAAAACAATGAAGCAATATAAATGAAGACTTTGAAGTACAAACAAGGTCGGGCTTTCATTCAATTCAATTCTCTAAAGAAATGCCCCATAGGAACAAATATCGGAAAGAAACAGAATCAAATACCAGCATATCTAAAGCTCAGTAAATAACACTTCTGTCTGTACAGGAAGTCACAAGCTTTAAATATTTGTTGACCAGGTGCAGATACTTCCAGTCACTGCTCTTCTATGAAAATTAGAATTTTTCCACAAAAGACAAATCATTTATTTTAAAACACATTAAAACAAATATTTACTGCCGACACTGCTGCAGCAGTCATCGTGACAACCACACAGGTACGATTTAAATCAACCCATCCATCAGTTCTGCTACATGATCTGCAGTCCACCTCTGCAGCAGTAAAGCTTTTTATTGTCATACGACACACTTTGATGTCATTTTTTCCAGTTCACCGCCACATGCCGTTTGGCTTTGTGAGGGAAGAATGGACACAAAGAAGAATCCCCACAGATCAAATACAGAAATACACCAGACAAAACAAAAGCAGGTCACTTCAAAGCAGCCACCTTTCTTTTGTGCTACCTGCTTCCTGGCCGCCTGCAGCTGACACTCCAGCCTCGCCTTGTCCTGGCGGAGGTGATGGAGCTCCTTCTCAGGTTCACCTCTGAGCTCAGTGGGCTCCAGGCTGAAGCTGGCTTCGGGGGGTCCGGGGTCAAGACCGCACCCCATTTGGGCTAAGACCTGGTCCCTCTGAACCCTAAAGATCACAGTGTATCGATGTGGCCAGTTATTCATTATGGATTAGCTGGAAATCTGCTTTCTTCATGTCTGCACAAACAGCAAAGCACACATGAAGTCTCACCTGTACGCAATAAGAAGAGCATGATGGGTCTTGGTGACTTTCTGTAGTCTCTTCTTATATGAGCGAGCAGCATGGGCTAGCTGTTCCTCCCTGACCCTGTAGGATGAACGAACATCCTGGAGCATGTTGTCCACGTGTGCCCTCATCTTAGAAGTCCCTGAAGGGCTTTTACCTTCTCCAAGTCCATCGACGTACTCCTAAACGAGAGGCGTGCACATTGGATGTTGTGTTAAGACATTGTGCCGCACTACTTTGTAGACATGAGTGTGCGAGCACTGCAACTTACGGCTAAGTCCCGTAAATAGCACACGAGCCTTGCACGGTATTCCTCATTCAGCTCTTTGAGTTGAAGCTGCAGCTTTGAGTTCTCTTCTTCTGCCTCCTTCGCTTGGCTCTGAGAGCACATCAGGGCCTTGGATAGAAATATGACCAACATGATTTGAAACATTTCCACCAAGTGAAAAACATGAATTCAAAGGTTTGCGAAACAGTGATAATAATCTATAATCATTTCAGGATGTTCTGTAAATCAGTGTGGGATGTTTAAATGCTCACCGCACTCTGCTCAGATAGATCCTGCTGGCGATTACAGATGGCTCTCTTGTTCTCTTGATGCTCTTTACCCATTGCCACCCTGATAACCAAACACAGGCTCAACAATAAGAGAGTAGCGACCAAAATCCACGGACAGCCACATCACAGGGGCGATGCAAAGAGACCACATCACACACACAGCAAATAAAACCACGGTTTAGAACAAAAAAAATCAAAGAAGGGACCACAGAGCAGATGTGAGGGGGATGAACACTGGGCCGTACTTCCTGAGACGGGTTTGGCTGTTTGGCTGATAATGGTGTTTCACCGTAATCAAGCTTGTGCACGAGTACATGACAAACCGGCCCTCACACTTTCTCCTCCAGTTTCTTCTGCTGCTCCTCGTAGCTGTTCTTCATTTTCTCCAGCATGTCTTTGATCTCATCCTGGTTTCCAAGTAGCTACGTGAGAGCATACGAACCAACGGTAAGTTTACTGATGCCCATAAAACATGTGTGTTGGCCACTGCGCCAAAGAATAAAACACTTACAGTTTGTTCCATAGTTTTTTGCTCTTTGTCCAAAGCTGCCAGATCCTCAAGCTGTATATACAATGTTATACAATTGGAATAAACATTTAACATATAATGACATAAATACAAACGGAAACAATGGCAAGTATAATATTTCAAATGAAAGATGTAGTTCAACCCAAAATGAAAAGGTTTTAGCAGTCAAAAGAAAACGTGTTTTATAAACATGATCTTTTCTTGATTGCAAAACCAAGGCTTTGTCTGAGAATGATATGGGAAATGATGTGGGGAATACTAGTCTTGCTTACCTAACAGTACAGTAAATCATGTTGCAATAGTAGTAAGTTGCATGCACCCTTTGAAGAAATGTGAGAAACATGATTCTCACAAGACAAACTATAATTTACATTTGTTTGTTTTTTATCATCAAGAACATGTTCTGCTTATGTTGGAGCTGAAAAGCATTTCTTTCTTCTTTCTTCTTCTGGTTTCAATAATGACACAATTTAGATTTTGGTGTGGGCAACTACAACAAAAAGCCCCAAAAATTCCAGGAACTACAGACTTGAACTTAACTCGGGAATCAAACCAGGAACTGAAAGTCCCCTGTGCCCGTTCCTATATCGTGTTGAAGGTGAATTAACTCACCTTGACTCTGTTGCGTGACATGCGGCTGATCAAGGCCCGCACCCTGTCCAGCTCACCGTGCAGGCCCTGGGTGGTTGTCCTCTCACTCTGCTGCTGATGCTCCTCCAGCTGCCTACGCAGGGCGTCCTGGGCCCGGGCCAGAGCCAGCAGCTCAGTGCTCAGCTTGTCGCTCTGGGCGAGCTCCTCATCACGAGCCTCAGCCAGAGCGAGGTAGTTCTTCTTCAGCGTGGCGTACTCCTCTGTCAGGTCTTGGCCGCTCTTTTCTCCCATTTTCAGAAGAGCCTCGGCAGACTGGAGTTCCCTGAATAAGTTGTCTCGTTTCATCTCAAGCTCTGTCATTGCACCGGCTTGGTTCAATATCTAACGAGAGGAAAAGAGAAGTGCAGTGCAGACAGCCTCAGTGATTCAGGGTCACACTGTATGCACACGGAGAGTTAACACATACAACTTAATTTTAACCCAGAGGAAAGGCTTCCCCCCCCCCCCCCCCCCCAAACCCTTTTAGGATTATTAAATCTTCTCATCCTAAAGCTTCACTGGTGAAATAAAGGATACATTTCACCAGCAAATAACCCTCACCTTGTTTTTCAGCTCAAACGTCTCTTCTTCAAACTGCTCTCTCATCTTGTTGGTCTGGATTTTGTCCTCCACGAGCTCCTTAGATATCTGAAAGTTCAGACAGATGCATTGAACTTGTAGTTCATAAATGCTTCACATAGCTCATGAACGCTACCTTGAGTTTTTCCTCTTCACTCCGGACCAGCCTGCAGGACAAATCTGCGTTGGAGCTGGCCAGGTGGCCCAGTCTGCTCTCCAGGTAGCCCACTTTGGTGAAAAGGCGTTCATTTTTGCCACGCAGCTGCAACTACAGTGAGGTGAACAGAAACAGCTTTCTACAATGACATGACAAAGGCACATTATCCACGTTCAGGCTCTCCCATGTTGGCTCCATTGTAGCTCGTGTTGCATCTCAAGGACAATTAGCGTTAAGATACCCACCTGTGAGTCTGTGGCCTTTGTTCATTTCCACCACTAAGCTTACTTCACAAACCAACTAAACAACTAACCTTTTAGAAGTGATAACCCTGCATATAAACACTGACCAGTCATTTACTCACATTTTCTTCGATCAGAGCTTGAAGTCGCTCCTCAAGTTCATTTGGAGTCTTGTGGTTTGTGTCCATCTTTATTCACCGTCAACGGATGCTTAAAGTAACGCACACACTGTATCCACCAACAATGTTGCCATGGCTCGTCAACACACACACACACACACACACAATAAAAAGTTGTGGACACAGGTTTTTTTTTTTTTTTTCAAACTTTATTCTAATCAAGGAATAGCACCACAAACTGCCACGGTAGAAATGTCAACGAAATAGTTGTATCACAGTTGTATCACAAAAAAATGAACTTCATGGGAACATCTAACAGATACATTAACTTATTGCTTTTATGATTTTACTGTTTCAGCCTCTCAAGTTTGAGCCAAAACCACTTATGGCTTCAGAGGCCGGATGATGGAAAATAGCATTGATTGCAGCGCCATCTTGTGGCTACAGTTTGAAAAACGACAAGTGGCCAATATGTCACTAAATCATCATGACATCAGTAGTAACGATGACTTAATGTGATGTTTAAATAATGAGCATTGATTGTCTGACCTGGCAGTGACATGCATACATGCTAGGAGAACTTATAAAAACTGATCAGTAAGCCTTTTTTTAAACGGCAGACATTTGACTTGTCACTTTAGGAAAAGCACAGGTGTGAATAATAAAGGAGCCATCGTTACTGTTATTAGGAACACCTGTGCTTTTCCTACTACGACAAGTCAGAGTGTGCCAGCTTCACCAACCTGCATGGTCTATTAGAGTTCAATACAAACGTATGAATATGAATACCACGACTGATATAAAACCTTTCAGGCCATAGAGTGCAATTGAATTAGAAAAATGTTTTATTACAGTAACTTTTTAATGTATAGGAACAATGAATTGTAATGTAAAACATTAATTCACACGTGTGAAGTAGACTCACAAGTTATCAAAAATAGCTGAAAATTGCTTTACAAAGTTTACAAATTTTGACACTATATGACAAACAGCACATTCAGAGCCAAACGTAGATGTACAATTCAGCTCAAAGGCGATAATTCTGCAGCAGTAACTTTAATCCAGGATGGAAAGTAGAATAGAAGATCTGCCTTCAAAATGACCTTTTGTTGTTGTTACAGATCATACAGGTTAAGGATTACTTGTGTTCAACATTTAAAAAAATAGTGTGAAGATTCAGTAGAATTTCGTATCTGAATGCACTACCTCTGCATTAGATGGAAAGATTGCTCAAATCTATGTGAAGGTGACCATTAATATATCAAAGCTCTACAATTAGAGCCTCCAGTGTTGATTCCTTCACTTCGTCCTCAGTCACACTGGAAACCTTAATGTATTGCAGGTCAAATATTGTTTTTTTGAGGTAGGAGACATCATCTCATGTCAACTGTTTTAATGAGTGTGGAAGATTTTAAATAACCTCATGTGGTCTTGGTGTAGCGTTCTCTTCCCCCTCATCTCTTTTGTCTTTGCTCCACAGCGCTCGTCCACTGTGTGACGATGATCAACACACCAATTACTGCGCTCATTTTACTACCGCGACATGTGCTGGTAACTCTGCACAGTCGGTTCCCGGTCTGAGAAAGTGTAGACTCTTGCATATTCATGTGCTTGAAAATATGAATTATTCAGACACATGAATAAAGGATCCAAATATATGAAAATATATTATATTGTTCAACAAAATAAAGATAGAATCCTCTTAGGATACTGTTAAGTCCTCCTCCACTTCATCCTCCTCCTTCACACTGTGCCTGCTGTCACCACGCTTCATGGGTACACCCATTTCTTTTTCCAGGGACTCGAGGCTGGCCTGGCTAATGTAGTACCTGACGTTCTGTGATGGCAGAAGCTTCTGGAGCTCCTCCAGCTTACGGTAGGCCTGGAGAAGAAAGATGGAAAGGAGAGCCGACATCAACTTACAATCAATATGATTTGACATGTAAAACTGTCTTTGACAGAATGCAGATATTCCCCTGTACTCAAGTGTCATTTCAATTAATTAAAAGAAGAAACAACTGATAGTCACCTCTTGGAAGTTGCCTTGCTGACAGTGGTGCTCCACCAGAAAACCAAATGCATCTCCAATCCTGACAGCAGGGTCCAACTCCGGCTCGTCCAGCAAGGATTCACATAACCGCACGGCCTCAGCAGCATCCTCCGTGTACAACCTGCAGACAGAAGCTCAGAGTCAGACCATCAACAAAACCTCCCACAGGAAAATGTCTGTTTTGGAAGAAAAAAAAAAGAGAGAACAGATACGAGTTATATTCTTACTGGCGAGCGTGGACAAACTTCTTGATCAGCGTTACTCTATGCTGCAGGTCAGCTAGTCTCACTTCCTGTTGTCCAGTTGAAGAGTCCTTTGATTTGGAGAGGCACTTGAAAGCCTCAGTCAAAGCATCTAGAGCTTTTTCATAGTTCTGGTAATCATCAATCTCCACCTAAACAATGGTAAACATTGTTATTTGAAAAAAAAACTTAAAACTTAAGAATTCATTTTCTTGAGGTAACATTTATTCTACAGAACGGATGCTATTTAAGACCACAGCTCTAAATTGAACAGATTTCTTCCAAAATGCTTCTAGTCAATTGATAACCAGACCAATAAGTACCAGGAATAAACATCATGAAATGTCAGAATATGTTGTATGAAGTATTGCTCTACCTGTGCACAGGCTTCATAGAAGCCAGCCAGGAGGTCTGGTGCCCTCCCTTTAGTGTAGAAACCAATGATTGTCTTCAAGATCTCTGGATTTTTGCGCCAGTCCAGAGACTGGAGGTAGTTGGCGGCCATGATGAAAAGCTCCTTCTGACGACAAACACTGGCGAAGAAGACAATTTTCTCTGTGTCGCCAGACTTGAGGAGTGCCCTCATGGCCTGTTTTAAAAAAACAACAACATTCAAACACTAAAATGTAACATTGCATATTTGTTAATGTATTGCTCATGTCACATGACCAGATGCAGATTGTCTTCTCACACAGATGCCTGTAAGATGTTCTTAGCTTGCAGAGAAGATATATAGCGTTTACTACACACCACAGTATTACCTTCAGCTTGTTCCCCGCCTGTGTGTATTTCTTGGTGGCCAGGTGGTAATTGCCCTGACGCATGCAGCAGTCCGCTATCCTCTCCAGCAGCTCCTTTCGGGCCTCTTCGGACAAGTCTTTTGAATCAGTTACAACCATTCTCTCTGCCAGCTCCTCTGTGATGGTCAAGCTCTGGGTCACGCACAACTCCAGGGCTTCATGGTACTTTGTTCGCGTACATACACAAAATGAAAAGAGTGATAGATATAAGTACGCGCTTAAGAACTGAAATTTCCACGTATTGGGCGACGATGTGCCACAAACAGTCACCTTCTTGGCTGCTACCAGTAACTCCACTGCCTTATCGTACTGGGAATGTGTGATGAAGAAGTCGGAGCAGCGTGCCAGGAGGGCTGGGTCAGAGTGCTCGTTCAGATCCTCAGCGATCAATTGAAGTGCAGAGAACTCCTGGGTGGCAAAGGCCAACTCCAGAGCTTTGGAGACGTAACCAGCCTACAGCGGAGAAATCAGCAACAAAAATAAATAAACTGTCAAAGTACTGCCGCCTTGTGGAAATATTTAGAGTGCATCAACCTGAACATAGCCCAAGTCATTCAGAAATAGCATGCATTTGTGAGGGACCTTGTGATAGAGTGCGACAGCTCGGTCCATGTGGGTGCCTTTCTCCTCGTAGTAGCAGGCAGCCTCCATCATGTCCTCTGCGTTACTGAGCAGAGCCAGGTTCATCAGCTGGTCGTCCAGACCCGTCTCCTGTTAGGACACGACACGCACATGTCAACAACCCACCGAGAGAAAGGCTAAAGCGCAGCAACAACAATGAGCGAACACACAACAAAATATAGAATGTGCAGCATTTCTGCCACTGAAAAGTCTTGGTATTCACAGAGATTTCTAACTAAGGACGGGCAGAAAGGTACACAGAGCTTTACCTTACAGAGTCGTATGGCGTTGTTGTAGGCCTGGGCTCGTGTGTAGAAGTGGACGGCCTGTTTGATATCATCATGGCCCTCATAGTGTCGAGCCAAGTGGTACGACGCTGCCCTGTCGCCTGTGTCATTGGCTATCTCAGATGCCTGGTATAGCAAATAAATACATTCTCACATGTATGGACAGCTCACTATATCAATATTATAATCAACAAAGCTCCTATTTTATAGTATATAAAATGTAAAAATGTAATTTTTTCCAATAAAATATGATACATGTTACATGACACCCGTAATAGAAACTGAGTCACCTTCTGAATGTTCCCCATGTAGCAGTGGACTCGAACCAGAGAGAGGAAATCTTGAGCACATTCATAGAAACGCAGCGCTGAATCCATGTCTGACTGGCTCTCCAGGTACTGGGCCCACCACTTATAGATGTTCCTAGACAGATACGATGATAGGGTAGCGTGTGCGTATTGTATGGAAATATGACGTGCTCTTCAGGTGATGAAGTATTTACCGCCGTATTTAAGCTCTGGACTTACTTGTCTTTCATTTTGTTGACGTAGATCTCAAGAGATGATGTGTCATCCTGGAGCATTCTGGGCACTTCGACCCTGTGTGTGTCTGATTTCTCATAACTGTAACAACAATCACACTTTGTAATACTTAACTACTAAAATTAAAAACGACGTTATCATTGACACAAAACAACAACAGATGTTCTGTCTTACTACGCGATGGCCAGGGTCTTGTCGCCCATGGACTCCAGGTATTTGGCGTAGTTGTAATAGGTGGTGCGCAGGTGGATGCGATCGTGGCTCTCTGCTGTTTCCAAAGCTTGCTGCCATTGGCCAGACGCCTGGTAGAAATAGTTCAGCAGGTCATAGCGTTGACAGCACTTGTACAACTTTTCTGCATCTTCCTATTGGACGACAGGAAAAGATGATGGAAAGGTGAAATGCTTTTCGGTTCGGAAAGTCCCGTGGTCACTGTGTGGTGCACTGCTTCGACCTAAAAAAAGAGGACATGTCATATGTAGCCAAAAGGATGTGGCATTACGTTAGACGACAGCTTTGGGGGGTTTTATGAAGAGAACAAATATCCTTTGGATGGATTTTATGATCTGGAGTGAGGGGATGGCCTTATATCTTACATTTTCTTACATTGTCCCTTTTTTTTTTTTTTTCTGTTTTTGAATGTATGTTGTAAAAAGGATAACAGAAAGCGTGGCTGGATAAAAGAAAGAATAGTACATTACTAAATAAACATTTCATGTCTTTATCCGACATATTTCAAATTTTAAAAGCTGCAATGCAAAATGAAAGAATACATTATGGCCAAACAAAGAAGAATGAAAGGTACATTGGGCGGAGAAAAATGGGCACGAGCCAATCTATAAGCCTGATTTACACTCTACTTGAATATCTTACCAGCATGCCGAGCTGAATGGCCAACATAGCCACTCGGGCTTCTGGCTCGGGCTCAATCTCCGCCTCCTTCAGTGCTTTTGCTGCCCTGGCATTTCCCATATTCCCAAGGCACACGCGTGCCACATCCAGCTGGCGGGTTTTCACACACATCCGTGCCATGTTTTCCCATACCGCTTTACTACGGAGAGAGGAGAAACGGCTTGTTTGCAAGGGTAATGTGTTCCCACTGCATTGGTATTTTATTATTCAAGTGTGAAAACACAGTTATTTACACTTTATTTGAAGTCCTACACCCTTAGTGTGCATGTAAACATAGTGACACAGCTGTCTAAAATATGTATATATACCCTTTGTTCTCACTGGCCAGACCTCTAGTACTGGAGCATCAGGATCACAAGAAATGTCCATAAAGATACGCACACAAACACTGCTATAAGCACAGAGAAACAGGAATGTGTGCTGGACTTTAACACAAAGCGAGAGGCGTGCTTTTCTACCTCTGTCTTTCCTTTTTTTCCCCCTTTTTGTCTTGCTGACGTAAATCAGCCCCTCGACCCCCGCTGCTTTTGCGTCTATTCCAAATTTAAGATTCCACAGCCATCTGGTCTCTATTTGCGTCCACCTCCCTCCTCCTTGCTTTAGCTGATACAGATGTGGGCTGTTTATTAAAGTTAGGCAACAGGAAATACCCCAAATCTTTAGGGGCCCTGCTATGAAATGGAGGGAATGGAGCAACTGTAACTGTGCAAAGATCTGTCTCTATATGGTCACAGAAAAACCAACCCTGAAAATGAAATGTGAGATACTTGGACTGCTAGAGCTAGCCGCACACAGGGCGGCAAGATCTAGAGAGACAGAAAAAGGAAAGACAAGAGAAGGAATAGGTCCACATTTGGCCCCTCTTCCCATCCTCTTTTTCTCTTTTCCTCTCAGGAAACACATCCTGTTGCTGGCTGACTGCGCCGGCCAATATGTTTGTTGCACACGAGAGAGAGGACTTTAGCGAACGCCCCCTGGGCTCCAGACAAAAGAATACACAACAGTGACGTCTAGGAGGGGGTCTTTTGGACATTCTCTCACACAAACACACCGACACACACACACACACACACGTTTAAAGTGATCATGAAGGAGGGAACTGTCTGTTTAAAGCTTGCTACAGTTGCGAACTGATGTCTCGGATTATAGACGAACAGCAACTCCCCCAAATTTCAACTCTGACCTGAAGGATTTGCAGAGAATCAGTGAGCGAGGGAGAGAGAGAGAGAGAGAGGGAAAGACAGAAAGAAGCCAAAGGAGGTGGGTTAACGGACTTCTGGTTCCAGTCAGGCAGTGTGGGATGTTCTAGTTGAGAGACCCAGTAAAGCCACTGACAAGTCAGCTGCGAGCAACACTGTTAGAATCTATCCTTTTTTTTTTTGCATTTGTACTCTTCCGAAGGCAAGGTGAAGTGCTGAAGGGGAAAAAAAAATCTACTGCCTACACAGAGAATCCAGCTGCACACACAGAAGTCAGACCGGCGCAGTAAGCAGCGCACTGTAGACGGAAAAGAAGACGACAAAGTAGAAAGGGAGAAAATAAAGCAAGGAACAAGATCTAAGAGTCAAGCTGCAGCCAGCCGGAGCCAGTGGAATGGACCACGGTGCCAGTTGGATTAATCCCAGCGTACCCGCAGTGCTGTCTGAGGAGGAGGGCTGAGGATCCAGTCCTGAATGAGGATGAATGGAGATGTTCGTTAGCTAAGCCTCAAGATAACACTCTTGGCAATTCCACCTCTGTGTGAGCTGGGACAGCTGGAGGAGGAGGAGGTGGTGGTGGTGGCGGAGGAGGTGGAGAGGAGCCCGGGGGCCCAGAGCACCGCTGGTGCTACTGCCTCAGAGGAGAGGCAGGGAAGCGGGCAGGACACTGCCGAGGATCAGGGGTCGTTGGGGGAACACGAGGGAGGGGGAGAGGTGGCGGGCGTCCGGCGCCGCATGGCCGTGCAGAGGCTGGTGGCGGCAGCGGTGGCAGTGGCCCTGCTGTCCCTGGTCCTTAATAACGTTGCAGCCTTCACCCCCAGCTGGGTCCTGCAGGCCCTGGACGACGGACGCAAGAGGAGTGTGGGACTGTGGAGGATGTGTCCCGCGGGTGGGGAAAGGGGACGCGAGGATCTGCAGGCTGGGAGACGGGGGCAGGGGACACAGAGGCAGTGCGAAGGCCTGGGATGGGGCTCTGATTATGCAGGCTACCAAGAATCACGCAGCACGGTCAGACGTAAGTTTTTACGCTAGTTTTGAATTAAAATGTGATGTTATTTATGCCTGCTTTCTAGAAAAAGAAAGATATAAACAAACTTCAAAGTGTCTCATCTATTTCTCATCAGACTTGTTGATTAATTGATTGGTATATAGCGTGGATGTAACAGTTCTTTAGTAATGAAACAAACTTGACTGCGAGTCAGTAAAGAAATAGATTCAATTTTCAGGAGCTTCTGATTGGCCAGAGATGACTAACTACATGTCAGAACCCAAAAGCCAAAAACTGAACTCACTAGATTAACAATTCTGTACAACAACAAGAAACTCAATCAAAGCACTTTGCTGTAGGTCAATGGCAGTCTGTTGTATTAGTGTAAACAGTAGCACATGGCAGCCAGCCACTCATTTATATAGTATGTAATTCATTTTAAAGGCAATCGCTTCATGCTATACTCATGCTGCTGACATGAGTATAAACACTATCGGGATGAGTTTTCAGGCAGAGTCAGTGTTGTGCTGCTTCGCTAAATGAAGCTCCATTGAGAAGTTTCCATTCAAGAAAAAGTTTGGGAACCGCTGAAGGTCCGCTGTGCCAACTTTAGCACAATGGGCAGCGCTGCCTACTAACGTTAGACAAAGACCCCATTGAAGACAAAACTTTAATCGTCGCAATGTCACCATGCTACAGATGTATACTGTATATGAGATCAAGACCGAACCGAACTTTATCATGCAGATCCAATTAATGCAGATCACAGAGCAGGAATAATGACACCGCTCTTCTTCTGGTCCCTCAAGTGCAATTCGACATGATGCGGGCATGTAACCTGATGGCTACGGTGGCCTTGACTGCCGGTCAGCTGATCTTCCTCCTCGGCCTGATGGAGCTGCCCTTCATCACACAGGAGTCCCAGTGGTGGGAGGAGGCCATCGCTGCGCTCTTCCAGCTAGCCAGTGAGTACCAGCAGTTTCTGCAACTTGTCTTGTTTGCATCAGCAGGAAAACAAGCCTCAGAAAAAAGCACGTCTGATGTAAATGCTAAGTATCCTTCTGTCCAAAAAAAACGATGCACATAACATCACAAAGAAAGAGGAAAAATCCAGATGCTGCAGGGCAAGGTTCAACTGCTTTCTGGTAGAGTGCCAAAGAGAGGGGATACAATCACAGGCTGACTGTCCAACACTACAGATCAGGCTCTCGGGACAAATACTGCAGAAAGACACTGTGAAAACCTCCAGACAAAAGCGAAAGGCGGCACACCTCTTGCTTTGTTTACTCAGTAATAAATAAACTTGGATTTTTTTGGGGAAATGACTGCTAGACAATATGTTTATGTAATGTAAGTAGAAATCCATGGTAAAAATAGATAATGTGGGTCAAATGTGACAGCAGTGTTTTTGATTTAGGTGCACAGAGAAAGAAGTATAAATGAACTAAATAAAAACAACTGCCAAAGCCAAACAAAGTGAGAGAATAAAGGGGGAAACTAGGAAACCAGAGAACAGATAGGGGGCCATCGTCAGGATCAATAAGCATGGGAAATAACTTTAATGCTCCTCCACACCCAGTACCCACGCATCCTTCCCACTGTGCCACATCAAGATCTGGCTGGTGAGTTAGTGTGTTGTGTGCAGCGGTCGCTCAGCCGGTTGGTATCTTTATGGCAGAGCGGCATGAAGGGGGGTCTGGGTCTAAATTTAGTCCTAGTCCCAGAGTCCACGGGCCAGAGCTGCAGCGAGCCAGGGAGCGACTGTCGGGCGCCAGGATATCCCTGCTCAGGACGAGGAAATGTCTGTGACTACCTGTTGTGCAAACCCCAGAGCTGAAGAAGGAAAACGAGGGGAGGGGGTATATGGACGGGAAAGACAGTTTCAACAGGGACTGTGTGTTTGTGTGTGCACTGGCAGGAGGGATTGTGTGTTTATAGTGTGTTTGGGTAGAGAAACGTCCTGTGGTACACACACGACAGCAGGGTGGGAATTGCCTCTGTCTCGATAAGCTGGCCTGGCTTTTTATGTCTGTGTTTACAAAATGTCGTAAAGCAGCGGCGAATAAAGAATCTCCTCTTTGTCGTCAGCGTCTTCGGCACTCAGGGCAGCAGGGACGAGGCCTTTTATCTGAAGACCTTGGCAAGAGGATTGAGACCCACCCAGCAGCCAAATCTCAGGGCCCAGTGATCTCACCAGAGCTTGATTAACAAAGACAATGGCAAAATAAACATAAATCACTATCACTAACATGTGTGGTGAACATTTTTAGCTGTTAGGATAATATGACCGATGATTACCTATGAGACCGTCTGCAAATGTTGCCGTTAGTAACAATAGCGACAAAGTCTACAAAGCAGTACGCAGCACACACCTACTTCCCTGACGTCTAAAAATAGCGATGCTCTCTGGAAACACGGCATCTTCCAATTTGACTCTCTTTTACCATATATGGCCAACAAAGCTGCTGGGTCATGAGATGACATGCGGGATGCTTCAGACCAAAAGCAGAATACTCAGGAAAAGTTAATACATTTAACAGATAAAAATGACATAAATGAGGGGAAATTACGTCATTTTGGCTCCATCAATAATACAAGTTAGTTAGTCGTCTTAAATAAGAAAGAAATGATTAAAAAAAATACATTAATATTGTCGTTCCTTTACTAAATATCCAGCTGAAGACAGTTTCTTTTTACTATTAAGTCTATTCAGTAATTAATACCCCATTCCTACTTTAGACCTCCCGCACAGAGTCAGTGAATGGGCTTCAGCCCTGAATGAATGGAGATATTTTTACCAATCACTCTCTTTCTCAGGAATGTTTTCATTTTCAGACGTGCCAGAATTCTCAGCTATTGCAGGCAGACTGTGGAATAACAATATCCAGTTCCATTCAGTGATATCTCAGCGGTGTTGGCAGGGCCAAGCTGAAAGCCCATGTTGTTCATTTCACTCTGGAATGTGTTTTCTGAATGGACACAGCACGAACGTGTCAAAAGTCATGGCCGCAGGTCCTCTCTCCCTCTTTTGATTTTGAGGAATTGCAACTGTGGGGGCTCATTTCAGAGCTTTTTAAATCTGGCTCAGGAAGGAGTCAAACCTTTCCCAGAAACCTGTGGCTCAAGAGATTCATGAAGGGAGTGATAAAGGTTTGAGCAAGACCTCCAGGCAGCCTAATAGCTTGAATCAAGCGTGTGTGCCTTTAAAAATGAACCGAGATGCGGCTATCTGGGTGGAAAGCAAACCAGCTAAATTAATTTCCAAGACCTGGCCTTTAGATAAGACTTTCTCTGTGACAGATCGTGTCAAGTGTCCAGCGAATATATATCAACCTCCAAAGCTTAGGGTGTGGAGAGGAAGGAAAGGAAGGAAGGATGGAAAGAGGAAGAAGGGGAAGGAAGTCTGAGAGATAAGTCTCTGCCAAAAAAAGAGGTTCACACAGCGCACCCTGGCTGGAGCCTGGACGGGAGATTATTCATTCTCTTGGATAAGGAGCCAAACAGGTTGAACACGAACCGATCGAGCAAACAAGTTGCATTCTGATATGTGTAGACACGCAATGATACAGAGACAATTATCCACATCCTCACTTAAAAACAATGACAGCCATCTCACCGTAGAGAAAGACATACAAGTGACCCCCGCCCCCCACTCCCTTGGTGGCGCTGATTCTTCCAGGAAACTGACTGATTCATATCCTAAAGCACCAACATCCATATTTCCAGTGAATATTTTTAGTGCCTGTATTTATACCACTGTGGACGGGGCAGGTTTTACTGTTGAACTATTGGATCATGGCTCCAGACCTTACTTGTACCTTTCTTCTTGTACTTATAGCAATTGATTGTTGTGGGCTTTCATACACACTCCAGAATAACTTTCCACTTTCCACAGACAACGCTGACAAAACAAAGTATAAGATCAAAGAAACAGCGTGGAATTGAAGGCCGTGGCTTTTTTAGCTTCGCATGCAAACAGGAGTTCTTCATTGCGTGACTCCCTGTGAACCAAAGAAGTCAGGAGATAAAACACCTCAAAGGGCTTTTTCCGCACACATATTCATGCTCTGATATTTTCAAACCATTGAGAACTTTGATCTCAGAAGTTCTTCCCGAGGAGGAAACAGATTTCCAAATTCAAAGGCCCCACACAGAGCTCCCGCTGAACGGTGAAACACAAGGCTACAGGGATGGAAGTCTACATTTGAGCATGTGGGATCCACACACTCTTTCCAAATGTAAAAAGAAAAGCACTAAACTAAAATTAGTAAAGTACATACATAGTCAAAGAAAAGAAAATATTCTTCAGAACATGTTCTCCTTGCTCTGAGTGCCTGAGGAACATTTTCTTTTCTTTGGCCAAACATCCAATAAATACATCTAACTGGAACCTCACTGTACAACGAGATGTTGCTCAATGACTGAATGAATGGCAGTGGGGTTTCCCTGACTGAAGCCTTTTTTTTCCTCTCGATGCTCCTGTGCAGGTTTTGTTCTGCTGATTGGACTCGTGACCTTCTACAGGATCGGGCCCTACACACACCTGTCCTTCTCCTGCTACTTGGACATAGCTGCTTGCCTGCTGGCCACCACGGCTGCGGCCATGCTCATCTGGAACATTCTACACCGCCGCGATGACTGCCTCGCACCGCGAGTTATAATCATCAGTCGCTCGCTGGCGTCGCCTTTCCACCCACGCCTAGACAACGACTACGTGGAGTCGCCCTGTTGAGTCACGGGACTTCATAACCCCAAGCGGATAGGGAGTAATAGACCACAGTGACAAGGCTGTGCTCTCAACTTTACATGTTTTAGTCCGGCTTACCCTCCAAGAAAAGAGGGCGTTCCCTGTGGCTCTACAGCAGCTGGACTAACATGTACTGCAATTGTAAAACTCTATATTTCACAACTTCTCCCACCATAAGCAATGATGTCAGAATTATAATGCTTCTTAGGGCACAGAAGTTAAATTGACGTATAAATCAACCCTCAGCTTCCAAACATATTTAAAACTGTATTCATGCTTGGGTGAGCTCATTTGTGGCTAAATATGAAACGTCTTCAATGGAACAACCTGCTCATGGAAAGATCAAGCTGGAACTTGACCTGTTTTCTTATATGTGCACTTATTAAATGGCCGCCTGCATAATTATAAATTGGAAATTATTGAAAGATGTTGAAAATGTAATACCAGAATACCTCATATTTGTTTTCAGCCTTTTAAAGCTTATTACCAGTTTATTACATATTGTTATTAATGATGTATGTTGCAAGTAAGTAAGTAAACTAACAAGGTGAAAGCAGAAGTCAGACATCTTGAGTGGCTTTTACCAAATCAGTGAGCATGTTTAAATTTAAAGCAATGAGAGGTGATATTTTGATCAAATAAAGAAGAACCTACGGAAATGAGGGAATATTCTTACTCTCTCTGAATGCGTCATTATCACATTCATATTTTTACAGTTGAAGAATGGAAGATATAAAAACACAAAATAACTGTCAATTAATGAATGGAAGTGATTTCGATTTTTTTTGGGTAACAAAGTAAACTGCATTTTGAAATGACATGCAGATTTTAAAAACGCATTTTGTCACGAGGCCTTCCACACAAAGCTCTGCCCGCTTGTGGTACATACTGTATACTCAAAGTAATATAATGTGTTGGTATAACGGATAATGCTCTCATTAGTAGTAGTATTATTATTGTGACCATATCATAACTCCAGGCTATCAGTGGGTCAAACATAGGGGCACATTAAAATAATAATATATCATATAAAGTCAATAAATGTATTGGTAAATATTCAAACACAGTGGTGGTTGTTGTTGTTGTTGCTGCTGTTTCGGTGTCCAACACCACACCTGACAAATGGACAACATAGAAATGACATATAACACGTATTTGTTTAACCTTTAGCAACAGAATTGTATTTGTGATACTCTTTACTCGAGGTTCACTTACTAACTTTCTTTCTGGAGCTTTTGACCATCTACCACGGCCTTATTCAGCAACTAGAATTTGCTCAAGTGTTATCATGTGACCGGAGTACAGTGCTATGTACACAACCTATGTCAGATGATAACAAGAGGATGATATACATTCGCTCGAAGAGGGCAGTGAGATATGACTGAAAGCTCAAGAAAAGGCTCCAGCAGTAAATGAGTAAGGTCAAGAATGAACCTCGCTCAACATTCTGTTAAGAGTCCGTATGAACTGTCACATCAGCTATAGCACAGTACAGTATAAGTGCTGCTCATACTGTATACTGCTTTAGGTGTTGTGCGTTACCGCTATTGAACACTAACACTCTTATCCGAGTGCACTGGTAGAATCATTTTAAATTCCAATACCATCATTGAAAAACTGACCCCAAACCTGTGAAGATAAATATAGATATCTACATTTTGTACAATTCTAATTCTAATGTTTGCTTCAGGGAACGGGAATAGCTTCTCAGAGGAATGACAGACTAACAGCGGTGAAGAACTGTAATGCTTTGAGTTACATTTCCTGTGACAAATGGCATAAACCGAGAGCACGAGGGTCACATGTACCGCCCGACTACAACATCATCCATCAGTCTCGGCTTCACTCCTGAACACTTCCTCGGGTGTTTTTGTTCCTGGTGGAAAGGGGGACTTTCTGCTGTTAAATAGCAAATGCAGTGGCAAAAAGACAGTAAGAGTAGACTTGCATTCATGTAGCACGATAACCCTGCAGCGTGTCACCTGAAGTCAAGGACAACATGAATGAGAGGAAGTAGCACAGTCTGGACTGAAGAAAGACATTCCAACCCGTCTGACATGCTGCTTTGGGAGGCAGAGGGACGTTCATGGTAAGAGTATGCGTTTTGGATTCGATGAATTGTTACTTTAATCATTTTTTCTACTTGATTCACAACATCCATAGATGAGGCTGAGCAAAGCCCCGTGTATTAGATGGAAGAAGCTTGACTGAGCCAGTCTCTGACTCAAGTATGAGAGTCTTTGTCAATTCAAAGATCTGCATACAGACAAGTCCCAGAAGGTACAGGTTTACGCCGCAGGAAATGCATATTCCTGTGGCTGGAGATATGCGGGAATTGAACACAATGCTGACCTGAGAAGCAGCAGTAAAAATAGCCATCAATGAGGAACTTAGTAAAGCTGTCATCGTGCCTATTAACCTCTCTGGAATATCCGGCCAGTGTGATAAGCTGATTTCTTATTTATTTGTTTTTATGCTATTTTCCCCATTTGTGTTATATTTGTACGCGCCAAAGCAACGCTACGGCAGAATTCAGACCGAGTGCCGTGAATCACGTATTGTGCTAAAGATAATATCCAATCTGTTCTGAAATCACATACGTTTCCCCAACACACACACAGGAACAGACACGCACATCCTTTTACTGACCTGATTCAATGTTTGCAAGAATGGAAAGGGCACTCCTTTTGCACCAAGCTGGCAAGCGGGACCTAATGTGTGTGTGTGTGTGCGTGCGTGCCTGCGTGTGTGTGTGTGTAAGTCAGTGTGTTTAGAAAAGTACATCCCCTCCGAACACACCCGCACAGTAACAGAAACAGTCGCAAAGCCTATATACACATTTCAAGAGTTCCTTCCCGAAGCACAGACACAGAAAAAGTCCTTAATCATGTCCTGTGTTTCAAATACGATTTCATGTTCTTACATCATCAAATAAAAGTTATTCTCTGGTGGAGCTGATTTGATTATAGCATCACGATATGATACACTGCCGGGTTTAGTTTTATATCTTGTGTAATTCGGCATGTACAGTATTTAAATATGCACGCTTTTCCAAAGACAAATACTGTGTTGTTGTATTTTTTTCACCCACCTGACAAGTGCGTGCTTTGTTTGAATAACTTAGAGATAAGACAACACAAAACAGGCAGCGTTAAGCCTTTGTTAACCTGTCAGACTTAAAGAGAGCGAATCAAGATGAAGGTTACAAAACTATTGTGGTCGTTTTCCTCCATGTTGACCTCTACAGTCGAAGGTGTCGAATGACATGCGGGGTTTGGAAAAGCAAGAGGCAACAATGCCACATTCTCAATGTAAGTCAAAAGCAAATAGTTTCAGCTCTCCTACTGCAAACTGTTGTAGAGCATTCTGAGAAGAGTCAAGGTTATAGCAACAATGCTATCCCTGTGGCCTTTGCTGAGCCTTTGAACTAAAGCCCCTGTGGCAAGGGCTGCTGGGAGATGTAGTTACAGCGACCGTACAAGGACATGCCATCCTGCACGTCTCCTCCACTTTGAGCTGCCACCTGTACTGAGGCCTTACCTCTTGATGAGCTTGATAGATTTGAAGGCTTCGTCCATATCGCCGATGGTCAGGTAGAAGCTGAAGTTGAGCATGGCGTCGCGAGTTGCCTTCTCACAGTTCTCCAGGCCCACGAAGTCCCTGAGAGCTCGCCTGGACACCATGTGGGGGATCTGGGCAGGACCCGAACCCGTCGACGGCTGGGTCTGCTGTGGAGTTGCTGATGTTGTGGCTGAAATCTCTGCTGGATCTGTCTCACCAGGCTGAGGAAGGGTACAGCAGGGGGGGGAAACATGGTGTTAACATTTGGTAAAGCGATTCAAAGCCAGGAAATAACTGTAGCACGTTGTGAGGTATGATCCTTATTAGTAAAACTATTTTAAACTGCAAAATGGGGAAAACAAAGAACAACAAAGCATCACAGAACAAATCTATTCATCAAGACACGGTGGATGGGAACTGGACACAGCATAGTGACATCTAGATTTTCCAGGGATGCACTTGTGCTGCTCATCTTGCATTGGAGAGCCGGTACTTAAATTTAGGCACAAATGCAGCACAAAGCATACACAACCACAGCTGTTGGGAGTCAAGAATACGTAAGCTTTCTGAACAGACTGTAAGGGACAGACACTTACTTCTGGTCGAAAGACACGCCCCCTCCGAAATAATAGCTTGGGGTGCGTGAGACCAAAACACACAGCGTGAGTTTCACATAAGAAGAGTGATGGTGCAAACAAAAACACGAGGACTAAACCCAATCCACTGAAGAGACACCACACGAGCAGAACAGTTCTCGTTCCTCACCTTGCAGCTGAAATAATAGTAGGGCACATCCAGAGCGAGGAGCGCCTGCAGGCCTGAAGGTTTAGGGTAGCAGTCCTGTAGGAGGAGCCCATGCTCCTGCGTACAGAAGAGCGTCACTACCGACACGTCGGTCTGAGCAGAAGGAAGACAAGACACTGTCAGACAACTTGGAAATTGACTTCATTAAAATCATCATCAATCATCTAAGAATGCTCAAACGTAAGCAAGCTGCACAGGACTATCTTTACCGTTTCCAAGAAACTAGTGGATGAGCATTCAGAACTGATCGGCACAGTCTCGCAAACGAGAAGACGAGGTTCGCTCTCATCCCAGAAGTGAGATACAGGGCAGCGGCCGCTGAGCTCGGTCCCCTGAAACTGCTGCCTGGGACACAGAGCAGTCAGGTATAGTGTTAGACAACCGGGAGGAGGAAACTCTACGGGGGAAGAATCCAAACACAGACAAAAGCAACATCAGCTACCTTTCGCTTTCGTCCGGCTGTGAGATACCACTGGACGGTCTGCCGACGAAGAAGTCAAAGTGTGTCACAGTGTCCATCTCAACGTCATAAAAGTACACTTTGTGATCCGGACGCCCATTAACCTAAACGGGAGAGTTTTAAACAGTTCAGTTAAGAAGAAATATTCACATGAAATAGTCACATTATAGACACATATGAAGGAAAGGGTGACTGTTTGTTGGCCATTCACCTGAGAGATGAGGATGCTGACTTGGGTGCCGCTGGCGTTACATTTGACGGACTTCAAGGCTCCCAGATTAGCAATCTGCTCAGCCAGGTTCTTAGCACTGCAGTGAGCTTTGGCATCTCTGTAAAGACAGACAGGAAGACGTAGTAGTAGTTGGATCATAGAAGTAATCAATGAACAGAAATTTAAAATACATGGAAGTTAACTGGCTTTCTTTTTACTACTTTTTCATTGAAAGACACCAGAGCTGAAGTGATACCAACATCCTCATTAACATTATATACCTTCTGGAGAGGTCAAATACTCGGATGTGTGCCGTGTCTGTGCCTACCACCAGGTAAGACTGACACACACTGAGGAGTACAGGATTGCCCTCGGCCTTGGAAAAGGTCAGCAGTTGCTTCACGGTGCCCTAAATAAGAGAGGAAAAAAGATGACTCAACAATTAACCACTTTAGAGTGTCAAACACCACTTGCCTGTGTGTTTACGCTTATTTAAAAGGAAATTCAAATTCAGCTGTAAAACAACAACACCAGGTTTGTGTTTATAAAATGCACGCTCAAACATTTGTGTCCCTTCTCTGTGTTTAGTGAATATTGGATAGTAGGTCCCAGGGTGGGACAACAGACCTGTGGCGTACGAATCTGAACCCTGTTAGGTTCCACCGTGTAGAGGTTCTCCCCATGCACAGCTACGACATGGGAGTCACAAGGAAACGATCCTGGGAAATCAGCGAGAGGGGAGGTGGAAAAAGAGAGAGTTTAGAAAAATGAAGGAGAAAAGCACAGGTTTACAAATGAAGGCCGTGGATGAAGTACACGGGAATCAGTGCAGTGTCACATCTAGAACATGTTGTTTGGTCTGTTCAGTCGGCTTCAGTCTCGTACCTGTATTGCGAAGAACTGTCCCTGAGAGCTCGTACACCGTGACCTGCTTGCCGCTCCAGACTGTCACTGAATCCTGTTGGTGTGACAACACACATCCAGTTACAAGGATTTCTATTTCAATGTTTACTCGTCTTCATGAGAAAACCTTTGTAGAGGCGGTCGTTGTCTTTTCTCAAAGGTCCGTTGTGTTGCATCGAGGGGTGAGGTTATAGATTGTGAAACTTTAAGCTACGGTGGCCAACGCAAAAACACAAAAGGCCCTAACTGGAGCCGGTGTTTGGTTCATCAGTTCTAGGTTAATGCAGAAATATAGGTGATTATGCACTAAAGAAAACATACTTGTGTTATGATATTACATTCCATTTCTGCCAATAGAGCCCCGTACATGCTACACACTGTGGCCTCTTCAAGTACAGAGACTTACCTTAGTAGCACACACTCCCTTGATGTGCATGTCAGACTGCAGAGCCAGGTTCACTCCTGTGGTGAACAGAGTGATGCTGAGCTGGGTCGGGGTGAGCTGCACCGCTGCCACCTGCTGGCTGAAATGGGCCGACATCACATGCTCACACAGAATCCGCACTGTGTTGGAATTGTTGGCCGCCAGCAGATTCAGGCTGGTGCCCCACTGAAATAGAAGGTCTGAGTGAACTTTCCCAGCGGAATATTATATATTTATTTGTATGTGCTGATGTCACATTTAGTAAGAAATGCTAGTCCAGACAGTACCTGCAGCTGAATGACATTTCCTTCTATTTCTGTGGGTGTCTGCAGCTTCCACTGGGCCTTGGTATCACCTCTGACGCCGCCTGGCTGCACCACCATCTTCCACATCGCTATGCGGCCTTGGCTGGTGCCAGCTGCCAAGATTTCTGGGGGTGGCCAAAAACATAATACAAAAACAATTAGGTTTAAGAGCACTTTATACTGTTCGCACAAGGGGATGAAAATGTAGCTGTTACCTTTTGCTTCACAATAAGCAACACAGTTGATCATCTCTCCTCTCTCAAACCCCAGAGTCTCGTTGAGGGACAAAACATAGTTGTCGTCTCCGTCCAGGTCCCACAGCCTAAAAACAATGACAGATATTCAAGTTCACAATTGGAATGTTAGGTATGTGTGCAACAAACAGTGTGTGTACACTGACCTGATGACCTGCTCCCCCGTTGCTGTGATAAGGAGGCCGTTCGCTGTCCAGACAATGTCTACATTCTGCCCGGTCTTGCTGCTCAACTTCACCTATCGTGAAAAAAAAAAAAACATGTTCACAAAAGAAACTGACCTTAAGAAAAACATTTTTTTTTATCTCTGATGATTTTTGTGTACCTTCATAAATTCCTGGGCTCCTCCCTCAGGTCCAAGAGTGTACTGTGACAACATCAGGGTCTCCGTGATCACAGCGAGTACCTCTCGTTTCTCCAGATAGAGCAGCTTCTTGACTGCGCCCTCCACACTGAGAAGTGTGCTCGTCTTACAAAGCTCATCCACGCTGTGGACCTTACCTATATACAAGGTACGAGATTGTAAAAGTCATGAACGACACACGCTCACGGTGGCGCAATAATTCTTCACGACAGCAAATGTACTTAAAATGCTGCGCGCAACGAGGACAACAAAAAACAAAAGTCCCACCTTCTGCGGTGCTGACGTAGAATGCGAGGCCCTCCTGTGGGCCCATCTTGAGAGGTGCTCCCTTCCAACTGAACATGTCCAGAGCACTCTCATCTCCACTAACTGAGGCCCGGGCTAGCATTGCCACATCGCTGTAACATAAGTAAGGTTCTACTATCAGCATGCGGCATTCAGACCCAGTGACATCATAATGTTTTCAATATTATCTTACTAGCAAGAATAAATAACTAACTCCGAGCATTGCATCCTGTTTACTTACTCCCCAGGCGAGGCCGGTCTGAAGATGCAGCACGTGAGAGGTTTGTTGTACTCATGCTTCACAAGATGGTTTCCTTGAAGTCTCCCTCTAGCATCTACCTTCCAGACTGCTAGCGCTCCAGTCTGTCATTAAATAATTACACTATATTTATGTGGTTCTATAGGAACAAATGGGAAGTTTAAATGGTTTCAGATTGCATTTGGCCCTCTCTGCCAATTATGCCAATGTTGGTAATCCGACCCTGGTCACAGTATCCGGCCCAGAAGGTATGCTCATATATGACATGTACAGTATATATGTACAAGAGTGTCTGTGTATACAGTCACTGCAATACACTCACCTGATCGCCAGTTACTAAGCGGCTGCCGGAGCTACTCCACTCCAGCAGTGTGATGCCGGCTGCATGTGCGCTGGGAAGGACTGTTTGATCTCCGGAGGGGTGTGTGAGCAGCACTACCTCTCCATTCTCCCAGCCCAGTGCCAACACTGGCTTTATGGGATGCCAGCGCAGCACGGTGGGCTGGTGAGGACGTTCTAAATGGCAGCTATCCACATACTCCCCCTGCATACGGACAGGGATGAAGTATACACACTTTGTCAGGTATGCTGTAATTTAGAATATCCACAGACAGTGACTATCAGCGGATATAACAGAGTGTTTTTTTTTTGTTTTCTGTGTCAGTGATCATCAGGAAAAGCCCAGAGTTTACCTGCTGCAGGTAGAGGTCTACATTGCCTCCAGTGGTGGGGCTGCTTGAGGCCACAGCCAGTACAGGGAGAGCTGAGTGCCAGGTCAACTGAGAGGGCACATTACTGCTGTCAGGGGCTTCGATGCGGTGGTCAAAATACACCGCCATGTCCCCACTGCTCCTCTCTGAATAAGAACAAAAACACAGGGGATTGGTGCTGAGGGGGGACACTGTTGTTTGTTGTTGTTGTGCAGCGTAATGTCCAGCTACCTAGCTGTGATTTTTAAAAAAGCTTGCTAACTTAATCACTAGTTAAGCCTTGAACGTACCCTTAAATAGCATCCATTGATTCCACTTTTAGAATTCCACTGTATGTGTAACGGTACCGTTAGTGGACTTAGCTAGCATTATATCACTAATGGGTACAGATGAACAACCTACACTTTATCTTAACTATGAATACACCTAAACAGATTGCCCTATCAGCTGCCATTCACGTTAGTACCTTTAAGTGACTAATGATTAAGTTAGCTTTAGCTGCTAACATTAGCTAAGCTAGCCAAAGTTAGCATTCATTTCTCTCGCTGCTTGTAGAAGTGAACCGCTCTGTTACATTATCTTAAGACCAACCTCAGTGTCGCTTTCTTCAGGTTAGTGTCAGTTTGTTTGTTTAATCTCGACAGAACTTCAAACATCGAGCTTCACTCCTAACGTTAGTGTTGTTGTGTAGCCTCCAGTGGGAGTAAAGAGCGTCTCCTCCAGTTGCCCCTGACAACTTCGAAGGCGGGGCAGGGGGAGGAGCTACGGAAAGCAACGAGCAAACCCGAGTAGTTGTCGAAGGTCTTATCTCACCACAACCATCTCATCATCTGATGTTATTCAGTTTCTTGACAGATAAATACATTTAAACTCACACTGTTTTAATCTAACGTTTAGAGCAGCTGTTGATATTCACAGTAGCAAGTTGTTGTATTCAACTTAAATTCTGCTGTAGTGATAAAGTCAAATAAATACCCTTCAACATTATAAATCAAAATGATCTCGAGTTACAATGTAATCGTCACAGTGCTCACATTCACTCAGTTTTATCAAAAGGAACATTGGTAACGCAGATTGCTGGGTTTGATGTAATGTCGTACCTTGTTGGTATTGAGATGTAGGTGAATATTTCTTAAATAATTGCCGATTATGGCACTGCACATGCAGATGTGCTTTTAATTTCAATCCAAACAATCGTTTATTATTTTCATTCATGTTTAGTATTAACCGTTCACTACCCGTCAAGGTAAACTCAAACAATCTTTGGTCCTTGTTATGTCCTGACCTACTCTCAGCCTTAAAGACTTAAATACAAATAAACAGGGAGGGATAGTAGGAAAAATACATTATTGTATCTGTATTAACCACAAAAAGGTGGGCAAATCAATGCAGATCTTCCTTCTAAATACGCCACAGTAATCAAGTCAAGATCATTACGAATAAAACTATAAACTGTATATTTAAAAACATTCCATTGTTTGTGAGCATACAGATGAACTCACGTTTCATTTATGTCACAGGAGGAAGTAGTATTAGTATTTCCATTATTTGTGAATCCTTGTATGCACGTGAATACTCACAGGATGTCCTTTTGCAAACAAACAACCACACACACAGAGAGAGATGTGCCAGAACAGGAAAGAGTTTGAAAAGGATATCCTCAAAACTTACATTTTATTTGTGGGTACAAACATGGCATTCTTTTCTCCATTCCATCAATTATGCTATATATAATATATATAATATATATATATATATATATATATATATAATATATATAATATATATAATTCACACATAATACACAATATGTCCGACAACACAGTGTGTTGAAATGTTTGTGTGTGCATGACTTAGTTATGCAGAAAGACATTCACAAACATGTGCCCTCCTTTTCCACTGGTTGACTTGCGTGTTCCAGGAAATGAAAAATGTGTCGGCAAATATCCGGAACATCACTTCCATCGACCTCAATCCTTCTGGCTCTTTGAGGACGAGACAGAGGCGAGGGCGAGGGCACTGCACCCCCCCCCCCCCCCATCGGAGACACATTCAGTATTTCATCGTTCATTGTTGACGCTGAGATCATGACTCCATGCTCAGTGCTTGTTGATCTTGCAGCTGTTTCTTTAGGCTCTTATCCAGCAGCACCAAACTCTGTATGGCCAGACTTCGGCAATCTGCATCGGGGTCTTCTTCAGCCACATCTGTGGACATTAACAACACAAACAATGACTATGAGCGGCTGCAGGAAAGTCTCCATCTCTCAGTATAATTACAAAATCAATCAAACGCACATCATCCTGGCATTTTCTTTGCACAGTTAACAATCCTATGTGGGAGGAAAAAAGTGTCCTTTTGTCGCTCACAGCAATGTGAAACTACTTTTATCCTCAGAGGGATAAAGAAACATCCAACTGTTGCTGAGCCAGTCACGTAATGCACGGTCCGCATGGTACAGGACATCCTTATTACTCATCTGCTTGCCAGAAATGCTCAGTGCAGCTGTGCATGTGTGTGTATGTGTGTGTGAGCATGAATATGTGTCCCTGAGGGGACATCCCTGACAGAATTACATTATGCAGGTGCAGCCTCGGGACCTTTGTGCATTTACGAGAATCATGTGTTTTATGGTTAATCTATTATTAGTAACATATAAACAATTTATTGCTTAAATAATGGTTGTTTTTTTTTACCTGCCAGCCAAGTTCTGGTCTCAAACAGCTGATCACTGAGGTCCACCAGCAGGTTTTCACTGGGCATGCTCAGAAACACGGAGCAAACAGCGAAGAGGACGCCTCGTCTCACCATCCTTAGACAGAACAGACAGAAATCAGGTTACAGCTCGGACACGAGTAAGATAACGAAATATCCCGTCTGCCCCGATTTGATCAATTAGCCGCGTAGAAACCTGATACGCAACATACTTACTGGTCAACATGGTAGCGCACCGCCCACACAAAGTCCAGTAAAGCACAACCCATCTGTGCAGCTATCTACAAACAAAAAAAAGTCACAGGAATCTCATATTGTCTTCCAATATAAATGAGCTTAATGTGACATTGTGATGACTTTTCCCACAGCATCCGAACTACAACTATCCTGCCTCCCATTGCTAATTTACTCTTTTATAATAAAATATATAGTATATTGAAAGACTGCATCAACACCTAGAATTTGAGTATAATGACAATGATAAAAAGCTCTACATTGTGATCACGTCTCACACAGGATGGACAGATGGATAACAGTACCGGTGCATTGACTGCTAGATGCATGAAGAGGCCCAAGGTGTGGACCAACCTGCCCAGTACGAGATGGTCGCCACCCAACAGGTCAAAAGTCACCTGAGGCCTAGCAGAAAGGTATCACATTCCAGTTTCAAAACGTTCAACTGTACACACAAAAAAAAACTAGGAGTGTTGAGCTTTGAAATCTGTATGAAAGGGCATTACTTACTTGTCATAATTGCTGAGCAGAGGAAAAAAGAAGTGTCCAGCAACAGGGGCGTAGCGGTTAGGGGCGGCCTTAGCCGGAGGTTGCGTGGCACCCTGTGCACAAAAGAAATGACGGTAGAGATACGGAGTAAAGCGTCACTCGAATACTAAAAAGGCAGATGAACGTATGGGGTAACTACCTTCCTGAGGCGCTTTGTCTTGCTTTGAATCCGCTTCTCTACTACTTCTCGCCAATGAACGGGGTTGTCACCGGGGTACGGAGTCAGGTCAGTGCCGGCGGCAATACCCAGAGACGGATTTCTCTTTTCAGTCATCGGCTTAGAGAGCTCCTGCGCTGCCAGAGTAAGGACCTGGAAAAACCAAAAAACAAGAGCAGCCTCATGATTACACTCAAAAAAAAAAAAGAGTTCAAATCACTCCGTTTATTTAGTGAAGCCGCTGTGAGAAGTGGAGAAGCCGTTGTCTTCACCTCCAAGATATCGAGCCGCTGGCGAAGACTGTAGTTCAAGGAGTAAAACTCTGTGGTCAAATACTGAGTCACCTGTCACGGAAAGCAAAGAGACGGTTTACTTAGATAGCGAATGCTTTAAAATGCAGATAAAGCCGTGTGGTAATGAAGATACTAAGGATCATACAGAGATACAGTCTGTGACAATGAGCGCCACCATGGTCGCCTGTCGGAGCCTCAGGAAGCCATTTATGCTGTATTTATCCTCCATGTGAAGAAGCACTTTGGTCAGCTGGACACTGACCTGATCAACAAACAAGCAAACAAACATGAACCGTAGCGTGAGAAGTGATCTGGAAGGAGAAAACATTCAAATCTCTGCGCTACAGTCAATAACAGTAAAGTAAGGAACGACACCCTCTGTCGCTGTATCAGTTTTATGATAAATGGACCCGAATGTTCGGATTAAAAAAGCAACAGATATGAACAGTAATTGTAGGAATGAATGAATCTGAAGCGCTGGACACGTCCGTCGCTTTCATACCTCTCTGGTTGCAAAGACGTTCTTCCGCACCAAACCCTCAGCGACTCTCAAAGTGAGCTCCACACGCAGCGAGTCCTCAGAGGAGATTAAGGCTGGATGGGTCATCAGATTTAAGAAAATAATACTATTAGAGCTGGAGCTATAGCAGCACAGGATTTAAATAGGAAGCGATCGGCAACCAAGCAGACGTACTTTCCAAGCAGTCTCGTAGGTAGCGGGGTGGGGATGCTTTACTTGTCTCCTGATCGCCGGACATATCGTACGGAGTGAGCTCATCGTCGCTGCACAAGTGAAAGACTTTGGAGTTAACGAAACACTTCCCACAAATACACTTAGTGTAACAAAGAATATTTAGTAATTCTTACCTGTCCAGGTCGGCGTCTGGGTCAGTTTTTGTCTTATTTTGAGACGGTGCGTTCTGAGTAGAGGGAGTAGTTTCACTGGTCTCTTGAGGAGAGTCAACTCTGCAGATGAGAGACCACAATCATTGCTGACAAATGTATATTGTGACTAAGTTTTATGGGACTTGGCCCACTGATTAAACGTAGTCGCTAAGTCATTTGAATATTAGCTGCCAAGATTATATACAGTGTGTAGATATGATGACCAACCTCCCAAATCTTGACGTAACAGTTGCAGAGATGTAAAGACACACGTACCCGTTCACGTGCTCAGCCTCTGCTTCACCACCAGTCGTGGGAGTCATCAGAGAGAGCAGCTCCAGAGTGCCCTCGTCTTGATCGTACTACAAACGCAGCACAATACGGACTCAGACACAGACCCATCAGGCCGACTAGCACTGTATCTCGCAATCAACACGCTGACTGTACCTCAAACTTCAGCTTGGTTTTATTGATGTCCATACGAGAGCTCAAGCACTCCCCCACCACCATGCCCATACGCCTGATGCGCACCACGCTGCTGTCCAGGTGGCTCTGCATGCCGCCCAGCATACACTGAAGTAACTCTGCGAGAGGAGAGCTACAAGCTTTATTATCCCTTCACTCACATGATCATACCATACAGAAGGAGTGACTTGTGTTTTGTACCTGAGCGGAGCTCCTGCAGCTCAGAGTCTTTCAGCAGACTGACACTCAGCAGTAAGGCCTTGCTGACGTACAGCTGCTGCTCGAGAGGCGTGTGCTTCACTGCGCTGGGGTTAGCCCAGGCCTGGAGCACAGACCGCAACACCTGACAACACACACACACACACACACACGTCAAAATCATCAATATATATATATATATATATATATATAGTGTGATATCATTTGGCTGCTGGACATCCTAATGCGCTCACCTGGATGAGCAGTGGCCTTCGCTCCCTGTCTGCTGCAAGGTAACCCAGGACAATTCTCAAGACTTGAGTCTGGGGGGGGGGGGGGGGAAGAAAACACGTACATTTATACGATTATACGGTGTACTGTCAGGCTGAAAGGTATCTTCTTACCTCATACTTGTACTGCAGTAACAGCAGTTTATGAGTGATGACAAACTGGGCCTTCTTATTTGTCAACACTAGATTGCCAATGATCCTGCCCAACGCATCGGGCCTGGAAAAGAGGTGAGACGCTGGCGTCATTAGAGGCAGATAGAAAAGTGATTGAGCCGTTTAAATGGCTGTTCCTGTCTCCGCCTTACCCGCCGACGGCCTGCACCAGCCCAGTGAGCACGCTCTCCATCCATCGCTGCGGAACGTTCTGCAGCAGCTTCCAGCAAACCCTCTGCCACACCATGTCCGAGCGCGTGCACGCAGACAGCCGCGGAGCCAGCACGGCCAGCACCAAAGCTGTAGATGGGGAAAAATAAAAATGTCAAGACGAGGATAACAGATGTTCTGTGTCACGACGGACCCTGGAACAAATAACCAGGAGTCCATTCATGTTCTATAGATACTGTTAGAAAACAAAATGTTAGATAACAGATACGTTTTCACTGGACTCACCACTATGGCCCTGGATACACACTTTTCCAAGTGTCTGAGCCACAAAAGTCAAGGAGCAGTCTGTGCCATCTGTTAAATACACAAATAGACGGGATGAGAAATGATCACGACAATAAATATTTGACACAAGCCCCGCGCTGGCATTATTGCGGAGAGTTCAAAAGATGTTTCCTCGCCTTTGAGTGCTCGACAGGTCCGCTCCAGGGCAGTGAGCATCTCTGTGGCCAGCAGTGGGTAGTACTGCTGAGGAAGAAAAAGACGCTTGTTCTTTAGATGCAACCTGTTGGCGGTGACGTCCGGCAGCGCCACAATACGTCCCAGCAGAGTCTCTCGGAGCTGGGGGGAATCAGAGGGACCCGTCTCCAGACAGTAGGACCACAGCAGGTCAGCGAGTCGACCGCTCCGAAGGAACTTCTCAGTGATGCTGACCAAGCGGTCCAGATTTGTGCTGTCTCTGCGTTGTGTGGGAAGATAACAGAGTAATTAGTGAACAGACGACATGATGAACATGCCCCTCATCCTTTTCACCACCCACCTTAGCGCTCCGATTCCCTCCATCAGCACCAGCAGCGCCTGCTCTGGAGGGCCTTTGAGGAACAAGCCGTCCCATAGCTCCGCCTGCTGGGCGGCCGTGAGGCCGGCCAGCCAGTCGGCCTGGATGTTGCTCACGAGAAACTCAAGGGTTCGAGTGAAGTGGGCTCGCCTGAACTCCGCCCGCTGAACTGAGGTGGTTCTGCTCGCCGGTCCTTCATCCAAGTAAGAGTGAAGCGTCTGGAGGGCGGGGACGATGTCTTTGGTATCTGTGGATGTAGTGAGGGTCCGGAAACACTGGGCCACCACCACGCGAACCTCAGTATCCGGGGCAAGGGACTCCATCTTGGAAATGGTGACTTCCTTGTTTTACTTTCTAAACAGAAACATTAAAAAGGACAACTCAGACTGAAACAACTGTGAACGGTTTCTACCAAGTATGCATCTATCTCTACACAGAAAATTCAACGTTCATAAAAAAAAAAAAGTCTGTAGATATACAGTGAGTGCATTTTACAATTTTGAGTTTTATAATGAAGGATTAAGCTTCATAAGAATATCGCCCCAAAACCCTCTGGATGTAAAGCCTTTAATCATAATAGGAAGAATTAGGTCACTGTTTTCAGGTGAATCCTCCCTTTAACGTTACTTCAGTAGCTTTGAGCGTTAGTTAACCAAGTACCAAAATACAGCAGGTGTCAATGAAGATGGATAAACACACAGCTACCTTTACTGGAGTGCATTGAGTCAACCTAAGTGAGTTAGCTAACTTACAACTGTTAGCCAAACTGATACGCACCTGAGCATGTTTATTAAACAAAGCAAAATAAATCACATGACTTATAGTCACTGTTGTATTAAAAAGTATTTTTTTCGAGGTGGTATTTGCAGTTCCTACTGTCAGTTCACGTTTTAACATGAATATCCCGCCGTGGTGCTTCGCTTTGCTCTCTGTGTGCTCCTTCAAAATACGTTCGTGTTGAGCAAGAAGGAGAAGGAAGGTTCCGGGGACAGACATGTGAGGCATTCAAGAAGTCAATGGTTTTTGTAACACCTCTGGACGCTCGATATGCCCGAATCAGTTTATCACGCTAAACAAATTTAAC
Organism: Anarhichas minor; assembly: GCF_050575085.1. Lineage (NCBI taxonomy): Eukaryota > Metazoa > Chordata > Actinopteri > Perciformes > Anarhichadidae > Anarhichas > Anarhichas minor. The sequence continues at coordinate 11,049,937 of NW_027466463.1, read as the reverse complement.
TATTCGGTGAACTACTCAATTAAGAAATGTGCATGTCTTATTATATTCGGATTTATTGAAAATAATATTCAAGCATACATTTGTGATTTTTGCTTTCAGGAATAACAAAATAATTGACTAATCGTGAAGATAAAGTTAATTTTAACATCTGAAATAAAGGGTTAAGCTTTTCATAACAGTCATATGAGTCGAGTAAGACATGACATAATAATCATGCTACTCTGGCTTAATAAAGGAACACTGTTGATTTATGAACAGTCTGTGCAGGTGATGAGCAACAGAAACGTCAGCAAGCTTTAATCAATGACAGCTTCTGTCAAATCCGGGACACATACAATACAAAATTCAAACCATTCATTTTTTATTGCCAATTCAAGGATTTCGTGTTTTTAATCAATTAAATGGATTCGTTTCCTGTTCACTTTTCCATGTATCAACTTATTTGCACAATTCTTGATTAATCATGCTGAGTATTAATAATACAAATTGGCTCACATACAGTTTTATGACAGAAACGGACAGTAGAAAATAAATCTGTATTATTGCACAGCAGCAGCTGGCAGGGTCACTATAAGGGGACAGATAGTCTTCCAACAGGTCTTCTGGCAGTTGAAGGAGTTAATATAGTGTTGATAACTGGTGTTGGTATTGACAAGATTGTGTTAATACCGTTAACAAAAAGTGCGGTGTGGTTGAGAGCCCATGCAGTACATACCCACACTCTGCAGGTGGGGCTGGTAGATTTCAATGCAGAGAGGTATGGGGCTTGCACATGGATGAGAAGTTAATCGGTATTGAGAGAGTGGAATAAATTGAACTTTGTGAAATATTTACGTTTGGAATACATACATTCTTTGTCAATATGTAACTGAAAATTAAAATACTTTGAAATACTAACCTGTGGCTCGATGTAATACAAGAATCACCTTTGATTTATAGTGACTTACCATCTAAGATAGTAACATGTGAGGACATGTTACAATTAAATCAAACCGATATTCTGCTGCTAGAATCGATACAGTAAATGCAAACACACAGCGAGATGTAAACACCTGCAACAAATGAGGCAACCAAACAGGATAATTTTTATTCCATTTATTTTTCTAATCTTACTTTCACTGCCTTACCTTTAAATTGTTCTGTTTTTACAATGACTGAAATTATAGTTCCCCAGTAACAATTAGGATTAGATCATTTGGGGGATCTTCAAAAATAATATACAGCTGTAACCAATACTGTTATAATTTATACATTTATCTGTGAAAATAGGAATAAATTTAACTTTTACAATTTCTCTTTTCTACAATATTCTCTTTTTTTTAATCTTCCCATGTCACATAATGGCAAGCCATGCACTACTCCAGTAGTGATGTTTGTGCCTTCAGCAAACCTTCTTTGGACACTGGAAGTGAGCGTGAGAGAGAGAGAGAGAGTGAGAGAAAAAGTTCACAAAAATGACAATTCATATTTACAGTTTAGGTTGTTTTATAATTATAATTTAATAAACTGACAGTCACGTGGTCAGTGCTTTCCCCCGGGGCTCATTGTGAGGTTAGTTTTCGAGGCAAAGTTTGAGACACAGAGGCACAGTGTTGAGACTAGCAGGACAGTTTCTGTTTCCTTTCAGGGCGAACTCTTTACATGAACAGGAGGAAGTTACCGAGAGATCACGAACCCCGATAGTTAAAATCACCAGTTAAACTTGCAACATCCGTCTTTGGTCATTTTGAAAAGCAGGAGTTAAAATGGAGAAATTTTGTTGGTTAAAGTGCAGTCACCTTCAGCTCTGCTAAAAGGGAATGTTTTATCAGCTCTGTGGTCTCAATGTCTAAGTTGTTCTGTTCCGTCTAGTTAGTCGCCAAACGCACTAAAATATGAAGCAGGGAGCGAATTAAGAGGAGTATGGCCTGCTGTGTTCAAGTGTCACCCAATTTCCTGTTTGTAATGCCAAAAGGATTCATTAAAACAAAAGAACGAAGAATTAAATCTGTCGGGGCAAACCTTCTGTCACACTGAAAGACAGGACGATGAACTCAGCAAAGCGTTGATATGAGGTTTAAGGTACCGCGTGTCGACATTGTGAGGTCTCACAACTTCACGAACGTAAACTATGGATATGATTTGTCAGTCAAAACGTGGGTCAAACGACTGCATCAAGAGATGTAGAATAAAAATCTGTGTTTTCATGCAGGGACCTGACTCCATCTGGGAAGACAACAGTAGAAACTGCAGACTCGGCCATCGGTCTAAAATCACAACCCTGAGGAGGTCACAGCAACGTCAGCGTTGTGGAAGAAGAGTGCCACGATCTCAACAAACGACCGCTCTGAGCAGGTCACATTCAAGCTGTTCAAAAAAAAAAAACATAAAAACAATGTCGAGTCACCAAAGACGATGCTTCAAACGTTTTCTCTCAAGTCAATAATCCTCCCACAGATTAATCCACCGTGAACTCATCTCCCCTCAAAAAAAAAACAATGTACAAAGATATATTCAGCAGAACAGATCACAGAGTGTGAGTCGTCGTTTGTGGCAAATGAGGAATAAATATCTGCATGTGATTTCAAACAAGAGAGAGAAAATAAAAATGAGAAAAACAAGATACTGTACACGCTACATGCTAAGAGAAGAATACAGGCAGCTGTCTCTCAGCATAAGACAAGAAGAAGAAATGTTCCTTTTCTTCCCGACTATAAAAATACCTAGAATCTAGAATGAGTGTAGAAAAAAACTTTACATGTACAAGTCATTTACATCCAAGGCCATTTTTCCATGGGAGTGGCAGGTGAAGAAGAGCAGTGACACAGATGTGAACAGGGTGAAAAATAGGATCTCTTCTTCGCATATTGGTGCAGAATGCCGTGCTGTTGGGACGAAAAACCCAACCTCCCAAGATTTACCCTTCGACTAGAAATCCGTCAAGACGTCTGGTTAGGTATCTTACGCCCAAAAGTCCAAAAGTGATGGCCGTGCGGTATCAGACCAAAATCAGTCCGTAACATCTTCGAGGAAACAGATGTTGATTCAGCAGAGGAAGTCAAGAGCAGATTTGTTTCATCTGCCCAATGTCCACTTTCTTGCCGAGCAATTATTGCCACTATTCAGCCATCTCTCTTCAGTGTTATATATATATATATATATATATATATATATATCTGGTCTGAGCTGCTGATGGCTGATAATACAATATGTAACTGAAAGTTTAACTCATCTTAAGACATGGCTGCAGAATGTAGTTTGTAGTATTCTTGAATATTTCCAATTCAATACGACATAAAAATTAGTGTGATGCGTTTTTCTTCTTCTAGTGGGATGTCGCCCACACACCAGTCCCCACTCTGCTGGTGCTTCAGTGGCAACAAATCCCAGTCACTCTCAGACGGGCTTCAAAACTATCATTTTTTTCGATTTGATCCCTTCAAAAACAATAATGAAATTAAAACAAAACTTAGTGCAAAGTACAACCATTTGATTATTCACATACAACTTGTCAAATGTCAGTATTCTTCAGTCTCGATAACATTTTTTTTACCGACAATAAATCACTTGTGCAGCGCAAAAAAAAAAAAGAAGAAGGGTCGGTTACCTGGATAAGCTTGCTCCCCATTACTTTCACTCAGCAAGAGAACACTGGAGTCAGGTGGGCTGCACTTAAAAACACGTGACTACAATTCCCAGAATCCCTCGTCAGTTTCCCTTCATGCTTCATTCAAGCGTTAGTATGAGCAAGTTATATTTTGTCAGTTAGAGCGCCCAGTCTACACTTCAGTGAGATCAGCTCGAGTTATGTCAGATGGTTTTTTTGCCAGGGAGTGATGGGAAATGTATTTTTATTTTATTTTCCACTTGAGGTTTCCAGCCCACCTGAGCTCCGGGACCCTGTTTCATTGTAAAACAAAAACAAAATGAGATGAAACACATTATAAACCACCCATGTTCCTCCATATTACTCGCTAGTGTCACCAAGCTGTTTTTTCAAACCTTCAAAGCTAACGCTGCGCAAAAAAAATAAACAAAACGGAATAGTCAAACACCTCTCACACACACACACACACACACACACACACACACACAAAAGAAACCCTCCGGGCATTTCTCATCATCCACCCCCTTAGAAACGTCCCTCACTTTGGGTTCACTGGAAAAACAGTTGAGCTCGGTTAAAGGACAAACTGTTGGAGGGACTGGTAGGCAGCACCGCACGCTTTAAACACATTAAAGACTAATTGAAAAGAGGAAACTGCCGCTCCACTCTCCTGCCCAGCGCTTCATACGGCTTCCTCACATTTGAGTAAAACACGATTCAGCCTGGGTCAGGAGATCACAGCCCACATACCTCCGCCGTCCCAGTTCACATAGTTAACATAGTTAACATAGCCTGTACGGCAGAATCAATGAATACTGGGATCACCTTTCACTTAAGGCCTGTCGGTGCTGTAGAATTGTCTGATTGTTGTTGTTTTTTTAGCTCAATCAAACATTGACACTTTGTTGTTGTTTTTTGGGACAGGAAGATGTTTCCCCCCTGGTTATGATACTGACCTCTTACACACATTAACACATTCACACACTCAACAAGGGAGACTCGGGTCCCTCAAACCAAATACATGGAGGTCACCAGAACCCAAGTGTGTTCAGGAAGGGGTTAACTCATACACTCACAGATAAGCACAGACTCGAGGGATGTCTAACTGAAAAATTGCTTATTCTCTCTGACAGCCATGGACTTCTTCAAAATGTTAAATCCTTCTTTTTTTGGGGGTGGGGGGGGGGGGGGGGGGGGGGGAGAGCTGGATGAGTTGAGTGCGTTGTTGTTTTTCCTACCAAAATTATTTTCACATCGTCTCCTGGTAGTTCTATTTTAGCCAAGTCTCCGATATTTTTAACAGCCCGAGGTGTCACTGTGCGCGGCCATCTGGCTGCAGCATGGTGTCTATTTGACCTCCAGGATGGAGGGGTTGCACTCCATGATGGCCACGATGATCTTGTCAATGTAGTCCTGGAGTCTGTAGTTGATCTCCTCCTGTTTGTGGACCGCCTCCATCAACTAGAAACAGAGAGACAGTGGGGTTAAAAGTGAAAACAGGGTCACGGGACAAACCCCTTGTTCCACAGATTCTTTCCCGTTTTCTAAAACCCACCTCTACGCGAGACACGTTGTTGATCTCAGCTGCCAGGGAGTCGGAGAAGGAGGCCGACATCAGGTTCTTGGCTCCCTGGATGCTCAAGTTGATGATCTGGCCGTTTAACTCGTCGTTCTGCTCTTTCAGGCTGCGGTTGTCCTGGAGAGTTGTAAACACGTCATAAAAGAACGGTACAGGCCTGATCCTAAAACATTCGCCCATTTCCGGAATGTGCGCGCTACCTGTTTGAGTCGCTTGATCTCCTGCTCCAGCTCGGCTTCGCGGGTCCGTGTCTGATACTCCTGCAGCCCCGCGCCAGGTGTGCGCCCTCTCTTTGCTTCAGCCTCCAGCTTGTAGAGCTGCAGGTGCTCGAGCTGTTTACGCAAGTCCTCGATGAGCTGCGGCGAAATAAATCAAGTCAGTTAAGTTATTAGGAATCTCATAACATAAGGGCTGCAGGACAAAAACCGGAACATTTAGTACATGACAAGGATGTTGTCAAACTCTACGCTGTGTTGGAATATTTTGAACGCAGAGTACTGTTTATTTTGTACATAGAGAAACCAGTCCCACCTCCTGAGTGCACTCTTTCTCTTTCTGGCTCTGGTGGCGCTCGTGGCTCAGCTTGTCGGCCATCTTCCTGCGGGACTCCGTCTCCTCCTGCAACTTGTCGGACATGGCCTCTGTCTCATCCTGCAGCTTCCTCTTCTCCTGGACGGTTAAAAAAAAAAAAAAAAGGCTGGTAAGAAATGGAACAACAAAAGGCAAAACAAACCAACAGACGGGATATTGTTGCTCTCACCTCCTCTAGTCTCTCGATGTTTGCTCGAAGACAAGGAACGCATGACCTCAGCTCACTGTTCTCCTCGTCCAGCTGCTGCAGCCTGAGAAACAAACACAGATACGCATCAGAACCCTACGTTACAGCCACAAAGGGGACACTGCTTGTTGAGAGTAAAGGACGCTGTACCACAGGTAAACGGCTTACGTTCAGTGGCAGGTTAGTGCCAGAGGGTGGCAGTGTAGAGCCACAATGAACGCATGAGACAACAAAAAGTGCAAACTTCTCAGGGTATCAAACACTGTTGTAAAGATCCAGATTCTTCTGCTCACCTGGCCTGCAGGTTTTCCAGCTCCAGCCCCCTCTCCCGCTCCAGCTTGATCAGGGCCTCCTTGTGACGACGGGTCTCCTGCTGCAGCTGCTCGTCAGCCTGGAGCTCCTGCTCCTTCAGCTGCTCCTCCAAGGCGTTGGCCCGGTGCACCAGGTGAAGGTTCTCCTGGCGCAGCCGCGTGTGCTGCTCCCCGGATGACTCGGACTCCTTTTCCAGCTCCGCCACTCGACGCTCAAGGAGGAGCACCTGGGGGAAAAGTGCATGTCTGAATGTTAGTAACGCAAAACATCCACATGTATTGTAATGCTCCTTCTTCCTTTAACAACTACTGTTAACAGGTGACAACTGTGGCAGCTCACAAGTGTAGATAACTGGAAAAGATGGATCAGATGAGCCCTCACCTTGTCTGTGATGTCGTTGTCAGCGAGCTCCAGGATGTCCCGCGTCAAGTCGCTCATGGTGTCCAGAGTCATTGAGCTGTTCTGGAGGAGATGTCTGCACATGTAGAGGAAACAAAAACATCAATCTCTCAGTTCACGTTTGAAAAACAATCATAGTAGGAATATAAACGTACTGAAACCAGAGTAGCTGTTTGGCTTACCTTGCTACTTTCTTGCTGGACAGCCTCTTGCCAGAACTGGATTGGGGGGGGGGGGACAAAACAACAGGAAAAATGGTCAGGAAGAGAAAAAGGATAAAGGAAAGAGACACCATCTCCTGGTATTCGTCCGATCCAACCCCCGTCCCTCTCTCTGCTGGCAGAGGAGCCCCACAGGAAACAGGACGTATTGAGCTGGTTCTTCACTGACTAATCACTGGAGTTTTGAAACTAAAGCAACAAGATATTCACACATCACAACAATCCAACACAAACACAGCAGCAGAGTCTGACAAGTGCTGATTTAGGATAAGTTTTGACCCATTACAGAGACTTTAAATGAAACCTAAAATAGGAGTTTTATAGATTTCTAAATTCCTGAAAGTGAATTCTGAAGCTCTACAATCACGACTTATTGCAAATTCAGTTGCTGAACAGATCAAATAGGATTTACGCATTACTAAGTTTCTGTAATAGAGCTACTGGTCAGTAATCCTGGATCAGCAAGTCTGTTCTGATAAAAGCAGTTTCTTTGAAGAGCTTTACTTCACTACCGGCGGTCATGTTGCAACAACACAAATGAAGCATGGGGGAAAATGACATGGAGAGCAGAACACACTGGACACCACTCACCTGTGATACCTGGGGTTATTATTTCAGACTTCTACAATCCGCTTATTGTCAGATGAGCAAAATGTTTGTTATGCACGAGTGACAAATCATAATTTGTACAGATGGCAACAATGAGAAGGAGCATGGTAGCCACTGAAATACCTTCAGTGAGTTTTTCCAATCAATGAATACCAAATACCATATTAACACACTGCAACTCACACACACAAAGAGAGGACTGGGAACAGTGGGCTCAAAACACACACCCACAAAATAAACCATAATGAATGTGTGAGAGTACAATGTGTAGCACACACCATGCCAGTACAACAGTGAGAACATGCATGGTACTGTTTCTAATCAGCACGGCAAGCACGTGCACACAGCTTATAGTCGGAGTGGGTTGTGAAGGGCGGGTTACCTAGTCATCTCTAGGAAATTGAGGCGCGTGGAGAGGTCCTCCAGACGACTTATTTGTTTGTGACACTGGCTACAGAAAAAGTCCAGCGCCTCCTCCCTGAGGAAGCTCTGAAAGCGGTCAGGGAGAGGAGCGGGTGCACTGGAAAGAGGAAAACAGGGAGGAAGAGGAGGAGGAAGTGGTGAGTGACGGACAAGAAGGGGTGCACTGAGGTGGGACAGGAACACCTCTGGGGGGTTGCAGGAGGTGTTAGTGAAAATACACAGGAGAGTTTGAAAGAGTAAAGGAAGACAGCGGGAGGGAGGCGTGAGAGAGACCGCAGTGTGGCTTCGATTTGTTTTCCGGGCAGCGTAAGGAGACATAAAAAGGAGATTTTCTTTCCCTGCTGCCAAACATTGTTGTCTATTCAACATCTTTGCCTAGGGTTGCAATTAAGTAAAAAAAAAAAAAAAAACTCTCCTCACATCACCTCTGCCAGCTGATTGTTCAGTCAGGGAGCGAGTCAGGTCTGAATTATGCAACACTCTGGCACAGCTTCCTGTTTACGTAGGCGGAGACAGGGCGTGGCTGACTTGGAGCGAGTGGCACTTGACGGTCGTGTGACGATGTCGTACCGAGCCATTTGCAGCGTGAAGGGTGCGATTGTTAAAGTAATGCTTGGAGCGCTGTGTGTGTGTGTGTGTGTGTGTGTGTGTGTGTGTGTGTGTGTAGTCAAAGAGCTGTGATATGTAAATCGATACATGTGTGGGCGTGTGTGTGTGTAGGCAGCACTGCTACATGAGCCAACGATGAGCACGATTTGCTCAAAAACACGGTGACGCATTCGGTCCGAGTGGGTGAAGTTTGTGGGATGCGGTAATATGTTTTTTGGGTATGATTTTGTTTTTTTGGGCCCAACCACCACCAACTTGTATGACATGTAATCTCTCACATACTGCATGTAATTCACTGACTTAATTTCGAGGATTCATAATCAACCCATATTTGTATTTTGTACATCCTTTGTTCACTTTGATGAATCCAGATTGCAAAGCATTTCTAACAGTAAGGTTGTTACAGTAACCTCTTATTTCCCTATTGTCAATGAGCTACAATAACAGGGCAGTTAGTTGTTAACAGCTTCCTGGCAAATCACAGAAATATCACCCGAGTGGGAATTACGCATTATCCGGCTTTTAGTCTCTGATGAAAACAGAGAGGAGGAGGAGGAGGAGGGAGGACAAAGATGACTGGGAAAAGGCTACAAAACAAATGAGTAGTACCACAGAGAGACGTGTGTTATGCATATGTAATTTGTCCCACTGTTAAAGTCTACCTGCGTCTGTACGACTGCAGGCCAGATGCAAAGCTTGTTATATACTCCGTCTGTCCGTCCCAGAAGGCTTGGCAACAGGCGCCTCCATTAAGACTTAACTTACATAACATTTACTCAGACTACTCGGGATCTCACAAGGGCAAATTAAAAGGAGGCACACTTTTAGAGCAGGATTTAGATAGATAGATAGATAGATAGATAGATAGATAGATAGATAGATAGATAGATAGATAGATAGATAGATAGATAGATAGATAGATAGATAGATAGATAGATAGATAGATAGATAGATAGATAGATAGATAGATAGATAGATACTTTATTCATCCCCAGGGGGAAATTTGTACATTTTGTAAATTTGTATTTAGCCCAATTATCCACATTTCTAATAAGCGTTGCAACAGTGAGAGTAAGACTGACGCAGTGAACTTTGTATACACTTCATTAATGTTCGCCCTTCGCCAGAAAAGGAGGCAGATAAGGGGCGGGAAGGACGTCTCCAGATAGCTCTTATCATCGTTCGACCTCGGTGTCTTTGTCGAAAGAGAAACATTCTCTCCGAAGAACGTAAATAAGGGCATTAGAACCTGGACAGCACAGCTGGGAATGTATCACTGTCACACCTCTTATCAGGAGGGGTTGATAAAAAAGAAAGTTATAATGACATCCACATCGTTTAAATAATCTTCAGGCGATATGACTTCATGCAACATTCGAGTTCAACGTGTGAAAAGTGTAAACGTTGTCTTTGTCAGAGGTCCTCATACCTGGGAGAGAGCAGGGAGGAGCCATTGATCTGCTCAGGCGGCTCCACGAGAGAGGAGTCGCCCCCCCCCTCGGTCCCCTCCACGCCGCTCTCCAGCAGCAACTCCGAGGTGTTACTTTCCCCGAAGTCCTCAAAGTGCTCCTCCTCTCCGCCGATGACCGTCACCAGCGAGTGGTCATGTAGCTCAGAGTTCAGGGAAAACCTGAAGGGCACATAAGAATGGATTAGTGTGAGTGTGTGCGTGTGTATACAACAACAGAGTAGTTACGGTCCGAGCCAGAAATAGAGGGAAATGTGTTTAGACCGGATAAAAATGGAGGTCTGACTGGGTATAAACAGCAACAAAACCACAATGTCAGCCAAACCAAACGAGGCCTTTTTGACATTCAAAGAAAATGCTATGGGACCTTGTCTGCAATACTGGATCACAAGTTGTTGGTGTTTTGGACCCAGAAGCCTGGAAATGACTAGAGCCTGCTGTAAAATCCCAAAACACGTACAATGAATCTCCCCCCCCCACGAAGAGCGCAACTGGACAAGTTGGACGATCGCTTGTCTTCAAAAGGTAATCTGTTAATTCACATTAATCCCAAACGTCTGCTTTGGCTGAAACTAAATGCTTTGTGCCTCGCTGGCAACGCTGAACCACGATGGGGCACATGTGAGAGGAACATGGTGGTAGCTTAAAGAGGGTCAAGCGTAAAACATGTTCTTCACTGCGCTGACAGAAAGTGCTGCGACTATGACTTTCATAACTGGTTGGTTATTTTAATACAACTGAAAGAAAACCTCTACAGGCTGGATCTGGAAGTCGCTGCTGTGAAGATTCTGTAAATAAAGTCTTTGATGCTCATTTTACAGGAAAGCTGGAAAGCCGGCCTTTCCTGCTGTCCAACAGGATGTGCTCGATGTCTGAGGCACACACAGGACGAGGACGTCCGAATCAGCAGAAAAGCTTGCCTTCTCAGCACACAATGGCAGAACCCCATTCTGCTTGTTTACAAGACAAATGACATTCATCTGTCCAACTTTAAAGCTAAAGCATCACCTTGATTTACAGAGTGAAAACCTAAAACTGTTACACATAAAAACAAAAAAAAAAGAAGCGGTCAGGCTGCAAACGTCTCCTTTTAAGCAGACAACAATGCAGTTTGAGCTGCCGCAACGTTAAATAAACAACCAATAGTCACTTACCCTTTACTCAGGCTCTTACTACGTGGCCCCATATTGAGGTCCCTCACGCAGAGGGACGGCGACGACAGCGAACGCATCTTTGAACGCCCTCCACTGCCCTGGCGTGAAAGCCGCGGAGCAACTGGAGTCACAACACCGGACAACCAGAGTGGAATCCTGAAGTTTCACAGGGTACACCGATTTAAAACAAAAAAAAAACACAACTCTCCAGCGGGGAGAAAAACAAAAAGGGGGTCTGCTTTTGAAAACGGGCAACGTCTGCGGTTCTAACGAGCTGCCTGTCAGTGCCACATGACTGACGCCGCATCGTACCGTGCCACCCGAAAGAACCTGGAGCTGCACCAGAAAGGCTGGACTGCGAGTGGGTTAATCAGATTTGAGGCTAAGCGACGGCCGACAGACAGTCCTGCTGACCGTCCGAGGGCCAAATGTGTGTGGGGACACGGGTAAGACAGGGGAGGGTGGGGGAGGCTAATCCTGTTACATTCTTAATCCCCAGTCCAGTGCATTTACTCCGACCCTTAATAAGGCTAAAGGTAGCAGGGCTAACACACGGCAAAATCACAGTTCACACATTGACCTTTTTGTTGCATTTACTCAGTCAACATGGAATCTCTGTGAGTAGCACATTAGTTTGAGACTTGGAAAACCCCTTAAAAGGTTCGGGCATGAAGAACATGCCCATATGTTTCATAGAAGCTGATACTCTTCTGGTGAACAGAATATAAATCATAAGAGTGTTGTTGTTCCCGTCAGCAGTGGGCAAGTGGAGGGGAGAGAATGAGATGAGCCCATGTCACAGGAAAAAAAAATAAAAAGGTGAAAAAAAAGAGCTAACTCAACACTTCCTGGAATTCAAGGCTCAATCATGGAATAGGAAGTCCAAACACATCCCCGTCAGGCAGACCGCTCCAAGCAGTCACCGAGCCGGACAGACGGGTCACAGCGTCAGCAGATAAGGCCTCGGTTCTCTCTGCACTTCCTCCCTTGTGTTGGCCCCGAGTGCTTTATCAACGAGAACATGCACGCACAGGCATAAAGACCTCATCTGCAGCAACTACCCGTCTTTAACAACAAGAGAATCTCCAACGCATCTGACGCAAATAAGACTACGTTCACATTGCAAGCCTGAGCGGTCAATTCGGATTCATTGCTCAGATCAGATTTCTTTTTTTTTTTTTTTTTGCCGTTTACGTGCACGAAAGACAATAACAACGACGTCACACGCTGACGTATGGAAGAAAACACGGAGGCCACTGAAGTCGGCGTTTACGGCTTCATTCGTAAGTTCAAAAGAAATCACATCAGCCCATTTGCAGGAGATTCAGAATGCAGCAGTAGTCAGGAAAGAGCAAATAGCCTTTTCTATTTTGACTGCTTTGAGTGGGCAGTGCTGGTCTTGATGGGGACTTGGATAACTGGGTACTTTCCAGTGCACAAAGTTAATTATATTAATTATAAACCCATGAACACAAGAGAAATCGACTGATATGAATCCAGGAAATATGAGCATTATTGGGCCAAACATTGTGATATTCAGACCGACCTATTTCCGCCGTCTTCAGGGTCGTGCAGCGTGGCCTCGATGCCGCTGTCCGTCTCCACGTCCTCGTGCATCTCGGGCGGTACGAGGGCCCCCGTGTCCTCATCGGTGAAGGTCTCACACTCACTGTAGGTGCTCTCCGAGCCCAGGTACGCGCTGTCCGTCACCTCGTTTTGCTGCCGGAACAAAAAAAAAAAAAAAACAGATCGAAGAACAAACACGTTACAGTTTGCCCATCAAGCAGTGAGCAAAAACCGATCTGAATAATTCATCGGAGGTGACCACAGGGCATGAACACAAAGAGAGTGTTACATACTGTATTATCTGATGAAAAGAATAACATGGCTCTAGAAAACTTTGCTCCAGTAAAGCAATACAAGTAGTGCCCATCAAGCTGTTACCATCATTGTAATGATTATTTCTGGCTCTAAAAAGTCATAAGGTGTCATTTCAAACCAGGATTATTTGCAATTATGTGAAACAAATAAGGCAGCGATCACACTTACAGGTTGATCAAACAGTGTGAAAAAAAAACCCAAGCCATTTCAAAGAGGGTCTATTTTGAATATTTATAGAGCCAGTAGTTCCTGACGCCAACTACCAAACAAATCGCAGAGCACAAACAGGCTTCAGAGACAGTCTGCTGTGATTCAGATGGCTGTTCCAAGTGAAAAACCTGCTGCATCGACACCTCTAAGCAACGAGTTCAAACTAAAAGAGATTAGTTTAGGCTTTCTGAGTAACAAGCACCAAATGCTCCACACAAAACCCACACATGCCAAAAAAAAAAAAAGAACATCTGAATGCTGTCAGCGACTAGAGACACATTATTAGATATCAAAGCTGTGAAGCAACATGAAGGCAAGGCAGGTGAGTCCTGCTGGAAAGCACAACGTACCATTATAAATGCAGCGTCGAGAGGAGAAGCAGGGCCCAGAACCATTCTCACAGCGACAGGGAGGCCAGCCTGCCGTGAGAGCTAATCACTACAAATGCCTGCTCACCTTCACTCCAACACAGTACATTTGAAAAAAAAAAAAAAAAGGGAAACTACTGTGACACTTCGTTCAGCTCCGCTGGGTGGACAGAGGGGAGGAGACAGAGACAAAGTCCAAAGAGTAGCAGAAGTCAGCTGTAATGCTCAATCAACCAGCGCTCTCAAGTTAGAACTGTCTGTGTCCGACTGTGAGCCAATAGAAGAGTAACATCTGTCAGTGCAGAACCTGCATTACTGTTGACGATTACGCTTGTTATTTGGTTCTATTTAGGAGTCAAAATGTGAGATGGAAATGTGAAATTTAGCAACGGAAGAAAATATTTATTAAAGGAAAAGCGTGGCGGACGGGGCGTTGCTTTTCTCTCGTGCCCGGCCTCAGCCTTACCTTGCCTGTTTTGAAAGCAAACAGGTCTAGAACAGCACGGCCATTGAGAGAGAGGAACCCTCCTCTGCCAGAAACTCGGAGGGGAAAAACAAGGCCATGGACACAGGTGTGGCGTCTACCTCAAACATAAACACAAACTTCCCCCAAAGAACTCCACTTACGAGTTCCAGTAAACAGCAAAGAAACTTTAATACACCTCTGGACCTTACACATTGTTAGTGGCCATTTTTTAGTCCAATTTGTCACATTGGAATAAAACATAAAAGGAGTTTATCGAGTGATCGTATGTAACTAAACATAACATTAACAAATGCCTGATTTAATCATGAAATCATCAACTCATGAAGCGGAGGGAACTCCTTTGTACTCATGACTGTGGTGCATAGGACTGCACTTCTAACCCATACCGAGAGAGGGAGCCGACACTGTGCAGAGTACAACCACTAAAACAACACTCGTAGCCCTGCACTGCTCAAAGTACACACAACAGCAGAAACGTTTCAATTTTGTGGGGCTCAGCAACAATGATGGTTAAATATACACAAGTTACAGCGCACAGGAGGAAACAGGAATCCCAGATATGCGGACCACAACTGTAAAAACACGAGTCCACTCGCATGTAAAAAAAAAAAAAAACTCGGGGCACATTCCAGCTAATTCAATATTTGTCAAAGAATACTCGAAAGCCTCGCCAGCCAGATGCTGTTTAGCGTCAGCCAAACCCCGGCGTGTTCAGCCTGTGGAACATTCACAGAGCGGTAATGATAGCCTCTGCAAGCCACTCGGTGAATTACAGTGGGAAGAGAGTGAGAGTGCACGCGGAGTTCAGCCCTGTGAACCTTCACACTGTGCTGCTGTGTGCAACCGATGGGAACCTAACGCACAACTGGACCACATACACACAACAGTAGAGAGAGAGGCTAAGCTCTCCTGTGCAGGGCCTCACCTCGTCGTACTCCTCGGGACAGCCCACAGCTCCATCGCCTGGACTGTAGTTTACATTGTAGAGCTGCGGCTCCGGACCTGCGCATATGAGAGGGAGAGGGGGGGGGGGGGGGGGTTTAATGTGTGCAGAACAAACAGATATAAAGTCAAACAGCAAAAAGGAGGCTCAACAAACACAAGACCGGCGTGAGCAGCACCTCTGCCCGTGTGCAAACAAACGAAGAAATGGAGAAAGAAGGCGTCACGGCAGAGTTGATAAAAAATGTAGCATGCTACTACTAATAGACTGCAAATCCACCGTTACACTGATTCATTATTTGGGCATTATTTCTGAAGCGCACAGAATGATAATGAGACAGCAATCTTGGATATTGCTTTTGTTCACGCCCCGCTCTCTGGTTAACGGTGTTAAAACGTTCATCTAAATGTCTGCTGAGATCTATGACGGGACCAAGGCCGCTCCATATCTCTTCATCTGAAGGCAAACGGGTGGCTGCTACTGCCGGCCTGTGAATGTAATCATGATACATCTCATACAGTATAATACTAATGTACTGTGTAATATAATTGCATTACAACTGAATGTTTTCACACATTAATCTAATCTAATAATAGATTACAATGCGTGTGTGTATTACAACCTCTCTAATCTACATTCACATGAGTTTACTCTTAATCATGAGGACATTTTATCTGACGTTCTTTCAGATAAAGTCTTCCATTTCTCTTTGTTTTGCAAAGGAATGAATGTAACTCCACTCTTAACAGTGAATATCTGTCTTTGGCGAGCTGATATTTCTGCCTGTAATGCGTTCGCTCGAGTACGCAATCAGCACATTTTAGAGTGCGAGTCCGAACGGCCCGATCACAGTCAGCAATCTCAGCGAGATGTGACCGTAAATATTATGTAACTTTTACACACTCGCATTTCAAGGCCTGTAGAATGTCATGTAATGAGTGAATGGGCAAAATAAAACAATAAAAAAGGACAAGAAGCCACCCATATCCAATTCAAATGTGTCAATACGGGCTTCTGTTGAGAGCACCTGCGATGTAACCTGAGCCAGACGAGATGGAGCCAGTGTGGCTCGTGTATCTAGTAAACAGAGCTGTGAATGGCACCCTGCTGAGAGAATAGAACACAAACAGTGTTCTCCGGAGCTGCCAGTACACCCAAAAGGGCTGCTGTGCCCCCCCCCCTGTCTTATGCAACCCCGTTGCTCCTCGAGACTCGTACACATCGCAGGCTGTTTAAGTGAAATGAGTCCGCACTGAATGGGAAGCCGGCTTCTGTTTTGATCGACACACCTGCAGTGTGTTGGCGTAATGTCAAAAATATCAGCGGACTGAGATGTTTTCTAGACCAACTGTTGTTGTTCCAGACATGCCACAGCCACGACAGGGGGCAAGGCATTTCCACGGCCTGCGGGCCTGTCTTTATTAAAAAGGTATCCCTGCCAGTAACAAGTGGCGCAGAAGTTAAGTTAAAAAGAAGGTGGAGTGCAATTAAGTTTGTATTGAAACTAGACAGCAGGTTGGGGGGGCTGATTACAGCAGAGGTGGTGGAGAACAGAATCTAAAATAAAACTTCAAAGAAAAAGAAAAAAAAGTGTCTCTCCGCTGCACTCCCCCCTTTTAACGAGCATAGTGGAATTCCGTCAGCACGGTGTGAGTGACCTGGGACGTTACAGTAGAGGTCTGTTCTTCGCACACCAATGTCTCCCAGCGAAACATATCTGAGTCACTCTCCGTATTTCTGATTACGCCAGGCGAGAGGCAGGAAAAGACAGGACGGCGTGTTACGGGAACATAATGATCCCCGGCTGGATTATGACCCATGACATCATGGTTACAGGATACGCGAGTTAGCCAAACAAGCCGCTGTAATATATAAAATGTAAAACAACATTTTATATATGCCCAAACAGGCAGGTCTGTGTAATCTGACTTTACAACACAACTCGTGACACGGCGGGTGAAACAGAGAGGACGGTAAATAATTTAGGAGAATAGGACTCTCTGCCCCGAACCCTCCCGCTCTGAGAGCTTGCCAATGAGCCCATGTGCCTGTGTCGCTCATGCTTTCCAGTGCATGACTTATTGATGGCGAGAGTAACCGGAGCCGTGCAAACCCAGAACGAGTGGGAAAGAGTGCTTCCAATCAATAGGCCCGTGGGGATTGAGGCAAGCGGCGCACTATCGCGGTGACGTCACCATTGAAAGTAATTTAAAGAGTTAGATTAGATTAGATTTACTGCTGAGGTGACCCGGAGACATAACAGTTAAGACAGGCTGATAAAATGTTTCCATTTGAAGGGGAGAAATACAGCGTATGAGTCCTTACAACTCACAGCATTCTTTTTAAGGCTGGTAAAGTGGAACAGGAGGGCGGCAAAGTGGTTAAAGAGTCCGGTTAGAAAGAATTTGGGTCGGTCTTCTGCCTCTTTTCTTTTAAAAATCCCTCACGTCAGCTGAGCGATGGATGGGAACACACTGTGTTGACGACAATATTCGGCGCCGTGGGGGACGCAGAGATGTGGAGATATTTAGTAGGTAGGTTTCACAGATCATTAAATGTAGAGCCCCCCCAGAGTCTTAACAGGCCAATTGAGTCCATAAAAGGGGAACACGAGATTCAACACACGTCACTTCCTACATGACATGGCAGGTGTGTGTTAAGACTCAGGACTCACCTCCATTGCTGATTGCAGAGATTCCGCGGTGGAAGTCTTCAAAGCTGATCACTCCCAGTCCACTGGGGTCCAAAAACTTGGTCAGATCCTTTACCTGAAGTACAAAAAGAAACATTCAAATATCATCAGTTCTGCCTAGATGCTTCCGGATGATGTCATAAATTCAGTAAGGAAACTACTTTACTGCAATGCTTTGTCATTGAGCTGAGCGTAAGCTACGTTAAAAACTACTAAGAACTCTTTCTTGGGGTCACTTCACTGACACGGCAGTTTTACTGCAGAATTATGTGAACTCCAGAGATTATGATTGCAGGAGCATGAAGTCAATAAAAAACGACTTCTGACCTCCTGAAGGAAATCATATTTTGCCGACATCAAGTGTTTTCTGGCTTTATTGGATTCAGGGCAAGAGTGAGTTTACCAGGATGTAAACGTGTGCAAAATACAAATGTTCTCGAAAGCTTTACAGACAACTCGTTAGCACCGGGGACATGTTTTTAGGTAATAAATGAACGACGCCTTGTAGAATCCTTCTTACATTAGACGTTACATTATCTTATCTTAAACGCACATTTAGTTAAAGGCATGCATGTGTTTATAAATGAAGCACTACAGCCTTTGCTGCACAGACACTTTGCTGCACTCAGCTGTTAGATGAGTTACATAGTTCACCTACACGCTGTATATTCCTGCAGTCAGTCACATGGCAACAGGCGGATGTGCACTTCAGTAACTACAGGACATCGGAGCGTAATCATACATTTAGTTATCTGGCTCCCAAAGACCTAACCTGGGTACTACATATGCGTCTGTATCGGTTATTGATGGCGCCGAGCAATTCCAATCTATTTACATAATTAATGGATGAAGTCAAATGTCATCTCTCGGGCTCCCTCCCAGCATTACACACCAACCCTGTTATTACAGTCAAATTTAAAGGCGTGCAGTAGCTGGGAAGGAGCCTGAGAGTATGTCGGGCGAGGTTTCTGTGGTTTCAGCTCACTTTATTCCTCGAGGAAGCGAGCACACACGATGTGAAGACGAGACTCACATTCTGTGCGTGTGTGGCTTCTGTCTTCAACACTTTTTTTGTATCAGTTACACATAAAAAACAAGTTGATCTGCTTAGAAACGCTGAGCTGTGACTCTGAGAAGGCTGAAACTCCAACAAACCCCGGGGCTTATGATCTGGGTTTGGTGAATCAAGCCCAGCTGTAGTTAGAGAGAGGAGGAGTGTGGGTTCACACTGCAACGCTAAGTTTAGCATGCGGATGCAGGGGCTCATCCAACTGCCATCTCTGACATGCTCAACCTTTCCATGCGGTAGGCTTGCTACCGGCCGTCGGCTGAAGGAAGGGTTGGTGGAGAAACCGGGTGTTTTAACTTGTGAAACTGAACTTCTGACGTTCGGTTGAGGTTATAGCGGTGGGTGTCAGAATGCAGCTTTCAGTTTTCCGCTCCTCAACGGAGCAGCGCAGCTCACAGGAAGTAGTGTTGTTCCATGAAGCTGAATCAGAAACACCTCTGCTAGGTGAGGTGATGAAAACTCAGGCGACGGAGAGATGAATCATGAGCGCCTGACTCTGACAACTTCTATAACATGCGGTGAATTATTATTATTAGTTATTGCGTCTGCAGTATGTAGGGCGGTGTACTGTAGTGACATACGACTTAACGGGCCGGATGAACCGCTGTCAGAGCCGAGGCAACCAGAGCACTATATGATGTGGAAGTGATCCATGGCCTACATCAGAGTTGTTAAGCTTTTTCAGCGGTGCCGGGTCCCTCAGGTCTTGTGAGCAAAGCCTTTTTGGCTATTCCTAGGTCTAACCTAAAAACTACAGGTGAATGGGATTATAATCCAGTTGTATTGTGGCCCCTGAGACCCTGGAAAGGCCTCTCCACAGCTGTTAAACTGCCCCCCCCCCCATGTATATTTAATTAACTTAATGTTGTTGCGTTGCAACTGCACCGGATTATCAATCTATGGTCTCTTGTTTTTGATTGTTATAATGTACATTTGACCTGCTGTCTGACTGCCTCCATTGTTTTGGGTCTCGCAACATGCTGTATAATTACAGAGTTTACTGGCATAAAAATGTACTAATAAAACTATTTTACAATGGTCCTAAAATGCAAAATCACAGTGTTGTATAGATACTGTATTATGTATTGTTACAGCCCAGAGAGACACTGTTAAGGCAGATATAAAAATAAAAATAAAAAAAACTCAAAGGCAACTCTGTCAGCCCCACAGCGGAGCGGAGCAGCGAAGGCACTGTGTGGTTTTTCTGTTTCCTCTATTTGTGTCTAATCAGTGGCGGGGCACGCCTGACCGCCTCCACACAGACCGCTGTTGTGCGTAACCCCATGGAGAAGAATACGCTTTTGGTGAGAGTCTTTCCCTGAGGGGGGGGGGGGATTTCACAATAGTTCCGAAAACAAAACTCCGATAACAGTGGTCATGTAAGCCTATAGCGGGGTTGGCGGTAGATGAAGAAGAATAAGGCAGAATGATCTTAGGGTATGAAAACATTAAAGCACACACATACGCAGACAAAGTGAACTCAAGAGAGAGGATGTTTCAGGCCATGGGGACATTCCATTGTGGATTAGAGGGGCAGTACATAAAAGCAGCGGGTGATGGGGAGGGAGGCTGGCCAAAAGTAGGTTGGGAGTGTAGACTGACACGAGAGACACGACCACAATGCGGTTCAATATGGCTTTTGTGCAGAATTGGGGTCAAAACCAGTGAGCGAAAGCAGTGAGCCGGGGTTAGAACGATCTTTTCAATCGCTGAATTCGAAGATTTGGCACATGCCTGCCGGACATTTCTCGTTTGAGGACGACGTCCGTCTTTCAAGACAATAAAAACTACAGTAAATCAGACGTTTACTGTAAGACTGACTTGACATCTAAAGGCTTCAAATCAACCTTCTAATAGTTGTGAATAGTGTAAAAAGGGTTCTGCTGAGAGAGATGTCCCAGGAAAGCACTTGTTGAAATGCGTTTAAAAGTTGACTTCATTTCTGCATTACATGATGCTCATATTCAAACCACAATGATGTACCTGTGTGTGTGTGTGTATGCACTTGGTCACTATCGTTCCCTGGAATCATTCTGGAGACAACATTTGCATGCTTAGCATACAAGCACCAGCCGAACACACATGCAAATACCTCCTGAATAACTTCCTGCTGAGGGTGACGGGTTGCTGGCATATTTGCAAAGTGGTACACAGTAATACACATGCCAGGCCTGCTCCTAGCCCCCAACTACACTATTGGAAAAGTAAATATAGATACTAAAATCGTACAAAATTTCCTCTTTTAGAGGAATAGCAACTAAAGTGTAAGAGTGTAACCGTTAACAAAACTTCCACTTGGCTTCCATCCCTACCGGCAATTTTAATTTTTTATTGTTTTAAAGTGTTATTTATGGATGTCCTTATGAGTTATGACCTATGTCCTTGTGGTTTTCTCCACCACACGGCTGAGATACTTGTTTTCCCACCATGGCCCACAGTATATTTCACTAATCTGCAGGCGTGGAGGCTTTTCAAACCACTTTTACCTCCAGAGGACTGAACTACGAGGACATATGAGGGCAAAGCGTATTCAATTATGAGAAGCACACATGTACTGCAAGCAGATATGAGAAGAGTGAACCATCGGCTACCTCGGCAGAAGAAACAATCTGACTTTGGCTGCGTGTCGGCCTTGTTAGATCAGACCCGACTTTCCCGCTGGTCCTTGAGTTCAGCTACCGAATGCCAAAACCACGGAAAGGTTTCATGCATTATGTAACATTCCACAAATTCTGAAGATAAATCCGTCTCCTGCGTGCTCACTTATTGCAAATGAGAAAGGCAAAACATGCCAACATGTCTCTCTCTGATCACGAAAGGAGGGAAATCTGAGAAGAGTTCCCTGCAAGAGCACAAATTTGCTCTTGATTCCAGATATTCGATCGCCAAAAAAGAAACAGGTAATCGATCTGCACAAATAAACAAATCTAAACAGCTGGAATCTAAACAGTACGGAGGAACAGTAGAAACGGATCACACCCATGGAATAAAACCATCTCCCCGTGTCATGTAAATGTCTCACCTTTAGCACTGCCTAGCAAAACAACAGGTGGAAATGATTTACATTACACTAACATGACAAAAGCTCTGCTCCTCTAGCCCTAAAACAAGGTCATGGGCAGTTAATTGGTGGATTGGCACCCAGACCATGGACTCCCTCTGACTCAGGGAAATACATTTTACTCTTAATCCTTCACAATTCCCCCGCTTGGGGAGCCACAGATACCTACGGCTAGACACGGGACGGGTCAGGGGCACCAGGGGCGCTTTGAACCGGGAGGGACGGGATTAAAAAGGGTTAGCGAGCCAGCGTCACACTCTGTGTGTGTGTGTGTAGTACCAACAACTAAGCATCATCACCCAAAGGCCTTGCTCAAAGTACCTCAAAAAGAGTTGTAATTGAGCTGGTTAATATATTCTTTAATTAAACATGTTGCCCCCCCCTCCCGTCTAAAATCAACACAGGCACACATACTGCAAGTATCTTATCTTCATGAAGAAATAGAGATCAATAAATGAGTTTAAAAGAAGATATCTCATACATGTTCATCAGGACAGTTCTGTGTGTTGCAGCTACCGGTTAGGTTGCATCATTGTTTGCATTTTACCGTTATTTGCAAATGGTGTGATCACTTGCTGAAGCTCAGTCAGATTCTTGTAAACAAATAGATACAGACGGGCAGGTCTGACAGGAAAAGAAACTGACGTCATTGTTACTCCGGGGCACGTGAGACACGTGTCAAATGTGTATATTGTGAATTTAACATTTCCGGTTGAAGACTAGACCAACACCTGAGCCTCAAAGGAGCTGGGTAATAGAGTTTAGTTAATACCTTTACATAGATTAAATAACGACAAACTCTAATGCAGCAAACAGCCTCTCTTCCCTAACCCTTTCACTAAAGGGCCGTGAGCAACACATGGGCGAGGGTCATGTGGGTGGAGGGACTTCTCCAGAGATTATCCCCAAATATGCAAATGAGACACTGAGGTTTATTTATTTTTTTTTTTTTTTTGACATATGGAGGAGTGCCGGGCCGGACAGAATTCATTACAGCCAATATGCTTGACAGATTTATCTGGATGATAACCCAAATCCTGACTCTTGGACACTCACCAAATATAGCTGACCGACTAATCCAGGCATGGTTTTAACAATACGCACGGGTATTAGCCAAATCTATCACATTGATTGTACCACATTGACTCACTTTACTTTTAAAAATAGTGACTTGCAAATAGATTAAGATCCTAACCGACTTGCAATGCTGATAGCAAAGTGACAGACAGATTTCAGTTCATTGAATTAAGCAGGCTTTTTTTGCAAGAAGCTCTCTCTCTCTCTCTCTGAGGTTCAGCAGAAAAATCTATTATAAACCATTTATATGGTTTTACACAGAGCGTCACTCAGCATGCATTACCCAGAGGCTGCTGCTGCTGCAAGCTCAAAAACAAGGACATCAACAGAAAAATAAGGCATCTCACCTGATCGGCCCCGTAGGCGGCAGCAAACTCCATGAACTCCTCGATACGGACGAAGCCGTCTCCGTCCTGGTCTAAAGCGTCGAACACAGCTTTCAGCGGGGAGACGTCTTCCTCCCTCGTATCCACAGCCGAGACCATTGGCAGTGAGTCATGTACCACCATCTTAGAGAGAGAAATGGTCTCCACAGTTTGCTCACTAGTCCATCCGGCCTCAGAAGAAGACGTGTGTAAATCCGAAACAGAGAAATCAAAAGAAGCCACTTCGTGACAATCTGCTCCTTCGAGCCGGTTCCCGTCCGGCAACCTCTCCTCTTCCCTCTGTTCGGTTGCTGGATCGGGAACGCCTCCATTCTGGACACCCGGCCGGGGTTTCAAGTCCCAAGTTTCCTCGTCGTGGACCTCGTCCGCGGTCGAGCACGGGTCCAACGCCATTGCCTCATTCCCTTGATTTTGGGCCTCAGAACAAATATTGTCCTCCATCAAATCCGCAGACTCATTCTCCACAGAGCAGGTCTCAGTGGTGGAATCACCCTGGACGAAGACATCTTCAGCCAGAGGCACCGTCAGCGATGGAGGTTCAGCTGATGAAGGTTCGGCTGACAGACGCAGAGCAAATGAGTCATTCTCACCTTGTCGCTCTGAAGTCACACTTCTATTTACAGTCGCTCCCGCGTGATCCACCTCCGACTCCTCTGCTGATAAATCTAACGGCACACCTGTGCAGATAACAGCGGGAGGACTGTCGGGACGCAGGCTCAGACTGCCGTCACAATCTGGAACCTCCAGGTCCAACAAAGGCACAGATCCTTCGCAGAGCTCCAGCAGTGTGTGGACTTTGTTGGGTGGGAGGCAGTTCTCAGGTAAACCTGGCTGGGTAGAGCTCCAGGTTGGAGGCAGATCAGTCACTTGATCAGGGAATAAACCTGTGTCTCTGGTTTCAAGTGACAAAGTCTCCCTCCCTGCCTCCTCCTCCTCCTCCTCCTCCTCTTGTGACAGGTCTACCAGCTCCTCACTGACACCCTGTGGGTTCGACTCACCCGAGGAGTCTGGGGGGAGACAAGAGAGTCCATTCGAGAGGAGGTCCACCAACAGTAATGGATCCCCTGTGTTGGTAATGTCCGACGGAGAGGCTGGCACACTGAGCCCCATTAGCTCAGCCTGACTACTGAGGGTCTCCAGAGGGCCCTCCTCACGGGCAGAGCTTTTTCCAACCACATCAGTGAGTTTGGGAGAAAATAGCCACGACAAAGTGCAGTCACTCAGCTCATCAGGTGGCTTTTCTGTGAAGGACTCTATGTGAGAAGTACCACGGAGAGGAGCGTTGGGAGTATTGGACTGATCTCCCTCAAACTGCAAACCTCCACAGGAAAGATCAGAGATATTTATTAGGTCGTCCAGCTCTACTACCGGCTTGTCCTGGTAAACGTTTTCTTCTTCTTCACTTTGTTGGAATGTCTGCTCCTGGTCGCCGTTTCTGAAATCCAAACCTGTCTGGCCACCCTTGTTTTGACCGAGCTCACCTCCATTGTCTGAATCCAGTGGGTGAAATCCGAGAGGAAACGCATGTTCTGACTCCCACTGTGTGAGCCCCAAAGGGCCAGACAGGACGGTCGCTTCCATTTATACTTCTGTGATCCACTTTACACAAAGCTGGTGTACTATCTCACTGCTGTCGTCGAGATCCAGCTCTTACACTTTAATGCCATGTTGTTAAACGGCATCCTGCAAGCATTGATCAACGTTAGGTAGGGTTTAGAAAACAGTCAGGCAACGGATTAACAAATACTATTTGTTGTTTTAACTCCAGTAGCTGTCATCCACATCTTGGCAACAATGTAACGGAAACTCAAAATCCATTGTAATGTCTTAGCCTCGCTGACGTGTGTTGACCTACTATGTGCCTCAGCTCTGTCCTCAGATCCACGTCTGGTTGATGCCAAATGGTTCAGCTTCAGAACATCCAACGTCAACATGCTTCACCTCGGTCTGGAAGCTGACAAATCACCGCGATAAAGTCTCAGAAAACCACTGACAGCATCTCTTCTCGTGAGCCAATTTGACAAATAAGTTAACGCGTTAAGTCGCCAGTGTATGTCAACATTAGCTTTCTTAGCCGATTATCCGATTCTTATCCAGCGCAAGCTAATTTGCCGAGGAAACGATGCGGGCAGACCTGGAACCTAAATAAACCTCGAGCTATAATGTTAAATCTCTCATAACGACACGAACAGTAATAACCTCCCACCGAACGCATGATAGCAACCAGCGTTAACTCCTCCTTCGAGCATCCCACTTCTTCCGTGCCATTGGCCCAGAGACGCTGCTAGCTGACTAAGCTAGCGAAATTAGCCTATTAGCTAGCTTAACGCGCGAGCCAGTCCGGCTCGTACCCCTTCCCGCTGAACGTAACCGAAGAGCAGCCACGCTATCCCGCCGTTTAAAACGCAACTACGGACACTGTCGCCTCCGCGATAGTCCACGGTTATGTCTTCATTTTGAAGCCGTTTTCAAAGCGACAATCCACCTGTGTGTCCGCCAGCAGACAGGCCACACGAGTGACGAGACGAAACCTCTGCAGATTCTTCTAGCGTCCTCGTCTCACAAACACTTCAGTCCCAGCGTCCCTCCTCGAAAGCCAGTGGTGAAAGAAAAAGGGGGATGAAATACGAGCAAAAAGCTCCATCATTTGGCCGTCAGTCCACCTATGTTCATTACAGAAAGCTCTCGCATCAGCATCAGCAGCGTCCCATCCTCCTCCTCCTCCTCCAGCCGCATACACAGCGCTGACGTTTCACGCAAGCGTACAAAACACCCCGCAGTATCGGGCTTCAGATCGGCTATCGAGCGGTCCTAGTGTTGGTGTTGGTTTCAAAACAGTGTCCTGCACTCATGTAGACATGTTTTAAGTAAGCAGCCCTTCACACAGGTTACAGTTCAGGGTCTGATATAGAGGAGCGCTCAACTGCTCAATGACATCACAGCAGTAGATGTTTGCAAAGGGACCGTTTCTTTAAGCGTAACTATTATACAACACATGAACCAATATGAAATAGTTGGAGAGCTCAAGTGGACAGATATTTATTATTTTGATGAAATAGTGACTGTTGAGTGGTTGCAATTTGAATGTTTTGGCGCCCCCATCTGACCTGCAGAGGGTTGTTTTTCTCTCTCTCTTCAGGTTTGCATGCTGCATCTCATTTAATCCTTCAGAACATAAATCAACATTAGTATAAGTCGCAAGAAAAGGAAAAAAACCCTCAGATGTGGGGTCCTAACCTCTAGGTAGGTGGGGAACCACTAATTAAATCGACTGGATTTGCATTACTAACAGTCGTCTCCTCTCTACAGGTACAATCTAAGCCTCAGACACAATTGTATGTACATTAGCAAAAAGAACACATAACTTGCAATAGTAAACTGTTTTATTAATAAATCAGAGGTGCTGAAAAATCACATTACATGAAATGCATGATGACAATACACAGCAGTGTAATGGGTAAAAAAAATAAAATAAATCACCAAATTGTTATATAAATTGATTTATTACTAAGATTGTAAACACATATAATACAGTAGGTATACAGTACGTTAGTGTTCAACTCCTCCTGCCACTTAGCAATACACGCTTGAAGCAGCAGTGGGTGAGATAAACCACAAACACTGGACATGTAGCATGATCAGTTCTACAGATGGCCTAAATTACTCTTTTGTTTTCAGCATTTACTTGTCTATTTTCTTTTCAGATGACCAATAACCTGAAAGAAAATCAGAGAGACAAGTGAATTAATATAGGTTATACTGTTTTCCTGTCATTTAAACAATTTGACTTTAACTCTCTAAAAAACAGAAACAGCACAACGCAGAGCACAACCACGTTCTCAGTCATACGGTCTCTCGACATGGACCTCAAGCTGCCCCTCCCCCTACACACCTGGGTCAGGAGGAGGACAAAAGAGCCCCTGTTCAGAGTTTAGCAGATTTAGAGGAGGCTATACCCAGCAGCATGGAGACGTCGTTGGCCGAGGTCAGCCACGATCCGCCGTCCGCCACCAGGATGGCTCCGGTTACATAGGAGGAGGCCCGGCTGGCCAAGAAAAGAGTGCAGTGGGCCATCTCCGTCTTGTTGCCGGCTCGCTGCAAAGGAATGGACTGGAACGCACCAGCAGCCTCCCCTCTGGGACCACCTGAGGCATTCAAAGTACAAAGAAACTCAGTGCTGTTACGCTTTTTTTGACGGACCCCTACAGGCCTGTCAAATGAAGACAAGCTTCATCAGCTCCACCCGTCATGTTCGAAATATGTCCTTTTGAATAGAGCATAACTTTATGTTATTTAACACCATTAATTATGGAAAGGTAGTTATTGTCAACTGATTAGCAATTACTATTAGCTAAAAATATCAATTATTGCTATTTTTACTCGAGCTTTCTGAGTTTAGAGTACAGCGTGTACATAATGATACAATAGTATTGCAAAAGCCATGTAACAAATTGTGACTTTGGTATTATCGGCCGATAACAATAGCCCAAAAAGGTAAGTTGCTGGACAACCTCCCACCTGTTTCTGAGGGTTGTGTGTTTGTTTCTTACTGTAAAGAGATCAAACCGTTGTTTATAATAAAAGATACAAACAACAACAAATATTTAGTTGAATCTTTACCCAGTCTGCGGAAGCCCTCCGTGCCAGAGACAGGACCTGGCGCCACAGCGTTGACTCTCACCCCACTGGGCCCCCACTCCACAGCCAGGTGCTTAGTCATGGCATCTGGGGACAGCAGAGGCAGCACTGAGTCGCCCATTCTAATTTTGATATTTAATTGCAATAGCAGTAAGAAAGCTCTCACCATTTGCAGCCTTAGCAGAGCCGGCATGCACCTGGAGGCCCTGTCCCCTGTATCCAAGTGTTGCAGAGATGTTTACTATGTTGCCACCATGAGCCTGAAAACACAAATGATGGAAGACTCAAAAAAAAAAAAAAATGCAATGGGTAAAAAATTAAATCTGCTTAATAGTGCAGAAGCAGCAGTTTAAATCCCCTTTAGAGACGAGGTATTCAGTAATCTCTGATCTTTACTGGCCTCTTGTGGTGACCAGAGTGAACTGCAGGGAGTGAATCTTGTTGAAAATGATTGATTAATAACCTAGTTGTGTTCCCTAAAATACTGTATTATCGTCATCTCAGCACAACGTATAGCTCCTTCACATGGAACTGGGACTTATTGTGTCACGCAGACAGGAAGTGTACTGTACCTGGAACCACTTCTCATAAACCACCTTGCTGGTGTTGAATGTACCCATGGTGTCGATCTCCATTACCGTCTTGAAGGCATTGAAGGAGAGCGAGGTAGCCGGGCAGAGGAAGTTTCCAGCAGCATCTGTCAACAACAGCCACCGTGACTTTAAACCGAAGCCATTAAAAGCTATAAATGCATTAACGATGTTACACGCACAGATGTTACGTAGCGACGTTAACAGTTTGTAGATGGGACTAGGGTGCAAAGATAGACGATAAAGACAGATACAGCATCAGGAAAGTTGATGATTAAACTAAAATCTTTCACACTTGACCTTGTGTTCAAAAGTACACGTGTGTATATTCACGCTACAGACACCTTAAAATTTATTTGCACCCATGTTGGCAGGATGCATTGTACACTGAGAAGAGTGTGAGGGTGAGAGAATGTGTGCTCCCACCACAAACACAGTGATCATCAGCACAAAAACACGTTTTTTTTCGGGCTCGTTAGTAAGACGTCACATACTGTTAATGAGGATGTCTACGCGTCCCAACTCTTTCAGCGTCTGGTCCACAGCAGCTGCGATGCTCTCAGGCTGCCTCACATCCAGACACATGGGGAGGCAGCGGCGTCCGGACGCTGCAGACAGCTTTTTAGCTGCCTAGGCAGACATTAAGGTCAATACATTAATATCTATATCCAGGTGTAAGGGATATCATTTTAGGATTGTGGAAATTATGTAAGAAGAATCACCTCTTTGAGCTTGTCCAAGTTCCTGCTTGCAATCACTGTGTCGCAGCCATGCCTGAAGGAAAATAAAGAAATATAAGAAATGTTAAATGGACTGTACTTGTAGAGTGCTAGTCTTCAGACCATGTAAAGCGCTGTAACACTACACCATGCAAGGTGCCACCGGCCCATCAGGACTCTATTTAACCATTCACACCCATTCATACACCGCAGGCACAGCTTGCGGGAGCAATTTTGGGGTTAAGTGTCTTGCCCAAGGACACATCGATTAGCGGAGCCGGGGATCGAACCGCCGATCGACGCTCTACCACCGAGCCACGATCGCCCCAATAACAATATTAATGACCAAAGGCTGTATTGTGTTGATTAGAACATGAATGTTCAAGTCAAGAGCAGCAGCTTCATGTTGGGGTTAATCTGACTAGACAGCCAGGACAACAACAGATGCAATAACAGTGTGTGCTGCTGATTTCGCTAAAAAAAAAAAAAAATCACCCATTTGTGCCACATGAGTCAATTATTGAACTATTTCAACTTTGTCACACAAGCGAAATGATGGAAGTCTGACCATCAGATAACAAAACCAGAAGGTTTAAAGTGCACCTACATATATCTCGCTCACACATTTGAGTGTTTTAGAGTAATAGTGATGACATACTGGTGACAGCGCATTGACTCTACATGCATATATTGTTATACTATACATGCAGCAATAATTTAAGGAGTGACATTTGACTAAATATAGTATATTACTGCAAGATCTGGGCATGCTGTGGAGAAACAAGCAGGTCAATCCCCTCACCTCATGAAGATTTCGGCTATCCGGAGTCCAATGCCAGATCCACCACCTGTAATAAAAGCAACCTGATCCCTGAAAAATAAAGTGCAAGCCCTCAAAAGGTCACTTATTGTGGTTATTGCAGTAGCAAGCATATCAACAACACTTGTTTCCCTCACTCTAAAATCACACCAGGCAATGGGAACTACATGTAAAAGTTTCCATACGTACTTTAGCAGATCTGGACTGTAGATGTGTGTGTATGAAGCCAGGCAGTCATCGGTGCCAACATCTTCGGGCAGCGGCTCTCCTTTTCTCTGAGGCTCTGCCATGCTGATGAATAATGCGCGTTAATTAGACGCAATCAAAGTGTCATTACCGTAATCACAATGCAGTAAATGACATGGTCTGCGACTGCAGGCGGTGCGCAAAATAACAGAAACACTTTGAGATGCAATGGTGCTCTGCAGCAGTTTGGTGAAGCTAATGCTTGTTGTCAGGTTTGCCTTTAACTCTCAGGATTGCGCAGTGAAGTTCAGTTGACATGTAGGTTAATGAAAGCTAGCTACTGTCATGTTACCTTCGGAGTAAAACAAGCTAGTTCTGTCGTCCAGCTCCTCTTGGATGAAACACGACTTCCACACGAAGCAACTAACTCACTAACTCGGAAAGGCCCCCTCACATTTGTGCCTCAACCCGCTACTTGTGTCTTTCCAGCAGGAACTATTTGTACCTTGGACGCTAACTTTTTCGCCATCCTTGAGCGATGCATTGTGGGCAATGAAGTCCGGTCGAGGTGCGTTCAAGAGCACAAATATCTTACAATCCTACCTTATTATTATACAATACAGAATGTGTTATTACAGAAAGTATATGCATGAATTGGGGTTAAAAAAAAACTAAAATAAATAAAAATACAAATAAAAATAAAATACTGTGAGCACTGGACTTTAGAGGTCAGGATTGATTTGATTCAAACTATAGAGGGGCTGTAAAGGTCTTTGACAATCTGGAGCGCAAAGTAGAACCCAGTGAGTCTGTTGCTCATCTACAATGACATCATCCTCTAGGATGGCACCAGCAAGGGAGTCCACCGGTAAACCAACACTGAAATGAACGATGCGTGGTTTACGGTTTCAGGGCTGATGCTGATCAGTGTGCATTAGTCTGAGAGTGGCCCTTATTGATCTGTACTCTGTGATTTACTGTTGGGAAGAGCCCTGTGCAATGGATACCGGTCTGTGCACTGAGAGGTCTGAGAGTATCAGAATTGCAAGATGAGTGCTTTAGTAACTTGATTTGTTTTTCCAAGAGGCCGGAGTAAACGGCAAAAGCAGAACAGTAGAAGATTCGAGGAGATGATCGTGGATGCTTTTTACACCACAGAAGGTTTTAACAGGGTGAGTTTACCTCAGATGACCTTCCAGTGTTCTGACCTTTTTCAAAGTTATAGACGTATATATATATATTTATATATACGTATATATATATATATACATATATTATGTTTGGGATGTGTTTGTCTACCTTCTTAACATTAGCTTCTATTATTCTAGTATAATATAGTATGCAAATCACCCACTTCATGGTGAAAATTAACTTGCATTATCTTGTTTTCATGGTAAACGTTATATTACTTATGTAGGGGTAGTTGTACTGCACTGAATTACCATGCAACATTAATACAAATCATTTTTTTTTGAAAAGCAGATAATGTTTCTATGATGGATTACCAAACTGACTTTCTTACCAAGTTCTATTAAACTAAATAAAAAGGATTCCAAGATGAAAAAAAACTTTCACAAGCTTGAAACAAATCGGGATGAATGGTCAGCATGTTGTGTACACATGATCTGTACGAAAAACTTCAGAAATATAATACGTCTGTAATTTGATGCCAACAGACAGATGGCGCCATTTGTATCGTCTGCTTTAATCCACTGATAAAACTATTCGCAGTACTCTCAATATGTACCTACAGTAAACATGCAAGAGAATGCCTCTCTCTGTAAATAATATACAATATATATATATATATATATGTAATAAATAAACATATATGGTTCAAATAAGTGAAACCTGATTCACTTGTTTTCCTGGAGGCTGTGCAGATAAAGTACGTTAAATACTGTCTGTGAAATGTTCCAGCAGGCATAAAAACAACAATGGCTCAAGAGATTTTGATTTACAGATTTTAAAAAGCTTAAATAGTCTTGTTTTATGGTGGGGATTTTAAGATTTTAGTGGCTTTTTAGGTAATCCTCCTTTCCTTTCTGTTTTTTTCCCCCAGATTAGATGTTTCTCCAAGCCCCTTCCAGTTTTAGTACACATTGTAAACCATACTTTACAGGAGAAGAGTCATGAAGTCAACAAAACAAACAAAGTGACTCACTATGTGAGGCTACATCCACACTAATAAGCTTCCTGTAGTTACGCAGCAATATCTATTAAAAGGTTGTGAACGTTAGCTAACATTGGCCACCATAAACTGCTGGTAACACCAGACAAAGTGAGGCTGTAGCAGCAAAACCCCCGAGTGTGTTGAAGTGAGTTGAGTTGTCATTTGCTAGAAACAAGTGTTATTTTCTTTTTTTCTTTAAAATGATACAAAGTCTCGCTTTTCAAGAAAAGAGTCCTTTGTCAAAGGGTGCTTGTTGAACATGTTTTAAAGAACCCTGATGCAGGAACATCAAGGCATGTACAAAAGACTGTCTTTATTCAGACAACCAGACTAAATGACTCAGACAGTTAATTGTTTCATGAGCCAGACACAGCTCAAGCAATAAAGGTCCAATATCCTCTGCCAGAGCAGGCCTACAGGCCTACAGCCCCACAGCGGGTCCTGGACTGTGTCTCTGCTCTTGGACAGTCTGTGCAGCTTTGCTCTGGACTTCTGTTGCTGGGTTTGACTTGTCGGATTGTCCTTTCTCCTCCAGACCCACCAGCCTGCTGCTGACCTCCCACAGCCTGCGAGCTGCCTCCTCATCCAGGGCTTGGGGCGCCGGCTCCTTTTCTGTCATCACGTCGTAGTACCTCCCCGTCACCCCTTCCATCTCCTCGGACACTGCCAGGTAGACGCTGGGCTGGGCCCCCAGCTCTGGGCTCTTTACCAACATGGAGAAAAAGGGACCTGTCGGGGGGGGGGGGTTTAAACTCAGCAGGAATACCACGTTTCAACCATCTTTCAGATCTTATCCTTTATTAGATTTATTGGCAAATGTCAAGTGACAATCCCGGAACATACTGGATTCATGGAGTTGTCCGTGCCGTGGTGCATGACGAAATTAAACGCTTACATGAATGTGCAACAATTATGTTTGTTCATATCCAAATCTGGCACACGTTGCTCTGTGGATTTGTATTATCTTTTAAATGATCTCAATAACAAACACGGTTGTCCTGTGGAGAGGATTTTTATTACCTTTGAGTGCATGCATTAATAAAAACGAACTAATTGCACTATAAAAAAAACAAATGTGCAATCACTGAAAAAGTAACAAGAGCGTGCATCAGCAACGACATTGGTAGCACTGGTGTACTTTGATTTCAGAGGTTTTATTTGAACTGTAATATAATCTTAGTTGATGTGATGTAGACACTTTATAATGAATGTTTTTACAGTTCAAATAGGAAACTTTTTATAAACAGAAATGCGGTCAGTTTATGTTTTATATTTCCACAGACCAAGTAGATGAGAATAGAAAACTCACTGAGTCGACCAATGCCATGTAGCAGAGCTCATGCAGCCCGAGCTAATTGTTCCATGTGCATTGGGTATAAGCATTTATTGATTTCTCTAAATTCAGAATCCAATAAGAAAGCCGGATACTCACTGAGCACAGAGCTGGAGAACTGTGATTGGTGCAGACCCGTGTGCCTCCCGAGCTCCGTGGCAACAACGCCGGGGTGCGCAGCATTCACTGTGACTCCTGTGCCTGTTACACACACACACACACAGCATTGTTTAAAAATACATATCCACCGGCCAATTACAAACAAGAACATAGGCCGTACTCCCTCCCACACATGCCCACATATGCATCAGCCCGTAGACTTGCCTTGTAATCGCTTGGCGAGCTCTCTGGTGAACAGAACATTGGCAAGCTTGCTCTGACAGTACGCCTGCTTGGTATCAAACTTCTTCTTCTCCCAGTTCAAGTCCTCGAAGTCAATCTTTCCAACAATGTGGGCGAGCGAGGCCATGTTGATCACTCTGCTGGGGGCGGACTCCTTCAACTTATCCAGCAGCAGGTTGGTCAACAAGAAGTGGCCTGGAGGAAGACAGAAACGACCGGGTGTCAGGTAGGGATGGAGAGAGCGAGGCTTTCTTAGAATTAAAATACAGTTTAGATACATTTTCTCACAGAGAGTTGGGAAAAACACCCCCGTCTGTCTCCGTTTGCCTGCTTGCTCAGTTAAAGTCGGTACCTAAGTGGTTAACTCCAAACTGCATGTCGAAGCCATCTTCTGTCTTCCCTGCTGGACATCTCATGACTCCGGCATTGTTTACGAGTACATCCACACGCTGCTCCTCTACAAGACAATGGACTTGTTATTTAAGAAGCCGTTACTGGGTGTGCTTTGTTTCAATAACTGAACACATAACTGGAGAAGAGACAGAGCGACACGCTTTGTTTTCTCACCTCGTTTGATTCTCTCTGCAAACTCTCGAATGGATTTCACGGAGGCCAGGTCGAGGTGACAGGCGTAAACGTGAGGATTCAGGGTCTTCCCTCTTATTTCCTTTGCAGCCGCCTCGCACTTCTCCATGTCCCGACATCCCATAATGATCCGACCCCCTGAAAGATGCCGAAATGGGGGAAAGGAGTGTGTCATTGAGGGCAGAAGAACCGCTAAAGATTTTATAATTTGTGGGGGGGTTTTTTTGCATTCAATTCAGAGTCATAATTATTTTCTCCACACCTCTCTTGGCCAGTTCTTGGGCAGTCTCCTTCCCGATGCCCGTGTTGGCTCCTGTTATAACCACAGTCTTTCCATTGATGGTGGCCTTACTGGGACACCGGCCTCCAGTCACATGGTTCCTATGAGAAGAATTAAAGTTCAGTGCCATCTTATTTAATAGCACACCTCCTCTTTCAACATCACAACCAGGCGTCATGGATTTCTCCCTCAAACTGAAAAACATATCTTGTCTACCTTGTGCCAAAAACAATTGCCAAATGGGAAAGGCGGGCCACTGCAACACGGCCCCAGAACTTCAAGGGCCCAAAAGAAAGCTCAAGGCTTACTGTGTGTTAACTGGTTTGTGCTAATCTTATTATTTTAAATAAATAAATAAATATATATATATGATTATTATATATATGAACTGATGTAATAAGGGCCTTAGTTAGCTGGAGCTATGCTTGTAATCACGTGATGTAACATAAGTGAAAACACCGGTGTGGCTTGACGTAGCATTGCGTGATTGTGATTGTGTAGCATGTCCTCTTCCCAGGTTACGAGGTGGAGAGGAGGTTGTGTGGCTCAGGCTCTAGCTGTTTGTCGACACCTGGAAGCAGCGTGACGTCCTCCTGGATCCACCTATTTCCCATATCTTCACCATGTTGTCACATGGATTGTCTATATTGTAATTGTATTATGTTAGTCTATTCTATACTGTACACACACACACACACACAACATCTATTGCAAGTCTGTCTGTCCAGGGACAGGGATCCCTCCTCAGTTGCTCTCACTTATGCTTCTTCCATGTTTGGTCGGGCTGTATAAATAAAGTTGTCATGACTGTTACACAGTTCTAACACATGGTTAAACAAAGAATTTCCTTCAGTTCACACTAGCCTTAATAATAACTGTGAGTGAGCGAACAGAATGTCACCTTTACAATCTATTCAATACAATAACGTTATAAATGCTGCCTTTGTAACACAGTAAGTTAGTAGTTAAGTGCTGTCTCCTCACTAGGGGAACGAAGCTCAATAACGTTACTTACTTAATAACTTGACATAACGAGGCTACCTTTCAACCAACACAAACATTACATTAAGGCCCGTCTGAACGTACCGCTAACGCGGCAAATGTGACACAGACAAGTGTAAAATACACAGTTGCATCACGATACAGTGGGCTTATCTCTACTCACTTCAGTAAAGCAGCAGCTCCAAACACTGCTCCAAAAAAAGAGACTGGTAAAACATATCTGCTCATGGCTTCCGAATAATGCGGACGGCATTTATAGCTTAAAAAGCGTGGTTCTAACACCGTTTCCACAATTTGGTTTGACAATATACGTCCAGTGCCACAAGGTTAAGCGCGCATGTTTTTAGCGTCATCGACTGAACGTAAAGCCCCATGGTGTTGTGGGAAATGAAGTGCAGAAGGAAGTGTACGTCCAAAACAAGCAATAAACGACTTTTTTAGCAACATTGTTGCATGGATTTTGTAAATAACAGACACAGTTGTAACAAGTACTGTAAGAATGTGAGTGATTTTATATCTAGAGAATGTATTGTGTGTTTTCTGTTACTCTTTCAAAAACACCTTTACAATTAATTCTGGCGTTTGTTTTTTACTCCTGAGATGTATGAAAGTGAAGCTAACTCAGGGAATCTCTCAATTGCATTCACATTTGTCCTTGCCATCACATGTTGGGAATAAAAACGTCATGAGAACAGAATAAAACAGTCGCCCCATAATGCCTGGAGGTGCGAGGGCTGGGGTACAGTTGTGTATGCAGCATCATTTGGAGAACACAAAAACAGTTTTTCTTGTTTCTTCCTAAGTGTTGTAGATATGAACCTTCTCTAAAAACAGAGCGGGTTGAAATAAATGTTGAATCTAACATGTGGTTCGCGAACAGCATAGAAGTCCAAAAACTTTAAGAGACCAAAGCTTGAGGCCCTGCGTTAATATCCCTCCACTATGACGATGCAGAGCAGCTAAGGACACAAAGTATGTGCACCAAGATCAATTTGAGAACAGTGAAAAAACAAGGCCACCCCCTTGCGACGAGACGTGACACATAAAAAGTAAAAACTAGGACGTGAGTCTGGTGCCTGAAAAAATAGGAGAGAGGAGGCGAGGGAGGAGCAGCCCTGCTCTATTTGTTCACACCTCAGAGGTGTGTGTCCCTGGTGTGTTTTGACCCTCCATGCTCTCAGCTGTCAGCCCACATGTGCTTTGACCTTCACTGTGATTTATGACGGGCTCTGTTTCCAAGATGACCCAAAGGGAACTCTTCGCCTCGCTGCCTGTTGGCCTCACTCTTCCGTGTGAGACACCTGAATGTCTCAAAGAGTCGCTGAAGATGCAGCTATTCAATAGCCACCCATCTCCCCAACTAAAACAAAGGGACCAGAGTCAAATTATCTTGTTTCAGGAGACAGGAAGATCATATTCCCCTTTACTATCTGTTTTTTCCTCCAAGGCTTCATTCTTCCTTCCCCCCCCCCCCCCCCCCCCCCCCCCCCCCCTCTGATCTGGACAGTTTATTTTTCACTCTTCTCAGACTGACCTGCATCTCTTCAACGTAAATCTGGGCTTGGGGAACAGAGAAAGCAGAAAAAGGTATATGCATTGACGTAAAACCAATAACTCAAAGGAATAAAAAGAAGTTGCTCAAATGTATTATATGTGACTGACGTTTGAGGGTCTGAGGGGAGATCAAGACAAGTAAAATGTCTCTTCATGAGGATCTTCATGAGCAGAAGCCTTCAACCCATCTGATCAGTGGTATTTGATGATGATGCATTAAGGTTATCTCTGTCGATACTGCTTTCTCAATCCAATCTGTTCTGCTTGGCAAACGTGTCTGGCAGGAGGCCTGTTGTTAAACATGTACAGTAAAAGGGGAGCTGCCAGGGGACTGAATTCATTCAGAAGTCTTGCCTTGCTGTTGCAGGACAGTTGGCAAAGTCACCGCGTGAAGAACTTGAGGCCATAAGCTGTTGAATTATGCAAGAGAGGGGCAGCTTGTTATTCCTTCAAAGCATGAATCAAAAGTAAAAAAAAAAAAAAAAAAAAAGCTTACGGACGCATTGGGGTTGGATGGTTGGATGCTGCGGCCAGGCACTAGGACCCGGGACACGTGAGCGTATTAGTTTGCCAGAGGGTGGAGACGGCGAACAATGAGGGAGCTGACTGGTAGGACCAGCAGAGGAGCAAGATCTGAGACCACCACGCCCCCTCCTCACACCCAGAGTCCCGCTGGACCGTTGGACTAAACAGACTGACCGGTCAGACAGCGAGAGCAAGACGCAGAGCTGAGTTTAGAGAGAGTGGGGACATGTGGGTTGGTCCACGCATGCATGAGAGCAGAGGTTTGCTGAGTTCCCTGCGTGGATGTGAGTGAATGGGTTCGCCTCAGCGCGCGTGTGTGTGTGGTGCTGAACTGGGTCATGCGGACCACTGGTGGAGCGAAAGATAAACACACACCCTCCTCCCGCTGCTTGGCAGGTTGAGATGGTGGGCGCTCAGAGGAGGGATCCCAGCCTGTGTCCTCATCTCAGCCTCCAGCATCAGATGATGCTTTGATTTATTCAGCCTCCGAAGAAAGTCACTAAGTGAAGAGCTTCTCAGGAGCACTGGGATCTTCTTGGGCGGGCAGCAGGCACAGCATCAACGGCGAGATCTCATCCGAGCTTTTCCATCCGTGAAAACGGCGAGCTTTTTTTTGAGGTTTTTAATGGACCCGCGCGTGTTTTTGAGCACCTATACCTGATTGATAAGTTCTTAAGCGAGGAGACCCATCGATCGGTTTCTTGCAGACCTCTGCGGACCAGAGCGGACCGGAGCGCAGCAGCTCTGCTCGCCGAGCGGATGCAGGACCATGGAGGAGAGAGACAGGTCGCCAGCAGGTGAGCGAGCAACCTAGACGCACCCCGAGGTGCCTGAAACCGAAAAGCCAAAGATAAAGGTTGAAAAACGATTGATTCATAAAAAATATATATATAATTCAGATTTGTATTTGTGGATTTGAATTGTTTTCACACGTAATTCTGATGATTGCGAGCAACTTTGTGTTGTCGGAACTTTGACTCATTCTAATGGACAATATTCATATATGAATAATATATTCGCCTATTGCCCGCTATAGTCAATAATAAAAAATCAATGCCAGCAGTTATACAGCACTACAGCTGCAGGATTAACTCTAACTGGTTGTGCTGCGTCTAAATGTGTATCCTCACCCACATTCCTTCATTCATTGAAACTTTTTGGGATTCGGTCTGTGCTAAATGGACGCGAGGGCATGCCGGGGGAATCCACATTTAATGACCCTTTTATACTTTGTCCAGCGCGGACAGGTGATATCTCATCGTTAATGCCGTCTAATGCATTTAAATGAGCAGCTGACTTGATAGAGCATGAGCCTGTAAAAGCAAAGCGTGGAGGCTGGTAATGGACTCTAAATGAAAGGCAACAGCAGCTAATACACACGGATATGCTGTAGTAATGGCTGGGACCTTTTAAAGGAATAGTTCATCCCAAAGTCAAGCAAAACTCTGAGTCCAAATTGCTTTACCGGGAGCAGGTATGCGTATTATTTCCCAAAACACTGTAAACACTGAAAATGTATACAGAGAGAAGGAGTTTAATAATCAGATATTATACTTAGCGTTCAGTTCCACCTATCAATCATCACAATTAATATACACAATGGTAGAAAATGCTGCACTTTCCAAATACAAACACACCTTAAAGAGCAGACATATGCGTATAAGCCTGGGATCTTTAAAGTCCAAAAGAAAGACCAAATCTTCCCTCAAATATTCCACCTTGAATTAATCAAAAACATCCTGGGAGTGATCCCAAACGTGAGCTGCAGAGCTAATAGGGCGTCTGCCACTACGGACAACAAATAAAAGGACAGCAATCTTACGGCTTAAACAGATCCCAGAGAGGACAACAGCTGGCACATACACACCAGCTAAACCCATCACTGCCCCTCACATGGCCACAAAACTGAAAGAAAGGCACACACACATGTTTCACAATGAATACGGGCAAAATGGTGTTAAAACAACACGTTACCAACATTTAAATCAGTTCAATAAAAGGAAATCAGACTCAGCAGACACAGTGTGCTTTTGGAAATCATGGCTGCTCAGACAACAGAAATTATGCAAACATTGTCAATTAGTACAGAGGACATAGAGTCTGTGCCTTGCTGGATTGATTAAAGAAAGAACACATTACATAATATCTGCACATTAAATCCTAACCAGCAATTATTAGTGAGAAAACAGTGTTTGATTTATGTACAGTGTGTTCTTGTCTTTAAGTGTCTTGTACATTCTGTCCTATCGCTTTTGCAGCAATAACTTATAACCAGCCATGCAATTAAAGCATAGTTGGATTTGAATTTGAGAGCGAGAAAGAGAGAGAGAGAGAGAGAGAGAGAGAGAGGGGGGGGGGGTTAATTGCAGCATCAGCAATCACCATTAGTCCATCAATTGTGGTTAGAGGCTATATTGCACGTGAGCGCGATCACAAGTCACCATATACTGTTAGTTTGTCTTGAAGTGGAGGGCGAATTGGTCGGTAAAAAAGGAGCAGTGTCCTCTTTAGCGATGCTCTTACATCATTTAGCCACACCCCCTTTTAGACCCCATTTTCTGAGCTCATAATAGAGTCACATTTCCCCATGTATTTGGCATCAAAGGGACAGAGTCTACAGCATGTGGTACTAAGAGAGGGATGCTTCAATTTAGTCTCACTTCACCCAATCCCACTCTCTCTCTCTCTCTCTCTCTCTCTCTTTCTCCGTCCCTCTCTCTTGTCACATCAAGCCTCCCTATTGGAACTTGAGGCCATTGGATTGTGAGGGAGTGTGGGTATGGTACATTATTCCATTATTGCAGTGAAATTTCACTGTGAAAATATGTTTTACAGTACATGGTTATGATGACAGATGCTCTACAGTTTCTACAAGATTGATTTATTCTGCATTGGCATGTTTGTTTTGGTTTACCAATGTGCCTGTTTTTTTCTTTGTCGGTCATTTGTGGTCGCTGCGCAGTACTAGAGCCAACTGTCCTTCGCCTCCCATCGCTCATCTCCACTCTCAGTCATTGTTTGGATCCCTTTAACCTTGGGTTATCCCTTTCCAGGCTTTAGTTCGTCCCAGCAGGAGGCCAATGGCCGGCGGCGTTTCTGCCAGCAAGCAGCAGCGCATGGGATGTGTGGCATACAGTGGCGAGAGAGAGAGAGAGAGAGAGAGAGAGAGAGGGATGATGGGAGGGAGAGTAGAGGCGAGATAAGTCAGGGACGGGTTACCCAGCACTCGGTCCCAGCAGGGATTCTCCATATGAACAGCCGGGCCAAGCTGAGAGCAAGTGATTTGTCAAAGTGAGTGCCCGTGGCCCAGGCCGCTAGTTCACCTATCACAGCACAGCGGGAGGTTTCTTCAGCCGCGTGTTGACGGAGGCACTAAACTCCCCTACTCACCGGCTCTGATGTTCTGTGTAAGGAAGGTGATTCCGTTTTTTTACACCTGAGTAAGGAACAGAGTGTCCTGACAGCAACACAAGGAAGCCCATTTTGTTTTCTTCATCGTATGACAGATTGCTTTGGATGGCAGTCATTTGTTTTTATTCTATACACACTGAGACAACAAAGAGAGGGTCCGACAGATGCATGTGTGTGTCTATGCATGCAGTTGTTTTCTCTCAGTCAGTGAGAGAAACCACGTCCGTCACATCGTATTTCACTCTCTGTTTTCGCCGTGACCCAGAGGCAAGGCATGTTGGGCATTTTGACAGTAAATTGGACACAAGAGATCAGTCTTCACCCATAATGACTCTTCTGCCGAGAGCAAAGCAACTAGTCCATTAGTAATGGAGAGAGGTAGCACCGTGAAGCAGGCTCTGCAGTCTATTCGTTTCTTTCATTAGTCCCTTGTTTACGTTGTCGAGAACAGACAAGAGAGAGCTGTGGAGAGGAAGGACGGCAAAATGCTGTGTGTAAAGCTGATATATGCTTTGTGTACATTGAAAGATATGTGTTAAAGATACAGATACAGCTTCAACTCTGTTGCCCAATTTTTGATCTTTTCCACGACCACGATTAAGCTCATCCCCTGTATGTGAACCTGTATTCATGTCTGAACCTCACCCCTATTTATGTGCTAATCAATGTCATGTCACAGTTTATTGAAAGCAAAAGTCAGGGGATCACCAAAGTCAGTGGAATTGATCATGTGGGGGAGATCATGAATGTTCGAACAAAATTTACCAATAGCTTCCAATGGCTTCCAATAGTTCGATAGTTGTTGAGATATTTTAGTTTGGACCAAAGTGGGGGACAGATTGACCAAGCAGCATAGCAGCATTGCCATCATGGCTAAAAATAAAGTTTATCTCTGAGAACAGTTGAAATTTGTGCCACCTGAAGTCCACATTAACACCTAAACTCACAAGTGTAACCCTCAGAGTTCAGAGGCCAGATCACAGCCCGAGGCTGTCAAGAGACAGTCTGTGAAAAGAGACGGTTGTCAGCTGCATCACAGGATAAATCTCTGTTCTCATCTTCAGGTGTTTATAGAAGAAAAAGGTCAACTGCTTCCGCGGTTTAATCTCATGTGTGACACTCGCAGTCAACCTCAACAGGTATCCAGACCGGCGCTGTGGTTATTAGGACGTGAAACTGGATGTTTTTCCGGGAACAACCTGGTTTTTAAGAGGGTTATACTGCGAAAGCATTCAGCTCTGTTTGAGTAATTGCTAAATGGACCGAGATTGCCAATCTGTATTTGAGGGGAAATTAGTGGCAGAAAAACAGATCATTGCTGCTGAGCGAATCTCTTGCATCTTCACTTTTTAGGAATTTGAAAAAAAAACAGGCTTGTTTTCAGGCTGTCATTGTTTTCTTGACTGTGCATTTTTGAGTTTATTTACCGAGATTTTTCAAACGGTTGTCAAACACTCAAATGTCAGGGGATTTTTCATCACAATTAAAACATGAAAATCCCAAATATTGATGTTTCAAGGACTAACCTGAACAACACAAAACAATACAAGGAATAAGTGAGCAGCCCAGGGACCTGTTTGCACCAGGCAAACAGATGATTGACAGTGAGTGGGACTGGCTCAAAAAAGACATTAAAATGTGCCTCAAGCCAAAATCGTCATCTGCATGTTGAGTGGGACGCTGTTATCTTGTCTTTAGCCGCCTGAGAGGACAGGAGAGGAGCAGAGGGCAACATGGGGGATCAGTGGGGCATGTGGCTGAGCCGTGCAGAGGCT
Source organism: Anarhichas minor (assembly GCF_050575085.1). Lineage (NCBI taxonomy): Eukaryota > Metazoa > Chordata > Actinopteri > Perciformes > Anarhichadidae > Anarhichas > Anarhichas minor. The sequence goes on along the minus strand of NW_027466463.1, from coordinate 11,006,692 downwards.
CACAGCTGCTGCCTCTCAGAGGTAGGAGCACAAAAGGCCTTTGAGTGTCACTGTGCGACTGATACACCGGACATCCCTGCCCCCCCAAACACTCACATACAATAATCTCCCATACCACATAACTTCATCACCACACCTCCAGGGCACTGCACTGCAGTTTTTGGTTCACATTTACAGCATCATTGCAGCTACGGGGATCACCGTCTCCCAACCACTCATCACATTTCAGAACTCTTAATTCAGTTCTGCAAAGGAAATGAGTGCAAAGCACCCTGCACTGTTGGGTGTGGGGGTGCTTTTGTCTTTGTGGGAGCTGAGTAATGTGATTAAGATCCATGCTGCAAATTCTGCCCGTGGAGCTGAGTGGAAGAAGTGCCAGTAAACAAGCGCTCCCTTCGCTCTGCTTTGCTGCCGCTGATGAAGCCTATGGGGCCATGCCGGGTGGGTTGTCAGAGGACATGTGCTTCCAGTCCGTCTGTCTGTCCTGTTTAAATGTTTAATCACCAAACCTGGACCGCGGACCGGTCTGGATAATGATCAACTTTTGTGTTGACTCGCTGAAGGCTATACAGTGGGCACGCTCAGAATGAGTAGGCTACAATATTCATAGTCTCTTATATAAGCATCTCCATGATAAGAATCAAGAAGCAAGTGTTAGCTACAGAGATACATACAGGGGGCACTTTCTATTTGCAGAGTTTTCTTCTTCGACAAAGAGTGATGAGCCAAGAACGCCAGGCTGCAAATGGCCGCATCCTATTTTAGTTTTCGCTGTAATAGCTATATTTATCACTCTCTTCCCACAAGATAGCCGAGGAACCTCAACACCTTCGGAAACAAAACCTCCTGTGCCATATTCTCGTCAACTGTACATTTGCTATACTGCGCATTAATTCAGTGCTGCACCCCCCCCCCCCCCCCCCCCCACAACATGCACCTGTCAGTCGACACAGACGCATTTGTGATGCTCTCGTTTAAACCAGTGGTGCTGAGAAACTGGCTGCAGGGAGACAAGAACAAAGTGCAAAGCAGTTGCCTTTGAATGATGGATGAAAAAGGCCATCAGCAAAATTGTTTGCGCTGATTTGATGCCCATTAGTGGGCCTGTGTGTGTGTGTGTGCATGCTGCGCATGATTGGATGATTACATTTGATTTTGTGTGTATGGAGAGGGGTTGAAGAGAGACAATGGGTAAGATCATTAGTGTGATCCACGTCATTTCCTCAAAAGGGTCCATTTTATACAGTTTGCGTAATAGTTTTATTGTTTGCTCAATCACTGTGGCAGAAGCTCACCTGCACAGTCACTCATCTCTGATTTTTTATTTGTTGTCAGTTGGTACATTTAGTGTGCAGCTGTATTTTCCCTCCTGGGATCAGTTTGACCTATTTCAAACTTGGCACTTCTGAAAATCAGCAATGATTTTTCTGTTGCAGTATTTCTTTTCTTATAAGCTCATAAGCAACTTCTTTTCCTCACAGCACAACTGGCTGTATCTACTGTTGGGAAATGTGTATGTATACCTCAGAGTGGTCACAGATGACCATGCCTTACCAGCGTGTATATACCACGGCGCTGTCAGCTCTCTCCATTTGTTTCCATTTGTTTGTCCTTCTACCTGGTCGTATTGATTTTCCCATAGCTGTCTGGCAGTAAGTGCTGTCTGAGACCAGCCATATGTGAAAGCTGGCCAGAGTGATCTAGAGGGACAGCAGGGGGTTTAATACATTTACTGAAAGCACTTCCCATGTTGATGCCTTCCCTGAATTGATTGTATGGAAATGAAGGTCTGTTAAAGCCTCCCTGATTTAACCACGCTTTGGGACACAATGTGCCGACAAGATTATATGGATGTGTGCGTCAACTAATATAAAAATACTTGAGATGATTCTGTCATAAACACATTCAGGCATAACATTTATATCGCATCACTTTGTTTTTCTTGTAATCTATATATTTTTTTATCATTGTCACATTTTGTTCAACAAATCAAATGACTCCTATACAGATATGCAAAATAATAACAATAATAATGTTTGTAAAATACCCCACAAATCATATAAATATCCCTACATTAATCTGCAGCATTATCTAATATCGCGTTCCATCATCATAGCAGATGAAAACCTGACTCTAAGCGGTGTTTGCTCCTCTTCATTCAGTCTGCCCCACAGCGTCAAGGCGAGCCTGTCTCTTTCTCCATCTGGGCCGGGACGGGTGGGCAGCAGCGGGGGCTCCCCTACATCCAAGATGGGCTACTGCGGAGGGGTGCCTGTGGAGGACATGCAGGCCCTGGCCATCACCTCTCTGTCGGCAGCAGACATAGCCAAACAATATGAGCACATCCGGGAGCTGGGCAAGGGCACGTACGGCAAGGTGGACCTGGTGGCACACCGGACACAGGGTGAGTTGAGACCTTTACCCGTTATCTCTTGTATTAGTGTGTCTTGAGCGTCGACCATACAAGTACAAAAAAGACATTTTGGACAGCAGATTGTTCAGATCTCCACATTGGGCCAGCATTTCTCACAGCTGAAGAGAACCAGCTAAGGCAGAGCAGCATGTTGTAAAGCCTCAAGGCACAGTGCTAAGACGTTCATTTCGGCAGTTAAAAGGGTTTGTTGAGGATTTTTTTAGGGCTACTGTTAAATCCTTGCTTGTAAGAAATTCAAGGTTATAGAGCTGGTGTGGTCTGAAAGCGGAATAACGAAGCAATGTCAAGTATTGCAGAGTGAGGCTGAGAGGGCGGCGGAGATTTAAAGTGCTGCATGCGCTCCAAAGAGCCTCTGTAATTCTGCAGCTGTGCTCTTGAACAGCTGGTTGTATGTGTGTAACGGAGATAAGTTTCATTCACTGTACATGTTTATAAGAATGAATGTAGCAGCTGTCATTAACACAGGGTTCGGTAGTTGGAAACCTCTCCACTCCCTTAGAGTGTCAGGTGACACTTTCAAATTCATGTTTATATCTGAATTTTTCTTTTTTTTAGGCACCAAAATGGCGCTCAAGTTTGTCACCAAGAACAAGACTAAGCTCAAGAGTTTCCTGCGGGAGTACAGTCTAACAGGCTCACTTAGCTGCAGCCCTTTCATTATCAAAGTCCTGGACGTACTCTTTGAGACGGAGGACAGCTATGTGTTTGGACAAGAATATGCCCCCGCCGGGGACCTTTTCGACATCATCCCCCCACAGGTAAAGCAATCATTCTTCCTTTCACCAATCCCCGTCCTCACTCAACCAGAGCTGCTCCAATCAGCCCCCATGTTCAAACAAGGCAGTTTTAACAAGCTCTCCTGGGATTGGAGCCTTATCTTTGTCCCAGTTTTCTCTCTGCGCAGAGCTCTCACTTCGCGTTAGTGCTATTCCAGTTGATGCGATGGTTGCTTGACTTCAAGGTCCTTCTAAAGACTCATTAATAATGGTTGCAGTGGAACTCAAAACTTAGACTCTTTTGTTTCAGTTTTTCTTTTTGGAGTGCATCACTTTTCAAACTGTTCTTTCATCCCACCACTCAATATAACCATCACCTACTCTTTTTCAACTCTTCTGTAACCTACTCACCACGAAGCTCTTTTTCTGGTATCACCTCTCATAGTCTCACCTCCTACACAATGTACTGTATATATTAGACTGCGTTAATCCAAATCTCTATTTTTATGCCTTCGTTTCTCCAACACTTTCCTCCTCTCTCTCTTCTTCTCAGGTGGGTCTGCCAGAGGAAATGGTCAAACGCTGCATGCAGCAACTGGGCCTGGCTCTGGACTTCATGCACAGTAAAAACCTGGTGCATCGGGACGTCAAGCCTGAGAATGTCCTCCTGTTTGACCGTGAGTGCCGCCGCATCAAACTGGCTGACTTTGGCATGACCAGACGCGTGGGATGCCGCGTGAAACGGGTGAGCGGCACCATCCCCTACACAGCGCCAGAGGTGTGCCGCGCCAGCCGTGCTGAGGGTTTCCTCGTGACCACCAGTCTGGATGTTTGGGCGTTTGGCGTTCTGATCTTCTGTATGCTGACGGGCAATTTCCCCTGGGAGGCAGCGTTGGCGGCCGATGCCTTCTATGAGGAGTTTCGACGCTGGCAGAAAGCAGGGTGTCCTGTGGGGACCTACCCGTCCCAGTGGCGCCGCTTCACTGACGATGCCTTGCGCATGTTTCAGCGGCTGCTCGCCCCCGAGCCGGAAAAACGCTGCGGAGTCAAGGACGTCTTCTGCTTCGTCAAGTACGAGCTGGTCAGCGAGCTCAGGCGCAGAGCATCTTGCCGAGCCAAGAGAGGCGAGAGGTCAAGCTCGGGAGTGTGCACTGGCAGTTGCACTTCCTCCGCGTCTTCCACTTCATCACGCTCCTCGCACAGACACCCGGAGCCCTCCACCCCTCCAGGAACATCCTGCCTGCGCCCGGCACCACTCAAACGCAGTGTCCTGTCCGACCCGCTATCTCCCAGAGAGGAGTCTGGACAACACCAGTCTCCAGGCCGAGACAAGAACAAAAGCCAGATGGTAATGGCAACTGCCATCGAAATCTGTGTGTGACCACTCGAACGTTAGCAGTGGAGACTAGATGGCTTTTCACAGTAATGACAAGCTGTGAAGAGGTGTTAATGACTACCACAGAGACTCCACTGAAAAAGAGGTAGCCTACTTTAACCATGAAAGAGAAGCTCGGGATCACATCCCCAGCTGTGGAAATGGACACCATCAATTAGCGGTACACACTTGGACAGCTTACCACTGCCATATGCCGGTTGGGTTTTGATTTGTGACCAAAGACTGCTTCCAAAGCTGAGAAGCTGTTTAAGAGTCCCATGATGTTGCTCCTCTCAGCAGCTCATCCTGCCATCCAGACATTTGTGTTTTCTGCCCCATACACTGTGGTGGTGCTAATGATTCTATAATTAGATACTTCATAAAAAATGGATTCTGTCTTCTTTCACTCATCACTCAGCGTCTCTTCACTTGAGTTTATGTTATGTCTCTTTAATGGTGTTTATTTATCTCAGAGTATAAACTCCGGGGAGGCCAACACATCTGATCTGGTGATGCCGATCAGTGTGAGGCCGGTGATCCGAAAGGCAATCTACGCAACCTGCCGTTTCTCAGACTTCCTGCCAACTTCCAATGCATAAAATGTGTCTTTTTTCAAGGGAAAATGTTATTAAGAGAAAAATAAGAAAAATAAGAATCGCAACCTTTATGTAGCAGTTTGTATGAGATGTCTTCTTCATGTCGGTGACTTACATGAAGTTCTCAGAGATAGGCATCACCTCAGGACACTTCAGTAGGTAACTTCTTGTTTTATTATTAATGGCAATTCATTGACTGTCTGAAACACTCATCTGTCACTTTTGAACTGCTCCCAATGAGATTTATTTCCGGCGTAACAAAATAGAATACAGGGATTGTACATTTTATCAGTGAAAAAAAGGTGGTGAACAACGAACAAAGAAGAGGAGCAGAAATGTCTTTTTATTGTTTCTTTTCTACCTGCCTCGTGTGCTTGGATGTGTATGCGTGAGTTTCAAATCCTAAAGCACAAGATTTTTGTAAAGGAGGAGAACTCTTAGTGAAAACTACGACTCTTTATTGTAAATAATTTGATATTTCTAGGAGTGCACCATATTATCAGGTAGTTCAACTATGTAGCGGTACTCATTTTCTACAACAGGGAAAAGGGTTTTAGGGTTTTGCAGTTTCTGTTGAGGCAATGCATTGTATGTAGCAACAAAATATGACATAATGTACAGTATATCACAACAAATTAAATATATAGAAATATGATCAAGAGCCTTTCACAATGTATAACATGGTAGCGGCAGCAGTTCTCTTTTTTATTTGTATTGTTTTGGGGTTTATTGTCTGAGGTGAACCAAGTTTTCTCGACACAGGTATAATAACACACACATTGATGAATAGACACCACTCATTTCTGCATTTCCCTGTCACTACAATCTTATCATGAGCAACATCCATCTCCTGTGTAAAACATCACCATGCTTCCTGATTGTTAATTCTTCTCATTCCACCCAGTCTTCATTCAATCAGCAAGAGGCTGCTTTGCAGTTCAACACCTTCACAGATGAATTTGCCATCATCACAAAAGGTGTTCCAATATTTGATTATCAACATGCAACATTAACACACTGCTCAGAATATGTTGTTGCACCCCGTATGCTCACCTTTCATTTAATTTGCCTCTCTCTCCCTGGGAATTCATCCAAAAGTATCCCTTGAATAGCGGAGCCCAGGTGTTTGTTTTCTGTAGGGATGACCTCTGTGTCAGATGTATAGATGGTCTGCGAGCTGAAGATAGACCCCGACCAGCGTTCTGCTTCAGCTTCCAAAGAGATGCTCCTAATTACGAAAGCATCTAAACAGCAGAGTATGTTCAATGTGAATGCTTCAATGCATGCTCATTACCATTATTTTTCTTGCTTGAATTGCGTTACTCAGGTGTGTGCGTGTCTATGTCTGTGTTTGTGTGTGTGTGTGTGAGCGTGAATGTGTGCTTGTCTTCTCTTTATTTCCCCCACTCCTCCCATGGCAGCCCATCAGCTCTGTCGCCATAGTGACAGTGCCAGTGCTCCCCTGGTTCCTCTTCTGTCCTCTTCTCGAAAATGAAGTCTAATTGAGCCCAAATGAAACAACTGGTCACCAACCCCCCTCTTCCAGTCACCCACAGCTCCTCATGACAGTTGCTTAGCTTATTATACTGGATGACACATTTCTGCAGTTACACATTTTCCTGTATTTTATGAGCCAGTTCACAGACCTAAGTCTTTATCCAGTCTCATCAGGCATAATCTAAACCGTCAATGGTCCCTGTCATTTTCTTTGTCTCTTTCCATTCTTACTCTTGAGTCTGCAAAGGTATCTGATTGAGGCTGAAGACTTGTCAAGGTGATGTGTTGTATGCTGAGAAGTCGGCTGCCTCATAGGATCTGTCAAAAGGTAATCCATCAGTATGTTGTGGTGGAATATGAATTAGCCCCGCCCTACGTCTTGCTATTCGGTTTGTGGGATAACGTAGGATCTACATAGTAGAAAAAGACAGGGATTAGATGGACGGCGTGTTAAAGGTTATATAACGTAAAGCAACTCAACGTAACGCAACTCAATGCAAAACAAGTAAACATAGCGCAAATCAACATAACTTGATACAACTTAAAGTAACTCAATGTAACATGGCGTAACATCCTACGAAACATTATGTCAAGCATCATGGCATGAGAAATCATGACATGACGTTACATGACGCAACATAACATGTAGCAACATAACATGAAGAAACATAACGTGATGCGACATAACATGACGCCACATAACATGACGCAACTTGTCGTTCTGATGTGAGCAGCTGTGGCTTTGTTAAACATCATAGCCATTAGCATCATTAGACTACTATCAGTTGTTGCAATGTGCTTGGCTGTTTCTCATGGACTGCTATGACAGGAATTGTCGAGTTTATTGATGAGGTGTCAAATTATATCAAGTTTTGCTGACGTGCTAGAGCAGCCTTCCGTTTACCCAGATTATCCTGATCCAATGATCAATGAACTGTTTTCTGCCAGCAAGTGTTGTAGAATCGAATGTAAATACTATATGTACTGTGTCTTCAACAAAATAAAAAACGATTAACACTAAATATCCATGTGTTGAAATCAATTTATGAAGTGACACTTTATGGCTCCAGGGTATTTCTGTGGGTGTTTAAAAATACTGTGGTGGTATTTTTTTTCTGCCACTGCAGGCAAAGCTCATTCAGACCAGCTTTGTATGGTCCCCAGACTCCACATTAGATGAAGGTCAGCTTGAATCACATGTGATTTCCCGAGGCTTTGGTCTGGTTCGCCAGCGAACCCCCAGACTATTTTAATATGCCGACTTCCTTCTGAAAGCCCAATTAACACATCTGTAGATAGGAGTTATCTGCAACCCTCAAAGAGCAAATGAGTTCAAGGGCGGTTAGAATATGGCACCGAAGACGAGAACAGCAATCATCCCACCAGCCCTTCATACTCTGCTGTTGTGTTCATAGTGGAAGAGTTTCCTCAAGTTGTTATCAGACTGAGTTAGGACAGTGGCGGTAAGCTGTGGTGTATCTGCCACTGAGAAAAACTAATCAGTTTAGACAATGCAAGACAAAAGAAAGGTCAACCATGACACACAGGGCTTGTGTAGTGAGTGGAAGCTTGTCCTTTGTGATAGCCTGTTCTCTGCCCTTAAAGGGCTACATCGGTCTAGTGTCAGTGTAAGAGTCCTAATTGTGTTAGCTCAAACACACATCTGAGAAGATGGAAAATGCTGAAAAGTGGAGGCATTTAGTGAAGGCTACAGTTGTATTTAAAGGGTGAGGTCACCCAAATCACAAAAACACATTTATCCCATTTATCCTTTGGGATATCTATTTTTTGGTAAAAGCATACTCAATAGCAACTTTTCTTTCCAGAAACAATGTCTTATTTCTCAGGATAGCTTAGAGACATATTGTTATATTACTATCTGCATGGCTATACCAATAGGGTTAAGTGTTTTTTTCCTCTTAATGGGCTGAAATGACCCTGTAAAGGTTAATTTAACTGCAGCTTTCAAAAGACTGTCAGCTAAACCAAATTGGTTCCCGGCAGGCCTGGGGGAATCTGGACGTTAAGCCTTTAGTGGGCAGGAGCATGGACCGCTAGGAAAGTGATCTCGGCAGCTGTCTCCATGAGATCAAGTGTTGCATCTTCAAGTGTTGAATCCTCTTCAGTCATGCTCTCTCCACAAGGGCTAATGTCGGTAACATAAGGTGACTGTGTGACTGACGGGGCGACCGTTCACTGTTCTGACTCTTGTGACCGTGATCTCTATGATGTCTCGCTTGGACCAATATTACAACATTTAGAGTAAGTAACAGTCTCCCCCGCAAAAAAAATCCCACTCAGTTTGATGTTATCTCAGCATAAAATGTTTGACAGAAAGAAGAGGCTATCAAATCCTTGTCGATTCGCCGGAGAGTATAAATCAAAGTGAACTCGAAGAAAAATAAGAAATTCAGTTGTTCTTACAGAAAATCCTAATGAAACAAATTCATTTTAACATTTCTACGTAGCTTTTGACCTTATCCAGCTCTGTGCACGTACTATGGCTCACAATCTCTAAATTCTGCCATGCAATACTTGAAATACTATATGTCTTTTCCAAAGCTCTTTCACACATGAAGATGTAGAAACAGAGGCATGTAATTACTGAACATGCCCGTCTTGCTGGTGAACAGTAAAAAGATACAGCTGCTGTGTGCTTCACACACACCACCTAATGCGAATGGCTTCAATTCTGCTGCGTAAGTGGGCAAACATGTACAGGCGAAGCATTCTTCTGGAGGCTGAATGCACAGTAAACAAAGAACGATATTTTTAAGTTTTCCAAGCCGCATTCTGCAGAGTAATGCTATTTCCTGCTAATTTTAACACCACAGGAAACATACTGTACAGTATTAAACCTCCTGCGTCACCTCAGCTTCCTGCCTCTGCACCTACAGATGAATCACTCTGAATCCACCGAATGCACCATGAACTATTCTTCCGTCCCTGATGTATTTTGCAAAAACAGCTGCAGGCATGACGCTGGAAATGCAGCCGAAGATTTGAAAGGATCTCGCATAGTGATGGTGATCTCAGCAAGGGGTTGACTGTGAAGGGATGTTCCCAGCTCCCTCAGATCTGGTATCGCGCATCATGCGAAATAGTGTCTGATCTCAGCTGGAGAGCTGAGAAAAGAGAAAAGGTAAAGAGACTCGAAGAATGGCACAGCAGGAAGTGATGTGTCAAGTGGGACAAACGTGTTTGTGTGTGTCTGTTAGAGAGGGAGTCACACAAGGACAAAGAGAGTGTACACAAAATATTCCCAACAGTAGAGTCATTAGAAAATGACCTTCTGTATACTGAATGTGCCCTTATTTTAGGTTGCTGAAAACCCCTTTTTGTGTGTGTGCTGCCTGAGGTATATGGCACTAAATGTTGTCAGTGCCAGACAAAAACTCTCAGACAGTGTCATCTGCCAGCATTGCTATAGCAACTGAGAAAATCTCATCGAAGAGCTCTGAAAATCTTGTTTTAGAAACCAGCACTGTATTCATTCCTATGAGCACTTACTGAGTATTTGATTGTGTGTTTCTGTTGTGCAGAAACATTTTGTCCTTTATGTTAGAGTGGGTGTTCTGTCTCCAGCACGGATGGCTCATTAAGTTGGAGGATGCCGGTTTGGCTGTCTTTTCATCATATTTTCCCTCAAAACCCAACTGGCTACCACAAAAAGTCATCATCCAAGCACGTATCATTTAATCTTTTCAATGATTTTTCAAAACATCTAGAAAACCACTGAGCAGATTGCTATATAGAATTAATCTTTACTCCCAGTGTGTGATACACAGTTAATCTAATGGCCCTTTGACCTTCCCTCTAGCACCACTTTGACAGATTTCCATCACATCCGTGGTCCATAGAGTATGAATCAGAGTGTTTTTGTTGACCTCCTGATCAGTCCTCTAGTGCCACAATCAAATATGTAAAGAAATTGTGTGGGTTTATTAGCATTTCAGATGGATTTTTGATCCACTCTGGACGCTTAATGCTGTGTAATTAAAGGGATCTTGAAATGAGCACAACCCCAATATGAAATACATCAAAATATTTTCTGGATAGCAGATGTTTATGTGAGCCAAGAGACAAAACATTGCACGATCTAAAGGTCATTTTAAGAGGCTGGTGTGCTTAGTTAAAATGTCACGTTATTTGCTTCGATGTTTTACTGCTTCAATTCAGAAGTCGCATTTGTATCCCGTCAATCATGAAGAATACTGTTGTAGATTTTTGTGGCTCCAAATGAATCTTGACCCCAGGAAACTTCACATTCATTCATATTCATACTAGCACCACTCAGCAGAAATTACACAGAAACTATCTCTGCATTTTGAAAGCCTGACTGTGTACTGTCTGCCATGAGACCTGCCACCCACAACATCTGCCATCTCCCATGCTTCAATTCTTCCAGATCTTCACTTCCAGCTTAAAAGACAGAACCACCCCCTTGTTATGTATCACCAATCTGTGATGTGAGGCATAATGATACTTCTCTACCGGCAAAGTATCATGGCAGGTCGTGAAATAGTCACAGAACGCAATCTTTTGCGTACATGAATTGTCCATGTTTTTGTGTCGCTCAGCACAAAAACAATGCAAATAGAAAGTCAATTAGGATCCTTTTTTGTGCTGGACACACAAATGAAACGCATGCAGCTGGTGCCGTAGTATTAATTATCGAAAAAGACGCTTAAGGTGGGTGGATGGGTCCAGCAAACACAGGTCTTTTAACCACAAGTCCAGTTTTCGTCACTGTGTCCTGAAGTGTTGTTGTGAAGTGTATTATCTTCAAATAAGTGGAATTCGTGTTTTGTCAATGATAATCTCAAAACATCAAGTAGGCTATAAAGCTTTGTAAAAATGTCGACTTGCAGACAATGTGAGAGGGAAACACCCACACGCAGACTGATGATGATATGAGTGAGACAGGGTTCTACACGCACATTTAAATGTAGGCTATATGTATACACACCTAACGTTTCTCAGTCCTGTGATGACCACCAACCAGCTCTGCACGTGTCCTGTCTTTATCCTCCTCCCTGTTGTTTAATGACTGCCTGAGCTACTTGAACCACCTGGGTCCACCTACTACTGTGTTTGTGTGCGTGTGTGTGTGTGTCAGTGGATGCAGACATCTACCCTACTATAAGGTGCTCTGTGACCATGTGAAGTTATTTAAACTGATCTGCACCTTGATGTCTTGTAATCACCTTGAAATTTGAATCTTTTTTTTAAAAACAGCACGAGGCTCATCTCGAAACTAAAAGTGACATCCGAACACGTTTGAGACAGCTGTAGAATCATGCTCAATTTCGAGGCGCATTAATAGTCTATTTAAGTTCAGCCATGGCTACATGTGATGCTCCTATATAAATAGCCTAAACATTATTTCATGAGCAAAGGTGTAGGTGCACTGCATGAACAAGTCTCATTGATTCATTTGTTCCATGACGGCAGGCTAGACTTTTCATATCTTTCTCCAGGTCCACATGGTGTCATCCTGCCAACGTGTCAAATTAGCCGTCCTCTCGAGAGACAGAAAGAGTTATGTACAGATGGTGAGTATGTGGCACCAGGAGAAGAGATATGGTTCTACAGTCACTTTGAAAGAGAATAATCCTATTTAGGTATCAGTTTGTCAGAAAGGCTGTTGAATAAAATCCTTTTATGTGAAAACCCCCAATCATTGAGAAGGAAGTGGAAGAGAGGCCAGGTAGGAGGGGCTTTTGCTCTCTCTTTGAATCATATGGAAATATTTTAGTTACGGCCTCAGATGTTCAGAAACTAGCTATACAAATATTGCACTCTTTTAGAAATATCGCCAATAACATATCTCTATTGTCTGTGTCTGTAATGAGGTCAGTCTGCCAAGAAAACGGACTGCTGGCTGTAGCTTCAAATGGAGGTTCACCCTGTAGATATGAAAGTTATATCAATCTTCTCATCTCACTCTCGGCAAGAAAGCGAAATATTGACAAATCAAATTAACCCCAGAAACTTGTCAGTCTTCTCAAAGGTATTGGGATGTTTTTCTTTTTAAATAGGCGGTACGTTTTCTATTTCATTTCTTCCACTCAAATAGTTTTTTTTTCAACTAAGGGAGAAGGCAAACTCCATAGCTCATCTTGGAGGTCAGCATTGGTGACATTGAGAGAGACATGCTGAAACACAACATAATAATTAATCACAACTTTCTTGCCTGTTAACAGCGCAACTCCCTTTTGGATTGCGGTAGACAATAGCATCGTCCGCATGTCATTGTCACCTTGTAAATTGCAAAGACCCCTGGGATTCTGCTCAAGTGCTTCTCGTAATCAGTGTCGTTACTTTCAATTATCTACTAATGAGTTCCGGTAACAAGTGGGGAAACAAGAGGTGCAGCTGTGACAGAAGAATTACAGCTCGCGGCTCGGCAGAGATGATTCATGTCCACCACCATTCCCTGTTTGCAGGAAAGCAAACCGTCATCTCCGGCTGGATATGAGGAATGATTTCCTGCATTGTCTTGACTGGATGATTTAAATGGCTTCTTATTTGGCGAAGACAAGCAGAGGTTAATCATTTCCCCTGATTACAAACGGACCGGAGCAAGATTTGCTTTCTGCAAGGAAGTCAATAGTTGAGCTGCACACCTCAATGTGACATTTAACGGCAAACTATAGGAAACACTTTCCATCAATGCTTTCACTGGCAGCCGTGTTCAGTGACTGCCCTCCAGTCGGTCTCTCAATTAATGTGAGGGGCATTTAAGACACCTGTCGGGATATGGATTTTGTATTATTGACAAAATAGCCTGGTGGCCAGGATCGTCCCCCTTGGTGAGGTCCCCTCAATGCATGCTGTGGTTAAAGAGCACGGGCGGTAAATGCACCTGTGGAGAAAAAACACCACAGCTGTTTACTCTCCCACTCAAGTCACATGGGTCAGACTTGATTTTGACAAAGCCCTGGAAGTCGTACTCTAAAACAATAACATTTAACTGCAAAATATTTCTTTAATTTGTTTAAAACAATATGATTGCCCCATATGCTCACAATCCTGAGTGGCCACATATTTAACGCTTTTGGCCTTGAGTAAGTATTAAACGTGTTTATTTTTTCCTGAGCCCGAGATGCAACATTTTTCACCGAGAGGGAGAAACCTGTCTTGATTTTGAAATCATTTTTCCTCACCCTTCCATTTGAATCTATAGGTTAACACATCCATCTTCTGGATCTCAGTGTTTGTGTTGCCTGAAGGGCCGACGGTGAATCAAAAGATGAAGCTGCGGTGATCGGGACGGTCAAAGGAAGTCAGCCTTCTCTGCGAGAACACATTTATCCGTCTGGCCTTTTTTTTCCTCGCCCCGTATCAAATAGCTGCTACAGTATATCCTGTCCCCGCAGGTTTTTTTTGGAACATTAGTGGCTGGTTGATGAAGCTTGCTGCCCCGCTGCACTGATAGCTAATGAAGAATCCTCTGCGTTGACGTCACACACTAGACTTACTCACCTCAAGACCCGCCGCACCACCACCATCAGCCATGGACGAGTGCACACCAGAGACACTCTCTGGGAATACAGCCTCCATACACTCTCCTGTCTGCAGTGGATGATTCAGCCAGCGGTGACCCAGCGCTGCATGCTGTCACTGCCAGGGAGAGAGTGAATCTATTCCAGCTCCTGTGTGACATACTTATGGAAGGAGATTAGAGCCAGGAGAGATGGAGCTGGAATTTGATGAATTTGAATTTGTCACGCTCATGTCGAGTGGTTAAATAAAGAAATTAAAAATTAAAAATGATTTCATGAGGCAGAGCTTGTAATTAAAATGCAGCAGCCTGAAGTCCACTTATTTCAGATTCAATTTTCCCAATTTAAGTTCAAGCTCTTATCATACAGACACTTAGGGGTGATACTGTACTTAAATAAAGCACATTTACTCAAGTACTGTACTTTAATAAGATTTTGAGTATTTCTGCTCAAGTAACTATTTTATTTATTTTAAAGAATTTCTTGATTTCTTCAGAATAAATTCATACTAACTTCTTAGGAAGTTTCCTAGAGAATATGTAGAATCTTTATCAATTAAGCAACTAAGATACACTAGCTGACAAATATTGGTTACACATCATGGGTTCATAAATTCTGTCCTTAATTGGAAACCGCCCAGTTAATTACGACATACCTTTTTGATCAGATCACTTGAAGGCGAGCGGAACATGCAAAAAAAATGGACATTTCTATACAATCAACATATGAAGGATAAAGTTTCCCCCAAAAATATGATAATTTGTTCATATTCACTCGGTTCAAACGCGTTTGAGGTCAATTTCTCTGGTAATCAACAACTGCGCATAATGCCAATGCAACTAACTAAGTTCTAACTAAAATAACAGAAATGTTCTTCACCACTGCATACAGTATAAAGTGGGGGCAGATGCGTATGTAGCTGAAAATAGAAAATAATTGAAAAAAGTTGTTTATGTGCTGTAGGTCGAGGCCCGAGTGAGTCATACTGTAGCTACACCCCTGTGAATGAACTGAAGACGTGAATCACACTAACTAGTCTCATTCTGCTGCTGAATCTCTTTGTCACAACCTGTGGTCTCAGTGATGTTTCTGCTCAGACAAAGTTTGATTGGGGACGACAACACACGCTGCTGGTTTCCAAGAGGTGATTAAAAACGAGTCCCATGCAGTCTGAAGTGGTTGCTTTGCATCTGGCGTAAACACACGCCCGCCCATGTTGCCAGGGTAATCTCAATTTATCACCGCGGTGCGTAACAGGATATGACCGGATGCTTGTTGTTTGTCATCAAACGGCAGCGGGGAGAAGCTTTTATGAAGCAAACAGCAATCCCTCCCGAGACAGCCATCCAATCCTCGTAAAATACATAACACATCATGAAAAAAGACGAGACGCATTAGAAAGGCAGCAGCTTGGAGGATTTCTTATTAAACTGTGGGACTGACAACCTGAGTGTTTTGTGTTAATGAAAAAAAGAAAAATGACTTCACTCTTGTCAAAGCAGGAGAAGAAAGACACAATGGCTCTACAGTATATCTCATTAACTGCATTAACAGTAGAAATACGAGGCGGCACAGACTACCTCATTAATTATCTCATTGTATATAATGTAATTTAAACAGCTCTGCTGGTTCTTCAATTTCAACACATCGTTAAAGCGAGCCGAGGCTCTCTGCTCCAGCGCTATATTGCTCGGCTGATGAGGTCACCAAACAGTCGAGGGTCAAACTAATATCCGAGCAGAGACGTTAAAAGCAGTATTTGTCAAAACTTGAAGTTGTTTTGGGGGTAAGCAGAGAAACTTCACCAAGAGACAGATTCAAAAAAAAAGAAAAATGCTCTTTTGCCCTGTCATATCTCTGATATGACAGGCCGAGAACAAAAGCAATTTGTCGTTGTCTTCTTGATTGTCAGCAAGCCTGCACGCTCTCAGTCTTTGTGCTTGATTCAGAGCGACATAAATAATTACATTTGATTATCAACACAGAGCGAAATAATACTTATTAAAGATAAAGTGCTGCCAGTTGATTACTTCTCTCATACTGACAGATTCTGAAAGAATATATCTTTGTCTGAGCACTGTTTGAAAAAAAGGGTGGGGGGGGGGGGGGGGGGGGTAAATCGATAAATCAGCTGTAAGTGCCAACAACAGCCATGTCTATTGTTTACGTTCATAATGATAATTCTGGGGGAGTGGCTTTGAAGAGAGTCCTGAAGAAAAGGGGTGTCAGTGATGCCAATTTGACAACTTTCTCATTAGATTTATAGATTGTGGGATCAGGCGCTGCTAGCTACTTTCATTGGATAAGAGTTGGCAACACTAGGTTGGGTTTTTTGGTGGTAGATCTAGTTTACGCTTACTGGAATCTCAGGATTACTAACTGTAGCTTTAAGTCTTAAATCTTAAATCTTGGCTTCAGAACAAACAGAAGAAGAAGCATGAAGGGAATTACAGTGGTTGCTGTTATTAAATGAACTCTATGAATGTTTGTGTTCTTTGTTGATTTTTCTTTTCTTCTTTCTTTAAGCATTCCCATATGGGTGGAGACAATTCTCCTTCTTTTTAAACTAGATAAACCATAAAAAAATATTGAAATACAGTAAAAAAAAAAAAAACATCACAAAGCTGAAAAACAGGGCTGAATATTTGGAAATACATGTTTTTTTTACAGGACAATGATGAAATGCAGGTTTATTGTTCAAATAAAAAAAAATAAAAATACATTCATAAATGACTTCTGGCACCACAACTGTAACCTGTTTGATTAGGTGTCAATATTTAGTGACTTATTTTAATTCAGAAAGAGAAAACACTGAAGTTGTCGACACTGTGACTCAGACTTCACCATGAGATGTATCAGCATTGAGCACATCAGAAGCCCAAGAAGAGGAGGAGATATTAATAGTCTTCATCTTTAAAGGGAAGGTATTTTAACCATTTAGACATCTTTCTTCTTTCCTCTTCCATTAATCATTCACCCTCCAGATTTGTCGTGTGACCCTTTGTGGGGGAACTTTCACTGAATTGAAATGAAGTATTTATATATTGTTATTGGTACTTTTGCTGAAGTGAAGAATCTGAATGTTTTCCATCCCTGTTTATGGGTTTAACCTCATCTGTTAAGAGTATTCAACCTCAACATTCTACACTTTACACCTGTTATCAGCTCATCGGTAAATACAGTAGGCATTATATATGGAGTGATAATCTCTGTCAAACATTCTGACCTGATCAAGGTCCGGCTTCAACATTGTCTTCTCCTATATAAATAGATGAGTGAAATGTGTGCAGATGTTACTTATTTAACAGTGTCTTAAATAAAAGCTGGTGAAATGTGACATTGTCCTCAAATGATGTATTATATATTATGTAATTTCCAGCTATACATTTCCTTTAATGTTGAAGAATAATGAGAATCATGGCCTTCACCTATTGATTATGTAAGTGTCACTGGGATGAATTCACATGAGGATTTTTCTGACAATTCCATCAGAAAACACAGCTCCACCATCAGACCAGAGTTATAATCAGAGCTCACGGAGGGCAAGCTAAACCTGAGAATAAACCCAGTCAACACAATAAAAATAAAAGCATTAACAGCACCCGATTAAGTGGAAATGACCCGTAACGTCCTCTGTATCGGGATCAGGTGTTCAAGATATAATTACAATATGTTCTGGGGTTCCGGTTTAAGCTTGTTACGCAACACACTCAGCGGTTGATTAAATTTTCCACTTACGTAAGCCTTTCTTGAAAGCTGGGTCTCCGATGCCGTACAGTGGAAGGCAACGGGAAAGGAGTTTAAACTTTAATCGTTCTTAAAGTACTTTGGCCTGTCTGACTGAAGCAGCTGAGTCTTGGCAAGGTTGGCCCGAATCACAACAGATGCAAGGGAGCAATGTGGAAGTTAAAAGCAGCCTTGACTGCAAACGATCCTCATTTGAAAACCGTTTGGACAGTTCAGGCAAGTGAATGTTTGCCATTGTGCAACTCCAAGACACAACGTGCAGCTTTGGAGTAAAATAGATAAACATGCTGGCAACCACACACACACACACACACACACACACACACACACACACACACACACTCACTCACTACCGCCAATAAACAGCTTTAAAGTTGAGGTTGCCTAGCAGCGAACAAAATGTAGCCGACAAGGTTCCTCTATCTCTGCTCTTCTCAGCAAGCCCTCTGTGCAGCTGAGAGCATCTCTGATTTGGATAAATGAATACGATGAATGGATTCGGAGGTCGACAGTGAGTCCATATTCCTTTTTGTTCTGCACAAATCTATTAATCTCCTCGTGGTCGTAATAATCCAGAGAGCATATTCTACTGTAATTAGGGTGCTTCGGTAATATAACTCTTATCACAATCACAGAAAATAAAACCCTTATATGATGGGTTCCATGATTTTCTTTATTCGATTTTTCATGTCCAGTGAAGAAGAAGAAAAAAAAAGTTAGCTAATTAGCTGGTGTTACCTAAGAGTCTGCATAAAACACATTTTCATTTCTCTTTTTTTATTTAAAGTACCTATATGCATACTAAGTGAATTTAATTAGCATTTTGCATCAGCCATTGTAATGCACAGCACTGTTTTACCCGTGCATTACTTCTCTTCTCATATAAATATGGGCTTTCAAAGAGAAAGAAGACTGCAGGATGTAAGCAGCAAGAACACTTCAGTATCCTCTACGTCCCCTTCTTCATTCATTTTTCCTCATCTTCATTTGTATGCATGATGGTTTTATTCCCAGCTGTCACTCTAAAATGCCATAATACACAGCAGAGTATATTGGGCCGTGAGTGTTGTGTGGCATGCATAACTTTTGTACTTGGCTGATTAGCCCGGGACAGTTGGCACACTTCAGAAACACCATAATTGTGTTTTTATGCCGTCCTGATGAGTCTGCTATACACTCGAGCACTGCTGCGCTTTGTACCGTGCTGCAATCATCCTCATCATCATCAGCTAAATCTCTTAAATAAGTTAGCGTTAGTGTTCTCATCGCCAAGAGGAAACAACAGCTCGGCCCACACACGGCAGTGTTCTTTATGCATGTAGGAGTATTTCAGGCAGGAGTTCATTTCCAGGTTCAGGTTCATTTCTGGATTAAGAACTTCAGGGTGGTTCTGTATCTCAGCTGTTACTGCTGAGTATTAGTACAAGGAATTATGCTAAGGTAAATATCACATGGTTGAAAACAACGTTAAGGGCATGTGCTCACACACACACACAAACACACACACACATCCACACACACACAAAGGCACTACGCACCTGTTGTCAAACATTATTATCAGCAGTCCTGGATATATATCCTAATATTTGCACAGGCACGTTCTCCGCTGAGGCTATCAGTGTGTTGTACCTGTTCTGCTTTTTCATTCACACTGGTTGAGCTTTAAATGCCGTTTCCAATAAAAAAGATTTAAATGTAATTCACCACAGATTGCGTATCGTGGAAATCGATTTAAGGAGATTTTCTTGAGCATGCTGCGCTCTCGCTCTCTCTATCAAGGAGGTGTCACGTGTAACTGCTGAGACTTTTATAGGGCTGTAAATTCAACACGCATGACATTTAAAGTGGCTATAGTCGTCTCTATTTATAACAACAATGTATCAAATGAAAACCGCAAGGGGCTGGTTGTATGAACCTTCAGAGAATTATCACCTGAATCTGCAGTTTCTCTTAATCACTGAGCTTTATAGTGAGTTTCAGCTAATTGTTGAGCTGTCCAGCCCACAACTTTACTGTTTTGGTTTACTGTCACATGCTCTCATAGCATTGTTTTTAGTGGACAATTCAATGTCAACTACCTGCTCAGATAAACACTGCTGCGGGTAAACATAGTGGAGCATTTAGCAGCTAAACAGATAGTTATTTCCATCAGGTGGTGGTGGAGACCAAAACGAGAGCTAAGAGAGGGAGAATCATAGACTTAGATTCATCAGGTGGCCATAAACACAACTTCAAATGAAGGATAAAGGTACTCCGTAACAGCTGGATGCTTGAATAAGCAACCATTTGCTGAGAAGTTCACCATATCAACTTAAAACATGATTATATGTCAGTGTTGTGTTCGTAAATGGCCAAAGAACAATAGTTATAGCAGGTTTTAAAAAGGGGACAAATTCTAAATAAGAACACAAAAACCACAGAACTTTACATTTTTTGTGTATTTCGACAAATGGTACAATCCTGTCTGCAGAGCTCAAAAGCCTTCCGTATGCAGGAGATTGTTATTCAGCTCCTGCGATCCCGCTGTAGTCAAGTGTAACTCTGTTGATACATAAGCTTGTAGCTGTTATGTGGACACAGTGCGACGCTCAGTGTTTTGGCAATGTGCAAACAAACACTCTCGAGTAATGGTTAAATAATTTGTTGGGTTTATTTTGGTTTCAGGTGAGTTTATCTTAAAACTCCACTCTGGAGGCATGTGAAGATGAAAACAAGGGGGGGAGCTATAAATCCAAAGAGGATCCCCCCCCTCCAGCCTCTTTCTCAACATCACTTCAATTTGAAACACTTGCTTGGTGTAGTAAATTGGCATTTGCTTCGCGCAAACAATCATTCATCAATCTGTCCCCTCTCACATTCCCCCTCTTCATCCGTCTCCCTCAGTCACCTCCCTTTCCCCTCCCCTTTCCTTGTCTCCTTCCATTTCTCGCCCTTCTCCCTGACTTCTCGCTCGGTCCCCCTGCTCCCCTTTTGCCACTTCCCCCCCCTGTTCCTCTTCTGCGGAAAACACCCCCTACTCTCATGAATATATCTGCGTCATTCTTCCCATGCAACTACGTCAGATTAAGGATCCTGGGGGGGGGGGGGGGGAGGAATGTTTTTTTTTTGCTATGCACCCTCATCCACAAAAGCGAGTATGTGAAGTGTCAGTGTCACTGCGTTCAAGTGACAGCTTGAACGAAGATTTCCGTTATCCAAAATGTAATGGTCCATATTGCGCTCTCTGCAACTTATATTATCATTCAAACTCCTCTTCGTGGGGGGGGGGGGGGGGGGGGGTTGCATTCATGTCTCTATGGACGTGCCATAACGATGGGTTCCTCACAGTCATAGCCCATTGAAGCTCTTACATCATCGTCAGCGTCAGAGAGGCCCCGGTCTGGATTGCTAAAAATGAATCACGTCGAAAACTGGCAGATATTAACAGAAGACCAAAAATACACCACCCTGCACACTTGCCAAGAAATGTAAGCAGGGTATCGGAAATTCAGTTAAGCGAGGAAAGGACTGAGGGAGGTGAATTCGTCAGTAAACGGAAACGTTTTTTCTCTCTCCTGCTTTACAGTGTTCTGCTTTGTTTAGTTGCCATACACCAAATGTATTCTCTTTATCTTGAGCTTGTTTTTTTCCAGCCATGTTTATTTCATCTTCAGTCTGTGCTCTTTATGCCATGCTCTTTATTGGAAAAAAAAGCCTTGGTGGCTTTACAGGGGAAGTGCCATCTGTCCTTGGCAGACTTGATCCTGGCACTGATTATGACGAGCTGCTATAAATATAATCGGGACATATGTGATGGAAACACGTACGCCTGTAGAGATTATATATAACGAGGATGACGAGATTGTGTTATGCATCATTACAAGTGTCAGTATTGACATCTATCCATGTGCAAATGCAGCTTGTGTGTGTGTGTGTGTGTGTGTGTGTGTCTGCATCTGCATGTTGGAGCAGCAAGCTGAGGCCAGCTGTGTGCTTTCCCTCTGTCCCTCTTCGCTGTCTCTGTCTGACCCATTTTCCTCAGCAGGCTGAGGACAGCAGCGACAACACATGTGAAGAGGAGTTGATGAAGCAAAGTGATGATTCGGGGGTGAGAGTGTAAAAGATTTAGGGGGGACAGTTGATGTATTAAATGCAATAACACTTCTGTTGCGGTTAGTCGTAATTGTTTCACAGATATTCAGTGCAGCTTTAATATTAAGTTATGCAGGACATCGTCAAGTCTGTATAAGGACTTTCTTCACAAGTCTTCTCGATTAATATCACAGTACCAGACCTTGGCTATTACGCTGCAGTGGACAGCAACTATACTGGACTCTCTGTTAACAAGGTTCAATTTGGTCATCATTCTGAACTTCCTCTATGGGTGGAAACTCGATATTACACCTAAAGGAGGGACGAGGGTTGTCTTCCTTTGGTGCAAACTGTGGGGAGGACACCTTGAACACAGCCTGGAGACCACATGCTGCAGGTGGCCTGGGACCATTTGCGATCTCCCAGGGGGGAGCTGAACAATGTTGCTGGGGAAAAGGACGCCTGGGTGGCTCCGATCACCCTGTTGCCATGGCAACCCTGTACCGAATAAGTGGTGAAGAAATGGATGGATGGATGAAGTAGAAAGTTGGAGTGCCCAAGAATTTAGCACTGACTGGAATAACATTTGGGCTGAAAAACTAAATACATGTAAGCCAATGCACGGAAAAGGACAGATGTCACAAAATATTGAAATGAGATAAATCAATGTGAAAAGATGCACATCGCTGTTGGCATCCACTTACAAAAGAACATATTTGTCCATTCCCGGGACACCACGAGTCGTGCACTTTAGCACTTATACAAACAAGCAGACAAACACACAGCAAGCAGCTGTGTTCATTGAGGTTATTTGAGCACACCCTTAAATAGATTAACAGCACCAGCGTGCAGCAAGACGAATAGGCTCGGATGTGAAGGGTTTGTTAAACAAAACATGAACAACATGACAGCAAGTTTGCTGAGTATATTGGTGTTTATTAGGTGAAGCACATGTAAAAAAAAATAAAAATTACTTATGCAGAGACAACTTTTACTGCAGGCAATGATACAAACACATAAAGTCCGGATGTTAATTCATCTCTATGTCTTGAGATACGAGTCTGCATAGAAACAACAGCATAACGATGCTCGTCACAGCACTAAAACGGGTGCACAGAATAAAGTGAACAAGTACGGTAAAAGATCAGTGCAACTAATGGATAAGCCTTGTGTGGCTGACATGGAAGAAATGAGCCCCTGTCCTTCTCGCTCTCTAATGAGGAACTGGTGGCGAACTAAACAACCCTCTACATGATTGAATTTGTACAACTCATTAAGCAGCAGTGATTGAATATGCAGACGCAACGGTGAGGCCCACGTGCCCGTGACCTTGCAGGCTTGGAACACACACACGGAAAAGCCCCCCTTTAACATTCTTAAATCTCCTGTGATCATTTCTCAGCACAGCCAGCGGCAACCGATGCCGGCTGCAGCTGTGAACGATATTCCCAGGGTGGTGACCAATCACCTGTCATCAGAGCAGTAGAGTCAGACTTAAGAATCGATTCATTTCTGCTGACAGAAGCCTGGGGCAAGAGTCTCGCTAAAGTAATAGAGGTCTAACCTTCAGGTTTGCATGTAAAAAAAGACACTTTGGTGGCCGTGGGTGATTGCATGTACTGAAATAGAACCGCACCTTCGCAGTCTATATTTTTTATGAGTCATACTTTTCACATACGCAGCTTTTCTGAGAAGATGAATACAGTGTTGTAGTCTTTTCCCAGAGGTAATCACTTGATAACACTCCGTATTCTCCTCAGCGCTGAAGACACTGAGAGATACATGATTGGCATAACCTAGACAAGAAAAGATAGGACTCATATAGGACACATTGATGTCATTGCAAAGGTTTTAAAAGGACGAACTGTGTGAGAGGCTTGCATGTGTTGTTGGGGAGCACTGTGTTTGGGCACAGTGCTGGGAAACAAAAGCTTCCTCTTCATGTTCAGAAAGTAATTATGGCAGGAGGCGAGAAGGGTCCAACAGGATTTTTCCATAACAAACGGTGACGTATACTTGAGGAATAACAAAAAGTACTGCACATTCCCTCCGTAGCAGCCTATGTGTCTAAATACCTGTATGTGTTGGAGGATTGCGACTACCATTTCTCCAAAGGAAACAACTCTATTTATGCATGCATAAATGATCTCCAACCCACTGATATCTATTAATCACATTGTACTTCCGAGTGTGAGGAGGCACATCTTCTCGACTGTCGAAACATTTGTTGGTGAAAACAATGACAACTGTGGGAAAAGCGACGTGACTAGGCACGGAGTAAAAGCTACCGAATGAAAGGAGACATTCCGACATGATTAATCCGGGTGCCAAGTCAACCAGCTCGCCTTCAGCTCAGGGTGAAAACACAAAGGGCTTTCAATGTTAGAAGGCTGTCTTCCTTTATTTTATTTTTTCTGAAGTATTCATCACTAGTGAGGCAGTCAAAAAATAGCTTGCTCGTGTTGCAAATGCAAAGATGAAAGAGTGCAAAAAAAGGCACTTCGGGGAGAGAGAGAAGGCTTTCCAGGCTAATTGTGGTGGCGTCTCATACATAGTGTATCAGCACGCAGGGTGCCGTGTCTGTCGACTTTGTGCCAGCAGAAACAGTCTCCTGTGGGCAGCTGTGAGGAAATGAACTGTGTCTAAAATGAAAACAGTTTGTACCCAGCATTTCTTTTAAAAGGGACATGGCAGAAATGGCAGTACTTTTGAATGCACTTCTGTTATAAGGTGTATCTGTTCGGTATAGAGGCAAGAGTGCACAATGAATAGAGAGAAAGTCTGCCTGTTTACAGTCCATGTATGTACGGATATTTGGAGCAAGATCTCAAAGTGGACTTACTGGCTAAGTGACGCCCAATGTTGTTTTTGCTGTGTGACGTACAACGCGTGATGTATTATCTTACATAATTTCCCCCATTCCCATTCTGGAAAACCATAAAAAAATTAATGAACCCTCAGAAATGGTTGCTCTCCAGACTATAAATTCCATTTTTAATTATCATGACGCATTCAGGCAGAAAGATTCCCAGGGCCTTCATGCAGCTGAACTGCACAAGATATGAAATCGGTTCCTGGAAGAAGAGATAGCAAAGGTGAATATGTGCAATTATCGGCAAAAAACACAGGAAATGCTGTTGCTCTCACTGTGTCTCACCGTGTGCATCAATTATGACTTTTAGGAGTTTTACAAGTTTTGGTTTATAGCCATGTCCAAGGCATTGAAATAAATGAAAACGTTATTTGATTTGTGGACTGAATGAATAAATTGGCACATTCCCCACAAAAAGAAATTGCTCTATTATCATGCAGTTGTATCTCTTTTTTTTTGCGTTTTGTCTTCTCTTGTCTCAGCAATGATTAAGAGAGTTAGCTCTCTGTAAACAACATGCAGACTGTTTCACCTGCAGCTGCTGTGCTTTGCAGATAATTGTGAGCAATCTCCTTTGTACAAAGGAAGCAAGTCTCTCCTGTTTTGACAGTTTGTGCTCCATATCATACTCCACTCTAACATGACTGAACCTGACAAGGCCATGTGACTGTATTGTTCCCGAAGTGCACATACTCGTCTCCACTCTGGCTTTCCGATCAGTGCAGCACATTTTGTATAGAGGCAGACGGTAGTTTTTCTATATATGATCATGTAAGTGCTACACAAATCATTAGGCTTTATTCTCCTGGCCTGATTCTCAGCACAACGGCGGCTAATAGATGTTGATCTGAGTTCTGTATCTTCATGCATTTTGTCCCAGGAGACGTGCCCTGCAGGCTCACTCATTCCTACTTCTGTATGATGATTAGAGATGAGAGGGAAAAGAGATTTTTGTGAAAGACGGACCAATACATTGCATATGCTGTTCCTCGTGTGACATTTATATATGTATGTTGTAATGAGCTGGCATTATTGAAGTCCTTCATTATTCATGAAGTTATAAATCTTATAAGATTTGAATAATTTTAGTAGGCTAGAAGACATACAGAATAACACGAAGACATAGAAACTGCCACTTAAAGTTAAAGAGTGAATTCACACTTAAACATGTTATTAAGCTGAAAACTAAATTATATAAATCAGATTATTATACTGCATGCGTGAAGAAGGATCTGCACTAACTATAACCAGCAAGCAAGCAGATAAGTCTTAACAGCTTCAAAATGAATGAACAAATGGTTGAACGATATAATGAATAAACAGTGAAAATGTTAGCTAAAGGTAATGGACAAACAGTTAATATAGTTAGCTAAAGTTATGACAAATGGTTCAAATGTTCTACCAACCTGATCTCATGGGAAGGCGTATAAATAGCATATTTTAAGGACATTCCACGTGTCATGACAACGCATTTTAGCCTTTTATCGCAGTGGTGATGACAGTGGTGCCACGTCTTCAGTCTTACAATAAGAAATAATGTCATTGGTGTCAAAGGTTCACTCCGTGGCTTTGCTCTCATTGGGATGCAAGGACGATAGCTGGTTTTTAGCAAACACACTTATTTAGGTACACCTCATATGCTACTTTTCTGGCCCACTTTCCTCCATTTTGTAGATATATTTGTCGAGGTGAAAACTGGGCCAGAACCTTCCCATGAGCCTCCACGTGTAGACGGGAATTAGATTTATTACCCAGAATGCCCCACAAGGGAACACTGTCCCCTGCCCTGTCTAGGCAGAATCAATGAAACATGGAGGGGAGAGGAGAGGAGAGGAAAAGAGCAAGACGAAGAGGAGAGGTAACAGCTATTTGGATCTACAGCGCACCCAGGAGAGTAAAGTAAAAAAAAAAAATGCAGCGAAAAAGAGAAGGGGGGCGAGAGTGCAGAAGGTCCACAAGTTATTTTAGATGTATAGCTACATGAAGTACAGATGAGCTCTACATGCATGCAGGAGCTGTCATACCACTTGTTTTCAGCCTTTTAAGTCCTGAACATGAAGTGACTCCCACTCACAAGTTAACAGTGGTTAACAGTTTGACCAAAGATAGACAGTTTTATTTAAAGCTGCTTTTGACAGTATTTTTACATCAACAACACATGATGACTCCACAACAAGGGAATTAAAGCCAGACTCTGCAGCTCCCATCAGCTATCATTGTTTTCTGGTGCAAAAGTGTCACTCTCACTGCTTTCACAGCGTTGTCTTTGGCCGCAGAACGCAACTGTTTCCAGTGAAAAAGCACTACCTGCTCAGCACCAAATGGAAGACAGAGTGGAGCATTTTGTGGCTACATAGCCGTATGTTTCACTCAGGAGATGGTGTGGAAAAAAAACAGATCTAAAAGGAGTCTTAGTTTATTATCCATCCTCTCATCCATCAGTCATTGATAATCTATCAGCAGACTCCACGGTGTAAGCTACTGAACTAGCCCCTCTGGAAGTGTGGAACAAAAGCAATTTGCATTCAGGCACCAACAGGTGCATCTTTTGTGCGATAACATACGTCTATAAATACATCAAGATAGACCGAAAGAGTGTAGAATGAGGAGTCTTTTTACAAATATATTTTTTAACATCCAAGTGTAGTAATGTGAAGTTGATGCACGCTTGAGGAAAAAGTAAATGACAAAAAACAGGATGTATGAATAGTCGAATGTCTTCATCTGTGCTTCTGTAAAACATGGCACCATACAGCAGTTGTGGAAGTTGTACTCAGAGTAAAAGTAGCTGTTCCAGAAACACTGTCACAAGTAAAAGCCCTTCATTAAAGATTTTACTTCAAGGCAGAATGAGCAGGATTTGTCGCTTGCGGTTTGTAAACATAACATTCAAATTGTATTATTACTGTACATGTGTATATATATATACATATATATATATATATATTCAATCATATGAAAGGAATGGAGTAAGAGGTACAATATTTGTCTGAAATGTAGTGGAGTTGAAGTGTAAGTACTTGTACTTGGATAAGTATATTTTAAAAGTTATCTTTTAAAATTGCAGGTATTGCCATCTTGTCCCAAATGATATGTCAACATATCCATAATAATACCCTCATAAAGTCGAACACAGCTCGTCTCAATGTGACGTCCAGCCATCGTTGACACAACTCATTGACAGCGTCTCAAAAAACGGTGACAGCAGCTCCTGGCTCCTCTGTTTGTTCCTGCCGTCTCTGATCAGACTCATTCAATAACCACTCAAAGTCCCCACGAGCGGCTGCACAATGCAGCGGTAAACAGATGGTTAGCGCCTGTTTGTGTACATACGGCACATATGTGGGTCAGGTACACCACGGTCGCTGGTTGCCATGGGAACTGGGCACCAAACATGACTGCAATCTCTCGGAGAAATCGACTTGTGGCCAAGCTCCTGCTCTCGCACCTCTCATCCCCTCTCAGCAGTTAACCCGTGCGGATTATGTGAGAATATTCAGTGGGGGAAATTATCATCGTCAAAACAAGCTGGGACTGAGCCGGCCAGGGCTTTCTCTGCTGCTGACGAGAAGGGAGAAGAAGCATCACTTTAGATCAATAATCCAACACAGATCTGGTCAGCCAGAAGCACATTGGTGTTGCCTTTGCTGCCATTAACCTAAATGTACAGTACAAGATCCTAATCCCACACTTTGACCTGGATTATCATCTCCACCTCACACTTGGCGCCTGTCTCGGATCTGCCTGTGCATGACCTTGGGGATTCACAGTGAACACAAAGGGATTCTCCCTGCCTGTCTCTGCCTGTCTCCCTCCATCACACACACACACACACACACACACACACACACACACACACACAAGCATGCGCTCTGTATGGCGAGCGCACGTGATTGGATTCAGTGAGCTGGTGATGCATGTTGAATGCTGATGAGGTTCTCTGGGTTCTTTCTTGAGGAAAAAAAAAAAAAAAGGAGAAGCGGTAGAAAGCTTCCTCTGTGCCTGCAAGACAGAGAGGAAGGAGAGGGGGGAGAGAGGGGGGAGGGGGGGAGATAAAACAGACCTACCACAATATTCATCAACGTCAGACCCTCACCTCCTGGTTAGACCATGCACGTGCGTCCAATCACATATCGACACACACATAGGTGGAAATACCTCTACACACTCACATGTTACTGTCTGTGATGCACTGCTGCCCTTTCTCATAATTCACTGTCATTATGTCTTTGAGAACTGTAGTGTACGAACACTCCTGTTAACATGGCCTCCCTCTCCACTGCATTGTCCCATGCTTTCCTGCGGTGGATATGTACACAAACCTGCTTTGTCCCCGCAGTGTCCCAGTTTTTTTTCTTTTTTTAATGTCTGTTCAGGCTAATGAGGTGAACAATTAGCTTGAGGCACACCAGGGAAGCTTTTAGGGTCAGCAGCATGCAAGGTCATTTTTGGTGTGTGATAGCTGCAGATAGGGGATTGCGTATTTATATACAGGATGAAGAAAAGATCATACCAGGCTATTGATGACATCAGTTGTTAAGCCAGGTTACTGAGGCCCGTTTTTTGCAAAGCAGCAAGTTGGCGGCAAGTCTGGTTATAATCATTACTTCTCTTATTGTCAACGATCCAACAAAAACAAACAATTAATTGATCCTTCCAAGTATTTCCCGTGTAGTAAAGCCTGATTTTGCTTATTGTTCTGTGCCATAGAGCTCCATTGCTGTCTAAAACTATTAAAAACACATCAATGAGTCACATCATTGCACTGGGTGATAACTTCCTTCATAGCAATGAACATGGACTCTGTTTATAGTCAGTCCCACAAGCCTGCTGCCGCTGTAAATACCCAAACACTAAACGCGTATTACATCGCTTCTGAAAATAGTCCCCAGAAAACAGAACAAAACTACTTGGTTAGGTTTGCCTCCCTTAAATGTTAGCTATTCACTAACTGGCTTGACATTTAATAGGACAAAGGTTTTAAAAAAACACTCCAGGGGAAACCCCTAAAGGAAATGTGTTATTGTTCAAATATTAAAGCCTCAAAAATAGAGTCACAATGTCAACAATGCTTTGTAATCTGTATTTGTAGTGGATACAATTTCCCCTCAGGTTAATCAAACCGCATCCAAGCAGAGCTTCATGCTTCAGTGTGAATGGAACTCTTCAAAATATTGCCCAACTGCAGTGTAATAGATTTCAGAGTGTATGTGGTCTTCCATTCTGTGGGTATTCCGCTCCAGTATTTGATCCGTCTAGAAGTTAGTCCCATACTCCCGGTGGGTGTAAATATCCTCCCAAGCCTGCTACTGCTGCTCCTGAAATCCATCTGATGATTGAGTCAGGAATGATGCCGGCTGTCTGCACCTCTAACAACATGACTCAACACTCACATTAGTCTGAGATGAAACGTGCACCCTGCTGTTTTTATTTTGCACCGCTGGTGATATTCCTCCATCGGATGTATTACACTGAATTGGCAAAATAAAGCTTTGTCACTGTTGAGTAATTGTCTGTCAGCTGAGATTTATTCAATTCCCATTCTCCTCAGTTACCCAGAAGTATTAAATGGAACCCCAATTGACTTTATAATGATTCTGTTGGACAGATGAGCCTGTATTAAATCTTTAAATGTATTAGGTTGATCTCCATGTTACACTGAGCATAGCATCTTTCCACATTATCTGCATCTAAGTAGTGAGTCATCAAAACAAACCAGCCAGATGAATTAGATGTACCTTGTCAACGAGGTTGTTGACTCTTGAAAAGCTGAGCGGTGTTATGACAGAAGTTCAATTGAAGTGTTCAAATACCTGCTCGCACTGCAGCGGCAACTTCATGCACACACCAACAAAATGTGAACATCATTAACATTTCAACTGACCTTTTCTCTGTGTCAAAACACACCCAGCTATGTCAAGTAGCACCTTGAACGTCAAAGAAAGACCTTTATGTACAAGCAGAGTCCCCTGTAAACAGTGTCACCACACAGGGAACCTCACTTATTAGAGGCATGTCTGCTTATTTTGTCCTGCTGGAGGTTTAATTTTGTCCACAAGCCCACAGTACCTCAGATAAAAAAACACCGCCGTGCTTATAGAGCCATCTTGTGGCGTTTAGAGGTATTAAAGTCATTCACACAACAGTTCATAAAAGGTTGCATTACAAAGGCTTGAAAACAAGAAGAAGAAGCTTGGGCTGTTTTTCAAGCATACAAATTCTGATACATTTCTAATTTGTGATGCGCCTCACTTTCCACTTCCTTTTAGCAAGCAGATACTGTAGGTTTGTGATGTGTCTTTTTCTGACACTTTTTCTGACACTTTTTCTGACACTTAGACATATTGTTTTTCTCACCTCTTCTCACTTCCTGAATATTGTGTAGCCTAGAGGGCTAATCTTAAGTGCAGATCATCAATACGTGAGGCTCAGTGGGAAAATATGTGTTGGTTTTGTGCTTGTATTCTTCTGAGACATCCACCTTCAGGCAATCTGTAGAAAGTCACAGCGAAAACATGTGCGATCTTATCTTTAATATGAGAAGCATGTGCTAACCGTTGACGTACTAGAAAGCTTGTGCATTCACAGGATGGTCCACGGACAATATTTTCAGTTCCTTTTATGTGGCTGCTCACATCACCCCTTTTGAACTCTGTCTGTTACTGTATACTATTTGAATATATATAGTATATCTGAATATTGATCATAAACAATTCACCACTGAAAATATACTTAAATCAATTTATCTCCCAGCTGCACCCGGGCAATAATATTTGCTTGTTGCTTGATAAGTAGGTGAATATAAATATACTTACATTATTCTCTGTATAATTAATTCTCAATGTTATATTAGTGATTTCATTGCGAATAACAGAGATGAATAATGAAAAATATGTTTGTCAAAGTTTTCTTCATAACTCTGTTTAAAATCATGTGTATGTTAATTTCAAGAAAATAAAAGTAAATGCAACAAAACAATTTATGTTCCTCAAAAACCTCAATTGTTGCTTTATTAAAGAAAACTGGAAGATCTGACTTTTTGCACGTTCAACATAATGTAGACCTAGAAACAGATTGCACAGAATGTGGAAATAAAACTTTTTCTCATTGACTGCAGAACAACATCCTCAGAAATCCACTTTGGTGTGGTCAATTTTAGTACTGTATTTAGGTGCAGTTTTGAGGTATTTGTACTTTATTTGAATATTTACATTTCATGCTACTTCGACTCCACAACATTTCAGAGGGAAATATTGCCAACTATACTCCACTACACTTATTTGACAGCTGCAGTTACTGTTCAAATTAAGACTGTACATTAAAAACAACATAAATCGTAAAATATCGGTTAAAGATCAAACCATGGCTGGTCTCATATCTCAGATGTCCTTGACTTGTTGATGTGACTTTTTAAACTTTCCCGATGGTTTCATTCAAATGACGATTTGAATCCCATAGAAATCAAACTATCTATTATTTCACTAAAAATCAAAGATTAGACAAACAATTTGATTAGACTATTTCTAGAGGCCCAATATAAAGATAATTCTGTACTTTTACTTTGGTAAGATTTAAAATTGTACCTGCAATATAGTACTTTTACATTGTAGTATTGGTACTTTTACTAAAGTAAATGATCTGACTTCCACCCCTGGAGGAATGAGTCTAATAAAAAGTCTCACATGGTCTCACAGGTTTGTTCATGTGTAGTGTCGTAACATATTGAAACATTTGTTTCACATTCTTCTAATTCTCAAGGGGAAGTAAATTAAATCGAGTTAGTCAATTGATATGTAATTTAGATAACCGCTAAACTAACATGACCATAATCAAAAACCATTATCATTTTATCAAGAAGTGCTGCTTCAGGATCTACACTGATAATGAACCCACTATGACATCCTTATAATAATAATCTCATAGAAACGTACA
Organism: Anarhichas minor; assembly: GCF_050575085.1. Lineage (NCBI taxonomy): Eukaryota > Metazoa > Chordata > Actinopteri > Perciformes > Anarhichadidae > Anarhichas > Anarhichas minor. Next base: position 10,973,944 of record NW_027466463.1, on the reverse strand, counting down.
GTGCTCTGGGTGAATCTCTAATGATAACAGATATTGATAATGTTTTTATGATATTCCAGGGACTTAGTTTTGCTCTAAAACGTTGCATAAAATACAGGAGCATGAGGTCAGTTTACAGTTACTGTAAACATGCTCTATATTTTGAACATGTAGTGAACCCAACTGTCTTTTTTAGGTGATAATTTGAGGTTCATTTATCTGTATAGAGTAGCCGTATACTTTATTCAATATGATCTATTTCCCGTGTCTTGTCATGGAAATATCCTCATTTGTGTTCTGTAAAAACTGATGTTTTTAAGTGTGACATACATAAAGTTTCCTCTTCTTATCTTTCGTCTTCTTCTTCTGTTATCTTTACGTACAGTATACAAGTAGAGGTACCTGGTAAAATACAAAGCCAGAATCTGATATAATATACAGTTTACAGGCAGTGAAAGATATATTTTTTTAATAACTCAAAAATCATAGTTGTGTGGTGAAAAGCCGCAGCAACATAAGTTATAACTTGATAATGAGACGTCAACCATTAAAGTGTTACCACTGAACCCGCTGTCCCCTAAATTGACAAAGTGGGGTCCGGGGCCCCCTTCAGGTCTTTTACGAGGCTTCTTGGGATGAACTCGAGGCCGCCGTCCCCCTTTTTTTTGGCTCTAAAAAACAGCAATTACACCGTGGGTAGTTTTTTTGTATAGCGGCAACATCCACCGAGGGGTTACACTTTGCCCGATTTTTTCTTCGTTTCGCCGGGTTTTCCAGTGTTGCATCGTCAGCTGTGGATGGCTGAATGGTGTGTGAGCCGTGGAGAAAAGAAGAGAGAGAGAAAAAAAAAAAGAGAGAGAGCGCTTCCCCTGGCAGGCATCTTCCCCCTCAGTCAGTCTGACCGCCCACAGTCCGGGGGGAGAAAGTGCTGCTTTGTGAATGAAGGGAGCGGCGGAGGGCAGAAAACTAACTTTAACCAAAATTATTTCACCATTCAACCGGAGGCGCCTTCGACGGTGCGACACGCGGACCGAGACAATACAGTAAGTCACGACGCCTTTTTTTTTTTTTTTTTTTTTGCGGACCTTGTGTGGCATTGATAGAAAGCAGATTGACAGGCTATTTTTTTTTTTTTTTTCTTTTTTTTTTTTTTCGACGCAAAGATGCATGCATAGCAGCCCAACCGTGACTGGAATAACTGTGGTGAGATGGGAGATCATTTCAGCGCAGAATTGAACTCCACAGACGTCGTTTTTTAAGACGTCTGTTTTTGTTTTGTTTGTCCCAACCTGGTTTCCCCAGAGAGTGACTGTCGGGCAAAACCAATGTAGCTTCTTAAAGACACTTTGGAGTGATTTCGGGATGAAATGGGATCGGTGTGTTTGTAACTTACTCCCGAGAAATGACACCGATCCGATTCGTGTTTTTTAGACGATCTGGCCCGTTTTTGTCACTTGATCCTATTTATTCACACAGCTTTAAAAAAAAAACATTCAACAGTTTCATGCAAAGTTTCCGTCTGCTTGCCAGCGTATTTCGCAACATTACATGACTCATGCCGGAGACGTGCACTCCCAATGTCACCATGAAAGAAAAAATAGACTCATAGAAGACTCATTCATGATATTAGGAGGTTTCTCCTCTAGGGAGTCTGGTCTGCAAGTAGTAAACATGAGATTTGATTACAGTTCTGCGAACACGCTTCTGGTGCTCCAGTCAGTCCTTTCTCTGTGGCTCAGATTGTGTTTCACTTATGTTGTCCTGTGAATGAGATCCCAGTGTTGCTTGATTTTAATCACACTCACTCGGTTCTTTTATTTGACTGAGGAATGCCATTTTCTTCTTTTGCAGAAGCTCCGCTGTCTGGTTATATTCAGAGAAGCTGTAAATCATGGTGGTCAGTTTGGCCTGTCTCTCCCTGGTGGTGGTGGTGGTGGTGGTAGTCGGTGGTGACCCCTGCCTCATCATCAGCGAGATCAACGCCGACAACCCCAGACTGGACACCACTGAGTTTGTGGAGTTGTATCACACCAGTGGACAGCGGGCTTCGCTGGACGGCTACACCCTCGTGTTCTATAATGGAAATGGAAACATCGCCTACAAGGTGCTGGACCTCAAAGGCCACAGCACAGATGACAGGGGCTTCTTCCTGGTGGGCTCGGTGGACATGCTGCCCAAACCAGCCATCCTCCTGCCTCCCAACACGGTCCAAAACGGCCCGGACGCCATCGTGCTCTACCACTCGTCTGCCTCTCGCTACAGTGAGAAGATGAACGTCACAGCAATGGGGCTGGTGGACGCCGCCGTGTACATGACTCGCCGCACTGTGGGCGCAGAGTTCCTCGCCGAGACGCTGACGCCAGGAGAAGCGGCCTTCGTCGAGGATGAAACGGCCCTCGAGGGGGACGAGTCGATCGAGAGGTGCCTGCTGTCTGAGGACCGCTGGGGCTTTCAGGTGTCCTCGCCCTCCCCGGGTCAGAGGAACAACTGCACGCCGCCCGCCGCCCCGGCGACCAGCCCCGTCATCACTGAGCTGAAGCTGGGAGGAGGGCAGGTGGACGGGTTCGTGGAGCTAACGGAGGCTCCGGCTGCTGGTCCTCTGGTGCTGGTGGTGTTGGATGGGAGAACAGACAGGGTCAGCGTGAGCGTGGACGTGAATGTGGACACCTCCAGGAACGGGTTGATCTCTGTGACCATAGAGAAGAGCTACATGAAAGGTCAGTGTGATCTTGTTCTATCGCTCTGGATGAGTTAATCGTTTGGAAAAGATACGTATCAGCTTCAATTCGTTTTGTTAAATCTTCATTCATTCACTCACTTTCGTTTGGTTGTAAATTCTTTGTTCCTGTTATGATTTCTTCCCAGGAGATGAGTCGGGGGCAGTGGCCGTGTACAGTGGCAGAGCCTCAGATTTCCCCGTGGGCAGTCCACTGAGCCAGATACAGCCTCTAGATGCATTTGTGTTTGCTGGACCTGGAAACAAGCCTAGTGCCAACCTCTCAGAGACTCTCATCCCGGGCAGAGAGCCCTACCAACTCAGCAACAGGCAAGACACTACGATAGTTTCCCCCTCTCCTTTAATTTCAAAAGTACCCCGCCACCATTTGGATGCAGTACATACAAGAGATGGAAAGAATCGGTGCTAGTTTGGTGGAGCTCATGAGCTATTTTGAAGACGTGTTAGTGACATTCAGTGGTTATTTTTGAGGCTAAAGTTTCAATGTTGTGAAACTGTGTTTTACTTGGAAAGGGTCAGCTTGTGACCGCTGTTCCTCTTTGTTAATGATTTTTTTTTTTTTTTTCTTTTTTACTGTTAAGCATGTGTCATCACCGGAGCAGTACTCACACGTAGGCTCTAAATCACACTGAGTCAAAGTAACCCAAATAGATTTTGACATGACGCTCAAATTTGAGCAGCAAGTTTAATTCACACCTCACTGATGTACAGCCACTCGAGCGACTTCGTGAGGCTGTACTGAAGCGCAATGGTGTTTTGGGTAAAGTTCAAACATTTGCATGCTCACAATTACAATGCAAACATGCTGAAGATTTAGCAGGTGTGTTGTTGACCACCGCCTTAGTTTTAGCGTGTTTAGCTAACATTTGCCAATTAGCCGCTAACACAAAGTACAGCTGAGGCTGCAGGTTTTTTTTTTGTCATAAATCAAAATATTAGTCAAATAAAAATGTTGGCCCTGATGATGGTGCTGGAGGAAGATCACCAAAGTTATTAAAGTTCATCCTGAGGGGGAGATCCATGTAATAGTCGTGAAGACATTTACTACAACGTAAAATGTCAACCTACTGGTGGCGCTGGATGACAAGTCAGGGGATCCACTGAAGGCAGTAGGATTCATCCTCTGGGAACCATGAGTGTCATGGCAATTCATCCAACAGCTGTTGAGACATTTCAGTCTGTGTTGCAACAACTGACTGACCGACAGAGAAATGTAGCATTACAATTGTGTTTTGTATTTCAAGACTATATTATTGGATAGCATAATGATGTGCTTTTATTTACCCACTGCAAAACATATGAATGTTTCATACAACACAAACCAATTTAAATATTATAACCCTGCGAAATAAGGCTGAACTCATAAGGGTTGTTTTATTTTGTCAGTTTGAGAGAGGGAGGCTTCTATCTGAGTCGCTGTGGTGTGGCCACCTGGGCCAGAGATCCTGGGGTCTTCTGGGAGGCCCCGCAAACTCCTGCACAGCCCAACCAGTGCCCCTGGCCTAAGATCTGCCCGCACAGTAATGGTAAGTGTTTGAGTTCGCTTCATGAATTTGTATTAGACGCTTAACGTTATCGAGAGCTGAGTGTTGTTTGACGCAGCTTATGGGATTTAGTCAAAGAAAAAGGGGTTTCAACTGTTTCTGCAGTTTACATGCAGTAAGGAAGGGAATAATAGGTAACGCGTGTCTGATTGACAGGCGGTAGAAAGATGGAATAGATAGAAGCCAAACATGGATACTTTCAACTGGATTATTTTTGAGGAACCAGGGAGTAAATCTCAGAAAGAGATACGCAGACAGTGTGCTGACCTGTGAAGGGAGGAGAAGTTACAGATTCTATCCTTCACCAACTGAGGAACAAAGCTTCATCAATGTGGACACGTATTGCAAAATGGCAACTGAAAGTTGGTGGGGGACGCTGCTCCAAGGAGGAACTGGCATAAGAAGAAATGAAAGATGAGGTATCGGGTGCACAGAGGAAAGCCTGTGTTTCATGTGGACTCCAACAGATGATGAGCTAAATGTGTGATGGAATATTATAAGGATCAGCTGGATTTGTCAAAATTTGACAGTGAAAAATAAGTCACATAAAATACAAAAGTAAGACTAAATGGACGTCGTGGTGAGATTGTTTTCTCGACTACTCTTTCGAGGTCAGGAAAGATCTTTGAGCCTCAATATCCTTATCATTTGGAGAGATTAAAATCTTTATTTATTACAATATTAAGCATGATGTGTGAGCCCTGCCCTGGGTTACACCCAGGTCAGATCTCCAGGTTAAGCAAACTTAATTTGGAATAGAAAACGAAAAGGCTTTTCGTTCATCTTTAACCAGCAGTACCTCAGTCAGAGACACATTAAGGGAATCCAATGTTGTGGGAAAGACTTTGCTCTCTGAAGGATCTCTTATTGAGTCCTCAGCAAGTCAACAGTATCAATCCTTTAGTCGCATAAGCAGGAGGCTGGGGAGGCGGAGGGCGATGCAGCAGGAAGCGGTGCTGGTATGAGGGAATCAGCAGAGGACAATGATGAATGAACTGTCTGTCACTTTAGTTGAGTCAATGCTTTCTGCTGAATGTGTCGACAGATTATTGTTTCGTTAGTATAAAAGCAGTGTCTTCCTAACAAATCTGTGATAAAGTACCAATCCTACTGTAAAGTGATGTGTTGGCTTACTGCATGCAACACAAACAATCAGTGTATTTCTATTTAACTTCAGACCAAAAGCTTCTTTCTATGATAAATGATGAAATAAAGGCACATCAGGTTACAACTAGTATATATAAACAAGACAGTCATAGTCTTTAATCCCATCATAACTAATGAATATGAACAAGTTAATAAAAAATACTATAACTCATAGCTAACAATGGACAACATATTCAAGTTCATATTTCTATAATATTATATATCTATATATTGTATGCAATACTGCCATCTATTGCCATTATTAGGTACTGTGTTAAAGCTGTACTAACCATGAAATGAATGGAAAAATAAATTATAATATAATATAATAATCTTCAAATGCATTATAAACAAAGCAGACAGACTTCAATGTAGTTGTCTCATTCTTCTGTATCCCTCCTCATATGTCTTGCAACAGTGCTCTGAAGTGCACTCATCCCTTATGGAAACTTCAAAAGTGTTTGTAACCATCTCCATTATCTCAACAAATCCCAGTGGATACAAAGTATCTGCCACAGGATTGTGGTTTTAGATACACTTATTGCCAATGAGAATACTCTCATATCTGTCTGTTAAATATGAAGCTACAGCCAGCAGCCACTTAGCTTAGCACAAAGACTGGAAGCACTTGGCCTGATACTGTCCACCGGTAACTAAATATACCATCTACTGTTCCCTATCAGCATCTATGAAGCTCTTTAGTCATGTCCTATGTTGTTTGTTAAATCTAAACAAAAATCAAAGTGAAGTAAAGTAAACCTATTCCTTTAACAGCAGCCAATTGATAGCTTCCTGTTATGCTTTAGCGATTCCAGGAGGTACAGATTCACCATCTCACCTCCCACCCTGGGGGAACAGTGACTTCCTGATCAATGAGCTGAACACTGATACACCTGGCGCAGCTGAGGACGGCGAGTACATCGAACTTTGGCACCCATCAGGACGCCGGGTCTCCCTGCAGGGCATCTGGATACTGCTGTTCAGTGCACACAACAACAGACCCTACAGGGAGATCGCCATGAGTGGACACTTCACCACATCTAAGGGCTACTTTCTGCTGGGCAGCGACAGGTTGGTGCCAGCTCCGTCAATCCGCCTGCCTCCTAATACCATCCAGAACGGACCAGATGCTGTGGCACTCTATCGCAGCCCGTTTGGTCAACCGTCGGCGACCCAAAGGGGGATCCCCACCAAAGGCCTGCTGGATGCTGTGGTGTACCGGCAGAGAGGATCCGACAGGGAGGCGCAGGAGCTGAGTAAAGCTCTGACCCCAGGACAGCTGCCTCTGCTGGAGGATCCAGATGTTCTGCCTGGTGATGAGGCCCTCAGCCGCTGTAGAGGCCTTTACCCCTATGACCTGTCTGCTTTTTCAGTAAGTACGAAGTGTGAAGGTTTCAAAGGGCATCCTGAAAGTAGAGAATCTTTTTTTACAAAGTGGTAGAAACACAACATTGTGGATAACAAAGAAGACAAATGCTCATTAAAACCTTCATTTCTAATGAATACAAATAGCAGTGATTAAAGGAAATAGGTTGCCATTTTGGGAAATTTATTTCTTGCCGAGAGTTAAATTACAATATCGATACCACCCTCATATCTGTGCACTAGATATGAAGCTACACCCTGTTAGCTTAGCTCAGCACAAAGGCTGGCAACAGAGGGTAACAACCAGACGGCCACCTCCGGTTCTGAATAGTAAAGCCAAGGTGTAAGTGCCTTAAACCTGCATTCCCTCCACTGGCCAGCTGGGGGCGAAACCTCTGGTTACAAAAAGAAGTCTAATTGTATAGAAGTCTATGAGAAAATGACCCTACTTCTCACTTGATTTATCACCTCAGTAAACATTGTGCACATGAGATTATTGTCTCAATCGCTAGGTTTAAGTCTTCAATACAGCATGATGTTCATTTGGTAAATGATGTTCCCATTTATAGTAAAATAGACCATAAAGCAGGGTATGCTTTAGGGCGTGGCTACATTGTGATTGACGGGTGGCTACCACTACTAGAGCCGTATACGTTGTCCCTACGTCACTCCTCCACAAAAGCCAAGTGGTGTCGGACAAAGAGACAAAGTCAACGTATCAAAACTATGTGCAGTTTTTGGTAACAGCAAGCCTGGCTCGGTTCACAGGTCACAAAATCCCCTTAGCAGCACCTCATGGGCCGGACTGTTTCTCCACCAAGTGCAGTAATTTCCCGGAGTCTTGTTGAGACTCCAGGAAGTTGCTGTGCGTATTTCCCAAACTGTTGAACTCGTCCTTTAAATATTTGTCTTTTTTTTGTAGTCTTAAAAGCAGAAGCTAAAAAAAACGTGTTTCCTCCTATTTGAATTGATGCAGATGAATCCTTATTGGATATATTGCAACCGAATCATAAATGTCTGAAATGCATCAATCAGGTGGCTCCACCCACACCTCTGAGGGAGAACATCTGCCCCCGCCCCCCTCCAGCTCCTGAGGGTGTGGTCATCAGTGAGGTGGCTAGTGGCCACTGGACCAATCACAGCCAGCAGAGGTCCTTTGTGGAGCTGCACGGCCCCCCCATGACAGACCTGCGGGGCCTGGTGCTCACCGTGTTTGACCAGGAGTACAGTGGGACCGTCATTGCCCTTCCTTTAACCGGATCTGTTGACCAAGATGGATTTTACATCGTTGGAAATGTCACTGGAGCAGGTGAGGACAGGAGGAGACCTTGTTGTTCAGGGATTGAACCCTTTTAGGAAGACAAAACTAAGAAAACTTCATTCCTTCAACCTCATTCTTAATGACTCTCCCTCTCTCTCTCTCTCTCTCTCTCTCTCTCTCTCTCTGTCCTTTCCCCTCTACTTTTTCTTGTGTTGTACCCATTCTCACTATACTGCTTCACCTCCTCTCTCTCCGGCATAGATCAGACTTTCCTGGAGGGCTCCGCGGTGCCGGTACGAGGAGCAGTAGTCCTGTGCTATGACCTGTTCAGTGTCTGTAGAGCTGGCACTGCTCTGACAAATTCCAGCCTCAGAGATGTGCTGGTGTTCAGTGAAAACCAGCAGCTGCTCTCCTCTCTGTCCACCACCAGAGGGAGACAAGTCATTCCAGCTGCCAGGTAAACGCAGAAGAACAGCGCGAATAACTGACAACTTTTACATGTTTGAACTTTTACACTCATTTTAAGTCTTAAGCCCAATTAAGGCTATAACCAGCCTGCTGAAAATGTCATATAGAAGCCTTCATCTTAATTGAGTTGAGGCCAACGAAGGAAAGACTTTGGTTCCTACTCAGTTTTGTTTTTTTGAATCACAGCTGGTTCTCTTTTAACAAGGAAAGATTACCATGGCAGCTAATCCGGCACCGTTAACCAGGGCAGGTAAAACTGTCAAGACGAATAAATCAAAACAGCCCGCCTACGAACCACTCAATATTCTGACATATCACATGTTTAAACACCTTAATTCACTTCACCATCTATAATTATTCCTTACATTTGAGATCTAAGAAAACTTTTAACCAGAATGAACATAATTAAATCAGCATGAAGCCGTGTCGGGGGGAAAGAAAGGAGAAACCCTTTTTAGAGTTTTGTTCCAGGTGGAAAATCTTTGAGGTAATCGGTCACAATCAACTATATATGAAGGTGTAGGGGGGGGGCCACCTCTGCTTACCACCGACCACCTCTGCTTACCGACCACCTCTGCCGACCACCTCTGCTTACCGACCACCTCTGCTTACCAATTTTCTGGGGAGAGCTCTTGATTCCCGACTGTGATTGTGTTGGTGTTAGCTATTTACAGCAGCGCTCATATTCCATCACTGCAGCTCAGGAGAACACGAGGCGGCTTTGCCAACAGACGGTGTTGTCATGGAGACAATGAGATGATGTAGTGAATCCAGGGACATGAGGCCGATTATCCAGGTTCACCAAAATTAGGCCAAATGGTGCATTCATGTAAAGTTTAAACATCGCTTAGTGCATTTGAGTGGTAAGCATTTCTGTGTATTAAAAGAATCTATGTAAATGTTGCAAAATATATTATTACCTTAAACTACTGCCTGCAAACCAACATCTGTTTTGCTTCATGTCATTCTAGACTTATGATCCCTATGACAGCTGTACGTATATGTTCGTATTCATACATGTATTGCATGTGCAGGTCAGTGGAAGATGGTCCTGTTTCCCTGAGCCGGTGTTCATGCTGCGAGGTGAGGAGCCCCTCCTCCTGGACAAGCTCCTCCCCCACACCTCACGGCACCAACCTCTGTCCGAGCTCCGCCTTCTCCAGTCACATTGACCTTTGCCTCGGACCGCTGTCCAGTGACTGGCAGGAGCAGTCGGCAGGTGAGGCGTCATAACTTTTTTTTTTACACATTCATATACTTAACATGAATACAACCATTGTTTACACAAATACAGCAATGAGGTATGTCCTGGTGCCTTGTTGCTGCGGCATCCCTTGTTCGATCCCAGCTGGGGATTCTTTGCATGTCATGACCCTCTCAACAACAACAAGCTACTGGTCACAGTAAATATGCCTTTTATAAAAGCTGACATCCTTCTTCCCTGTATTTCCCAGACTGCAGTGGTCTAATCCAGGGCAAGAAGGTCGCGGAGGTGGCTGATTATCTGGAGCAGAGGTGTCACTGTGGCATCTCTGCTTTGTATCTCCAAGGTGAGGCACCTTCACTCAGTATAAATAGGCTGATTTCTACAAAGCAAACGACTCGTATGTTCAGTGAATCGTAAAGAAAAGCTAATAGACCGCTGACACTCTGTGGGAGAACTGGATGTTACTGTTACCATGGAGTTGTAAAGTAGGGATAATTTAGCTGTCATGTTGAAGGAGGGCACCGTCGTAGATTCTGAGTGTAGTGTGGTAAGTAATTCTCACAGAGGTGTGACTATTTCCTTGCACATCCTGCATCCCTCATGTACACTAACTAACTGTCATAAATTGTGCCCTTCAGATGCAGACGCCCGTCCTGTTTCCCATTTACAGAATCTACCAAGCTAAAGCGTGACCCGAACATGGTCATATGTAGATAATGAAACATTTGTCCGTCTCTCAAGGAGCCAACTTTTCCTGTGTGTCTGGGTGGCTCCGAGTGTGGGGGAACATCCAGGCGCTGTCGGACCATCAGAAGGCCCTCATCATCCAGACATCGCACATGAAGCCCTCATCTGCACAGGGAGACGTCTGCTCTGCTCCATCCACAGACCGTTACACAAGCACAGGTTAGCGTAAAACAAAAGCCGGCAGCAGAGTATACGCTTAAGACGCGTCACAGCTCATCATCATCACTTCAAAAAGAAAACAGAAGCTAATCCGCTAACTCAACCGAGTAATAGTCTGCTGTACAAATCCAGATGGTTTAACCTCTGGTATGGTCCTTAGGGTCTAAGCATGGCAGCCAATCCTTGGTGGTGATCTCATAAATTGTAGATTTCATATATAATGAAATCTGTGACGAAATCTGCGTGAAGCCGTCCGTGAGCTTGTCGAATCTAAAGGGAACAAAATCTGTTGCTGCTTTAAAGTTTCATCAGGATGTTTTAATGTATTAACCTGTACAGAAAGTGTAACTGAGTGTTTATTTGACTCTCTCCTAGCGTCTGCCCTGGGGTTACAGATCGGGCTCATAGTGGCAGTGCTCCTGCTGCTCGGACTGGGAGCTGCTCTCTTCACGTATTTCTACAGGAGGAGGTGAGAACTCCTCTTATGTTATTCTCCTCGTCTCTCTCTCTCTCTCTGGCCTGCTGGATGTGCATACTGATCACAGATATTTCTAAGTGCCTCTTTACATCATGTCAACAGCATTTCATTTCTATATTCTTTGCTAGTTTGCTGGGAATCATCGCACCGCCAGATCATCAACATAATCGTTTGACTTGTGGTGCCTCTTTCAATTACACAGTGATTGAGTGCGAATAGCATATTTGAAAATAACTGTGTGTAATTGAGAGTCTATATTGCTCATTTCATCTGAAGATGTGCTTCTTTAAGATTGATGTCACTCTCGTGTCTGTACGTTAAAAAATAAAACTACAGCCAACAGAGGATTATCTCAGCGTAGCATGAAGACTGAGAGCAGGAGGAAACAGCTAGTCTGTCCTATAGCAGCTCATAACCTGCAAACTAGTGAGCTTTAGAGGTGCTGGTAGGCAGATTTGTTTAAATTTAGGGGGGGGGGGGGCCAAGCTACCTGTTTCCAGCTTGATATCTAAAGAAAACACGTTGCATCACTATGAATTTGAGGTAATAAAAATCTGTGTGGCTTTAATCCATATTTGTGGCCCCATTTTCAGTTTGTAGAATAGCACATTTGAAATAGTGAAATATCAGCAGTAAATGTCAGGTTTTGGTGTCAGACTGTCGTTCAGAATTAAAGAGCAAGACCCTCTTAACTGTCTTCACATTTTTACGCCAACGTAGGAAAGTCAGTAGAGTAGCAGTAGAGTCGGGGAAATGAGAAGCTAAACCATGAAACTCCTGAGGTACTTTGAGTGACTGGAAACTAGTCGTGTCTCTGAACGAGTTAAAGCTGTGTAAAAGACTGTGTCTCTATTCTCAGGCGCCCTCTGGACTATTACACCATGGAGCTGAATGAACATGCAGAGGGACTGACCGATCTATAATCCAGGCATCTGGAAGTGCTTGTGTGCTTGGGAGGACTTCAGCAGAGAGGAGCGGGGGGGGGGGGGGGGGGGGGGGGGGGGGGTAATCAGAGGTTCATTTGACCTGTGCGTAATTGCTTGTGCCACCACAAGTGTCCTTCTGTGTGTCTTTTGGAAGATCACCGACAAAAAAGGACTGGTACTTGTCTGTTAACAGCGTGGTTGGATCCGGTGTGTGCGGCGTGTGATATTTCGTGGCACCGGTGACACTTAAAACAGGCACAAACATATTTTTCTAAAGGTGGGTGTACAACCGTTGCCTGTGAACAGTGCTGGTTACTACTTTTAAAGGAAAAGGAAGATAAAAGGAAGAATTTGTTTTTGTTAAATATTTGAGTTCTAAATGGTCATTTGTTTTTCTTGACTTGTTCATGTTACTGTGGGAAAAGCCTTTTAAATTAAAAAAGTTTAAACAACCATGTTATGCAGGAAGCTCTTATCAACTAAATGACCATCACATTCTCAGCTGGTAGCTCTTTAACCAAGATAATATTCGCCACGCTCCCATTTAGTCTTCAAGACGATCGACTTCCTGCTTTGTTCTCCTGCTACTTGCTGTAAAAGTCCATTTTAGACTGTAGTCGCTCAAAGGGCTTGATTGTCTTTTTCAATGTGAATGTCTTTAGCTAACCTGTGATGAGTGTCTGTAACCACTTTTGTATGCTGACTTAAAGCAAACTGTTTACATTTTCTTGATCGAAAGTTTGAAAAAGGAATGTGAGAGCGCAATTTCTTGAACGAAGAGTATTTGTTGTTGTTTTTTAGAAATGAGAGATTGCTTAAGAAAATCAGAACTACTTTATGTTTCACTTGTGTTTTTTTTTTTAGTGGCTCGGAAACTCTACTGTGCCTTTGTACTTGTGTGTGTGATTTGATCAGCTGATTCCTCATCTATTTGAGGGTACACCCATCTATTTGAGTACAGCCATCTCGGCTGCAGCCATAAGTGTAAATACTATGGATGTGTTGTTGGTTATTGTTGAGGGGGGGGAGCAGTTATTGCCAAACTGAAGGGATAACTTATTGTGGAAGTACAGAGATTAGTTGTGTTCAGAGCAAAACGGGAAATATTTTGATAGGTGAAGTTAGATTCATTCCGCTTTTTTGAAAAGATTCAAAAATATATAAAAAGTATGAAAATAATCATAAAATTGCCAATACAAAGTGTCATGAAATAATGTGTAAGCCTTGATATGCTCGATTTTTAATATAGTTGAAGTGCCGCCTACCTTGTAATGATGCCTTTCTCATCCGCTGTCGTGCACAGAATTTGAATTTGTTTGCTTTAATTGTCTTCGTGAGGAAACTTTCCTCCTCAGTTCTAATCTCTCAGTATTGACATGGACATGCACCTCTGTTAAGCAAAATGAACCCAATGAAATCAAATGTATTCTACAGCAACACTGCTGCTTTCATACGAGTTCTGCTACTTTGTAAAAAAGGAAAAACTAGATTTAAAACCAGCAAAGTCATGTGACTCCCCCTCCATTTTATTATGTAATGTTCATACAATGTCTTATAATGTAAACTTCTACATCTGTAGGTTTTGTGTCAAATGGTACATTTCTAAACGAAATGCTTTAATCAAAAAAGCAGAAGTAGGAAATTGCACCACAAGATTACACCATATGTAATATATTGCAAATGTGCTGACTCTTGAATAAGATTTGAGATATGTTCGCACTGAAGAAGCGGTACAATACTGAAGACAATGTGATATACTTCTGCTCAGAGCACTTGTTTATATGCACTGACAACAATCACACCAAGTGGAAAAAGAACGAGATCAGGAGCAGCAAAGTTTAAATCTCAAATCTAACACATCTGCAAGAGAATCCAGAAACTTCTAAATCTTTTTGGGGACTAAAAAGTCTGTGTACATGCAGAACATCTCAAAGAAAACATAGGAAAGAAAAGTTTGTATCATCTGCATCCCCAGGTTGTGATTTCAAAGCGTTCTTCCCGGTGTTTGCCTTCCAGTTTATTTCCCCCCCGTTTTCCTTCCAATGTCATGTAGCAGGTTTGAAATAAAATACTTCTGCAGACGTGCAATTTGTGCAGTTTCACAGTTGTTTGTCCACCTTCTCCTGTGTCCTGCTGTGTCTCGGCTTTCTGTTGGATGTGCTCCCATCAGTTAGTTATCAAATATGTAATTATTATGATCTCCAACCAATCACTTCCTGCTCCTCTCAGATACACTTACAAACTACTTCTGTATTTATTGATGTGTATAATTAGAGCGTGACATTCACCCAGCTATTCTTTGGGCTTTGTGGTACCTATTATGTATTATTTGCTTGAGATGTTTACTTCCTGCCGATAACATATAGAATCCAATATCTGCTCTTTACAGTTTTATAACAAGCAACATTGTTTATCCCCCGTCTGCAGTCGTACTTTCTGCTGCATTTGAAACCTGAAGCTCTTCATCCTTCCCTCCGGCGAGCCTTTCCACCAGTAATCATGTGTCATCTCAGCTCTCATTTGTGGTTCAGCACCAACTGCACAGTTGATTATCTGTCTAAATTTGAGGAAACCAAAAGCATGGTGAAACATTCAGGCCTTGCGTGCTGAACATAAGTATGTTTTTTCTTTCTGTCTTGTCACTGTTCAACCTGCTAACCACAACACAGGAAGGCAGATCAGATAGACAGGAAGGAGCTGCAGCATGAAACAGTATCTCCAGCAACAGTACTGACTTATGATATGACGGCTGCTGTGTATTTGTGACTCTTTTAACTCCGTTGAGCTTTCTCCAATTCACACTTGTCCTACACCTGTTTATGGACGAATGATGGCGTTACTGCATAGAACATCTGTGTGGGCAGCGTTTTACATCCTTTGACACATTCAGACAACTTCAACAAGCCCACGGTGAGTTACCAGAGCTTTGTGTACTGCACAATGAACTGCATATCTTTAACCCTCACAGCTACAGAACGATTGTTACACTGACTCCAGTCATAACTGTTAACTGTCCAGGCCAAAATGGAATTTTGAAATAGAAAAAATAAGATCTTCATGTCTTTTACTCACTTTAAGATTCAATACTGACATGCTGGCACCTCATTGACATGTTTTATTTAATTTTCTAGTATTGCTGGTTTACTTGCATCATGCAAATGATAGCCCCCTGCTACCTGTTTTTCATTGTTGCTGATGATGAGTATTGTTGTAATTATTATTAATGTTTCTGTAGTACGCCTGGCAATTTAAAGCGGTCGCAACACTCGCCCCAACCCATTTCTACAGTAACTGTAGTATGTTATTCAGTTGTAGGTTTTAAATATGTCTGTAAACTTAACAACGGAAGCTGGCACGCTGTGTCGAATACATCTGAGTATTTTAATCGGCTTCCTTTCTGAGAAGTGACGTGATCAGCAGCACACCACACAGGAAGGCGCCATTTGCCATTTCCTGTATTGTCTCAATGAAACCTCAAGCATAATTTGAATTTATGTTTGCAGTACTTTCACTGGATCTTGTGATTTGAATCATAATGATAATAACCCTTTACCTACTTATGTGGCCATTTCATATAAATAGATGCAATGTGCTTTGCAAAAGATACAAAATAAATATGAGGAAAGATACAATAGATGGTCTCAGACCAGTCAACAGCAGTTGTGCTTAGGAGTGCAGAATTAAATGTTTTTTTACATGATCTGATTAGTGCAAATAAATGTATTTGGAGCAACATTTTAATGAGACATGTAGAATAAGTTGTTTTTATTCTACATGTCCGGCTATGATAAATGGTATATTTCTGGCGATAGTTTTTTTTTAAACATATATTTCGGGCCGGCATGTTTTAGGGTTCAGAGGGTTAAGATGCGTCTTGTAAATGAATATATACTTTCAGAGTATATGCAGAATAGCCATCCATTTAGCAAAATAGATCCAAACATTATCAGTAACAGCTTTAGAACAAATTCGTATGTTGCTTTTCGACAGACATACTGAATCAGTATTGCATGACTTAATACACAATACAAGCATTAAGGATAATAGAGAATTATGTTTTTGGAAGGTATTCAGGCCTCGGTTAATTTTCTCATCTCCCTTCATCACAGCATGTCATGCCCAGTTTATGATAGTTTCACATTGTGTATGTAATGTTATTTATTTATATTTTGTAGACACAAACAGGAACGTCTGAGGGCAGAAACTGTCCGACTTTCTGATGGAGAGGAAGGCACATTATGATTCTATCATGGACCGAAGCAAACGCATCACGTGGCAGGACGACTGCTATGTGGATCTTCAGTCTGCATCCTGCTCGGCCTCTTCACAAGCAGAAACAGAGGGTACGCGTTTCCTGGACAGGTTCATCATGTACTGTTAGCTTTGGAGTGGTTCATGTCAGAAGTGTGACAGGTATTTAAAAATATACACATAGACCAGAATACAAATTAAAATGCAACTGAAAAAAACAACGGAAACAGCAACTCTAGAGGGTGGATGATAAAAGAAGGAATGTGTGGTCCTGACAGTAAGATCAGTTATTTTAACGTTATCATCCATTCTGCTGCTCTTATCATAAATATTAAGCGACGGAGGTGAGAGTATATGTTTAACTGTAGAGCAACAGGAGCTGTGATTAATTAAATATGATGGAAGGGATTTGTCCTTCATGGCTGAAGTTTGCATTGAAGTCTTCCAAAAGTTTTTTCCACCAATCGAGCATTTGATGAGTTCACTCTTTCACAGTAAGAGAGGAAGAGACCCTGGTTTCAAGATAGTCATTTATTCTTTCTTATTGAAGACGGGGACTTTGTTTCTGTCATCAGGAGGAGGATGATTATGTTGTGGTGTCGTTGTTTGGTGACACTGAGCCTTGGTGGTGATTTGAAGGCAAATGGGGAAAACTGTGGGAAAAATAAAAAGGACCAGCTTCCTCAGGCAAAAGACAAAAGACAAAAACAGCGAAGGAAGTTCAGATTGGGATATTATAGAATCAGAGGGGCGATATCAACTTTTTCAAAGACAAAATTGGAGTATGTTTTTTTATTAGCTGTTGGCTGACAAGTCTAATTTAGTCTTTGTAGATTTTTTTACGTGTCGACAAATAATTTTGATCGTTCTCAAGAATTTGTAACCACAAAATACCAAAACAAGTGGTATGGTTCTTTTTGGAAACACTAACCAAGCCTTACCTGGACATTTTCGAGTTTGCAAAGAGTGCTTTTTAATTTACCCAGAGAGGATGGGGGTGACTGGCTTTGCTCAATGTTCCAAGGAGATTTTGATGTTGGAATATTGTTGATGGCAGATACTCATGTCTCGGGTTTGTAGAGCTTTTAAATTCAAGACTGAAGTGGGAATGAATAATGTCCAGTGCTTTCTATTCTCTCTAAAATACTTTACTTCTGATATCTTTAAATGCCACCTGGATGTTTTTGAATGCATCATGGAAGACCTCTTGAAACAGAATTATGATGAGTACATTTGTATTGTTTGGTGAAGTTTGGAAAAGCTGTGTGGTGGTGTGATGTGGTCACATTTTTCTTTGGGTAATGCTTCATCATATGTTTCACAAGCACTGATGATAATTGCTGGCCCATGATAATTACTGGAAAAAAAGACTGTGGAAAAATCTTGAGCTCCTGTTACACCGTATGTTAAGTGTTTTGCCTTGAATTGCTGCAATGATTTTCTCCACGAGGCTCCCTACATGCTTGTTAAAGGTCGAATGATGAATAAATGCTGTAGGACATTTGAATGCTGTGGTATGGTAAGACAGGTAAACAAGAGGCTGTATGAGGCTTTACTGAGCTGAGTTCTAACGTTAACATGCTCACGATGACCATGCTTACCCGCTGATATTTACTAGGCTTATGTAATGTAGGCCAACTACATTTTCATTTCACCATTTTAGTTTAGCGTGTTAGCATGCAAAATCAGGAGGATTCATCGGGGATCATGAATATCTGTAACATAAAAATTGCTTCAAATGAAGAGGATGGACCTGACCTTACATACACAATTCATAGGAAAGATTAGGAAAGGAAAAAAGGAATAGACTGTTAAATCAGAAGAAAATGCAAAGTACAACTTAAAAATATATATATACCTTTGAATATTCATGGGTATATGAAGCAGGAGGTGCCAGCTTAAACCCTCAGAGTATCTTTTTTAATTATCACTAGAACATCTCAGTAATCATTTCTTACAGGTTTTATCTGCCGTCTGTTTTTGTTTTAGATCTTGACTGGATCCAAAAGCATCAAGACCAGCTGCAACGCTTCATTACGGCTTCCTTCCTGGAGAGGATGTTAGCCCACCTGAGAAAGGTGGATGTGGTGAGTTCAGCCGAGGAGACCAAGATCAAGGAAGCAGCCCGGCTGCAGGACCAGGTTAACATGCTCACAACTATTGTCGCTGGCAAGGACGCTCAAAGTTCGGATGCTCTGCGGGGCTTCATAGAGAGCTCAGATTCTCAGGTGGCCCAGCTCATCATCAACCACGGTAAGGGGCTTAAATGGAATTTGCTCTCTGTGTGTGTCTTTCTTTTAAAGATCATCATAGCCGGGATAGTGGTCTGATAAATGAATCCCCTTAACAGCTTTTTAGCCTCAAACATGATGAGTCCTGTTTAATGTAATTCCTTGGAAAGCACTTTGCACCCTCTTGGGATAAATACGCCATATGAATAAAATCCATTTCCTTGGCTAATCCGAGCCAATTTCCTTTTCTGCAGATTCCATGGTGAAGGAGCACAAAAAGGTGCTGTTACGACGATATGAGCAGTACAGAGACAGAGATTCAGTCAGCTGCCCCAAGCTGAACATCTCCTCAAGAACTTTGCTTCTGGTCGATGGACTTTCCGACATCCAGCAAAAGGAACATGACTTAATGCAGGTGGGGGCGACTCGAGGCAGGAAAAGAAATCATCTCAGACCCCTGGTGTTGACCAAACTCTTGGAGCCCCTGACACGGGTCAGTTTACCTCCCCGGGTCTCCCTCACAGTCGGGGTGGCTGGTATCGGTAAGACAACATGGGTCCGACATTTCATTAGACAGTGGAGCCAAGGAGCCATCTGCACAGACGTGAGCTTTGTCTTGCCTTTCACTTTTTGTGAGCTGAACTCACTGGAGAAAGTCTCTGCTGAGAGGCTGGTGAAAATGGCTTTTCCTCATTTAACAGATCCCAGTGTGGTCCTGAGCAGCTCCTGCCGCACACTGCTAATACTTGATGGTTTGGACGAATTCCGCTGGACTTTAAATTTCTCCGATGCAGCTCCTTGCAGCGATCCAAAGAAAGAAGTGTCCGTCGATGACCTAGTCACTAACATCATCCGGGGTAATCTGCTCCCTGACGTGGCGGTGTGGGTGACCTGCAGGCCAGGAGTGGCCTCACTCATCCCTGGAGGATTGGTTGACAGGGTGACTGAGATCCCAGGGTTCAGCCCGCAAGACATCCAGCTCTTCCTAAACCACCACTTCTCTGAAAGGGACTTTGCCAGTAAGATATGGGCGCACTTGGAGTCCCATAAGATCCTCATGGTGATGTGCTACATACCATGCATTTGCTGGATTGTAGCTGATACTCTGATGTACATCATGCAGAGTGAAACACAAGAGAGCCTTCCAAGGACTTGTACTGAGCTCTACGCTCACTTTTGTTCCATGAAGGCAGAAGTAGGTGAACCAAGAGGCAGGGAGCCCGTGAAAATTGAGCAGCTTCATGGGAGCAATCGTAAACTGCTGGGGAACCTTGGACGACTGGCGTTTTATGGGCTCCTCAAACACAAGTACACCTTCAGCGAGCAGGACCTCAGGGCCTATGGAATAGATCTCCTGTTAAGTCAGAGCAGTCTTGGTACCGGAGTTCTTGTTCGGGAGGAGTTGGCCATACACACAACATACCGGTTCACTCATTTGACTCTGCAAGAGTTTCTTGCAGCTACTTTTTACCATATCTCCTCCAAGCGGGCCATCTTTGACTTATTCTCAGAGAGCACCATGTCTTGGCCAAAGATTGGTTTCCAGAACCACTTCAGAAGTGCCTTTCAGCACTCGCAACAAGCTGAAGACGGTCACTTGGACGTGTTTGTGCGCTTCCTGACGGGCCTGCTGTGCCCAGTGGCCCTGAAACCTCTCGCTGGGCTTCTTGCCCTCGGAAAAGATGATGGAAATCAGAAGGCGTGGGCAGCAGGGTTCTTACAAGGCCTCTTGGTCAGTGGGGGTGCGGTGGTGTCCCTGCGTGCAGTCAACCTGGCTTATTGTTTACACGAGCTGCAACACACAGAGCTGTTGCGGAGTGTAGAGGAAGATCTACAGCTCGGTAGCCTAGCAGGGAAGCTAACACGGGCTCACTGTGTTGTGCTGGGCTACCTTCTGCATGTGTCTCCAGAGTGCAGCGAACAGACCAACCTAACAGGCTCTCTGAACTACGCAACAGTGAAATGTTTGCTCCCACAGCTGCTGTACTGCAGCTATCTCAGGTCAGCTCCCCGAAACACCAACCTCCCTGTAAATTAAAACTCAGACGAAAGATTGAGGTGTGAAACTTCTCCCTTATTTACTCCACAGGTTGGAGAATAATCACTTCAAAGATGATGTCATGGAGTTGCTAGGAAGCCTCCTGAGCGCCAAAGACTGCCATATCCAGAAGATGAGGTGAGATCACGCTCAATAATGAGCACGTGGTTGTACATTGTGTGTACATGTGATGGTGACCTCTTTTATTTACTCCCTCAGTTTGGCAGAGAATGCCATCAGTAACAAAGGTGCCAAAGCCCTGAGTCGAGCCCTTTTGGTGAACCGGACGCTAACGTCTCTCAAGTGAGATGCCTTTGACTGATTACAACTGAACTAAGTGAACGGCCGTAACCTTTTGAATGCATAAGAGGAAACTGGTGTGCTTCTCTTGCACATTTCTTCAGATAACAATTCTGTCTCATTTACTGCAGCTTTAAAGATATAAGTCACACTGTGCTTATCTGAAAGTCCCTGAAATATATTTAAATGTCTTCACAAATATACATTGCTGCATAGTATTTCTATTATGATTCTGTATATCATCTAACCAGCTATTTATTTATAATCATATATAATAATTTAGTCTCCGGAACAACAGCATCGGCTCTAAAGGTACAAAGTTCCTGGCAGAGGCTCTGAAAATGAACCAAGTCCTGGTATCGATCAAGTGAGTACATTTGGTTGATTTTAGTGCATACAAACAATTATCCTACAAGATGTCAGTGTAACACTTTAATTTGGCCTAATGGCTCAATTCCCACCAATCATCAGCTTCCAGAACAATGCAATTGAGGAGGAAGGTGCTCAGGCCCTTGCAGAAGTGCTGCACTGCAACCGCAAACTGGTGTGTCTGAAGTGAGTAATGTCGGCCTTTCCCTTGTGTTTTTTGCATTATCCTTTGTGTTTATAGTGTGTGTGTGTGTGTGTGTGTGTGTGTGTGTGTGTGTGTGTGTGTGTGTGTGTGTGTGTGTGTGAAGAGTATTTAGTTAATTTTTCTTATGCATGTAATGATTCAGCATTCGGAAGAACACAATTGGAGCGGGAGGAGCCAAAAGGATTGCAGAGGCACTGAAGACGAACCGGACTCTCACAAAGCTGATGTAATCTTCAATCGATATATTCACTGTGCTGATTTTGATCATTTCATATAATGTGCACTTATGCAAACATGTTGTTACATTTAGATTAGAATTTCCTATGTTCTTTAAACCTTTGTTGTGGATTTATGTTTACATATACAGTAGCTCACTAATAGACTATCTTGGGGCTTAAGGCTTCATGCTAAGATAGCATAAATAATACTGTATTACAGATCCAGTGATTGGGTCACATACTGATCGTGAAGATTGATGATTTAACCTTTTCGTAATGTGTCCAGTCTATTTCTGTTCTCGCCTGCAGTCTTTGCAGTAACCAGCTTGGGGACAGAGGGACAATCGCTCTGGCAGAGGCTTTGACAGTCAACCACACTCTGCTCTCACTCCAGTCAGTACTTTGTGCACAGGAGTGCATTGTAGCATCATCCCTCACTTAGTATTCAAAAGTCTACTGCTAATGCATTTTAACATTGTGGGTCGTTCCACTTTTACTGTGCATAAATGACACCGTTTGTCTTGCGAGTGATTCATGAGTTGAACCTTTCTCTTGGCAGACTTCAGAGTAACTCAATCAGCAACAGGGGGATGACAGCCTTAACCAAAGCACTCAGGCTAAACCGTGGCCTTGTCTCCTTGAAGTAAGTATATACCTTCGGCTAAGAAACCTCTGATCAGTTTAAGCAAAGTGCCATCTGACATTTTCTTTGGGAACTGTGTTCTTCACTTTCTTACTGAGAGTCAGATTAGAGTATTTATAACACTCTCACATCTGTCCGGTAAGCATATTTGTTTTTCGTAGGATGGCACGGTAAGCCAATCAGAAGCAGAGTACGGCGGATCAGAGGCCATGCAATGGTGATTGCTCATGCAATCACCATCTGAGGAAAAACTCATTTGTGCCCGGTAAATAGAGGATTGACGTGACATCCGGTCTTAACTACGCTCCACTAGTTTAATTTAAGGCTCATGCCCAATGTCCACACATACGGACTCACAGAGTTTGGGGCGCGTTTCCGCAAAGTCTGTGAGGGTGTAGCGTAAAGTGCATGAGGGCTCTCTGGCAGCTGTTTTGAGCCCTTTACGTGCACTTTCCATAAGCCTGCATTTCTACAGATTTTGCCAGAGGGGATTAGCTACAATTCATAGCATTATTACGTTAAACACAGGGTTACCAAAATAAAAAAAGTTAACAAAGAGGACGGCACATGTGTTCAGTCTGGCATAATGAATTAACAATAAGAATTTAAGACTTAAGGTTGTACAAAACAAAACATGAAATGCAAGCAGAGGCTATATTACACACC
This sequence comes from Anarhichas minor, assembly GCF_050575085.1. NCBI lineage: Eukaryota > Metazoa > Chordata > Actinopteri > Perciformes > Anarhichadidae > Anarhichas > Anarhichas minor. The sequence goes on along the minus strand of NW_027466463.1, from coordinate 10,951,006 downwards.
TGTTTTTTCAACAGTCATTTCTTTTCATTTTGCTTACTGAAGCTGCAGAGTAAACAGATTATTTGACTATTACCTCTCATCTCGTAGACTCAGCCTGGAAGACATTCAAATCAGGCAGAACAAAAATTTAATTAGAACCCGCAATTATAAATAACATGTTCTGGTGACATCAAGGTGACGTGAAATGTGAACGGCAAAGTGCTGTCCATTCGTATTTAAACCATTACTTGCAGCTTCTGTCAATCAGCAATATAACCGGCAACGCCAGTTTAAGTCCCTGAGGGTTAAGGCTTAAGGCTATAGGGGGGACATTGGCATTGGGCTTAACTCTCGTCATTTGTGGAGCTAGTGACTTAACCCGCAATGATCTAGGGCTCATGGGAAATGGTGTTTAAAAGCTGCTAAAAATAAACAAAATAATATTATAAACAACAATGCTAGATTTGTTATTATTATCATCCTTATCTTGTAGTTTTACGCGTTACTATAGATGTCTCCGAGGTTTTCTTACCATTGTAACAGAACCCTGAAGTTGTGGTTTCACATCAGCTCCCTATCCAGCGACACGTTAGCTTAGCTTTAGAGCTTTAGAGGTGCTGGTAGGGGGATTTTGACACCGCTGGGCAAAGCTAGGCCAGCTGTTTTACCCTGTTTCCAGTATTTATGCAATGCTAAGCTATAAGCTAAGCAGCCGCTGGCTGTGGCTTCATATTTAATGTACCGACATTTGAGTGGCATCAATCCTTTTTCATCCTCAACCTAACTCTCAAAAAAAAGCAAATAGTGAGATTGTTGGGAAAACTTTTCACTTATTTTCCTTTTATGTACGTTTCTCTCAGTTTAAGGGAGAACTCCATCGGGGTGGAGGGAGCAAAGAACATGGCTCATGCCCTCCATCAGAACAACTCTCTACAGGACCTCGAGTAAGTCACACCTCATTAAAAGCATTGTGTAGAGAAATTCCCCACAGAGGCATAGAAATATCCAACTGTTCAAAAAATGTCATTCCCCCATACTGTGAGATGTCACTTTGGGCTATTGTATGACGGGAAGCTGGAAAATCCAGTGAGATCACTGAACGAACACTGTGGTTATTTGCAGATATTCACAACTGAACATCAAGGCATTAATCATTTATATTATCGCGAAGTTAGTAATGTTGTCTGCTTGAAAATGTTGCGAAAGCAGTGACAGACTTTGAATCACACCTAATTTTGACACTACTGTAACACCTAACTTGTTTTGGTGAGGATTCCGCGGTTGTTTTTCTACAGTGTTTTGATTTGTGTGTGTGTGTGTGTGTGTGTGTATTTGCATCTCAGTCTCACAGCCAACCTGTTGCATGATGAAGGGGTTCAAGCTATAGCTGGCGCAATCAAGGTTAATCGCGGCCTCACCTCTCTGCAGTAAGTGAATACAAATGCAACAAGCACGCATATAGACGCACAGCTTAGCCTGCAAGTATAGTTCAAGCATCACCAGCTTCGCTCGCTTTGAATATATTCCTGAGCAACATGATGATGGCACAAGCGTAGACCAAATGAGCCACCAGCATCAAAATAACCTTGATTCAAGATTCCCTAAACGTCTCAATGCAGACAAGTTAAGTTGGGAACGTATACGACATTTTTAATTGTTTCAGCAACATTTGAAAGAAAACACAATATCAGAATACATAACAGTAGGAATCACTATTTATTGCTCTGCAAAAGAACTGTTAAGCTTGATTAGAAGTTCCCTAAATGATTATAACCAGTACATCGTAAGCACACGATCACAGCACACAATTCTTCTGTGACACATAAGAAAATACAGAATTTGCCTCACGGTTAACCTTGTGTACCTCTCTTTCTCTTTTTGCAGTCTTCAGTGGAATTTCATCAAGTCGTCTGCCACCAAAGCTCTGGCCCATGCGCTCCTCTCCAATGCCACAATGCAGCTCTTGGAGTACGGCCACCAGTTTAGACCTCAGCATCATTACCCCATGATTTCCAATCAGCTCTTTTCCACACACTCTTTTTCCTCTGTGATTAAATGTATCTCCCCTGTGGTGACATTCTCTCTGAACATATGATTAGATTACAGTTGTCTCCCTCTGTGTTTGTGTCTCCATCTTTTCTGCAGTCTACAGGAGAATGCTATCGGAAATGAAGGCGTCATTTTTCTTGCCGAAGCCTTGAAAACCAACGCGTCGCTGCATACATTATGGTTGGCATTACAGCTGTGTACAATGGTTGATCAATATTTAGATCTTTAAGTTCAAATGAATGACAGAAGACAGACGTTTTTAAACGCACACATATATAGCTATAAAGTTCAATTTAAAGAAGTTGCGATTGACCAAAATCGTTTGACACGTTTGACAATTTGTTGTTTTTCTATTACTTTCCCATGTGTTCACTTTTTTCGCTTGCTGTCTCTTTAGTCTCCAGGGAGTCTCTGCGAGCACAAGTGGCGCAATTGCAATGGCAGAGGCTCTGATGACCAACCAAACCCTGCAAACTTTAGAGTGAGTCCAAGCTCTTTTTTGTGTCAAACTGTTTGTTTGTTATTTGACATTCAGCCACATAAGCAGCTCATTTAAAACCAACAGAGCGCAATCTTGCTTCTCAGTAATATTTCTGTTTTTCTCTTCCTGTCAGTTATCGATTCTCAGTGAATGTTTTGATTGAGTGCCAATCAATTAACCAGAACCAACCAATGTTTTTAATCCTTTACATTCTGTTCTTTCATTTGATTTCCCATTCATTCAATTAGGGCTAGACAATATTTACTTTGTGTCTATATGAATTTGTCAATTGTTTTTTAATCCTCTATTGGTATATTGGATCACTGTAGGCAGTGGGACATGTTGTATGATTATATTGAATTGTTGATTTATGAATCAGTCTGATAAAGTACATTGACTTATCAGATTTTTAATGTTCTGGATGAACCAGAATAGACATTGTCTGGGTAATCTATCCACAACAAGAGTGTTCTACGCTTTTAATCATAGTCCGTCTCGGGACAAAGTGTTTTCTCATATAGATGGTTTCTTTCATGGTTTCTTTCTGTCTTTATAAAAGGACAACAAAGAAGAACAGGTTAAGATAGAAAATTAGTATCAGAAAGTATAACATTTAAGGTTTTCAAAAAGAAAATCACACATTGTGAACCGAAGGCTGCAGAACAACAAAAGCCAGAATGAGCATTGGGAATTAAGCTCTTTGTGAACCTCTCAAATTATGCAACAAACACAAGGCAGCTCATTGTGAAGCTGTCAATTTCCCTGGCTTGGTAAAGAACAATTTTTTTTAAATTGCAGACTGTGTTGAAACAACACTCAAAAGTATTGTCATAAACTGAGAGAAGGATAAGATCTGGTTCAATAAAAATCCTCCTCAGTATTTAGTATTTAACTTCTGTCTCTTATCTTTACAACTTTACGACCTTTATAATTGATGCTGCCAGTGTTACAACCCACTCTTTCATCATTTATGTACCACAACTATTGTTGTGTTACCTAATGATAGCACATGTCCCATTGTTTCAGTCTACGTGGGAACACTGTGGGGATGGAGGGGGCGAAGGCTCTGGCTAACGCACTGAAAAGCAACCGAAGCCTCAAGTCACTGAAGTAAGTCCTGACCGGAGTTTGTCCTGATTCATGTGAACCAAAAAGACCAGAGTTTGATTTACAGTAGCCTATAACTACAAACATGAGCTTTTATGATTGGAATAGTGACCGGAGCAAATAATGGAAGAGCTGATTTATTCAGCAATATCATTAAAAGAAAGACCAGAACAAAAACAAATGCACAAAAAAAAAAAAAAACACAAATAACACCAGTCATCATACAGCTCTTCCTCTCAGCCCTTTTTTGGCGTTGTTAGACTGGACCCACTGTCTTCTCTTTCCTACTCAAAGAAAAAAACATATTAAAGAAAATGACCTGATAGTCAAGGGTTGGCGAGCAGAAATTGTCAACATCAAGGACACAACAGGCTGATATCGAGAGGCTAGCAGCTGGATGAAAAGGGAACGATGGTCTGCTGAGGCTGAGTGGCTGTGCAATAACAAATATTTTCATCATAAACATCCTGCTAATCTTTGTCATGGCTAATGTCATGTCACCAACATGGTTAAATGTGGCTGGTTTTGTATAAATTACATAAAACATTAATATTGTATCCTGCTGCCAACATCAAAGGCAGTATTATTACAACATGAAAATACATGCTCTTAATAATGTCTATGCATCACAATAGTTTATGCATTTTGATATCTAGGTTCATCAAGGGTATATACCATCCGCTCGCTCTCCAGGAGATGGGGGAGATGGTCATGTCCCCAAGCAGACAAGCTCATTAGCAATGGAGTTGCCATCGGGGGCAGGAAGCTGAGAACTGTGGGAGGCACAAGAGGGAGCACCGATGGTTTTACAATAAACATAAACAAATATCCATAAATAAAATCAACTACTATGTTAAAAAAAGTTAGTTACCTTGGTTCTTGGTTTATACTTCTGGTCAGTCGGTGCAGCTGTGTTTTGGGGAAACAGAGGTGATCTTCAGTTGGGAATCATGCACAGTCTGGGACTGAAATGCTGCCACATGGTTACACAAAGCTGCTGTGTCCCTAATCCCTAAACACAACACGGTGAAAATACACAAATCTGTTACAACACATGCTGTACTTGCTGCAAGTGTTGTAACTAAATCCAGCATTTTGAATTTGAAAATAAAATCTTCATACTGAATATTTGATGAAAGAAAATGTCTGTTTGTCTTTGTGTGCATCATCAGTCTTCAGGAGAACTCTCTGGGTATGGACGGAGCCATATTCATTGCAACAGCCTTGAAGGGAAACCACCAATTGACGTACATCAAGTGAGTTTTCTTTGTCTGCGTTTGTGTCATTTCAGGGACGATTACATGCTGTCATTTTGATTCCATTAAAAACTGCATTTGTTCTGCAGTTTGCAGGGGAATGGCATTGGAGAATCAGGAGCAAAGGTCATATCTGATGCTATAAGAGCCAGCGCTCCGAGCTGCGTGGTGGACATCTGATCAAGGAACACAGACTCTACTGAGGAACGTCGCACATGTAACATAGAAATAACAGTATATTGTTATCAGAAGTAGGCGTATGTAATTTAGTTAAAGCTATATGTTGGTGCTGAATATCACTCTGTAACTGTTTCACTGTATTTTAAGAGATAGATATTCACATATTTATTATGATATTATTATTGAGGGAGCAGTTGCCATAAGGGATGAAGACTTGAGAAGGGTAAAGATATGTTGAGTGGCAGCATATTTCTGTATATAGAAAACACACAACATCCACACATCCCTTTCAAAGTGGAGCAGCAGCCCTGTTATATCCAAATCAAATGTCAATGTGTACATTTGCACAATGAATCTGGTGTATAGCAATAAAATGGACACTGACATTTACACAGTAGTTGTAATCCACTTTTCATTTTAACAAGGGCAAAGATCTGTCAAAAATATTCCTTGACATCCTGCTTTAGTGACACTATAAGATTCATGATGAAATACTCACGAACACATTACTTCATGACTGGACAAAGTAACAAATGCATGAACTCATTTTTGCTGCATTGTTTTAAGACAGGATGTGCCTGATTTTTGCAATGTTATCTTTGAAATTTGTTTTACGTTGGAGGTAAAGGACTTATCCTGATCAATAATGTTAATAAGCTTTATGTATACTGTACTTTCCGAAACACAGTTACAAAGTGCTTTACAAAATGTAGCGAGACCAGGGGTAAAAAGCGTTTTGGCAATGACTTTGATATTCAATCACTTTTTAATTTGCAGGATGGTTTAGATCTCTCAGCTGAGTGCTCCCTGCTGCTGCTGCAAATCTTCTGTAACCCATTTGCCCTTCATCTTATAGTAACAATAGCTTCTGACCTCATGGATCAAATGAATGTCTTTACAAAATGTCATGAGAATCCATCCAATCATTCTGTTGACATATAACAGCACAAATATAAAAAACACACACACACACACACACACTTGCTCACCCAATCCTATCCTGCTGGGATTCATATGTTCAGAGACTTGATGTGTGAACAATGCGCATGCACAAAAATACACAAAATCCCACACATGTCGTAATTTTCTCTGATTAAAACAGACAGAGGTACACATGTACAGACAGATGATTAGAGGCACGTGTACAACCATTCACGGCTGTGGGAGTGGAAATAGGGATTGTGTACATGCACACATTCATATTGATTTACATTTAGAAATCACGCGTACTGCTTAATGCTATACTGCAGTGTACGTATACATATTTCAGCGTTTTTTCATCAAGCCCCAGGGGTTGCATTTTGCTCCCACTAAAATCCTGTGAAATATTTTTCCAGCATTCAAGACAAAGAGCTAGTTTGTCTTATGTTAGATTTGTCATTTTGCATTCTCACTGTATTGCAGTTGCGGAGTCATCATTGGATGCATACAAAATCCTAAGATTGTTCTCGGCCTGCACATCTTACTCCACAAAATACCAAATAGATCGAACATTTTAATGAATTCTTTGTGATTAGAGACACTCGAGCATCATTATGTCCAGTCATAATCATCATGAGTCACTACGTTTATTATCCTATTCATCATATGGACATCATTTTATGTTTGCAAATCTGACCACAAGCCAACTTCACAGACATTTTAGACGATAACAAACAGGGAGTGAGAGAAAGGGTAATTCCATTACTTTCAATTATGTCTGTAGTGCGTGAAGTAGACAGAGTGTCAGAGAAAATTGCTCTCTACATGTATGTACAGTGTTATGAATGTATATATGTCAGATAGTGTGAATGTTTGCACATTCTCTGAGAGTTTCAATTGAACTGAGGGGTTTAAGAGGCCTGAACATGAGCCTAACCTGTAGGGTGACAGTTTGAGTGGGTGTGATAATTACTATCTATGGATGTGAAATGTCTGTAGCTGTCAGAACATTAAGGAGGCCATATAGCAGCAATGACCAGAGTCTAAATATAGTGTTTTGTCTCAGAAGCCAATGTGGGCTGACCTGGGCGCACTGTGAGTACGACACGAAAAAACACAGTAATCAATCATATCTATTCAGCCTGCTCTTTAAATGAAACTGTCCAATAAATTGAAAAACACTCACACAACACAGAACACATGCCTGAGATAGTTACAAATAGACTTGTAATGCTGCTGATGAGGATAATTATATGTTTCTTTGCTCCTGGTTTTATTGGCAGTTGAAGAGATAACATGTGCCCTCAAACAGCTGAATGTCCTTTTACAGGAGCTACTCCAAATAAAGAATCTGAGTGATGTATTTACATCATATTTTTAGAGATTAGAATTCCAATATTTTCTGACTTTTTACTTCTTCTCTCCATCAAGTCACACAATTACTTTGTTTTGACAATTATTTGGGGGCATTTTATACTAGATGGTCATAGTAGAGAGATGACTGGAAACAAGAAAGAGAGAGATGCAAAAAAAGGATTCAAACCGGGGACATCAAGATATAAATCAAAACAAAATGTGACGAGATCTGTTTGACCCTCTCCAGCTGGCAAGGAAGACCATGCATGTGTTCGCTTCCTGCTATTGCAGAGTTCAAAACAGCTCTATCCCTCTCCATTTAAGGGCTAGTATACATGACACACAAGTTTGCATACAGTAGCTGTGATATGAAACCTGCAGTAACATATTTTTTTGGCCACCCGAGTAAAAACTAAACCTAAAAGCCAAACCTTGATATGCTCGTGGATTCAGACCTAAATCACAACAAAGTCAGTTCTTAAAAAAAAAATCATCAAGAATATGAGAAGTAACTGTAATGTGATCTTCTCAGGTCTTTGTGTAAAAGCTCTACAACAGCTGCAGCTCATTCGGAGCGCTGCTGGTTGAGTCCATAGAAAACTAAGCACTCCAGTTTTCAATGCTCAATGTTATGTCTCATTGGCGAAACATGTAATTCCCCTTTGCACTTAATTCAGTTTATTTGTGCTACCATGAGACATGCGGCCCTGAAAAGCGTTAGTGTTGATACTTATGGAGTGAAAGAGATAACATGATTTGTATTTAGTCTTTCTGTTACCGATCCACATATGAATTTAGAGAGGTGATAGAGAAAATGGCTTTCCCACTACCGAAAAATGCCTATTCTGTTGCTGTCAAGCATCAATTCTGGCTCAGATTAGGCCAATTTGCTCTCAGGCCTCTTTTCATTCATCCACAATTTGTTTCCCCACTAGCCTCCAGACTGGCCTCCTCGTGTTGTGTCTGATGGACCGAGTCTGAGGCAGCATCAGACCCATGTCCCTGGATCCCTATACATAAACTTCAACAATGAAAAACTTGTTTCTCCTTTACAATTCAAAAAGATAATAAATTAAGTTCAACTGAACTCAGACTGCACCTCAACAAAAACAGACTGCAGGATGAAAGATTCTAATGAAAACCTGATGGAGATATAAATACCAAAGCACTCACAGATAGGTTGTGCTCAGGCCCTCCTCAGACTCACATCATCCTCTTAATTAAATAATTCCTCGACAAGACAGTAAACAGCTAGAAGAGAAAGCTATCCTTGGTTTCATTATCACAGCTAATACTCTATTGATCTGTTGTGGTATAAATGCACCGATGGTTTCATCCAAGCAAGCCATTCTTCCACATTTACTGTGCAAAACAACTAAAACCAGAGCCTCGCATATGAAGCTGATGTTTAAAGGTATACTTTTAGATATATACAGTATGTCTGCACTGTTAATATGAAGCTACTGAGTTAGCTTAGCTTAGCACAGGTCTTTAAGCTATAACTTTTAGCAAGAAAACAACCTTAACTTTGACTCAATCATTTTCAACCCTATCTTTAGAAAATTCAAACTCTATAATTAAACTGAATCCACACACATAATCGTAACACATTTTCATTATGAATTAATCTTTTGATTTTTTTTAAATTAATTTAGTAAACATTATATAAAAAATAGGATCTTGTCAAAGGCCCTCATGACTTCCAAGAGCCCAATGTGATGGCTTCACTTTGCTTGTCTTGTTTGCCCAAACCTCCAAAACTCAGGGATGTTTTATTTACAAATGAAATGAAACAGAGAAAAAGAGGCAATTCACTTTTGACTGTTTTGGATTTTTGCTTGAATAATGATTTCAACATTTAAAGATGATCAAAATTGTAGGCGATTGATTTTATGCTGATGATTAATAAACCTGTTTCAGCACTTGATTAAACCTAAACCAGACAATGAAGAAGTCACTAAAATTATACCCAGAAAAAATCTGAATCCTAATAGGAGAGATCCAAAATTTAACACAGCTGATCCTTAGTTATTTTAATAATCCATTTGATTACTTTACAACTTTAAAACCACAGGCCACCAAGCACAAGCTGGCAGTCTGAGCTTGTCTCCTTGTAATTATGTCCAAGTAACAAGACGCTCACACATTCATGTGTCAGTATTGATAATATGTGTGAATGTTATGGGTGCTAACAAGATCACACTATGTGCAGACTTTGACCCAATTGACTCAACGAGTCCAGTCATGATCAAAATAAAACACAGCAAAGGTGCCCTCTTGGACGAATCTGTAGATAAACATGTTAAAGTGCCCTGTATGGTTGCCCAATATGTAAAAAAAAGCACACGATAAATTAGGCCCACTTCCCCGCAGTACCCTCTGTGCCCTGCCCCTCAAACAGTATAACTCCGCCACTGCATATCAGTAAGTGGTCTGTATGGTGATAATATGGATTATACAAGGTTCTGTTCAGTAACAACTTGATGAATGAGACGTTTCTCAGTCTAATTCATCTATAGGTTATTTAATGATTTGCAGGATTCACGAGTCCCTTGATTTAACAACCCGTGACAAATACAAAAAGAACGCACAAAAAAAGCTGTGACGGATTTTTTTGCAATAATGGACCCATTCTGATGTGTTATTTTGCTCCTGCAGAGCCGCGTGTTCAGAAGCACTTCTTTGTCGTGTTTTAATACATTGAAGGAAAATGCTGAACATATGTCAGTGGAGAAAGCATGTTGTGTTCATTGTATCAATCGCTGATTCTGTGCGCATTCAAGAAATAGTACCTATAGCTGCTTGCCTCTATACAGTAGGCTATACTTAACACCGGTCTAAGTGATGTAAAGGCACTTTGCGCTGCATGGTGTCGCAAACTGCTGTGTGCGGCTTCAGGTGCAGTACGTCACGCAGCACCATTCAAGACGGAGCGTTTCTTCACCGCCGCATCTCTGACAGCAGCTTTCTCCTTTTCAACGGACCTTTTAACTGTAAGTCTCACGCGAATGCTTTCTCTTCTTTTGTTTTCAGCCAACTAGAACTGTTTTATGCAGAGTACGTCCCAAAATAAAAGGGATTTATCCGTAACGCATTATACATTTTAAGGAAAATGTTAATACCATAATAAAGAAAAATAAACTTGACTAACAATATTAGAGGGGTTTTTATACGTATGTGCATTATCTTTATTTTCTATTTCTCACTGAAATGATTGTGAGGCTATTTCTTACAACTTGATTTAGGCAAAGCACTGTGGATTAAAGTAACAATAATAATTATATATATATATATTAAAAAGGTTATTATTGTCTAATTGTCCAATTTAAGGGAATTTAATGCCTGCAGTCTTTCAAAGTCAACTCTTTAAAGAAGCCTGTATAGCAAAACTGCATGCACCATCAGCTATAGAAGCATTATAAATTGTGCTTGAGGTTTTTTTGCACTCTATCTTCATTTTGCTCAACAGTGTTGTTTTGTGCCTTCTTTGTAACTTATGATGACACAGTCAGCATTACATCCCTTAAACATCTTCAGAAGCTTCACAGCTTCACATTTTAACACTGCTTTACTTTTGATAACCTAACAGTTTAGGTTTAAACCTGATGGTGTCAGCCAATAAGTGTGTGTGTGTGTGTGTGTGTGTGTGTGTGTGTGTGTGTGTGTGTGCGTGTGTGAGAAAGGAGGTTGTGTAAAGCCCTGGTTTTATGGAAACACACTACTGACTTTAGATAATGACATATTGTTACAGATGTTATTAGCCACTCAAATCGTTTCGATGTTGCTATAATAAGTCACATCATGATTCCTGTAATCATGTCACACCAAAGAGAACCCACCATGAGGCAGTTGCTGGAGATCCCGATGTGGTCTCATTCCTTGAGCTGCTAAAGGCAATGACTGACAATACCTAAATCAAGTCAGTGTTTTGGTACTCCGTTGAGACACAGCGGCTGGCTGCGCTGAGAGCCTGAGGCGGGGCCCCCACAGATAATCGGTGCATGGGGCCCTCTGAGCTCGCTATGCTAATAAATGTGGTTCCACTTGCAGGGCCACAGGGAACACTGCCAACCTCAGATATTCATCAGCACAATCATATTTATTGACGAATTGCACAAACACAAAAAAAACATTTTATCCAAGTCCTGTGGGTAATTTACACTGCCTCTATATCTTGATTGACAGAAAATGGACCAAAAGAAACAAGATGCCTTATGATAATCTCCTCCTAGAATTTAAAAGCTATTTATCATTTATATGTTTTGCGATTGACGTTATCTGTTTTAATTGTATTCGATTTTTTAATTGTTTTACCTCAACTGTTCTCACGCAGAGTTATGCACTGTGCCATTATCTGACAGACAGCTGCTGCAGGAGGGATAAATACACAGGACACGTCGTAGTAAATTACGAACCCACCCAATCATTGTTGTAACAAATACATCATGTCTCCAATTTCAAGGAGGAATGCCTATCTTTTGTAAATTATAGACTTCAGAATAACACATTACTTGTAAATTTAGAGGGTGCCTGGTTTAAAGACATCATCACAGTATAATTATTAACCACAGACAACCAAGCCATTACATTTGACTAACTTGTACTGTGAATGAACATCCACTAGAGCCTGTGAAACAAATGTGCATAGTGATAATGATGGTAATAGAGTGTGGATTTTAGAATCCTTGATATTATTCTGATGGCATATTGTTGTGTTTCCAGAAAAACAAGACAGTCCGGGTGTGTTTCAGTAAGTCTTCAGGTCCCAGTATTCCGATCAATGAGTAACAAAAACAAGATTTCATTTATGGAAAACGTACTTTGCCATAATTGAAGTTAAAATGCGAGCTTGCTTGGTTGTTTGAGCTTCACTGAGCAGAATGATGACTGTGCAGAGTTTGACACTAGAAGGCCGTTTTCACATTAATCTGTTGAGGGAGGAAAGTTTCTCTGCGCTCACCTTGAATCTCATTTTAAAACTTGTGCGTTCAAGATGATTAACTGACATCTGGAAATCAATCATGCTCCACTATGCAAATTCCACATCCAGTGATGTGGAAACTTGAAACCTCCAGTCAACACACACCGAGAATGGACACAACTGAAGCAACCGTGTGTAATGATTAGCATATCCATAGTTTCTAGATTTTCCAATAAGAGGGTTATTTACAATAATAAACTTTGTTGTGAAAACATTTCCTTAAACAGAATGTTTATTATATCTTTAAGTATCTTTCTTTTTGCTTATTTTTATCAAAATTGTTGAAACCAGACAGTACATTTTCCAGACAAATCTTGAAGTCAAAGACTTTTTCTTTGTTTAATTGGCAGCGGCACCTCAATGTCCCTGCAGTTTGTGTCTGTGTCTAATACAAAACAGAAAAGTACCACTAATTGTAAAACAATATACAGTACGTTGATGAATTTTACTGTATAGGACACAGCATACTGTGCATCACTTTGAACCCATTAACCACCTTTAGGAGTCATCGCAGTCAGAAATGTTTAAATCCTCTGCATAAGGGATTCAAACCTGTACATATACACTGGTCACGAGAGAGGGAGCAAAAGGCTTTTCAAGTCAAACGCTATTACAGAGTTTCATGAAAGTGAGTTATGTCGTTTCTGTGACTCAGTTCAACAAAATGGGATTTGTCTAGAAAATGTAAATTCTTGTGTTAGGAAACATATTGAGAGCTGGTTGAAATAGGTGGTGATTAATATCCTCGGAACGTCCATTTTGAAATTATTGGAACATTATTGCAGTTGTATGGTTAATGCAGATCAACACACGGATGAACTGGCACTCCCTAAAATGTGTTTGAACCGTGAATTTGGCTGCAGCACTAACTGAAATCTTGAAAACAAACGTACTCCTTAAGCTGTCTAAGCTGTTCTGTTTTCCTTCCTCCTCTGTCTTTCCAATGACGAAGTCTGCAGCGATGGACAGGACACAAAACATCATGGCTTTGGTGTGCCTACTCTTTCTCAAAGTGCAAAAGGTTAGTTTTTATGAAATATAATATCAATCAATTTGTCTTTTCAGAGAAGGATGCTTTTCAAAGTAAACCCAGCTGCAGAACTTTCTTTCCTCCAAAAAGGCTAAAATGTTGGACTTGACTTTCTTAAGTATTTTCTTTTGGAAATGCCCTTACAGTGTGAGATGGCCAGTGGGAAAGTCTTAGAGGAGACTTATCTGAAGTGGGTCCAGTACAAAGAAGACTGTGTCAGAATGATAGAAAATGAGCCGCTCCCTCAAGGTACGGAATAACTCCCTTCATACAGAGTCCTAAATGGAATATGGCAAGAGGTGGAAAAGGGGAGGAGAGAGAACAAGGAAAATGTCAAATTATGCCATTTAAATTTGCACCAAAAAGGATCATCTACGGCTTTTTTGTTGAAGAACAGGTATATCGTTTCAGTTTCTCATGGTTTGTCTTCCTAGCTGGCTTGTTCTGTAACAGGACATTTGACAGATACGCCTGCTGGCCAGATAGTCCTGCTGGCTCTGTGGTCAACATCTCATGTCCTTTCTACCTGCCCTGGTATGATCAAGGTAACTCACCCTTTTAGTGAGTCTGACATTGACAGAACAAACTGAAATATAAATGTATTTCTTGTTGAGTATGTTTTTGATGTGTGGCGAGGTGGGTGTTTAACCAACAGTATTGGATACTGGTTAAGTGGAAATTTGCTCAAGATATTCAATTTCCCTAGAACTTAACGTTTATGTCCTCACAACTGACACTGAGAATGACAGCAATGGTTTGAACCCCCTGTGACTCTAATAATGAGTAAGCAGGTAATGATTGACGGACTGACTGACTGCTTCTCCTCCAGTGTCCCAGGGTGTTGTGCGTCGGCTGTGTGGCTCTGACGCCCTCTGGGAGAGAGATGACAACGGGCAGGTGTGGAGGGACATGACCCAGTGTGAGGAGGAAAAAGAGATCAAGTCTCAAGAGGTACAACGACCGAAATGTCACCAGCCTGGGGATTCATTAGTTTGAGCCGGGAACCCATCTTGTAGCTCAAACATTTGTACGACAGTATATTCTTTATTATTATTTGTTATATATTTAGGAAGACAAATCCTTTTGTTTAGCGCTCACTGCAGTGCTGAAACTGGGGTGGTTTCTTGTCCGACCAAAGCCATCATGTAAACAGCTAAAGGAATAGAACAAACTCTGCATGAACCCATATGAGTTTGATGCCAATTAGCATCAATTGTAAGAGGTATAAAGAGACATATAGAAAGATAGGCCTACATCAGAACAGGGCAAACCGTTTGAGCCTAAATTTAACACTAATTGATTAATTAGGAATATAATGGTGACAATAAGGAGTTGACAGATACTCTTATTGACATTAAGCCTAACATGACTCGCCTTTGCAATAGTGACAGGAATCCTTGGCAGGAATCCATCTGCAATTAACTTGGTTTTATAGTATAATCTTTATTATCTATTGATATTATTTTTATGCAGCTGTTTTACAAAGTTTTCTGCCAATACAAAGAAACGTTAAACAATGAAATCCTAAATACCCACAAGTTTGCCTCAAATGCCTATAAATATGTAAATTACAAGAGTAAAATATCTATTAGTAACATCAATAATATTGTGTTTATATGTGGATGTACAATGCCTTTAAAATAGACCTCTAAAAGTTCACTAATAGTTGCAGCTGCCAGTGCACAGAGCAAGCTCGAAAGCAAAATCCCATCACTTTGGCTTTATCAGCATTTGACATCAGAACATTACTTGGCAAGGCTTCAT
The DNA here is from genome assembly GCF_050575085.1 of Anarhichas minor. NCBI lineage: Eukaryota > Metazoa > Chordata > Actinopteri > Perciformes > Anarhichadidae > Anarhichas > Anarhichas minor. The sequence continues at coordinate 10,935,902 of NW_027466463.1, read as the reverse complement.
GTCTGCAAGATTGTGAGTGTTAACAAAGGGAAGGTCTGGGTAGGTTTATGGCTTTCAGCTCTCACCTCTCTCTCTTTCTCATGGCATATTTTCCAGACAACAGTCACATCTTTCATTCGAGCAGTGACCACATTTACGTAGGTCAGCATTTTGGCATCTTAAAAATGTATGGCAAAAATGAGAAACTTTGTGTCTAAGTAGGATTTAGAAGAGTTAATTCACGCTTTTATTTCATGAAGGGTGGACTACTGTAAGGCACTCCTTACTGGTCTCCCCAAGGAGACCATTAGACAGTTGCAACTCATTCAAAATGCCGCTGCTAGAATACTGATAAACACCAAAGAGAGACAACACATTTCTCCGATTCCTAGATCTCGCCACTGGCTTCCAATTAAATATAAAATAATATAAATTTCAAGACCCTACTTAATGCGGTGAAATGGCTTTCAGCTATTATACTGCCCTGATTGAGTCAGCTCCCTTTGGAACTAAGATTTGCTCCAACTGTAGCCATTTTTTGAAACCAAGCTAAAGACTGTTGTGCCAGTAAAGCACTTTGATGACCTCTGTTTATGATAAATTGCTGTATAAATAAACTTGTCTATAGGTGCATTACCAATAGATTTTTAGGGTGGATTTTACATCAAACTATATATTTTTTTATTGTTTTCATCTTTATATTGTAAACCGCTACCATAAAAAGACGTTATGAGGTTCTTCTTCCCAAAAGTGACGGGTGTGGATTTGTCTTCACAGCTGTGGTTCAAACAACTGATGGTGAGCTTCAAGATGTTGTACACGGTCGGCTATTCCTTGTCCCTCTTCACGCTCGTAACGGCTCTTATCATTCTCCTGAGCTTTAGGTAAGCTAAACAAGGTAAATAGGTAAATAACAAATAGCCAATCAGACAACTGATTGCAACATTAATTCTAAATACAAATCAGATACCAAAGAAATTGCACATCTTCAACAATCATGACAATCAAATATTAATGCAGGTAACGAGGATTGTATTATTAAGTAATTGTTGAACGGAATCAACAGAACCCAATTTTGCAGTTGTATGTGACTAATTTTATAACCTTTAGCGTGCACAGAGAGGAAGAAGTGAAGTGATTCAAGGGTGACCAAACAATACATTTATAAAAATCAAAAAAATCAAAGACAAAATCAAGAACTAAGACGCTGTATACAAATTCATATTTAAAGGGTCTAATTTGTGGTACTGGTTTGTCCCCTGACAGGAAACTGCATTGCACCAGGAACTACATTCATGCTAACCTCTTCATGTCCCTCATCCTGCGAGCTGTATCCGTTATCATTAAGGACACCATGCTGGAACGCCACTGGGGAAGAGAAATCATGAAACACGGAGATGTGAGTGAGATGCTCAGTCACCAGGTGGGTCTTGAACTGTACTGATGATGGTTTACTGTTGGTATTTGTCGTAGTTTAAACATTAACCTTTTTGTAATGTGCATTTTTTCATGTTGATTTCCTCCAGGCTGCTATTGGCTGCAGGGTAGCACAGGTAATGATGCAGTACTGTGTCCTGGCCAATCACTATTGGTTCTTTGGAGAGGCAATATATTTGTACTCTGTGCTTATTGCCTCAGTGTTCATCGACAATAACAAATACTTACCTTACATCTGTCTTGGCTGGGGTAAGTGCCATCTCTTTGTGCCTCTTTGTGTACTTTCTTAAGTGACCACAGAGCACACCCTATAACAGCAGTGTGGCTTTTACAGATGCATGCCATGGAGAGATTTACACAGCATCCACGTGTGATGCTGTTTTTGAAAGCGCCTACAGCACTGAATCCTGCAATCTTCTCTGTCTTTAGGAACTCCACTTCTATTTGTGGTTCCCTGGGTAGTGATGAAGCAATTGAAAGAAAATAAAGAGTAAGTGTGTGTGCAGGTGTGTGTGTGTGTGTTTAGTAGTCTCCCCATGTGCCTGCTCCCTTTATAAATTACAAACAGCTACCTTTCCTTCTCAGGTGTTGGGCTGTCAATGAGAACATGAACTACTGGTGGATCATTCGTTTCCCAATCCTTCTTGCTTCACTTGTAAGGAAGCCTTCTCAGTGCACGAGTCGTCATCTGACATGTTGGTCTCCTCTGTAAAATATATTGCATAACATACATTTGTTTCGCTCTGGATACAGCAATTCATGTTTAGGTTTTCTAATCAACAGATCAACTTTTTGATTTTCATGAAGATCCTGAAGGTCATTCTTTCGAAATTACGAGCCAGCAACCAGAGTGGATATCCTGATTACAAACTTCGGCAAGTTGCCTCAGAATATTTTCAATGAGAATGAAATAGATTTGTTCTAATCTTTTGTCTATTCCCTCCAACCACGACTCTACTGTTTGATTTGTCCCGTCAGGCTTGCCAAGGCAACCCTTACCCTCATCCCGCTGTTTGGGGTTCATGAGATCATATTCATCTTTGCGACAGATGAGCAGATAACAGGTGTTCTGCGCTACATTAAAGTCTTCTTCACCCTTTTCCTCAATTCATTTCAGGTAGGTTCAATTGGACCCGAGAGTAGCTGAAAACTTTAAACCAATGTAACCATCCAGACATTATCTAATGTGTTCCTGTACAGCAAATATAGTTTTCAAGACTTTTGGGTGACTTCTCTGCAGGGTTTTCTGGTGGCTGTGCTCTATTGCTATGCCAATAAAGAGGTTTGTTGTTACATCTCATATTCTCATTTCATTTTATGTATCCTAGAAAGAAGATTAACGTAGTGCCAGTCACAGTATCTGAGAGATAACATACATAAATCTACATTGATGTAAACCTTTAGACTCTGTCTTAAATCATATTGAAACAGTAAATAATCCTGATAATGGTAGTGATAATCTATTTTCATCTTCTTAAGAAACCCCTTTAGGGTTCTGGTGAGGACGGGAAGCTGTACAGATCATCCAAGGATGCATTAGAATAAATATTGTTTTAAGTCATCCATTTCTGTTCAGTGTCTAATGGACTTTATTAATACTATGGTGGTTGATTATTCAGTTTCTATTATATCTTCAAGCATCAGACTGAAAATTACACAAAATGACACATTAACTCTAATGGCTCCCCTCTCCACTCTGGGTGCAGGTTAGGACAGAGCTGAAGAGGAAGTTACGCAGCTGGAGGATAGAGGCTGAGATTGTCTGCTGTGGACAGTGACTAGCCGTTCTTGACCCTCGAGTAGACACTTTGTCCATCGCCACAGTGCCAGAGCGCAACAGATCCTCCGCCACAACAATGAGGGCGATACCTGATGGTTCACCCACTCCTGAGAGTTCGCTTGTTTTTAGGCGGCAAGTTCCGACAACCTCCCCACAGCCCGATGCTTCTTCGCTGCACTGTCCATCAGTGGTAAATAAAGACAAAGGCCTGCAGCAAGGGGATCAGGTTGACACTGGACAATCGTCTGAAGTAATGCAGGTGCCTTTCGTCATTCACCTTCAAGACCCGGTGGAGTTACTCCCACATGTTGTAAATATAGATTCAGATTGAATACATTTTGGCATTCCCTGTATATTTAAAAAATGATATGTGGTTTGTTGTGAATATGTAAAATTGTGAATATGTGAATATGTGATTGTGATCATTCAATACAAGATACATTTGGACTATATGAATAAAAGGACATTTGTTTACATTGACTTTTTTTGATGTGTGATGGAAGCGGTGCATAAGTTCTTTCAGGATGGGTAATTCATTATCTAAGAAAGTATCGGAGGTGATCACTATATCACTTGATATGATTGATGGATAGAATGAATAGTAGGCTAGTGAACAAAAGCAATAAAGTCAACAAAGACATAAGTCCCAAAACAGGTTGTAAATGTCAAAGTTAATCTACACCACAACTATACATGTCTTCTTAACAACACGCATTTGAATTTGGGTGTTTCTCTTTAGCGTTCCTTTTTGGCTCTGAGTGCGAACTTCATTACCCAGAAGCGCCAGGGAACGCAACGCAAAGACGTCATAAACGTCGTCCAGTCGGCGGAGGCTGGAGCGGGAAGGATGTGAGCGCTGCAGTAACAACAGCTCCAAGTCACATCAATACTGTTGTTTCTCGGTAACGTTAACCCGGGAGAACTGGAAAAAAAAAAGCCCTTTCGTGTCATAATGATGTGAAACTACGTATATTATCATTGTGGTCTGTCGGAAACGGAGAAGGAGCTTTTCCGGTCATACAGCTGTTTGTTTGTTTTGCAAGCTAACGTCTCAGCTGCTCGAGTTGAAGCAAGACTGAGACAGCAACAGGTGGACTTCACATTTGCGACATTCGTTACCAATGGCCTCTAAAGGTAAAAACGAACTTTAAAGTGTTTAAAGCAACAGAGGCTGTGAGATGGAAGCCGTAACCTGACAGGTCATGCTGTTGCGATCCACTGTTACTGAACCCTGTTTTGACTTGTGCAGGTTGGCAGCATCCTTACGTCAACATATTCAAACATGTCAAAGTTGAAGACTGGAAAAGGTCTGCAAAACAGGGGGACGTGTCAACATACACGGTAACCTGGCTACACACTGTTATACTTGTGTTTAAAGTTATACTTTACCCCCCAAACTATCTTTTGAATATCAAACACTGCTGTAGGCTTGAGAGGTGGCTGTGCAAAGTGTGTAGTGTCCCATGGTAGCTTGGCTTGAATTTCTTGTCAGCTACAAAACCTTGTGGAGAGAATCACTTTTCAGACCAAAGTTGGTTTACTTTATGTCCACTTTTGCTGAAATCCCCCAGGACAAGAGACTGAAGTGTTCAGTGTTCAGGATCAGGGGTCCTGTTCCTGCCAACAGCTGCATCCTGGTACCCAAAAACAGCAACCAGTCTCTGGGGCTGGTGGGGCGCTACTTCTACCTTCTCTTCAGGCCGGCCCCCGGCAAATACTTTGTGGCCCACCTGGATGTCTCTGTGGAGGTATCTGACCTGATTTTGTGTGTGTGTGTGTGTGTGGGGGGGGGGGGGGTGGTGTGTGTGTGTGTTGATACTGGAGTTTGTTTTGACTGACAGACGAATCCACACTGATGCTGCTTTTTTTTTTTGCATTCTTTGTTGTTTGCTATTGTGCCATTTCAATCTAATTGAAATTCTGAAGGGGTATCACACTCTACACTACACATTCTCATGTTCAATACCATCGAAAATGTTCAACTTCTTTACCTACAGAAATTAGAAAAAAGAAACCCAAAAAGCGCAACTAGGAACAATTGAAAAGAAAACCCCAGAAACGTACTTCACTGTGAACCATTCCACCCGTATCTATTATAAATGTGAAGATCTCTTTGATTGAAATTCATTTAAAAGAAGGAAGACTTTTCCTTACCCCCCCCTCTCTGTGTGCTGTGATGTGAAGGAGGGCCAGGTGGTCCGTATCTCTTTTTCCAACATGTTCAAAGAGTTCAAGTCCACAGCGACCTCGCTTCAGTTTCCTTTCCTCTGCGGAGCTGCAAAGGATTCAGTCTACGAAAGCACGGCCAAATCTGCAAGACATGGTGAATACATGCACACACACGCACGCAACTGTACTTGTGAACTATTGTTCGTATGCGTTTGTTTTGATAATTTGCCGTCCGTTTGTATGTAATGTAAATAATCTTCCAACGTGTTCCAGGTTTGGTGGGTCCAGCCCCCGCTTCAGTGCGTTGGACCTGTTTGATGCTGGATCTGCAGTGCACACTCTCTGTCTACCTCAACCGCTGCCACAGTCAACTAAAAAGCGTTAAGCTTTGCGCCAATATGGCAGTGAAAAACATGTTGACCAGCGACCTGCTGCTAGACCCGGGTGAGCCTCCGTTAAACAGATAGATTCTTCATTGTCCTGTTCCAGGGACATTTAGTGCCACAGTCTTTACAGAGCCTCCCATGAATACATTATACACCGCAGCATATCTGCATGGAGCAGCAGATACATCCACATTTATTCAAACATACCTAAACACATAGCAGCTACATACATGGCAGTTACTGGTTTTTAGAGGACAAAATATTTTCTTCCCATACCCTTCATTTAGTATCAGCCTGCATCCTCAGATTGCTACTTCTTCTTAGTGGATGTATGACATCTTTACTTTGCAATTGTCTCTTTCAACAGGAGTTTCCTTCAGTGAAGCCAAGAGGATGGGTCTTGCTTCTTCTAAGGGAACAGGTCCTATGCCCAGAGACATGTCGTATCCTGTGCCCAAGGGGGTCTCCTGGCATGACCTCTATGATTATATCAGGTAAGGTAACCTCACCTGGGACCACAATGCACATCACTGAAATAGTGCTAAAAGCTAAATCTGCCCTGAAATAATTGTATCAATGCACCTTTAATAACAGAGATTCAGAAATGGATTTTTACATATTACAGAGACACTACCATCTTATATATATGACTAGTAGAGTTATTTGCACAAAGCACATGTTGTATATAAAATATGATCTTCAGTCTATATTGTTATGAATTTAAGGAAACTAAAAGGTTACCTGCTTCTGTCACCATGTACTGCTATGGAGTCCCTTATCTTATCTTACCCCAACAGGTTTCCCTCGGAGGGAACAAAGTTACCGTTTGACTCCATTCAAAAAGGTAATCTCCAGCCCGAGGCTAGTAAGTCAAGGAATAACACACTGTTCATCATTGTCATCATAAAGTGTTTTCGGGTCTGACTTTTTCCAGTTGCGTTTAAAAGAAATCGTAATTATTCTTTATTTCGCTCTGCACCACACACAAACAATTATTGTATCATTTCTTTCATTCCGCTCTTACTTGTTAAATAGTTTTTATTGTTTATTGATGAAAGAGTTTTTAATAAAAACAACTCTATTGCCGAACAAATTCCTTGTATGTGAACGCCTGCTTGGCAATAAAAATGGATTCTGCTTCAAATACATGCAAACGTCTCTCTATTAGGAATGTGTTGAAGATGACTGCCTTTCTCTCCCAGATTGTGTCTCTGACCAAAGAAGCCCTACTAGAGAGGAGTCTAGCTGCGTCAACCTCAGCCAACCAGTTAAGGACCGTGTGCCTCTCATCCAGCAGATCACCGCTCCAAAACCAGTAAGACTTTAGTATCTTTAAATCCACTCTCTTTGATCCCGATCAGCTTGACCTACGTCTGTGAAAATATGGCAGATGTCAGTGTTTCCCTCCTTCTGTCTCCTCAGCTCCTGAGGAATCGAACACCCGTGGTGACCGACCTACCGGACCTGGGCGTAGTCTCCACTCAACAGAGTGATGACTGGCTTTCCCATAATGGGGACCAGCATCAGCGGGAGTCAACAAGCTCCAGTTCACAGCCGTTCACATCCAGGCCTCCCTGGGATACCGATGACGGGGGAGTTCATGTGCATGTTCATCCCGAGGACGGCTTCAGCGAACGTGAGGAGGAAAGTGAAGAAGAGGTGAAGCTTCTTATTGACTCAATTCAACACAAACATCCAATTAAATACCACATTCCTCTCTTTTTGTACATCATATTCAGTACAATGCATTTCTTTGAATGCAGTAGGCTTTCAGTACAATTTGTTTGGCAGCATTGGAAACACTATTAATCTCTTTACATTCCCAGTTTGTTTGCACTCCAGTGCCACATCCTGTCCATCTATCATTGTCCAAAGAGCGGAGACAGGAGGTGAGCGAGACGAGGACAGTAGAGCGTGAAATAAAACCAGCTGCTGTACGGCATTTGTTTGAGAACTCATTACAATTCCTTTGCCATCACTTTTTAGAAGCTGCTTCCAGACCCGATTCTCAGGCTCAGTCGAATCATCGGCTTCGGAGGAGCCACCACTAAATGTGTACGCTCGTGCGGAGTTAAACCCTTATCAGGCTGGCTTCACATACTTTGTGATTTTGATTAAATGCATTCAATCAAAGACTTGATGGCAGTCTTAACAGCTGTACTTTATGACACCGTAGGCCCTGTGGAGCAAATCGGGTGATGCGGTGGTGTATCCGTGTCACGCCATTATCGTCTCCATGAAAATATCGTCGAAACAGCAGAGGTTCTTCATCGGCCACACTGATAAGGTAAATGAGCTGCGATGTGATACCTCCAGAGTAGAATCTCTTCTGATGCAGTTGGACTCTGTGTTCATTACAAAAACAATGTGCAACTTCTGTCCATGCGTGTTCTCTGTAGGTATCCGCTCTGGCTTTCAATGGCAACACAACCCTGCTGGCCTCGGCACAAACTGGCAACCACAGTGTCGTCCGAGTGTGGGACTACCACAAAGGAAACTGTCTGGCCATGTTTAGGATTCATGCTCATTCATTATCATCTCTTAGGTAACCCAACTGCTTATGCACGCGCACACACAGCCCTCTTAAGATAAGATGGTTATAAGCCTTTATGTACAATATACAATGAGGTCATAGCGTACGTCGATCACTGCTCGCTCACTAATTTTTGTCTTAATTGTTCGCATTCCCTTTTCGAAGCTTCTCATACGGGGGCGGTACTCTCTGTGGAGTGGGTAAAGACAGCCACAGTAAAACGGTAAGTGACACAAATGCAAATAGTCCCACATGAATATTCAAAGGCTTATTTTTCTAATTTGTGAATAAAGGTAATAAACACAAGCTGCAGTTTAGCGTAAATCTGTGGCAAGAGCCGTGGGAATTATTAGACAACGATGGAAAAAGTGCAAAGAAACACCTCGTATCATTACTTAGCTATAAATCAGCTCCCCTCGTTAGAGGCGATGACTCGGCAAAGCTGCAAGCCGACTGTCTGTGTTTGTGGCGCTGATTCAATCTTTCACAGATGGTGGTGGTGTGGAACACTTCTAACGTCGGTAAAGGTGGAGAGGTGACCATCTTAGCCAAAGCACACACAGATGTGGACATCCTCACCATGAAGGTCGCCTTCTTTGATGATACAAGGTACCCTCCCTTCTCTGTGTTTACATTAGGGTTGTGTTTTTGATTGTTTTATTTAGCCAACAGTGCATATTTGCATAATTGGGAACATTTTTGGATTGTAGTTTATTTCACACATACTCCTTATTAAAGGAAGGTGTTGAGCACCTGGTGCAAAAGTGCAGATTTTTTTTATGGGTAGTGGCAAAACCTACAGTATGTTACAAGAGTAAAATGCAACTGGTCTCAAGAAATGTACTTCACTTTAAAACACAAGCCAGCTCAAAAATGATAATTACCAACATGATTCACCATGTTCTGAACAGACAGAGTACAAACTAACTCAGAAAAACGCTGTATGGACACTCAGCCGTGTTGTAAATAATACAGTTTGAATGTCAACTCGATGAATGAAGCTTCGAACTATTCGGAACAGCCCTACAAACCACACAGGCCCTGGATGTATGAAGAGAAAGACAGTGGGAGCTAGAAGGACAGTAAATTAGAAATCTCGATCTCTTCATCTATGAGTGTGCTGGTTTCAGGATGGTGTCGTGTGGTCGCGACAATATTCGCCTGTGGCGAGTGAGGAATGGGACGCTGCGCTCCTGTCCAGTCAACCTGGGTGAATACCACTCAATGGACTTCACTGACGTGGCCTTTGAGGAGGGGAATTCCTCCAACCAGCATCTTGATGAACGAACACTGTGAGTGAGCAAAGCAGACGCTGAAACCATCCTAGTTTACCAAGGATTGGCAGAAGCATGAACCTCATCCACTGAAAACATTATTATGATTAAATGATTACTATTTCCCCTTTGTGATTGTCTTCCCATAGATTTGCCAGCAGTCGGAGTGGCTATATCTTTGAGATCGACTACAGCAGAGTTGTTATTAGGAACGTCAGGAGGCTGTTGCCTGCACAGCAGCAGCATGCAAACCGCCGGGAGAAATTGACTTTTAACACAGGTGTGTTGTTTAGTAGTTCAAAGAGGGGATACAACTTTTTAAGAATCTGTGGGTCATTGTGTGTGTGTGTGTGTGTGTGTGTGTGTGTGTGTGTGTGTCCCAGGTCCAGGCATTGCCATCAACAGCATCAGTGTGTCCTCATCATTTTGTTCCACGGGTTCTGAAGATGGCTTCCTGCGTCTGTGGCCTCTTGATTTTTCTACCATCTTCCTGGAGGCTGGTAGGCGTAATGTTTACCTGCAGCAGTAGCCTGACAGGTCCCAATATGCATATAATCTTTACTACATTTTGGCAGTACAGCCCAGGTCATTGTTTAAAATGACCGACATTCAAATCATGAATATGAGATGATGCACCATCCTCACGCAGACAATGACTCGGACACACGTCATTGTTTTCAAGAGCACGAGGGACCTGTGAGCCTGGTGTCGGTCTCCTCAGACAGCCTTCGGGTGCTGGCAGCCTCCTCCACTGGTAGCCTGGGTTTCCTCGATGTGAGCAGCCGTGGTTACAACACGCTGATGAGGTCACACACGGACACCGTGCTCGGCTTCAGTGTGGATGGCGTCCGTCGGCATCTCACAACAGCCTCATCCGATGGCACAGTGCGCATTTGGAATATGGATTCCTTGCATCAGGTCAGTCAATACCACATTTATTTATTTATTTCACCTCTTTTATTATGATCAGATTCTACTATTTGAATGCTTTGTTAACACATGTTCACCGTGTCTTTCAATGTGTTGAACCAGACAAAAAGTCAAACTAAAACCAAAGCAAATTATTGGGAGTAACAAAAAATATTTCTACTGATTTGAAGATGCTCCACTAATGAGTATATCTTTACACCAAAGTAACTGACACTGCCTGTTATTTACTGTCTCCTGTGCTTTAGCTGTATGATTTTGTGTCGGAGGACAGCCCCAGCTCAGTGGCCTTCCATCCCAGCGAGCAGGTCTTCTCTTGTGGCTTCAGCTCCGGCATCGTCAGAGTCTTTGACATCTCCAGTGCCAAGATGCTGGCTGAACACAAGTACGTCTAAACTATAGTGGAAGCTCCGGCGCCACCAGTGACTGCAGTTCTTCATTTTGGATACCAAAAGCTTGCATTGGGGACAATTACTATTACAGTTTCTCTGTATGTTTGTTTGTATTTGCCTGTACATATACATGTGCATGTATATTATAGGCAGCACAGAGGTGAAGTGGTGGGTCTTGTCTTCTCTCCGGATGGGGAGTTCATGTACAGCGCTGACTCTCAGGGCTCTTTGGCGCTTTACAACGCTTCTGAGGAAGACCACAATGTGATCAGAGTCGTGTGTATGTATATACACACACACACACACACACACACACAAACAAACACACCTTAACTTCACTTATCAGAAATGTGAACTGTGAAACTATCAACACTATAGGACAATGCATACACATCCTTATCTGTAGTGTATATCAGGCGGGTGTTGTTTGATTCACTCTGTACCCGATTGGTTAGGTAATGTGTTGGCCCGAGGCGCCGAGCGAGCTCCAGACGCTCTCACAGTGAGCAGTGACAGCCGCTGTGTGGCTTTTATCGGCCCCTCGGAGTACATTGTCACCATCGCCGACTCGCAGTCTCTGGATGAGGTATCTTGCACACTGTCGGCACCACGCTATTCGTCGCATTGCTCAAGTAAATTAGATCAGATTTCATGCAACGGTTATGGAGTGGTGAAGCAGCGTCACCCTTTCCCCAAAAACTTTACACCATACAGAAGATGTACCCAAGAATATCAAATAGTTCTTATTAATATGCATGTTCTTAAGTGTCCACATTGACCTGTTCCATCTCTGTCTAGTTGCTCCATGTCGATGTGAGTATTTTGGACGTACAAAGCCCCCGTCTTGATTCTGCACTGAGGGTCTGCTTCTCTCCGGCCTCCACTGAACACTTGTTGGTCGCCACATCAGCGAACAAGATCCTCTGGGTTAGCACCAAGACGGGCCGTCTGCTCCGAGAGGTAAAACTGCTGAGCTTCTTGAATGTACAGTTTGCCTCTACACGGTCATTTTATTCTCTTCTTCAATCACATGGTGGATTTCTGTCTTCCTGACAGGTGTCGAAGGTGCACAAACACCAGTGCTCGTCCCTGGCTGTGAGTGAGGACAGTCGATTCCTGCTGACAGCAGGACACAATGCTGTGAAAGTGTGGGATTACAACATGCAGCTCGATGTTAGCTCACAGGTAGTCAACAATTAAGGATTTTCTTATGTTGCAGCCGTTTACAAGTAGGTCAAATAAGCATCTAGTTGTTAGTGAGAATGAATTAATTACAAAACGCTTTGATTTCAACCTGTCTATTAAAGCGTGCAAATATACAATTTCAATCTTGAGCGCAGTTAAAATTGTGCAATCCTGTGGTAAAACATCCATCGCTGTCATAGAAAGTATGTTGTCTACATTTAGAGTAGGAGTATTAGTAGTTGATGTCGTGTCGGTAGTAACTGAAGCGTGGTTCTCTGTACCAGATGTTCATAGGCCACAGTCAGCCCATCCGCCAGGTGAGCTTCACCCCCGACCAGCTGGGCGTGGTCTCGGTGGGAGACGCCATATTCCTTTGGGACCTCCTGGCACATCCTGTCGAGTCCTTAAAAGACAGTCGGTAATAATCGCTGTTGCACGTTTGAATCTTGTCGATAACGTGCGTGTTACACTTTTACAAGTGTTTTCTGTCCTCACAGTTCCCCTCTAAGATTAAGCTACATCTCAACTCCTAAATCAGGTAACTTCATTTAGAGTTTGTATTCATGCTTCTATGTTATAAGATTCAAATGTTCTTACTCGTGACAAAATTGTTGTTGGATTTGTGTTTTCATGTACCAGCTCAACCAGACGTTAGTGGAGTTCAGTTGTCCAGTGGGATGCCTCGACAGACGGCACCCCTCCCCTCCTCACCGCCATCACGACTGGACATCAGCACCCTAGACCAGGTTCAACAGGGGGGTTAGTTCTCTTTTACACTTTTAACTACTGTGAGGTAGGTTTAACACTGTTTATATCTTAGCTCTCAGCAATAAATATTTAGCAATACCAATATTCACGCTCTACACGTGTATCAAGCATGTATTTGTGGCTAATGGCCATACCAGAGGTGTTTATTGTCACCCTCGGTCATATTTTCTCTCCCGTTACCCTCCTCCAGCTTTGGGCTCCTTGTCGATTTGTGATGACACCCCGACCATCCCCACTGCTACAGTCACTGGTTCAGGTCCCTCCTCTGACCCCAGACCTGCCGTCTCCTTCCTCCAAGTCACAGAGCTGGTCAACACATCTCCCATGAACACAAGTCATATGAACACTGGTAAGTGCCCCACTGCATTGTCCTGCATTAACAGTGAAGGGGCTTTCGGTTGATTTTTTTTATTTTTTTTATTCTATTTTGTCACTTAGTTGAGTTGAAAGGGAAGAAGCCAGTCCGTCCTGATTGTTACAGGCACTTTATCCCACGTTTCAAGACCTCCACTCTTGATCAGGTAAAGACTATGCCGACCTGATATAATGATAGACTCGTGTCACTGGGCGTATGTTAGTGTGTCTTAACGTTGTCTCTGATCCAGGCTGCTGTGACTCCCCAACCAGGAGAAGAGGGCATAAAGCTGAAAGCAGTGATCGGCTACAATGGCAATGGGCGCGGCAACATGGTGTGGAGCCCTGACCAAGGTTATTACAATCTACTGGAAGTAAAACAAAAACAGTAGATATTTTATCCAGGAAGTCTTAGCCTACCTCCACGCTAATGAACTCTGTTTCAGAAATAATCTCCGTCCACACTAACGCGCCAGGACACTGGGACTGGTTACTGTTTCGCCTCAACCAGCAATCCATTTCTGTTGCAGGTTTGTTTGCGTACTCGTGTGGCTGTGTGGTGGTGGTGGAGCACCTTCATACAGGAAGCCAGAGACACTTGCAGGGCCACAGCGAGGAGATCTCTTGTCTGGCCGTCACAAATGATGCAACGGTTTGTTAAAAGTCATGTTAGTGAGCACTTCCTTTGCCAAGATAAACCATCCACCTGACAGGTGTGGCATATCAAGATGCTGATTAAACAGCATGATTATCACACACCTATGCCTGTTTTTCCTCTTTCTCACTTGCTTGAGGAAGATCTCACAGATTCAAACGAGAAATTAACTTATTTATTTGGATCCTCACAGTGTGCAGACCTCGTTTGTGCCCTCCATTTAAACGGATGTCTTTGTCTAACAAAGCGGGTTAAAGGGAGTCTTCTCACAAGCTAATGGATTAGATGTCTGTGCATCATCTCTAAGAGAAATTCAGACCCGTTAATCTTGGGGCACAAGAAATCCAGGAGTTTCTCATGTTCGGCATACGTCCTGTTAGTCCTGTGTCTTATGGAATCATGGATCAAAAATGAAGGTGCCTTTCTGTCTGTTTTACTTCCGGTCTAGACGGTGGCATCAGCAGCTGGTGGCAGTAATGGGAGCAAGAGCCTCATCTGCATTTGGGACGTCCAGAATGGAACTTGTCGCAATACCATCTCCCACCACAGGGGCGCAGTGCAGACTCTCGCTTTCTCTCGGGACGATCGCTTCTTTCTCTCTGCTGGTCAGTCAAATATAAATTAGATGTGCATCAATCAGTCATTAGCATTTAAACTTCAAGTTTAGTGTCAGTTTGACAATAATTGATTAAAATGAAAGAAAAAGGCCAATCGAGGTACTCCGCTACTACTGACCACTGATTCTTTCCAACAGGAGACTTTTCTGACCCAGAGGTGGCTCTGTGGAGCAGTGACACCTTCAAGCTGCTGTCCAGTGTGAGGGTGTCGGGACCGATTCACGACGCAGCCTTCAGCCCCTCAATAGCCAGCCAGCTGGCCTGTGTGGGCAGCCAAGGGGCTTACTTCTGCCTGATCCACACGCATGGCTCGGATGTAGACCTCAAGGTAAATGACCCCAGAAAAACACGCTTGATAAGAGAGAATGATAGTGTGCTTGACTAAACACTCATCCCCCCCCGATCCACTATGTTAGCTTAAATATCTTGGTTGTCGTTGCGTTGGTACATGAGGGTTAACCACTCCTTCACACGTGCAGGTCCAGAAGGTGAAGGCACCAGTAGAAGTGGGCGATGCGGAGCTGACGGCTCTGTGCTACCACGTGGACTCCTTTCTGTTCACCGCCACCAATCGGGGACACGTTTGCGTCTGGGACGTGAACACACAGCGCTGCCTCATGACCTGGGAAGCTGATGAGGGGGAGATCGGTACAAATAGGGACCCTCTGTATATTCTAACCAGTTCTCTTCTTGTTATTGTATTAAGAAGATGTCTTTTATTACACTTGGTCAAATTGCCTAAACCATTGCTTTCATTTTGAGTCTTGTTGCTTGGATGCATTCTGGTCCTGGGTTTCTACAAACGGTTATAGGACTGGTATGGTTTCTTGGTTTAGGAGTGCTGCTGTGTCGAGGGAACCGTCTTTTGACAGGCAGCAACACCCGCTGGTTGCGACTGTGGGACGTAGACGCTTTACAGGGCGTGAAGCCTCAGGAAAAGTACTGCAATGAGGAAGACAGGTCTGTATGTAGTTTATTCTCCTACGAGTCTTCCCGTTTCTTTAATATACTTTAATGTTCTTATGTGATGAAGGCCTACGTGCCATACACAGTCAGTCAGTGTCACCTGTGTAGTTTCATTACGGTTTCTATCAAATTTTCGACGAGTTAATGTCTATTGTGTGAAACAGACAAAGAATGACGGTTTGGTTCCATCTCATCCTCCTGTGGCCATGTCATTAATAAGGGGTTCCTTGTTTTCGGTCTGTTCCTCAGTGGGACCGTGGTGGTGTTGGAGCAGGAGATCATGCTGGATGGAACTACGATCAGTGCAGCATTTGATAACACTATGGACATGGGCATCGTTGGCACCACAGCGGGAACCCTCTGGTACATCAACTGGTCAGACGGCGGCAGCATCCGGCTGGTCAGCGGGCACAAGACCAAGGTACCAGTGTGAAAAGTAACCACATGCACATCTTGTGTCTCCAGCAGGAGCTGGAACATACAGCTTGTAACTGGGAGGCAAGTGTGTTGTTTAGCATAATCATAATGGGTTGATGGTTGGTCTGTATTAATGGCCTGTCAATCACACATCAAAGGCGATCCCGAAGGAAGAGGAGTATTTCATATTTTACTCAGTTTGCACCAGGAAATAAAGATCATCAAATTTAAGTAATGAAAATGACCTTATGTGACTTCTGAGGAAGCTCTGTGCGAGGGTCGTGCTGCTAATATTACCATCTTGTACCAGTATTGACATTCATTCTCTGTGTGTGCTCCTCTGTGCCGTCCAGGTGAATGATGTGGCTTTTAGCGCTGACGAGAGACATTTTGCCACCTGCAGCGAGGACGGCAGCGTGAGGGTGTGGTCGGTCCCTGGCAACGAGCTGGTGGTGCAGTTTCAGGTGCTCAGTCAGGTGAGAGGATACACTTAATATTATAATATACTTGTGTATATATATGTTTTTATATGTTTGTTTTTTTCTGTGGGTCAGGCCTGCGGCTGTGTGTGCTGGAGCCCTTCTTCCCGTAAGGAGAGTGCATGTGTGGCAGCAGGATACAGCGACGGGACCCTCAGGATCTTCCGGCTTTCATCTTCAGAGATGGAGATGAAGCTGCATCCCCATCAAGTGGCTGTGACTGCCATGCAGTACTCTGCTCACGGTGAGAGAGTATAGCAGTAGCTTAATAACCTGCATCTCCTGCATTCAACTTACTTTATGATGAAATAATCAATTCCATGTGCTCGCAGTAAGTTTCCTGTTATATTAAAGCAGCTATGTTTCATCCGGTTCGGCTCCGTAACACCTTTTGGCCCCCGACAGGTCATGTGATCCTTTCAGCGGGGAAGAATGGTCTGATAGCCGTCAGCAGCCCAGTGAATGGAGCGACTATACGGGTCATAAAGGACCACAAAGGAGCGCCGATTACCACCATCCAGTGTGTGAATGAACAGGTCAGCTCACTGAATCGAGTCAAGGAGTGACGCTTTAACAGAACATGGCAGCGCAATAGAAGTATAATGAGAGAGGTTAGAATAGCCCCTGAACGGCCGCAACAATTACTGTTATTAACCACAAAATATTGTCCCGGAGTGCACTGCTGAGGCCTTTCTTTAACAGCAATCACTTATCAATCAAACATTTTCGACTTCCCCATGGAGACTGATTCTGCGTGACGTTTGAATCTCCTCTAAATGCACGAGGAACTGATGTTTCTGCTGGCAACTACATATCACCTCTGACCGAAGCTTGTCACTGCGAATATATACTCTTAAATGACTTGGTTTGTTCTTAATAATCACTATTAATCATATAAAAATGTGGATTTTTGTTCCAAGTGCCATCAACACATTTAGAAACGGCGCCGAGTCTCAAAAAGCCACATGGAATCTATTTCAAATGTTGATGAATGACTTGAATATTTGTATACATCAGGCAGAATAATATAAACATAACAATAGCAGCCTGATTGTCTATTTCATACACATTGAATACTTTCCTGAGTAGATGTACATTTATTCTGTTTTGAAATGATGTTTTCAATTCAGCTTCACTTCACAAATCCCCTTCATGTATCGTACAACGTATACGTACACTTGGCTTCTCCAGTAACCGTGCTCTTGACGGGCTTTCTGCCTGCTTCTCATACAAAAAGGTTACCTGACATTTCCTTTCCTGTCTTTTGACATTATAATGACATTTTTTCATCCGTATCTGAAGCCGTTTCTCTTCCAATCCTCAGTGTAAGCATTTCGGCCTGGAAGGCAACGAGATGTGGTTGGCTGCCAGTGCTGACAGACGCGTCAGTGTGTGGGCTGCCGATTGGTCGAGGGACAAATGCGAGCTGCTTGACTGGCTGACATTTCCTGCTCCGGCCTATTTTGGGGTACCTTCTGTGTTTTAAGTAGTAGTACATAGTGATAACGACTAGAAATACCACTCCAAATGTTGAGTGCTGCGGTTTATCTCTTTTTAAGTCTTGCGGATACTTAACCTCTAAGCCTTTTTATTCTAAATGTATTATATCTAAAGTATTAGTTTTACATTTTTCAGCATATTGTTGCAACCTCCTTTAGGAAATTTGCAAAATAAAAAGTGCTTTGTCCGTGTCAAACCTTTGCACGTCTAATATTTTTGTAACCCTTTTGTGCTGTAGGGTGACCGCCCACCTCCCAGTCTGGCTGCCTTCTGCCCTGCAGACCCCAGCCTGGTGGTCTACACTGGCTATGGAGTAGAGAAGGAGCTGTCCTTCTACAGCCTGACTAAAAAACAGGTTCCGCAAGCACCCACTGCTTCACTCCTCTACCACAGTGTTTTTCCTATACCTGTACAGAGCAGATGTTGCCGGCAAAATGTCCACAGATGTGCGTGTAATCACACAATATGTGTTTTTTTTTTTTTTTACTACAGATAATGAAAAAGATTGCCCTGCCCGACTGGGCCACATGCTTTAGCCTGTCCTGTAAGAGTCAGCTCATAGCTGTGGGATCAAAAGGTAAACTCGGCCCTTGTTTTTCATGATGTAAATCCATATTGTTACAGTAAATAAATTAGATTTTAATATTATAAGCTTGGAGCATGTTTGTGAATATTTTCTCCCTGTTATGTCTCATGTCTTATCAGAGCGAGTGTTGAAGTTGATCAAGTCGACCAGTGGCAGGTTCCAGGACTTCCTGCAGCACAGTGACTCACTGCAGACGTGTCGCTTCTCTCCGTCAGGGACGCTTCTTTTCACTGTAGCTTTTAATGAGATCCTGCTGTGGGAGGTGCAGGGCCTCTGAGGGCCTCACATCTGTTGATCCTGGTTCACAGGTTCCTGGTTTAAATCTTTATTTTATGTAATTAGATTGTTCTATATTTATTTTTTTTATTCATTGAATATTTGTAGAGAAATAGTAATAATTTGCAGAGAAGCTTTGTGGAGTTTTTTTCATGTGTGTTGTTTTAGAATACATATTTGTTGAAGAGATTTGTTGTTGCCTGTCCAGTCATTTCTCATTTTTGACTTTTAGATTTTCTTACAGAGAATAACAGTTGCTGTCCTGTCCACTGTTTTTCAGTGGTAAATAGAATCACAGTTTGTAGGCTGCTGTGGGATTGGATGGGGTTTAAATGAGAAGCAGCATGAGCAGTTATTGCAGCATGAGCTGTTATCGCAGCATGAGCTGTTATCACAGCATGAGCAATAACAATCTGTAATGTAAGAGCACTCCAACAATGCCGGGTTTGTGCACGCACACATACAAAAGGAGAGACTGCTGCAGCCAAAGACGTGTACTTTTACTTGTCCTTCGATCAGAATGATGGAGGACAGATGTACTGTTCAGAACATTTTGCATGAATCTTCTCGAATTTCCATTTTTGCTAACAGACAACAAAGGTCTTTCTGTCACTTTGGAACTGGGATACTGTCATTATTGAGAGCTCAAATTATCCTCTCCATTTCCTCCCTTGTTTTTGCTTTGGAGATTTTTGTATCATATACACATAACTCCTGGTGATCTTCCTGTGCAATGGATTCCACAACAAAACCCCAATTTTGATTGCTTTTTTAAAGCAGAAGTGGAGGTTTGGAGGAGGAAAGGTGGAGATTCAGGTTTTGAGAATCACCCCAAAAATGTTGGATATGACTGCTATTAACATTTTGTATTACAATTCATTCTTGATTCAGATTTCACAGGCTGTGAAGATTATTAAAAATAGTTTTAACAAGGCTATATCCTTAAGAGTCAGGCAGCGGCATCACTTTGATAATTAAACCGTATATTACATGATCATGAGCATGATGGTGTTGTTATAAGGGATTGTTTTACTCTGAATAATCACCTCACTGTTAAAATGAAGGTTTATTAACGACTCATGAAAACATGACATCCATCCATCTCATCTCTGTCGTTTGAAAAGTGCTGAAATTTGAATATAGCTATAAATATAATTCCTTAC
The DNA here is from genome assembly GCF_050575085.1 of Anarhichas minor. Taxonomy (NCBI): domain Eukaryota; kingdom Metazoa; phylum Chordata; class Actinopteri; order Perciformes; family Anarhichadidae; genus Anarhichas; species Anarhichas minor. The sequence continues at coordinate 10,916,059 of NW_027466463.1, read as the reverse complement.
CTTGGTTTGATATCGTTACAGTAAAGGATTAACAAATTATTTCGCTGTTAATGGGGGACAATTTTGGGTAGACAAAGGTAATTTACTGAAGAGGTCCTCCTGTACAAGTTTAAAGTTATCATCAAATGCACATTAATTACAGAAGCAGTCGCTGTCAATACATATCTTGCTCCATCCAGGAACTCTAATTAAATATAAATTAGGCTTACTATGTTATTGAGATAAAGCTTCATCTCTGATGAGACTTTATGCCACCATGAACATTTTTATTTTGTTGAACGTTTTATAGGCAAAACACACGAGAAGCTCACGTGGGCTGCAGGGCCTGTGTTCGGCCAGCAGAGGGCGTGTTTCACCGTCTCCTCTGTGAACCGGAATGATATGGTTTCACCTTGGGTGCTGTGGAGAGGCACACGTTTGATTTTAGCTAGACATTTGGCATTCAAATGAACGATACATGTCACTGTAGGACTGTAGCGCGTGTGACTGTTGGTCAACCAGAGGAGAAACATGAAGCAAGATGTCAGGATACTCCTGCTGGGGGAGCGTAAGTCATTCGCATTGACAGCTGAACCCAAGCTAACAAACTAGCGTTAGCAAACATTAGCTCTTGTAGCTAACTTAAGAACTTGTCGCTGGATTTATGTTGGCTACTCCTGGTGGCATGGTGGAGATAACAGGGACATTTATGTCTGCACTAATATATATGTTTTCTACTAAGTGGTCGCTTTCCAAACGATAATTTCCGCTATGCTAATTTAGCTCAGAGTAACTTTAGTTTGAAGTTGTGAACGGTTAGCTAACTTAGTCACTTAACGCTAACTTAGTTAGCTTAACTTAGCAGCCGAACAGAAGTTAGTAAACGTGATTTTTGTTTCCGTGAGATAACATAAAGCCGCATTACACAATAAATACACTTAATTGTCTTATTTTAAAAGTTCTCTGTGAGTCCGAGCATCGACATGTTAGCAAACTAACGCTAACTTTAAATATAACGTTAACGGAAGCTGCAGTCAGACAATTGCTTTATAAACTAACGCCAACATTACATCTCTTAACTAAACATATGACCATGCTTTAGTGAAAGTGACACATTTACCATTAGCTAGCTGTATATAGTGGGTAACGGTACAGTATGACCGTTATCGTATGTTCTGTATGTGTATCAATGACATACTCTGTGGCTGAAGACTCAACTGTATAGTTGCAATACGATAGTGTTTACTAACTACATGCCATATTAACGAGCAGCACTATTACACGCTATGTAATAACGAATAGTTATGGCTAACTTGCTAGTAGTTGATAGATGTCCTTTTACAGGAAGTGCGATCACTTCACCACACAAGTCAAATAAGGATCCTAGAGTCTTTCTCTGGCAGCTTCTCTCCTTCACTTCATGTTGTCTCCTCCAACAGCCAAGGTGGGGAAGACATCCCTCATCATGTCTTTGGTTGGAGAAGAATTCCCAGAGGAGGTAAAAGTCTCAGTGTAACTATTCACCTCTGCTGTCTTTCAAAAACTTTTCTTTTAAGTTTGTTTCATACGCTCAACACTTCCAATATATTGCTCAATATGATAAAAATCCAAAAATGGTCGCCCTGGAGTTTATACTTCACTAGAAAGGTTGAATCTAACGTGGGCTTTTGCAACATGTTGTGCCTTTTGCAGCATGTTTGTGCTTTGTTTGACATGTTCAAATCAACTTGTTCTGCTCTGTACTATGTGGCCACTGGTAGTGTTTCTGTGTGACTTTTAGCTTCTTTTAGTTTAAGTACACTTGCTGGCAAATGTATACTATTGTAGGTACACCAGAATGTGTGGAGAAATGTTCTATATCATACATTATGGTATAATGAGTAATACATTTTGCACTACTGTTGTCCCCCAAAAATGAAATTTGCCCAGCATTTCAGCTTATGGCTTATGGAAAGTATGTGTTTGTGTTATCCTGATTAAGTGATGATTGACAATTTGTCTGCGATCTCTGAAAGGTTCCCTCCAGAGCTGAAGAGATCACCATCCCTGCTGACGTGACTCCAGAGAAGGTGCCCACACATATAGTGGACTACTCAGGTAACATCACCCGAAGGCTAATGCGGAGGACCACCGCTATTCATTCCTCTGACTGGTCTCTATGCTTGTTGCACATTAAGACACGCACTGTAAAAGTGTGTGTGTGTGTGTGTGCGTGTGTGTGTGTGTGTGTGTGTGTGTGGGGTTTGTTGAAACAGAAAAGGTCTGAGTATCTTGACTTTGATATCCGTTTGTGTCCGTCTTTAACAGAAAAAGAGCAGAGTGATGAAGTCCTTAGAAATGAGATCATCAAGGTAAGTACACCTTACACCACCAATGAACATACTGAACACCATCCGATTTAACAAATGAGATCAAAACCAGATGCACTGACGGATTCCATTGGGCTGGAATAATGTTGAGCAATGCTGTGCCACCCCTGATTAAGAATAACAACCGTAAAGCCATATAAATGGATGTCTTTGTTTCGTTTTAGTAGCATTTTATTATAAATGTATTCAAGGTTTATTGAATCCTGTGAATCCTGTTTTTGGCATACGGTCCCTCACAGCTGTTCTTTCTCTAACCCACACAGGCTAATGTGGTGTGTGTAGTGTATGATGTCACCAATGAGGAAACAATAGACAAGGTAGTAACCTGCTAACTGGTATATTGTCTCGTCTACTGTACAAGCTTTCCACATACTGTACATTACAATTACTAAATGCATTTAAAATACAAATTGCACTTGTTTCTGCCTCTTTTTTTTTTTTTCAGATCAAAACTAAATGGATACCTTTAGTTAACGGTGACGCAGAGAAAGGGAACAAGTATGTTTGTATGCTGTCGATGGGTGTGTGTGTTACCTGAGCTCTTCTGTGCCAATGAACTTTGTACTCTTCCCTACTGTTTGCATGTAATGTTGGCAAACTTGGTAATCTGGGAATTTGTAGCTAAATTGTCCAGAATAAGACGCTGCACGCAGTCCACTCCGTTTGAATGAGTACTGATTTACAGGAAAGCCTGTGTTTAAAAAATAAACTGTTTTATTGAGAGTTAGCCTGTCTCCTTGTGTTTAATCAGAGTTCCCATCATCCTCGTGGGAAACAAGTCTGATCTTCGCTGTGGAAGCTCGATGGAAACCATTCTTCCCATCATGAACCAGTTCTCTGAGATTGAGACGTGTGTTGAGGTGAGACGCATCCAGTGTGCTTATCACGGCACTCTGTTTACACCCGCTAACTGTAGTGTTGACATGCACACGATTGCTGGGTTTCACACACAAATATTTCCACATGCACACTTTATCTAAACCTTTTAGATTGCTTGGATAATTGTATCCGTGTTCTTTCTGCCGTTCTTTCTCTTTCAAGTGTTCTGCAAAGAACTTGAAAAACATTTCCGAGCTGTTCTACTATGCACAGAAGGCCGTTCTTCACCCCACTGCTCCTCTTTATGACCCCGAGGACAAACAGGTCAGATGTGATGCTTGCTGTGGAGTCAGCGTGTGTCTCTCTCTCTCTCTCTCTCTCTCTGTCCACTTATTTACATCTGTGCATGAAAAAGATTGGTTGATTTAATAATAACATTTTTGTCCCCAGCTGAAACAACTGTGTGTCCGAGCCCTAAGCAGGATATTTTACATTTCCGACCGGGACAATGACCGCATCCTCAGTGACGCTGAACTCAACTGCTTTCAGGTAACAGTGACAAATCACTTGACATAATGTCTTCTCAGCACTTATTTGCACACAAGCCATTTGTTCGCTATATAAGAAAATCTATCTTTATGTGTAGAAATCTTGTTTCGGGAATCCTCTGGCACCTCAAGCCTTAGAAGATGTGAAGACAGTAGTTTGGAAGAACACCAATGACGGCGTGCAGGACAATGGCCTCACCCTAAATGGTAACAGCCGGACACGAATGACAACATGCAACTTTAAATGGTGTCGTTGCAAGGTCACACTCTACTAATGGCCACGTGTTGTGTGTGTGTGTCTTCTATTTCAGGCTTCTTGTTTCTGAATACGTTATTTATCCAGAGGGGCCGACATGAAACCACGTGGACCATCCTCAGGAAGTTTGGTTACGACGACAACCTTGAGCTGACTGATGATTACCTTTACCCCGAGTATGTCCACGACACCATCGTGCTGTATCCGTCATCTCGGATGCAAATGTCTATACTGCTGATAACTAGTGTTACAACAGGCTGTATTGTAATATTATTGGAGAATAAAGGTCCGTGTCCGTGGGTTCTACATTGCTATCTATCTCAGATTCTCTGTTTCCATTTGGCTTTATCTTTGTGTGTACGCACTAGCTAGGAATGCTCAGGTATCTAAATATCGAACTGTTGTTTTTCTGTTGTCAGACTACGAGTTCCAGTCGGCTGCACCACAGAGTTCAGTCATTTAGGTCACCAGTTCCTCCAGCGGCTGTTCGACAAGTACGATGAAGTGAGTAGCAAACCTAGTCGCCTTTGGTCACAACGTCCCACTGGACCGTAAACTGTAACAGTTAAATGTTGTGAGAAATGTCATTGAAACAATATTGTTATGTGTTGAATATATTAGGGGGAAGTATTTCAAATGCTGTCTTAGTTTTCTCCATGTCACATGCAATAAAGGAGAGTTTCCTTGTTTTTCCCTCTCAGGACAAAGACTCTGCCCTGTCACCGGCGGAGCTTAGGAACCTGTTTTGCGTGTGTCCTTACATGCCGTGGGGTGCAGAGGTCTACATGACGGTCCCCACCACAGACGAGGGCTACATCTCTCACCACGGCTACCTTTGTCAGTGGACGTAAGTCTCTCGCCTCTCGTTAATGATATAATGTGACTGCATGCACTAGCTTTACACATTTTTCGCACTTATAAGCAACGCATGTCCCGCACAGTTCAAAGTCACATGTATGTCAATCCCGTCACACGCAGGCTCTCTGCGTACTTTGACATCCACCGTTGCCTGGAGCACCTAGGATACCTCGGCTACCCGATCCTCACTGAGGAGGAGTCCCAGACCACCGCAATCACAGGTGTGTGTGTGTGTGTGTGTGTGTGTGTGTGTGTGTGTGTGTGTGTGTGTGTGTGTGTGTGTGTGTGTGTGTGTGTGTGTGTGTGTGTGTGTGTGTGTGTGTGTGTGTGTGTGTGTGTGTGTGTGTGTGTGTGTGTGTGTGTGTGTGTGTGTGTGAGAGAGTGTGAGATTCACTCAGTTTATTCTTGGCAAACCCAGAAAACACACCTGACATGCATGTTGTTATTGTGTTTCTTGTGAGCAGTAACTAAAAGATTACTCATTAGTGATAGTTGAGGTAATATGAGGAGCTTTTACTTGGCTATATATTACAGTAGTGTCTCTGTGCAGACATACTGTGCATGAACAAGTAGCAGTCTGAGGCCAGTTGTCTGGATTGGATAGTGTGATGTAATACGTCTCACTGGTGAGGCTTTTTGTGACCCTGCTTCAGATGTCATAGAGGCCAGTAAGCCACAGAGATTAACGCTGATCTTTTAACAAGGGGCCTAGTTACTGAATCAACCTTTCATTTAGTAGTGTTGATGTTTATTGTACATTTATTTTTAGCCACGCCAGCGCCTCGCTCTAAGAAAAGCGATGTTGGTTGGTTACTCTGAGTTGGGTTGTTATCAGACAAACGCATTGGTCCTGAGTGAGACATCGCAACGACTGGTTGATGGATTAAAGTATTTGTACAGAGATTCATCGCCCCTAGAGGACCAATCCTAAGGTTTTCATCTAGTGCCACAACAGCTGGGGCTGACAAAGTAGAGTTTAGAGTGATGAATAGTTGAGTCAAGTCGCACAGTTTAGAGTGACGACAGAAAAGCAAAGTCCCAGATATCCTAAAATGGTTAATGTACAGGCTATTAACGTTCCTGTGGCAGCACCTTCGAGCCAAACTTTACAGTTTTTGTCCCATTAGTGATTTATTTTGTAGTTTGTTTCTCCCGGGTCATCTTTTTATTTTATAGTCACACTTTAATTTTATCCTCTACATGTCTTGTGACGATTAGTCCTTTCCTCTGACTTTCCATCTGTAATGTCGTGTTGCCTAAAACTGCACTTACACAGGTGTAATGTGTACCTGCATTCATTTCTAAACCTAGTTGTTATGCCCTGTGTGTTTGAGCATTGTGTTCATACTGAGTGTTTCTGCTTGTTTACATGTGCAGTAACGCAGGAGAAAGAGGCGGACCTGGAGAGACGCCAGACACAGCGGTCAGTGTTTCTCTGCAAGGTGATCGGACCGCGGGGGACTGGCAAGACCGCCTTCCTCCAGGCCTTTGTGGGCCGCAACGTTGTGGTATGGCACCATCTGCTAGTCTGGAACTGTAAATACGAAGCTTTGCATTATTAAAACTTCTTCTCTTAACTTTTCATAATGCTAGGTAGTGGTGGTGGTTTCCTGTAATATTTGTTTGCCTTCTACAGAATAAAAGAAATTCCAGCAGTGCCTTTTCCCCCTACGCCATAAACACTGTCCAAGTTAGCAACCAGGAGAAGTACCTCATAGTAAGTAGCTCCCATCCTGAGCCTGATGTTGACCTTTAACCTCTGACCCTGATTAATACCATGAGCACACTTCTCCTCCCTGTGCAGCTCAATGAGGTGGATGTGGAGGTCGAGTTCCTGAAGGCGTCAGACGCCAACTGTGATGTTGCGTGTCTCATGTATGACACCAGTGACCCACATTCCTTTGACTATTGTGCCAGTATATACAAGGTGAGTAACGGCACAATTACAGACGCATGTAATTTATTTATTATCATTTTTAGTTTGTGCTGTTGACTGAATCCAGCACTTCAGAGACGGAGCTGCTTGTAGCTGATTATTATTTATGAATGAAGTACTTACTCAGGTCAAGGTGTGTACAGAAGACATGGTGTTGGTCTGTTACTCTGATTATTAGTGGAATTAAAGGCCCCATGTTAACTGTATTACCGGCTTACTCTCAGGCTACAGCAACCCGACTACATTTTCATTTAAAACGGCCTTTTTAAAACGAAAACCATTTCTGTCCACACGAGCGCTTCAGCACCGTTTATGATTATAATTTCCGTCCACACTACAACGCCTGAAAACGCATATCACATGACTACTTACGTACACTGTGCGTGTAAACAGGAAGCAGACTTTACACACTCTGCAGTTGGTTGTTTAGTTGCAGAAAATACTGCGGAGGAAGAACAGCAATGGCGAAAAGAGGGACCAGAGATTTATTTTTAGCTTGGACCGATGACGAGCTCGAATAAAAGTGATTTATTCTTTTCTTCACTTTGTTTACATGTATTGTGTATTACTATGAGGTTTACTTGAATTTCATTATGACCGACTTGCAAACGAGGTAAATTCTCTTTTCTCTCAACTGACGTTTTTTTTTTTACTCTTAATCCCATTTCTTCCTCAGCAACACTACATGGAGAGCAACATCCCGTGTGTGCTGGTCGCCTCCAAGGTGGACCTTCCTGAGGTCAAGCAGTTCCACGGGACGACTCCAGCAGAGTTCTGTTATAAACACCAACTGCCTCCACCTCTGCCCTTCTCCAGCCTGTTCCTCGACTCCACCAGCAAGAGCATCTACAAAAGGCTCGCGTGGGCAGCAGTATACCCGTACGTAGACGTTGAAAATATAAAGATCAGTTACAGTAGAATGTTTTAAACAAACAGGGATCGGTAGAGATGTAGGTAACTAGGCATTTAGTTGTGTTGCATTGTGTGACTGAACTTATTTTTTCCCTCCATTCCAGACACCTGAATGGTTCCAACATGAGCAACACATCATTCTGGCTGAGAGTGGCGTTGGGCTCGGCTGTGGTTGCCGTTCTCGGCTTTGCCGTCTTCAGAGCCGTCGCCAGACTTAAATGATCAACAATCGGCTTCAGCTTGACACTCCATCAATCCATCCACGAAGGCAAAAACATCAGAGACCAGATTCAAAGCCCGCCGCATCGTTTTACTCTTCATATCTCTGCTCCTCTTCACTTTGTCCTTCCCTCCGAGTCCGTTGATTGCGACACTTCAAAGGAAACTGGAAGCAAAGTGTTCAAATTCTTCCCCCGCGCTGCTGTGCTCAGCTTTTTCTGCCTTACATTGTCCAGGAGTCAGCCTGTCACCGCTCGGTGCATTGACACACGACGAACTGTTAAGATCCAAACGGGTGCTTTATCAAAGGGTAGGAAATGCACCAAGATATTCCCGTCTAACGTGTATTCAATTATGTGTCGGGTGTAAACGGTGAGATTGGGGAGTTTTTATAAACATACTGTGTTTCTTAAGCGTAAAATATAAAAATGCCAAATTGACTTGACTGAAGAACCAAAGGTCAGCATAAAGAGCAAACATCCTGACTGGCTGCTGCTGAATATCTCCTATGAACTGCACTCTTCCTTCTGACCATGCCACCTCAGACACTAGATATTCTCATCTGACTTGCCAAATAACTCCAGCGGCAATGAGTAGTCAAAAGCATGTTATTTGCCCCTTTAGGCACATTGTTATGCCTACAAATGAAACATGTTAATGTTTTTAGCAGTAAGGCCTGCCTCCGCTCCTCTGCTGTGGCAGGGAGCGATGTGCATGAAGAGGAATGGTGGTTTGTTGATGCATCTGCAAAAAGTCAGAACATATTTTATGCGGCAAAAGGAGGCCAAGCAAACCTTAAATATCTGGTCAAATGAATCTGCTTCTTTCTGTTCACATTGAAATGGAATTCATTGATTTTGATTGAGACTGAAATAAGTTAATGATCTGTGATTTTGTTTTTTCTATTAATATACTCTGTGCATACACTTTGACCTTCTTGCATAATCCGCCATTGCATTGTTTTTCCAACATGAGTCTGTCATGCTGTGTGTGTTTTGTTGCTTGATTTAGCCGGGGACCTGGTGTTTCTGCAGAATACACTTCTGTGACTTTTAAAACATGGCTGTCTTTCTTACAGACTGATTTAGATGCTTAATAAAAGACCAGACGAGACTGGATGGGGAGCTTTTGCCCAAAAGGCGTTATGGATGATGGGATGAAAAATGAATGTTGTGCTTTATTACAATATATCTGACAGTTGGTGCCCCCCCCCCCCCCCAGTATTCACCTTGTTGATTCTTTGCATCTATTTTTTATAGCTGATAAATTGACTGAATTTTGATTTTGTTTTTAATTCCTACACAAGTATTAGACTTCCCAGACCTGACCACACACATTTAGTTTTAATATCTACTTTATTAACATGTTCCATATTATCTTCATCTCAAAACGTGTGTACTGAAAGTCACGGGTTCCGAAGGTAGTAAGTATCCGGCTATGCTGTCAAAATTCATGTTGGATTACTCCATGCTGACGCAACACCAATATACCCACATCAACACCATGCCTCGGCGAGTCTGGATGCATTGCTTTGATCACTTGGTGCGTGTGTGTGTGTGCGTGCGTGTGTCAGTTTGACTCCTGTCTGCTTCTGACGTCAGTCCAGAGGAGTCGTCGATTCTCGGAGGACACCACTAGATGGCGGTGTTGCATGTCAGGTGAGAGGCCAAGTAGTGAGCGCTGGGTGTGTCTGCAAAGCCGCCGCACTGATACAGTAGAGACGTGCAAGAATAGACGGTGAAAATGATAGTAACTGCTGCATTTTAACCTTTATTTTCCGTATTTGGTGCAGTTTTTTGACTGCACACAATGTTCAGACCAGTTTAACAGAGGATTCCCCCCGCAATGTAATCTCTTGACCTTGTTTACCACCGTCCTGGCACTTTCAGTGACTTTATTTTTTCTTTTTGTGCACGTTTATTTCACCATGGAATATCTATGGTACACAGGCTTTTACTTCATAGCACTGCGTGTTCTGCAAAGTACTTGTCTGCCCCCATGACTAGTTGGTAAAGCATGAAAAGATCATTCAGAGTGCACGATTCTGGTCATTTGCATGATATTAACACGCGTAGTCTAAGTGTCAGTGTTTTCTGTTTTGCATGTCCACCCACGTGTATCAGCCTCTGCCACAGAACACCATCCCTCGCATTGGAGCTTCCATGGGTGGGTTTTGTCTGCACCAGCTTGGTGTACAATAGCTGTAATTTCATGCAGTGCCCTTAATTGGTTAACATGTCTGATATCTATAGGCGACAATGTCTCCAGGCTATTAAGCAGATTACATAAAACCTATTATTCTTCAAAACACAGAAATCCCTCTGACTGCTTCACCAAGCAAATTACGCACGCGTAAAATGCGCGCAATAAGTTGAGCCAACACATTTTGTAGAAGATGACAAAGGTTTATTGAATTGCAGTAAAACCAGTCTTTAAAAGCGACTGAGCACAGTTGGGATGTTTGTATAGAATGAGTCGTCTGAACATGAGGAAACATACAGAACGGAGGCTTGAGTGACATCTATAGAGCCGTTAGGAGAATCTTGCTGACGTCCACTGCCTATGGGCTGTACATTGTAAAGGCTCAACAATGCGCACCATTGTCACATTCATATTTTCAGTATGCCCCCCCCCCCCCCCGCGTGCACTAACGATGACTATTCGTAAGTTCAACTGTATGTACATTTTTCCTTTTCAGAAAGACGCTAGTCTAGCCAGTATGAATCCAAGGATCGGATAGAAATGAACAGCATTATTAACGCCAAATAAAAAAAAAAATGCTCACAATTATGTCTACAGCATCTATAAGCTATAGTGCAATGGAGAGGAAGCTACTGGTAAAAACAGCATACGTTTGCATGAGAGCTTACAAAAATAATACATATACGAAAACATTTCCTTAAGTATGTACAGTGACTTTGTCTCTCTGATATTGTCCTACTTCTTCTTGCCTGTTTTGGCTCCCTTTTTGGGTGACTTTGCCTTGGGCTTGGTTGCCCTCCTTGCTTTTGCCTTGGGCTTGACTGCCTTGCTTGCTTTCTTGACTGGTGCCTTTTTGGCTTTCACCGGTGTCGCCTTTTTCGCGACCTTTTTCACTTTCTTTACAGGTGCCTTCTTGGTTTTTTCCGGCGTCTTGGCCACTTTCTTGGGCTTGGCCGCCTTTTTGGGTTTGGAGGGCTTCACTGCCTTCTTTGGTTTGGCAGGTGCCGGCGCCGGCGCCGGCGCCTTGGCTGACTTTTTGGAGTCCTCTGGTTTGGCCCACCTGAAGGATCCGGACGCGCCGATGCCTCTGGTGTGGCGCAGGCTCCCGGCCGCCACCATCCTCCTCAGGGCCAATTTAATCTGCACATCGGCGTTCTCGCCCACCTTGTAGGTCTTCCTCACGTACTTCTGGATGGACTGCCGGGACGCTCCGTTCCGGCTGGCGTCGTGCGCGATGGCTGCTTTTATCATCTCCGAGTATTTGGGATGAGAAGCAGGCTTCTTGGGCTTGCCTGCCTTTTTGGCTTTGGCTGGAGTGGCCGACGTCTCTGCCATGGTGACTTTTCTTTGGAGTTAGTTAACAAAAAAACAAAAAAAAGTCCAATGGGGTGTAATTTCAGCCGACTACACCGGAGCGTCAGAAACAGAAATATATACGCACGGCCAGAAATAAAGCTTTTCTTCCAGAAAGTCCGAGTCGGAAGACAATGCCACACTAACTGCTGTCAGAGTAAGAATGAAATAATTGTCCTCACGGAGTGACGCGTCAGTGCACCGGATCACTTAAGTGTCTTATTCCACAGGCGCCTCCGTGAGCCTATGAAGCCTATCTGCGGACGTGATTGAGAACACCAACTGCCAGCAGCTGATCTAGCGGACTCCATGGAACTGGCGCCGTCCTGTTTGTGTTTCTTCATCCTCCAACTCCTGACAAATATCAAAGCTACGGCTGAGTACTGATCCACAAAACATCATCGGCTGATAGCAGAGACATTGGGCTTCACGTGGACACACTTTTTGTAATTTATCCGCGGCGGCGAACAACTTTTATTCCAGGAAAACCCGCTGGAAGTAATGCGGGCTGTGAACAATTTTGCACAATTCGCGTTAAATTGACCCAAATAGACGCAACCTCGGGCAAAATCAACCAATGCATATCGAAATTGTATCTATGCTTAAGCGGATGCACGCGGTTCGGTCGAGTTCTCTTTTCGTTTTTGCTTTTAATACATCGATACATTTTCCCAACTAACACAGTCCGGCCATTGACTTTGAATGACGTGGTCGAGATTATTTGCTGTTAAACCTGCTATAAATTATATGTCACGATATCTAAGTTGCAGGTGACGCTTGGGACGATGATGCGGGTTTATGTGGGGTGGAATACGATGGATAGGTTTGCTGCTTTTGCTGATTTTTCGACAGAACTGCTTATAGCTGTCACTATGGCAGTCGCCACTCGAGGTCCATTGTCAGGAAAGTTGCCAACACCTCCAAAGATCAGGGACTCTGATACCGGATCCGAAAATCGATCACCATATTTCGGATAGTGGTGCAAGTGGCTGCTGTGTGACCAGGTGTTAGTCCAGCTGCAAGGGGGACTGCACCCGAAACGAAAGTGCTTTTAATACAAGGCGCAGTGATGGCTTTCTTTTGTTCAGGAACTGGCGCATCAGAGCACAGTCAATAACAGCTTTGACATTTGGCTTTCCTCATTTTCATGAGGGTCTGTGGAGCCGGTCCTAAACAACAAAAACCTCCCAAATTACAAACTTTAATATAATTCTCCTGTATTATTTATTCTTATAATATCAGGTCTGGTGTCCCTCCCTGCAACGCCATTTTGATTCTGGAGTAGTGCTTTTCCACGACTTTTGTGGAATGGTTATCTGAGTTATTGGACACTATTTTAAGATTTAAAAAAAATCCCAATTCTGTCCTCGTCCACACCATCCTCAATGGTACAAAGTAATATCAGGCTGTTTGTCCAAGAGGTGGTCCTCTAGTGTAGACTACAGTGGGCTACTGCTTGAAGCAATGAAGGGTTCACTGTTGTTCAAATAACATTATGCCCAATCAGCTTTATTACTTGGCATAATGGTATATAACCTACCTGCGTACTGTGTATATTGTAGCCGATAAATAGTGTAAAAAGGAAGTTACACTTGTGAGGAAACCATCAGTGCCTCTGCCCTTCTATCTCCACCTGTGTCCTTACAGTGAGTTGATGGCTGAGTATTTTGGTTTTTTTTTGGTGCGTGTTTTAAATGGAGGGTGGGTGAGTTAGTGAGCAGGCAGGGATTGAATGAGTGAAAACGAGGAGGGAGGGAGGGAGGAGTGAGTGAGTGAATACGTGATTTTTTTTTCATGAGGCACAGGGAGGGAGTAGATGAAAGGGTGAGTTGTACTACATAGCACAAGTGCATAAAGGAGGGAGGGGGAGTAAATGACTGAGGGTGAAGGAATGAATAAGTGAATGGAGCGCTGGAGCGAAAACACATATTTGTATGGCGCAAGTAAAGAGGGGAGGAGCACAATTAAACCACGCAGTGCGTTGCCGATGCGTATAGCTATAAATACACAGCGTCTCCGCGATAATATGAACAACATGTCTATTGTTTGCGACGCCTTTTCGGGCCATGTGTTACGCGGCTATAGCTTTCGGCTTGTTTTGGCAATTTTGGGGTTTAGGGTATTTGGTCCGTTGTTTTTGTCACCGTTTGTCCGGAGTGATGTGTGTTTGGCCGCTTGTGCCCCGTTTAGGAAGCGGGGCTGAAAAGCAGCCGCCAAACAGACTCCCCCCCCCTTAGACCACTCCCTTTATTAGCCGACGCAGGGACGTCCTCTGGACCCCCCGAGCCCTGCCCAACGCATTTCAAAGTAATTATCAGTAAAATGAGATGTTACTTAATGACCTATGCATTTTATTAGGCCTCCCTGTTTCATAGGTGACTGATAATAAGAGGTTATTAGTTATTCCGTGATTGTTTTTTGAATTGTCCCTGCCAGGATGAAATACACCCTGCTGTGTTTTTTATTTTTATTTTTGAGAATTGGTGCCTTTGTGGCGTGTGCAGAGCTGATAACATTAGTTGATTCATTTAATAGTTAATTGACAGAAATTAGTCCTCACTCCATCTTTTGGTGCATCCAGTCATTCCCTACTGCTGCCAGCACACTGGGATCTTCACAGTTGTATAATTGGGTTTTCCTATGTCTGACTTGCAATAATGTTCAACTTACATAATGCGTAACCCAGTGCTGGTTTATTTGTCAGAAGTTGGAGAGAGTCGAGTGGGAGGTATGCATGTATTTACAGACAGCTACACCATCCTGTCAGGACTGCGTTAGCGTTGCATCTCTAAATTTATCCGATGCCAGTTTGTAATTTTAGCTGCCTAAAACCTTCTTAAGTCCAGTCCTGCCAATGGCCCAAAGCAGTCTGGGTAACATCACCCACAATTTCACTACTGAGGGCCTCCTGTACTCCAAATCAGGGCTGTGGGTCAGTATTAGGTCCAAAACTGTCCAACACATGATCACATTGTGCTCCGTTAAAAGCATTCTTTCTGAGGACTGTTTGCTCGTTTACTCTGACTTTGAAAGTCAGATAAGGTCAAATTAAATCAGATCTTTTTTATTTACTCAGGTTGCAAGAAAAGACGGTCTGGAGACGGGTTTAAGATTAGATCATTTCTCTTTTTCCTGCTATGAATCCTCTGGGTTTCTTTACACTTTTACAAACTAATTTACTTATTCTTTATATGTATTTCGCTCATACTCGTATAGAGTTTATGGCTTTTTGATTAACTGAGATTGCATCCAAATCAAGTTTCACTCAGCCGGTCAATAGAATAGGATTGTGAGCAGCATTGTTGTTTTAAGGATTTAGATTTCTTTCACCCATTTGGTGTATTGTTTTATAATTCTGTTGCATGACTTTGACAGATCAGATGAAGTGCACTTCAGCTGTTAATCACAGTTACAGTCTCAAAACTAGATGTTTGTTTTTTTGTTATAGATTTTTTTCGCAACTTCTATATATTATTTCAATGGAAACCAAATGTGTTTTCATCAACATTTACTGGGTTCTGCTATCATCTGCGTGTGACGGGGTGTAACACTGGTTCCACTCTAGCAAAGCGCTTTAAATAAAACACATACAGAACAATGCATACAGGTATAGTTTATAGTTTATCGGCACAAGAAAATTGTCAAAAATATAGGAAAAGTATTTTTCATCTTTGACCAGTTGCAGCTTTCCTGCTTGCATATGTAAGCAATATATCCCCGTGTACAGTGTTAAAGTGCCTGTTGGGCCCTTGAGCTGGACACCATTTAGTTCAGCTGCCCATTGCGCTGCCACGGTTAACATAATTAAAGTGTTGGTGATTAGACTCGCTCTAAACTAACAGCATGCCATGTTGAGACAACAAAAGTGAGAACAAGACATTGACGCACTGGCGGTTTTAATGCACGTTTCCTCGGGCCAGCTGTGGTGTGTGTGCTCTGTAGAGGTAGTGTTCGGGTATGATCGGGCTTCGACAGTTGTGACAACACTTGGATGTGTGAGCAGGTGTCGGCGGCCAAGTGCTGTGCTGACTGCTGCACGGCCGAGCCAATGAAGGCCCGTCAGTTTGGCCCACACCAAGGCTCTCTTTGTGAATGTCTTACCACTCGCGCTCCAAACACCCCCCCCACCCCCCACCCTCATCTCATTATGTAGAGCAGGTAACTGTTTCCACAATGTCAGCTGTCAAACAGCCTCTCACATGACAGGCTTGTCATTAGACGCAGGCTTTTCAGAGCACCTGTGGTCTATCAGTCAACCCAGCAGAGATGACTCTGACAGCTATTGTACTGTCATTGTCTCTCATGCTACAAGATGACACGGCAGTTTTGTCAAAGGGTGATTTTAAAACGGAGTCGCTCCATTTAAAGATAATCAGTCGGTCAGTTATTACGTTCATATTAGTGATACAACTAAAACGCAGAGTTGCTGCTTTATTTCCAAGTTGCTGCACATGTGCCGTGTTGCCCACTAGCTATAACGTCTAATTTGACACTGATACATTACAAGAATGCTACATTTAGCCCTAATCCTGACTTTAACCCTTGCCCCTTTAATACTTGGAGATTTAGGAAGAGTACAGGAGTAACACAAGCTGCTGCAACAGGCTGCCACTAAACCAGAGTCATCTATTATGTCTAGAATTCAGTATGATTGTGATACTTCTTTAAAAAAAAGAATTTAAACTATCAACGCTCTTTAGTTTTTTGGACACAATGAGCATTTCATTTCTTTGTTTATTTAGTTTTGCGTCAAAGCTGTGCACTAAAAATACCAAACAATGATTGAAATAGTTCTTTAATTAAGGTTGCAATGCTCTCTTTATACTTTAATGTACAACATTTTCCAAATGTATAAGAGCTGGCAGATGTATTTTGTGCAAAATCCTCATACTGTATACTGGTGACTTCTGATCGTAGCCGCGTTTACCAACAGAGGGCAGTAGCAGCTTCAATACAAGGAATTAATTGTGTTATTTGCAAACATTATTGCCTCGGACTTGGCTTAAACAGAATTAGCGCAGCTACACACACAAAGGCTATATTATTGTGTCAAAGAGTTATAGTAGAGAGTAATAGGTGTGTAAACCGTACAGTAGATGTACGCAGTAGGTATGTTATCGCTCTATGGCCTATCCTAAACATGGTCTTAGTTAAAGTACAGGGGTAATGAGCTCTGATTATGTCAGGTTGAGACATCATAACTGGTTTGTCAGCATTTCTTTGATACTCTGCGGTTTGTTAATGTGGATGTCGGCCAACAGGGCAGCCCTCAATTTAGGATGCAACTGCACGTTTAGACACCAGAGGTCTCTCCAGACTTAGACTCCAGAGGCTCAGCTCAACTGCTGTAGTGGCACTGTGACACCGGAATGTCAGAAATAACAATTGGTGTTTTTGGAGACAGACCTGTCCCAGTACGAGATGTTAATATTGCAGCAATGGGGCTGAAAATGAGGCTTATGAATTCAAATCATGACAGTTTTACAGAAATGTTAATACACCCTTTATTATTTACACGTTTGCCTTTTGCGTTCCCTTTCTCCTCTTAATTCTTTCCCCTTTTCAACCTCCTTCCTCTAACTCACTGCTTCCCCTTCCTCGCTTCTTCCGTTTTATGTCCCCGAGAGATCTTCTAAGTGGAGCAGTTTGGACTGAAACTGTGTCACTCAGTGACCTGATTCATTTTGCTGCCATTTGTCATCATGCGGGTGATTCCCTCTATTGCACAATCCCTACTGCTTGGCATTTTGGCGGCTCGAGTGTGAAGCACTATTTTAATTCACGTGATAAATTGAGATAAACAGGTTCCAGACAGCCACCAGAACAACTTGTCTTCCTAATTTATACAAGATAAGGTCAGCTAAGAGAACAATAGAGCAACACCGTAATGCTGTGATCCTCATGTCCACTCAGAAACATCCTGATAAACCCGTGCGGCTGTTTCCTGTCGGTCCATCGCAACAACCCGTTTAATTCAGCTTTCACGAGGTAATGTTTTGTTATTGCTTTCTGTAGCACATGTATTCTTCTGGCCCAATATAAGCTTCAGCAAGGTATACAAGAATATATTTTCTTGTAGCAGTATGCCAGTAAATGTGTGAGATATTGTGTAATTGATAGTTTATTTAAGTCTCATGCGCCAAATGTTTTATGGGCTTAAAAGTCACTAGTCAACCAAAACATGACGGATCATTCCATACAAGTTTCTTAACATCCTCTACTTATCCAGTCTGTCTAAGCTGCTCTGCATTGTCATATCTTAGCTGTTGTGCATTGCTATGGAAACAAAAACAAAATCTCCTCCCTTAAAAGACAACTCAACATATCGCCTTTAGACGACCAAAATAAATCAGGATTATTTAACTCCTTTTTTTTCCAACTAGCAGACTTGTTAGGTAGATGTACATAAGGGCAATGAAACACAAAAGGCAATTTGTCCTCAACTCCAGCGAGATCACAGGGGGTTAAGGTATGAGCTCTTAATTAACACGCAGAGACATCTGCCTTCTGCATAGTATTTAAAGTATGCTGAGATATAACAGTATAATTGCTTAAAAATTACATGTATCTGTTATTATAAAATGTAGCCTCTAACCATTTATGCATTTAATAGTACAGTATCTGCATCTTAGAATAATTCCATAATTGGGAGGTGTACTATTCTAGACTCAAACCATCTAGATTTGAACTTTGATCAAGTCCTATAAGGTTGCCACTTTGTATTTTCAGATGTGACATCTACCCTTAAAAAAAAACTCTTGTCAATGCTGAAATTGACATTGCAATAACAATCAAAATTGAATACACCACAGAGCGTTTTCTTTTAGTTGACATCTCTAAAACTAGACTGAGCACCAGGGCTGAAGTTCATCCAAGTTAAAGGCGGACCCAACCTTTTTCTAAAGTTTTGGTGCAGCAGAAATGTACCATAAACAGTGATTAAATCCTGGTGGAAAGTTCAGTTTGCAACCCATCCTTTGGACTGTAAAGTTAGAGGAGCTTATTGTGCACATAAACAAATCCGGACAGTTTGCATACACATACGGTAAGTGTTGTACATGAGGCGACCGCTGTATGAATGAGTGTACATGAACCCTCGTGCTAACAACCTGGCAAATGAAGACACACTGAACTCAGACCTTTTTAAGGCATGCATTTCTAGCTCCTTACCATCCGTTTCACTGACAGAAATGCAACTATCCACACACACAGACACCATAAATAAACACCTGCCTTATGGACCTTTAAGGCCATTAAGATGGTGAGGAAGAGTGCAGATTGGCGGTCTAATTAATGTGCCCTTCTGCCTCCCTGAAAGACCTTGTTATTCTCTCCCTGCTCTCGCACAGAAGCAGTGTTTTGTCTGCTGCTGCTGCTCAGGCCTTGTTAAAGAGGAGGAGCAAGCTGCCTGAATTCATTCTGCCGTCTGCATCCATCCACCAGGGGTGAATGGAACATGAAGGGTTTAGTCAGGCTCAAGGGAGGCCATTCAGTTTGGGGACGCTTCGGGCAGCAGAGACCGTATTTCACCGGAGGCTTATCTCGCTCTGTCAGTCATCCGGATAATGTCATTTGGTAGCAGTTTTAATGGAAACAATGATACTGGATGCTGGTGTGACCCATGGTGGGGCTGTGAGCCGAGTTGGCATCCTATGCATGTATTTGGGAATGTTGTGTACCTGCATCGAGCCAAAACAGTGTTGTGCTGATGTTACGTATGCAGCTCATATACTGTCATAATGAATTCAGCATCTTCTTCAGTCGTACATGGTAGTGCCTGGGTGTTTCTTCTCTGCAGGGTTTTCTGCTTTATTTTCTTACTGCACCGGAGTCTTTTCTTTAGTTCATGCTACTTTAGTCCATCACTCTTTTGATGGGAGTCGTGAGGTTACCAAGGCAACTGTTGCATTCATTTTCACTCCACTTTGGCTGCTCTTTCAATCTGTCTCACTTATGGCAGTTTGCAGATTCTCCAGCACTGACCTTATAATTGGATTTGTCTCATTCATGCTCACAACTACAGAGTATTGTGGACAAATCTGAACATTGATTAGTCGTTGAAAAAAGACCCACGTGGAGTGACATCCGTCCTGATGTTGCCATCGACTTGGACGGTCATTATTAAGGTTTTGTTTGAACTTAAAGTCTGGGAGCTCTTCCATGTTCAAGGTGGCCTTGGCCCAATCCATTAGGAAAAACAAAGCAGTTACTCGTGGCTCCATATAGTCAGCAGCCTCAGTTTTTCTCGCATCAAGAAGGATTTATAAGCCTTCCTGCCTGTAAGAAAATGAAAGCCCAAACATCTGGTGCAATAATGGCACTTAAACAGGCAGAGGCACAGTTTGTAACCGAGCCAGAGGCTGAGTTACACTGCTGGTGGTGAATCTGACAGGGAAGAGTTGAAAAGACGAGAAACACTCCTGCCTCAACGTAGGCTGAAGTCGTCACCAGGTCTCAACCCCGACGACGTCTTCAGCTACAATCAGCTCCAGGGC
Source organism: Anarhichas minor (assembly GCF_050575085.1). Classification (NCBI taxonomy): domain Eukaryota; kingdom Metazoa; phylum Chordata; class Actinopteri; order Perciformes; family Anarhichadidae; genus Anarhichas; species Anarhichas minor. The sequence goes on along the minus strand of NW_027466463.1, from coordinate 10,896,113 downwards.
ATTTAAGGATCTTTCACTTATTTATGAGGTAAGATTCACGTCCCAGCGCTGCTCCCTCCCCCTCATAGCCATTGTCCTGAGTAGGAGGGGTCACTGCGGATTTGTGCAAAACACCTTTTTAAGTGGATTTCAATGAAATCAAGCACAACAATTCCCCGCCGCCCCACATGAGCAGTAACACGTTCCTTTCAATCATTCGTATATTCTGACCCTCTCGCTCTGCTCCCTGCATGCCAGTCTCTTTATTTTGCATCAGATTAACAAAATAAAAGCCCTTTTTTCTCTAATTACTTATAAAGAAGTATTATATTGAGGATTGTGGTCTTGTGTTATTGTCGTGGTGGTATTCATTGGAGGATCACTGAGCCATCCAAACAGTCTCTAATTCAATTTTATGTTTGTGCATGTGTGTTGGGGGTGGCAGTTTGCTTGATTGTGCAGCAGGGCATACAATGCGCTAATGTGCCAGTGCTTATAATTAGCACAGAGATGTAAAGGGTTGCAGAGCAGTCTATAGTTTTCTTTGTGCACCGGCAGTGCTATTGATTTCATTAGTAGTTTTCATGTTGTCTCTTCTGCCATTCATCTCCTTTGTCTTCTGTAGCCCCTTAAATTAACACATGGTTGGGATTTCACCATATGCCTGCGTCTTAGTAGCTTTTGTCTTGTTTACAGTGTGTGGGTTTGTGTGTGCATGCCTGTCAGTAACAGACCAGACATGTGTGTGTGTGTTTGTGTGGGAGTGTGGGGGGGGGGGGGTTCTGGTGCCAGTAGTAAACGCAAAGCCGCAGTGGAGCCCATCCCCTGAGACGCCTTACTTGTAGTGAAGAGAGGAGCCGCAGCCCATGGCCACTCCCTCCCCTTTTCCAATTGGAAAAGAGTGGCCACCTCCCTCCCCTGCCTCATTGGTATGCAGGCAGCGCAGTGTGTGTGTGTGTGTATGAGGAAGGGGAAGAGAGAGAGAGGTAGCAGTCAGTGCAATGGGATAGAGGAGAGCGAGGAGGAGGAGGAGGAGAGTGAATGAGAGCTGCTGGATCTGCCTGCCTGCCTGTCGTCTGCTGAAGCTGGGTTTTGCCGCCGCGCCACGCTGCACTGGCACAGAGCAGAGTCACGGCCCATTTGCACCACCACCACCGTCCACACTCTCGGCACCAACACGGAGCCACACAGCACCGGTTCTTACTCCAGCGACACCACCAGCACGGAAAAAAACCAGGGAGAGGGCTCACCAGGCTTTCTCCATCATCAAGGGGGGGGGGACACAGCAGCTACGAAAGGGGCCTGGCGTTAAAATTTTAGGCACCAGCTGCTACCTCAACCAAATCCCCCTCCACCTTACCCCCATCCTTAACACCACTACCACCACCACCACTCCTCCTCTCTCGCTCCTCCCTATGCCCTTGTCCTCGGCGGCTCCTTTCACCTCCCTGGCCAGTATATGGATAGAAGCTCCCTGTTTCAGCTCATACAAGAGCAGGTAAGCGAGTGAGCAGGCAGCGGCAGAGGTTTCTATGGTTACGGGCTCCCGGCCACCTCGTCGTCTGTCCAGGGAGTGAGACGTGGAGGCTGGGGTGAGAGCTGATGTTACGATTGATAGCAGGGGCTGTTTGCACGAGCGAAATGAGAGCGTGAGACAACATGCCGGACGCAAGCATCATGGAGCCATGTGGGCCCAGAGAATGTGAGGTCAGATCATGGCTTATGGGAAGGAGGGGGGGGGGGGGGGGGGGAGGGGTGTGTGTGTGTGTGCAAATAGAGGATATGCTGTGTGAATGGATGTACAGATGGATTGATTGGAGCATTCTCCATTTGAGGAATGCCACAAAAATTGTGACTGGTCCATTACAGCTGCTGCATTAGCGTTTGTAGAAATGCTGCTGTATGCGCGTGTGTACAGTGTGTGTATCTGTACCTGTGAATGGGTTTCCTTGTGCGTTTTCTATGCTGACCACATCCACAATCTTCTCATCTCAGGGTCACAAGAACCAAAGATTGCAAGATTACTCCGTTTTTTTTGTTTCAAGGGGTCAAACAACGAGGCGGTTCCTGTGAAGACCAGGTCACGGGTCACGGTTTTCTTCTAGAATAGAAGCTGTTATTTGGCTTTAAACTGGTTTCTTCCTTTTCAGCCCTGCTGTTGAAAACACAGCGTTAGTGGTCATATTCAGGCCATTGAAAAATGTTCCTCTTGACATCTGGAGTCCTATACCCAAACTGCTGTTTTGTCTGTCCAGTCAGATCTATGTTTGAGTTAAGGTTTGGTCTACCGTCTCCAAAATGAACAGACCAGTATGGATTTGAAAGCAGAAAGCAATATCTATATTTGGCTAGTGCTTCCTGAAGACGTGTGTGTGTCTCCAGCTCTATTTCATGTCTTGCATTTAATGCAATCTTGCATTCTGTCTGGTGTTTTTGATGGATGGGGATTTTGGCTGATTGACAGAGAGATTGGGCAATCATTCTGTCCACTAGGGAGGAATCAATTATCTGCTGCTGGGTTTAGGGGTCACGAGTGGCCCATCAGCAACACATTGATCAACATGCTCAAGAGCCTTTAGGGAGACGTCTGTGTGTGTGTCTGCGATCATGTGCACAGTTGCTTTTTTATGAATGTGTGTGTTTTCATACTAGTGGAGGAAACCCGTGTGGGTTGAGTGAGAAGATGCTCTATGGTCACACTGGTGAGTCACGTACTAACACTTAAGTGATAACAACTAGTTAGTGATACCTCAACAACGCACCTTCCTTCATAGACACATTTTAAGGCAGTATCAAAGAGGCTGACTCATCTGTTTCAATATCCATTTTCGGTGTAGCAGGTCTTTGGGCGCGAGATGAAGCCAATACGTCCACGTTGTAAACGGCTGGTTGTTTTATTGATTGTGGGGTTTACTCTGCTTGCGCCAGTGTGATGACAAACTGCGGTCTAGACCAAATCACTCACACTGGCTGACGACGAGCCTTTTCCACCTTTTGGGAGTCCATGCGGCGGCCTTTGATTTGGAAACGGTCTCTCTAATTGAAGTACAATGAAGTGAAATCTGCCAACAGCATTTGGACTGTGAACAGGCATGCTTGTTTTTAGCAAAGCCTGTCTAAACATTTGGCACTTTTTGCTCATCTTTATCCTGGAAAATATTTTTGCAGAGTATGCCACCAGATTGAAATAGTCCCATTCACTGGAGGCGCTGCACAACGACCACAGAGTCCCGCCGCCTCTAAGCAAATCCACAAGAGCACCTGGAGGTCAAGGGCTTTGCTTGAGGGCATCTCAGATTCAGCCATTTGTAAAAGGAACATTTCAGGAATATACCTCAATTAGGATGTTTTGCTCCAAAAGAAAACGGGGCATGCTTAGTTTATACGTGCACTGCAGGTATAAAGGAGAGGAGATATTGCAGCCTTGTTGTCATACAGAACCACAAATAAATGCTGCAGGGGGGGGAGAGAAGGAGAAAGCAATAATAGCAACATGAGTGAGTTTTTTTTATTAGTCTTTGTCTGCAGGAGGTTGCAATGCTGAGCTCAGGCTATTTCTGGCCGATGCAGACTCACACATATGCTCATAATCAGAGCGCGCACACAGACGCAGTTCCTCTGACAGTCTTTCTATTGCAGCGCCACTGATGGTCGGCAGCACTAAGTGCTCCAACATTGGTGAATATCTCTCCATGTGTCATTCAGTTTTTATTTGGCTTGTTTATATCTCGACCACAAGGACTTTATGGCTCTGAATATTTTTGACATATTTATGTCGAGTAGAGAACAAGGCTCTTATACACTGTCCCCTTTCATCATTCTCTGACGCTAATGTACATTGAGCTGTGTTTGAAGACGCCTCTGGCTGTTTGTACTGTGTCTAAACGCCAGGAAATGGAGTCGGATGATTGTTTGCATCAAGGAAAATCCCCTCGGTGTCTCGCTACAGCAGTCTCCACTTGAGGAGAGTTGTTTAGATCTTACGGCCACAGTGGTCAAATTTGAGCATAATGACGGTAACAGCAGGGCAGAACATAAATTGTGATAATTACAGAGTCAGTGGCCCAGTTGTTGGTGAACACCAGTGAGTCCTAAGGGCACCAGACACAAATCAAAAGGGTTTTTATCTGACGTCATGCAAATATGCTCAGCCCTGTAAATGCCACTGCCCTCTGCATACACACTGTTCAAGCTTGACAGTCTTGTTCACAGGGGCCAGAGTAGTCTGTAATACTGGCTCTGTGCCACAGGGTTAGTTGGTGAGAACCTTACCAGTGCTGGTGCTAAATTTCCACCTCGTGGAAGTTATAAGTAGATACCGTTCAATCAACAACTATCAACCTTCCAAGCAATTTCACTTTCAACATCAAATAATTTATGTATCGTAAAAAAACTAATAAAACAGATCAAACTGTGCCATCTTGAGTTGGCTGATAATTAAGGGGAATGCATGCAAAGTGTGACCATTGGAATCTTAACCATCTCTACTGTGCTCTCTACCTCGTATATGTCCACAGTTTTAGGTAACAATTCGCTTGTGCCACAGTCAGAGGGCCTTGTCCTGGTTGTGTGTCAGTCTTCTGCAGGGAGGACGGTAGAACTGGCTGTGCTTCAGCCCACTGACTAGAAGTCTGTCATGGCTGGGCTTTGTAGTTTGTACCCAGGCTGGAGGATTCATTCTTGAGCCCCTGTGCAGGCTGGGGTCAGTCTGAGCCTGAGGTGGAGGTAATAGAGGTCCCGGGGGTTAAACAGTAAGATTATTCTCCTGCAGTCAGCATTTTACTCCTCTTTGCCCTCTTCCTCGTACTCGTGTATACATTTTTTCCCCATGTCTTGTCCATCGCCTTCCGCCAGCCAAGTTTGGTTACTCTCTCTGACCAACACCATCACCTTCCATCCCTAATCTCTCGCCCCGCCTCACTTGACATCTACACCTTATTACCGCCTCATTCTTATCTCATTGGTCTCTTCTCATCCGTCTCTAATCTATTTTTCCTTCTGCTCTGTACCCTTTTCTCCTTTCATCGTCTCTTTCTCTCCCCCCGTTTGTGTCTTTCCTTTGCCTCTAGAACTCCAATATGTCGGGGGAAAAAAAAAGGGGGGGGGGGGGGGGAATGCAAGAAAGGGAGGACACACGGGCGACTGGTAACCATGGCAACACATGCAGCTTGTCAAAGTGTCGCCCTCACCAGTGTTGGATCGCTTCAATAACTGCTTCCCTCTCAGCGCCTTTTCCCTCCTTCTTCCAACCCTTTCTTCCCTCGGTCTCCCCCCTTGCTCGTGCACGTCATCAGCCGGCCCAGGAAAAAAAACTACTACTACTACTAGAACACTCATTCATCTCAGTGTACCTCATCTCACTAATTGATAACCCTAATTGGCTACAAGAACCAATCCTCCACCTCCCTGTATCCTCGGCAGACAGTCTCCCCTGTGTAGCGTTCTTCCTGAATACGGGCAGACCGTGGAGGGAGTAGTATCTGTGCAGTATGACAGCTCGGCGTCAACACTTGGTTTGCGTCAACGCGTACGACCATATACGGTGCGGCTCTGTGTCTGCGCTGCTGCTCTACGTGTAGCGATGTGCTGACATATGGTGGCTGACGGTAATCAGACATCCCCAGTGTGGCTCTCTGTTCCCTCCGTCAGCCCGGCCTGAGCCAGGAGCACATTAGAATCTGATCTATCTCCCCTCTGTGGCAAGTGGATGCAGAGCACTGGAATGTGTCACAGCCCTCCTATAGGAAAGAGAAGAAGAGCCCGACTGCTGGGTTAGGCAGACGCACAGAATAACAGACAGTGGCGAGGCATTTTTATTCTCTGTGCGTCCTTGTTTCATTTCTGGCTGTCTCTGTTCTTCTCGTCTCTCTATTCATACATTCTCCTCCTTCTCCATGTTCCCTCAACCTAATCATTTTTCATTTATTTTATTTCATCAACCGATACCCTCTCTGCTGTTTTTTTTTTTTTTTTTTTCATGTGCTCCCCCGACTCCCACGTATCCCCACATGTCATCCTGGTGCCCAACACGTCACAAATGCTGGCCATATCTGCACCATTTTGCCTCAAGCTTGAAGCGGAGAACGGAGTGTGTTTTAACAAACGTCCATGGAAACACACAGTTAAGGGGATTATCTAAAAATAGAGCTGGGCCCGTTTTCATCTGGGTCCATTTTTGTTCACGAATTTGCTTGTCTGCCTTAACACTGCTGGCTGTCTGACTCAGGAGCTGAGTGCTGAGATTATATGGAGATGTGTGAGGGACAATGACGAAGAGGGAGGTCTTGAGTATTGTATGGATTTTGCCATTCAGTGTAATCAGTATATGCCCTGGGGAAAACAGTGTGTGTGTGTGTGTGTGTGTGTGTGTGTGTGTGTGTGTGTGTGTGTGTGTGTGTGTGTGTGTGTGTGTGTGTGTGTGTGTGTGTACATAATCTTGATTAATACGGATTAAAACAACAGTTGTTATGCTGTTGAGTCATGTTGGTGTTCGGAAAGTATGTTAAAGTATCAAAACTAACAAAATTGCTTCACTGCATCAACCAGCAGTGAGAAAACACTCATAAATGCAGTCAAGCATCATAAAACTAACCAAATAGTTCCTGCCTTGGCTGTGCTCTTCCAGGTGAATACATGCATACATCTTCAGTGGAGTTAAAAAATCTGATTAAAAAAGAAGGATGCTTGTGTTCAACTAAATGACCGGGGGTGGCGAAACTGGAGACAGTGTAGGGGGGAAGCAGAGCACATAAAGTAAACTTGTTCAGAAGGAGATGCACACTCACACCAATGGATTCCCGGGTTGATCCCTATAGCTCCTCAGTTGTGCAGTGGAGCTCTAAGCCTTGAGCCTCCTGCAGTAGGGACAGACACGCCGCAGCGTAGTTTAATGCCTCCACAGCTCTCCACATGCAGCCAGTGAAACGCTTTTGTCTAACCATGTCAGAGCGGGCCAGGTCCAGACTAAGGCGGCCTAGACATGATTCGCCTCGTGGACTCATGACACGGGCAACGATGATCCAACACGACTGACTCCACACTGACGCAACATCTGAAAGCTCACTCCTCCCTGGGGCAACAGGAAGAAGCTGTTGGTTTACTATCTGAAACCTAATGAGGCAGTGTTGGCATTCAGGAAACAGTAAAATGAGAAGCAGCAAGGGCTCCTCCCATGTGGTCTCTTTGTACTGCTACAGATTGTCCTCTGGCGCATTTTCACAAACACAATCAGATGTACTAAGGAGAGCTGGCATGAGAAATTAACACTCCATTGCAGAGCAATTGAGTACATTTAAGAGGAGGAGAAGGAGAGGGTGAGGGAAGAAAAATCAAGTAATAAGCATGTGAAGCTGCTGCCCCCCCCCCCCGTCCCCCCCGTCCCCTCCAAAAAACACATTACACAAACCATACGTAGATACACACCCTATACTTTACAAGCCATTTTTAAGCAGGCACTATTTTAGACAACTACACTCAGCCATTTTTATGACACTCTCCCGCTTAAATCAATTACGGGGGGGAGCAGCGCTGGCATACAGACATCAGCAGTAATAACCCATGGGGCTGTGGGTCTCAGTGAGTGAGTGAGTGGTGATTAAGAAAAACCGCACTGACTATATGCTACAAATGTGACCAGGGTCGGGACTCACACAGTCAAATGAAGCATCCACTCAGAAACGAACACTGAGAAGTCGAACCGCATTTAATGCTGAGGGATTTCTGTTTTCGGGGGAAACTGCAGGTCACTATATATTAGAATGACGGGGCCGCCTGTCTCTCCCTCGCTGCTCCCAACAACAACAACAACCATCCCGCTGTTTGCTTTGACAGACCTGCTCCTTTAATGAGGTTGAATGGGGGTTTTTCTCTTTAGGCAGGTCTAATTCTTTCAAAGGCATCTTAGAGGCAGCACAGCTTAATTATTACTGGTGTCACTGTCTGAGCTCATGCCTTCAGTCTTGCAGCTTTCCATTTGTCTTTATGAGTATCTTTTATGCATTATGTTTCTGTGTATACGTCTCAGCTGTCTCGCACTGATGCATTCTCCCTCAAGTCAAGCTGGCACTTCATCTCTGCAGTGCTGCTCGCTATTAAAAATCATGATGCATAACTGAAACAACATCTTCAATACATGCGTTATCAGCGATGTCGTTTTTAAATTTTTTTTATCCCAATGGTCTGAGAGTGGGCTTTTGTTTTTCCAGCTGGACCCAGATAACACCGGTTTCATCGCAGTGGAGAACTTCACCAGCTTGGTGGAGCACCATGAGCTGCAGCTGGACCCGTCCAAACTGGACATGCTGTTAGCCCTGGTCCAGAGCAATGAAGAGGGACAGGTGTGCTACCAGGAGCTCATCGAGCTGGTGAGTGGAAACCAGATGCACGCACACAGATACAGATGGTAATACAGAGGGATTTAATGTCCTGCAGTACAGACGCACATTTCGACACATGCACCCACTTTCGGAAAGGTTACAGAATTGATTCAAACAGAGCCGGCGAGCTCTGCAGTGGCGAAAATTGACTCGACCATTCAGGTCGTTGTCCTGCAAAAAAGGAGAATCAATCTTTCCAGTTAATGTGTCGGTAAATCCAGACACTTAACCTCACTAGCCGTGCACGACACCCACACCAAGCTGACAGAGACACACAATTAAAGCAACAAAATGTATTTATCTTAACTCATGAATTCAAACACAAGAAATATATTAAAAAGTGAAACAGCAACAAAACTGAGACTATGAAGAAATATGTTTTATATACTGATGTGAGAACAGTCTGTGTACTATTATATTCTCTTAATATGCCTCGTTCTAAGGCAGCTTTACAATTGTTTATTAGATATAATATAGAGCTGTAAGTGCACTTGGATTAGTTCAATGCAATTCCTGGCATATTTTCACTCCCTTAAGCTCATTTCCCACCGCTCTTTCTTTCTCTCTCTGTTTATCTGTCTCTTTCTTTTTGATCTCTTTCTCTCCTCTTGTGTTGCGCTACCACTGGTTTGGTTTGTAATGAAGGCCGCATGGGGCCACTCATTTTGGAGCGGGTCCAAATTTCTGAAGTCTGTGTGGCACTACAGCGAAATCAGTGTTGAGGTGCTGCTCCCACGGTGCCGCCTCCTTTACATCAGTGTACAGCTATCTTCCTCCGCCATTCTTGAAGTGCTATTTTTTGTTTGATCCAGCTCATTTCAGTGCATTCTCATCTTCAACCCTCCCTTCCTCAAGCCAATTTAATACCCCCCCCCCCCCCCTTATTTTTTTTTTACCTGCCTCCTTGAACCCTCGGATCTCATTTCCTTCTCTTTCATTCTACACTCTTGAGCATATGTTGGGTAAAAAATAGAAACCTGCCTCGCCTCCGAAAGCATCAGGGAGACACTTTGAAAATAGCCTTCAGCCAAATGCAAATTGTCTTCGATTAGCCCAGCGTTGGTAGTAGCATGCAGTAATCTGAGGTAATTTAAGAACGCCCAGCCTCACACAGATATCGACCCCCAGGTCTGACTTTAAAGATGTGTCTGATACACACACATGCGTGAACGCACACATACCATACCCACACCGTTCTGTGCATGCATGCAATTTGCATATACACAAACGCTTTTGTTTCTTCATTATTAATTAAGCCACCCTCTTCCTCTCTGTCCATCCCTCTACCCCCCCCCCCCCCCCCCTCTCCCTGATGTACACACACTGTCTGAACCACAGACAGACTCTCATGCATACGCATGAGCCCTGCCAGTACAGATTTGCTGACTAATTTAGAGGATATTCAAATGTTGATGTAAAGCTGCCACTCCAAAAGTGCCGCATGTAGCATGACATTTTCAACCAGGTCGTCAACACAAAAACCTGCAGCCTTCTTTCTCCTCTCACTTCCTTTCTTTTAGCGGCTCTCTGTCTTGTATAATTTTCTCTCCAGTTTTCTTTTTTCTTTAGTCCCTCTCTTCACTCTCTCAGGTCTGTGTGTGTGTGTGTGTGTGTGTGTGTGTGTGTGTGTGTGTGTGTGTGTGTGTGTGTGTGTGTGTGTGTGTGTGTGTGTGTGTGTGTGTGTGTGTGTGTGTGTGTGTGTGTGTGTGTGTGTGTGTGTGTGTGTGTGTGTGTGTGTGTGTGTCCTCATTCCATGCCTTTTCGATGCTTTCAGCCCACAAGATGTTTGCTTCTGTGTTATGTCTCTTAACGGGTGTGTTCAACATTTTCTGATTTGTTGTTCTACACAGTGGAGCCATGAATCCACACTGCTTCTCTCGACCTCAGTGGGTGTAAAAGTGTTTGAATCGCACTGTTGGGCCTCGCAGTTGTCTGTGTGAGTGTCTGTGTCTGTGTGTGTGTGTGTTTGCACAAGACTGCCTCTGACATCCTTCGTGTTCAACCCATCTTTCATGCAGGGCGATCTTAGCCAGAGAACTCCATCAGTTCAGCCAGAGGGGTGAATAAGTAACGCTCTGCTAAAACCTCTCTTGGGGAACTGTGCGCACTCGCGCACACACACACACACACACACACACACACACACACACAGACACAGACACAGACACACACACACACACACACTCAATCATGCACACTGACAAACAGTATACTCTAGGTCTGTATCAAACCACTAATCCACATCAGCACAAACATCCTACACAGCAAGACAACCAGCACTCATTTTACACGCAGTGACACGTTTATGCACAATTACACACAAAGATTTTGTCGATGCAGGAGGCTGACAGACACCAGAGGTGTCAAAGTTCACACACGGTGGGGCTTTATGGGGACGATTCTGTGATAGACGAGTGTCTGTGAAGGAACTGAGGGTAAACCTGAAGTCGTATGTATTCCTCTGTGTGAAACTGCACATGTTGATTTCTTTAAATAGAGTCAACCGATGCTATCATGGACCAGTTGTGTAATTGAAGATGTGTGTCATTGTTTTCCTTCGGGTGGTAATTTAGCTAATGTTCGACGGAGATCCAAAATGGCTGCCATGGTTCTTTTTTTTACGGCTAGAGGGTGTTGTAGAGATTAGGATTTAGGATTCTCTTTGTTCAGGTTGGAGGATTTGAAGACTGATGCTTTGTGCCTGATCTTTACCCTTCTGCCCAAAACATTTCCCCTTGTTACCCCAGGAGACATGGTTAGATCAATGCTTAAATATTATGTTCTTTAATCTTCTGCCGTATTGTAGTATCGTAAGAAAGAGAGCACTTACAGGGAGCCGAAATGAACTTCAGTTACAGTCCCAGGCTAGAGACACTCTGTAGTTTATATACAGTATTTAAAAGTTTGTCATTTGAAGTTGCATTAAGTGCCCACAGTGCATCTGTCTCCAGGGACGCTACCTATCAACATCACATCCCACACCAAACCCCAGTCAAGGCTTTCTGTTTTAGATGGATTGCCGACTAAAAGTGATGCACTTTGCTTAAGTGTCCTGCAGTGAAGGGCTCCCCCCCCCCCACCACCGCGATGATTAAACCATAAAGCAAAGCTGGGGCTACAAACTGCTGAGGGAAAAAATAGGTGGACTCTCACTTTAAAAGGGTTTGGGCAAGAAAGAACCTGAGTATGTGGGTCAGGGTAGAATCAGAGAGGCTGAGATCTGCAGTGATTTAGATTCTGCTGTGAGAGTGCATGTGTTAGAGAGAGAGAGAGAGAGAGAGAGAGAGAGAGAGAGAGAGAGAGAGAGAGAGAGACGGAGAGGGGGGTTTGGGGTCTTCTGAATGACTCACAAATTTGATGGTAAACCGGTATAGTGACACTGGTAGTGAATCACTAAGCTCGGTTAATGGGCGCAGCCTTCTAATATTCTAATGTGTGTCAACCAATGTTAGTGAAAGATGGCCACCACCGTAAACCGAGCAAAATTAAAATAATTTATCCGATTTTTTTTGTATCTGCAGTGCAGTCGCCTGAATGGCCTTTAAACCATGTTTTTTTTAAATTGTTATTACTAATTAGTATTGAGCCGTGAGGTATTGACCGTGTGGTGTGGCTAATTAATCCATCAAGGACAATTGACTAAAGCTGAGAGCAGCATGTACAGTAGGCCACATGCAGCTACCAAGAGGAGGAGGATGGACTCTTGCTGTTTGATACACACACACACACACACACACACACACACACACACACACACACACACTGCTGTCAGTTTGGCCCATTCAGCTGTCCCTTAAGGGGAATACTATATTTATCTTTGTGCTCTTAGCCTCAGCATCAATTATTCCCTGGCAGACGTTGCCTCCTCAGGAAACTTCCACCGTTACCGATGCACAAGTCAGAGGTTTCCCCCCCTCCAACGTTTTATGTGATGACATGTGATTTTCGGTGCACCTTGCTCTCTGTCACTCCTCTGTGTTATCTCGTGTTTTGGCTGCTCGTGTGTGCCTTGTCGTCTGTTCGCCGTCTCCACTTCGAAAGGCTGCTAATGCTCACTTTTGAGGCGGCAGTCCTGCACGTCAGAGAAGTCGAAGCAGAGTGATGGCTATGCTTAGCCGTGTCTCCCGGGAACAGATTTACACAGAGGCGGTATGAATGGGAGAGAAACCGGTGCGAGGTGGAGAAGGCGGCAGGTGTCGTCACCGAGCCAAACACAGTTGAGATAAACTCAGAAAGCTGAGACTTTATTTTCGAGAAGAAAGCCAACAGAGGAAGAAAACATAATTATATTTACGTCCCTCAGCCTCTCTCTATTCCACCTCTTTTCTTCATATTAACACACTCTTCTTTATTCTAAAGATGTTTCAAATGAAAAAGGAGACGCCTCATCACCACTGTCCATTGGTGGCACACAGAATCTGAGAAGCTCACCCGGGCAGGCATCTCATCGCCCCGTCTTAATTTCTATCTCTCTGCCTACTCATGTCCCTCTGCTCCTCTTCTTCTGCGTTCACTCCCTGCCTCATGTATAGCATAATTGCATTTTCCAGCCCTGATTTCCATAGTAAATATGCATCCCTCCATCTGCGGGAGAGCCAGTAGCCTTGCGCAACATCGTATGGTTATCATTGTGCAACAGACCCTCACTGTACAACCACTAGTGTCATAATTACCCGCTGTGAGGGTCGTTACCACTTCCTGCTCTGCTAACTTCCACAAGGGATTAGCACTTTTTTTTTTTTTCGTCCTGTTTTTCCTGAGCACTTTCTTAAAAAAGAAAAATATCGGCAGCTGCTCTGTTTATGGAGCAGTCTGTTCATTACTTCTTTATTATTTGCTCACTTATTGACAGTCTTCGTCCTCCGGTATATTTAGCTCATTAGCTTTTATAGATATTGACCCACAGTTTCATTCACCGGGCCCCCTGCTGTGTCGACATATAATGAGACTACAAGCAGCAGGACCTGGCTAATGAATTACGAATGGTATACTTTAATGGCGGGTTGTACTTCCTACTTGTACTTCCTACTTCCTACATAACACTTCATATGAGGCTGCCATGTTGACTAAGGTTACTATTATTAGAAACCTATACATAAGGTTTGCTGTTGTGGCTTTATACTGTCACCAGTTGCAGCTGCTGCCCACGTGCCCTATTTCTCCTCCTTCACTGCTTTTCCAGGAAACTAAATTTAATAAAGTGTCACATCACATTATTGCACATATTGTGATTGAAGGATAATTAAGCCAGTTGTCCTCAAAGGAGCTGTATTGTTTAAGCTACACATGAGACTTCAGGCATCTGGCACTGAGTGTCAGCCTTGAAGCAGCTCTTACCTGGGAAGCATGCACGCTGGTTTTCTATAAGGAAATGGAGATATCAGTTATAGATCCCTGCTGTGGGTAGCTGGTCTAGTATTTTCAGTGGTAACTCTGGCGGAAAAGATCCCTCTGTCCTGACAGTTCTCTGTCAAACTAGTGGCATTATGATAGTTTTCATCCTAAGCCTCTATTAAAGAAAGGCTGCTGCAGAGCTCCTGCTCACTAAGCAAACCTGGAGTCTGTGATAACATGAATGCACACACACACACACACACACTCTCACACTTTCTCTTTTCATGAAATAGTTCCTCTTGACACAGATTTGGCAAAATCACCCCGACAGCCCATTTGTTATGATGTCTGAACTGCAATCATCTCTGCCATCAGTCACGTTTGCATTCTGTTTAAATCAAAAACGCTTATACATTATTTAAGTTTCTAATCATCCATGAATATTGAGCTGCAGTTCTGTCATCTCTCTTGTGGCAAAAAAGAAGTGATTGCCAGTTGTTTATACATGTAACATGGCTTATATATTAATAGTTGAATTGCTGCTGAGATATACGGGGAAAAGACATTACATGTCCAACATCAGTTGAATAAAATGTACGCTGTTCCCACACTTTTAAAGCATTAATGTTTTCACCTCCTACTTTCTGGATTCATTCTTGTAATATCTTCAACCACAAGTTGAGTGAAAGTTGAAGACTTTTCTCTAATACATTTTAATGCACTCATCTGACATATAGATAGTATTTCTACCAAACACCTGCATAATGCTCTCATTACTTATATATTTTATCTCTGTGTCACATGAAAATAATGTAGCAGTTTTGAGGTCCATTTTAGTTTCTTTGTGTTCTGAATAAATGATCGACCTTGAAGTCACACGTGAATTGATTGTAAAAGTACATACAAGGAATGCAGCAATGTGCTAGAAGTGCAAAAGAATATTCAACCATTAAGCATGAATACCAAAAGAGAAACTTCACTATTCATCGGCTCCTCTGAACAATATCAGAACAACAGAAATCATCTTCAAAGGAAAGAAGTGTCATTTCTTTCCCTCGACTCTTTGATTATAAAAGAAGAACTTACATAAACCGTCGTGCTATCCCTTGTGAAATCCGTACTTAATAAATGTTTGCTCCCCATCGAGGACGATTAGTCACATTGATGAGCTTCCCTCGGTTTATATGAAAAGTAGCTTCCCCTCATTTACTGATGCGTGATCCACTTAGCGTGAAGAGCGTTATGGATTTAATTCAGCAGCATGATGAGATCTGTTCATCCTGGTGAGGTGTCCTCCAGCTGCTGACAGTGATGCTCATAAAACCACTTGAGACAAGTTTATTGGAGTTAAGTCATCAACAAAACGAACAGGGAATGAGCTTTCTGCTGATTCCTTCAAGTCACAATGGACTATTTTGTCAGCTTAAAAAACTGTTTCTCATCTTTTTTTAAAGATGTACAAATATGCATATTTGCTCTCTTGCTGAAGGACAGGTGAGCAGATTGATACAAACATCTGTCTGTTGAATATAGGGCTACAGCGGTTAGTTTAGCTAACTTAGCCGTGCTCTGTCCAAAGGTAGAACAATCCACTGACCAGCACCTCTGAAGCTCACTACATAAAATGCTATATCTGGTTTGTTTAATCTGTACAAAAGTCAAAGCATAAAAACAACACGTTGTGGTTTAAACAGAGTTTATATGCCAACTGTGTGACTATTTTTTGACCTATCTCAACCTCACAGTCAAGACGTCAAGAAGTTAAAGAAATGTTTATGTATTAGTGTGTTTTAGAGATACTGGTTTATTGCTTTTGGAGAGAGCCGGGTTAGCCGTCCCCCCTCGTTTCCAGTCTTTATGTTTCGATAACTTAAAAGATTGCTGGTGGTAAACAAGAAAGTGGTATTGACCTTCTCATCTAACCCTCAGCGTGAAAGCAAATAAGCACATTTTCCCCCAAAATGTTCCTTTTAAATACATTTTTGTTTATATAGCGCGAAATCATAGTGTCATGAATCAAGTTTAAAACTCTTGAGAATAATGAGTTTTTTCCCCTTTTCCTCAGATGAGCAGTAAGCGCTCCAGCAGTTTCCGACGGGCCATTGCTAATGGCCGCCGCACGCTGCAAAGGGAGATCCTGCTGGATGAGACGGGACTGGGTCTGTACAAACGTTTTGTTCGCTATGTGGCTTACGAGATCCTGCCCTGCGAGACAGACCGACGCTGGTACTTCCACCAGAACCGCCTGTGTCCCCCACCTGTCTTCATCGCCATTGTCACCATCGTGCAGGTGAGATCTAGGAGGTGACACCATCGACATGTCAGACAGTGAACTGAATATAGACGATCCTACCGATGTATAGCCCACTGATTCAAATGTTCCTGAAACATGGGCTGCAATATTTTACTTGAGTATGTGCTACTAACCCACGACCCTTATTTTTAGACTGTTCTGTTGGCTCAGTCGCTTCAGACCCACTGAAAAGATTTTCTGCCTTTGATGACACGCTTTTACTGTGAGCTCGATATGAGCTGGTAACCCGTTTGGGAGTCAGGGGCTTAGTTGGTGCCTTTAATGCCATTCCTCCAAAGCTGAAACCCTCTGTCAGCCGGCATGCAAGGTTTTTTTGGGGGATTTTGGGACTTGGAAACCAGGTTAGTAAGCACCGTGGCCACCACAGTGAACAATTATGTTCATTTAGTAAAAAAAAGAGAACCACTAACATAGAAGCCCTCACAGACCACTGTTAAATGGTTAATGGTTCAACGGCAAAAAATAACCTACAGCGTTTTCACAAAGCCTCATAATTTCCCCTGAAATCATCATAATTCACAGGACAGAAAGCCAAGTGCTCTTATATTGCCTCCAAATGGCAGTGAATGGTCTGTAATGACAATGAGGTTGTGATAATAACGGTTCACATTCACTTTAATTCACAGAGACAATGAGTCATTATTCTATGAAAAGAAATTAATGGAATTGAACCAGATGTGCCATTTTTTATTTTTTTTCTGCGAGCAGTAATTGTCTCCACAAGTCTAATAAGCGTCAGCTGAGGAATACAGAAAGAGAGGAAAACGTGGGCTTTGCACCTCTCTGCAGAGAGAGCGTGTAACGAGTATGTCAGCAAGAACTGACAGTTTGGTGTCATTTCTGTGTCTGTTGCAGATCATCGTGTTCATGTGCTATGGCATCATGCTAAACAAGTGGGTACTGCAGACCTATCAGCCCGACTTCATGAAGAGCCCCCTAGTCTACCATCCCGGCCACCGTGCACAAGTGTGGCGCTTCTTCAGCTACATGTTCATGCACGTTGGGTACGTTCACAAACCCCCGCTCGCCTCATGTCTCTGTCCGCAGGACTGGTGCCGTTAAAATCTGGCTGGTTGTTGCAGATGATGCACTCTCATTTGAATTGTGTTGTCTTTCTGTGCTCTCTCCTCAGTTTGGAGCAGCTCGGGTTCAATGCTTTACTGCAGCTGATGATTGGCGTTCCTTTGGAGATGGTCCATGGCATCTTACGAATAAGTCTGCTTTACATGGCAGGAGTGCTGGCCGGTGAGTGTCTTTTAAAAATAAGTGTTTTATTATGTAAAGCAGCGGCTCTTAAAGTGAATGTCGCGGGTGCCTCAAGACGGATCCAAGGGTGCTGCAAGATTTTATTCTTTTTCCATTTTTCATTTTTTAATGAAGAAACTTAGATTAACCACAAGTTAGCAGTTTTACATTATGTTTGCAAACATATCAAAATGGAAGAAATAGGAAATAATAATGCAGCAGCTAAGATTGGTGACATGACAGCTCTACTTTTGAACAAAACAAGGACATACATTTAAAATTCATTTTTTTAAAGTTCAATATGATTTTGCAAATTTGCACAGCCTCTTAGCCTGAAACTGGTGACTTCTTCTATTCCGAGTAATTGTGATAGGGCCGATATTATTAAGTTAATGTTTACATTAGTTCATATACTGTATGTCATACATAATACATCGGTGCTAGTTTGTTAAGATATAGCAGATATAACAGATATTCATGGTGTCATTTTTAGCTGAAAACGGTGTATGTGTGTTGTGTGAGTGGACATGGGGTGGGGGAGCCATTGGTGTAAACTATCTAGTGATGTAGCACATAGTTTAGATAATGTTAGCAAATGTTCTGACAGTTTGAGGTCATCTACAGTGCAATATGGACAGTGCTGTCCCTTATTTTAAAACAATGACATAAACAGAAAAGACAGTTTATTCTCTGTTCAGCCCAGTGGCAACAACAAGCACTCTCAGTGGACGGCGAGGAGTTGCCCAGAGCGATTACATTGCGGCCCGTTTAACTGCTGCCGTCTGCAGCGTTCCCATTCAATACGGGACCAATTCCACAAATTGTTGTCCCCATTAGTCACTTGGACACAAAAAACATTGGTTGTAAAATACTGAAGTTACCCTTTGAAGAGCTTGTATTGGACCACATATTTGCTGTGTATAAAACAGCAATTACTTTTCGCAAGTAATTACTTTCCTTACCTCCAGTGAGGCTGAATTTGTGAGCATCCTGTCCTCAAGCTGACATCCATGAGTGGCCTGTTTGATGGTTTTGATAATAAATCCTGGCCCAGCTGGTGGCCCAGATCTTTGAAAAAAATAATAAAGAATGTCTCCAAACTAAATGCAGCGGAGAGATTCATGGTGCCCAGAGGCTGGGCTGCAGCACTCGAGTCTTTGTTGACAAGAAACCTTATTAACTTTCATCTTCCTTCAAGCCAGTTAGATGATTGGAATTTTTTCTATCCGAACTGATTGTTGGATGTGGTTTCTCACTGCTGTTGTTTTGCGGCTAATGCGTAGAAGTCATATCAACACCGCTGCAAAAACCTCTTTCCCCTTTCACCATTATTTGATTACTGTCGAGAGCAATAACATAATTAATATTGAGTTATATTGGTTCATTTTCCGTGACGTGAATTTTAAACTTTCTTTTGTATGTGACAAAAACTCAAAATTCTTTATTTCTCGTTTCCCGTCTCTGCACGTACAGAAGTGAAATGGAGTTGAAGTTGCTCAAACCTCCTCTTGCTGTGTAAAAGTCAAACCCTCACTCCCCAATGCACACTCACATGCACACACCCTCCTAACACTCATGAATTATTGTAGCTTTGATTTATTTTTGCTATGATGACAGAGAAAAAGCAGGCGAGCATGGGACTTAGGGCAGGATAAAGTAGGAGAGTGACACAGGGGTTCTCTCTGGGGAATTTGTCTAAGTGCAGTTTGAGATGCTGTTTGGAGATTTAAGCTGCAGCCGGAATCAAAAAGGAGGAAGCAGCGAGGAGATGCTGGTATTTGTACCCCCAGAGCCCAGAGTTGAACTGCATTCATTAGAACTTCTATGCTCGACTGACTGTAGTATTTAAAAATGAAATATATGTAGTACTGTAGTAGTGTGTAACTGTCTGGAAGTAGATCAGATTTTCTTTTTGCATTTCACTTTCAACACAACATAACAAATGAATTCCCTCCTAAGCTGTAAGGAGCAGCTGAGCTGCCTCAAGGTCACAAGATGATGAACGACTTCAAGCAGCGAAGTCATTTCACCTTCTGATTCTGGTTGATGGAGTGGACGTTGGAGCTGTGTCGGCACAAATGTTGTGATCTATTGGGGGGGGTGAGTCCTTTAGAAAGGAAGTGCACTTGGACTCTTTGTAGGTGTAATTCTGTGTGTTTGGAGTTTTGTAGGAGTCAGTGGGTGTTAATGAAAGTGTAGTGGTCAGCTGGTGTCACACTGCTGGTGAGGACGGCAATGTTGCACGGAGAGATCTTTAAGTCAACATAATGAGTTTGCGATCCTTCAAATTGGCAAATATAGCAATCCTTTTTTATTTTAAGGTGCATCGTACAAAGTTGAAATGAAATGACAACAGAGGACACATAACAAATGTGTAAAAGCTCCGAGCAAACGATCATTCAAGGCCTTGTTTGACATTTTCAGATTAAAAGAATATGAGACGCACTTCGGAGACACATTTTTGCATGAACAGCCAAGTTTTAATCAAATGATGAGAGCACTAAATGAAATAAATGAGGCTCCTGGCTGCTTTTATCTTTAACCTAATTTGAAGCTGAAGTTCATACAACAAACTTTATAGCCATACTAGCTGCCTGATCCTATGCTCGGTGGACAGATGTATTTGTTCATGTACCTCCGTCCAGCCCCCCATTCCTCCTTTCACTGATCTATTTAATATCATCATCACCAACCATTGTTTATTTAAGGAAAAAAATGATGAGCATTAAGGTCTTTAGCAATACCCTGAAACCACATTTATATGTGCGTGTCTGAGCGTTTGTGTGTGTGTGTGTGTGTGTGTGTGTGTGTGTGTGTGTGTGTGTGTGTGTGTGTGTGTGTGTGTGTGTGTGTGTGTGTGTGTGTGTGTGTGTGTGTGTGTGTGTGTGTGTGTGTGTGTGTGTGTGTGTGTGTGTGTGTGTGTGTGTGTAGACATTTGTTCTATAGTGTTTCACTGCCTCACACTTGCATTTTCCCTCAGTCTTTGTAAACTCACAGTTGCTCGCGGATGTTAGAAATTGCCCGTTGCTTTAGATTGCTCAGTGAAATTCTTTATTTTTCGTTGCCCATGGCTGTCTCATGTTTATATTCATGCAGTCTTTTTCTTGCTCACGAGTTCAATCGTGACGGCTGCTGCTATCAGCTCCCGCACGCATGTTCCTTGTTGTTGTTTTTTTGTAGGGCAGCGGAGCTTTCAGCTTATAGCTGCAGTCGGTGGGTGTGCGTTTATGGAGCGACGTGCTTGCAGGTATTGTGCCTTTGTGTGTGTGCCTTAACACTCTGCAAGACTTTCTGCACCGCAGGGCTTGCTTTCAAACCCAAGAGAAATGTTTTTATTTTTGAAGATGCATCAAATACTGTGAAAGTATGAAATAGTTCTCACAGATATACAAATGCATGAACGCGGATATCTGCTGTCTTTATGTGGAAGATCATATGAATTGCCATTTAAAAGAAAAGATAAGTAAGTTGGTTAAAGTGCAAGGTTTTTAATTGTGTAGGTCGGATGGCGCTACATAGCCTACCCTACGCATTTGTACACCTTGGATATTGCTCGGGTCCTGTACCGTAGTGCTGAAAATAAAGTGTGACACTGTACAGTCTGTCCTTGTGTGTGCTGACAAAAGGAAGAATTCTCTAATTGCTTTCTGCCATTCAGACCTTGTCATCACTCGCTTTGCTCTGCTGCAATAACAACCGATGAATAGCTCCACTTGAATGTCGGGTTTCGAAACATGAATAGACACAATGCCAGAGAAGATGAATGTAAAATGTTGAGTCATGTTCAACGTTTCAGTCCAGCTCCACGTTAAAGGCGAGCAGCTGCAATATCCATTTTTTCCATTTACTCTCTTTATTTTTCCTCCTTGCTCCTTTGGGTCTCCTTCTCTCGAGCCACCAGCTCCTTCAGCTTCCTCGTGTGCTTCAGGACATCTACAGGTGCCAAAACACCATGTTTTTCCTCGTAGCCCCATGTGAGCCCCAGGCTGTCTGCTCTAACACAGTCTGCTGTGTCACCATGTCCCACTCAACCTAGGAAGCAGTGTGTTGAAGAGGTTTTAGTGTTGATATACTATAGTATGACTTTGTCACATAACAATACCTGGGATAAAACTTCCACTTTGAATCATCAGATTTATGCTGAAATATCAACAACTTCTTGTGGAACAGAGTGTGTTGCTGTCTCAACAAGAGTGTGTGTGTGTGTGTGTGTGTGTGTGTGTGTGTGTGTGTGTGTGTGTGTGTGTGTGTGTGTGTGTGTGTGTGTGTGTGTGTGTGTGTGTGTGTGTGTGTGTGTGTGTGTGTGTGTGAGATTTAGAGAAAGCAAGTGTTAGTGTTTGTCACGTGTCCTGCATATTGGTTGTTGTAGTCATCCAACTCTATTTTCTGTTTGCTGTTGTGGAAAACCATCTTTTTTTATTTTTTATAAATATCTTAATTGGATTTGTTTCGTTTATTTTTATGGGGACAGAAACATACGCACAAAATATTCACTGAGCAGAACAATGCCACAAATCATAGCACATAATTGCCAATGTTTGTCCCCAGTTGCATCGTTTCAGCTGCTAATACTTCTATACTACTTCAGTAGATTATTAAAATACTTCTTCCTCCGCTGTCCCTTGGTAAATAAAAGGTTAATATAATATGCACCTGAGTAACTGACCTGTAAACCTTGAGAGGTTTCACTTTGTCACTGAGCACCTTAAGAACCTGTGGGCTGGCTCGCCGTCCTATGGAGCCTGTCGTTTGAATTATGCAGGAGCATTTTCTCCCCCTCATGTCCAGGAGCCTATTAACAGAATGTACTGTTTACTGTAATACACTGACCAGCCAGTGTAGCATATTACTAGCCTCGCGCTGCTTATTGGTGTCCTCAGTCAGGGGAAGGAAGAGACATATGGCCTGGTGTCGTTTGTGGCCTGTTGGGAGATTGTAATGGAAATGTGATAAATGGCCGCATGTCAGTATAGCCTCATTGTTGCAAGCTAGCTGATGTTGTCATTACTTAAAAGCGCCATTCCAAGTTCCATGTAATGTTTAATCCTTCAGCAGTTGATTAATGTTGTTCTGATATCAGGGAGGACGGCGGCGGTGTTGGCTTTCCGCTGTGCTTTTTAAAGGCACACTGCACATATAGGCAGGGTAGATATGGTTATACGTGCTGCTAGTGAATAGAGGGCCTTGGTGTGTGGCCAAGAGTGACTTTGTCCATCATCCATTTTTGCTGATGTTTGATGTTTGTTCGAGGCACCCAAGCTGCAAGTATGTCTATTATATGGAAATCCCAAAAGCCTAGAAATACAGCTTTTTACAAGATTAATACATTTAAATGAGTAATTACTACTACTTTGATGTTAGATTTCCAATTTGGTAACAGCTTGACTTTGTTTTATTTACTGTTAATTATTTGTCCTCTGTTCATTTGTTTGTGTGATGAAAGAAGAAAGGTATTATACGAATAAGTGTTTAAAAGAAACATTTTAAGAATCTAAAAAATACACCTTGAGTGCAGTGTCAACATTTGTTTTTGACTTTGGTGAAGTAGTTTGTCATCTTGACTCAAGAAAGTTACTGCCTGTGGGGAGACGTTTGGATTTCTTTTAGAAAATGGGGAGTTTTTGTTGGAGCAACGTTCAGTCAGATACACAGACCCTGATAAGTGAGGGCTGGAACAGAGAGAGGAAGCATCAGAGAACAGCGGGCTGGATGAATTACTCTCGCTGCCTAATGCGTGTGACTCTGACTCTCAGACTTTGTCTCTCTCACTTCAAGCGCCGGTGTGGAGATATTTAACGGCACACTGGTTTGACCGGCTCGAGGTGAATCTGTTGTTTTTTAGGCCCGTTAGAGCTGTGTAGTTGTCCTTGTGTTGCCATTGCTAGCTGAATACCAATTATTACTTGCTCGCTCACTCTTTGAAGGCCTGTTGGTGAAGTGTGTTGCTGTGAGTGACCGTGCAACATTGCCAGTAAACAAGGTCAGATTTCTGTCTTTTTAGCCAACCTCAGCTGCAGACCGCTATATGGGTACAAACCCTGATGTTGCGTACGGTGCCGAAGAGTCTGGTCCTGTGTTTCTGATGTACTCCCCTGGTGCTGAGCTGAACTGAGCACTGAGGAGGCAGGGTGACCTTGGTGCGTTGCAGAGGCTGCCAGCCTGATTATAGTAATTCCCAACCCCCCCCCCATCCCACCCCACAGTCAACTCTTCCGAGGTGACACCGATCTCACTTCCTCCACAACCACCCCCCCCCCCCCCCCCCCCCCGCAGCCCCGCTGATAACAACACTGAGGGAGATGAATATTTCTACTGTAATGCAGCCTAATTGAAGGTAGCCCGTTGTGTGGAGCGAGCCCACTGTGTTTACGGGTGTCCATTTGCATCGACTATGTGAAGCCTATATCGAGGACGGCAATATTTGTCGCATTACACTCGGTTAGATTCAGGAGGAGTCTATTTCTCTGCTCCGTTTAAATTACCTTTACTTTGGTGTTTAGTTTCTCCAATAAAGAAGCACATCACACTCGCTGTAGCCACCGCCGTGGCTTCATAACGTTGAGCACAGGAAGTGATTTCATGCTCTTTTTCATTGGGATGTAGAATTTGAGTCCAATATCAAGTCCAAGGTCAGCTATTGTGCTTGTTAGCTGAAAAGCAGTCGTGAGTGATAACCGCTTTGGTCGTGACAGGAATACAGCTTTTTGTATAACAGCTCTTCTTACAGAAACACAACTCCAGGAGCACATTTGCACGTACGCTCACTAATTTCCAAATTGTGTCTCTTTGCTTCTTCAGTTAAAGGCATGCTTATATGCCCGCACACACGCACCCAGATCAGATATGATTATACTTTTCCACTAACGGCTGGTGCTGTGCTCCTCGTCTCTCGGCAGCTCGGAGGATGTGACTTGCGGAGACTATTGATTTTTCCTGATGCCCCCTGGGCTCTGGGGTAGCGTACATATTATCATATTTTTCCCCATGTGGCAAATTTGGACAGGGCAGAAAACTGGTAAATAAACCGAATCAATCTCTACGGAAACCAAGGGCAAGGTGTGTTTACAGTGGCCATGTTGGCACACTGTGAAAATTATGAATTGTATTCGTTCCTCCAGGCCAGAGCTTGGCATCGATGACGCTGATTGTTTTCATGTTCCCTTTTTGTTGTGTATATGTAGACATGAGGGGTCCTGGTTAATATTGTGTTCCTCTTCCCTGCTCATCTGCTTTGACTGCAGTGCATGAGCACAAAGGGTTTGCTTCTCTCCCTCCTGCGCTCCAGCAGGGCACGAGGAGATGGATGGAGATGTTAGATTGGATGAGGACTGATTGCAAGTCGTGCTTCTCCACTTTAAGGAAAGCACCAGCGACGCAGATGATATTTCCCTTATCGCTTTCTGTCTGGATCACACAGACGAGTCCATCTCCTTCCCAGGTAGAAAATATCTTTAATAGAGCTCCCCTGCTCTGACAGTACTATTATAGTTGAAATGAGGCTTTGAATTGGATGCCACTCTATTAAATGACATTTGAAACGATGAGCTTTTCAAATAGACTATAAAATAGATAAAACACCATGTGACAGATGGTCTGCCTCCAGGTGAGTCATCCTGACATTTACTTATTATTACTCCAGTCACCTGCATACAGTGTCTGCTCATATACCACAAGCAAAAAAACCTTCTTGACGCACGAAAAAGCAATTAGTTGCTACAGAATTAATATGAAATTATTTTGATAATCAATACATCATTGAAGTCATTTATACAACAAAAATGTGTGTGAGAGAAGATGAGAGAGAGAGAGAAGGGTATGACGCACAACAAAGGTCCCATAGCTAGAATCGCACCCAAGACATTGTGGTAATATGATGTGCTGTAACCACTGGGCTACCAAGGCGCTCCTCGATTAGCTAAATGAATAGAATCTAGAGCCCTATTTATCTTGTAATTGAGCAGCAGTGTATTTAAAAAATAACGAAAACTAAAACGTGTAGTTATGATGACATGCTTGCACTCTTAGTGTGCGTTCTGTGTCACCTTTCCTCGCGCACTCACTCACTCCACTCTTTCCATCCGTCTCCCTCGCTCCTTATTTGTGCTTAGTAAATAAATCTGATCAGGCATTTCCCCAGTTTATTAGGCAACAGAGGCCGCCCTGTGACTGCAGGGGTGCTGACTACAGCACATCTCTGTGCCGGGCCACAAAGATTTAATGCATACAAGATGGATCCGTCTGAGGCGAGTGCACACAAATACTGCGACTTGAATCTTAAAGGCAACAATCCCATCGTATCAACGGGCAGAGGTTTCCCTTACTGATGCCCTAAAATTCTTTCATGTCTTATAATAAAACATGACAAAATAAATGTATGTGGTTTATCCTCGTAGCTTATACCAACAGACTAAATAAATGAAACAAACACAGCGGGGGGTTGACAGATTTGCTTGTATGAAATACTGAATCACCTGAATAAATAAACACAACGTGTCCTTTAATTGTCCTCTCCTGAGTAATTTATTGGCTGGCCAACCAAGAAATGCAAATCAATGAATATTAATGTACTCAGACATCTATCTGCTCGACATGTTTACAAATGAAGTGTTAGGTGATATGTAGTTTTGCTTCCCCGATTACTGTCTTAACTCCTGACTAAATATGTTTTCATTATGGTGTCTGTGGGTTAAAGCCGCACTAATTCATATTTTTATATTAACATACCGAGCAGCTGTTTGTAGCAAAAAAAAGCTTGCAATAAACTGATGAACATAGTTGAGCATTTAGCAGTTAAAGAGCCAAATATTTCCCTCAGGAGTTGATGAAAACCAAACGGAACTAAAGAAAAACGAGTGAATATTGGATTTACATTCGCTGGGTTGCCTGAAGCACATCTCCAAATGAATACTGATGTTTTTTTTTTGTATCAGCTAGATGTGTAAATAGTAAACTGCTTAAATATCTACCATATCAACTTCATCGACTGAGTATATGTCCATGTTTACAGCTTGTTATGCTGCCTCCAAAAAAAATCAATAAATGCAGGTTTAACTTGTGGGTATGTATTGCCCACTTTTACACAAAGCAGTGAATGCATTCCAAGACAAGTTCTGAATTCAATAAACATGCAATATGATAAAAAGCATCTAATATACCATATGTTTCCTAATTGTTGTCCTATAAACATCTTTTCGACAAAATGTGATCATTAGAAATCAGCTACATTTCTCCAGGGACTCTTGATAGAGTTTAAATAGTCTCAGTAATCACAGTTGATAGCTACCCACACATACAAACTCTAGAGAGCACACAGTGAAAAGGTTTGTAAGTGTTTGTGCAGAGGCATATTTTCCAAGGATTAGAGGATTTCTTTCATTGCAACATTTACTTTGCTCCAGCGCAGCCTCCACTGGAGTGGCTACAGAGAGGCGCAGCCTCAGGGTTTGTCAAACCCCGGCCATGGATCAGCTTACCATCCCTTGTCTGCACTTTATCCCCGAGAGACTGAAAATACAAAGTTGACCCATAGCTTAAGGGCAGCCTGGAGTAACAGTAATGGTGTAGCTAGTTTAGCTTGACAGAGAGGCTCAGGTCTCGGAGCTGCATTGGGGATTATACTGCGGTAGATCACAGCCCTGAGTGTGGGGTTGACTTATACTCCACACAAAGTACATCACTTTCACTGTCTACACTGCGGTGCACTTGTGGATGTTGCAAGCTCACAACAAGATTTGAGGATGTTGATGATGACTTCAGGATTGCAACAATAAATAATCTGCGCATGAGATGGAATGTGTCAGCTCGGCGCTAAAATAATCGCACAACTCACGTCTCAGCCACTGCTGAGTGCGAGAATCCTAAATCTTAAATCCCCCCCCTAAGCAGGAGAGCCCACATGACAGGAGTGTTTAATATTCATACTGTATATGGGAGCCTCTCACCAAAGCAGAGCGAGCAGGAGGCGAGAGCCGTTTGTTTCCTCCCTGTGGAGCCCAGCTCTTCCTCTGTGCCGGAGGTCTCAGGTTGTCTTCTCCTCTTCTTCACCCACAGATGGTTGTGTCACATCCCTGAACAAGTGTCTCCAATGAAGAGGTGATCCTGGCTGGTGTTAACTGTCATGTTAGAAACCGAACGGCTCTTAAAAGACTCTTAAAGCTGCTTTAATTAACACATCTAATCAACACATTTTAATCAAGCTACAATGTGTAATGTGGAGGGGGGTTGATGATCGAGGGTTTCCCCCGAGTCTGCAGCTCCCCTCAGCAATGAGCTTTAACTTATTGATTTCAACCCTTTAGTTTTAGTGTTACTGCCCACAATTTTACTTTGATGATTCACTCCCACCGCTCTCAAAGCATCGTTTTCAGCTGCAGATGGCAACTGTTTTCGACAAAAGAAGCTCTAAAAACTCACGACAAATGGCAGCCAAACAAACCTGTCTAAAGGTAGGGATTAGCTGGTAGCTGGTCTCTTCCCCAAGAGTTGGTGAAGAGACGGACGAAGCTAAAACAAGAGTGAATATTGGACATCAACATCCTCAGGTGGCCAAAATGTGTCTGTAGGCTAGTGTTTGTTTGCATATTTACCAAATCAACTTTATAAGGTGATAATAAGTTAGTGTTATAGAAGAAGTACAGTATCATTCTGCCTCCACAATCTTTTATAAACTAGGAGATGTTGAGAAAATATAAATTTTTTACTCAACACTTCAATATATACTAGAAGACGTTACTTTTTTTTATAGTTATCTTTATTATTCACTTTGTTAAAGCAGGAAAATAAACAAAAACTTAATTGTACTGAATTAAGAGCAACAAAAGACAAAATTAACTCACAAAACCCTCGAGATATCTCTCATATTCTATCTATATTTCATCAATACATTTCCCAGCTCCACTGCTCTGAAGCAGTAAAGGAACTGAAACAAATTGTGAAGCTCCAGAAAGGACTAAAAAAAGACCAACTCAGATGTTGATGCTGCTCCAAATTTCAATTTCCCTTCACTTTGAAGAGATCGGAGACCACATACTGTATGCTACACTGTGTAATTGCAATTTTGTGGAACCTCTAAAAATGGAGCACTGTAAATCTCCTCAAATCTTCAGCTGAAGCGCCAACCTTCATATGCCCCATAAATCCATGTGAAATAGCCCATAGGCGTCGGAGCGGGGCGAGATGAATGACTCAGGATCGCGCTCTGATTACCATCTGTCTTTCCATGATCATCACTGCCACCACGGGCTGACGAGGCGTTCGTTAAGACGATGTTTACTCTGTGCGGCCCCACAACGCACGCACACACACACATAATATGAATGTTACAACATGCATTATAGATCCGAGATCACAACTCCAGCAAACCCCAGCTGTGATTAAAAAGAGACTGTTTTGTTTTATCAGTCCTCTCCGCTTCCCTTATCGGCTCATTTGCATAATTAATAGTGGCTGACGCTGTCCTCACGAGCAACTGCAACTGGGATTTCTCCTGCTTGGAATATAGTGTCACTGCATCCTGGTGGATGCACTGCGCTGCATTCGGGATTGTAGCTTCATACACTTTCAAACGCACACTGACTGCTGGAAACAGCTGCTGGCTGCATTCTGTGTGGTCCATTTCTTTGCCTTTTGGTTGAGTGTATTTTTTTGTTATTCTCATTAAAAACTGGACATGCGTTACACTGAGACACACGGCAATGGACATGGCAAAACGTTTCCTTTTTCTACCTTGGAGAACGCACACACAGCAATGTGACAGACCAGTGTGAGCTCCAACACGGGTCTGTCACATTGCAGTCAAGTCCCACAACTCTTCAATCATCTTGCCTTGACCAGGGAGGCAGTCATGTGACCTATAGATCACCATAGATAGTACAAATATACATTATACTATCAGCATCCTTTTTAAATAATATACTATTAACAAAAAGGTAATATCCCGATACCTAAACGACTGATACTGAGTACCAACACAACACCAGTTTTTGATTAATAATTTATTAGTTATAAAATTTAACATAAATATTTAGCAGTTTGAATGATGAGAATTGCTGCGCACTAAAAATACATTTTAGTGACAAATGCAAGTGACAAATAATTGTCCTATGATTTTAGATACCCCCCTGAAATTTAGCAATTGAGGCTTTCAGGGGGTCTCAAGTGTCAATCAACGTATTTCACATTGAGGAAACTTCGGAAAGACAAAAATAATTGTTAATATTCAATATTTTCACCCACCAATGTGTTTTGATGAAACACTATAACAATAAACAACATTGTTTTTGTGTCAGTCCCTGAAAATTGAAGAGCAAAAAGCATTGTAGACTTACAAATTTGCACTGACATTCAATATTCATACCTGATTAAATCTGAGGTAGAAGAGGCTGTTTGAAACCTTTTTAAGGAAAGAATGAGTTTTCAAATGGCCTTACTCCTTCAAATAGTATGAAAGGCAGACGCAACGTGATTAACCAGAGGAATTGAAAACAATGTGTGTAAAGTGCTCACACCAAGAAAGTAAAGGACAAGACTTCAACATCAAATAACTGCTTGAAAATGATTATTGTTCATACATAACACTATTAATTCCTTTAACAGGGATGCAGTTATAATATACTGCAAGTGTGCAATCACTTTTCAGTACAGTGTGTCGTCATAATGTTCACGTCGTCGTCACTGCACTTTTCATATTCTAACTTTTTAAACAGCACATTTGGCTTCTGTCCACTTCCACATATCCCAGATTACATTTTGCTCATGAATATAACATAATCTTTAGAGCACACAAAATTGGAAGTTATCCTCTTCAGTGAGGTTCGCCCGTGTTCTCCTGACCTCACTTTGATCAGAGATCATTCTTAGATGGACTTTTTTTAATTGCAGCATCCTGAAGTAAAATCCAATTAGGAAATATTCCATTTCAGTTCACCATTTTAATATAATTTGTCAGCTGCAGCTTTAGCAGACTGCTCGTCTACAGGAACAGCCTTAATAACACAGAGCACGTGTATGTGAGTGTGTTGTGTGTTCTGGATGTAAATTTAAAGGGCATGTGAGGGTGATTTTTACTCAGAACCTTTTATAGAAATGCTCCTCGGCGGTGACTTGAGCTGCTGCGTGATGAGTAATCTGACTCCCTTCTTGCCCCTCTGCTGTCCTTTGCTCACACACACACACACACACACACACACACACACACAAACTGCGTTGCTACTCTCCCTTTCTTACATCTACGCTCCTAATGTCACTCTCTCTCTCTCTCTCTCTCTCTCTCTCTCTCTCTCTGTCTCTCTGTGTGTCTCTGCAGGCTCGCTGACGGTGTCCATCACCGACATGCGTGCTCCAGTGGTGGGGGGCTCCGGAGGGGTCTACGCTTTGTGCTCAGCGCATCTGGCCAACGTCGTCATGGTAACTGTCATCATCATTGCCTCCATTGTTGCGTTTGAAAGCAGTTTTCAGTGGTGCCGAAATGTCAGAGCCATCCACGTGGCGTGAGATGGACACCCACCACACTATATAGCTACTATGCTATATGTGTATGTATGTTCTTCTTTTGACAATAGATGTTTGTTGCAGGTTTTCTCTGCTACAGTCATCACATCGATTTGATGCATATATCAGCTTTTGGAAATATGCCATTGAATATTCCATGTGACCTCTTTGGAGAAGCTCTTTGAACTTTGTTGAGTAGCTTATTCCACCACAACATGTTTTCACTGTGCTTGCCGTTCGTATCGATGAATCTAAAGTGAACTGGCTTCTATTAATTATTGAGACTGTGTTTATTTACGTCCACTGAACAAACAAGTAGTGGATCCCCTTGATATGCTGCTCGAGAGCTTTTTTTTTTTTTTTTCTCAGTATTTATTTGTTTATGTCAAAAGGTTTGTATGTGAAATGCCTTCCACATTCTCTCCAACTCTCGAGGCGGTGTTACATCTGACGAATCACTTTAACTAACGCTGCTGTTCACCGTGGGCAGCAGAGATGCCAGCAGGGATATAAATCAAAGTGCACCGACAGGCCTTAAGCAAAGACTCTGTAACTGTGTGCTCTGAGCAGCTAACAGATCGTCTCTTACGCTTGATGCCTGTTTGTAGCTGGGAAATCCTTCAAGGCGCGTCTTAGTTCTGCTCTGATGAGTTTGTGTATTTGAAGGAAATCTTGAAACCTTGTCCAGTCTCGTCCTAGTAAACTCCCAGCCATCTCGTCATCATCCATTTCACTCAACAGACATTTTCAAGCGTCGCTGTGAACATGACGACCCAGAAGTCACGCAGGTCCAGCTAAAACATATTGGAACCATGTAGTGCACAAATTCAGCTTTGCAAGAAATATTTGGCCTTACGTGTTTAGTTTTTTATATTTGTGTCTTCTGATCAGCAAGCACTCTTTCTTCGAGTCTCTGAATGACCCCCTGCACCTCACACACACACACACACGTATGCAGATTACCTCAGCAAGTCTCCATTTCAATGTCGGCAGTGGGATAACTAGATGTCTAACGGACCAAATGGATTGGCTGTAGTTTGGTTTAAGATCGCCCTTCTCCTCATGTGAGAGAGGAGTCACGTCAAAGCAAATTGCCTCCCATCAGAGAGCAGCATCACCACATCACGCCCAGCTCAGACTTCCTCCTCTGCACCACTATACGTTGACCTCTCCCCTCCATGATATTAATCATTTATTTGTGGAAATGTATAATCTATATATCCTCGCTTGCTTTTAAACGTATGGTCGGGGCAGGTTTTATTTATATTCTCCCGTCTTTAATTTTGCATGCCGTTCACCCTTTATTTTGGCCCTGGGTCTGGTCCTATTCCCACAACTAAGAAGGGGGGATGGGATTGGTACAATTTTTCATCCTAGGGAGTAAATGTGTTATTCTAACTCAGGATGCCATTGTTCTTTTCCCCCGGAGAATCACAACGGCTATTTATTGGCCCATTTTCCCCGTCTGTTAAATTATCTTAGTCCTAATTAATGGAGTGCCACTAGGCTGGAACCAGTAAGTGGAGAGCAGCCAGGTGTATAATCGCGTCTGTGTGTAGTGTGAGTGCTGCTTCCTCTCTCTTTCAGGTCTTAATATGTCCAGAGGATAGAAACTGAAGCATTTATTTTGCTAATAGGCCTACACTCATGTATTTGTTATGGTTGTTTGTGTCGTGATTGTTTATGCTGACGAGACACTTTTCGCTCTGTGTTGCAGAACTGGGCCGGGATGCGTTGTCCATACAAGCTGCTCCGCATGATCCTGGCGCTAGTTTGCAGTAAGTTGTCCAGATTTACTCTTAAAGCCCTGCACTGGTGTTCTCACTGTTGCTTTTTATGTTGAATATATATATAGCTCTATCAATGAATTGCGATTGGGCATAACCCTATTTTTTAGCATATTTAATGTCTTCACACCTGTTCACGATACAAATGTCTCAGAAACAGACATGCTACTCAAGCTGGGTGAGAGGCTCCATGATTAGACATGTTGCTTTGTTTTCAAAGCATTTGAGTCGTACCACTTGTCCGTTTTCTCTCCACGAGGACCGATACACTGTGACTTTCATTAGTGAGCAATATGTTCCATCCATCTGTCCCGAGCCTGACGCCCCCGAACTGAGAGAGCAGCGAGTCTCTGCTGCAATGTTTATTTTCTCCTCAGCGTTTTACGAACCGGGAATTCAGCTTTTCTCAATAAAATGTGACACATCGTTTTTTGTGAGTACTGTTACGACTGAATTAACATTTGCTCTGGTTTTATACTATGTGTTAAGCATTTCTTTTCAGCGAGGACTCTGGGAGAACGGCAACTAACAGCAAATAACATTTGAAAGCAATTTTTTGAGTAAAGATCCATTTAAATCCTCCTGTGAACTTTCTTTGTCTGCAGAAGTAGACTTTGATAAAAGACCTACTTCACTACACAGTATAGCTCAACTTTAGGCAATTATATGAAGTCAACACCGAGCTAGGCCCTTTACAAATGACTTCTTTTCTTAGAAGGATGATGAAAAATGTTATGATTTTAAATAAAGTGTAAGTTACAGGGAACGCCAGATAAACCCGTCGAAAAGTTGCACACCAGTGAAACCAGAAAACACAGTATTTAACTGACGGGGATTTGGCTTTTGAAATCTCAAATTTATTAAATGTACTTACTTTAGGATACGTAGATTTTCTTACCTTCGGACATAGCCAGGCCAACTGTTTCCAACTGTTTCTTTTTGCTAAGCTATACGCTAACCAGCTGCTGTAGCTACATATTCACCGTGCAGACATGAGAGTGGTATTAAGCTTCCCATCTGAAACTCTGCCAAAAAAAAAAATTCTCTTCAAAAGCCATAATAGAATAACAGGACGGTGGTGTGGTCTGATGTCCTCACAGCAACAACCATGAGCAGATACTAAGGAGGTTCTGTCTTTCATCTCTCCCCCGCAGTGAGCTCAGAGGTGGGTCGTGCAGTCTGGCTTCGCTTCTCACCGCCGCTGCCCTCCTCGGGGCCCCAGCCCAGCTTCATGGCACACCTATCAGGGGCCGTGGTCGGTATCAGCATGGGGCTTTTGATTCTGCGCAGCTACGAGGAGAGTCTGCAGAAGCAGTGCTCCTGGTGGGTCATCGTCTTCTCCTTTATCACCTTTCTCCTCTTCGCCATCTTCTGGAACATCTTTGCATATGAGCTGCTGGGGGTGCAGATACCACCTCCTCCCTGATGAAGGCCCCCCCCCCCCCCCCCCCCCCCAGGGATTACAGTAGCAACAAGTACAGGTGAAAGTCCCTCAGATCCATTTCAAAGAGCATTATATCTTTTTATATATACGTTGAAAACTCATCCACATTACCAGCACTAAACTTTGAGTGAACGTTTTCTCATCAACCGTTTCTTTAACTGCGTCTTTCATTTACGGAAAGAAGAATCTGAGTTGATGACACATGCCTGTGGTTAAAAGGAAAGGGAATTAAAGGGAGGAAAGGAGTGTGTATGCTTTGGCGGTGACGATGCTGACCACACGCTATATGAGAAATGTTCCGCCTCTGAAGGTCAGAGATCAGGATCAGCTGCAGCAACGCCCCCTAAACTTTGCTTGTAGCACTTAAGCAGAGTTGATGGCTGAATCTGAGACCTTTTGGCTGTGCTACAAATCAGAGCTGCAACTGCTTTTAATGAAGAACTAAAGGAGAATTTCGGGAAGAGCACATTTATTTCTGGTGGCAGCAATCAAAAAATACAGACGCACCAATGCAGTATGATTGCTGATATGAATATTTTGAATTCACAGCCCTGCTGCAACTCACAGGGACTGTGACTTTTTGCTGAATTGCTGACGCACTGATTCAAAACAAAAAAAACAACGAACAGAACGTTTTCTTCAAATTGAGCTGCTAAGCAGGATCTCCTGCCCGATTATAAAACATCAGTCAAAATTCTTTGCAGTGCAAATGGCTTTCCCAGAGCAGTTGTAGGAAGAATGGAGTAAAACCTTTTATGTGGATTGTGTCATCTTCAAGGAGTACCTTAAGGTTAGAGGCATCACCGTCATTTTCATTTCATGGGGTCTGAAGACATCTGTTTTTTTAAATGTTATTTCCAAGACATAATACCAACACTGTGGATACGGACTCATAGTTCACACAACATAGACAAGACGTGAAGATAGGAAATGAAAGTGACCGCGTGACGGGAGAGAAAAGAAAAAAAGAATATCACGAGTAAGGGGATCGCTGAAGATCCCTGGATGGTCGACACTTCAGAGAGTGAACTCCTCTTGTTGCTGTTTCAAACTAACCACCAACTTGCTTAGGCGCACAGTGTAAAATATGCCATGTCATGCTCCGTGGCTCTCAGCGAGACGAGGACACACACACACACACACATACTCTGCCTGTTCTCGCTCTGACAGACTGAACTGGGGAGGGCAAGGATGTGTCATCACCTGACCTCTGACCTTTGTGTCCCATAGGGCATTGGGGTCTCTCTGTCAGGCCCAGTCTATACCTCAGTTTCTCATTCTTAAGGACTGTATACTTTTGTAAAGGAATGTACCTATAAAGAAGAAAAAAAAGTGTTAAGTTGTCCCCATTTTTCATTTGATAGTGGATGTGTATAATGTATGTTCATAACCAAGAGTATATTTATTTGTATTTTTTTCCTCTTTGAGAGGGAAGAGAGAAACGTTTCAAATGGTGCAAAATGAATGCTATGATTGTTGTTGTTCTTCTGATAACTCCTGTAAGGCTTTGATCCTCTGAAAAATAGTCTATGTGGCAGAATCCCCTGGTTTGTTAGATGACCACCAATGACTCGAGCTTGATTTTATAAATCTTTAGTGCTTTACAAAAATAAGCCATAGAAAGAACTAATTGGAGAGGGTAAAAGAAGAGGAAGATGTTTTGTTGGTAGCTACAGTGCAACTTTGTTCTTTAGTGTGATCAAACCTCATCTCTTCATTGTGAATATTTAACAGGTGAGGTGGAAGAAGACAAACTGTGCAAGTACGAGCCTGTGAAACTCTGGACTGTTTGAGATATATCCATGTAGCGAGACTCATTCCACAGCTTGTTCGCCTACTTGTTTGTAGTCGATGCAGCTTCATTTTGCAAGTGCCCACATCTCCGAACTCTCCCCTGCAGCGCGCAGAAGCCTCGCTGCAGCTCTTCTTTTGCAAATAGCAAATTATGGACGAAGCTTCTGTCCTACTTTGCCTCCAGAGTGATTCAAGCTTTTTGCAGAGCTGAGGCGAGGATAGCAATTACACTTACTCATGCTACGTTCCCGTTTTTCAGTCTTTCAATCAATAATTCATTTGAATGTCCACTGGCTGCCTGGGGGGAAAAAATGTTATGCATTTGCCAATTTTTGATAGTTGGTCATAAATACAGTCCTCAGCATTTGCTTCCACGTGAAACTGTCAGAAGTAACAGAAGACTCTGTGTTAAATGAGGAAATCCGTATGAAATAGACAGAAAAAGCCATTTTCAGAGGCATTAAAAACAGAAAAGATCAGCCAATACGTGGTAATAATGGATCTTTGAGAGAAACCCTTGTGCATACTTGGAAATATTATTGCTTGGTATAGCAAAGATGCATCGCTGAATAATGCATACATGCCCTGTTAGCCTATAATGAAGATGAAGAGGATGCCTGAGAGGAGGTTAATGTGCCTCTTTACTTGAAGATTCATAGTGAAAAGGGCTAGTGAATAGCTGTTTTTGTAGAACACATTAACTGTGAATATTACCTCTCCTGGAAGTACATGCAGGATGAAAAGCAAATGCTTGTGAATTCTTGTTGCCCCAAAAAAAGATACTCAACTATGTACTCCTCATACAAGGTGTTTGGTTTATTATTATTATTAAATATCTTCTGAAAAAAGCAGACAATAGCATCATAAACAGGAGAGAAAAGGAGCAGTGTGTGTATCTTAAATTACCAAGTGCATGGGGAAACTTTTCAGGAGTAGCTTGTGTGTGTCTCTGTCAGCCAAATCTCACAGTACCAACGCCTCCTAAAATATGCCACCTCCTGTCTGATAAAAGCCTTCTCCTGCTCTCAGACAGCATCTTAAAGGAAATGAGTGACTGAGGCCTGACTCGCATCATCTGGCTTGACAGTATGTGTCGGTTTATGGTTTGTGAGGGGTGGCGGGACAGCGGAAACAACAGTGTCGGCACTCGTCATAAAACCTCGGCAGCGTACGTGCCCGTGTCACGACACCCCCGGTCTCAGGATGATGATGCATGGCTGTTGCGGGGATACACCGGAGCCCAAGGCTAGGACGTAAACAGGATATCTTCCTTCAATAAGTGGATCTGACAGGCTGCATGATGTTAATTGAATTGCTGCCTTTTGAGTGACACATTTGTTTTCAACAGTATAAGAAAGGCACGGGGAGAGATTGGCATGAGCTGAATGGGTGCAGACTATCAATAACATGTGATCCATCACTTTGTGTGATCCACATGGCCCCTCTTGATTGGTTTCTATACAGCCATGACTGCGATACGAGGTGATGTTAAAAGGTCAGAGCCAACTCATTTGAGTCTCATTCATACATGAACCCTTGTTGGTGTGACTGCACACAAGCTACTGTTCATTTCTGTGCTCGTCTGAGTCAAAAAAAATTCATTTTTCTGCTGTTTCTTATTTCCTGTTCCTGTGTTTTGTCATATGTGGGCTTTTCTTTTTGCACTTCTGATGCAGTTAACTGACATGTTGCCATGTGCCATATTCTCTACTGCCATAAACATTCTTTGATGCTTTTTTACCTCCCTATGCCAATCCATTGTGCTGTTATGCCCAATGCCTTGTTATCGTATATATGCGCCCAAAACTAAGCACCGGGCAGAAAGGCTGCTTTGCCGTGTGGTGTATTATTTTACATGATCATGCACAGAATCCATAAGAGACATTGATGTTGTTAGTATATACAGTAGCTGCTCAGAACTGCTGCTCACCAACTAGCCGGCCAGGTTGCCTTTTCTTAGTGTTTATTGCTACTTAGATGTATATCTCACTGCAGGACTTTGCAGGTAAAGCAGGCTACTGTAGCTCCAGGGATGGAATTGTTCTGAAAAACAAAGACATTGAAACCTGAAATGCTGATTTAGGGTTCCAAGGCCCCCCAAATGTACAGACTTTAGTTCTCAAAATATCCTGGATATTGATGCATTAACATGTTTAATGTGGTCAGATTTAAGGGTATATGATCTGGTTTGGAACAGAGAACATTGCTAAAGTCTTTGTTTCCCAGTTTCTAGCTTTGGTACGGATTATTTTCATGTTCCCAGAAACTGCCTGAGCCACTCGGTGTAATGCAAATATCAACAGGACGTTTCTTAAAATGAGTCGTTTCCCTCTGAAGGTTTAGAATTCAAAAAAAAAGAAAGAAAAAAAAAAAGTCATATCTGTGCTGCTGTGGTAGTTTTTCATGAGCTGCTTACTTGTATTGATTAAAATGGTGCCAAGCTTACGAGGTTCAATCTCTCAGACTAGACGAGAGGTTGTACCAACACAGCGTTTACAAAAAGAAGCAGAAGCTATTTTTCTCGGTCATCAGGAAACTAAAGGAAAACTAAATTTACATATGGATAATTTATATCAAAGTCCTCATTAATTATTTCACAATCTATTGTACTTTTTAAATGTTCTGAACGGAACCATTTTATATTGTATATATATGAATATATTTTGTTTTATTTTGTACTGTTCATTGTACTTTGCTTTAATTTAGAAACTATAAATAAAGAACAATACTGTGGCAACGTCAAACTGCTGTTTTTAGTGTTTCAGCACAAAACCATTATCATTGTGCTGCAACTTACAACTGTATGACTGGACTACATGATACCAAACAAAAAAAATGCAAATACTCTATATACTCCATTTGATATAAAGGCTTTATTATTTTGGAAAAACACAAAAAAAAAAATCTGACAAACAATAAAGCAAGTGTAAAAGATACTGTGCACTATTTGTTTTTATCTTGTTTTGAGTTTCTTTGTTGGTCTCTGGTCAGTGTCGGCATCAGAGCTCTTCTCCTTCACATCGACCTCCTTTAGAAGTGGGAGCTGGTGCTGTTTGGCTGTGGTCAACGCCCACAAACACAACTCCAGCCTGTGGGGCGTCCAGTCCTGCTGGGGATCCACTGAGAGGGGAGGCCAGAAACCACAATCAAAGTAGAGTTCATGTGGCTTTTATTTTCTTTTTACACTGATATTAAAAAGGTATTTTTATGTTCACCAGAGTGTCCTAAAAATAATTATAAATATAAAATACATTTTAATGTTTTTTTTCCTTTTGAAAAGGGTAAAAAAGCAATTCCTTTTGATGAAATGTTGAACAGCAATAAAAGATTAAATCTTCCACTTTTTATAGGCACTGTGAAAGTTTGAATAAAACTGTATAAAAGGGAGAATAAAAGTTACAGTGCAAACTACAAATGAATAGTCCCAAATTGAATTCAAATAAAAGGCAGTGGCAAATGGAAAGGTCGTATGCCTCAATTTAAAAATAACAATTGTTTTCTTGAAGTTCAGATATGTGGTGCATAAAAACTGAGCACTGCCTCTCAATGTTTTGACCCTGGGGACGGTAAGCAAATACTGCATAAACTAATGTTTTATTTATTAGTAGCTTCATATTCCGTGTGCTGTATTGACAATATGGATGCACCCACATCTCTTGTGTGCCCGTCATTAGCTCACCTTTGTTTAGTTTTTCAGTGCACTCGACCATTTTGCCCAAGTAGAGAGTGTAGTGCTTGGCTGTGTATTGGATGGGCTTTAGTCCTGGTACACTCTCCATGGCTTCATCGGACATGAAGGCAGCCTGTTCTGGAGCTCCTGCTGCCAACATAGCTGGATCAAAATGGACAGTCAGCCCCCAAGCCATGCTGAGTGCATCCATGAGGTGAATACAAACTATTTATACATAGCAGGGAGTCCCGGCCACTCAATCCACCAGTGTAAGGACGACTCTGTGCACTAACTGAGAAGGCTTTCACTTTGTGCTTTAAAAAGTATCACACAGATGTTTTATCAATAGGAATACTTTTATCAATTTGCCGAAAGCAGAATCGATACAGTGTCTTCAGAAACAGAAGGGAGACGCTGTGCTAACCTGAAGCGGTGGCCGGGCCTACGCCTTTCAGGGAGCTGAGCTCTGCGATCGCTGCCTGCACATCAGGCAGGAGGCTGAAGGCCTTTCTGGAACACGTCTCCACGGTGTCCTCACTGTTGGAAGCCACCAGCTGCTGCAGCCTCGGCCTGAACTTCCCCCTCTGCAGGAAAGCATACGGGGCCACTCAAGGACACAGCTGATGCACCGTAAGCGCTAGTGCCTCTTCATAGGTAGCCATCAAAGCTATATGTTTGAGGGAATATTTACTGACAAAAGCTTTTGTTGTGGGTGGGTTAAAGCTCCTTGGTGTTATGATGATTTAATGTCTAGACAACACTTACAGTGAGCTTCCACTCCATCAGTTTCACCAGCTCTGGTTGAGTGACATGAATGTCAGGTCGACTTGAAATGAGTGTAGGCAGCTCCTCCTGGTACCTGACCACAGATGAACGCAGGTTAGGCTCAGTTACGTCACTTATTCTCAAAGCGAAGGTTGAGTCAACTTAATTAATTAAACACATTTCATATACAGTGATAACCATATATTACTTTATGTCTACATTCATAAAAAAAGACACTAAACCTTTTGTGCCAAATACAATCCTAACTCAAGGTCCACTTACTAGCTTTTTTCCAGATCTTTATCATGTGGCCTTCATCAACAAATGGGAGTTTTCTCAGTTATCATGGAAATAACTTACATGAAGGAGAAGTACCGTCATGAAATCATAAAGCTAAAATGTCAACAAATCCATTTCCACTACAGCTGAGCAAACCCTCTCTGATGATGAAGTCCCTGTGATACAGTTGAAAGCCCCAGAAAAGGCTTTTGAGTGGACCATGAGTTGGGATTGTTTTGTCAAACTTCTATTTCCTGGTCAAGAATGAACTTTGACGCTTAAATCAAGACATGTATCGTGAAAGACTCAGAGATAAATCAATTGCATAAAATACCGGAAGCAAGATTTACTACAGTGTGAAATGTTACATCCTCAATTCAGTGAACTTGAATGTGGTTTTTGTAACTGTTGCTGTTAGGAAAAAATGATTTACCACTTGTCGAGGTTCAGCAGCTTTCCAGGTTTCTTGCTTTTGGACTTTGCCTCCACTACATCCCAATATTTCCCATACACACTCCTCCATGTGGCTGGGTCCTCACAGGCAAACAGAGCACTCATGTCAACAGAGAGCTCTCACCATCACCTGCAAACACAGACGACCGTAATCTGAATGTCAGTTTGTAAAACCTCTGTTCTACAAGAATGGACTTAAGCATTACACCATTCAACATGCGATAGTATTTCACCTTCCTGCTGAAACAAAACAAAAACAGGGCCCGATGTTCTCTATAAACTACTGAATGAATTGTAGTCGCGTAAACGTGGCGATGCCTCTGTTATGAGGTACGGAATTCCCGCGAGAAGATACCCGCGCAAAATACTACTTCCATTAGAGAAGAAGAAGAAAATACTACTTCCGGTGCCGCAAGCATTGAGCAACAATCTCAGAAGGTTTGTCCCCTGAAATACTTTGTATCGACTTTGCGTAGACACTGTCACCCACCAGGATATATATATATTTATGTGTTTTACATTTCTCTAACCGCCCGACGTACTTGTACAACTTATGTCGCGCGCGTTTCGTCTTTGCAAAAGTACTAGGTAGCTAGGTTAGCCAGCTAGCATTAGCATCACATTCCAGTCGTGTTTGTGGTGCAAGTACACTGTAGAGCGAGTATAGCTGTTTGAAGCCTTAACGTGAAGGAGCTAACGGATATACGTCACATTATCTCAAATTTAACCCTATTTTTGAGGAAAGTGAACGACCACCTACGCACGAAATCAAGGGTGTAACATTAGGTTACAGGTCGAGCTGAACATTTTTAATTTTTAATGCACATGTCACTGGAGTGAAAAGGCTTTCCCACTTTTGGGATCGCTCGTTTTGTTCCCCACTGCATCGTGAGCTTAAGCAGCTATTAATCAATCATTAGCACGAGGT
This sequence comes from Anarhichas minor, assembly GCF_050575085.1. Taxonomy (NCBI): domain Eukaryota; kingdom Metazoa; phylum Chordata; class Actinopteri; order Perciformes; family Anarhichadidae; genus Anarhichas; species Anarhichas minor. The sequence goes on along the minus strand of NW_027466463.1, from coordinate 10,854,258 downwards.
AGAAGGTGATTGACACAAACCAAACTTCAGCGAAGGCGAATTCCAACACGATAGGATAGACAGGCCACACAGAGGTAAACAAACACTGATAATTTGACATTATTTAAATCTTGAAATCATAACATGGATGGAAATATAACTCTAAAGCAGGAAGGTGACAGACAGCCATTATATATAATTTCGGTAACCCCATGATAACCAGATAATATATTCTCACTACTAGTAACTTGGCTCTCATGGGAGCACATGAAGAGGACAGTTCTTCCACAAGTAAGTACTGAAGCCGTTTCTTTGTCTAAAATGTTAAACATACATACATGTTGTACATACTGCCACCTCTCCTGCCCCCTGTATCAAGTACTGTATAGATCTAACGTCGTGTAGTGCCACCTGCTGGTGGATTTTTGAACTGCCTTAAACATTTTACATTCTGCTCCGATTTCTTTTAAAGTAGTGCTGGAAAAGCAGCAGAATCCAGTGCTGTTCACCTGATGCATCAGTGAAATCACTGCTGTCTGCTCCAGGAACATGGAGAAGATGTCGCGTGTTACCACAGCCCACAGCAGCAGTGCCATCAGTGGCCGAACGATGTTCTGCCACTTGGACGCACCGGCCAACGCCATCAGCGTGTGCCGGGATGCCACGCAGGTGGTGGTAGCCGGCCGCAACATCTTCAAGATCTACGCGCTGGAGGAGGATCAGTTTGTGGAGAAGCTGAATCTACGCGTCGGCCGCAAACCCTCGCTCAACTTCAGCTGTGCGGACGTCATGTGGCACCAGATGGAAGAGAACCTGCTGGCCACGGCTGCCACCAATGGGGCGGTGGTCACCTGGAACCTGGGGAAACCCTCTCGTAACAAGCAGGACCAGCTGTTCACAGAGCACAAACGCACCGTCAACAAGGTGTGCTTCCACCCCACAGAGGTTTACATGCTGCTAAGCGGCTCGCAGGATGGCTTCATGAAGTGCTTCGACCTGCGCAAGAAGGAGTCGGTCAGCACTTTCTCAGGTAGAATATTGTGTGATAAGCAAGCATCAGATTATTACCATTAACTGAAATACAGCTGCTGAGTGTTTTGCATGGGAGGAACTTCCTCTTAACAAGTCTTTACAGTGTTGTTTACTGGAAATTATTTGCACACTTAAAATTTTCCCGCTCTCCCTTTGCCTCCAGGTCAGTCAGAGAGTGTACGGGACGTCCAGTTCAGCATTAAGGATTATTTCACGTTTGCTGCAACCTTTGAGAATGGCAACGTCCAGGTGTGGGACATCAGGCGGCCAGACCGCTATGAGCGAATGTTCACCGCCCATACCGGCCCTGTGTTCTGCTGCGACTGGCACCCTGATGACAGGTAAATTAAAATGACTTTGTGACACAAACCAACTGAGAAATCAGAGGTTTTCCTTTCTAAAGGTATCTTGGGTCAGGAGGGTGTTTTTTTTTTTTTCTATTATTGTTAATAGCGTTCTCCCTTTTGTTTCTGTTGTAGGGGATGGCTGGCGACAGGGGGCAGGGACAAGATGGTGAAAGTGTGGGACATGACCACAAACCGGGCCAAGGAGATCTATTGTGTCCAGACGATCGCCTCAGTGGCGCGGGTTAAGTGGCGGCCTGAGAAGAAGTTTCATTTAGCCACCTGTTCCATGATGGTGGATCACAACATCTACGTGTGGGACGTCCGCAGACCTTTCATTCCCTTCGCCACATTCGAGGAGCACAAGGATGTGACCACTGGTATTGTGTGGCGCCACCAGCACGACCCTCACTTCCTGCTCTCTGGCTCTAAGGACAGCACACTCTACCAGCACATGTTCAAGGACGCCACTCGTCCCGTGGACAAGGCCAACCCCGAGGGTCTGTGCTTCGGACTGTTCGGTGACTTGGCCTTTGCAGCCAAGGAGAGTCTGATCAGCAGTGACGCCAACAGAAAGCCTTACCCCGGAGGCGACCGGCGCTACCCCATCTTTTTCTTCAAGAAGCCCGACCCGACAGAACAGTTTGCCCATGTGTCCAGCGCCCTTAGTGTCTTTGAGACGGACTTGGACAGTAACCGCATGGACTGGTTTGTCAAGACGGCACAACTCTACCTCCTCTGTGGGAAGCCCTTTGCTGAGCTGTGTGATCACAATGCCAAGGTGGCCCGGGAGCTCAAGAGACCTCAGGTCAGACGGATCAATACAGGAACAAATCTATTCTTAGTGCTGTTGTTGCTGTCGTTTTTCTTTTTTCTTTTTTTTTTATAATCCTGTAGGTTTTGTTGTTTTCAATTTAAATGTGACCACGACGGATTAAGATTTATACAAATTGATAGACATATTACTGCAAAATAATGACTAATTTCAAACTTGTTAATTACAATATATATATTTTTATTTTTATTTTTTCATTCTTTTTCATTATCTATTAATCTATTGATTACTGATGATTTATTATTCGTTCTTAAAATATCAACAAATCGTAAAAAACGTCCATAAGTTCCTAGAGCCCATGCTGATGTCTTAACATGTATTTTTAACACTTTACTTTCAATAGTAATGTGTTCTACAGTAATTGTGTTCGGCATGTGTAATCAATAACTTGTCTTCTTTTCTTTAATTCAAAGGTTTCCACAACATGGACCATGTTGAGAATTATGTTCTCTGACCCAGCAAACCCCACAACGCCCGGTCTGAACCACAGCCTCAGTAAACTGGGCACCTTGCCTTTAATGAACAGGTAAATGACCGTCTCAGTGTGCCGCTACAACAACCGTAGTGTCAGTCGTCATCTAACGCTGATGCACATTGTGCTTTCAGTTTCAGCATGAAGGAAATGGGTCCAGAGAGCAGACTGGAGCGCAGTAAAGGAGAGAGCAGGCAGGACAACGCCCACCTGGAGCCGGGGATCTTGCACATCAGCAATAATAATGAAGGTGAGCGTGGCCATTAAAACTTGGAGAGGCTCATCTGTTTGTCCTTATGTTCTGTAATATTCAAGACTCGTTTTTGATTTCCCTTCAGAAAATGAGGAGACGGAGGGCAGCGAGGGCCAGGCCGAGTACATGTTCGGGGATGCTGAGCTGGATGACGATGACCTCTACTCTATGGAGCACGAAAACCAAACAGGTCAGTCCCAGTACCGTCTCTGAAACCAAAGAGCTGCCTACGCCAGTGACTGCTATTTATAACTTCCTCCATGCTCAGCACTCTTTTGTCTCATATTGTCTCTGCTCCCTTTTTGTCACGACAGAAGAGCCGGAGTGCACGCTGCCCCAGGAGGCCTTCCAACTGCGCCACGAGATCATGGACAACCCGTCCGCTCCGGAGCACCTTCAACAGGACAAGGCCGACTCCCCGCACGTCAGCGGCAACGAGGCAGAAGTCACCTGTCTGACACCCATCGAGTCCTTCTCCCTCATCTCCATTTCCCAGCCGCTCTTTAGCCCACATTTACCCGCCAGCTTCTTCTGTCCCATCGTGCGGGAGATGCTGAGCTACTACGCCGAGCAGGGCGACGTGCAGATGGCCGTGTCTGTGCTCATCGTCTTGGGGGACAGGATCCGCAAAGAGATCGATGACCTCACGCAGGTCAGATAGAGAGAGGTGTTGAAAAAACTGCATTAGAATAATTCATGGACAAGGACTCTGGAGGTTTTTTGTGTTGGCAGAAGCATTAATATAACGTTTCTGGTTCTTATGTACTCCTAAGAATGACTTCCTGACTTAAAGCTGATCTTAAATATCTGATAAATAAGTCAGAGAAGTTACCGGACTAAATATTTTAGGTTAAATGTATTTCCACTATCGTCAATGTTATATGGAAAAAAAATCCAGCAGCGTTTAGGGATTCTTTAGGCCTTATCTATGACCAAGTTGTTCAGTAATAAAACACCAAAGTCTTCAAACTAAATTACGCCATTGCAGTTCAGAAGACCTAAACCCTGATCTAGTTGTGCTTTTGTTACAGGAGCACTGGTACATGTCCTACATCGACCTGCTGCAGCGGTTTGAGCTGTGGAACGTGTCAAATGAGGTCATCAAGTTGAGTACGTGCAGCGCCATCACCTGCCTGAACCAGGCGTCCACAACACTTCACATCAACTGCAGCAACTGCAAGCGGCCAATGAGCAACAAGGGCTGGATTTGTGACAGGTATGAACCGTTTTATAGGAAGGGTTGGTTGGTTGCTGGACTGTAGACTTTGAGTTTTTGTAATTTAAAAAAAAATGTTACATGACCCGAGCCCTGCGTCTCTCCTCTAGGTGCCACCAGTGTGCCAGTGTGTGTGCAGTGTGCCACCATGTGGTTAAGGGACTGTTTGTGTGGTGTCAGGGCTGCAGCCACGGTGGACATCTGGAGCACATCATGAACTGGCTCAAGAGCAGCGCCCACTGCCCCGCTGGCTGCGGCCACCTGTGTGAGTACACCTGAGCCCATCGCGAGCACTGTTCACACAGCCGGTGCTCTGTGGGATTGGGAATCGTGTGTGTGGGGTGAGATTAGTAAAATGTCTGATATACTGCATCTAAAGGATGAAGAGGATTATACGCTCTCCTGGACAGCCATTCAAGAGCAAACACGTTCATGTTTAAATTGGTGATTATGAGCCAATGGTGGATTTGCATATAAGCGAATGTTACAACAGATATTCACAGAATATAACTATATTTTTGTTAATTCACACTTGCTGCGTTTTACATTGTTTTTAAACCCCTCAGTAAAATCCTGAAGGCTGTACAGGAGGAATTGTCTGTTCATCTTAAGTGGATTGTTAATGTTTGTACATACTGGTATATCTTATTTTGAAGGACTGTAGATAATGTTGAATTAATTTATATGAGAAATGGCTCTATTCAGACAATACATTAAAGCAATACACTTGAATTAGTCCTGGACCTGTGACGTCTGTTTTGTCAAACTACATTTAACAGAACATAACATCCCGTCAGTGTACAGTCGATAGCCTGTATATATGAAGCCTGATGCAAGTTCAAATGACCTGGATTCATTCATCCGCACAGTTTCACACCTGGCTGCGGCCCACTACAGCTAGTCTTCTACTCCTGTGTGCTGAGCAGCTCCAGTGGAGCAGTCGGGATAAAAAGTTTAGCTCGAGGGTACCTTAGTGAGAGGAAAGAACGACTACTTATTCATTTTCACCCGACCACACTTTACTCTCTTGGGCCCAGAAATCCCAACTGGCAACCCGCCAACATCTCTAGCCTCAAGCCTACACGGACTCCTGTCTGTTGTCCTCACTGGTACAGTAATCCTCATCTCTATTAGTTTCCCACTAATACATCTGCGGTTGTCCTGATGATCATGATGTCTGAGTCGGGCGGAGTCTTGAGTTCATTTAAAAGCCTGCAGGCTGGAGGCTGGTGTATCTGCATCAGCTGCTACAGCTAAACTCGGCCAACATTCGTATCGTGCCAACGATGTTAACTGAGCAGCAACTGTCAACACAACGTTTCGCCGCCAAGGCCCCGGGCACAGTGGAGGATTTTCCGATGTACTCCGTACGAGGGCATCCCAACCATCGGGAGGGAAATCCCTGTCCCAAGAGCCTCTGCACAGAACTGCTCTGCAGGTTTAGCCAATTTAAAAAGTGACCGTGTCAATAGAATCAGACAAATATTAAGCCACTTGTTTAGATTAGAGATATCAGGACATTAAGGCAATATTAAGTGTTAAATATACAGAGTCTATAATTGTTTGTAAATGTCCCAATATATAATATATTTTCTGAACTGTAATGCAAAGCTCTATAAGAACCATGAATCCAATTTAAAGGTTTAATAAGTAAAAAAAGAAACCTGCTAATGATCAATTAACTTTGGGGATTCATCTCATCACCACAAAATCATGAATAATATTGCAGTTTAACAAAAAATTTAACATAATTCCCAATTTAAGTCTAAGAGAATATATATATATATATATATGTGTTGTCCTAATGCATGTGACTACATTTCACTGTTACTTTACCTCTGAAAACTTTTTACAACTGATCATGGAATCTCTCCCAAAAAGACTCGTTTATATATGTATATATATATATATATATATATATATTTTTTTTTTTTTTTCTAAATATTGTTTGGATCATTTTGTGGTTTCGCCTAACTCTAACATGGGCCTCCAATACATTTGCAAATATTCTCTTCAAGCTGTCAGGAAATTCGTGTTTTGGTCACATAATTTGTTTGCAAATGAAGCAAAAGAATAGCAACAGTTGTCTTTCTTACCAGGATGTGCTGCTCCAACATCTGATTATGTTGAAAAATGTTAAAATTGAAAAAGTGTCCACACAACTTCCAGGCAACACGGTTTTAATACAATAAAGACTATCTGGCATTTTAAAGATATGGGAGAATTTCGGGGTAAGACGGATCACATTTAGGAAGCAACAAAGTAAATCTGAATGATATACGAACCACTTCATTGCACCACTGACACATCTGTTGTAACATAATGTATTGCTGTAAATGATTAACTGACGGGGTTCACACGGTGCATTCAGCAGGACATTATTTTCAAACGGCATACGAATAAGATTTCATTCAAATAAAGTTCATATGACTCTGCAGAAAGTCTTAATTTTGACTCTTCGGCTTGTGGCACGAACATAATTTAAACCACATTTCATGTTGGAAGAGAGTTCAGTTTTTCTCGAAACATTTCACAGCATTACAGCCTCTGATCCGGGATCAGTCCCTTCTCCTCTCAAGCCAACCACTGGAGTCCAGCATACAACCAGCACAAGCGAGTGAGTTTGTCATTTCACTGCAGCAGCTGCCGCCGCCCTCGGCCTTGTCCACATCTGGCGAGCTCTGGTGCGTCGGCCAATCCGTGAGGAGCAGCAGGTCAGCTGACTCCCTCCCTGAGTCTCGCTCTGGTCCGGCAGGGCCGGCCTCGTCTTTGGCCTTCTCTCGTGTCAGTGAGGTTGTTCAGGGTGGTTAGATCACCCTCCGTCAAATATTGGCAAGAAGCCTCCTCGGAACACAAGAAAGAAAAGTTATTTTCTCTTGATTTATCAGCGCTGGAACTCTTTCAGCGCTTGTTTTCATCCAATGAAATTCATAAAAAGTGCTCACCTGTAAACGTTAAGGCTGTTCCCAGCTATCGGACACTTTTTCGGGGGCACTCAGTCGCCTCAGACTGTGAAGCACAGTTTCTAGGATCCCCGCTGTAATGATGAAACAAGCAGTCAACAGGATTATCATTAAGCGCCACTGACGACACAAAATCACTGAGCATTACACCACCTTACCCAGTTCTTCTTCATGGGAACCCAGCTTCTTTAGTAACTCCGCAACACTGGAGCGCGTTAAGCCCTCTCCAGCTGCAAAGAAAAATAAAAATTTTTATTTATTAATCACAAAAAGGAGTTAACCAGCACAGGCCACCTCAGCTCACCTTTAACACCATTGTCACCTTTTGTTTCATCTCCCGCGGCAGTACATGAGCTGCTATTCCCATCCGTAGTGAAACAGGAGAGCAGTTCAGCGCTGCAGGCCCTGGACTTCGCCTGTGTGGCGGTCATGTCCTGAGCTAAGCGGTGGTTCTCCACCAGCTCGACGTGGACCCTCCTCCACGCCATCTTGTCCTCCATCAGACATCCCTCCATCACGGTACGCAGCTCCTTCTCCTGAGACACTTGGCTCTGAAGGCTCTCCGCCTCCTCGCAGTGCTAGACGAGGAGGAAGTTAGTTTAACGGGGGGGGTAGAAAGATTTTTCAGAAATGTGACACATTTGTACGGCAGTTACGGCGAGCGTTTTTGCATCGCTGTTACTTTGTGTAGCTGAATGGCCATCTCCTGCATCTCGGCCTCGAGCTGGTCTGCGTAAGCCTGTTCCAGGGCGTCGCTGGGTGGTCGCGCGTTGCTGTGCCATCTCGCTATAGCCGAGGTCATCTTTCGCTTGGGTCCAAACAATCTGGAGTGCGAGAACGGATGTCAGCATTTCACGAGTTCAAACAAAAGGCTCGTAATGCGCTGGGGTTAGTGTGGAAGAGTCTCTCACGTGATCCCTATTTCTTTGAGATCATTCTCAGTCAAGGTGAGAAATATCCGCAGGTCAATGTCTTGCTCTTCAAGAACGGGGAGATACTTGGAAAAGCCAAGTTGTTCCAAGAACTCTGCCAGATCCTACAGAAATAAGAAGATGTCAGACCCAAGTCAGGCCAGAATAGACTGGCCATGAACACACACACACACACACCATTAGGGGTCGAATTATGAATACATCAGAAAGTAAGCAACGGTAGACATGCCTTTGGACCAGCGTAAGAGGGTGGGAGACCACCATGTGAGAGCAACCCACAGTTCCCTGTACCGCTTGAGTGAGACGCATCGTGGCTTCCGTGGCGACTCTTGCCTTTTGAGTGGTGGCCCTTGTTTACTCTGCGAGAGCTGCTCTTTTTGCACTGGTCCGAGTCCTGGTGGAGAGAGGAACACCGTGTCACAGAGAGAGATCTAAACACAATCTGGTGTCAAGACTCCAAAGTGAAATTGGCGAGCTCTTGCGTTCACCTCGTTACTCTCCACCGAGCCTTCCCAGTTGAGGGCAGTCGCAGGAGGCACGCCTTCGCTACTGCTGCTGCTACTCCTCATGGTGGGCATGTCGTTTTCGAAGAACGGACTGTCATCTGTGGCGGCATCATAAAAATATTGGATTGCTTTGGCAGACACCCAGTGGACATTACTTACATCACATTGCGGTGTGTCTCCCGGGGGGGGGGGGCGGCCTTTCTTCCAAAGACACATTTCCGATGTCACAGAGCACTCGTGATTGTGTGCCTCTCACCTCTGCTGCTGTTGCTCTGGCCGTCCAGCTCGTTTATGGGTGAGGTCACATCGCGGTAGCGGATACCCTCACTCTGTTCTCCGATATCACTCACCGGCATTGAGCTAGGCGGCGCTGCAGGAGGCTCTGTGAGGAGAAAAGTAGTATTAACAAACGGACTATATTTATGAATTAACTGTATGTACTAGATACTCTTAACATGTGACTGGTAAGGATACAGGTTGTTGGCAGACAGGATATCTCATGTGACAGTACCACACGGCTTGCTGGTGCCTCCTACTCGGAACTTGGCAATGGCCTGGGGCCCGTCGTGGATGCTAACGCCTTTAGCTCGGTTGCGACTTGGCCTTGTCCGCGGCGGTGCGCTGTCAGAGTCCTCGGAGGAGCTCAGGTCTTCAAAATGTCCTGACGGGTTGGAACACACACAGAAAAACAATCAATAAGAATATAAAAGACATGGGATAACAACATATTTAGTAAAACAATAAGCAATGAGGACCTGGTTTGGTCCTTGGAGAATGTAAATCAATGAGGCTGATGATCTTGGTGTAGCCGTATAGCATGGCTAGGGCACGGGCAGTCTCTCCTTTGCTGTTATGGTCATCCACTTTAACTTTCTGTAAATGATCAAAACAAAGCCGGTGTCATGATGATAAGGCATTATCTGTATGTATGTATGTATCAAATGTAACCCACTCACATGATCAAGCAGGTACTGAACAATGATTTCATGTCCAGAAGCAGCCGCCTCCATCAGGGTGGTGAAACCAGACCCCGGCTCCCTGTGGATGAAAGTAAAAGAAATGACGAACTGTGGCTGAAACTCTGGAGTGCCGCAGTGCTTCTGGGATGAATGAAGACACTCACTTGACGCTGGCGTCGGCGTTGTTATCCAGCAGGAACCGGACCATCTGCTGGTGGCCTGTGCTCGTGCAGTGGAACAGAGCGGTCCAGCCTCGAGAGTCCTTCAGCTCCAGCTCTGCACCTTGCTTTTTGGGGTGAGAAAAAACAAGAAGCCTCATTGAACATTCTGGGTTTTGAGAATAAGCTGCCAAACATTTGTGTTGTTGTTGGCTTACCGTTTGCATTCTGGGTTTAATTTTGAAAAACACTTAATGAATGCAACACTTATCAGCACCAAACCCTCCAATCACTCTGCGTGGTTTCATTTTGTCCCTGACGTGTGAATATGCTGCGTGGTGATTTTTGCATTCATGAATAAAAACTTATCTCAACATGTGCTGTTTTCTGAACACGCCAACAGAGCGTGGCATGAACTGTTACTGTTACCTGCAGCAGAAAGTATGCGATGCTTTCATTCCCACAGCTTGCTGCCAGCATCAAGGGGGTTAACCCTTTGGCAGTGGTCGCATTTACATTCACACCGGCCTCCAGCAGGAGATTTGCAATGTTGTCATGGCCGATGTAAGATGCATACATCAGTGGGGTCCATCCGCCGATGTTCTTGCCATTCAGGTCCACCTCACGTCTGAAAAGGACACAAGATCTTTGTTGTGAAGAGCAGCTTGGGGAGCAGTGAATAATCGGAGCCTATATAAGGATTGAGTTCAGGTGTGAGCCCTTTGGCATTGGTGATAGTGATATTATTTAGGCACTCACCTTTTGATGCACTCTGCCACCACGTCGTACTGGCCGATGGAGCAGGCGGTGTGGAGGTCCAGGGGAACGTCCAGCTCCTCGAGTCGCACCAGGGAGTCACCGAGCCACAGGGAGAGGCTGGCACCCAGCTGCTCCGATTCACTGGCTTCGTCGCTTAGCTCAGACATTTTGTACCTCGTGTACCTCCACACACCTGAAAACAGAGGTGGCCCTGAGAATGAGCACCAAGATTGAAGACAAGAGGTTTAATTTGTGATTAATATGCAAACAACCCATATATGTTTAGATGAACATTTTTTTTCAAATCACTATTTCATGCCCCACATTTCAACTTGATTTTCACCTTTATTTTAATAAGAGCAGTAACTTATTTAGTCCCTCCATACTGAACGTTAGTTCAATGTTTCATCATGTAATGGAAACACAGTTCATCTTTCCCTTGTGTCTTACTAAGTGTCTCCTTTAGTTCTCCCTCTTTAAATGAGACATGTTCGTCCTCAGAGCTGCTCTCTACTTACAGCCTTTTACTAGCTGCAGCTTCCAGCTTTGCTCTTTAGCTAGCTCAATGTTAGCCCCCGGTGTGAACTACTACACACCTCCCTAATAAACTACAGAGGAAACCAATTCACATGACGAGACTGAACGAACCAATGTGTTACAATATGTGCGAATATCTAGAGTTAAACACTTACAGTCAACAGGTACCGTTAGTTTGTTTTCTCAGCGGCTGACACTTTTTTGTTTCGTGTGTCACGCTCAATCGTGCTCGTGTTGAATCACCCCCCACCGTTTCCTGTTTAAACGCTGATGTTTTTGCTAAACTTATTCAACAAGGCATGCACTAATATACAGTAATGACTGACTTGTTTAATATTAAACACTTTGAATTGATCTTTAGGAAACATATTCAGTTTATTCGTGCCAACGAATCTGATTGTTCCGAGTGTTCGAGTCTTGGGCACTGGCTTCCAACCGGGGGGTTTAAACCCCTCAAGGGATCCCTAAAAATATCTGATGAGTCAGCAGATCAGGGATACGAGATAAACTCACAGTCCAAACTAAAGATTGGTCACAAGTAGACAGCTTTATTTGGGTTGTCACAAGCGAACTAATGAATGGCACTGTAATGCTATGATTAAGTGACAGTTCACAAAACATTTTCTCAACTAATAAATGTATTTGGGGATGATGTTGTGAAGATAAATGTTCATATTCAGACTGCCACTTACTAACTACCCCTTCAGAGGTTTGACATGTATAAAAGCAATAATTACCAAGCAACTTTTTATAAAAACAAAATCCTTTATTTAGATATTCGGTACATGCAGTCAGCAGTTGTTTTTCTCCCATTATCTCCAATGCAGCCCACAGTCACAGTCCAACATGACGTATGGTGTCTCCTCGGTGCAAATCACAGAAAATTGAAGTGAAACTCCTCCTTTGATGAAGTAAAGACAAAAGCTGACGTCTGCTCCTGCGTCTGTGCTTTCAGGTCTGTATCCTGGGCAGCATCCAGGTTCTCCTCTGTGGCTGGTGTCTGCTTTTTGACCTCAGCTCTCCGGTGGAAAAATGACTTCTTTGGAGAATCTGAAACAACTTTGACCTGAGCTGAAGCGATTTCTGTTGGGATTAGAGAAATCTTTCATTTAACAGCATTTCAACCTAACTTAAAAAGTTACAGTTAATTAGTTATTTTTTACTGGTCAGATCACTCTACTGCTACGATCCACTCACCACTCTGAATGAGTTTGTACTGCTTGCTCTTCTCCTCGTCCATTTTTTTCCTGTAATCTCCGGTCATGGCTCTCATCACCTGCCTCTTCTTGGCCAGAGGAGCTTTCGAGCTCCGTAGAGTCTTCAGGCCACGAGAGGCTTCCTCTTCTGCACGGAAAAAATATGGTATTAACATGTGTGCTGTATGTAGATACGCTATACAAACGCATTTACCGCCCTTTGTAATACTACAAAGTGTTCACACTAGGCTTCACATGTGTACCTCAGCACATCATCGACTGAGTAATAATACTCCAAACATATTTTGTGTGAAGGTAAACGTCATACTCTGTTTTGGTGTACTCTTCTGGGACCCCATTCCCAATTCCAGCTGCTCCATGCACCAGTCCAGCTGTCTGTTCAGCTGCTCCTCTGCACTCTGAAACACACACGGTCACATTCAGACATCAAATCAACTTGAACCCGCTATGATCACTTTTAAAGAAAATTATTTCCGACTGACCGGCTCTGCGTCTTCGCCGCCTTGACTCCCCTCAGCTGGACTTGCCGTCTGCTGTGCCTCCGCGCTGTCAGAGAGGTTTTTCTTTCCAGATTTCTTCTTCTTCTTCTTCTTTGCTTTTGATTGCGCTGACGGCTCAGGTGGAGAGTTAACCTCCTGCAGTGGGGAAGGCTTTTCCTCTTGGACACCGTGTTGGCTGCTTGGAGAGGAAATGTCTGGGCTCTCTGTCGTCTCCATGTTTTCCACAGGAGGAAATTGAAAGTTGAAGGCAAAAGCAGCGCCCTGTCCTGTAGAGGATATCTGGCTCACTCCTGGTTTGACTGATGGAGATGGTTTCTCTTGAAGTGCTGGAGCGTTGTCAGGGAGGAAGTTGAATCTAAAAGTGTCGAGGGGCTTCTCAGCTCTGTCGTCGACAGGACCTGAGCTGTTTGAGTTTGGTTCAATATCTGTTGAATGAACACACACTCAAACATATGAATAACATACTTCTTAGGGCATTGACTTTAAATTACATCAAATCGTATTTTAACTTTAATTGTAACAGACGCACACAAATGTATGACATAATCCAACGTCATTGAAACATTTTAAACCCACAACTGATCGAGGTCATTTCAGTTAAATCAAATATATTTAAGACTAAAAAGGATTAAAATACACATTTTTTTCCTACAATAGACCACACGTGCATACAGCAAGGCTCGTAGGGAATGCATTTAGCTTGTGTTGAGTAATATTTGATGTACCTATAAACAGCAGCCTTTCCTCTGCCATGCTATCACGTCCAGCGTTGCAGGTTTTCCGTTGAAAGGCATCTGTTAGACTGAAATATTTAGATCGACGCTTCAGGAATACAGACTTGCTCGGCGGTGCAGGCTCACGTTTTAAGCCAATATTTGTGAAATACTTACATTTTCTGTTCAGCGTTGCGTTCAGGAAAATGTACCACCGGTGTCACATGAGAATAAGTCCGTCTGGTGAAATTTCCCCAACGATTGTCGTTCCGCTTGATGGTATTCTTGTGACCCAGTTATATGAGTGAGTGGATTGACAAAAACAATACTTTAATCACTATAAACTAACAGATACATACACAGACTCACTTGATGTGTTCGTAGATGAAAAATAAAGGCATGGATAATGAGTGAATATAGGGATAAAGGAAACAACGGATTAACTTCCAAATAAATGTGAAAATGAGGCTTAATTATTAGCTATTTAATTTGTACAGCCTGAAGAACAACAAAATAAAAAACAAAATTAAGGTACAAGAGAATATAAGAAGAAATGAAAGTATAAAACAAAAACAGGTTTAAGCAATAAAAAGAAGACAACAGTAAACTAGAGTAGTTTGCAATCATAAACAGGCTGTAACAATGTATGATGATAAAGATGACTTAGTTCATTAGTTCATGTCGCTCAGTACTAGCTCAGGTTTTGACACAATGCCAGGTGCTTTTTATTTCCTTTTCTTTCATTTCTTCTTTTTGTTATGCTCTTTGTTTTATTTTCAGATTATAGCCACATGTAGTTTTATAGACTCAAAACAGCTGGCTTGTGCTAGAAACGGAGGGTGTGCAAGTGCATCCTCAACAGATGTGTGTATTATCACCTGTCATGTCCACGCTTTTCCCAATCCACTATTGAAGCTTACTCATTTCTACACAGCATTCATATCCGTTGTTTTTCACATGGCATCATTGTTCCCTTTTAAGAAAGGAAGCTCGGTGAGCACTACACTTTTATGAAATTGATTAATCCTGAAGATGTAGAACAAAAAAACTATTTCAAATCTGTGCGGATTAAGAAGAAGCAGCTTCCGGTTGATGAATGAATGCAAAAACATGTCGATACCCCCAAAGAAGGCACTTCAGTGTGCATGCTCATTCTACTTAAAATCAGAGGCAGTGTTCGTCCTTATTCCCTCCACTAATCACATTCCGTCGGGATTTGAGTTTGGACCAATCGTGTTGGTTCGGGGGCGGGACTTCAAGTGCCGCTCCTTTCAGACTATAAATACCATCTCACGCTCCCTCCGCTCAGTATTGGAGACCGACGTGCAAAGTGGTTACGCTGTCAAGCCGGAACAGAAACACTAAAGGTAACGTGAGAGTGTCGGCTTTTTTGTTGTGTTTTTCTACATTCTGTGTTTATTTCCATCAACTATATGCTGCAGTTTAATTTCCAGGTCGTTAGAAACGTTAAAACACGGCTCTGGACTAGCGGTTATCGAGAGTCTCTTGACAACAAAACGGCGCGCGCCATTGCCAGTCGGCTAATGTTGGCTACATTTGTGATGCTAAGTACAAACTTGACTTATCAAGAAACTCGTGTTATTTCAATTCAGCGTACAACTACGGTTTAGTTCACTTGAATGGTGGGTCAAATTGGTTTAGATGTTGTCTTAAATATTCATGTTCTTAAGCCTTACCGGTATCTGTAGCTAGCTGGCGCCATTTTGCAACGGTCGAAGCTAGCTTTTAATTCTGCCAACGACGGCAAAGAAACGTGTATGTGCACTGTGGCTTAATGGTGGCACCGCTGTAGACGGGCTTGTTTTGTTTAATTTAAACCATCGGTGTGTCGGTAGAGGTTACACTATCTGCACATCAAGACGCGCCCCCTGGCAAACGAGTTGCAGTTTACAATACGCTCGCTTAGCTTTAGTAAGGTTACTACTGAAAATAAGACAGGAATTGTTGTAGGTAAAGTTATATTCTATTCGCGGATGTAGGTCATTATAAGAGTGTCAACGATGACGTTGCTGAAGTGGATAGGGCAAGTGGCTCGGACCTGTAATGATTTAAATATCGAGGACAACACTTTTTGAAATTGAATTCGTTGTTGGTCTGATCTTTTGTTGTGTTTCCAGACCTGCAGGTGAAATATGGCTCGTACCAAGCAGACTGCTCGTAAATCCACCGGAGGAAAGGCGCCTAGGAAGCAGCTGGCCACCAAGGCTGCAAGGAAAAGCGCGCCATCCACTGGTGGCGTGAAGAAGCCCCACAGATACAGGTGATGTTACACATGTTCATACATGCTGAAGTTTGTGTTAGTAGTGTTGTAGTAAGGCCATTGTGATTACAGTCTGCTGTTGCTGTAACTAGGACTGAGGCAACTAATAACAATGCAACTATCTGAAATGCAACAATCAACACTGTTGTGGTTTGGGGGTCCTAAAGCATCACATCCCTTGTTGTTATAGGCCGGGTACCGTTGCTCTGCGTGAGATCCGTCGTTATCAGAAGTCTACCGAGCTGCTCATCAGGAAGCTGCCTTTCCAGCGCCTTGTGAGAGAAATCGCTCAAGATTTCAAGACCGACCTGCGTTTCCAGAGTGCAGCTATTGGTGCCCTGCAGGTGAGATGTCATTCATTGTTGTTGCACTACCTTTTTTTTTTTTTTTTTTTTGAGAGGCTACACTCCTAGGTTTAAGAAATAACTTTGTGTTTCTTCTCCATGTAGGAAGCCAGTGAGGCATACTTGGTTGGTCTGTTTGAGGACACCAACCTGTGCGCTATTCACGCAAAGAGAGTCACAATCATGCCCAAGGACATTCAGCTGGCCAGGCGAATTCGAGGGGAGCGTGCATAAATGATTGCTTGGATTTTATCTTTTTAGTGGGGGGTGGGTGGGTGTGACTGGGGTTTGTTTTTTGTAAATCTTGGAACTATTACCAGCATGTGTACCTCCTAATTTGTCATGTGTAGTTTCAGGCATGTTTTTCTTTTTGTACTTTATTTTACTCTTGACTTTCTCCTTGACTGTCCTATTTACTGTAGAGCTTCATATCTGAAAAACTAAATACCCCACTGCCTTTCTCAGGTTTGCAAATCTATTTTAGACTCTGTACCATTTAATCCTGTGTGCATGTCGTAGGATTTCTTGTTGTGCTGTAAATAAACTTTCCGCTACCTCAAATTAGTGACTGCATTGATGTCTAAATGCATACATTTGGATAAGGAGATTTGTGGGGCAAAATTTACATGTTCACATAAATTAAGTTGGGGCTTGTTGATGCAATGTTGTATTTCAAATGTAATTGTTACTAAAATGCATTGATTGAAAAACAAGGTGAAACCCAATTCATTGACTTTACATTTTTAATCTATATGTTTCAACCAAATCAACAGAAATTTGGAAGAAGGCAATGTGTGGTCTGAACTTGGAAACTGAAAAGTTCCTTTGCACTGGACGGCTTCACTGCTACACCTTCAGTGTTGTCCTAGCAATGGAATAACACTTTTCACAATAAATATAACCTGAAATATATATACATCTGAAGTCCCACATTGGGTAACTTTATTTATCGTCAGCTTCTTCTTCCTCCTCCGCTTCATTGGAAAGCAAGCCGGGTAAATGTTCGTACAGCTGCTTCTCCAGCTGTACATCAATGTCCGTCTGGCCTCTCAGTGCACACCACAGTAGAAAGCCTGATAGAAACAGGCTGATGGGGAGGACTTTCCACCAGGGCTGCTCAAACTGGCTCCCCATGGAGCGGTCCACTTTCCAGGTTCGGTGACTGGCTTTACTGGTGGAGAACTTGAGGGGCTCATTGTTCACCTCTTCATCACCATCTTTGGACTCTGCGTATGTCTTAGAGCTCAGAGCCAGGGGGCGCACACTGTTCACTCTGCCAACAAAAGTACATCAGTATTGACCGTTAATCAAATTTATTGTTATCCAACAACCCTACTGTATTCATATAAAGTACTTAAACTGAACTCTGTACATAATAATAGGAGCAGTTTTTCTACCCAGTACTTTGAATATTTGAAACTGGCCTAGAAGCCTCAATCTGGTATCTGTCAGGATCTACTATTTTTATAATTTTGTACACCAATTTACATGTCTCTTATAACTGCTCCATTCACAGTGAATTATAAAACATATCCTATGGAGGCAGCCACTATTATTCGATATGATCTGAGTCATTGACGCCTTCTAGTCCGTGTTAAACCTGCAGGATTTGCCGGTGAGTCACATCATGGTGCGTTCAGGGTCTCTACAGTAATCAATAGTATCAGGTGAAAATTATAACGTTTTCATGGTGTTCAAATGTCGATCAGGTTAAAGACAGAACTGATTATTATTTGTGACCTTATTTATATATATATATATTTATATTTATATATATATATATATATATATATATAATAGCGAGCAAAACGTGTGACTCTAGATACTACGGAAGCTCCATTTTTGCTCGTAGACTAATTTACAGGTATTAATCGTATGTGACCATACCTAAAAATGTTAGCAGTGACAACATAGCTTAAATTACACATTATCGGTAGGTCACAGAATTAGACAGAACCGTTTACACCTCGTCATTGAACCAAACCACTACTCCAGAGTCAACGTGGTTTCTATAGACTCACCCAGCAGTCGGTGGAGCGTTTCTAACAAATATCCCTCGACTGAAAGAAGCTCTCATCAGACCGGCGAAAACTCGTCCTGTTGTTGTAGACATCTCGGACAACTGGTCATCTTAGGACACGCGACGTTATCTAAAACAAACTGAGGGTTTTCTTACAAAACGCACCTTGTTGAGGTCACAGAACTCATCGTGGTGCAACCTTGAAGTGGGTCCGATGCCGCTGTTGAACTCTGGTTAGGACCGTTCCACTAAGATTTATAGTGATTTCTAAAATCACTCCACATTGTTTCATCGAAATTATTGTTATTACTACTATTTTATACTGTTATTATTAACATGTGAGGATTAAACCTTTTTTGCCAGAATAGTCTACATCTGATGTTTTGCGAATAACAATATCATCTATATCGTTTGGCATCATTTTACTTTAGGGTCCATTTACGATCATATTACACAATCGTAAGCAGTAGATAGAGTTGGCCCAGTTGTAGATTACCTTGTAAGGGAAATAGTTTTTTTCCAAATGCTGTTACTAAAGTCAATATTTAACCTTTCAACTCAATTTCATATCATGTTTTGGCTTGAGAGGCACATTGAAAACTGTATTAACATTTTTTTTATTATAATTTCAGTCCTAAATATCAGCTGCTTTATGTTTTCACACTGTAACAACTCAGCATTAAATTCACTGTTTTCTTCTTTTTGTTTTAATGCTGCAATATTATTGCCTTTTTCTGCAGAAACATATTTCCGAACCACTTGCAATTCTTGTTTTTTTTATAATATAATATATATTTGTAGTATATAATATATGTGATAACCACAGATGCTGAGGGCTACTGAAGCAGTCACTTCGTCACATCTCTGTCGACCAATCGCAAAACAAAGAGCGATATCTGTCCAATCACGAGTCACCTATGCAACATCACTTCCTGGTTGAGTTCACGTGCTTGATCTGTGCTGTTCAGATTTCTACACGCTTTCTTCGCAGTTAAAGTAAGTATAAATGTGTTTAATAGCACTGTAATTCAATACATGTTTGGTCCATGATTACGTTTGAGCGGATTTAGCGTCTTATGTGGCGGCCGTCGAAAAGTAACCAGCTGACGTGTGTTTTTGGCTGTGAAAAACGGTTTACATGTGTTGCGTATTCACATTCAGTTGTAGTTGTAGTTCTCTGTTTTAGTGTCCTGAAATATTTCTCTCAGCAAATTAAGTATGCAAAAGCCTCACTGAGAGTTATTGTCTGTCCATGTGTTTAGTTACGTGCTCATGTTTTTGTTTGCAGGAAAACATTAAATCATGGCCAAAGACAAATCATTGACAAATCTGGCAAAAAGGAAGAAATTGAGTTCAGATGTCACGGTTCATGTGGAAGAAACGATGGAGACCAAAGTAAAAAAGAAAAAGAAAAAGATGGAAGTTGAGGTGAGAAACACAGTCCATCGGACCTGGTCCTGTTTCAGATGACACAAAATGAAATTGCTTAAAATGGTAAAGAATGATTGTTTATTTAATCCAGGAGGCTCCAGTACAAATTCCTGATGTGAAAATTACAACCAGTGATAGAAAACAGAAGAAAAGACAGAAGACGAAGCAAACTGAGGTAAGTGTGTTCGCTGTTTCTCTGAGTGCTCGGGTGAACTCTGACTGCTGATTGGTGTTGCTTCATACAGAAAAATCATAACATGTGCTGGTAATAACACAGTCCGCAAAGCAAGGGTTACGGTGCTGAAAAAATACAATTTAGTGCAGCTATAGTTTATATTACTAAAAATAATTTACATGGGGAAAAAAATGGTCTGATGTTACATTCCAGGCGGCAACAGAAATGTCTTAAAAAGCGGAAATCTATATTGATTCAAGGAGAACAAACTCCTCAAAACAATGTCAAAATTCCCAATAAATGTGCATAAATCTTAAATAACTGATTCAACACAAGCGTTTCCACAACAGCTGGAGTCCTTGCTTTTACGTTGTCCATTAATGACGTCTTTACACTGACGGCACAGACACAATGTCATCTATTGTCTGTGTGACCTACAGTATGCAGCTGGTATTTATTTGAGGGGAGTAGAACAGTTTGTGGAGGGATCGTGGAGCTTACATTTGTGGACTGGCTTGGTCTGACGCATTTTGCTTGGCCACATGTGCTCGCAGCTGGTACATAGACAGATTTTTCCGAGGCCGATCTGTGTAGCTTGGCCCATCTGCTCCTCAGTTTTTCCTGAAAAGTTTCCCCAAGGAAGCTGTAGATGAGCGGGTTCAGGCAGCTGTTGGAGAAGGCCGCCAGCCTGACAGCGTGACCTGTCAGGGGGTAGTCCTGCCACAGTGTGCCACGGTTTGCCTCACCTCTTAGGAGGTGAAAACTGATGAACACATTCTCTGGAAGCCAGCAGAGGAAGAAGACTAACACGGCTGCTGAGATCATCCGCAGGGCTTTCTGCCTGCGAGGGTTCCGCTGTTGGCCATCCTGTTCCCTCAGACTCCTCTGGAGCACCCGCGCTATCCTCCAGTAGCACAGACCCAAAATGCAGAAAGGCAGCAAGAAGCCCACTATCACCTCCAGCCACTGAATCTGGGTGACGTTCGCGAAGCAGAAGTGGAGTTCTCCGATGTGCTGCCTTTGAGCTATAGCGAAAGGAAACACGGTGAGCAAAGACGAGGACACCCAGATAAGGCAGCAGCTGAGGCGTGCGTGCGGCATGCTGCGCCCCGTCAAGCCGGTCAGGACCACAAACCGGTCGAAGCTCATCCAGGTCAAGAAGAAGACACTGCTGTACATGTTGACCTGCTGGAAGAGGTTCATGAAGGTGCAGAGGCCGGGCTTGTCGTAGTAGCCCTGCTTCAGGTTGAACACCTCGATCAGAGAGTCGGCCACAAGGGCGAGGTCGGCCGCGGCCAGGTTCACAAAGTAGAGGTCTGGGGCCGTCAAGCGGCTGCTGGGGTTCAGGTTGACCACTAAGATGAGGATGTTCCCTAACAAGCCGACAGGGAACAGTAATACGATGTAGAGGCTAGAGAGGAACAGGCTGATAATATACAGCTGCCCGCTCTCTGACGCTGCCTGCAGGAAATCGGAGACGACGGCCTTTGTGTCATTTGTGTGATCAGTGAAAACTATAGGGTCCACGCACATGGTTGTGTCCGTATTACACTTGATCAGGTGTTAGTAGTGGCCCTTTTCCAAGGCTTCAGCCCCACTCCAGACTGTGGTGTCATCTGTGTCGTCTTCCTGGATGTGTAGTGATGACCACTCTTTGAACTAGACAGAGAGAAGTGCAGTAAGTCGAGCGTGTTTTCAGCGTCGCAGGAGTTGGATTAAGTTTGACTCAATAGACTTTTAGGAGACAAAAACATCCGTTTATATTATCAATAAATGACAACACTCAATATACTCTATATTAGTTAATGATCATTATGGGCAATTTGGGATTAATGAATATTTGTCTTATAGTTTAGCTGTTTCTGTTTTAAAAAAGTGCAGCATTTCTAAAAATGATTTAAGAGAGAAGATTAAGGAGAATGCATCAAAGTGAAAATACATTATTTTTTTTGATAGACAATCGCAATAGTGGTGCCGCCTGGTATTCTAGGGTTTAAAGACGGCAACCATAACCTGCAGTGTCTCTGGTTCCAGTCTGAGCGGGGACTTTTGTTGCATGATGGTCCCATTCTCTCTCTCTCTCTCTCCCCTTGTTTTCTCTCTACTATCTCGTACAGAATACAGGCATGAAATGTCCAGAAAGACTTCAAAAAGTCAGAATACTTGTTATGCTACAGTTGCTTCAGACTAACTGTTGATCATATTAATGGTTTATTTACAGATACTTTAGATTGAAAACGATAAAAGTCAGGTAGCTTTGATATAAGTTATTTTGTGATTTCATATAAAAACGTACCTGAGTTTCCTTGCCCTGCGTTGCGTCTTTCTAATCCTCCCTGTGACTTTGAAAGCAGGTGTCGCATTAAACCAAGAGAAGCGTTTTGGTGCCACCCACCACACACAGCGAGAGGAAACGATGCAGGCAGGCCGGCGCACACACACACACACACACACACACACACACACACATCGTATCTTTTCAGCCAAACATGAAAACATTTTTTTCATCGTAGCTTCTCGGTTTATTAGCAATACTTTACGTTGTCACAGTGAATGTCCCCTATGTATTTTTATGTGGCCTAATTTTATTGCATAAATTATGTCAAGATAGCACACAGAGCCAACTTGTCAACACTGACACTGAAGTGTGAACGCGACTATGATTGTAGAATGTTAAAATATATAAATATGGGAGCCAGGGGACTTTAAGCAAACACAGATGCAGTTTATTTACACAAAACAAGATGGATGACAGTCTCACTTCATCATTTCTTTTCTTTACTCCATAAAACCAAAAGTTGGTTTGCAGGAAGCTGTTTGAGACTGTAGAAGAGTTCCCATGTTAATACTGTAATGCGTCACGTTTTGCATTTGATGATTTTGTGACTTTCCGAAAAGGAGTAGCATATTTTCATCTTTGACTTTAAGTGTTGTTACTATGATTTTACACGGTGTTAAAGTCTGAAATTCCAGTGTGAATTTTCCTACTGGTCCCTGGCTTCGTACCACCATGTGTTGGCACCAATGTGATCCATGCAGGTCACTTATTCCTAGAACTGGTGCCCATCGACTTCTTGAAAGAGGTTGGAAAGTTCAGAGTATCGCTTGTCTGCCTTGTTTTGGTGTTTTTAACAGCTCTAGAAATAATGACGTGAAAAAATATTGACACTGTTGGCCTAAGCTTGTGAGTGACTTTTATTTTCCTTGACTAAATGTTTCCTACGTGTCATTCGGGGATTTGTCTCGAGGGGCTTTTGTGCAAATTGTGTTTATGAAAACGGAGTCTGTTTTGCGAGAAAAGGGGTTCGACTAAGAGCAGGTTCAGGAGGAAAAAAAGTGCACCAACAGTACACTACTACAAAGAGTAAGTTGTTGTTTAATGGTCTCAATCATAGTTAATATATAGAAACTAGATATAGTTATTATTGCAACAGTGATTGTAAGAACTGTCCATGTTGCACTATTCTGCAGCTGTACAGCAAAAAACAATTTTCTGGGAAGAAAAGTACAAAAAAGGTACATTTTAAAACAGTTTTGCAAACTCTCAGACGCTGGAGACACTAAAAAGGAGAATGCATGCATTTAAAAATCTTTAAATTGAATAATAAAAAAAAAAAAAAGCATTAAAATAATTTTAAAAATTAGATTCAGAATATATCTAAAACATCATATTTCAAAAGTCTTCATTTCGATGCATCGGAAGAGTTCTGCTCTCATATGAGAGAGAGTCTCACTCCTCTACGACTCTATGTCCTGCAGAGTGTCTGTGATCTCGATGTGGGGCGCTATGATGTTTCTGTTTGGTTGTGAGTGCCCCGGGCTCCGACAGCAGTCCCTCAGCTGCCTACACGCCCCGTGGAGACTCTCTCGACACGGCCTGTGCATGAACAGCACGAGCAGGAGGCTGGCACTGCTCCCTGAGAACAGCACAAACTCGGCCACCCTCAGAAACTCCTCCTGTGGTTGTTTTAGTTGTGGTCCTCTCACCAGCGCCACGCTGTAGAAGAGCTGGCAGAAAAACACGACCAAAGTGACTGTCAGGAACACGGGACCCTCCTCGGAACCGGAGAGGAAACGTCCTTTAGATTTCCACTGCCGGACGCAGCCACCTATCACAAGACCCAATTGGAGGATGTAGGGAATCAAAAGAGCCAGGCACAACCTAGCGGCTGCATACGGCACACCAGCAAGGACTGTATCCATGAAACAGTCGCGTTTTTCCTGCAGATCATCCCTAGATTCGCGGAGCCCAGCCAGCAGGAGAGAAATCACGATAGAAGTCAGGATCACCAGAGCCGCACAGACCCGAGGCTTCCTCAGCAGCGCGTGGGATGGCGGATCCAGGGTTAGGACATAAGCCATGAGCACTAAGACCAACAGGCTGCACAGAGAGGCTGTGTTGATGGCGAAGGAGAGAGCAGCACAGCCCAAACTCGTGGTAATCAGGTAATCAGGTCTGTGGGCCACTGCGTGGAGAGAGAGGAGCAGCAGCAGCAGCTGGAGGACACAAAAGGCCCAGAGCAGGCAGTCGAGCCAAGCCAGCCGCCTTTGGGCCCTGTAGGTCTGGATGAAGCTGTAGAGCAGGAAGCAGCCTGCCATGAAGCCCAACCCCGCCAAGAAACTGTAGACATAGTTTGCCCTGTAGGTAATGTCACTGGGTGCAATTGTGCCAGAGATGGAGGAAACTGCTGAAGTGGAGGTCTCCAAGACGGGGGAACTGTTGGAAAATGGAGGTGTGGTGGGGACCAAGTCCACGCTGCGATTAGACTGAAAATGAAAAGAGAAAACACCTGCTGATGACATCCTGTTCTCTGCAGCACGTTTAAGTATCAAACTCTAATCAGCAGTCTTTTAAAAATACCTTTTCGACAGTGTTTACGGTTGCTCAGCCTGTGGGTTTTCCACAGGAACATACTCTTGCACAATCTAGTGCATTTTCTTCCTAAATTTAACTCAAAGTTGAGACCAAATTTTAACTGAAGTGGAAGTCATTATTATAGATCTCTAAAAAAAAACACATGTAGCGCTGATTAGATCTCGTAGAACTGTTTTCTTTTTAAAATCTTTCTACGACCACATGCCCCGTCTTTGTCTGCTCCCCTTTGAGGAGCCCGCTCTGTGAGAACACATGTTTCCACTTACCATTTTTGCTTTCGTCACCCGCTCCTCTCCTGTGTTGTATCCACCAGCCCGACGCTGCCGATTGACTCAAAGCTCTGACAATGATGCTCGTTGCATCGACACGGACGCTCGCTGTGAAGGACTTTTTAATATTTCTGTGGGCAATACACCGCCAGCATACTTTCAGAATGACTTCGTGGCCATGTGATCAAATCTTTTCCTCCCCTCCCTCCCTCCTTTTTTTTTTTCCTTCATCACTGTGCAGACTGAGGTCTGTTTAATCAGAGCATACTATATCCCTTGTATAACTTCCAGTGAGAGTTAACCGCAGTCTTTAAGTTGCGCTGCGGTTACTGGCTACTGAGGCAAAACGGCTCGAATTTGATTCTTTATTTCTCTTTCCAGTAGGTTTAAATAATTCATTTCACCCTGTTACGAAGTGAAAAATAAACTGAAATCCAATTCTTGTTTAGATTGAAAATTCACTCACACACCTTTTTTTTGGCTCCTCTGTATGATTAGGCAACAGAGGTTGTTAGATAAGAGTGAGTGCTTCAAATGCAAAGCTGAACGGATGCTGCACACCGCAGTGAACTTCACACAGTATAAACGTGTGATTCTGACCTGCAGACACAGGAAACACCATCCCTCTGAACTGCAGCGCTACAGGAAGTGATTCAAGCTCAAAAAAGTGCTTCAGCTTCCACGTGTCTTTACACTGTTGCACAAAAACAGGTCACATTTATTTTACATTTTACTGTAGACATGAAAGAGATCGAAAATATTTGAGGCATCTAGCATTACCTCTGCATTGACCCAGAAAACTGTAAAATGGCAGGAAATGTCTGATCAGAACACAAAAGTGGAAGTATTATTCTAACATTCTTCTTATCATTCCATCACAGTCGGTCGCGCCGGTTATTTAAGGATGTTTGATAATGGTTTTACGCAAGGTAGAGGGTCTGTTAATGTCAGTAATAACTCCCATGAGCCTTTGGTTTGACAGACACACGAGCTGGAGGGCGAGGAGGACTTGAGCCCTGAGGAAACGCGGGTTCTGGAGAGGAAGATGAAGAAGATCCTTAAAAAGGAAGAGAAGAAGAAGCTTAAGACTGAGGGAGAGACCTTAGAGAAAGCTGAAGCATCTGGACCCATTGCACCTCAGCAGGCCTTAGATTACCTCACCTGGTAAGAGACGCTCTTAGTCAGGACAGGACAGGTGTTGGCCTCCTGCCTATGATGTCATCACTTGTTATATAAGAAACCATATTGTCTGTCCACCATCCACTTAACCAGGGGACCAAAGAGTTGTTGGCTTAAAAACAATTCACATATTTACATTTACTTTTCAGTCATGATATGAATCCAGAATACCACAAAAGGTTCACAAAACATTTTAAACCTGTTGTCTACGGCTGACTTATATCCTGAGTAATATTTCACAGAAAAACATACACGTAATCAGGAAAACCTAACTGATGTAATGCAATTCAGTACAGCCCTCAAAACATATGGTTACTTATGTTGACAATGTGGAGAGCTGTTGCTTCTCCCCCATAAAAACCCCATTATAACAGAAAGCCCAAACATGGGGCATTGACTTTGAAAGATAGCTGTTTACCGCACAGGCAGGAAAGATGCAAAGTTGCATTGTGGGAAGTGTATGATCTGCTGGTTTTGAGATTTACTCATATTAGTGACTAAAACTCTCGGCCTCTACTGCCTTCACTGTTCTCTTCTAATCGGTCTCTTGTGTTACAAAAAGTGCAACACTAGATCTCAGAGTACCTCTTCAAGGTCAGGGTCCTGAAGCTTATTTATTGTAGCAAGAAAATACAGTGAATGCTATAAAGCAACCAAGTATAATAACACGGACAACAAACTGGTATCAAAAATCAACACCGTTCTTGTAATTGAACTCAATGGTTTTGTTGTTGCAGCTGGGCTGAAAACCGTACAGAGTGGAAGTTCCAGAAGACCAGGCAGACGTGGTTACTGCAGCACATGTTTGACTTCGTGCAGGTAAAATGAACCAGTGTGGTGATGATGATGATGGGGGATTTTACTCAGCTGAGGTTCAGAGTAGAGGGAGGCGTTGACCTTCATGTCTTCCTGTTAATTAGTTTGTGAGTTACACCCACTCTCCCTTCATAACATAAAATGACATGTTTTTAAGAATGCCGTTTTTTTTATTTGCATTATGTGAATATAGCATGGTCGCCACTTTTGTAGATACTTTTAAAGATACTCTCTTGTGCTACCTTTTTAGCATTGCATTGTTTTAGAAGAACAATATACTAACTTACTTATTACCAATAATTACTATATTTATACACTTTAATATGTAAACTTATAGACAGACCACAGGATTCAAGCAACATGATCATATAAAAATACTCGCTCTCTCTCAGGTTCCAGATGAGAAGTTCTCCATACTGCTCCAGTACCTGGAGGGGCTGCGTGGAGGTTCCAAAGACACCACCGTCAAGAAGGCCTTAGTCCTGGTTGAAGAGTCGGGACAAGCACCAGAGGACAGAGATGTCCAGCAGAGGGCGCACAGAGCCAGAGAAGTCATCCAGCTGCTCTCCTGAACCCACCACCATCAAAAAATGATGTGAAGCCCACCAGAAAAAAGACTGAAACATGTTTGTTGATCAGTGGACTGAATGATCACCCTGGTCTCCAGATGGGATTAAACATGTTTGATATGTAGCTTTCAGACTGGCCCTGTAGGGAAAGGATGTGTTTTGATTAAATTACCAGTACTCATTTTTTTTATTTCAATGTGTCTAGGTTGCTTTTTCTTCCCTACTTTGTGCGTGTATTGTTGCCTGGTAGTAATCAGTCATCAGAATAATATTTATACAGTATGAAATCTTACACGTCATTTTTTTATTACAAGTTATACAGTAGCTACTTTTTTTTCCCACCTCCAAATGCAAATAAGTCCAGTTTCTCCATTATGGCCCGACGAGGACAGATGCAAATCCCCCACAGACGCAACAGAGAGCTGAGAGACTTCTGCAGCAAAAGGGTTGAGGAATGTGAGAAGTCAAAACATGTTTGTGCGTGTCAAAGCCCATAATCTGTGAAGTCACTGATCAGAATAACTTCATCCACTCCAGGTATAAACAGTGTTGGACGTCATGGTGTCTCCTACCCACTGCAAGACATACAGCTTTTCAGTGCACCAACCAAATACAGTACAGAGTACAAATCTTCACCTGTAACAGTTTTTAGAGACTCCATTCTGTCTTGTGAAGTTTGTAAACCTGATGAGACATGAATACATTCAACTTTTTCCCCCTAAAAATGTTTTTATTTCTCAATATGTTGACAATTTGATTCATAAACACGACTGACAAATCCACGAGTAAAATTATTCTCAGCGTCTCTTGTTTGAATTATCCTGTCATGCTGTTGCTATTCTATATCGTCCAGCGAGCGTCTGTGTCGCTCACATTGTTCAACAAAATAAATCCACTCAGGTGCTTTTAAATGGAGAGTTGACTTGGTTTGGATCATTAAGACCGTTATCTCCCCGTGGGTGTTGATCCTCAACTGTCGCAACCACTGTTCCTTTAGCTTCATCTGCAACATATAGCAATGACATGACACAATGTTTATTTATTACACTCTGTATAAAACTTAAAGTGAACACAGTCTGGATGAATTCACTTACTTTGCTTTGAATCAAAGGGAATGTTGTGTTGAGTGAGGAGAGCGTGCAGTCTCTCAATCTCTTCTCTCTGTTTTTGGAAATCCTTTAAAAAATAAAGTTTGTCACATTTTAATCAGTATTGTAATATCATACGTGATTTTGTAGGCTATTATTTGGAAAAGTACATAAATGTACACACCTCTGTACACTTCTGTAAAGAGTTGTGTGTTTCTGAATCAGCTGTAACTTCTGGCTTCTTCACTTTTTGGCTCTTCAGGAGACCAGCGTCCTCAAAAATATCCTTCAAAAGATTATTGTATCCCTGCAGCAAACGTGTAATGTGTGTTAGTGGTAAGAACGTTAAGAGAAAGTACTAAAACTGGAAGAAAAATGCCGAACAAGAGGGGCTGAGCTTTGAAGTGAAATTGGCACAAAGGTCTATATGTCTGCGGTTACACCACGAAGACAACTCTAGGCATGCCTATACATTTCATCTTTACCTGCTCGGTAATAAGACCTTCATAGCGAGCCTGCTCAGCTTCATCCCATTCCTTTTGGAGCGTCTCACTCAGTGTAGGGTACACTTAAAAAAAAAAAAAAGTCATACAAATGATAAGAAATCCTTAATAACACTGACTAACCCCGCTGACTTGTGCTGTAAGACGGTTCTTAGGTCTTACCTAAAAGCGAATGTGGGTGGCAAACAAGTGGGGTCTCAAAGGTCAGCGAGTACACACAAGTACTGGGCTCTGAGACTTGAGAAAGCTTGCTGCTTGCACTGCAGACAAAAATCACCTACAGAAACATGAAAAGAAACAAGTTACACTCATTTTCTGGTGTTAATATTGATTTAAATGTCACAATGCTTTTGAGTTGATGAATTGATTGAAAAGTTGTCTGTGTTCATTGGCTCTGGGATGATTGTTCAAAGTTTGAAATTAAATGTTGGGGTAAGAGTTGTTGGTGAATATTAACTGATATATTTGCTGTTTAAGATTTCATGATTATCTCCTCAAGTGTTACTTAATCGCTCTTATATTCAATAAGAAAGAGTTTAAACATTTAAAACCCATGTAACCTTTGTTTCCCTGTTTCTCGTTCCACAAGTATCCCCGTCTCTCATCCACATGCCTGTGAAAGTGTTGTTTTCCATTTCCCACTCCTGCCAGATCCTGTCAGAAACACGCAAAAGGCTGCTCTTACAACAAACCCACAGCTTATTGCCAATCATTCACATATTGATATTTGCAAGAAGGGTAATCGTAGGTAATATAATGTAAGGGCGCCACATCTTACCCCAGTATCCCACTGTAGGCATTCCATCTAAATGACTGTTCATGTTGGGTGATGTTGTGAAATGGACATAATTCATATTTATACCTGCAAAATAACCCAGACACACAAATATCCTTTAATGTGTTTCCAGACGTGTCAATGTAACATGCATGTAAAAGACAATCAGCATCCAAAACAGGGTCATTGCAGAGAGCCAGTGGAGATGGGGATCACATGTGAGCATGACATGCGATATAAAATTCTTACGTTGACTCCGTGAGACTGAAGCACTTCCCAACAAGCCGATGAAAATGTGCAGGGCCTTGAGGAAGAAATTGATGATATGATGAGTGACTGAGTTGATCCACAGAAAACATCTTGATAACTTTGTCAACATCCTCTGGTTGACCATTTACCATTAAAACATTTACAACACAGGATTAAATTAAAGGTAGGCCTTAAAATTATGTTACACTATTTTACCAGACACTGGAGAAGGGGTCACTTTAGGCTGTAGTCTGCTTCCCTGAGCCAGAAAAGGATTGTTCAACCTAAACACAGAAGATCAGTCAGGAAGGGGCGAATGTCAACAAGGTGCACACTGACAAATCTTTTACTAAACTTACCCAAATGTGTTTGGCTCCTCGACTATCTTCATTTTACCGGCGAATCCATGATTTACTGTATAAAAAAAGTCGACATCAGCCTTAAATCAATTAACAAACAGCACCACCACAATGTGATGTGGCGCATATGTTTCGGTATTACTGACATTAACACAAAATACACTCAGCAGAGTATCAGCACTTACTGAGAAGAGACACACAGACCAAGAACAGTCTTAATAAATGATGTATTCCATTATACAAACGCTGCATTGTTGTCTTTTGAGGGACTAAAACGTGCTATCGGTTGTTTCTAGCTACATTTCCTCGTTCGTCAGATGACAGGTCACGTGATGAAAATAAGATCTGAGCATGCGCCGTTTACGTCTCGGACAACGACGTGCTTTCCACGAGCCATAGCCGATTAAACTAGTTTAAATAGTGTAACAAAGAAGTGCGTGATACATGCAGACTAAAGGCAGTTGTATTGTGACAATATATTTGAACGTTTGAATGGTGTACCCGGAGATAAAATACGAGATGTGTACTTTTGGCGAGCTACATTAGACAAACTGTTGTGTGTTTGTTTGTGTGGTTTAGCTAGCTAGCTAGCAGCTAACGTCAGAGGAAAGCAAGTAACTAACAACTTTTACTTGCAGCATGGGGAGAAAGAA
This sequence comes from Anarhichas minor, assembly GCF_050575085.1. Taxonomy (NCBI): domain Eukaryota; kingdom Metazoa; phylum Chordata; class Actinopteri; order Perciformes; family Anarhichadidae; genus Anarhichas; species Anarhichas minor. Next base: position 10,823,296 of record NW_027466463.1, on the reverse strand, counting down.
GCAGGGCACGTTTGTGCGCCCAGGCAACAAGGGCAAAGAAAAAAGGCATAAAATGAAGGGGAAAACCTTAGAGGCCTTTACAGAAGAAATGCACACTGCTTTTGAAGGTAATAATAAATTAACTAATTACAGCCAAAGTTATGTTCTATTATGTAACTGTTTTGTGATTGCCTCATATTTTGGGGGCTGTATGAAACCGTTAACTTGGGCTATACAGTAAGTAAATGGCAATTAATTTGTTTTACATCAATGTCATGAAGAAAAAAAGTTCACAAAGTGTGAGTAAGAGCGCTCACACTCGCATCATAATGTACACTTTGTCCTCTGTCACTGTGTTTTTCAGCAAGTCTTCACCTAGAGGAGGGAGCAGAGGCCCCTCAGGTGAAGATGCCTTGTCCACTTGCCATGTGGGAGTTGGGTCACTGTGATCCCAAACGGTGTACTGGAAGAAAGTTGGCACGCAAGGGCTTTGTACACAACCTGCGCCTCAATCAGAGATTTAGTGGACTCGTACTGAGTCCGATGGGCACAAAGTATGTGACCCCAGCAGACAGGTGTGCATTGTTCTATCATTATAACGCATGATGATTCATAACGAAGCCATACACTGGGACATATACCAGTTAATTAAGTCATCTTTTTTGTTTTTGATTGATCTGTTAATAATTGAATCTACAAAGTTTGATCTTGAGATGTTTTATGTCTGATCAGCAGCCAAAAACATAAACACAAAGATACGCTTATTTTAACATTTTTAAATCTGTTGGTCGAACTTAACAAATGTTTTTTGTTTTGTAATAAATGTCTAATTGTGATCAGATGATTGACATTGTCAATACTTTTTGTACGGACCTTTCTACACAGAGAGATTGTGGCTAAGAATGGTATAGCAGTGATCGATTGTTCCTGGGCTAAACTGGAGGAGACTCCCTTCAATAAGATGGTGGGAACTCATCCCAGGTTACTGCCATTCCTTGTAGCTGCAAACCCGGTCAACTACGGCAAGCCTTGCAAGTTGTCCTGTGTTGAGGCTTTTGCTGCCACGTTCTGCATTGTCGGTAAGGCTTTAGTTATTCAGGAATGATGTACTGTATTGTCTTCCTGACTGTTTCTTGTATCCTGTTCCAAGTTATGACAGTGAAACTCTAACATACTGTATCTGATTTTGCAGGTTTCAAAGAACTAGCAATGCTCTTGTTGAATAAATTCAAGTGGGGGACAGTGTTCCTGGATCTCAATAAAGTTCTGCTGGACCGATATGCTGCATGTCAGTCAGAGGAAGAGCTGCTCGCTGTAGAAAAGGAATATCTCACGTCTGAACCAGTGGAGGAGGAGTTCGGTAAAATGGGGGAGATAGAAATAAACTGGGGTCTGTTCCGGTGTTTACCAATATATGTGTGTAGCAGAGATGGTTGGGGTCATTTCAGTCCTTATTTTAATCTTGGTTCGGCTTCATGTTCAACTTACATCCCCGAAATAGATCATATCTATTCAACTTTAAAAAGACTAAATTACTAAATATATATTTCATATTTTCTTTTCCTATGTCGTCTCACTGCTGCTGAATTATTATTGTCTCAAAAGGCTTTTAAGCTGTATGAATTTCATATGATTTATTATTCATCAATTATAGGCAGCATTCTCTAAAATCGTAGACATTGATGGAGACATTTCTTGCATTGTTTCCTAGACTGCTGATCAATAATACAACAGATCATTGTGATTAATTTCAATTGCTGAATAAGTCAGAGATGTTGGCAGTGATTCAGAGGTCTGGAACCAGGCTAAAGTGATAACCTCTATTGTTGAAGCATTTTCTTAACAAATGCTGATCATCTACCTTCTTCACAGATCCATTTGATGTTAACTCTGGAGTAAAATGTGGGAATCTCAACAGACGTCTGTGGTAAGCATTTAATATTGCTCATGAGGGCATTTTAACATGCAACCACTTTCAGAGTGAGGTAATCCCTCAGACGCACGGTTTGAGAACCTTGTAGTGATGAAATGATGACAAATGAAGCATTAGTACTGATCCAGTTATTTTACTGCTACATTTGGTCAATTTTTCTGCTAGTGTTGTGTCACTTTATACAACTTTCAAATGTGCAACTGAAATAACCTACAGTCAACATTGTTTGGAAAATACAAAATATTCTTGAAAAACACACCTGTACATGCACACTTTTCCCCCCCATGGGTATGGTTACTAAGTTATTCAAACTGTTCTTCTGTATTTAGTGCACCTGAAGATGAGGATTCTAGTGAGGATACGGACACCTCGGAGGATAACGAAGATGATGATGATGAAGAAGAAGAAGAAGAAGAAGAAGAAGAAGAAGATGAAAAAACAGAGAGCAACATTGAGTCAATACCAGTATCACATCATCATGAAGAGGAAGAGACTGGATCAAAGTCATCACAATAAAGCCTATTTCAACTATGGATTTTTACTACAAAGACTGGCAACACTTTTTCAACACTCATGGCTCATACATAACCTGGAGGCTAATTGTGGCTATGCTGTTTTGTACAAGCATCCAAAAAAAAAGATAATTTATACAATAAATTGTATGTTTGTCTTCATGTAAACGCAGATTAAATAAACAAATCCTTGCAAGCAATACGTGGTGGTTGAAGTTTGATATGCATGATTTGATGGTAAACGCAGACTTGTGGGCTTCTACACAAAAGTTGGAGCAGCCTTGAGGAGTTAAAATGGTGTAGGAGACCTGAAGAGAAGCCTCACTACAATGCATTAGTCAATCTAAAACAGACCGGCGTAAAGATAAGGTTGTGGGCCACGTTAACTGCGGCATCTGAATATATAAACAACTGCAGCCGTCTGACTGAATTCCTATCAGTAAGATGAAGTTCAGTAGGTTGTAAATGTGTGGAGGGGGGCGGACACAGCGGGACTCTCCTCTGCTGTCCTGCGGTAACATTGTTGTGGAACGACGTCACAGCTCGAAAATGAAGGCGCAGAGGCAGCCATTACTGGAGCTTCTCTAATTATTTTATTCCAAATAAATACTCGAGGAAAACTCCCATGGCAAGAGCTACAAGTCAGCTGGTGAGTGTCGCAACTCTGAAAAGAATAACAGTTCGAAGCCGGTGCTGAAAATGTACAGTGTGGCGGCTGTTTGACAACAAATAGTTAGGTCGGGCCTTCATCCGAAGAGCGGTGCTAGCCGCAAAAGATCGTTCAACGTTACGACTCACTAGCAACGTTAGCTCGCTAATGTTGGCTAGCACAACACCTAATGTTTGCTACGTTAAACGGGATTGTCTAACACCTGGCTTAATTCATGACCAAATGTTATTTTAATTATTCTGCATTGGTTTCGCGTTTTAAAATGCTTGCTGATAGTTTTATAGGATGACCATTCCCCCTTGGTCAGTAGCGTTATCTGTTGGCTGACGTTAGCTAAACATGTTCGCGCTTTCGAACGATGCTCCTGCTTGCTAACAGTAGCTAACAAGCTAACGGTAGCTTTACTGCGTTCCACCTTTGGTTAGAAGGCAGCTTTTTAAGGTTAACACTTTGTAGTTAGATTGTCAACCCATTAACTTTGAAATTTCGCTATTAATGCTAGCACATCAAATTCGACCGTGACTGAGTAACGTTATGTGAAAATTGCATAATGTTTTGAAGTTAACGTTACTTGTTACCTGGCTTGCTAACGTTAGCTGATTGACTGGCTGTTAGCGTTAAGTTTATAACTCGCTGTCAGTGATGGCCGGCTTTATTTGACAAGGCAGCAGCAGCTAACGTTAGCTTGCTAGCAGGCATTAGTTAGCAAAGAAAGTTCGCACAGGCCTGTTGTTACCCGAGTACTTAGGGTTGGGTTAACGTTAGCTGACATGTTTCTAACAACCATTACATGGTTGACTTACAGTAATGGTTCAGTAAAGAGTAATACGACTATCGTTAGTTGGCAACAATACAGTCAAGTCCGGGATAAGGCAGCTAAAAGGCCACACCTTGGTTTTGAATGAGAAGAAGCTAGTCCAACTGAACTAGCTAACTAACACTAACAGAGTTGTAAGCTGAACAACATCAGCACTGATAGTTCTCGTGGTTCAGTAAGTAGAAAATAAACAACATTGGTACAAGCACCAAGGAGTTTGTTGGAAAGCACAACCTGTCGCTGTATGTTATCTTCGAGTCCTCAACAATTATTTGGTGGTTTTCTTGTACTTGTTTGTTCGCCTTAACTGCCTTTCAGTTTGATCATGTGGCTACAAATTGTATGTGTTCAGTGCAGCTGAGGTAGTAAGTACAACGGTCACATGAAAGCACTGACTTTGACATAGTTTCCACAACTTAAACACTGGAGGGTGGGACCACCAGCCGCAGAAGCGACGTCTTCAATAGTCGTTGCATGTCCTTATCAATTCTAGACTTTGCTCCTCAAGGGGTCTCACTTGAAATTGTATATTTAAGATATTCTACCAACAGTTTTGGGTGCAGTCAATTAAGTTGTCAACCTTGGATGGGGTGGGTCTACTCTGTGATCCAGATCTCATCTACTTTTATTTACACAAATTTCTGGAAAAGGTTGGCTAACTGCTCGTATATATTTAATTATACACTTGTCTATCACTATTGTGTTATCCTATTCAGGTAAAATTATGGTGCACTATTAGCAAGCTGTTATGAAATCTATTTGCTCAGAGAATGATGGTAAAAATATTTAAAATTCCAGTTCAAAAGGCACGATCTTCTTCAAACACAGATATTCTTTATGAAAATTGATATTAAAGGCAGTTCTTGCTGTTATTGTAATATCTTATTCCCAGCATTCATGTGGTTGCTCGATATGGTTGGCCTAAGCTTGCCAGCATACCGATTGTTAGTCATAATGAAGGGATGATTCATTAGTTTTTAGGTGTGTTAAAAGGTGCAATCTTAGACTAGGTCTAAGAAGAAGATATACTATTTTAAACGCTAAAAACCAGAACGACAACTGCATCACCCTGCTGACTGATATGTTCTCAATGTTCCCTCTCCTCTACCAGTATGATGTTGTGCCCATTCAGCCCAGCGTTGTCATCTGTTCCTGCTCGCATCCATCAATGGTAAGAAACCACCCTGACTCCTGCTCGCCACTTGCTATCCCAGGCGCAAGCAGTAGCCACTGTCCCAGCATGGAGGGCTCCGCCTCAGAGGCCCGTGCTGTAGGAGCGTCTGCCAGCAGCCAGGGCGCAGACCTCCGCACACAGCCGGCTGTCCAGGCCCCTCAGCCACGCAAGAAGAAGCCAGAGGACTTTAGATTTGGCAAGATTCTGGGAGAGGGCTCCTTTTCGACGGTATGTAACTTGCATTCCACTTAGCTTTTGAATTATACCTGGGTAGATGTCGCTACATGCTAGCATTCTTTTGATTAATGTGCTTGGATGAGGCATCCTCAGTTCATTTGAGGGGAATTGACAAAGTAGACCCTATGAGTTTCTCCTAAGTCAGACAAGAAACTAACATGTTGTGTTATGTTTTTTTTCATCCTAAGGTTGTCCTGGCAAGAGAGCAGGTAACGGGTAAAGAATATGCAAGTAAGTAATAATGCACCAGCTTTTGGTGAATGATATCAACTTATTATCAACATGTAAAAGTTGCTTGGTGTATTTTTACTATTGTATCCTGAAATTGTCTTTTCTCTCCACCAGTTAAGATTTTAGAGAAGCGCCATATTGTGAAGGCAAACAAAGCCCAGTACGTGAAAAGAGAAAGGGATTTGATGTCGAATCTAGACCACCCATTCTTCGTCAAGCTCTACTTCACATTTCAAGATGATGAGAAGTTGTGTATCCTTCTAATAAGTTTGTCAAGGCATGTGGTGTATTAACAACTTACCTCTTGTTTTATTGTTAATGTGTCAAAAACATCTTAGTTTGTGGTTTTTAACAATTGATTTCTGGTAATCATTCTTCCTTAACTAGCTTTTCTTAGATTTTGGCCTGAGCTACGCTAAGAATGGAGAGCTCCTGAAATACATTCGCAAAATTGGTTCTTTTGACGAGACCTGTACTAGATTCTATTCAGCGGAAATAGTTTGTGCTCTAGAATACTTACACAATAAGGGGATAATACACAGGTAAGACTTTCCATTTGTTTTGTCCTTTTTGGTTTTTTTGATATGTCATTTTCAAATCCTGTTGAGCGTTTGTTTCCCCATGAGTTACAACTGGTTTGTCTCATTTCAGAGATCTGAAACCAGAGAATATTCTTCTGAGTGAAGACATGCACATCCAGATAACAGATTTTGGGACGGCAAAACAGTTATCATCAGACAGTAAACAAGGTATAACCACAGTCCTTATTTTTACTTCAACATAAAGTATAACAAGTGTGTTAAGTACATCAATTTAGCCTTTTACTCATTGAGAGCAGGATGACGTTATTCGTGTCTTTTAACCATTTATTTCCACACTTTGGCAGCGAGAGCAAACTCCTTTGTCGGAACAGCACAGTACGTGTCTCCAGAGCTGCTGACAGAGAAATCTGCCTGCAAGAGGTATGAGGTTTGGTCATCACTGTACAAGTGCTAATCATTGTTCTGTTTTAACGTTTGTCAGATAATGGCGGCATCACATTTCGACTTTATTCCTGTATCTGTTGTCCTTTTTTAGCTCTGACCTCTGGGCCTTGGGATGCATTACCTATCAGCTGGTGGCTGGTTTACCACCTTTCAGAGCTGGGTGAGTACTAAGTTGAAGTTAATTGTCAAATTTTCCATTGTTTGATTTTGTCATTGAACTTTAATGCTAGACGTGACAACAACCATGCCCCAGTTATGTCACTCGAGCAAATAACAGTTCATTAACAGCCCCTATTATTTTGTTCTTTTCCTCTTGTGTTTCATTTGTTGCAGAAATGAGTACCTAATATTCCAGAAGATAATAAAGCTGGAGTATGAATTCCCCGAGAAATTCTTCCCCAAAGCCAAGGATCTTGTCAAACAGCTTTTGGTAAGTCATCAAGAACCAGGATTCATAGATGTGAGATACCATTAAATGTTACTGATATCCGTGGGGACTTTAATTTGATAAGTTCGGGGGTCAGTTGGTGTTTGTTATTTACAGAATGTATTTTGTTTTTTCTCTCAGTCACTGGACCCTTCCAAGCGGATTGGGTGTGAAGAGATGGGAGGGTACGACCCTTTGAGGCAGCACCCCTTCTTCGACACTATCTCCTGGAGCGACCTCCACCTACAGACACCCCCCAAGCTCACCCCCTACCTGCCAGCCATGTCTGAGGATGATGAGGACTGCTATGGAAACGTAAGATATTTTATTACAGTCCAGGTCCCCCCATTCCTTTTTGTCCATTGTTTTGATTGGTCATGGGAAAACTCAGGTGTGACGCTTTGTTTAAAAATGTATTCTCCTAAACAAACCACAAGCATCACTATATCTTTTCTCAACCGTCTCATTTCTCAGTATGATGACCTCCTGAGCCAGTTCAGCAACATGCAGGTGGCCCAGTCCAGCTCATCACACTCCCTGTCGCCACATGAATCCACACCCCCGCAGAGGTCCAGCAGCAACATTGAGCAGTACATCCATGACCTGGACAATAACTCTTTTGAGCTGGATCTGCAGTTCACTGAAGAAGAGAAGCAGCTATTGCTGGACAAACAGACCACTGGAAACACCTGGTAAAGCCCCCCATGCCAATGTGTCGACCTGTTAATCTCTGTGTTTTAGAGTCCTGTTTGTTTTTTGATGTAAATCTGAATCTTTGAAAATGTTCATTTGTTGTAGAAAAACTAATGTTTTGAGTGAAACCGAGTGGGTGTCAGTAATCTGATGTTGCTTATTTACACAGGCACCAGTTTGTGGAGAATAACCTGATCCTGAAGATGGGCCCAGTGGACAAAAGGAAGGTGTGTGAATTCAAGGCCATGTAATTCAGGATATATTTACTTTACCTTTTTGAAGTTAGGTCTTATGGGGGAGGATGTTCTTTCTGCCAGCTAGAATACACAGTGGCTGTGTATGAGATGTTTGTAGTAAAATGTAAACAGGTTTTCTAGTTAAGTTTGGCTCAGCATAAATGAAGTCACCTCCCATGGTGTTTCTCTGACTGATGACATATAGAAAGTAAAGATGAATTCAGTGCTGTGCTTAGGAGAGTCACATAGGCCTCATAGCCCCCTCTGTTGGTGAGCTAATGTCTGGAGACCTGTGGCATTCCATTGCAGGGTCTGTTTGCTCGACGGAGACAGCTGCTTCTCACTGAAGGACCACACCTGTACTACGTGGATCCTGTAAACAAGGTCCTGAAAGGGGAGATTCCTTGGTCCCTAGAGCTACGCCCTGAGGCCAAGAACTTCAAAACCTTCTTTGTTCATACGGTAAATTACTATTTGTTTTTGACGTCTGTTCAGTATATTGATACTTGGCAACTGATTCGAATTTCTCCTCCTATGTGGTTTACTTTTTTAATAGTTTTTTTTCATCTCCTGTGATTTTTTTTTTTTTTTTTTTGCAGCCTAACAGAACATACTATTTGATGGACCCCAGCGGAAATGCTGACAGATGGTGCAAGAAGATCCAGGAAGTGTGGAGAAAGATCTATCAAAGGCACCAAAACCCCGGCCTATAGGAGCACAGTTCCTCCTGTGGCCACTCCTCTTTAGCTCTGAGGCCAATCACTGAGCAGAGTAACACCCTCTTTAGTGCCCTTCATCACCGCAATGTAAACAAACTCTTAGAGACGCTGGCATCTAGACCTTGTTTGTTTTCCTGAGTAGAACCATGGGAAAAATACAACTTTGGATTCAGGGTTGCTTTGCTTGTTCTTTGTGCTCTCTGTGAGGCTTCTATTGCATTTTTCCATGTATGGATGATAAGACTGCCACCATGCACATCTGCTTTTTGTACATTCTGCAGGGGGGGAAGAGAGGGGCAAGCTTGTCCTATAGAGGGACACACGCTTGGCTACCGCTAGGACTATCTCAAATGCAAGGACTGGTTTCCTGCTCCAATGATACCATAACACAAAATCTAGCTTTTGTGAACCAGAGCCTATCCTGATATCTTAATTAAACCATATCCTATTCCTACATCGTATGTGCAAGCTGTAGTCAGGCCCCACTTCAACAGCATAATACTCCATGGTTGTAACAGATACTGTACGCAGATTCAGTCTCACGTGTTTACCAAACTCAAACCCTATATATATTTTTGTCAGAGCCCAAGTGTTCCCACGGTATTTGAGTTTTTTTTTTTTTTTTAGTCTCTTGGAACTTGCTTATTGCAGTCAAACTAAGGTCTCGATGTAACAAAGCAGAGTGCCGGTCTGCAGTGAGACATGGGTCTGAATCAGTCTCTATACAAGTGCGAGCCTTCTGTAGCCGTTACTTTGGATGTGTTGCTAACAGGGGGCGGGTAAACATGCCACTAGCTTGTACTTCCTAATCATAACTTGCTTATCTTTCCTGCATGGCCAGTTTTGTAGCTCAGCCTTGTCCGCTTCTCTCTCTCCCAGGGCACTGGAGATATAGTTTATTCAAGTTTAAAGGTGGGTATTTTTGACTGCATTGGTAACCATAGCGTATTTTATTGGATGAATTTGGCTGTTCTGTACCATTCACTGGCTATTTCTTTGTGATGTGAATTCTGCAACTTCTTTTTCGGTGGGATAGTCGGCTCATCTTCAGTACGTCCTATTGAAAACTAAATCGTATGTGCTGACCACCCCATGCTGAACAGAAAACCTTCATCAACAAGTGATACATACACACACTATCATTCTCCGAAGCAATCACGGTAACGCTGTTGTCCCCGGACGAGATGGCAGAACTGCCTCATCGGGCTCATCGGCCCATTTTGTTTTCATTCTGACGTTTGGCCCAATAGAAATTAAAGCGACTGATTTAACTTGTGCTCTTGTTTTAGCAATATGTATTATCATAATGCTTTTAATTTTTGACATATTACCTTAAGGTCCTTTCCAAAGGTCCTCTTCCTTCAGCTGAGTCTGTGTGTGCAGTGTGTGACTGGAGTATAGGTGAATAGGACCCTCTGGCCCTGGGGCCCGGGGCTCAATGTGGTTGGATGTCAGTTAAAAGATATCTATCTGATCCAAATAACCGATGAAAAATTGCTGTATCTGTCTATAAAGTTGAGGAAGCACTAGAGTAGTGTTTTCTTCTAGTTAGAAAATTTGTTTGAATCAAGTCGATGGCAGTCGGTTACATTGTGTATGGAATACTCTACCTGGCTTGTAACTGACTAGAACTGTGATGTACAGATGATGTATTATTAAAATCTGAAGCAAGTAATGCAATGATATTAGGATACAGTTTTTGTATTTTTATTCTTGTATAAGGTTATTTGATGGCTATTGTTTAGCCTCTAGTTCATTCTGTGTTATTTAAATTCTAATATATGAATCATTTGGATTGAAGTCATGTTCAGGGGCCATGTTGTGTATGTATTGAGATGTAAAGCCTTTGAATGTGAATAATTATTGTAAACTATAATATTTTACAGCTTTTTTCTTACTATATCATACATTTTCTATTTGCTCAGTGATTTAATCATATTCTGATAATTTAATGAATCTGTTCATTCTCTCTCTGATTATTTGTGCGCTAGGTCAGTAGATGTTGAATGATGAATTTTCCACTTAATGCTTGGTAGTCCAGTAATTAAAGCATGTAGGGATTTAGGCATACAAATAAAGCCGCGTGTCCTGTCTTCTGTTATCAACCACAGTCGTGACACCGCGAAAGCAGCAGCAGCATTCAGTGGCAATGGCATCTCACATTTTGCAACATGTAAATAAAGTACCGGCCCATTATCAGCGCTTGTGTGTCGTGAAAATTACTTTTAATACACATTGTATTGCGAACACGGGAGAAAACCTAAACCTGGTTGATCTTCAGTATGTGCGAGCATGAAATACTGTTCACGAAGTGACATTTTTATACGCTGTAACATCTCCGGGATGTCGGTATCAAGAGACCATTGCTCCACATCGAGGCGTCAGTGGATCAAACTCGGGAGAGCCTCTCTTCTCCGGGATAATCTACACAAAGTGTCTGTGGGTGCTGGAGTGGGCTGGTAGGAGTGGCTGTGGCGCTGGCAGCCTGCTTTGCATGAATCGTGGAAGTCAGTGGCTGCAGCTTAGATATTTCCTGTCAGCCGCACACAAGCCAAGGCGAGGGCGGAGGAGACGAAGAGAGGGATGGCAGAGAACAGCTCCGAGACAAGCGGTTCCGTCCACCGGAGATGTTTGGCCCATTCTCCGGCGGAGAGACACGTCCCAGCCGGTGTCGGGGCATCGAAGTGGATCCGACTAAACGTCGGGGGGACGTATTTTTTAACAACGAGACAGACGCTGTGTCGAGATCCAAAATCATTTCTGTACAGACTGAGCCAAGCTGACCCCGAGCTCGACTCCGACAAGGTAAATGCTAAGCTAGTTAGCACTGTACTTAGGAGCGCTATTGGTTAACTATAAATTACTTTATAGTTGCTTCCTGTATTGTTGAGCAATTGGGATGGTTGGTGACTGTGTGTACCAGCTTGCTTAACCAGATGCCCCGCTGTGTGAACATCACTGTTTATTCATACTTTGTGCTAACTCAAATGTGTGTGGCTAACTAGCATTAGCACGCGAAGCTAGCTAGATTCCGACAGTCCCCACATGACATATGATCTTTGCTGCTAGCATCTGTGTGTAGTTTGCTCATTTTGGTCTTTTAACAAAATTCGTTGCCAGGTCTTGCGGTTGTCGTTACCTCAATGTCTTGTTTAAAGTGTTGATGTAAACACCAACGCGTGGTTTAAACAATTGTACGGCTTTTTCAGGCTAAATATCAAGTCGCCCCAGAACGTTAGTTGGAAACTTTCTCCGTCTGAGGCAGAGCTGTGCGATGTCAAAACAGTGACGGCAACCAATTATTCTCCATTATTCACAAAACTACTGTTAAATATTAAACTTTGGACCTCTCTGTAGATAGTGTAACCCGATTTTGTGCATGGCTGTAGATGGGTTACAATAGTATTTAATGTAAACTATTTCACTCAGCGTATCAGTCTGAGTGTATAACAGAATAATTTCAGTAAAATATGAAATGGACTTTTAGCATAATATTCTAATAGCCAAAATCTTATGCCAATTTCTATTTTTATATAATTTAGTACAGAAATGCGGATGTATAATGTGATGTCTACAAGCGTTAGTGCTGTAATTGACTTACAATACAAGACATACAAGACTTTATTGCTTGATCAATTTGTGTCCCCCCCCTCCCCCCTTTCCTCTCTTGAGGTGGGTCTGTGACTTGGCTCTGTTCGCTGTGCAGTAATCAGCCTCTGTGCTGGTGCCGAGGCTTCTCTAATGAGCACATAAGTCATTGCCAAGTGGAGTGAGGTGCTGCTGACAACTGAGAGCTGAGGATGAAGTCACTCCTCTGCCTGAATGGCTTCAATGCTCCAGAAGCAGGCTTCTCTTTGTTTGTCCATATGCCGGTTCTAACAGCAGTGTGTGTGTGTGTGTGCTTGAAGGCCCCCGGCACTGTCAAACACAATGTATTAGTGTCTGTATACATAGTATAATATGCTCTGGGTTTCGTCGTTCGGTTTACTGCCCCATTGTTCATTGTTGTCATCTACTTCCACCGCTGCCCTCCTTTATGCTAAGCTGAGGCCGTGGATCATCTCGTATTTTCATGCAAATATCTTAATCTCTCAATAATCGGCTTGCTTTTTTGTCAGTTTATCCTCCCATGAGCAACGGATCAGTCCATCTAAATCCTTTTGTCTTAAGTGTGCATCAGACTCTCAGGCCATTACTGTACCTCTCTCCTGCAGGCAGTCTGATTATAGATAGCTTCTAATAAAGAGCAGGTTATTGGAAATTATTACACTTGCTGCTGTGTCTAAAACAATTTACATCGGCATGATTTCATCTAATCAGCGACTGAGCCAAGAAGGCCATCTTTTTTTTTTTTTGCATCACACGACTGCGTGTGAATATGAATCCCAGCAGAGTAACGGATCAGAGAAGAGCTCTGTTTCTGTGCGAATGCAGTATTGTGTTTCCCAGCCAAGGAAATGAGTGGTTCAGTTCTCAGTCACTCAGGCTGACGCGCTTCAGCCGGACTCTTGAGGAGAACTGCATTATTCATGTTGTTGACTGGAGCCTGTTTTGCACATTGGGGTAGATCAGGGAGAAAGTGGAGGAAGTGCCGTCACGTGCATAGATGAGACAGAAAGCCTTTTATTTATAAGTATTCTTTTTAAATAGTTTACCCTAGAATTAACATCCTACTCTTAAGATGTTAACTAGGTTTGTTAGACTTGTGTGAATATTTGATGCTGCGAAATCATAAGCGGGTATTGCTCTCAAAGTCATCAGTTGTCCAATCAACCAGCTGGGAGTTGCACATCAATGGGCGTCCGTCCCTCGCCTGCTTTCAAACTGCTCAGCTCGAGACCACTCAAGGAGAGACACAGCTTTCAAAGCTTTTGAGAGCTGCATCAATTTTTCAAGCACCCCATCACAAAGGGTTCTTGTTCCTTCCACAGCTTATTCTTTTCATATTTATATCCATTTGATGCACCAAAGAAGTTCTCTCTGCGGCATGTGTGAGGAGAAATATGGTCGCATTTAATGCCGTATTCAGCTTGTATGTCATGCCTGAGCACACCGTGGGAGGCGATGTAAATATTTCACAGTGATGTCTCCTCCTGCTCTGTCTTCTTGCAGTAAGTGCTCAACAGGACCGTGCAGAGTACTATTGGCAAATCAGGTGCGACTCGAGGCCGATTGGCTTTATTGGTCTAAAGCAACTTTATTCACAAAAGCCAGTCACCTACAGTTGTTCATAGCCTTAAATTAAAATGTTGTCATTTGGAATTTTATTCCCCACGAGACCAATCATTTCACTTCCAGCCTTTTTCTTTTTCTGTTGCAATGCACATTTCTCGTTCTGCCAGGAGAAAGCTCCAGGTCGCAGTGATTTTCTGGTTTGCCAGCTTAGTCGTGGAGCTACTTAACTGCCTCTCATTACAGCAGCAATGCTTTTAGGGAATGTTCAAAAGGAGCCGTTCGTTTACCGTCATCATTGTTCTGCAAAACGCACTAACGGTGTTCCCTTGCAGAGTTGAAAATGGCAGAAAGGCGATATGTTCTTCCCAGCCTTCGTGAAAGGTTAAACTCATTCAAATGCACCGTGTTAAATATCTTGAAATATGAGATAGTTTCACATAATATAGCCCTGGTGTGCTGTGTGTATTATTTAAAAGTTGAAGGCCCATTTGACGATGCCATTACTGCTTGTACTCCAGAGGGACTCCTGGCTCCTACTCTACAAGCATCAGGCTTCCACTTGGCTAAGTAGCTACAGTCATGTGGTTCAGAAGATCTACTGCAACATCTTTTAAGTGGTGTTTCTGCAGTAAGCTGGTGCTCCACCCTGACTGCAGTGAAGGCTGAGCAGCGTTTGATAACGTGCAACATGCAAATTAGAATGACTTCACTGATGTTGCTATTTCTCTTTGATAACGACTGCTAACCACCACCTGGTGTATTATTTGAAAGCCGATGTTATATGGAATTTAGCAGTGAATATATATATATATATATATATATATATATATATATATATATATATATATATATATATATATATATATATATATATATATATATATATATATATATATATATATATATATATATATATATATATATATATATATATATATATATATATATATATATATATATATATATATACCCACACCTGTCTGGCTCGACTGGGTGAATTGTGCCATGCAAAGGTTTTGGTGTACACCCATCGTTGTACTCGCAAGCAAACATGCAGCGACTTGTTAATTTTGTTGAATTAGGAGTTGACATTCAGTGTTGATGTGTCTGCAAAAAGCCTTGTTGGACATCACATGCTTTAAGGGTGGTTCACCATGGTATTTCCTGTGGGAGGATGTGTATTGTGTATAGAAGAAGTGTGATAAGGTTAATATTCAAAGCCCGCCCTTCTAATTTGCTTCTATTTACCTTAATTTCAAGTTATCTTGGGCTTGAATCCAGTCAGGGTTCGGCCTGCTTTGACTTGGCTCTTGTTACTGTATGTACGGAAGGCTTTGCACGTTCAATATTTTTACAACACCAAACCACAGAGCACTATGTAGCATGCCTGACCTAAAGTCAGCTGAGCTATTACTGGTGGTTGTTGTCAGTTTATTTGTTGCTATCATCTGGTGTTTTTTGTTCAAGCTGTTGGCTTTGTAGGTCTAACAGCAAACCTTGATATTCATAGATCATAAGTTTTGTTCATCATCACCACGATAACACGGAGATGGTGAACTTTCTCAGACTGAGCATCGAGTCCTCTTCCTGTCCCCCCCCCCCCTCTGCTTGTTGCCCAGTGCCCCACAGCCGGGGCCCCAGAGACACAGCCTTTTGTTTCTCATTAAAGACACTGTCCCCTTTGTGTACACGGGGCTCCCATATCAGAGCCCCCATAATCATCTTTTTCTGAACTGGGTCACTGTCGCCCTACGGTCCCCCATAGATGCATGTGCACCCTGAGGACCAGCGACGGGCCAGAAAGCGGAAGGTTTACAGAAGTGTGAAGTGCACATATGGTATCTTTGAGCGTTTGATCAGTGGGAGTGTTTTGAGGCCGTTTACAGAAGTACATTTTCATAATGCAGTCCAGCCCTTTTCACAGCAGACATTTTGACTTATCATAGTAGGATGGGCGCAGGTGTTATTCACGGCGGTTATTCAAATGTCCCCGTACGGAAAAGGGAATTAATGTGAGAGCCTTAACCACTGGGCTATTGGAATTCTCCCTAAATGTAAGTTTTACCATATGTATTAGCCAAATGTTATGCTAAAAGCACATCATACATGGAAACTAAAGTATTTTTAAGTATTTCCCTTTTTTTTCAAGCACATGGTAATATTTTCTTGCCTTGACAAGTTCTTGTTATAGCAGCGGTTTCCCAAACTGTCCCTTTCTAGTGAAAGTAGGATGAAGGGGGAGTGAATCTAAAGTTGAATAGACCTTTCGTCAAACAGACATATTGACTTGTCAAACGCAGAAATAAGCAGTAATATCAGTAATTGGTGGAATGCACCTCTGCTGTTCCTGCTATTACCAGTCCAAATTCCTGCTACGAGCAGGGTCAATGGATCTCATTCATTTGGTAAAAAGGTGATGCTGGAGGTCAATAGTAGACACCTGAGCTTATTTGTTAATATCAACCATTACGTACAGCTTTGGTCTGTTTCCTCCACGCAGGGGCCTACCTGTGCTTGTGCTCAAACTTCAGTGACTATGGAAGTGTAAGAAACTGACACATGGCGATAAGACCAGAATAGAGCTCCATTAGGCTCCGGTCGGATATTTTTGCATTGGAAATGAGGTCAACCAGCCAGGAGGGTTCAGATTCATTACAAAGGAAAATGCACAGGGACCTTCTCTCATTATGGACAAGATTAATGGGTTTTGAGTTTAAATCCTCTCTGAGCTTGTGAAGACGAGGTAACTATGACCCATCACATGTTCTTCATAGCAGTCTTGTCTGTTTGAGTTTGCTCACGGCCCGCAGAGTGTGACAGTATTGCAGCGACCATCAGTGCGGCTGATTGCTCCTGAAGCCATAATACCCGACCGATGCAAAGTCAAACATCCTGTCGCATTTCAGGATCAGCACAACATTTGCTTAAGGTCCGTCCCCCCCCTCCTCCGAGTGCTTTAGTAAATGTGAAGCTGCAGTAGTTCTACAGCAGTTCAAACAGACTCGTATTATGTGTTTGGCCAACTATGTAGCAGACCAGAGCTGACTCGGCTAATTGTTGGTTGTAAGCCACGGTGCTTTCTCCTGGTCCACGTGGTGGATTCAGCTTGCTGTTCCAAATCTTTTTTTTTTTTCTTTTTTTTTTTTTATGTTCTGCTCTAATTGTTTTAGACGGTCTAATCACAGTACTTACAGAAATAGGGGAATACCCAGTAGTTGTGAGGAAATCTGGATCAAACCCAAGGCCTGTGGGAATAGTGAAGTGATAGCCCAAAGCTGTCACACTTGTGTGCGCATGTCCCCTCAGCCCCAGTAGAGATTATCAGCACAGGAGCTGACCTCATAATTCTTATCCCTCGAGTTTTATTCCCTGATGCACAGTGTTTTTTTGTTTTTTTTTATCCCCCCACAGATTATGTTTCAATTCAGATATACGTGTGCACACTGTGTTCCCTGTACTGGATGCTTATAATTAAAATGACAAGCAGTGGTTCTGTTAAGTGTGGCTGAATGTTGAATTGTTTCTGAAAATCGAACACCGTCGGTAAATACAGTGTTCTTCTATTAATCTCATCCTCCTTCTTCCCCGTGTTTCAGGATGAAACTGGTGCCTATCTCATCGACAGAGACCCCACATACTTTGGGCCAGTGCTGAACTACTTGAGACATGGCAAGCTGGTGCTCAACAGGGACTTGGCAGAGGAAGGTAATGTCTCTGTAGAATATTTGAGTTCATCATTGTTGATTGATTGTTGCAAAAAAGTGACGACATGGCAATGATTGCAAAAAAGAAATACAGGCAACTACCTATTTGTCCATCGCATCTCTATTTTGACAGACCAAAAGTGCAATGCAAATCATTTGACTGGTCAAAGAAGTAAAGATTCTCACACATTACACTATCATCTCTGCATAACCTTAAAGTCGTAGAAGGATATGTCTGCTATATGCTTAAGTGTTTATTTTTTACTGTTTCAGGTGTGCTAGAAGAGGCCGAATTCTACAACATCACATCATTAATAAAGCTCCTCAAGGACAAGATCAGGGATCGCGACTGTAAAACATCACAGGTACATGAAGTTTTATTAAAATACATTTTCCCCATGAATATGACGATCTTGTTCCATTCATTTTTGTGTTATTTCTCCCTTTCGATTCCATTTCTCTTGTGTGTTTTTTCCCCCTCTCAGGTTCCAGTGAAGCATGTTTACCGTGTGCTGCAGTGCCAGGAGGAGGAGCTGACACAGATGGTGTCGACCATGTCTGACGGCTGGAAGTTTGAACAGGTAAATGTCTTCCTGCGGGGTCACAGCAGCATTCCTCCTTCCATGTGCTTCACCCTCCCCGCTATGCTCACATTGACCCAGAAAGTCCAATCCTCAATATTGGAAAATGGCTGTTAAAAAAAAGCCAAACAGCAAATCGCATCTTTCTCACTGTCCGCATACATGATCCGGGCATCCCTTCTGTGCTCTGATTGGTCGTTGCAGCTTGTCAGTATAGGTTACGGGCGGGCCCACCAGTCAGAGTTTCTGCTGATTGTGTCAAGGGAGGTGAAGGGAGAGGAGTCTGCTTTGCCAAACAACAGCGGAGAGGTGTGTCTTAACAAATTTCTGTCCACGGGCTGGTCACTGCATGGTCCCCATGTTGTCCACACACACACACCCCATTGACCGTCGTTTGTCCCAAGTAGACACATAGCTGTTGGTCATTCTTTGAGTTGATTCTTTTCCATGTTCATTTGTACTGCTTGCTCACCAGTGAGGCTAAGAGACCATGACACTTCTTCTTGTCTGTGTTTTTATTTCATTATGCTATTTTTTATTTTTTTTTTAAATTCATACTGCATTCACAGTTTTTAAAGCTTGGCAACAGCTTTCTGTGCTTTCATGTAGCCACTTTGCTGTTTTGGGGACTGTGCTGTAATATAGTGCTGGTTGTTTAGTAGTGAAATGTTGTTTTGTCTTCCCCCCCCCCCCCCCCCCCCCGCAGGTAATCTACCTTGTTATCGATATATATATATTCAAACATTAGGAGTGAATAGTCCAGGCTTACATGAGTGTGTTCAGCTGGAGCTGCCAAAGGCTAATATTTGTATTGAGAAACTACACTTTGTGTATTCTATGTGAATGGATCTCTCTGAGACGAGGGATCCCATTAGAGCTGAAATCTCTCTATAATCTCCTTATACAGGTCAGATGGGAAACTCCTAGAAACACTCCTTATGCAAAGCCGAAAGCTCCGTCGTCAGCCCAGGAGAGTGTATTGGGGAGATGAGCTTTAATGACCTACGGCTGGTTTAAGATGCCATTTAATACAAACAATTTGTCGAAGTGTATTTCACCCAGAAAGTCTGAGGCGTTGGTGCTCGTTGACTCGTCTTCAGCAGCGTGACGAGTGGAATCCATGGTAGCTAGTTGGGATTATTTGGTCTTTTTATTGCTGCGTTGATGCCTAATGTGAGGAAGATTGCTTAACAACAACAAGTCTCCGGCAGCAGTGGCTAATGAGGCCATGCATGTCTGAACATGCACACCTGGGTACAGACGGTATACATGTAGCCTGCAGTGTACACACACTTAACATCCAGCAGTAAAAGCAGTTATTCAGGAACAGGAACTGCTCTGTTTTGTTTCTCGCATGTTTTTTCAAGGTGTGAACGAGGGTTTGTTTATATAGATCTTATCCACGTTTTCTTTTTAATATATCTTGTGTCCGTTTGTGTCTTTTTATTCAAACTGACATGACTTGGAATAGGAAAATTTTCTCATGCAAATTCTTTTCCTGACGGACGCATTCAGTGCTCAAAGAAAAAAGCCACTTGCTGTTAGAAGCAGCAGCTTCACTGATGTTGGTTGAATTTGGGTTCTGCACTCGGTTCTCTCTCCATACTTGTGGTAGAATGTTAAGCCGTGCTGCTGACGACTTGGCAGACATGATGGAATGGTGAACGGACTTGCATTTGTATAGCACCTCTCTAGTCTTCCGACTATTCAAAGCGCTTCACGCCACATGACAACATTCACGTTCATACCATCGCCATGCAAGCTGCCAGCCTGCCCATCAGGATTTAATCTCAACGCACATTCACACACCGATACTCCCGAGCCCTTCGGGAGCAATTTGAGGTTCAATAAGTTGCCCAAAGACACTTGGACATGCGGACTGGAGGAGCCGTCAATATAATGGATCCTCTACGGAGCCACGGCCGCCCAATATAAAACGTAGAGTAAACCAATAGTCAAAGAAAGCAGATTTTAAGAACACAGCTCACAGTATCTAGTATTGATGTTATTGATCTGAATTAATATGGCAGTCGAAGCACTAAAGAAAATCCAACACATGTTGTCTTCAGTCACAGAGCTAAAACATGGAGCGGGTGTTTACTGTTTACTGACGGGAGTGATCTAATTTGTAGTTTGCTCCTCTTTATTTGCTTTGAAGGCGATACTGTAGTTTTCAACTTTTGATTGTATCGATTTCTTTCCAACTATTCACTTTAAGCGAGCATGGTCCTATCAAGTCAAATCCACTGTTCCCACATCGTTTTTTTTTGCTTCCTGTGGTGGAGTCCCTGCACTTTCTGACTGTGGTGTCTTTGTGCTATTTATTTTATTATCATTACCTTATCTTTGTGGTCCACCAATTATTTTCCTCATGTCTAATTACTTTGGGAACTCAATCTTCTGTTTGCTCTTTGATCTTCATTAATGTTTTATTTTGGTTCTCAATGCTGGCATCTCTGCAGGTCCTGAAAACACCGTTTGTATTGCATTTTATAAGTTTAATTACTTAAAACACACATTTCTAAGTACACTTTAGCTCTTTAAATAGGTTTTGGAGCCTCTAACGTCCATCTTTTCTTAGTGTATTAGTTTAAAAAGTTTTCAGTGGGTTGGCCAAGTGGTGTACCATACAATTGTGTGTCCATGACATTCTGGGTTTAAACCTCACTGAGGATGTTTGTGTGTCATCTCCACTGTATCTCATATTATATGGTGCACGTAACAAATTAGATAATTAATCCTAAAAACAAACGTCAGAGTTACACCGACCACACTTCGATTAGTCTAGTCTGTATAAACTGTATTGAGCTATTTCTAATTAGAGAACCTCCAAAATCATCTATTGTCGAGCCTTAAATTCGAGTTGCATGAACCTTCTCTGCTCCTTGATTGGTTGTTCACCTCTTTTACATTACTTTAATGTCTCCCTGCCTCTGTTTTCCCACCATGAGTAACCCAGTTTCTGCCTCTACTTCATCAGTCTAAGGCTAACTCTTCCTCTGTGCTCTGCTCTCGTGTCTCTCTCTAGCTGGTCAGCATAGGCTCCTCTTACAACTACGGAAACGAAGACCAAGCCGAGTTCCTGTGTGTAGTCTCCAAGGAGCTGCACAATCAATCATACGGGACAAACAGTGAGCCCAGTGAGAAGGCTAAGGTAAGTGTCTGAGTTTGCGGGGAGGCATGTTGAGAAGCCATCCACAGCAAACGTCTGTGAATGATGGCCTGTGCTGAATGTTTTAAATGCATCGCATTTATGAACACGCCACCGGGGAACTGAAAAGCACCTCTGCTTTATTGATGAGAAAGCTCTATGAAGGAGAACATTGTGAATATTCAGTCCCTCAGTTAAGAAACAGCCTGCCTGAAGAACCGCCGGTGATCAGAGAAAAAGGAAGTATTAATTCAAGCACAGCGGACGTTTATTTAGACGTTTTCTTAAGTGAACAATGATTTCCTGTTGAGACTCAGGCATGAACAACTTTCATTTAGATGCTGACGACTAGACCACACAAAGGTGTCTCAGACAGAGCTGACTCAGCGTTTAGACCTATGTCATGTACCTTTTTGGAGTTTTGCTAAATGTAGTTGTTAATATTAATACCCTCTGAACATTAATCCATTAGTTTTATTTTTCCCCTCGTTCTCTTTTTCAACATCTTACACCTCCATTATTTTACAACATGCCGTTCTTGCCTTCTGCTGTCTGCATGCTGCATGTTGCTCAGAGTGAGGACCAAGAGACCGATTATGAAATGACTCTGATTAGGGTTGAGGGTTTATGACTCACTGGTGAGCGCTCCTCTGCTCATAGCCTCTCTAGCTGGTCCCCTCTCTTCCCTGTGCCTCTATGATGCAGGTTACGCCACTGAAAACTTTGTTCACGTGTCAAAGACGAGACCTTTTAAACCAGAGCAAAGGGACTGAATACAGGTTGAAAACCAGCTTGGGTCTTCACAGTCTACAAGCTAAATCAAAAGCCAGATGGCTCCTGCTGAGACTGGCTGAATACTAATTTGCAGATGAAGCTCTTTTTTTTGGAAGCAGATGGGAAGAGCTCCATTTGTTTCAGTAGTGTAAATAAGACCCCTGTAATTATATTCATGCTCTCAACCCTGTTTAATGGAGGACACTCTGAATCCTCAGCTGCAGCAGTTTTGACTCATTTTCCCTCATTCAATGACATTTAAAGGGAAGGGAGGGTTACTACACTCACTTTGTCCATTTCATTGTCAAAAACAGTAGTTGTAGATAAAGATAAAGAGGTTTTTATTGTCATTGTAGTGACGCAACGTTTGGTAGCCCTCAGCCAGCCAGCAACATTTTTATACCGAGTGCTGGAACCAGTAAACTCAACACACATAAACAAAACGCTACTGTTTAACCGAGAGCACCGAGCCGCTGCGTCTGCACACGCCCCCATTTTCCAGTGTTGCTTTAACAGCACTGGTGGCGTTTTTATTTTATTTTTTTACTGCAGTAAATGTGGCAATACGTCTTAATGACATCTGTATCAGCCAACCCTAATCTCACAAGATTTACACAAAGACGATATCTGTTGTTGTGGTTTAGACTCCTGAGATTATCTCAATTTGTGTGACGGCAATTAAGTCCCAAAAGGGAAAACGGGTGAAGCAGAATGGTGATGAAGAAAAAAACAAACCTTATCTTCTTTACATTGACACGCTGCTATTATGAATGATTTTGCTGAAAGCTGAAATACAAGTTAAAAAAAAACGCCTTTTTAAATCTATCCTGAACGAGGTAACGTTACATTTTTATTCTGCTGCTGTTTCCTTCATAGTGCTCAGTTTGTTCATCTCTTCTGTAGTTCAGAATCATTCCTCGGGCTGTGGTTAGTTTCAGCTGCATGTCTTTCCATTAGCAAGGAAGCTTCATGGGCTCACCCACTATTGGCTTTAGAACCACGTACTGCATAGGATGCTTTATCTTCCTCACTCTGCACCCCATCCAGTAAGCTTGGATCAGCCAGCGCGTAGAGTAAATGTGTGAGTGCTCCTGGCTGGGAGAGTGAGCACTGTGGCAGGAATACAGTAGACTTTACAGAGTCGGGAACAAAACTACTTCCTGAGCATGTGGTACGATGTGTTTTGTGTTCATTCTGTCATGTTTTGGTCTTTGCAGATCCTTCAGGAAAGGGGTTCCCGGATGTGAAGAGGAGTCGGTATTATGAGCTCCAGGTGTTATGATGCGAACATATCATCTTTGTGGAAGAACGTTTGGCACAATGGAGATTTAAAGGAGGGGTGTGCATTTATTTTGTGTTTTTCTCTCCATTCTTTGTTTTTATTTCTTGATGTAAATACATCTGTTTACTGACAATTTGTGCCTGTACATTTAAACTGGACCTTTTTTGAATTAGCGACATTTTATTTTTTATTTTTTTTGAATTAAGAATAAGGAATTGCAATCGACAAATGTTTTACCCTTTAGAATATGGCCATCATCATATAAGGCCAATGATTCACTCAGGGTCATCTATTGAGTTCATTCATTAACCCTCCAAGTCAAGGGTCTGCTAAGGGATCAAACCGTCTGCTCTCTATCACTCAAAATCATTGTTTAGAAATGTAAAGAAGGGAATTGTGTTTATTTAGCACATGGTAAAGAGTTCAGCTATTAAATATGAAATTCACCACAAAAAACAAATCGATAAAAGGTTTTCCCAAAGATTTCAAACGGTTATACTGAGATTTGTGATCATGAGGATCCCGGCTATACAACACACACGCATTCAGATGCATTTGAAACATTTCGAAAAATCTTTTTTTCTGTGTATATTCACTGTCAAAGGAACAATAATATTCTACGACCAGGACGACAGCTGTGAACGGCATCGGTGATTTGATACTGCAGGTAAAGGGGCATGGTATGAAAGTCCCATTTTCACATAGACCAACTAAGATGACTTAGAGAGATCAGTCATATATGGCGATGCAAGATAATTCTTGTTCTTTATTGCTTAAAAAGTAAATTGTGTTGCTCGTGTAGTTGCTTGTGGCACCATGTAATCTTGCAACCTTAGTAACACAATTACCCACAGATGGCCTGGTGTGTGCTGTGGGATTAAATAATGTTTTCAGGAAAATCCACTGAAAAGATGTATTCTTATTATACAGTTGCGCATTGGATACACATTTAGCCACACATTTCCACATGGATTTCTATCACTTTTAATCTGCCAGATATTTTGTCTGAACTCCTCATGTTCATAAATCTAAAGTTAACTGCCCAAATAGTCGACGGTGTTTTTAAAATGTGAATTCTGGATTACAATGACATTCTTTTCTTTTTAAACATCAGTGTCCTGTTTCTTGTCGGGACAAACATCCTGGAGACAATGACGTCTTTAGAAAAAAAAAAGATTTCCTCCTTTTTTTTGAGGAGAGGTGTGGGAGGTTTGGGGGCTGGAGCTGCTTGAAGGCAGCGGTGAAGGACTTTCTTTTCATATCCAGAGGATTTTGTTTTGATGTAAATAATCCAAATTCAATATTAATTCTTTAAAAAAAATAAATAACTGCACGTTTTGTACACTGTAGAGAAAACACAACTTGGAACAGAAGTTGTTTATACTGGATCTTTAAAAACTTAATTTTGACAATGTTGACTCCTGTTTTGCGTTGTTCGTACAGGACTCTAGAGATCTCTGAGCTAGGATTGAAACAGCTGATGCTGAACACGGTGTCTTTCACTGAGAACATGCCTGGAACATGTTTTGATAACCAATAACAAAGCGATACTTGGCTGTCTATGAAGTTGACTGTTACATTTAAAAACAAATGTATTTTTCCTGCATTGTGATAGATTCTTCTAAGCATTTTGACTTGAGTAGATTTCGTACACAGCATTGCAAGCACTACAGTGGGGAAACAGCACTGTGCACACTGCTTACAAGCCTGTAATGTTGATAATGTAAATACCGCATTTTAGAACACTTTTTCTTTGTTTTTATAGAAAGTTGTTTTCAGGTTTGATGTGTGGTTTTGATAGGTTGGATATTTCATTCACAAATAATCATTTAGTGTTGCCTTTCCCCCCCCAGTGACCAAAATCCAATGTCCTATATGTATTGTACACGTTGATCTTAGTGTCAGGGATGAGCAAACCTTTCTTAATGCTGGCACACTTTGTACATATAGACTTCTTAACGACACACAAACCTCCATTTACTCACATGTACACGTATACGCTTGATTAAAACAATTTTTATAATGTCGCGAAAAACAAGTATGGATGCATGTTTTTGATATAGCTATACACGTATACACACACAAGGGCTTTTAAAGTGCAACATTTGACATCTGCAAAGAGGTTCAAAGTAGACTGGATTTCCTGCCAGAGCTAAGCTATGTTTACATTTGCTATAGTGTTCTGAAGCCTTCCAATTATGTACTGTCTTGCACTTCCTCGCACACGTTAACGTTCGTCTGATTTGTGTGACCGCACCAACGGCAACTAGCGCTCCACACGAACTGATATTCACACGGACGTGCTGACCGATGAGTTTCTCTGTCCACTTCTGACAGCCTATTGAGCGTTGCAGACAATCGTGCTTTCCGCCCTCTCTGAAGGCAGAGATGCTCACTTTTCATAGGCTGAACCCACCTGCGTTGGGTCAGAGCAAAGGTTTATTTAGGTCTTTTGAGACTTTTTCTTTTTCTGCAATGAGATTTAAATAATTTTTGCATTTATTTTGCTTGGTTCAGTTGTAACTTCATTTGATATACTCTGGTCTGAGGTGTTTAACTCCTCTACTTTAGCAGCTACCTTTTTAATGCCCATCACAAACGGGCCGTCTGGTTGAGCAATTTGGCATCGATTGTCGTTTCATGTCACGGACAAACTTATCAAATCTGTAGCCTAATACTTATAAGTGCCCAGTTTGTTTTGCATTCAAGTCATAAGCCACAGACACTGTAGTGCATGATTGAAGATGATCACACTTGTAATCAGAGGGAATGAATGTCATTTTTCCTCAATCTAGCAATTACATCAATGAATAAGGTTCTCATATCACTAGATAGATCACTATTCTATATGATCTTATGCAATGTTAAACGTGCAAACTAAGTATGAGGTTAAGGGGATATATCTATATGGTCTTGCATAGGGTAAACCAATAAAGATGTCATTCATACATTTGTGTAGCTTGTTTTTATTTCCAGGTGTGTTTACCCTGATCTGTGTTCATTAGTAATCATACCATATTGTTCATCACATAGAATTGTCCTTTCACATGTAGACACTATAACAATACATGGAGAAGTCATGACAACAAATCCTATTTTTTGATGAATAGCGACCTCTTGTGTCAGGACCTCAAAACATCTTTCAGTGGCTTTAGTTGCCTTGAAACATGCCTGTTTATTTTGTAGAGCTTTTTGTTTTTTAACAAGGGAGGATAAAACAGTGTTCAAAAGTATGTTTATGACAAAATAATCTCACTCAGTTTAATCTAAACTCTTTAGTAAATGCTATTTCATTTGTCCAACGTTTCAGTTAACGGTGCCTATGTGCCTTCAACGGTTTACGGTCTTTAATCGAGACAAAGATGTTATACAAGAGAAGATGTAAACCCGCCGTGTTTGTTAGAATGGGACATCTCTTGTTTGACATTCATGATGTATGAAAAATGAATAATACGTTGTATTTATAACAACTATGAACAGATGGCAGCCAGCAGATATTCATGGTAATAATCATAATACGTCCCTCGCGTATTTTAAAAGTTAGACCGTAAGCCTGCTTTATTTTATATAGAATAAATAGAGTAATAGAGTACGTTAGACAGCGTCACAGCGCATGCGCGATAAGCAACAGCCGCAAGATGATCATCACTTACAACTCTTCAATTCTTAAGATTTCAGTCCTGGTTGGTTTAATTTCTATCTGAGTAAAAGCAGTGGAATTGACCCTATAGTTTAGCAGTATGGAGTCTATGGCTCCGTCCTAAATTCCGTACTAACATACTATGTTTCAGAAGTGTGTGCATAGTTCCCTTTTTTGTGTATACAATGGAGAAAAACTCAATCCAGATTTCTTCCGGGAATGTCGCCCAGTAATACTGCAGTTTTAATTTTCAGCAGACGTTATGGTGTTCGAATAAAATGTAAACTATTACGGCTAAATCATAAATCGTTAACAGATAAACGCGCACCTACGAGCCCGAGTTGCTCACTGCAATTTAGAACATTTGTCCTGAACCACCTCGGGGTATTTAAGCAAAGCCGGAAGTAAACGACGGATGACTTTTTCGTTTCGCTGTGTCTCTCTTGAGTCAGAGCTGTTGGTTTTTCAGGAGGGAAACTTTACTAGGTTTAACGGGATTTGAGCACGATTAATTCATTTCGCCCAATTACCAGAGCCAGTGCAGCCATACTGAAAGGTAAGCGCGCACCTTAATTACGTAACATGTTAATTTAGTCGTGTATTATGATATTTTACCCGCTTCAGTTTGCGCCATTTTCGCTAGTTTTGTAATGCACAAATGTGCGCCTTTTAGCTCTGGCGTTCTTTGTCCCTATTTTTTAATGGGTTGTGATATGGTCTATCCCTGTAGAATAATTCACATCACTTATTGCTAACCCAGATTATGTATGTATAAGCGTTGGAAGAAAGACATTTATCACTTTTCTGTCATCCAAAATTGTGTTCAAATCAAGTGCAATTGCGCATTTTTGTGCTGCACCAGGCCGTGTCAAGACGCTAACAGCACCAGCGCCTGTTGGGATACAACATGAATCTGGCGCACATGAGTTAGCTCGTCAAGCTAACCGGCTAGCTTGCTAATCAAATAGCATTAATGGTCAGGTTGTTGACACTTGTGTTGACAGCAAGTTTACAGTAAAGCTCAGCGAACACTTAATAAATGTAACGTTGGTGGTTTAATGTCCTGGACCTTAAGTTTAACACCAGACTAAACAGAAGGAGCAGGAGAACCGTGTTTTGTGGACATGTAACGTTATCACCAGCGGCTAACTTAGCTAGCCACCTTAGCGTAGCAGACATGTTCAAACGATACTTTAAAACCCATTACTTTAAGGAGATGAAAACACTGCGTCCTAACATTACATAGAGTATAACTCTACTCGTATAAAGTTGGTTAATGCTGCATGGACAGTTTGTAGTTATTGCTGGTGCCGTTCTGTTGCTTTGCCTCGTTTTCATTATCACCAAAGCATCCAATTGAGGGTCCTAATTAGAGCTCCTAATTAGCTTTGAAGCGGACTGGCTACAGCGTGGTGTATAGACACCTTTATGTAATGGTACAGTTTGTGTGACTGTCCTCACACTGTCTTTCACACTGACCCATGATGGATTGAGTGCCATAATTGAATCTGTTATTTACTGAATAAAACAACCTTTTTTAGTAAGGAGGAGCTAATTAATTAATTGGATGAACGAGGATGTGTGTGGTAAATCCTGGTAACTACATGATCTAATGGCAAGTTTTCAATTTCTAATACTGCAATGTTTCTTGTACAATTGATCACTTCACAGGAGGTGGGAACTTACATTCTACTGTTAGCAATTGTATACACACTAACACACAAGCCTTTTGTTAGAAAAGCTTGCCACAAACCAAATGTTTTTTGCTTTATTAATTTGTTTTTCTGGTCCAAAAGATGTTTTAAAAGCGTAAATAAGCACTAAATCCTTACATCCTCCTTTGCTTTTATGCTTTAGGAATGACTAGACTTAATTGACAAATCATGTTGATTCTAAAAACTACGTACGGTGACAAGTTTTCAAGGCAATGACCATCGCGAAGTTTAGGAATGGTAAATCCCCAGTGCCAAGTTGGACCTGGTTAGGAATGGTTTCATACAATTGACTTGACGTTGTCTTTCATTACAGGAGTCCACGAATCATGTCAGGCATTGCATTGAGCCGGCTTGCACAGGAGCGCAAGGCATGGCGGAAGGACCATCCTTTTGTAAGTAGTGCCTCATGAAATGCACCTGTTCTGGCTCCACTGTGTATCTGAGTTGACATTCGATTAAGTCAAGTCCTCTGGTGAACACTGGTATCTTAACCGTTTGCTCTATCCTGTTCAATCTTTCAGGGATTTGTTGCTGTACCCACAAAAAATCCAGATGGAACCATGAATCTCATGAATTGGGAATGTGCTATTCCTGGAAAGAAAGGGGTAATGTGCTTTATAGTCTGTCTGCATTCATAACATATTTGCTTTACACAGCAACGACTGCTAAATGAGAAACACAGTGAGCTTTGTAAGACAGTTGAGTGCGTTTACATGGACATGAGTATCCAGGTTATGATCCGGTTTTTGAAGTATCCCGTGTTTTGTGTTGGAACACGTAAACGCGATATCCCGGTTCCAGAAACTTGGATAAACCCTTATTCCATTTATGGGAAACCCAAATATGGTAGCTGGAGTATTCCCAAAGACACCGGGATATTGTTGCACCGAATCCCGGTTTGAGAGCTGCACAATACCTGCAAGGGCGCAGCTTCAGATTTACAAAAAGAAACAGAAATACAAACAAAGGCAGCAGCGAAAGCATCTCACTTCTGAAGCAAAGAGGAAGTATTGTCTTTCTGTAATAAAGAGGTTAATATACTT
Organism: Anarhichas minor; assembly: GCF_050575085.1. Classification (NCBI taxonomy): domain Eukaryota; kingdom Metazoa; phylum Chordata; class Actinopteri; order Perciformes; family Anarhichadidae; genus Anarhichas; species Anarhichas minor. The sequence goes on along the minus strand of NW_027466463.1, from coordinate 10,793,617 downwards.
GGTAATTTAGATGGAATAAGGCATCGAAATGCTGACCTAGTCAAGTCTGTAGTGGGCAGCGGCAGGTTAGTGTACAACTGTTTTCCTAAATAAAATGTTAGCATCGCATGCGCAAATGGACTGCATTAACTGAGATACTAGAATATCATGTATGCAGGAGTATAAATAACCCAATTTCTCTGTGCTCATGTAAACACCATATCCTGAATATGATCAAAACCGGGATAAGGCTACTCATGTAAATGCACTCGATGATATTTCTGTAGCAGGTGTATGGCTTTAAACACATTATATTGCATAATACAACTATAGAGGTATGTCTTACGTTTTCTATAGAGTGCTGCAGGTACGACGTATTTTTGTAGGCCAACCTGGAAGTTTGCATCGCCCTGGGCCCTAGACAAAAAGCCAATGGGATTGTTTTTTTCATTGGATTTTGGATAATTGCAGAAAACAAGTATATAATAAGTTTATGGTATTACCACGTTTTGTTCCGCAAGATAATCTTTACAAATGATCACCATTCTTGTGATTTTTGAAGCGTGAATACAAACTCCAAAAGTAGAAAGCTAATGTAAACGAGCTACACCACAATCAAATGACTACACGTCAAAAATGGAAACTCATTTCTGGGTTTTAGGGCTCATTCCTGCAGCACTTTATTGTGCCAGCATAGGTAGTGAATATCATGAGTGTCCCCAAATTTCCATGGACCAAAGCAGGTTAGAAAAGTTGTTAATTCTTGGAACCGCGATGAGCCTTAAACATGCTTTTAATATTAATCTGGCAATAATAACAATGTTTTTAGAGTCATTTTTAGTGGAACATGTGTTAATATGAATCTGATGGTTGTCTCCTCAGACTCCGTGGGAAGGAGGCTTGTTCAAACTGCGCATGTTGTTCAAGGATGACTATCCTTCTTCACCTCCAAAATGTGAGTTATTGTGTCTGACCTGTGGTCAGCGTAAACTCAACCGTTAATGTGATCTCTACACACACCTTGTAGAAACCTGCATTATGGAGTCAGTAGATGGAAGTACTGGCCAATACTGCACAGAGAAATGCTTCGTCTAGAATGTAGTCGGGTGCACACCACAGCACATGTCTTCCTTCAAGGGTATTGTGCACACCCACGCATAATTCCTGTCCTGAAACTGGCAGGAGTCAGGAGACTGTCAATAGCAATGAGTTGATGAAAACATAATGAAAGTGTTTGAAATGGCTCAGTTGAGGTCAAGACACTCCCCAACCCACTCGACAGAGAGGCAGCGAGCCTCAATATTGTCCCTTTGAAGTATCCTTGTAATGAGAAAGAGTGCCATTTATATCTATGGGCTTACTTTACTACCGGTTGCTATATTAATCTTAAGGTAAATCTGTAGTTAAGATAGTAACCCATGTTTTAAGATTTCTCACTGAAGCTGAGCATCTGCTTGACATCTTGGTTGTGATTGGTTCAAAGCTGCAGTAGACCACACAGGTCCATCATTTGTGTTTGAAGGCTGGTTCATGACTTTTAAGTCTGTTGAAGCAGATCTAAAAGCTTTGTCATGGTAATCGTTTCCATTCATTGCTGTTTGTTAGTTATGATTTGGATGTGAATGATATTGGACTGCTTAAAATGTTACACTTTGCCTAGACTACTATACTGGAACCGAATCGTTACATCACCCTTTTGGTTGCGCACAAGGCCCGGGCACTGTGATGTACCGTGTTTCTAACATTCATCAACGGGGGTTGTGTTGTCTGAATGTGACATTAACATATTAGAACCACTTGCTTGTGTGAGGAGCAGAAGTTTCTGCCACTCCACTCGGTGTATGCTGTGGAAAAGCCGAGTGACATTTGTGGAACTTGTTCATCTTGTCTGACATTTGTAATGGATCCGGAACATAAGTGCACCTAACATTATCTTGTGTTTTTTTAGGTAAATTTGAGCCTCCACTCTTTCACCCAAATGTGTATCCATCAGGCACAGTATGCCTATCTATTCTAGAGGAGGACAAGGACTGGAGACCAGCCATCACGATAAAGCAGGTTTGGATTGACAAGCATACCTTTTTAAAAAGTGTTTTTATTTCTTTCTTTGGTTTTATACTGTATTTCTTATTAAATTCAATCTAAGAATCAATTGGCTTTAAAAAAAAAAAGCCAGGGAAGCAAATTATATAATTTATGTTTTCCATTATCTTGACATAAAAAAACTGGATCTGGAAAATTAAGTTCTGATATTCAACTTGAAATATAACTTTTATTTTTTATTTGGACAGCTAATATATCCATTTGTGTTGCCTGTGCTGGAGGATAAGTCATTCAGAGACTTCATGCAACTGATTTTAAAACTTTAGTGACTAACAAATATAATAAGCAACCTTATAAATAATGCAAAACGGATACTTTTTATTTTATATAATTTGTTTAATTTCTCCGTCAGATCTTATTAGGTATCCAGGAACTCCTAAATGAACCAAATATCCAGGATCCAGCCCAAGCAGAGGCTTACACAATCTACTGGTGAGTGACATTTGATTTAATCTTTTCAACCGTTACACTAAAATGTGTAAATGATTTATAAAGTAGCCTGCATGTCTGAAAACGGCTAAGGAAACTAGAAGTCTATTATTGATCGTCTATGTTGCAGCGCCAAAATCAGATTCTAAGTTTGACTTGCGCTGTAATACAATGGACATCATGATGAGAACCAGAATTGGCTTTAATGGTCAAGTAAGTGTGAACACGTACGAGGAATTTGCTTCTGGTATTTAGTTGCTTTCAAAGTACATGCACAGAAATGGCATACGGCACAACAAACGTAAACATCCAACTACTGTGTACAGATATAAATATACAAATAAAAAAGTGTGTGTGTGTGTGTGTTACACACATGCATACACTCTGTGGACGCCAATGGAGGACTTCTTTATTGTTTTCATAACTCAAATATCAGTATTTTTAACTGCTCTCCCCCAGCCTGTATAAGTTCACACCCAACACTCAGAAATGCACAAAAGCCACAACATCTGTTAAAGGGCGATTCAAATCCAAACATTAACAGTTTATTTAGCTTCACATAAATAAAAAAACAACCACCTATGGAACTGCTGAATCCTGAAGATTATATTGTTTTTAAAGTCTCCATACTTTCTGATTTGAATAAGTGATCAGAGCAACATGATAACTGCTGTTTTTTTTTTTAACCCCTTTCCAGCCAAAACAGAGTAGAATATGAAAAAAGAGTTCGAGCACAAGCCAAAAAATTCTCCCCCTCGTAAGGGCGAAGACTTGCTCCGCTGTGGCAGAAGGAATGGGTTTGACAAGAATCACCTCCCCGCTCAGTCTCTCAATGAATGTGCTCCTCTCACATCAGGACTTGCTTAAAGACTTCTATTTAAACTCCACACATTCTGTGCCATCCGACCTATCATTATTTTTTTTTTTGTTCTTAATTTGCCAGTTGGTGCATAACGCTGAGAGGGGATGGGTGCTTCAGCACCCTGGTCATTTATTTTTAAACATTAATTGTCTTATGTGGCGGAAGGGACAAAGCTCGGTACCAGTTTCATCAACTCCATGCAAGCTGGCTGTCATCAATGTTCAAGGAAGAAAATGTTTTTTTTGTTTTAAAATGCTCTTTCACAGGGTCTATTCCTTTTTGCCCCCCCCCCCCCCCTCCCCTTTTATTTTCCATAAATTTAATGTAAAATTAGCTTATTTCATTGTCAGTATTTCAACTGCTGTATAATGAATGGCACTTTTATACTGTTGTATCTCACTAGTGTCTCTAGATGGCTCTGTCTAATTCTCTTTCCCAGGTTTTCTATTCAGCATGCTGTAATATACGATAGAATCTGCTGCCTTGGCTGTCTTTTTGTTATTCAGAGTGTTTGCTATGAAATAAATAAAAATGGCCATGACGACTGAGGCAGGTAGGCTTACTTCTGTATCAGACTTTAAGGTTATTCGGTGCTTTGTTCATGTATGTGTTGGCGTAAATAAAACTTTCTACAAAACTTTAGCATTTTGTTTAATAAGTGATTAAAATATACAGCGAGCTTAACTTAACCACTAAGGCTTCAGAGACTAAAAAATACAAAATGTCAAAATTTATATCTATTAAGAACATCTGACAAATATTTTGTATACAGTTCCTTTACTCATTTGACTCAAGCAACGGTTATGCAATTAATATCTACATTACGCATAATGCTGTGGAAGCGTTTTACAATCACAAGTGCGCATTAATGTAATAGCAAAGTATGTAAAAACAGAAATTAAGAATGTGCAAGTTGTTTTTAACTTGAAGCGTTTCATTTCACGGTCTAAATGTCTAGTTTAACTTCAGGCCCAACACTATTTGAAGTTCATCTTCAGACTATTTTACTTTCTACTACACGCTAACTCATCAGCTTATGCTTCAGTAATGGCCTCCATTCTGATGAGCCCTGTTGGGCAGGAGCAGGATTTGGTGGATGAGCTCCCAGGGTCCTATGCTGTGACCGGACCGCTCTGCTGGAAGGCGCTCATGGTGCAGTACCTGGGAAGGTCCTTTTCCAGCCAACACCCAGAGTCTCCTTGAGCAGGGCTCCCCGGCTGTGAGCTGAGGGTCAGACTCTGGTGAGAGCTCCCTGCGGATGAAGGCGGGACCATGGTGATCACAGTGTACGGCATGCCCAGGAGAAGAGTATCGCAGCCTGTGTCAGTTATATTGCTGTACATGCCGCCCTCCATCAACTGGTGGTGAAACTGGAGCTGACTCTCTTCTTCCACCTCCTCGACGACTTCACACTCGGTAAGAGTGTCAATCTGGAGCGTTTCCTCAGCCTTCAGCGTGTCTGCCGTGTGTTCTTGTGTAACCACCCAGCTCTATAATCACAGTCATGTTTAAGGCCGTCGTTATGAGATAATTGTCAGTATTTTATCTTAAGCTAAACCTACCTTGAAATCACCCTGGAAGTCACTGTACAGTGTGTGGAAATAGGGTGCTGGAGTTGGGATGAAGGCATTCTGCCTCCACCTGTAAGTGTTAGAAACATAAAGAATATATATTTTGTGTGCATTGGTTGTAGGAATTGGCATTTGTTATACCGTACATATTCTAAGGAGTGAAAAGCTGTAAGGGAACCTTACTTTTTAACTGGAGCGTAGCAGAACAGTAGCACCAATGGCACCAGCACACACAGGGGGATGAGCGCCTTACCCAGTCCAGAAACGTTTGATGAGAATTCTGTATGGACTTACATGCAGTAGAAACATTTGGAGAAGAAAAAAGTAGAACAAAGTATTGAATTTACAGTTGCTGCATTCTCAACAAGTTGCCATAAGATAAAGCTCCTCTTCATTAAGCTTAGATCAGCTGAGACTCACCATTCACAGCCGACTCCGTCCCCCAGTAAACCTCAGAAGACCAGTCACTCCACTGTCCCTTGTAGTAAGCCTGATTAGGACTGGACCGTACTCTTGCGGCGTACTTGGTGTCTGGCTCAAAGTTCTCATCATCCACAGAATAATTCAAACTGTTGGTGTTGATTTCATGCGATGACAGCTGAAATAAATAGATATGGAAATATGTCATTAATCTTTGTAAAGGAGAGAAACTTCCTGTACGGGTTCCCATTAGTTTGCAGGTAGATCAGTAGATACATTATTTAATGTTTATAGTTACAATCTACACTTCTTCAGTTGCTTTAAGTTTAATTTTGACTGTCCTAGGAGATATTATCTGTACTGTCAGTCATTTTAATCATGGCACAAAATTGTGTACTGATAACGGTTCAATTTAATTTAGCTGCACCAGATTCACAGGATGTTTAACGTTTGCAGTGGTAGCTGATGAGCACTTTTAAAAGACGGCACTTAATATCACTCGTAAAGGGGCTGGTGTGATATACTGATAAGTCGGTGGCAGTTAATAATCCTAGCAAACTCTGAATTGTACATTTAGATACGTAAAGTTCAGTCTTAATTTGTCATTCGGCAAAATTGTGTTATTGGTGCTCAGGCAGCAATGGTTAATATAAGTCATAGGAGAAAATTAATTCATTAATGTACGGCACAATCCCTGTCTGTCAGCACTCCAGCAATCCAGCCCTGTTTACTGGGACACTTGCGTGGAACAGAGCCATCATTATGTTCATAGTTAAACTCATCAAAATGTGAAAACGTACCTAGTATTTGCATTGGAAAATACCTATGGGTCAAAAAAAGGTCACAGTTTCTCATGACCCACTGAGCTGACAACCACAGCGACCACTAACGAAGCTGCTGTGGTAGTTTATCATTTGGTAATTTTCTCTCTTCTTCTTATTCTGCTGTGTTCGGGACTCTTCTGGGCATCATCAGAGAGCATTTGGGGCCCTTGTGGGCGTTTGAACCCCAGACAATCAGAAAGGTGTGCAGCCCGTTCCCAGGTCAAACCCTGTCGCTTTGTCGTGGCGTACTGAGGCTCAAGGTAGCCTACGCAGGGTCTGATACAAAGCGGTTGTTCTGTGTGCAATGCGTTTCCCCTTTCAGTCTCTCGGCTGTGTGGTTGCTATATCGGACCCTCAGTGTCAGTGATTAGAGACACAGAGAGCAGACAGGCCACAGCAGGATGAAGCGAGCCTTCGGCTGCATTCATTTAACATCAGGCACCTTCCCTCAGGTTTGTGAGCAGGTTGTGTTTTATTTGTGCTTTAGAACGTGACTGCTGTCAAACGATCAGAAAATAACGTTTTATTCTGCTGATTCATGGTTCTCACTAATGCCGGCCCCTCTTTTAATTCACTCTCTAGCTCGCTAGACCACTGCTGCGCTTTCTCACCCTCGCTCTCTCGCTCACTTGTTGATCCGGAGAGGAGAGACGCATTTTAAATGCTGTGATAACAAACGGCAACCGACAATGTGACTGTTATACCTTTTAAGTGTTTTCATTCATCTTTAGATTACTAATTTGTCCATTTCTCTGTTGTATACTTTTATACACCAATTCCCAAGTTTTCATCGATTATTGATTTGCCAATACATTTTAACGGACACAAACAGACCAGAACTGTTTCCTAAAAAGCATGTTCTCTTATTCCCACCAACAAAGAGCACCCAATTCTTGTTTGTGTATCATTGAATCTCACGTGTGTGTCTCCTCTTTTGTAGTAATGGAGCTGAAACTTGAGGTTTTCGACGAGACTGGTGTAATCTTCATATTCCTCGTAGGTACTTATCCATGTGAAGTGGTGTTGACCTGCGTTGGGGCTGACTGTGAGTTGGCACGGTGCGTTTGGTGTAACTAAAGAGAGGACACATTAAAGACAAACGCACACAAAAGGCGGGTTTTAAACAGGCAGACATCTGTATTTTTATGCACAAATGTGTTCTGTGTGTCTGGTTTTGAAAACCGACCAGAAGCATTGTGTTCCTTACTGTTCTTCACAGGTAGATATTTGTCCACCAGCTGCTCACAGATTTCAGGCCCATCATTCTGGCTGTGACAAAGCGAGATTTCAAAACAATCTAGATCTATAAAGGTCCCAGCATCTTCATCGGGTATTGGATTGGACGTTCTTAAGGAGCAGAAGTAATCCTCATCGGTGTTTGTCAGCGTACACACAAACTTCTTTCTGCACAAAACGGTAATGAAACACAACATCATCATCACATTTAAGGTCATCCATTATTTATAAATGGCAGGGGAAAAAAGCCTCACTTTTCATATGTTCCTATGAAAGTGAGCCAGTAGGAGCTGTTGCTGTCTGAGTAGTTTTCTGATGTTGCGATGCTCAGGGAGCAGTTGATGGTGTACAGGTAATCAGTCGCACAGTGAAGATGGTGGTCCACCCCTGAAAAATGTACAAGCAATGTTTTATTGGGAGTTTCAGGAATCAAAGCGGAGATTTCACTGTGTCACCTCATTTAAGTAAAGGATCGTATTTGTAGGCTTTTCTATTTATCATGTAGGTTTTTTTAATGCGTACCGTCCACTTAAATAACCATTACTGATGACTCGATGACGTTTTAAACTGTACGCATTTTGTTTTGATGAGAAAACAAATGCCTTTTTTTACTTACAATATTAAAACTGCAGACTTAAAGGATAGTCCCAGTAGCTTTAAGAGGGAAGCTCTTTGTGGCCAGTTTGGACGGGAAAAACAATTACTCAGACCAAGAACGCTTTTAATGTCCATATGGAAATATTGGTATTGTTTTAGGATAGACTTTAAAAAATATGAACTTATCCTTTTAATTGGTTGCTGTAAAATGAACAAAACTGCAACATTTATTATTGACCCACTGCCATATAAAATGTATGCTGGTTTATTGTAAAATAAAAAACCTTACATCACAACATTAATAAAAGATAAAGACTTTTCCCTTTATAAGAAACATTAGCCGACTTTTCCCATTAGGTCTAAGGTCAAATAGATTGTTGCTGAGGTCCTACAAAGTATAACAAAGCGTCTGAAGCCCTTATTCTAACTTTTAGTGTGCATGATGTTTTATCGTTTTTAAAACATCTTATATTTACATTCATTCGTTATTCATTTGGCTTTTGTCTCGATCAAAGTGCACATGAACGTACAATCCAAGCAATCTGATCTTAATGATTCTCTTATCACATAAAACAAAATAAAACTGTGTGGGACATAACCTGTGACAGGAGTTCCATGCAGACAGACACTGTTGGTAGATACCAGCAGAAACGCGAACAGCAGCTTCAGCCTCGGTGGAGAGCGACAATCCATCGCACCAGACGATCAAGACATCACTTCAGCACTGAGAGGTCTTGATACAGTCATTCCGCCCTGAAGCTCTCGTAGAAAAACGTTTATTAACTGAGAGAGGCTGAGAGAGGGAGGTGGGAGGTGTCAGTGAGTCGGTGCACACTGATAGCACACTGATAGCTATCACTCGCATGTCTGCGGGGAGAGGATGTGCTTTTTTAAGAGAGCAGTTGTAAAAGGAAAGTGTGTGTGAAAGGGATAAGGCTTCAGTTTCACCAAACATGATGTTGAATCTCACATTACAACCCTCTAATCTATCGCACTGTGCACGGCATTTGGTTCCTAACATGACATTTGGTTAAACAGTATTTGTTTTCATTATCAGACCGATTTTAATTGCTTTAAAAAATATTTGAAATACAAAATGCACTGAGTCTGTAAATGTTTTACTTTCATTCTTTCAGTGTCCTTTAGATCTCTTTAGAACGATTGAATAAGCTCAGAGCTGGAAGACATTCATGTGATATCAGCACTGTGGTGAGATACGTTTTGATCTGTGATGCCAAAAACACAAACGCATGTGATAGTGAAACTCAACTTGTTACATCACATTTTACTGCACAGACTCCTCGCTCAAGCTCTGCTCACAAAAAGCTGTGAAACAAATTCTCTGTAAGAAATCTGCAGAGTAGGAACATCATCTGCTAAACATTACATTCCTTAAATCACACCAATTTAAAATGGACTTAATTCACCTGAAATGGAGAACCATGAAATACACCCATTTCTGTGGACTTTGGTTGTATACCTGAGTGTGATTGTGCGGATAGAAATCTTATTCTACACAGAAGTTAGTCTAAAGACAATACATTTTTCATTTGGTTCATATCATACATCAACTAACTTTCTTTATACAACAGTAGTACAACAGTTCTATTTGACTGTCCTTTATAAATTGTTGTTGGCAGAGATAAAAACCTTCAGTAGTACAGGGATGTGCATCTAAAATGTTCCATGTGGCACTATTTCTGCATGCACTGAAATGACAAATCTTTAACGCTCTAGGAATACAGTTTATGTCTGTGGATCGTAGGTTTATGTCTGTCAGTAAGCACTTAAATGCCTACATGCCAAGTCTAACTTCATGCTGGTGTACTCTAGTGATGACTAGAGTGATGACTTTTCAAGTGGAGCTATACCTGAAATTGGAATAAGAATTATTGTGCCACTTACAAGAGTGTTGTGCAATGTGTAGCGCAACAACAGGAGATCAGTTGAATGTTGGTTGTGTGTTGTGGTGATTCTATAATAGATACGACCTGACAGTGTCTTCCTCTGAGGTTCACAGTTTTGTTGATATAGAGTTCATAACTGTCTCTCGGTGTTCAGTCGAACACAGTGCATGAATTCATTTTCTAGTTGATCGAGAGGACGTCTGCAAGCTTTCACGACAAAACAGGATTTAATTAAATGCCTGTTCATTTGTGGCCCAAGGGGGGCAAGGTATTGTCAGCGTGTCAACTTCATCCCTTGTCGCACAGGTTAACAATTACATTTATATATATATAACTTGTTTCAGAGAGCATCTGAACATGAAACAAGGAAACATCATGTTACCACACAGACGGTCATGTCAATGTGTTAACAGAGGTTTCAGTTTAATTTGGGTTTTTGCTGTGCAAAATATCCGCAGACATCTGACCACTTCACCACAGAGCATAAAGGAGGCCTATTTCTATTTGTTGACACCTAAATGACTTTATGCCCCCCTCGTGTGAAGCAGAGTGAACTCGTGTTGAGAATGTGCTTGAGATCAGCAATAAAGCCCTTGTGACATGTGAATATTATATAAGTCTTTATATTGTGCAAGAGCAGAAACCCTGATATGGTTGGATATATCTGCAACCTGTTGCACTCCCGCAGAATCTGATATAAGGGCTTTTTTCAATTTTTTTTTGTATTTTGATAAGAATGCTTCCTTCTTTGTGATAAATATTTTAAAATGACAGCAAACAGTTCTAGATGTAACTTTGGCTTGAAATAACACGTAATCTGATGTAGATCTGAGTGAATGATTGACTTTCTATTTAAAATATGTAAAAAAAAAAAAAAATCATAGACTTGCAAACATTGTATTATTATCATTTAATTTCATTTAATTATCATTTCCCTGGTAGTCTTTACACAGTTGTCCTCAATATCTTAATTGCAGGAGTCCTTTACCTATCTGGCAAATATAAAAAGAAAGACCGTTAAATTAACTTAAATTACTTTTTCCACTTTGATATAAAATCTGCTGTAAAATAATACTGGACCTATGAAACAAGTCCCCTCTGAAGTCTAAGTCTCTGGCATGTATTTTCCATATTTAGTGTATACAAAGTGTTACAATGCACCAGGATACAAAATATGAAAAATGACCCTGTGCAAAATCATGGGTATAGTACAGTGTCTATTTAGATCAGGGATCTAGTTAAGCACCCGAGGCACACCAGCATGGCTCACTCACAAGCCAGTTTACCATCAAATGAGGACAGGGTGATGGCAAAGGCCTGCAGGGCACACATGGGGAAACTGTAATCCATGGAGAAGACATCCTCCGCTACGCGCCCAAACTGCATCACTATGTAGTCCTCTGGAGAAGACGGCAGGGGGCAGAAAGAGAGGAGACAGACGACTGTGAAGTTAGGAATAAAGACAAGGCAGCCATTTTCTTCGTGGTTGATGATAGAGGAAGAGAGTCGCATCGTCCTACCGTTGTCAGGGTGGATGATCTGGAAGTTCTTGACGGAGGCCTGGGTGACCCGGCCGTGGAAGTTCAGCACATATGACTGAGTCTGTTCGTTCCAGCTCGGGGATTTGTTCACCAGTGTGACCAGTTTGTCTGTGTTGCTGTTCGCATGGCGGACCAATAGAGTATCAGGTTCCTATAATAAGATAAACATTTCAGTTCCTCCGACACATTTCACACTTAATCAGCATCCTCACAAAGGATTATTTTTTTCTTTCTAAACTTACATTTGTGGGGCGAATGGACACTCTCTCATCGTTCTCCAACATGCCAGGGATGATCACTGTCATTTTCCTAGGACCCTTAAATCCCAGCACATTGGTCTCCTGGAACATGACAGCCAATTGTATTACAGGTTGTATCTCTTCATATGCTTTGTTAGAGTGTATAGAGTTAAGTTTGAACTCACGTAACAAATTGCTGCCAGCTCTTGCCGCACTGATTCACACTCTTTGATGAAGGGCTTCTTCTCAGGGTTTTCACCTCCATCATAGACTGTGAACTTGGTACCCAGGACATTGGACCTGAAACAAATACGTCTGATCTGATACATGATCTGTCATCATCTATAAGGTTAGAGATCAAAATGTCAACCTTGCCTGAATTAAGAAAGATAATCATGGGGTGCATTCAATTCCATGTAAAATGATTGCCTCCACAAATCATGGAGGAATTCCCAAAACATTTCCAATTTACACTTGGGATGCAATTGAGGTAGAAATTCATCAAGAGACCTTTTTCGTGGCAGATATGACACGAAAACATAGCAGGAAAACCCCAGGTAGAAATAAGAGTTGTACCTTAGCTTTCCTATGTAGCAGTTTGTCTCTCTGGACAGATTTGTCGGGTCAGTGGAGATGAGATAGTTGGATGTTTTGCACTTCTTCCGTTTTCTGCCTGCCATTAGGAACACCTTGGTGATGGCAGAATGAAAAACACGTTTTTAGACGATGAGAAGAACTTCGATAGAAATACGACAGCTCAAGAAAACAGGATCATGCCATTAGAGCTTAAGTCAATGTGCACAACGATTGGGTTCAAATTGTGCAGAAGTGCCAACCCTCTTGCCGTCCTCCTTCTCCATGTGGAGGTAGTAAGTCGGGTAAATGCCCTTCTCCATGCCTCTCCTGTCCCTGGTGACCCTACACTGGATCGTCGCATCTCGGGGGGCTGGACGCAAAGCAAACTTCTCAAGATCCTCCACTGACATTGGAGATGTTGACTGGAATGAGAGTGGAAATGATTTCAAAAGTCGTTTTTATATATGCTGCGTGACGAATCTAAATGAGGTGCATACTTGCCTAATTTGCGTTTGACAATACACAAAACAGTTTTTTACTTGTAAATGTCTCACTCTTTCATTAGATTCACTGTCTGAAGATGAACTCTCTCTGTAGTTGGAGTTGAGGGAAGCGAGACTCGGCATACTTTTCTCCGCTTTCTTTGTCTTCTTTTCCTTTTTCACCTTTTCCTGGGTTTCTTCATCTTTGCCCTCTTCACTTATTTGGCACCTGGCTGTATGATAACACACACAAATGTATTCCTTACAACAGCTTTACGCTATTGTTGATCGTAAAATGCACAGGGCCAGATAGGTCTAACACATGACTCACATGACTCACATGTGTTGAGTTGTTTTTTCTTCTTAGGCGATTGAAGGACAGGCCTCTGGGTCCCCTCTTCATTGTCGCTTTCTTCATGTTTATTCTTCTTTGGACTTGCCATCTCCCCCGCTGTCTCTATCCCCTGGGATGAAACCTCCTGCAAGTGATTCTCTGCAAAAGAGGAGACAGACGCTATAAAAGCTGTTATATTTAGTATTATGTATTTGTGACATTAAATAAAGCTTAATGTTTAAAACGTTAAGTAAGGTCCATAGTTACGTTAATAATAAATTGAACATTGATGTTACTTTTCCGCTCTTGTTTGGTTGTCTTGTTTGTCTTCTGTGGGTCTTCAGATTCTTTGACTTTGTCTTTCTTCTTTGTTTTTTTCTCCTTCTCTTTGTCCTCTTCATCGTTCTGTTCCATCTCTGACGGAAAGCACAATAGCGCGTTGCTGATAAATCATTTATTTATCATTTAATCAAAGTATTCCTTAGCTTTACATGTGCATGCGTGAATACACAGAACATGCATAAACCCATGCGGTCACAGACCACGAAGGGCCCGACGTATGTGTGCTCTCTGATTGCACTATTTGAATCCTTGAAATTGAGTAAGTAAATTAATAAATAAACACATAGAGAATAAAATATTCTGCTTTCTATATTCTTACCTTTGGCTTTTTCTTTTTTCACTTCTTTCTTCTTTGTCTTTTTTCCCTCCGCCTCAGCATCATTCTCCACCTCCGACTCTACCTCGGGCTCTTTGTCCATCTCCAAGCTCATTTTCTTGGGAGTGACATGATTGTCTGAAGGCATCTCATCAAATGTCATGCTTGCTGTCATGTCACATTCGCCTAATGTGATCTCATCCAGTGGGTTATCATGGGCATGTTCAACTTGATCTCCAGAAAAGAAAAGAAAAACTTGGATTTAATACAATTTAGGAGAATGAATTTGCACCGTACAACGGATTTAATATTCTATTAAAAAAACAAAACCGTGCTAAATATAAATGATTCTAATACCAACCACTCAGGGAAGTGTTGCTGAGGGATTGGTTGATCAACAGAGGTGTTTCATCAGAGCGGGACACTTTGTGCTTTCGACTCTTTTGGCGAGCATCCCGATTGGCTACAACCATTTGGGAATCAGCCCTCTTGTTTTGCTGCTTTTTCATCAAAAGAGTTCGCTGTGGGAGAATTAAGTATTAGGTTTAGAATTCAAACTGTCAACTCAATGTTCAGTGTTCGTACGTGGGGTTACAACTACAGCGATAATAGTGATTCTTATGTCTGTATATATGGTGACATGCTGTTGGATAGGTGTTTAGCTGTACAGGAACGTAGGCATTTCATTACATTTGATGGTGCCAATGTTTTAACGCATTTGATGACAACTAAAGTCAACAGACTATAAGCTAAACATTATTATGAGGTTTATGTTTCACTGAAGCCTAATTTGTTATGTTGACATGCTGGCCATATTATCTGCCAAGATGATTCTCTGTTATAAGTCTGTAGTACTCTACTGATGAAGTAGCTCACATACTGTACAGTGCATACAAACAGACTGTGACTTACAGTTGAGCAGTAGCACCACGCAGCAGGTGGTTCTGACACAGGGAGCCATGACCTCAAGACTCAAGAAAGCTTTATTTATTTGCAAAGCTCTGCCTCAGCTTTAACTACTTCTCAGCTAATTAGCCTTAACAGTGAACAAGTGTTTGCTCCGCTGTCCGCGTGGATATCACTGATAAATATATGTTTATCCTATATCTTTTTGATAAAGGAACATAGATACAAATCTACTCTGTCAGGTTACAAGTATGGAGGCTTATCTCTTTCTCAGTTAGTTGAAGTGCATTGTAGTTTTTTCCCCCAGTTTGAAATAAACCAAAACATATTTGGGCACTTTCATGTGTAAATGACATGAAATACTTAAATAATCCTTGTTTATTTACCTGGTTGTCAAGCTTCTGTTGTCGTATATCGGGGTCCTCCATGTCCGTGTGAAAGAATCACTGCTAATTATAATCAGTAGATAATTAAGGATCGGCTACATAAAAACAACTGATGAAATCCAGCATCAATGTTCAATGCGAGAAATGGTTCAGTCTCCAAAATAAAAAAAAAGCAATTAAATATGGACGCGCGCGTTTGTTTGAGGCTCCCTGCTCCATGTGACAGTCTGTCCACCTGCATGGAGCAGAAGGCAAAGTGGATTAAAAGGGGATAATGTTCTTAGACTGCAGCGCTCAGTCAGTATGGACAAGCAGTCTCGGGGGCAAAGCAGGCTTTCCATGCCTGCTTTATGGAGGCGCTATAAGGCCTATGTTACGGTTTTAAACGTGCTCCTGTCACCCAATTTACAACAAGGCAGCAGTCTGCATTACTTACCCAGGCGCCAACAGTGAAACATGGAAGCCGCAGCCTGTAACCCACACATTGCGCTTCTAAAGTCTCACCCAAAACGTGCCTCTGTGCGCTGCCGTCACACCACACATCACCTCGAGGGGCTATTAAAGTAATATAAAACGTCCTGGAAGACATAAACCACAACAGACGGGGACTATTAGCGACACTGAGTCAGCCTATCTCGTTGTCATGGATATGGCTGCCATGCAGCAGCGATGAAGCGCCATGATTTAAACAAAATAAAATACAGTTACAAAAAAAAATCAGAAAATAAAATTCTTCATGTCGTTATTATGAGTTGATCTATGACAAACAGCCTATACTTGTTTGCAGGATGAATTTTTAACCTATTTATTTTCACTCACATACAACTCTTAAACGTTTGTTTAGTCTCATTATGTTTCATATTTATTATTGGTGGTAGTCATATTGGTACAATTAGTATTTGCATATGTATTTGATATTTTTACGTGTATTTAAACTGTTGCGACGTACTATACTTTACTTGGTATAGTAAGTATTTTATTTTATATTATTATTATTATTATTCCGTACGACGCGCTAAACCGGAAAGAGAGGGAAAAAGGGGGGTTTAATGTTGCTAGGATACAGCGAGGTAGCCAAACAGGAAGTGATCCAGCTTCATTGAAGCCTGTTTAGTCATGTAAGTTTTCGTTAAATACTTGTACATGGTAAAAAAACAAACAAAAAACAAAACGATTACTTCATAGCATCCTTTTTAACTACAAAATATTAATTTGACAAATATTGTGTAGTCTAGATGTTATTCTACAATCAAATCAATCGCACTTCTGTTTTTCAGCGGCCAGCTTCTGCAGTTTACTCAATTATCAATTCGGCAGAAGAAGAAAAAAAATGGATACGAAAACAAAGGTAGGCTCTACAAGTTTAGTTAGCTACATGTTGGGCTCACTTTACTGAGCATTGCTATTAATTGACCTATTGTATTTTGTATTCATATGATTACAATTTAAAGATATTATCATTTACAGTGGATACAGCTATTCTGTTAAGTATTGCCTTATAATACATCGTTTTATTATGTAGGTACCACAGGCCCTGAAAGCTAGAGTGATGCTATGGTGAGAGCTGTGCCTATAATCTGGATTATGTTCATTTTGATTGTTTGATACTGTCTTTACGCCTTGCATCATGTCTAACAGAGAATCCATTTCCTGGGTGTTTTCAGGACCGATGTGAGCTACCATGACATGGAGGAGATATGCAAAATGCAGTCCATTCCTGATCTGGAGAGGTTTCTGTCCTTTTATGACCAGAAACACATCTCTCTATTTTAACACAATCACACACACACTGCAATGACATATTTTTCTGTCATCCTTTTTTCTTTTCTGTGGCAGTGCTTTATGCAGTGTGTTTGGAGTCCACCTCCCTGAACCAAAAAGAGGAGTTCTGCTGGAGATGTATGTCCAGACTGTGCTTTTTTGCAGAGAGTGCAACTTTAAAAAGGAACAAACCTCGGCTCTCTTGTCCATCATCAAGTCCATCCATGAGGCAAACATAGGTAAGAAAAGCCATATTATTATCACTGTATTTGGATGATGAAATCATAAAACACTGCAGATAATTTAAATGTAACTTTATGTAAGATGTGTTTGGAACTTTTGTCTTGCAGAAACTCCACTCAACAACATAGAAGAGTGTTTCAAATACTGCAAGGATCTACTTCTCTGTCACTCAGTCAGGGTCAGTCTTCTAACTCAGAATATTATTTTAAAACCCATGGATTCTCATGAAAGCAATGTTTCATTCAGGTGCTTCGGTGTGTTCCCCCACTACAGCGCCCCCCCTTTAGCATCAACCTCTTCAGCTCCGAGGAGGTGGAATGTATATTAAAGTACATCCATAACAGCTACGTGAGACACTACAAACTCTACAAATATATTTTCACCACACAGGTAAGAATTGGAAATCTGTTATTCTGCACAAATTGTTTCAAGCAACTTCTGCTAACAATCATTTTTATTCACTTGATTTCTGTGAAAATAGATCTGGAGGGAATGATGAGTTCTTATTTTTTCACAGCTAAAACTTGATCTATCTCTGACGTACTCTGAGACCCCACACCAGGATGAACCCACCTTGGAGGATTCATCTGCTCCAGGTAATAATTACAGGGTAACAGCACTTTTAGTAGCACAAAAGTTAAGTTGTATGCTGTGTTACATTGAGAACAGAATATCTTGATATTTTAGAGCACCGTGGACCAAATCTGACGGAAAATCTGACGGAAAAAGAAACGGAAGCAGCACCGACGACAGACAGCTCTCCTCAAACACAAGAAGCATCCATCGAAGAACCAGAGGGAGCCACACTCGGTAGGATCACAAATCATAAAAAGGACAGTGCAAAAATAACCTTTTGAAGTCAAATGCACCCCAACTAACTGCTTCAATTTCTCACTTTCAGGTTTCTCACTTTCAGTGCCTTCAGAACTGAAGGCACTGATTGAGAAAGAGGTCAGAGAGCAGATGGTGCTCGTGTCTGGACAACTAGATCAGCGAATGAAAGACATTGCAGATCAGCACACCAGTGCACTAGATTCACCACTGCCCAACCACAAGGCCAAAAAATAATGGTTGAGATACGCTGTATTCAAATAAGCACTCGCACACAGTTTGACAAATCAAGCTCAAACATTCGTTTTATTATCAACAAAACTTTGTTTTTTCACATACAGTACATCATATCTGCATTTGTAGTTATTTCTTCGAGAGAAACTCTCTGGAAAAGTGCCACTTATCAAACTGAAGAATGAACAGAGTATGGAATGGTGTTGGTTAAATACAGTCACAAGTCATTTTCACAGTTAGTTTAAGTGGGTTTCCTATTGAGGACTGTCTGCATGCATGATAGCTGCAGGTTACTCTCCCAAAAGCACTCCAAATATTCTACATGAATGTTTCACATGTCTTTCAGTACCGATTTGTAACACTGGAACCATCTGTAAATTGTAACATTATGTGTATAGAATCACCTATTAAATAATTAATCACAGTGCTTTAATGTCCACTTCAGCCATGCAGTGTTTAGAAACACATCTCCTCAGTTATAACTGACGATTAACAGGTAATATCATAAATACACATAATGTACTTATATGTGATGTGTTATTTCAAATGATTGTGCAATGTGTCCTTTACTGCAAAACTGATGACCTGACAAGAAGAGTTTCAAACAACCACAAACTTGGATCAAAGGGCGGATAAGATAAGATGTGCATGCTTAACTTGCAGAACCACGGTGCTCATTAATAAGGCACACAAACATCCTGGCCCCTGAATTCCTCATCTTAAAATTAAACACTAATTTGACATCACAAACACTGACATGAGAGCACATGCGAATGTTTAAATAAAAATCTGTGTGGTTAGGAATGAGGTTGACCGCTTTATGTTTCAAAGTCCTCCAGGCCCAGCAGCATGATTTTAGCCGTGTTCTGAAAGAGGGCGGCTCGGTTCTGCTGCTCCCCTTTCTTCACCCAGTGCCCGTAGATGCGGAAGGCGCAGCCGTCGATGAGTTTGCGGACACCGCGAATGGAGTAAGGATCTCTGGCCAGCACTTCCCGAGTCAGCGGCCGAGCCCTGCGGTAGCGGCTGTACATCCTGATACAGGCCAGCACGCTCAATATCAACACCTGAGGAGGCAGGAAAAGAAAGCAGGTGAGAATGGAGAGGGTATTTTCTCCACGAAGCTTAGGATTTAAAATCAGCTGCCATTACAAAAAAAATAAAAAGCCAAGTTAACACTGTGACTCACCCTAAAACTCTTTCTGGGACTAAAGAGTCGCACATCCTCCTTCTGGTATAGTCTGAAGAAGGGATGTGCTAGAGCTTGCTCAGCGTTGAGACGGACAGCTGGGTCCACAACCATCAGCCTGGATATCTGAGCAACACAAGCAAAATGAGTGAAAATCAGGACTTTTGTGATAATGTAGATGCTGCTGACTAACAAACAAAACAGCAAAAGCTTCATGGTTCAACCTAAACTAGAAATTAAAGGAGAATATAATGAACATTATTATTTAAATTCAAAGTCAGTCAAACGAATATCAGCTTACCAGATCTTTCACAGTGTCAGACCTGTCATCCCACTCTGGTGAGCTGAACTGATAGTGACCCTCCATGATCATCCTCAGCATCAGCATCTGCTTGCGATGCCAGAACGGTGGTGAGCCGGCCAGTAAGGTGAAAAGGATCACGCCACACGCCCAGCTGTCCAACACATTTATCAAAAAAAGGTCAGGACAACACCCAGGATCATGCTTTGTAAACTTATACGGATTTAAATGTTATTGACAAAAGAAAAGACTTACAGATCGACCTCTTGGCCATAGCCCATGTGCATTTCATCCATCGAACATTTCAGTATTTCAGGGGCCAAGTAACCAGGCGTCCCACAGAGCTCTGATAAGAATAGAATTCAGAATAATAAATTAAATAAAGGCTAAATAGATCATTTTAAACTCTGACTGTATAAATGATTTACATATCTAATCATCAATATTGATTTTCAGGCATCTGTTTCATTTCATAGCACAGTACCTCTAAGCTTGTCTCCAGGTTGTAGCTGAACAGAGAAACCAAAGTCTGACAGTTTGATGTGTCCATAATCATCGAGGAGAATGTTTTCAGGCTTTAAGTCCCGGTGGACGATGTTGAAGGAGTGAAGGTACTGCACGGCCTCCAGCAAAGCTCGCATCATACTCCTGCAGAGCAATGGGTTTTATAAAATGCATCAATTTTACATTACCACTTTGACATTGTACTTATTTAAATGGTTTTAATCTCCTTTCCAGGCAGCAGCATTTATTTAACTTATAGAGATATGGACTGTGATGTGTGAATGTCAGGTCTCCTTCACAGTGAACATCATAGTGCCTTGAGCTTTTGTCAAAGTTTGAAAATGTACATGATATTTGGCATATGTGAGGCTAAAACATGCAGAAACACAGTTATAAACCTATATCTATGGAGAGTGACACCGGCCATACAAAGACTCAAAATGCTGCCAGATGAAATGAGCTGATGTCGCGTGTTGATGCTGGAGATCACCTGGTTTCCTTCTCATTCAAAGTAACCTTTTCTGTGAGATAGTCAAACAGCTCTCCTCGCCTCATGCTGTCAATGAAAACACGAGATTAATACCATCCTACAAAGATGTCATGATTTTTCATTCACATAGTAAGGGGAGGAATTGTAAAGACAAATGTATTTGAGCTTGTTGTTGTAATACTCACAGGTCAAACACCAAAAATATGAAGGTTGTGGACTCATAGGAATCAATAAGAGTGACTAAAGGGAATCAAAAGAACACAAACAAAGTTTTAACACTTTTTAATCTCAAACAACAGAAAATGAAAGTGTCTTGCTTTTCAAAAGAGCAGAATAACATACTGATTGAGGAGTGTCCCTTCACCATGTTGAGGACTTGGATCTCCTTCAGCGTGGAGGTTTTCACCTCATCCAGCTGCTGAACGGTCATCTTCTCCGCTGTGATCTCAATGATCTTCACTGCCAACTCTTGACCCGTGTGCCTGTGCACACACCTGCGCACCACACTGCTCACACCCCTGAGACGCCATTGATACAGAGCACAGCGTGGGTTTTAAATCATCCCAACAGACAAGTTAGACAACCGAGATCACGTTCCGTGTTATCTTTGCTGGACTCACCTGCCAATCACCTCTTTGGGGTCATACTTCTGGTAAAACTCCTTGGCCCCCACCCAGTCTGGTAATTCATCTCCAACAACGATGTCTTTGGTCATGATGACGGAATATTAATCTATAATAACAACAAACTCACTTTGTAACAGTGATGCATGATCTGTCTAACAACAGGAACTGCTGAGCTAACTCCTGACAAGGAAGTGTTTTGTTTTGCAGTTTAATTCTAGTTACTCGGGGGATTTACTTGCTACACACCAACACACATCTTTCTCCCTTCTACTGTTACTTAGAAATGCGAGTTAGATCCATCGCGACAGTTAGTTAGCTAACGGTAGCTGTGTCTGTTTTGGCCTTGCTGCAGCAGCGGGTTCACTGACCGGTTCAGGAAGCTACTCACCATGTATGCAATCAAAGGATCAGAGTGAGCGGGATACGGCGAGTATGGAGTCAGTGTTGAAGTGCCATCACAAGCTCAATAATCCGTGAAGCCATAACTGCGTGCAATTCACCGGCGACCGTATCAAACTTAGCTACCGATACTGTTAACAACCGGTGGCTAGCTTACCAACTGAGCAGTGTTTACACCTCGTCACATTCCTCGAAACAGTTCATAGTCTCGTAATACACAGTGTAACAATACTGCCCCCATGAGGCCAGAGTGAACGTTGCAGTCTTAACATTATGTAATAATATTCAGAGTTATTTTTAGAGGCATTGCAGATGAGTTCAAGTAGTTAAATGTCAAGAATCTGGTAATCATTGTTTATCTTTTTTTGATTAACTAAAAAATGTTTAAAAAAAAAAGAAAAAAAAAAGTACTCTGCGGAAGTAGATTGTCGCCATTTCCGGTAGGTTCTCTAGATGCACTGAGTTATATTTCCAACCGCTCCTTGTGAAGGTTTGTAGTGGTAATATTTATAAGAAACAATCTAAACCTGTCTTTGCATGTAGAGTTTTTTTTTTACATTATACTTTACGCTTGTAGTGATTTTCCAGGAAGAAATTGCGACCACCGGTCATTAAATACGCTGGACAAAGAGCGCCGTCTAGCCAACTAACGCTAGGTCTCGAAGAGTTAACGTTAGCATTAGCATAGCTAGCGTTAGCAGCTAATGTTCGTAGATCTTGACAGAAATGCCAAATGAAAATTAGTCGGAAGCTTTTCCTGCAGCGGCTTATACACTAACAGTCAACGTCAGCGTACAGGAACGCATATGAACACTGGAGGATCATTATTAGCAGACGGTTAAAATCAGTGGCCCTGTGATTGTAATGCAAGGATAATGCCGTTGCTAGCTGTCATCAAATTAATGAGTTTTCCATTTTCAGACTAATCTAATCAAAATAATTAATCTAGAAAATGTCTTAAAGCTGTACCGACGTAAACATTTCGTGTCATATTTGGTTTCTTACAGGGGAAGGAAAGATGTCAGGTGCTGGGGGAGGAAAACGTCCCTCAGGAGGGGACAGCCCCCCTGGCCCACCTGAGAAGAAGAGCAAAAAAGAGGAGAAAACCACCACCACTCTCATTGAGCCCATACGCATAGCTGGAGTCTCCTCTACGGTCAGTTATTGATGTTTACTCTCACAGTCCATTTACTGCTACTACCACCAGGATGACTTACACATTGTAGCTCATCACAAGTGTTTTTCCTCCAAACTACATTCAGGACCTCTGACATTCCTCACTTTGTTGTTTGTATTTGTTCCGTGCAGGAGGAAATGGACATGAAGGTCCTCCAGTTCAAGAATAAGAAGCTGTGTGAGCGCTTGGAGCAGCGGCAGACGATGGAGGACGAGTTACGAGAGAAAATTGAGAAGCTGGAGAAGAGACAAGCCACTGATGACACCACCCTGCTGATTGTCAACCGCTACTGGTCGCAGGTACCTCTTCACATGATTACATCGTTTTAATCTAACTATACTTTTTAGCCAAAACTTTAATTCAGAAAGATTAAGGGGTAGGGTCTCATTCTTTCAAAGCCACAAGGTATTCAACAACAATAAATGTGAATGTTACCCTGACTCTTTATAATATGTTTTTTACTTTTGTTTGTGTGCCTGTAAATTTAGGCAATTAGCAGATTAATGCACTGTGCTCAGTCTGTGGAAGCACAGTAATCAAAAGATCTTACAAATTGCAAGACTCAGCTTTTGGAATAGCACTATCCAAGTTTTGTTGTACAGAAAATATACTCGAAGCAATGTTTTTTTTAACCCTTGTGTTTCTGATTTGCAGTTGGACGAGAACGTACACGTTCTACGCAAACGTATTGAGCCAGATGCTCCTGTGACATCTACCCCGCCCGCGCCCCCTCTCCCTGAACCCACACCAACGGAGGAAGATGGTGTCAATCTGGTCTCGCCAACTTCTGCTGTGCCTCCACCTCCACTCCCAGAGGGCCAGAATGAGGGGGAGCAGGCAGAGCAGCAGGAAGAGCAGAAGCAGCCGCCACCTCCTACTGGGTCAGAAGAGTTGTTGACACCCACAGAGCCACCAAAGGACTCAACAACAGGTAAGCAGGGTTTTACCTGACCATGGTGATCTCTGTAAAGTCTCCATCACTGACTGCATTCATGTACTGCTATAATCTGTCCATATAATGTGTTATCTGACCATATTCTATATTAATAGATAGATGAAAGTGTTTACATGGGTATGACTTCACATTTCCAGATCAGTTACTCTCCAGTATTGAACTTAACCCATCTTTCTGTTATGTTGCTACTGTTGTTGACACTCTGAGGCAACGCATAAAATTAATAATGTTATTACACAGGTGTGTGCAACAAAGTACCATAACAACGTCTGATAGTCAGACATTGTTTAAGATGATTAGATGTGTATTTACTCAAAGTGACAACAGCTGTTGTGAAAATGAAGGAGAGGGCAGGAACAGTATCTTCTGAAAGTATCTTTAAAGACGAGAGGAAAATGTTGGAGGTGTGAAGAGAGCAACTGTTAGCTTCCCTTTTATTTTGTGGTAGACTCTTCTTGCCAAAAGCTTGTAGAATTTCATGCTATTGTAAAGCAATCCTGACCTCTCTATCTGTATAACCTTGTCAGACCCTGCATGCTTTAAAGTATTTGAGAATTAGCAAAATGCTCATTCATAAGTCCACACATAGTTTCCAATTTTCTAGCTGAAGGTTGAAGCTTAATACTTTGATTATTTGATCATCTGCTGATTTTAACCAACCTCGTACATAACCACATCTTTCCTTTGTTTTTTTTAGATTCGTCACTACCCCCTGCTCCCCTAAGTCACAATGCCAAAGGCTTCCTGGCTACATTAGAGCACAGCAGCGAGGAGGAGCTCACCCTGCACTTACAAGACCGCATGCAATTCAGCAAGGAAGCCATTGCCTGCTTGGTCTGTGTCTTTGACAGGCTGCACAGCCGCATTGACAACATGTGCAAGCAAGTCCAGCCTACAGGTAACTGTAAATATGCTTGTTACTGACACAATCATATATGATAAGCCATTGATACGAACATAGAAATAGGAAAGAGGATCATCTGCAGCACATTTTATATCCTACGTTAAAACTAATGGACTGCTACTTTTTGTTTCCTATCTCATTATCGAGTTGTTGGTGTAGATACATGTGAGGTTTTTTTTGCAACTGGTTAGCTCTACTTTAATTTGGCTAACAATCTTGATGCTCATTGGCAGCATGTGAGGACGATAGCCAGTCTGACATCATCCATGTGAACAACACTCTGCTGGAGGACAACACTCGACTGCGAGACCTGGCCACTCTGCTGCAGGGCCGACACCACAAGATGTCCATGGAGGTACGATGTCCTCAGCCCTGTTAGTGGCTTTCAGCATGTCTGGTGATTTGTTGTGCTTGTGTGTGTCAGAAATAGTTGGGAGTATGAGAATATTGTTAAAAAACGTGTTTGTGTGTATGTAACCATTGCGTATAGAGTGTACTTGTCACTGATGACATATTGTTGCGTCTTTGCCTCTCTTGCAGTACAATGAGTTGGTGGACAAGGTGACCAGCTCCGAGACCAAAGTGTCAGAGATGGAAACAACGGTGGAGGACTTGCAGTGGGACATTGAGAAACTACGCAACAGGGAACAAAAGCTCAACAAACATCTGGCAGAAGCCATGGAGCAGGTGCGTTAGTATGCAATTGTCTGTGTGTAACTTGCCTCTTTGTTAAGTGCGTGTGGGTGCTTTTTATCTGTCCACTGTCCACTGGGCGTTTCATTCAGTGATAAGGCTCTAAGCATTAATGCGTGTCAAGCCAGCTGCTCTTATTGATGCACATCCTGCTTTGAATGCGTGCATCAGCTGTCTTAACGGTTAAGAGTAACCATAGCCAGATTTAACTGTTAATTACCGTTCATGATAGCCGTCACTCTTTCAATTAGCTTAAGCTGTTGATGTTGTTGTGTTTACGGTTAGGTAAGAGTGCTGTAAAGGGTCTGTTATGGTGACAACATACAGTACAAACACTTAAAAATACTTTTGAACTTGAGTTGACATGCGAGGCAGGGATTTATTTATGCTAACGATAAGCATTGTTATGTGTGTATGCTGGCGATTAGCATTAATGCCATCGATGAGCATATGCAGTTCACAGTTCGCTAAGTCCCGCCCCTGAAACTCAGACTGGCCAATTAAGCTTAGTATCGGCCAGCTCTCTCTGACTAGGGTCCAACCATCCGGCTGTGCCTCCATAGACTCTCATGCAATCCTTTCAGCTTTTCTTCATATTCAGGCTGGTTTAGTGGATTTCGAGCTAGTCGTGGCTAAACGTTGTGCCCGGGTCATGAGTAACCGTGATATGCGTTTGGTTGGCGATGAAAGTTGCCACCATAGTCGTCATCTGCCTCCAGATCAACAAACAGCATAATTCTATTACAAAAGCAGGGTTTCAACCAGTAGGGGACAGTAGCTATGCATATTTATAACCATTTCTAGAATTAAAATACTCTGCATTAGAATGTTAAGATTAGGACCTGAATCTATCTGCAACACTACTAAAACCCAAATACATTGTTTTTTAGCAAAACAAAGTGGTTTGAGGGTTTAGTCTCTCTTTAAAAAGATAAACATTGCTTGAGTCATAGAATGTGTGTGGGTGTGTTTTGTTCTATCATGTTGTTATTTCTGTCTTGTTTGTTCTTATATTATTTTTATCATATGTTCCGTGTTGGCTGTCTGCAGCTCAAGTCTGGATACAGCAGCAGCGGCAGCTCAGGTGGACTTCCTGGAGGCCAGATTACACTGAACATTCAGAAGGTGAGCAACTATAGAAAGGGCCCCTTTGCAATTCTGTTCGTGTGTAATATCTATATCTTAGCACATAACTTGCTTCATATCTCAGATGCCAGTTTGTGCTGGCAAAACAGTGTTTCATACCATGCACATTTCTCCTATCTATAACATGTTGTCTTTGTTGTTTTTTTCTAGTTTGAGAGTCTCAATGCAGAGCTGGAGCACAACCAGGAGTTGGCTAATAGCCGCATGGCAGAGTTGGAGAAACTGCAGGTGGAGCTCCAGGAGGCTGTGAGGGAGAGTGAGAAGCTCAAGGTAAAGATATCATCTCTGGTTGTTAGATTAGAAGCAGTGGAAACACCTCACCTGTTTGTCAAAAAACTATTTTATATTCATCTTGTAATATTGTGGCTGAGATTATAGTGTTGGGCCTGTGTAGTGTGGTAACAGACTTCCAATGCTCACCTTTCGTTGCCATCTCCTGGTTTTTCAGATGGACTTGCGGAATATTCCAGAAGAGGTTGTGAAGGAGACTCAAGAGTACAAATGTCTACAGTCCCAATTCTCGTTACTGTACAATGAGTCCCTTGGGGTGAAAACCCAGCTGGACGAGGCACGAGCCCTCCTGCTCACTGCCAAGAACGCCCACCTCCGACAGATTGAGCACATGGAGGTAAATTTCAGTTGTCAACGTTGATCTCTTAAGAATGCGTTTAGAAAATGTTTGTTTCTTCACTGCATCTTTGTTGTAGCCCAGTGTTGCCATTCCATCTGTTTGTCTTAATTCTTTTGTCCTAGCAACCTGGATTTGTGTATTATTGCCGCCACTTGGCAACAATGTCAACAAGTCTTACTGTTTTCATCTGTTCAGAGTGATGAGCTGTCCCTTCAGAAGAAGCTGCGGACTGAGGTAATCCAGCTGGAGGATACCCTGGCTCAGGTGCGCAAAGAGTACGAGATGCTGCGCATCGAGTTTGAGCAGAACCTGGCAGCCAACGAGCAAGCAGGTACCCTTTGAAACGCACCCTCGCATCTATCAACCCGTCTAACAAATGACTTAAAGAGCACACGACGACTGCGCTCGGTGTACGTCTGCCGCTCATCCTTTGTCTCTGCTCTCTCAGGACCAATCAACAGAGAGATGCGTCATCTAATCAGCAGCCTTCAGAACCACAACTTGCAGTTGAAAGGTGACGTGCAGCGCTTTAAAAGGAAGTTGCGGGAAACACAGATGGAGATCAATAAGGTAGATGATGTTATTTACGGATTCAAGTGTTTACTGTGTTCATTCGGTGAGATCCAGAGGGTTTTCTTAACGAAAACTCATGTCTCTTTATTTATCAGTAAATTAAAGGAATTCTTAAAAATAGTTTTTCCTTTGTCGACAGTTACGTTGTCAAAGTGGCGACACGGGGGTTCCGATTCCAGAGGAGACGACGAGTGAAAGCGTCGACGTGAAGAAAGAGGAGGATGAGGACCAGGAGGAGGAAGAGGAGAGGAGGAAGGAACTGGAGAGACAGCGGGCTCGGGAGAGGGAGAGAGAGAGGGAGACTGAGCGGGAACGAGAGAGGGAGCGGGAGAGAGAGAGGCAGCGCAGCGACGAGCTGAAGAGGAAGGACTCGGACACGCTGAAGATGCTCAGAGTAGAACTCAAGTACATCCCCCTTCTACTCTAATCCATTTATATAAATTATATAGTTATGTTTCTGTATTGTTTGCTCTTTTTTTATGTGATCTCTTTGCCTCCTTTAACCCATCAGGAAAGCCCAGGAGTCCCAGAAAGAGATGAAGCTGCTGTTAGACATGTATAAGTCGGCTCCAAAGGAGCAGAGGGACAAAGTGCAGCTCATGGCAGCTGAACGGAAATCTAAAGCGGAGGTTTGTTCTTTGGTGTCTTCCGTCTTTCTGTCATAATTTCTTTTTTTTTTTTTGAGTCTCGTAACCCGTATCTCGATAATGATCAGGTGGATGAGTTGAGGATGCGAGTGCGCGAGCTGGAGGAGAGGGAGAGGAAAGAAAGCAAGAAGCTGGCCGATGAAGATGCCCTCAGGAAGATTCGAGTGGCAGAAGAGACCATCGAGCATCTGCAAAAGAAACTCGCTGCCACAAAGCAGGTATGTGTGAATTTCTTTTCTTCTCCTCAAACACATCAGAGCATGTAAGTGGAGTGGCAACACAGGCAGGAGGCTGAGCATGTGGACCACCTTTATGTTGCCGTTTACCTCGTACACTTATGCTGTAAAAGGGGGAAGGACTCTCTAGATCCTTTTTCGAGCAGTGTGCAACCACGTATTAAGAATTGCAGACCAGCATGAAGTGAGACATGAACCATTAGCCCTGTATGGAACATTGATCAGATACAAATATAAACAAGCTAGCTGTGTTAAGAATGAAAGTAGTGCAATGAGTATCACATTTGCATCGGACGGAAGGACGGAAGTTCTCCTAATCTAAGACGACAAAAGAGGAACTGAAAGCTGATGCTAGGTCTGATATGCTGGCTGCATTTTTTTTTTTTGTTTTTCATTTGTTTGTTTTTGTCTGAACTATCAGTTATAAATATACAACTGTCGTGGCACTCAATCTGAAAGCATGGCAAAAGTGTTGAAAAAGAAGCCACTTTGTTTTGTGCTTAAACAATCATGTGCCAGACTAATCCTGATAACCTTATTAATACAAGAATCAACTATAATCACAATGTAGTTTTCACAATATTCATGGTTTGATTATAGACATTTTCTAACAGCATTGTTCTTTTAAAAAAAAAAAAGAAGAAAAAAAAGCTTTTTATTTATTTAATATCATACACAAGGAAAAAATATATAAATGCAATAATTTTGGGAGCGTCAAATCTTTTTTTGATGAGGCACCCTGATGAATTCAAAGTATGTTAAAGAACATCAGGTCTGAGCTCACTTACTCGACTCTGCTGTCTTGTAAATGTCGAGATGCTTTCATTAGTGCATCAGAAAACTAAGGGAATAAGAGAGCAGAGTGTAACGACCCCATTAACTGATCCAACGTCGGTTCAGTTAGGTCGTCGCAATTCTAAAACCATAGTTGCGTAGATTTGGGGATACACCCACATGAGATACTGTCACAATAATATTCATTCAACTGTTGACCTTACTGCTACATTGAATATGATCTTTTTACATAATATGGTTCAAATTATTGTCACCCAAGGAGCCGTGAGGATCTTCTCCTTCAGTTCGGGCTCTTTATGCCAGTGAACTTTGGTACAAAGCAAACAACTGCACTGAGACCATCCAACAATAATGCAGGTCTCTCTTCAGTTAGCACTGAGACTAATTAAATCAAATACAGCAAAAGTGTAAAAGAGCTATGACCGTGTATTAAGCTTTTTAACTGCTGTTCCGTCACATTTTATGAGCACAAAGGAGACAGATGTTGAGATCTGAAAGTCCACTGCTTCTCATGCTTGGGATGTCAGGCAGAACATAATTAACAGAAGGCACAACGCAATCTGGACTAATGCTGATGCATTAGGCTCTTTACTTTTGCCTTCTTATCTGGTATAAAGTACAGTCACTAAACTATTTTGGACTCGTATGTGTTTGATTTGTTCGCTTCAGTTTCTGGCTGCCAGCATTTAGCTTTGCAGGGTGACAAATTGGCAGAACTATCCAATAAACAAGCAACTTGTGAGATCATATGGCTTTTGTTTATGGGCCCCAGTTTGCTTGTAAGTCGCCAAAATGCAGAAAAGTCCAATTTTGCAGCACAGAAAACAGACCAGATGCGATTGCACCTCCTAGATGCATAGTCAAAATAGGCTAATGAAGATGTAATGTAATTAATCAAATCAGGTAAATATGCCATAAAATAGGCCCCACTGGTTTTTCAACCGGAATCCGGAGGCAATATCACTTTCTGTCACGGTCTTGTATTGTTTTTGATCCCCGACACCTCTGTCTTTTGAGGAGGAGGAAGCCCTGCTTAGTGAGATGGATGTAACAGGCCAGGCCTTCGAGGACATGCAGGAGCAGAACAGCCGCTTGTTGCAGCAGTTACGCGAGAAGGATGACGCCAACTTCAAGCTGATGAGTGAGCGAATCAAATCCAACCAGATCTACAAGCTGCTGAAAGAGGAGAAGGAGGAGTTGGCAGACCAAGTTCTCACCTTCAAAACCCAGGTAAACGTGCAACTTCTTCAGCTGGAAGTGCAACATTGATGGTTCTCGTTGTGTCAGGGCACTTGCGTATTAACTGTTGCTGTCGCTCTGCAGGTGGATGCCCAGCTGTTGGTTGTGCAGAAGCTGGAGGAGAAAGAGGGCATCCTCCAGAACACACTTGCTGCTCTGGAAAAAGAGCTGTCTGTTCGGTCACAAGCACTAGAACTCAACAAGAGGAAGGTGTGAAGAAAAATACCATCAATCATTTTGTCAGCTCTTGCATTTCAGGTTTGCTATTTGACGGATGATTTGATTGCTGCCAGATGTCTGTGCCCCTAAATATAAAAACTGCATTCAGAGGATCTAGATAATAACATGTGACATGTACACATCATCAATCTGGTGTGTTCAGGTTCCTGTGAAAAGTTCTGACGTCTGAGAGTTGTTGGGTTCTTTCCACAAAACAATTGTGTTTATGAGCTACATTGTTCGCCAATTAAACCCACCTGTCTAGTAATTGCTAACATTGCTCAAGTACCTGTCAAGACACCCAACGGTGCACTGGGGCGCTGTTAATGAGGTCATCTTGTGTGTGTGTGTGTGTGTGTGTGAATTGTTACTTTAACTGAAACCAGTGGTGGCCTGGAAGCCACAATGAGGATGAAAAAACGTATGGTATGTTGTGGAAAATGGTCGTCAGAGCTGGAAAATATACACAATCTTTAAAGTTAGCACAAATGATAGACTCAGAATGTCTTTTATTCAAGCTTATTGTACCACCACCACAGTACAGCTCAGGAATTTCATTAGGTTTTTTTTCATTCTTTTTTTATTGAGTGTGTCCGGTTCCTTTCCTGCTGCAGGCGGTGGAGGCTGCCCAGCTGGCAGAGGACCTGAAGGTGCAGCTGGAGCACACACAGGCCAAGCTTAAGGAGATCCAGGTCTCTGTGGCTGAGAACCGCAGCGCCCGGGAGAGGGAGAGCAGCAACCTGAAACGAGCACAGGTATGTTGTATTTTCAGCACTGGGGATAACGCCCTTAACTCTTTTTTTTCTTTTTCCTGAACTCTCACAAATGACTCCTGAAGTTCTGATTGGATCGCATCAGGAGTCTGAGTTAAACAACCCCTCTCCCGATGCCTTCTAGGAAGATCTGTCGAGGCTGAGACGGAAGCTGGAGAAGCAGAAGAAGGTGGAGGTGTACTCCGATGCTGATGAGATCCTGCAGGAGGAGATCAACCAGTACAAGGTCAGGAAAAGAGTGTGCAGAGAAATGAATGGCTTTAATCAATCTATGTTAATGGCGAGGGAGTTATAAAACCACCAACAGCTTTTTGGCACAAACTGCAGTAGTCTAGTGAAAGTAATGTGCTGTAATGCAAATTACTACACCTTTTTTTCCTGTTTTTCATTTGTGGGTACTGTCCAGAAAGTGAGCTCGAAGCTCCACAGAACTATTACGGTCTGAGGATATCAAGAAGCTCACTTGTTACACCCTCAAGTGTTAACTGTGTTGCCATACAATAAATGGATACATGTTATAACAGTGTTGGGAAGTCAGAATTTGGCCCATTTACAATGTGTTTATCCGTCTCCAGGCCAAGCTGCGCTGCCCCTGCTGCAACACACGCGACAAGGAGACGGTGCTCACCAAGTGTTTCCACGTATTCTGCTACGAATGTCTGAAGATGCGTTACGACACCAGACAGAGGAAGTGCCCCAAGTGCAATTGTGCCTTCGGAGCCAACGACTTTCACCGCATCTACATCACCTAATTCACAGAGAGGCAGAGGAGTGAAAAGCAGAAAACCGTAGACGGAACCAAAGGAGAGAAACTGATAGAGAAAAGACAAAGGAACTGGAGATTTATTCAAAGAGGCCGACAGTTTGGGGATAGCGGATGAGATGTGGTTCCCCGTTTTTAATCTCTCTTTGGAAAGACTTGTTTTACCGCATCATTGCCATTTGGTGACCAAACAGATAGTGACACATCTGACTGAGAGTGTTGTGCTGTAGTTAATAAACGCATTTGTTTGTGCACACAGTGATAGTCTTACATGTTCGTCTGCTCTGGACTGGTTTTTTTGTCCTCCCCGTTCTGGCCATTTAACACATCCTCTCTTTAAACAAGCTGAGCACACTTTTAAGTATTTCTTCTTCTTTCTTTTTTTTATGTATTGGAAAACTTGGCTCCGCAGAGGTACACGGTGGACCTCAATGAAGCGTTTCTTTGAATACTTCTGTCCTGCTGGTTTTCAGAAATCCCGCAAAAGCAGTGAAGTTGAAATTAGAATTTCGAAATTAAAAGAAGCCATGCTTTTCTAGCCTGCATGTGTGAAACTAAATATGCTTCTAATATATGAAGTACAACAGCCAGAGTTGTGCAACTTCCTTGGTTAAGCTATAGTATTAACAATGCCAGAGAGACGTCAGCAAGCTTGGCTCTCAGTCAGCACATACAGCACTGTTTGGATCACCTTGGGCAAGGTCCTCCGTGTGTGTTCATCCTGTTGCCATGGTTCCTACTGGAGAGTTTGACACAACATCTGCAGCTTATAGTGCCTCATTACGGATGAAATCACTGCAGTGGAAAGTCAGCTCATATGGGTGTCCTTAGTGGGCTGTGCTGCTCCAGGTCCTCTTGGACCGCTTTCCTAAAGGTTAGCCGTGACAGTAGAGTACAAAAACATCTGTTTAACAACATGCTTCTTACCTAATTGGTCCAATGAAACCCCTTTTCCTGTGTTCGGATGATGTGAACTATTTACTGGGAGGTTGGTTAGCGTCTGTTTGACGTTAGCGCTTGTGGGGAAAGGCAGATCGCACCATGTAACGCACACTAAAAGTTCCAGGCTGCAGAGGAAAAAAAGAGTACATCTGTGAGAATACGCTCATCAGGCATTTGGGAGCAGTTGAGTAAGACCCCTTAAAGAATTGGCTATAATGTCGGCAAAAATAATAACTTGATGGTTTTCATTAGCAGTGGTTGTTTACTCTTGAATAT
Source organism: Anarhichas minor (assembly GCF_050575085.1). Lineage (NCBI taxonomy): Eukaryota > Metazoa > Chordata > Actinopteri > Perciformes > Anarhichadidae > Anarhichas > Anarhichas minor. The sequence continues at coordinate 10,760,023 of NW_027466463.1, read as the reverse complement.
GCATAACCTGTCATCAATAAATAAGTAGTTTTGACTTTGTGCTAAGTGATCCTTTGTATGCCACACAGCACAGATGTTGTCGTAAACCGATTAATATGTGAGACAATGCTGTGACGGAGGCCAACCTGATAGCACTCCACTGGCTTTGTTATTGCATATTTGTGCTGCAGCATCAGGCTACACCCAGCCCCAGACATTAATAACACCATCCTGCGTCAGGGACACTCACTATTCAAATGTCAGTTTCCAAAAACAACCAGTGCGGTTGTTTAGTATCTGCACAGGGCTCTCGATTGGACAACGATAAAAGCTTATCCTGTGTTAACTTTGAGCAGATTTTCCACAAAGGCTTTAAAAGCTGATAGTTTTTCTAGAGAATGTCATCTGTTTTTGCCTCACTTGCTGTTCCTCTTTTTCTGTGCATGGGACCCAGGCTCGTGCCAGAGAGTTGTGTTTTTTGGCAGAGAGGGGGAGAATGACGTCGACAGGCGTGGTAATAACAATGAGAACACTATTAAGTCCAGACTACAACATACTCTGGTAAAAAGAAATGTGGAAAAAACACTGCAGGGTGTGGCCATAAAACATGAAATCTATGTATTTAAACTTTAATACCTGAAGTGGTTTCTTTGAAACTTTGTCTTGAAGCGAAGCAAGTGAGACCACATACTATGATAGAGGAGTTTCCTGTGAGTCGGGGAGTGCGCACAGAGAATCCGAGCAGTACAGTACATAGGAAATGACTCATAGGAGTTGAACTGTTAGCGTGGGTGTGTGCGCTATTAAAACAAGGCTCAGACTCCTCCGGGTGACTCACTCTGATGCTCGCTTTTCCATGCTGAAAACCAGCGCGGATTGTTAATCAGATGAACTTTCGGGAATTGAGTAGCCGACAGCGAGCAGCTTTTCACCCGCAGACACCATGGCTTCAAACGCTCTCTGTGCGCTGTGCGGACTTATTATAGCGGCGGTGACCAATTTCTATGGTGTTAGCGCACAGAAAAGTAAGTAAAATCACTTTTTATTCTAACAATTCCAACACTTTTTCTTTTACTTAAGTGACTACACAATTTCCCCTCTTTCTTTTTTGTTTACATTTGACTTATGGGCAGTTGTTGGGTATTCTTGTTTACTGTGAACATGGCCTGGAGTCTGCTGGTCTGGTCTCTTTACAATGGAGGCAGATAGTAGGTCTGCTTACAAAGCCGCTTCCTTTACCAGCTGCATTTCTCACCGGTTCCGCATTCCGATCGCCTTATTTCACCCCGTCCATCCGTGTCCCTTGTGAGACGGACAGGCCACATGGGTAGGGCGCACAGCCTGTGTCCATGTAGCTCAAAGATATATTTGTATTGTCTTATAGAAACTAAAAAGCTTTTGACTTTGTGTCCACAGCCGTTTGGATTTATCCCAGACTGAGATTTCACTGATATCCTAAAATCTTGAATTATTACACTGGGTTAGGACCGTTTCCTGAGACACTAGTTACCAAATGCATTTAACTCTCTTAATCAAAACATGCTTGCAGGGTCTCTAGATTCTCTGTGTGTAGCCATCTCCACATCTGGACATCAGCTGTTGGTCCCTCCACCCCCTTCCAGTTCATGACAAAACACAGCACCCCCACACCCAAAAACACCCTTTGTAAGACAGCCATGTGCAGAAATATGGCACGGTCTTCTGCTAGGGAACACAAACATTGACTTCAAACCAGATATTAACTGCTGAATCATAAGAAACATCTATGGTAATTAGAAAATAATCCCTGCTGCTAAAATATGATGGAGTTGTTGCCATTCAGGAATGTGTTAAAACCCATGAGGAGTGCCACTGAACCCCCCCCCCCCCCCCCCCCCCACACACACACACACACACACACACACACACACACACACCCCCAGCAGAGTAATAATCCTAAAGTTAAGATCAATCTCACAAACATGGTTGAAATTTAACCAGCAGTTTCAGGTTGTTGTCTGATTTAAGCAACAAGCGCTCCACTCCTCAGGTGTGGTTTTTGATGGAGGTCAACCAAGAGTCACGGCTCAGTTCCTCTTGGTGACCTTCTGAACCCTCGTGCGTGACTCCAGCTGTGCATGCTCGATGATGTAGAGCTGAAGTCATCTGGAGAAATGCTTACAAGAACTGTGACACATTTTTGCTGTGACCACAGCTATAAAATGAGTCACTCAGCTCTGCAGGCTGTGGAGGATGTAGAGTCTCTTGGGACTTGAGCATGTGGCTGTAACATAACCACAGAGTTAGAGGTCAAAATGCCTCAAACATGATTTTTTTTCAGAGTCTTTTGGCTGCAGCTGGTTTAATAATGACCTGTACATGACAGGTAGTTTGTGTTAGGTGACCGAGGTGAAGTTGCCATTTTAGTTCTTATTTGTCTGCGGCCTTTGACACAGTCGATTGCTCTATTTTAATGGATCGGCTAGAAAGGTTGGGAAAATCCGGTGTTGCACTAAACTGGTTTTCTTCTTATCCAACTGGAATTTGTTTGTATCCATTGATGTGCTCCTTTAACTTGTGGGGTGCCTCATGGGTCGATTCTTGGCCCCGTTTTATTTTCTCCGTATATGCTCCATAGGGCACTTGATCCAGCAATGTGTTTGTGTGCTTTATCATTGCTACGCTGATGATGCACAACTCTACTTATCCATTAGGCCCGGTGACCTCTCGAATTGAACTACTCGGCACAAGTATCTGGCTGAGATTAGTAATTGGATGTCTCAAAATGTTCTTCAATTAAATCACAGTAAAACTGAAGAACTGTTTTTTGCCCCAGACCAGGTCTCTACAAACATTCTCAAACACCTAGGGTCAACTATTACAACATCTTTTGCTTTGAGGGTTACTTTACATCAAGACAGTTATTCAGTCCTGCTATTTTCACCTGAGCAATATTGCAAAAATACACCCAAACCTCCTAACAGTTGGAAATGGTCATCCATTCATTTGTGTCCTCCGACTACTGTCTCTTTATTCCTGTCTTAAGCCAGAGGACATTTTCACTACTTTCTAATATTTGACAGGCCAAATTATTAATTGAGAATACAAACCAAACGATTAATAGATAATGAAAATTATCGTTGGTTGCAGACTTAATTGTAAATCCACCAGTCTTAGAAAATAACTACATAAATGTACTGAAGTACTGTGCTTAAGTACAATTTTGTACTAACTTTACTTGAGAATTTCTTGTTCGCGATATACTCCAACTACACTATATATCAGAGGTTATTATTCTACATTTTACCCCACTTCATTTTTCTGAAAGCTGCAGTTACTAATTACTTTTCTGTTGAAGCTATAAAAAACAACAACTTTTATGTTACTGCTGCACACAATGAGACACAACAAATGGAAGTCCAGGGAGGCTTTCTGCACATCAGGTTCCATTACCGTAGATAACAGTAGAACATTTATTTGACACCTCACTTGGATGTCAGTGGTCAGACCATTACTATATATTTGTTTATTGCACTTACAGAATCAGTTGGTTTGTCAGCTGCTTGGCTTGATGTCACAATATTCATTACCTGGTGGTGTTTGTCATTGAAGCTGCCACAGTCTCCTACACATTAATTTTACTACTTTAGTATTGTTTCAGTGTTGAGAGAGGAGCCAGTTTGAACATGACAGTTACCACAAATGATGAGTCATTTTAGGCTCGGGGTGGTTCCTAATGGACACTGAGAAGGAAGAAAGATTGTTATCATTTTATCTATCAAATATCTGTAGACTATTTTCTTGTTACTCTATCTTGGTCGTATCTGGTATTGTTTCATTCATAGGCTGACTTGTGTTGTAAAATTGTTTCATTAGAAGTTGGTTTTCAGTGTGATGTCTCAATATTCATTACTTAATGCATAACCTTGGGGTGTTTATACACAAGTGCCTCCTAACCAAAGCCAGGAACCTGCAGAGGAAACTACACACTATTAAAACACTAGAACAGTTTCTACACTCAGCCTGCTATTGGTGTTAACTGTGTCACATCTTCAGGCTAATTCCTTGGTTATCATCTGGGAAGTGCACAGCTTTAATTGTTCAGCTGCCACAAAAAGAGATGAATCTTTTCATTGTGTTCACAGAGGTAGACGCGAAGCCAAAAGCTAAACCACCGTCAACTTCTTTCTCATAGAAGTGTTTGTTTCTTCTCTGGAAGTCGCACACGTACACAGGCGCAAAACAATTCAAAGGAAGCACTCTGTAAACACATCCTGCTCTTCACGCATTGCCTGTTCATGCACCAAAAGTTACTGAGTAATTCTCCTTCTTGCAATTAAGTTGCATCAGCACTCTAACCCATAGGAATTTCCCACTTTCATTTTATGAGAAGAAGAAAGCCACAAAGTTCTTTCACAAGTCAAACCTTTTACTGTATTAGCTGAATCTGCCTCTCCTGCAAGTAACCTGTCTGTGATTACTTTAGTTTATTTTATTCCAGAATCAAATATTTTTTAAACATTTGCATGACTCTCAAGTGGTGTCTCTTAATATTACCTCCACATTACAATATTTCAAAGTTTAAGCAGTGGTCTATATTTAATAAATTATGAAAAATGTGTTGCCCTGAAAACCAACTAACCAATGATCTCTGACGTTTTTCTGTGTGCAGGTCAGTGTGGAATTTTAGAGTTTTGGAACTCAGATTTAGACGTTTGTGTGCCGTGTGCATCATGCAAGCAGTACCCAAAGACCCCGTCATGCAACACATGTAAGACATTGAATCAGTTTATGTCAATGACTTCCTGCCATTATATCATTTCTTTCACTGGTTGCAGTTTAAACTCTTTCTGTACAACCAATAGGTAAATCTGTGGATGAGACACCCGACGTGTGGAAACTAGCAGCCATCACCAGCTTCTCAGTGCTGGCTGTCGTGCTGGTTGGTGCTGCGCTCATCATCGGGGTCATGGTGCATCGACGCAAGCCACACAAACGGCCTCTGCGTGGTGAGATATTTTCAACTTTGAATCATAGATTAAGCTTTCATGACATAGACAAATGCACCAGATAAAAAATAAAAGTATACATTTTCTCTCACAATCTGTCATGCATTAATTAATTTAATTTAAGGGCTTTAGTTTCACGGTCCTGGTGTTGTGCCTGCTGGTTCACCGTCACACTTACTTACTGTGCCACTTAAGTACAAGGGAGCCATTGTTAATGTCTGTAGGATGCTTCTCCTACTATGTCAAAATGTCTGTTGTGAAAAAGGCCTAAAACAGGTGATCTATTTATGTAATCATTCCCCTGCGATGCTGGGAAAAAATGCTAATTTTTGTCTTGATTTATTACAGAACCCATTGAAGAAACGGCGGGGCCACTTTTCCAGGCTTAAACATTTCAGTAGGTACAACTTTGTTGGAAATGTGACTCTACCTTTATTTACCCATAATTTGATAGTGACTGTAATCTTTGTCATGGCCTTTACAGCCTCAACTTAATCTGGAAACAGATGTGACAGAACCAAGGAGCGACTGGTTCAGACCTGGATGGAGCAACCTCTATGCAGAGAGCTATATACTCTGACTGCAGGTCAGGGTATCTCTTCCCCAGAATAGGATGATTTTAATTTATTGTGACTGTTGGGTGAAGAGATGTGCTCAGTTCTCTCACTCAGTGTAGACCTGACAGTGACTACAGGGGCAACTCTTTCACCTCTGTAGTAATAGTAACATTATATTAGTGGTATCATTCTCAGATATTGTGTGCCTTTACATTCCACTTAAATAATATCTACGTCTGGAAGACCTTCGTGGTTTAATTTTTTTTTTGATTCAGAAAAAAAAGACTACAGTCCTTTCTTCAGAGAGATGGGTGCTTTCCAAATCCTGTGTATTTTCTAGCAGGACTCCAATGAATGTAAGACAGCTACTGCTGCCTGCTGGGCTGTGATCTCCTGCCATTAAGTGGTGTTAGGCGGGGTCTGTCTGCCAGTCATTTACCACAACAGCCTGTTAAAGAAAAATCACATGTGAGTAAGATGTACTGTTGGCACATTAAGGCCATTTGAATGTAGCTACTTTTACAGTAGGTGAAATGTATTCTAGCCTTCTTCCCTGCCAGTACCCGCATGTACCTGCTCTTTTAGTTGCCTGGTATAGTGAAAAAAACGTTTGATTAACTGTACTCATTCACTGTTACTTATGACAACAAAACAAAGACCCTTTATTGCAAGTTATTACAATATTGTCTTGTCTATTGTAATGTTACTCGATTTTAGCTGGATTTTTCCTCTACCACAACCCCAGAATTCCCTCGTTACTGTCGCAGTGTTGTAGGACGGGACAGAACACTAGACACACAATCCCAAACTGCTAACATGTGGGAATGTTACAAGTAATGTACTGTAGTGAAGAAAATGACAACTACAGTGTTTTGGTGGAGCTACACAATCCCTATGCGTATTAACTTTGACCTGTTGAATCGTCTTAGATCTCAAGAAATATGTGGAGATATGAGATGTCTGTTTATAATTTTGTGGCCATTGAAACCAGTGAGAACTATGGTGGCCAAGGTTGTTTTCCCATTTATTTTTTTAGTTCAGGATGCTTTCTATCTTGATCATCAGTTACTGATGTTTTCTATGTGGCTGACAATGTTTCAGGTCATATTTTGGATCTGTCTACTTGTGGGTAAAATGTTTGCCCTTTGACAGCAGAATTATGGAATTACTTAACACACAGATACTTCCTTTTTTCTTTAAGTTTTAATATTATTTATTTTTAAATATCTTGTGTTGTTTTGCATCAATTGCGAGTGACAATCACAATTTTAAAGGGACTCCAGTGAAGATTTTTGTTAAACTTCCACCAGGCCAGCTAACGATGATACTGAGCAATAACTAACAATTTCCGCATATTTCTCTTGCATTCTATTTCTAATTGTACATACTGTACATGCACTGGCTTCTTGTATGTAATGCAATCGTATCAACTGCTTTGTGTACCAAATGTATTTTCACAATAAAACTGACAACTTCCAATAAATGCAAGTCTTGTTTATATGCAAACACGGTTCCATTTTCTGCTAGGTAACATTTATCTGAATAATATGACATAAGTCATGGGTTACAGTATTAAATGCCATGAAAACAGAAGAAAAATCTCTTTAAAAAATTCAAAAACAGTAGATAGTACGTCAAACAATCTTGTATATATCAAAAGAAAATAACATAATGGTATGTCATAAAAAAGTAATAACAACTCTTGTCAAGTCACAAAATGCCTTAGAAGTCATAGTATAGCATGTCGAAAAAAAGGCAAAAACAGTCATAGTATAGCGTGTCGAAAAAAAGGCAAAAACAGTCATAGTATAGCGTGTCGAAAAAAAGGCAAAAACAGTCATAGTATAGCGTGTCGAAAAAAAGGCAAAAACAGTCATAGTATAGCGTGTCGAAAAAAAGGCAAAAACAGTCATAGTATAGCATAGTCGAAAAAAAGGCAAAAACAGTCATAGTATAGCGTGTCGAAAAAAAGGCAAAAACAGTCATAGTATAGCATAGTCGAAAAAAAGGCAAAAACAGTCATAGTATAGCATAGTCGAAAAAAAGGCAAAAACAGTCATAGTATAGCGTGTCGAAAAAAAGGCAAAAACAGTCATAGTATAGCATAGTCGAAAAAAAGGCAAAAACAGTCATAGTATAGCGTGTCGAAAAAAAGGCAAAAACAGTCATAGTATTGCATAGTCGAAAAAAAGGCAAAAACAGTCATAGTATAGCGTGTCGAAAAAAAGGCAAAAACAGTCATAGTATAGCGTGTCGAAAAAAAGGCAAAAACAGTCATAGTATTGCATGTCGAAAAAAAGGCAAAAACAGTCATAGTATAGCGTGTCGAAAAAAAGGCAAAAACAGTCATAGTATAGCATGTCGAAAAAAAGGCAAAAACAGTCATAGTATAGCGTGTCGAAAAAAAGGCAAAAACAGTCATAGTATAGCGTGTCGAAAAAAAGGCAAAAACAGTCATAGTATAGCGTGTCGAAAAAAAGGCAAAAACAGTCATAGTATAGCGTGTCGAAAAAAAGGCAAAAACAGTCATAGTATAGCGTGTCGAAAAAAAGGCAAAAACAGTCATAGTATAGCGTGTCGAAAAAAAGGCAAAAACAGTCATAGTATAGCGTGTCGAAAAAAAGGCAAAAACAGTCATAGTATAGCATAGTCGAAAAAAAGGCAAAAACAGTCATAGTATAGCATAGTCGAAAAAAAGGCAAAAACAGTCATAGTATAGCGTGTCGAAAAAAAGGCAAAAACAGTCATAGTATTGCATAGTCGAAAAAAAGGCAAAAACAGTCATAGTATAGCGTGTCGAAAAAAAGGCAAAAACAGTCATAGTATAGCGTGTCGAAAAAAAGGCAAAAACAGTCATAGTATTGCATGTCGAAAAAAAGGCAAAAACAGTCATAGTATAGCGTGTCGAAAAAAAGGCAAAAACAGTCATAGTATAGCGTGTCGAAAAAAAGGCAAAAACAGTCATAGTATAGCGTGTCGAAAAAAAGGCAAAAACAGTCATAGTATTGCGTGTCGAAAAAAAGGCAAAAACAGTCATAGTATAGCGTGTCGAAAAAAAGGCAAAAACAGTCATAGTATAGCGTGTCGAAAAAAAGGCAAAAACAGTCATAGTATTGCGTGTCGAAAAAAAGGCAAAAACAGTCATAGTATAGCGTGTCGAAAAAAAGGCAAAAACAGTCATAGTATAGCGTGTCGAAAAAAAGGCAAAAACAGTCATAGTATTGCGTGTCGAAAAAAAGGCAAAAACAGTCATAGTATAGCATAGTCGAAAAAAAGGCAAAAACAGTCATAGTATAGCGTGTCGAAAAAAAGGCAAAAACAGTCATAGTATAGCATGTCGAAAAAAAGGCAAAAACAGTCATAGTATTGCATGTCGAAAAAAAGGCAAAAACAGTCATAGTATAGCATGTCGAAAAAAAGGCAAAAACAGTCATAGTATAGCATGTCGAAAAAAAGGCAAAAACAGTCATAGTATTGCATGTCGAAAAAAAGGCAAAAACAGTCATAGTATAGCGTGTCGAAAAAAAGGCAAAAACAGTCATAGTATAGCATGTCGAAAAAAAGGCAAAAACAGTCATAGTATTGCGTGTCGAAAAAAAGGCAAAAACAGTCATAGTATAGCATAGTCGAAAAAAAGGCAAAAACAGTCATAGTATAGCGTGTCGAAAAAAAGGCAAAAACAGTCATAGTATTGCATGTCGAAAAAAAGGCAAAAACAGTCATAGTATAGCATGTCGAAAAAAAGGCAAAAACAGTCATAGTATAGCATGTCGAAAAAAAGGCAAAAACAGTCATAGTATAGCGTGTCGAAAAAAAGGCAAAAACAGTCATAGTATTGCATGTCGAAAAAAAGGCAAAAACAGTCATAGTATAGCGTGTCGAAAAAAAGGCAAAAACAGTCATAGTATAGCGTGTCGAAAAAAAGGCAAAAACAGTCATAGTATAGCATAGTCGAAAAAAAGGCAAAAACAGTCATAGTATAGCGTGTCGAAAAAAAGGCAAAAACAGTCATAGTATAGCGTGTCGAAAAAAAGGCAAAAACAGTCATAGTATAGCGTGTCGAAAAAAAGGCAAAAACAGTCATAGTATAGCGTGTCGAAAAAAAGGCAAAAACAGTCATAGTATAGCGTGTCGAAAAAAAGGCAAAAACAGTCATAGTATTGCGTGTCGAAAAAAAGGCAAAAACAGTCATAGTATTGCGTGTCGAAAAAAAGGCAAAAACAGTCATAGTATTGCGTGTCGAAAAAAAGGCAAAAACAGTCATAGTATAGCGTGTCGAAAAAAAGGCAAAAACAGTCATAGTATAGCGTGTCGAAAAAAAGGCAAAAACAGTCATAGTATAGCATGTCGAAAAAAAGGCAAAAACAGTCATAGTATTGCGTGTCGAAAAAAAGGCAAAAACAGTCATAGTATAGCATAGTCGAAAAAAAGGCAAAAACAGTCATACTATAGCGTGTCGAAAAAAAGGCAAAAACAGTCATAGTATAGCGTGTCGAAAAAAAGGCAAAAACAGTCATAGTATAGCATGTCGAAAAAAAGGCAAAAGCAGTCATAGTATTGCGTGTCGAAAAAAAGGCAAAAACAGTCATAGTATAGCGTGTCGAAAAAAAGGCAAAAACAGTCATAGTATTGCGTGTCGAAAAAAAGGCAAAAACAGTCATAGTATAGCGTGTCGAAAAAAAGGCAAAAACAGTCATAGTATAGCGTGTCGAAAAAAAGGCAAAAACAGTCATAGTATTGCGTGTCGAAAAAAAGGCAAAAACAGTCATAGTATAGCGTGTCGAAAAAAAGGCAAAAACAGTCATAGTATAGCGTGTCGAAAAAAAGGCAAAAACAGTCATAGTATTGCGTGTCGAAAAAAAGGCAAAAACAGTCATAGTATAGCATAGTCGAAAAAAAGGCAAAAACAGTCATAGTATAGCATAGTCGAAAAAAAGGCAAAAACAGTCATAGTATAGCATAGTCGAAAAAAAGGCAAAAACAGTCATAGTATAGCGTGTCGAAAAAAAGGCAAAAACAGTCATAGTATAGCATGTCGAAAAAAAGGCAAAAACAGTCATAGTATTGCATGTCGAAAAAAAGGCAAAAACAGTCATAGTATAGCATGTCGAAAAAAAGGCAAAAACAGTCATAGTATAGCATGTCGAAAAAAAGGCAAAAACAGTCATAGTATTGCATGTCGAAAAAAAGGCAAAAACAGTCATAGTATAGCGTGTCGAAAAAAAGGCAAAAACAGTCATAGTATAGCATGTCGAAAAAAAGGCAAAAACAGTCATAGTATTGCGTGTCGAAAAAAAGGCAAAAACAGTCATAGTATAGCATAGTCGAAAAAAAGGCAAAAACAGTCATAGTATAGCGTGTCGAAAAAAAGGCAAAAACAGTCATAGTATTGCATGTCGAAAAAAAGGCAAAAACAGTCATAGTATAGCATGTCGAAAAAAAGGCAAAAACAGTCATAGTATAGCATGTCGAAAAAAAGGCAAAAACAGTCATAGTATAGCGTGTCGAAAAAAAGGCAAAAACAGTCATAGTATTGCATGTCGAAAAAAAGGCAAAAACAGTCATAGTATAGCGTGTCGAAAAAAAGGCAAAAACAGTCATAGTATAGCGTGTCGAAAAAAAGGCAAAAACAGTCATAGTATAGCATAGTCGAAAAAAAGGCAAAAACAGTCATAGTATAGCGTGTCGAAAAAAAGGCAAAAACAGTCATAGTATAGCGTGTCGAAAAAAAGGCAAAAACAGTCATAGTATAGCGTGTCGAAAAAAAGGCAAAAACAGTCATAGTATAGCGTGTCGAAAAAAAGGCAAAAACAGTCATAGTATAGCGTGTCGAAAAAAAGGCAAAAACAGTCATAGTATTGCGTGTCGAAAAAAAGGCAAAAACAGTCATAGTATTGCGTGTCGAAAAAAAGGCAAAAACAGTCATAGTATTGCGTGTCGAAAAAAAGGCAAAAACAGTCATAGTATAGCGTGTCGAAAAAAAGGCAAAAACAGTCATAGTATAGCGTGTCGAAAAAAAGGCAAAAACAGTCATAGTATAGCATGTCGAAAAAAAGGCAAAAACAGTCATAGTATTGCGTGTCGAAAAAAAGGCAAAAACAGTCATAGTATAGCATAGTCGAAAAAAAGGCAAAAACAGTCATACTATAGCGTGTCAAAAAAAAGGCAAAAACAGTCATAGTATTGCATGTCGAAAAAAAGGCAAAAACAGTCATAGTATAGCGTGTCGAAAAAAAGGCAAAAACAGTCATAGTATAGCATGTCGAAAAAAAGGCAAAAGCAGTCATAGTATAGCGTGTCGAAAAAAAGGCAAAAACAGTCATAGTATTGCGTGTCGAAAAAAAGGCAAAAACAGTCATAGTATTGCGTGTCGAAAAAAAGGCAAAAACAGTCATAGTATTGCGTGTCGAAAAAAAGGCAAAAACAGTCATAGTATTGCGTGTCGAAAAAAAGGCAAAAACAGTCATAGTATAGCGTGTCGAAAAAAAGGCAAAAACAGTCATAGTATAGCGTGTCGAAAAAAAGGCAAAAACAGTCATAGTATAGCATAGTCGAAAAAAAGGCAAAAACAGTCATAGTATTGCGTGTCGAAAAAAAGGCAAAAACAGTCATAGTATTGCGTGTCGAAAAAAAGGCAAAAACAGTCATAGTATTGCGTGTCGAAAAAAAGGCAAAAACAGTCATAGTATTGCGTGTCGAAAAAAAGGCAAAAACAGTCATAGTATTGCGTGTCGAAAAAAAGGCAAAAACAGTCATAGTATAGCGTGTCGAAAAAAAGGCAAAAACAGTCATAGTATTGCGTGTCGAAAAAAAGGCAAAAACAGTCATAGTATAGCATAGTCGAAAAAAAGGCAAAAACAGTCATAGTATAGCGTGTCAAAAAAAAGGCAAAAACAGTCATAGTATTGCATGTCGAAAAAAAGGCAAAAACAGTCATAGTATAGCATGTCGAAAAAAAGGCAAAAACAGTCATAGTATAGCATGTCGAAAAAAAGGCAAAAGCAGTCATAGTATAGCGTGTCGAAAAAAAGGCAAAAACAGTCATAGTATTGCGTGTCGAAAAAAAGGCAAAAACAGTCATAGTATAGCATAGTCGAAAAAAAGGCAAAAACAGTCATAGTATAGCGTGTCGAAAAAAAGGCAAAAACAGTCATAGTATAGCGTGTCGAAAAAAAGGCAAAAACAGTCATAGTATAGCATAGTCGAAAAAAAGGCAAAAACAGTCATAGTATAGCGTGTCGAAAAAAAGGCAAAAACAGTCATAGTATAGCGTGTCGAAAAAAAGGCAAAAACAGTCATAGTATAGCGTGTCGAAAAAAAGGCAAAAACAGTCATAGTATAGCATAGTTGAAAAAAAGGCAAAAACAGTCATAGTATAGCATAGTTGAAAAAAAGGCAAAAACAGTCATAGTATAGCGTGTCGAAAAAAAGGCAAAAACAGTCATAGTATAGCGTGTCGAAAAAAAGGCAAAAACAGTCATAGTATAGCGTGTCGAAAAAAAGGCAAAAACAGTCATAGTATTGCGTGTCGAAAAAAAGGCAAAAACAGTCATAGTATAGCATAGTCGAAAAAAAGGCAAAAACAGTCATAGTATTGCATGTCGAAAAAAAGGCAAAAACAGTCATAGTATAGCGTGTCGAAAAAAAGGCAAAAACAGTCATAGTATAGCATAGTCGAAAAAAAGGCAAAAACAGTCATAGTATAGCGTGTCGAAAAAAAGGCAAAAACAGTCATAGTATAGCGTGTCGAAAAAAAGGCAAAAACAGTCATAGTATAGCGTGTCAAAAAAAGGCAAAAACAGTCATAGTATAGCGTGTCGAAAAAAAGGCAAAAACAGTCATAGTATTGCTTGTCGAAAAAAAGGCAAAAACAGTCATAGTATAGCATGTCGAAAAAAGGCAAAAAGATTGCTAGTATGGAATGTCAGAAAAAATGTCTTAGTATAGCATGTGAAAAACAAATCATGAAAACAGTATAGCATGTCTAAAAAAGTCAGAAAAAAGTCTTGGTATATGTAACGACGCATCGCCGTTCCCTATGCTGCGGCCAGTATTTGAGATGTGGTGTGATGAAGGTAACCAAGGAAGACACACACACAATGTTATTGGATGTATTTATTGTTGGACTGTGGATGCTGGGAGTCATGTGCACAGCTGTGATACAGAGTTGTTCCTTTTGTTCTCCCTGGGAACAAGCAAATAGACAACGGCAGTGAGTGACTGATTGAACAGACTGGATTGTATTAATGTCTAATTAGTTATGTGGCAGGACAATAGAGTGTATAAACAGTATATGTAGCCAAGCTAAAGATAAAACTTAGTATAAATATTGCAACAACTCACCTCTACCCGTTTCCTCTCGCCAGGGTGTTTGGGTAAAATAGTTCCCCGGGGCCTCGAGCACCCATTTATAGTTCCGGGAAGTACCAACCACAGGAAGCGGCTATATGTTGATAATGTATTCTATTTATAGGGATTGTAAATTATTATTGATATCTTTGGGTTGGTGAAATCATGTAAATATTTACTGTACATATATTGTTGATATATACTTACCTGTAGATGGTATGTCTGGGCTAATTAGAGTGACAAGGTGTATATAAGGAGCTCGGACTGTTTGTGTAGAGAGACTGGTGGGAACAGGTCGGGGATGGGGAACCGTTGGTGTGGTGGTAGAATGTAAAAATAAAGGAAGCTTCTTCTGAAACCTCTTCTAGACTCCTGATCTGCTCATTTACCTCAGTGGCCGTCCGGGTATGTTAACAGTATAGTATGTCGAATAAATGCAAAAAGAAAAGTCAGGGTATAGTATGTCAAAAACAACTCGGTATGGCATGTCTAAAAAAGTCCCAAAAAAGGCATTGAATAGAATGTCGAAAGAAATTGTAAAAAAGTCACATCATTTTTTCATTAGTCCATGTTTATACCGACATAAATATCCCTAACTCGGTCACCTGGGGGTCACCCCAGCCACGGTCCCAACTCAGTCACCCCAGGTGACCGAGGCTCACTGGCTTAAGAGGGTTGTCTGGTAACTGCAGGGTCAACGGTTCGATCCTCGACTGGGACGTGTCGTGTGGCGTAGTGTCCCTGAGCAAGACACTGAACCGCCGGCTCCCCGGGCGCCTGTCATTGGCAGCCCACTGCTCCCTATATACAGGGATGGGTCAAATGCAGAAGTCAAATTTCGTGTATATGACAATAAAAAGGGTTTCTTTCTAATTTCTCTCGCTCTGCATGTGTTTTATGTGCCTCTGTGTTAAATGTCTAAATAGTACAATAACAATATCCTTGAATGTAGACAAAAAGTAAAGTTGTAGCATGTAGAAAAAGGAATAGAACATTGTTTTCATAGAATGTCGAAAAAAAGCCATTAAAATAAAATCATAGTGAAGTATGTCGTATAGAAATGTCAGAATAGTATAGCATGTCATAAATACATAAAAAGTCATAGTATAGTTTGTCATAAAAAACAATCATAGAATAGTATCTAATATACTTATATAAGATTTGACAATAAACAAACACATTGTATTTCTTCAAGTCTTTTAATTAATTTGAACTCGTATATTTTCAATAATTTGCTTATTTTCTAAACTATGTTCTAACAAAGAAGTAAAAATCTACGTTTCAGAGTGACAAAATAGTTATATAAATATGAGTTAAATAGTGAGCAGACATTTGTGAGCATTGAAATCAACCATAAATCAGAACATGTGGTATATGCTTGTTTTTAATACGCAACAGCCGTTTTCTCCTGCTGAAGAAAATCTGAATGTACATCGATCCAACTGATAACTACCTTAAAGTATTTACAGAGAACTCTGAGATTTACACATGCCACAAATACCAGGCTGTGATCGTGATCAATGACAGAGTGAACGTGTTTAGTGCCACAGGGAGATTGGATGGAGAACATTGTAAAAAAATAAAGTTTACAGTTTTAACTCAAACGTGCGTGTGTCGTTTTACATGTAGGCTACCACGGCATGAGGAAATATGTTACAGTAAGATCATCTAAATCATTACAATTAATACACGTAAGATTTTAAACAATGTCAGAAAACGGCAGATGGCGATGGTTTTTCAAGGCTAGTGTAGGTATACTGAATCTGATGCCACTGTAGATACAATGGTGAGACAAAACAAAGGAGATGTACTTGGTTCATGCACTGAAACATATACTTTCAGCATATTGCTTAAATATTACTACCCGCAAACTAAGGTGAGGTGAACTATCGAACAGCCGACTGGTTGCCCGTCGACACCCCGACAGACGACAGGTCGGCTGCATTATTATAGACTCCCTGTCGTCCTTAGGCTACAAGTGTCTCATCTATATATGTGCAAATATAACTCTGAAAACAACAAACTGCAGCGAAACGACCATTTTACGGAGAAAACAGCTTCTGGAAACTACAATGCAAACCCTTAAAATTGATGCTTCATCCATTCTGTCTTACAATTGAGAACTATCTCTATAGTTACAGTGTATTCTCTACAAGTGAGCTGCATGAGGCATTAAGTAGTTGCTAGGTAGGCAGGACTTTCCATGAGGTATTTCATACTTCTGACCAGTGCCAAGCATACTCATACATGAAATGTAATGTATAAGGCATGAAGAAAATCTAATTTCAGATGGGTTATTGAAAAAGACAAAACAAGGGCCATGTGCTCCCTTTTGCTAGATTTGTGAAAAGAAACCACTTAAGGAACAACAGGCATGTTAGACAACATTACCCATAGACTCAATAATTGCACATTTTTGCAGAACATAAAGTGGTTCACGGACTTGACAGCGAAGATGAAACTGCTTCGTCCTTGCACATCCACAGAGCCTGGTTTGCTTGTTTGTAGCAATACTTGTGCTTGGCAGAAATTGGTCATTCTGCCCACATATTTGCTTGTTTGAAAATACATCCGTCACTCTTATTTGATTTATATAAAGCATTTGTGGGGGAAGAAACTTCACGGAGACAAAAAAGGGAACCATTTTCACATCACTGTTGCTATACGTCTGCTATCGACTGCTTTGAGACGTTTTAACCGTCTGCGGCTGAGATTCACAAATCAGAAGATCGATCTCATCGTGTGACGGACAATATTAAATCAACATTGTGGTTTGCAGTTTAAAACAAGTACAGTGAGAGGTTTGTTCACATTTAACTGCTACAATTGACTTACATTTTAGGCACTGGCACTTCAACATAACTGAGGCTTCTCAAAAGGTTCAAGATGAATCTTAAATCAACAGCATGCACTGCAGGTGGAGCTGCAGCCAACACTGTCAACACGTGTTACATGAGCTAAATTATAGGTGTTGAAATGGCACAAAATATAATGCTGATTATCTACAATGTGTTACACGTCAGGTATGTTCCTTTTGAAGGGTTACCCTGAGTGCTGCCAATGCTTGGCTCATTCATTCCTGCCCGTTTTAACTAAGAACTAATAAGCAAATACAAACCGACAGATGTTCCTTAAAAGCTACATGAGTTTTAGTAGACCGATTTTTACAACATTCATAAAAAGTTTTTCTAATAAAATATGCACTTAAAACAGGAATAAATTAATAAAAACTTATTTTTTTGAATATTATTAACAGTACGACTACTTTACTGGATAATAGGATTTCAGAAAATAACTTTGCCACTGACCTTTTGACACACCCAGAGGTATTTGACTTAATAACAGGCTTGCCCGATGTGCAATCCAAAAGGAAAGTCCTTTGACACTGACGGCAAAGCTAACAAAAGGATTCAGAGATAAATATAGTTTGTATATGTCGTTTCCTAAGGAACTTACAGAGGCACTGAACACAATTATACATAGTAAGAGAGGAGAGATCACCGTTAGAACAGTACTGTCTTACAAAAACATGTTACCAGTGTTAATGTTCTTGAGTGGACCTGGGCTGCACTTCCCTGTTCACTTTGGTTGGGTGGTTTGTCATCGAGGAATGAGTGCCGACTGATATCGTCATCAGCCGCCCTTGTACTCTGGGATCCTGTGTATTCATGGAAAAC
The DNA here is from genome assembly GCF_050575085.1 of Anarhichas minor. Lineage (NCBI taxonomy): Eukaryota > Metazoa > Chordata > Actinopteri > Perciformes > Anarhichadidae > Anarhichas > Anarhichas minor. The sequence goes on along the minus strand of NW_027466463.1, from coordinate 10,742,473 downwards.
ATTCAGGCCTTTATTAAAAGCCGACTGATAAACCCTCTGGAGACTTTTGAATGATGTCACCATCTGTTGTGGGGTCAAGACTGGAAGTCAGTAAAGAAAAGTGCATGTCCTCAAAAGGAGCTTCCGTCAGAAACAAGGAGCCTTTTTTTTGAGAAAAAAAATACTGTTTTACAATTATTGATAGAGGGATGAATAACAGATAAATAAAAGGACCGCTTGTCGTCTTCTCTTGTACGCTCTGGAATCCCACTTCAGAGAAAAGACCCCATGTCCAAGTCCATAAACGCGTTAGCATCCATGCTAAAAGAGGAGTCGTAGGTCTGGGTGTTCTGGTGCATCTTCTGATGGTGCCGCAGGTTGGACTTGCTGGAAAAACTCTTGTCGCACAGCAGGCAGGCGAAGGGCTTCTCTTTGGTGTGGATTCGTCGGTGACATATGAGCTGTGTGGACACGCGGAACGCCTTCCCGCACTCCAGACACTGGTAGCGCTTGGGCTCCGTATGAATTCGCCGGTGGTTCTTGAGAGCCATCAGGTTGGTGAACTCTTTCTGGCAGACGGAGCAGGAGAAGGAGCCCGTCTTGTGGCTGTTCTTGTGGTTGAGGAGGGAGCCGGCGTGGCGATACGTGCGGCCGCAATGCTCGCAGACGTGGCTCTTCTCCTCTGTGCCGGCAGGCTCGTTACTCTCCTGTGGATTGGTGATGCTTCCTGGAATGTGGGACAAAGGCGGTGGAACCTGCTTGTGCATCCCGTCGATCCCCAAGGCCTGATTTATTCCTGAGTCCCAGCAAACGTTGCTATCTACAGGTTCATCCACGCTTTGTTGATAGGGCTCCTGGGCCCTGTGGCGCATGTCCTGGTGCTGCTGGTAGCTAGCTGTGTTGGGAAAGCTCTGCTGGCAAGGGCTGCAGACCACAGACTGGTCCTTTGAGTGCACCTCCATGTGGCTCTGCAGGTGTGCGACCAGACAGAAGGTCTTGCCGCACTCGGGGCAGCAGTGGCGCCTCATCATGGAGTGTATCTGTAGAGTGAGAGGATCAGGAAATGTCTGGAGACACAAGGTACAGTGGTGGAGGTTTTCGGAGTGGGTCTTTTTATGGTTGAGGAGAGAGCCAGCATGGCGGTAGGAGCGCCCACACAGGTCACACCTGCAGCAGGGATATGTTCATATTCAATGGCTGATATTACACTTCAACTCAAATTTGACTTTTTAATCAACCTGCAAGGTTACTATTTACTATTATTAAACATTATTTTACTTTCAAAATAACAGCCTGACCAACACTGGATCTTTAAGGCTGATATCTGTAGTTTGAAAGTCCGATAACAGTTGGCTGACAGTTTTTTTTAACATGAACACATAACAAACAAACATGGTTGATAAGGATCCTTTAGAGAGTAACTGCACACGTAAACTTGTTTTTTAAGCTATAAACTAAATAATAAAACTGTACTGTGATGAAACACATCAATGCTGGTGTTAATATTCGTTATGATTTTTTTTTCAAATCTACAATTCACAATAAAAAATGGCTCAAAACGTTATCTGCTGATTCAAATCAGCCGTAGTCTTGAGGGTAATTCTGCGATAGAGTCGACCTTTTGGGAATGTTCTACGTCATCAAATACAATTTTTTTAATGCCCTCTAATCAGACCCCCCCCCCCCCCCCCTTACCTCTCTCCACACATCTGTCATTTTCACTTTTTCTGTAATCACTGTATAGCATCACATTAACAGCACAAGCCTGTTCTCTCCTTTCTAAGCTGTAAGCACATTACAACATCTGGTGAGTCAGTGTTAATGACTGATTATCTGGCGATAGAAATGGACCGCTTTGGTTAACAAAAAGAAAAACACAAAAAGGACCCTGATGATGACTAATAGACAAAACAAGACGTACATACTCAGTTCACATTAACTCACATGAAGCACTTGTCTCCCCTCTCTGACTGCTGGACTCCAGCTCTCGGGGAGTTCTCCTGGCCTCTGCGGCAGCGGTGCCTCTTCAGGCCGGACCTGCCGTGGAAGCTCTTTCCACAGGCGGGGCAGCTGAATTGACTCGCAACCCGATTGTGGACCCTCTGGTGGTTGTGCAGGATGCTGGCGAGGCGGAAGGCCTTTCCGCACGTGAGACACACGTACTTTTTCTTCTGCGTATGGATGCGTGTGTGATTGCGTAAAGCCATGGGGTTAGTGAAAGGCTTAGAGCAGAAGGAGCAACTGAAGTGTCCCGTCTTGTGGGTGTTTTTGTGGTTCAGGAGTGAGCCTGCGTGGCGGTAGCTGCGATTACATATGTTGCACTTGAACGGTCGCTCCTCTTTATTTGTGGACACATTCGTTTGTGCGTCACTGCTGCCTGAACGTCCATCACAGGTGTGGGCTGTCAGTTGGTCGACGGAGAGAAAGGCCTGCTTACATTCCTTACATTTAACGGTCCTAGATTTTAGGCCCCTCCTGCCTCTGGGCACATCCTTTCTGAGGTCTGCACAAACGTGGGCTAATAGCTGCTTGTTTCCCCTAAAGCCTTTTCCACAGTTTTGGCAAGAGTGCTTTTTATATGCAAAGTGGGTGCGCAAGTGGTTCTTCATTGCTAGTTGATTGGAGTACGTGTTGTTACAAACAGAACAGTAGTATTCACCCGTTTTATGAGAGTTTCTGTGGTTGACCAGGCTTCCTGCGTGGCGATACGTACGTCCACACTGGTCACAGGCGAAAGGCCTCGGGTCACTCGTGTCCTCTGATTTGACTGCGGTCTCACACTTTGTTTGTCCTCTCTTACCCCCCCGGAGTTGCTTGCAGCGTCGCGACGAGGGTAAAGCCTGACTGGCGTTTGAAGTTACGGACTGCGTTCCTCCATCTGAACTGGTCCCATTCATCTGCATGAGAGCCTGGATCTGGTTGTTGAGATCCTGGATTTTGGCTTGGTTCTCTTTGTGCCTTCTCAGGTGGTTCAATAGCTGCTTCTGAATTTTGAAGGCTTTCCCACACTCTTGGCAAGCATGCCTGGGGGGGGGGGGGGGGGGGGGGGGGGTGACAAGGCATATGGTTAATTATGTGTTTGCAAAAACAGGCAGCCATGGTGAACACAAAACACATCTGCAACACAAAAAATAAAGACTCTACAGGAAACACAAAGGTTTTTGGCTCAACACTTCTAATAAACATTGACAGTTTGCAACACAAATGACAATTTGATATGTGTGGATGATGTGTATCCTTACTGGAACTAACCTCTTAATGTCAAAGTGGGACCTCTGATGGTTTTTAAGGGCCAACAGGTTGTAGAAGCGCTTCTGGCAGATGAGGCATCTGAATACACCCGTTTTGTGGGACTTTTTGTGGTTAAGGAGGGAACCGGCGTGTCTGTATGAACGCCCACACTGATCACACTTGTACTGACGATCTTCGGCATCCAAAGTTTCTTTGTTGTGACTCATGTCTTCATGCTGGGCAACATCATTTACTTTCATTTCCTCTTTACTACGTGTCGAATCATCCGTCCTCTCAGCTGTGCAACCGTGGTTTTCAAGATGATGGTAGCTGGTGCAGAAGATGCCACAGCTGCCACAGATGATACTCTGTGCTTCCTCTTTTCCTACAGATACACCACTGTTGTTCATATTTACATTATCTACCGGGTCCTTTTTGTGTAGAAACTGATGCATGATCAAGTCCTGCCTATTGGCAAAACTTTCCCCACATGTGCTACAGATCATCATCTCTCCGGGCTCATCTTCTTTCATTTCTTCGTGGGAGGACATGGAGGAAGGCCCCGAGCTAGCAGGAGTACCATGGGACTGTGTGTGCCCTCGGAGATGGCTCCTGAGAGCCCTCATGCTGGTGTAGTTGTTTCCACATATAGAGCATTGATAAAGATCTCCATCATCATCCTCGTCAGCATTACCACCTTCTCCGTCGCCATTCAGCTGATCGATGCTCATATTGTCATGGAAGTTCTGTTCAAAGTCATTTTGGTCGTGGCTACCATTCAGACCGTGGAACTCGACATTACTCCCTGGATCTCCAATGAGACAGTGACCATTACTCTCCTGGAAATTTATATTACTGTCATAGTCACTGCTAGTAGTGTTGTGTTGCTGCTGTAGCAGCGGGCAACTGTGAGACTTAATCCCTGCAATATCTGCAAATGTCTCCCCACAGTCTGCACACATGTGCCTCTGCATTGGGTGTTCGTTGTGAGGTAGATGCATGATATCCTGGGAAAAGTCCTGTTTAAACTGCTCATGGTATAAAGCTCTATTGCTGTGGTCAACTCCATTCTCCTGATTCATACCAAGCGCAGGAGGAGTGCCATCTTCCTCCTCGTCTTGAGAGGAGAAGCAGCCCTGTTGGTTCTCGAGAGTCAGAGGCTCGGAGGAGAGCCAGTCACCCTCAGCGTTGAGACCAAAAGATGCCGACTGAGCTTTGTGGAGACGAAGATGACTTTTTAGGGCAGCTAGATGAGGATAGCTCTTTCTGCAGATGGAACATTGGTAAATGCCGACCTGATGTGACCTTTTGTGGTTGATGAGGCTCCCAGAGTGCCGGTAGCTTTTACCGCAGATTTGACACCTGAAAGGCCGCTCATCAGAATCTACAGTCGAAGTCTCTTCCGTTTCAGTTGCATTGTCAGTGTTTTGTATGTGCATCAGAGCAGGACTGAGAATGCTTGTATCCATGATTGGGGGTTCTCCCTGAGTGCTATTGAAAGGGGATGTTTGATTTTTAGGGCAGTCAGAGTACACGTGGCCGTTACTTCTAATCCGCTCCTGTGGCTGATCAAAGCCTCCGTGATTATCTATCGATGATACTGAGGGAACATTATTTATAGGAGATGCATACAAATTGGACTCAGGTGAAGCAATACTGTTGTCATATGATATATTGTGGTTCTCTGACAAGGTATCATGAAGACCAAATGACAGAGATGAAGAGTTATGCATTTGGATGTGTTCCTGGAACTCTTCATCATTGGGGAATAGTACCTGACACAAATGGCAAAAATTGACAGGAGCATCCTGGCTCTGAGGTGAAAACTGGCCCTGTGGTGTGCCTGTGTAGGACCCACCCATCGAGTCAGGGTCTGTCCCGCTTCTTGTCTTGTGAGTTCTCTGGTGGCTATAGAGGGCAGCCATGTTATTGAACAGCTTGAAACACACCGTGCACTCAAACATTCCCACTTGGTGAGTCTTTTTATGATTGGTCAGGCTTCGATGGTGTATGTATGACTTGTCACACAAATCACACCTGAAAGGTCGATTTGCTGCATCATCAGAGGTCTCGGATTGTGGATTATAAACAACCTCCATCTTGTCGTGAATTGGGCTATTTTCTGGAGAAATTTGGACACCGGGTGACTGCTCAATGAGATCATTTTCAATTTCATCATTATCTTCATGTGTGGGATATTCCATGTCTACCTTCCTATATGACCGCTCCTTTACTCGCCTGGCAAGGTGAACCCTCTCATGTGTGGCCAGCTGTGTTGCCAGACGAAAAGATTTCCCACATTCTGCACAAGAGTACTTTTTCTGTGAAGTGTGGCTCCGGAGATGACTCTTCAGGGCCAAAGCATTGGAATTTTCTTTACCGCAGATGTTACATTGAAAAGAACCCACCTCGTGAGTCTTTTTGTGGTTAGCTAGGCTACCAGCATGCCTATAACCACGTCCACATTCGTCACATTTAAATTTGCGTTCTTCCTCTTCTTGAAGGTGAGCATCCATGTGCTCGAGCAGACTGGGCATATTGGGACATACCGTGCCACATTGTTTGCAAGGAAAACCTGTTGCCCTGCCAGGCTCTTGCACTGCCATTACAAGACAGCAACTGAATTGAGTGCACCAGACACAGAGTGTATGAAAATGCAGAGGGGAAATACATTAGATGCCCTTATTGTCCGAGAGGATTAATAATAAGGTCCAAGCAGTGCCCGGTGACGTAACACGGCAGAAGATGTTGAGAACCAGTTCCTCAAAATTAGGAGTGTGACTTAAATTTAGGAGAAGCAGGCAAATGGAGCTGTTGAGGACAGAAGAGATGCCAGTTAGTGCTGTGGTGAATACATTTAACAATCTATGTAACACTATGCAGTTTTATGCCAGGACTTGTACATTATAGAACATACAAATACCCATTCGAGAATTATTCCGAATGAAACAAAGGTTTATTCATCAATCATACTACAATATAAATCGACAACTTAGCCCGTGTCATTTCTGTAGCATCAATGAAAATCTCATAATGTTTAAGCCTTACAGGGGCTGATCCCTGCTTTAAATCTATAAAAACCAATACATCTTTGTAAATACCAGCTGATATATTTCCTTGCGTCAACTTCAGCAAGTAACCAGTGTCATGGACAGACGTATTACGTTGAATGCAGTTAGCTAGCCACGGTAACTAGCCTACCATGTTTGTCTACACCTCTGCACCAGCAGGCTAACTGAACCAACGCTAGCTATGTCAATAAACCGGGAAACGCCTATTTCTCTACAGATTCGTTGCCACATCAAAAAAAAAAAACATTTCTCCGACATTGTAAACAAAACCAGAATAAACATACTCTCATATCACTGTATAATGAAGAGCGGACAGGTTAACAACAGCTACACATGTATAATCGTGGGAAAACGTTAGCGTGCTACTAGCTAGCATCAAGGCTAGCTAAACAAACATTGCACCAAAAAGCCAAGAAGTCGTTTTAAATGCAGAGTCACAACGTCAGCAAATACGTCATTAAATACCCGCAGCAGTGCTGATTCAACGCGAGCCTCCGAAGGTATGTTTTCATTCATTATTCTAAAAACGCTATTTTTGTGTAAAGGGCAACCCCCTCTTTTCAATTGTCTTTTTTTCTTCCATCCCCATTTCCACATTGCTCTCGTTGCTAGGAAACAGGAAATGTGCAGCAGTGAAATGCTTCCCTCTGGAAAGTAACGTTAGATACACTAAAAGTTGAGGTAATAAAACTGCGGCGAGGTCAGCGTTAAATAAATCACAAAGCAAACATTAAACTGAAATACCACCCAAGAACGTAAATATTATTTGACTATTCTGCTGCTGGTTATCGTAAAACACCCAGAGCACGCTAGCTAGCTAGCCTAGCCTCTGACACCTGACGTTATGTTAGCTGTAGCTTTAGCTAGCTCTGACTTCCGAGCATTGTAAATTAAATTAGCTTAGCTTGGCACACATGTTTCCATTATGGCAGACCACCTGTTACCTTTATAAGAACTACCGTGTTTTATTAGGAGGGTTTAAAACATTTATTATCTGTCTTATCTTGATGTTTTTTAAACATTACACGCATTAAAATGTTGCACACTTGGCTTGCCGAGAGCTTTCGTCATCATGGTCCTAGAGCCGTCCCACACCCTGTAGCCAGTCAACAGCAATCACCTTGTCTCACTGTAAATGCAGCCGTGTACCGAGACGCTTTTCCAGGCATTATCGACCAACCATTAATGTCCTGATTCGGGTAAGAAATATATTTGTTTCATTAACGCACACTAAGGCAGCTAATGTTAACCAAATCCATCCCGCATAATCACGGTCATTATGATGACGACACTGTCGAGTGAATTGCTGCAGCCGGTCCTAAAGCCAGCCATTTTGAGTTAGTTAAAGTGTTTAGCAAGAGAGCTAGCAAAAAAATAAATAATACGTACATATCGTATGCTGTTGTTGACACCACCGCACGGACTCGTGATCTTTGATCCTCGGGCGTATGCCAGTCAGTCATGCACCGTGATCTCTGTCATTGCATTGTCAACTTCCTTTGGCATCAAAGCGGTTAGCTTATTGTCCCTGAGGTCCTAATGCCAGCCATTTTGTGATTTAATGCACACCAATATATTTTTATTATGATTATTATACAGATTTTTTTTTCAAGTCCATCATCATCAGGCATTTTCACTTTCGATCTGCTCTCCTAATTATTATCCATCATAGCCAATGACTTAAGCCTGGTGTCTGTGGAACAATCTTTCAGGATCATAGCCATAATGCTGCTAATAATCTGTTTATTTACATAATTATTACAACGGTCTTTGCAATTTTTTTGCAGGTATAAAGATGGCCTCTCCTCAGCCCTGCAACCCCCCTCTTGTGGAGCAGTACACCCCTCCTGCACAGGAGGAAGAGAGCCAGCAAGAGGAAGAGGTGGGGAGGGATCAGCCTGCAAAAAAACGTGGCAGAGGCAGGCCTCCAAAAGCCAAACCATCCTTCAAATGCTCTGCGTGCACAGAGGCTTTCAGGAGTCTGTCAGCTCTGCGGAGCCACAAGCTTTCGGCACATGTAAAGGACCGTCAGCAGCAGCAGCACTCGTGTTCTCAGTGTACTAAAACATACTCGAGCAAGGCTCAACTCTCAAAGCATGAGCGCACTCACTCAGCTCAGCGCCCCTTTCAGTGTCCCAACTGTCACAAGGCTTACAAGACACCCACAGAGCTACGCAACCATAGCCGCTCTCACACTGGGGAGAAACCATTCGTATGCACGGAGTGTGCTAAGGCCTTTATGCAGGCTATATGCCTCAGGATCCATATGACACAGCACAGTGGAGAGCGTCCTTTCTCTTGCCGTCAGTGCTCTAAGAGCTACCCCACCCAGTCTAAACTGAAGGTGCACATGCGCTCTCACACAGGAGAAAAGCCATACTTCTGTGCCGAGTGCGGTAAGAGTTTCGCAGATCCTTCTGTGTTTCGAAAACACAGAAGGAACCACCAAGGCCACCGGCCGTACGCTTGCGACGAGTGCGGGAAAACGTACACAGAGCTGAAGGACCTGAAAAACCATGAGCGCTCCCACACTGGAGAAAAACCATTCCTGTGCTCAGACTGTGGCAAAGCCTTCTCCCGCTCCTCCTCCCTTGCCTGCCATCAGCGTATTCACTCCCAGAACAAACCCTATCAGTGTGAGCAGTGTGGTAAAGGCTTCACCCAGCTCTCCTCCTACCAGTCTCATCTCCGCACTCACTCTGGTGAGAAGCCGTTCCTCTGCCCACAGTGTGGCAAGATGTTTTCTGACCCCTCCAGTTTCCGTCGCCACCAGCGAGCCCACTTGGGTTTCAAGCCATATCCCTGTGACAAGTGTTCCAAGAGGTTCCGGCAGCCGGCCGATCTGGCCGTGCACGAGCGCGTTCACTCTGGAGAGCGGCCTTACAAATGCCAGAGCTGTGACAAAGCCTTTGTTGCATCCTGGGATTTGCGACGCCACATGCTTGTCCACACAGGTCTTAGGCCCTTCTCTTGCACCGAGTGTGACAAGTCCTTTGCTGAGCGCTCCAGCCTCAACAAGCACCGGCGTGTGCACTCTGGAGAAAGGCCTTTCAAATGTGAGGAGTGTTTGAAGTCATTCGTGGTGTCCTCAAGCCTGCGCAAACATGAGAGGACTCACCTAGCTGAGCAGCCTGAGCAACAACAGCCACAACAACAACAACAACAACAACAGGAGACGGAGGCCGGGTCAGCCTCAGCCTTTACTACCCACACAACTCTCCCTCAGTTCTCCTGTTCTCACTGTGATGCTACATTTGGAAGCTGGGATGAAGTTCAGTCACATGAGAATCTTCACCCCATCGACTCCAGTCCTCCGATTGTAAACAAAACCGTGCCCATGGGCTCGCATGTCTGTGAAACCTGCCAGTCAGAGTTTGCACAGTTGGCAGACTTGCAGGAGCATGAGAAGCAGCATCCCAAGCCAAGGCCTCATGTCTGCAGCAGCTGCGGCAAAGGCTTCCTCAACAAATCTGGACTGCGTAAACACCAGAAGATCCACTCCACCATTAAACCTCACGGCTGCCCCTACTGTGGCAAATCTTTCCTGTTTGCCGCCTATCTTCGCAAGCACTTGCGAACTCATCCCCCGGCCACCCAAATCAGTGACATAAACATTATTCATACTGATCCGCTTCCATCTCCTCCACCCCCCAGTGAGGTTTCCCCCTCCACTGTTGAACCTAGCGCGATATCGCTGACCGTTCCAGTGGCTGTACCTGTGACTGCTTTTCAGACTCTGCCAGACTACTTGGTCAAAGAAGAGGGACTTTAAGCTTTTTTTTTTTTTTTTTTACTGTTTTGGAATTTTTATTCCACAAATATTTAGCCAGGAGCCTTAAATCATTTTAGATGATTGGTCTTATGAAGTGTTTTTTTTTAAGGAAAACTTTCATTCAAGTAACCTTAAAAAAACCTAAAAAAAAAGAATCTCCTTTATGTAAATTGTCGGCGCTTTGTCACTGTTTTGCATTGCCATGAAATTTCAAAGATGTTACGTATGATGTTCATGTTTTAAAATATATGCTATAAGAAGCTTACTAAGAAATATACTCTGTTATCTGTAATCTCTTTATGAAAATATGGTGTTGCAAAAACATATGCTGATCACTTAAGATGTTGTTATTTCAGGTAAATGTGTTTTATAATGCTCTTAAACTCTTAATTTACATTTTGTTGGAAAAAAAATGTTACTGTTTTACTGTGCAAGTATTAGCATTATTTAATATAAAACTTGTTGGGTAGAAAAAAAAAAAAAAAAGAAGTCGGTTGCATTCCAAAATGTTTAATCAGTTGAGTTACATTTTATACAAATAAAACTGTGTAATGTGTAAATAGTTCTGTTTTAGTGGTCATTTTGTTGAGTATATCTTCTGCACGAGCATCTTAAATGTTGAAGTTCTCAAAGGTATGAGCTCTCTTACTGCTATACACCATATTCCTATTAATGACACATAATGTACCTTGAATTACATGAAGTACCACAGCAATCCATGCAGACCAACAGCTGTTCATTCATTCGATTATTTTTGACCGTAACGACATTATGTTGATTTTATACTTTTAGAAAAATTCCTGACACACTCATGATATATAAGCTAGATTGAAAGGGAAAGCCATGAGTGATAATGGCAGCAATAATAACAGGCCTTTTACCTATTCTCCACCACCACCACCTACAAGTGTGGCTTCCTGTGATTTGGCTTCCTGTGCGTCCGCCTGCTGATCCTCTTCCTGGCTGAGATGCCCTTTACCAAACTGGAGGCATACTTCACCTTCAACGATAGAAAAAGGGACAGCATCTGCTAAAGAGCCTGTTATAGCAAACACTACACCACAAACCCGTGATGGCGGACTGGAACTTCATCTACGTGCCGGTTAATGGAGCTGCTCGCCTCCCACCTGCGCTCCCTGGCCCAGAAGAGGAGCTCGCTCAGGGGAAGACTGATGTGGAGTTGGAGGCTCAGGTTGTGTCCACAGACCCGGCAGCGAGACGGTCACAGATCTCCACAGACACAGAGGCACAGTAAGCTTCTACCTGCTCAGCATCAGTCTGCGTAATGATAGAGCTTGCATTTGTTTCTCTTGGAACCTGCCGGCACTTAATAATGAATGAATGCATCTTCTGAACAACATCCACTGCATATATTTTGTGTTTTTTTTTTTGTATGAATTAAACAATTTAATAAAAAAATTAAACAATAACGCAGCTGTTGTGAGGTTGTATTTCCTGTTGCATTGTCAAGTTTGGTGCAAATAAGTTCCATATATTAAAACACAATTACATGATCATATTCTGAACTATATTAACTGTTTAGTTGGAGGTTTACACATGTTGTGAGATGTGTTTTGCTGACACAAAAGGATCTAGGTGTTAGCTGCATGATGGTGTTTCTGAGTCAGGTGTTTCTTGTTTGTTTTGGTCAGTGTAAACTTTGCCGCAGTGTCAAATACACATCCATGTTCGCTATACTCCCTCAGCAGATTTGAATGTAACACTGAAAAAAAATCATATGTTTTACTTCTTTATGATACAGATAACCAGTTTTTTTTGTTGATACATTTGAGGGATATACTGTATATTCAGCCAGATGATGAAAATCAAACAACAGTGTCTGTCCTTGTCATTCATGACTTGAGCTGCTTCCAACGAGATGAAAGGTGAAGGCTGACAGTTGGTTAGAGTTTATGTTTATTCTTCAGGGAGATGGTCATCCTGTTGCTGTGCTTCATAGTGTAGAACAGCGCTGCACCGGCATCTGTTAGAGACTGGTGGGAGGAGGAAAGTTAAGAAAAATGGGCAAAGTATTTAACTACTAAACAGTTTAATTTGTAAGGAAATAACATTAATTACCTCTGAGTCTGAAACGACTGATTTTCTCTGTAAAAAAACAAACCAAAAGACTTTAGTGTGGTGTTTTCAACCGATGTAAGACACTGAAGATGATAACAAATACTGTAAAAGCTCACCCTTATGATGGTATGTTTGTGGCTGTATATTGGCTCCATGGTTGTAATCCATTCTTGGTATGTTTGCTGGTCCTCTGCACTGTGATTATGCTCTCTGCAAACAGAGGCAGACTCACTTTGTACAATACAGTATCTAGCCTAAAAAATACATCTTAAAAACGCATGCATTCAGACACACACTGTGGCTTTGCTAATAATATCAAGTTGATCAAAAAGAAAAGAAAAAAATGAAAGCCTAAAAAAAACAAGCTTAAATTCAAAATGATCTGTTGGAATGAATTAGCCAAAAAAACGAGGGTCATCGCTTATGAACCCTTGAATTAAAAAAACAATATTCACCAGTTAGAGCTCAAATAATAATCAACAGTTGATCAGATTAATCAGACATATTTAACATTTGCTCTTTAATTGACAGTTTGGACTTTTGAGTTTCCGCCATCCCTCCTGTTACTCACATTGCTCTCTCGATCAGCTTCCTCTGCAGCTCTCCTTCCCTCCTGGCGTCGAGGAAGCGGCCTCTGACAGCCAGAGCGGCGCTGGCCTGTGACGAGTTGAGCTGAATGATGGCCAGGGAGAGAGAGGACAGGGCCGCCGAGCTGAGCAGGGGGGGGGGGGGTCACACTTCTATCACAAGAGTGCTTCTTAACATTTACAGCTTCAGCCATGCCATTATTATTACTGAGCAAACACACACAGGGGCCACTAAGTAGCTGTTTAGACGATGAATTGCATGACCTCCATTCAGTATAGACTGAGTTGAGAGGTTCATTTACTGTGTGACTAAATGCTAGAACGGATGAGAAATGCGATTTACATGGTGCAATCCTTTATGCATGATGTGAAGGGTCTTGTATCTCAGCAACAGCCAGCCTCCTTGGATTTTTCACAAACGCTTTACTTAAAGCTTCACTGAGATTGGTGTATATAATACATCTAATCAATTATTGTCCCCAGGGAGAAAACCCGTCGTTGATTAAAGATGTCAGACGATAATGACTTGTTTAAGCTTACAAGGAGGCCAAAAGTATGCAACAGCTCAGTGATGTGTGTGTGTGTGTGTGTGTGTGTGTGTGTGTGTGAGGTAATCTTAAAAACCCAAAAGTGAGAGAAGCAGTGTAATTATGGAAACATTATTATCACCTGTCATCAGTAACATCTCGGCCTGTGGCGATCACTCTGAGCATCGTCTGTCCCTTCCTCTGCCTGTACCTGATCTGCAGCTGGATAAACACACGGCTACCAGAGGCTGGCGCCGACACTGAAGGGAAGCACAGAAAAAAACACAAATATTAATCAAGAGCGTTTCTGAGAAAGTACATGTTGCTTTTCAGTGATGGAATTTGACTAAGTGAATTTACTCAAGTACTTTACTACAGATTTAGTCTGGAGTGAGATAATTTCATGCATATCAAACTAACCAACCAGTCTATCATGGTGACATACCGGAACTTTCTTTTTTCTCACCGTCTGTGTTCTGTTCACTGGCTCCAAACTGGAAGGTGATCTCTGTTTCTGGGTCCACGTTCCCCACCTCTCTGGTCCCTTTGTGTCCTGCCTCCTTCTCTCCTCTCATACGCCTGGACCAAAGGAGAACATTAGTGAATGCTTGTTAATAATGTCATTTAAAGTGCATTATTGTGGCGACTAGACCACTGAGAAACATTAGTATTGAGTTATATACAGAGCAGATCTTACAGGGATTGGGGCAGCAGTAACGTGACAGTGCACTGTGTCGCTATCATTCTGTTCTCAATGATCTCTTCAAACTCTGCGTGCAACCTTTTGGGACTTGCTATCACCACCTAGGGGACCAAACACACAGATGACAAGGTCTAATGAGTGATAGACATCATCAAATAAAAAATACGTAAGTACTTAATATAATAATCGGACAAATGTCGACACACATCACAACGCATCTTACTTTCCCTCCTGTGTGATCAGCGAGTCTTCCCAGCTCGTCCAGCCTGGAGTCTGTTCCCTCTATGGACAGCACAGACACTGTCACACTAATGAAAGAAGGACATTTCAGTATGAACTTAATTAGAGTGAAGCACTTGAGTATAATATAATATGTACTGTAATATGTATTATAACACTTGTGCCATTTCTGACACTGATGAGGAGATGTTTACCAACCCCTGATTGGCAGCATAATCCCCCAGGTCCTTGTAGAATATGGTGGATGAGAGGAGAGTGCGAGCATCATTATCCTCTACCTCCAGATTCCCCAAGTCTGTGTTGGCCTTTCCATCTGTACAGATAATCACCTTCGAGATCAGCAGGGATAGCAGGTCAGGATTGTTTTTAGAGAATAGGCAAATGAAAAATGACCTATGTTTGCTTAAGAAGTAAGAAATACTGATTAAGGTAAACAAACAAAACAAATAAAGTGAAACACTTTATAGTGTAAATGAGTTTAGCTGAATCTGTGCAGCTAATGTGTGCAGTGCTGTGAAATGATCATGTACTACAGGTCACATGTATAATGTAGTAGATGGGCTTAGACATACAAATACATTTGTTTGGTCTTGTGAATAAGACAGAACCTACCGTGGACCCTGGCTGTCTGGAGGCTATCGCAATCGTCAGGAGCGCAGCAGGACCAAGAGCCGTCGTCCCACCGTCGCATAATCTTTCAACAAGAGGTAACGCAAAAAACACGTTATTTAAGTTTTATAAAACACAACAATTTGGAGGTAATTCAATATGATTAATGAATGTATCTCCTTTCAATGGAATCATATCATAATGATGACATATATTGCGATATGATACTTCATCTAAATTGTTAGAAAAAACTAACAGAAACCACAGTCAGTTATGGCTGGGACTTTTATTTATTTTTACTCAATATTTTCACTTAATTCTCACTTAGATATATATATATATATATATATATAGATACGATAGACCCGTAATAGAAGATTATGGCCATATTGCCCAGCCCTATTACTATGTAATGAAATACTAAAACAATTGATTGTACACCAATTACAGTTTTTTTTTCTTACCCCATGACTTGTTTCCGTAAGTAATCCTTGTTCTGTGAGAGTGGAGGTGGAGTTGGGAAACCGGCTGCAGTCTTTTTCAGAAAGTTGCAGTCAGCTAACTCAGCACCGCTCAGGGAATGTGACGTGAAATTCTCATTTCCATGCATTGTCACCTGGTAACACAAGCATTATAGGGGATGAAGAGAAGCAGCAGTCATAACTTGCTTTCTATATGAGATCATTATAAGATGAAAAGCAAATGTACGCACACATCTATTGTGAAGCTCAAGCCTCTCGTGATCATTTATGTACCTGACTGTTGAAGGTGATGAGTCCCACTCGAATGTCAGGTTTCTGCTCACTCAGTCTCTGAACACACTGCAGCACGGCTTCCAGAACAAACTGGGTTGAAGACAATAATTTCACAAACTGCATCTTGATATCATCTTTGCACAAACATCATTTTGTAGATGTTGATTTTCAAGCAAACCTGCAGTTTGTTAAGAATCACAGTTCATTCTGAGTCTTACAAGGTTAAAAGACATTTGAAACTAAGAGAAAAAAAAAAAACTCACCTGGAGACGGGTTTTGTGGACAACGAGTTCTCCCTCCGACACCTTGAAACAACAGAGACCATTTGAAACACCACAGGATGTATTTGTGACACGAATGGCCTCGTGATACCGGCGGTAAACAGATCAGTGTCAGGTCATGTGGTTTTACCTCTGAGGTGATGCTCATAGACCCTGAGACGTCGATGCAGAAGAGCAGCAGAGCGTCAGCCGCACAACGGGGTTTTTCATCATGACATAGCAAAAAGAGGACATCCTGGTGACACTGTGGCATACTGGGAGTGCTGGTCGGCTCCCAGGGCTGACAGAAGTAACATTCATTAACCTGCAGTTCAGCACAAGGAGAGAACATCACTGTTTACTGAAAATCATTACCAACATTAACTGAGTCCACTCTGCCTGCAGTCTGTATCAATCAAACCAGCCCCAGTTATCCATTGTTTCATTATGTTGAGATCAATAAGGCTTGTGCTTGCTATGCTTTGTGTTTCCGAGTAGTGATTACAAGGAGATTTACAGTTATTATCACATTTGAAATCAATGACTCTTAATTGTGTTGCTATTTATCAGTTTCAGAATATAGACTGAATGAAATACAGCATGTAATTACCACATTGTCATAGCAGGGAGCAGGGTCCAGCACAGAGCCGCATTTGGAGCAGGAGGTGAGTTCTGCTTGTGTGGTCTGCGCTGGAAATATGCAAACATCTATCGTCAGCATATGCCAAGAAGGACTAAAAATCAAACTAAATGGGGTATAATGGAGGTTTTACAGTGATGATAAAAGTTTACTGACCTCTTTCCTCTGAGAGTAATTTTCCTAAACTGACAAGGAGCACATTGGGATTCCCAGGCAGAGGCCCCTGATCTGCTGATTCTGAGATGGGAACAGCAGCATTAAAAATAAGCACTGGTGGTGTAAAACATTCATCATGAGAGTTATTCTTTTGACAGCATGACAGAGACGGTTGCAAATATCTTTACTAGGTGATGGGACAAGTGATGTGTCCGTGAGTGATTTCTGAGGCAACAGCACCAGGTACTCTGGGATTAACTTCATGAACGAAGGTCTCGGAGGAAGGGGAGGAACTGACGTATGAGAGAACAGAACAGAATAAAACTGGGATGATCTGTCTATTCCTCCATACTGTCAAATAAAAAAAAAAAGAATGCAAATGTCAACACAAGTTGTCCGTTAACCTGAGACCGGAGCCGACACTTTGCTAGTACCAGCTGGCAGCTTCAACCCTGTGCCTTCTGGTGTGGCGTACGAGTAGTTTGGGTCCGAAGAAGGTACATCTAAATCTGGCTCATTCGGGTGGTCGTAGGTAAATGATGACAGATGACTGTTGGTGTTGGAGGAAACGAGTGGCTGGCTGTAAGGAGGGGACTGGCTGTTTGCTGAAGATCTCATGTGTGGTGGCAGAAGAGCTTTGTGAAGCAGATTAGGAGACGTGTGTTAAAGGAACGATTCAGCCAAATAATATAAACTGTCACTCATTTGCTGCCGATCAGTGGAATACATAAGAGCAGTGGACCACTAAACACAGCGCTTTAGCACCTGCAGCTCAATCTCCGACTATTAATCAAGTCTTTATAGTCTTAGAGGGATTAGTTCACCCAAGCTCTCTCCTCTCTCTAGTGATGTGTAAATCCAATACAGTGGATTGTTTGAAACAAAGAGAATCAAACTTTCCAGATTAAATAAACCCTTTTTAATTTAAATTGTTTAGATCTGACACTTGTTTGTGTGGCTTAGAGGATTACTCTAAATGACTAATTAAGGATATCAACTGCATCTAAGATAATTCCATAATACAGAAACTAATCTTGATCAGCCATACATTTACATTTACATTTCTACATTCACAGTACCTGTCTTTTGAGGAGTTGTACTCCTGGAAGAAGCTGCACCCGCTTTATTGTGAAATTCAGCATTTGCATAGAAGGGAGTGGGCTTCACAGCCTTCTTCACTTCCTTGCTCTTTTCCAACTGTTCAATGACCTTTAGGCGAGATTGGGGTGACTTTGGTGGTTTGGCTTCTGCAGAGTTTCTTGGAGGAGGAGGGGGAGGACTGCTAGGACGAATCCAGTTAACAGGAGGAAGAAGAGCTAAAAAAGCATAGATATAGAAAAATAAATATACAGTGGCTGTTAATTTGAGAGGAGCCTCCTGCCAGAGAAATGGATGTACAGACAAAACAACTGGTGCAGCAATGACCTTTGTGCTGTGAAGAAAATGTGACTCAGGTGGCAGATGGCTTTTACGGAGAAAAGATGAGCATCTGAAAGGAATCTGTCCTCTAAGATAGACAGGAGAGGTTGTGTGTGTCACATTACATAATGCATAATACTTAACCAACTCAGAAAGCTCTTATGAGAGGAGTCGGCATATACTTTTAGAAATCAGCCGTTAGTTTGTAATCTAGTATTGGAATTTACTCGGTTGATCTTTCTCTCAACTTATACTTCAGTTTATGACTTCCTATATTTCCCAGAACCTCTTTTGCCATCCTGCAGAGAATGGACCGGACAGCTGGTGACGTGACCGATTTAGACTTAGTGACAGCCCAATGAAAGCTTTGTGTCTCTTTAGTGGATTTCTTCAAACTGGTGAGTCAAGCTTTTCGAATCTGAGACTGACTGTCAGGACAGCTGCCTCTGTAGTTTTCCTACTTCCCCAGGCCCCTGCATTTCCATGAAGCTTTGCAGTCCTTGCCATTCTCCACCTGTCCACCAGATGCCCTCAAAATTGACTCCCACATCTCCCTGCTCACGTGTCTCTTTCTCCAATCTCCCTGTCATATACCAGCCCCTTTTTCTACTGTCATATTGTCCATGTTGCTTCCAGCCTCTTCTACCTGAACATGAATCTCTGCCTGCCTGCATCTTTTTTTCCTGCCCCATTCCTGTTAACCTGTGGATTCTCGGTTACTTCTGTTTGGACTTGCTACCTTTTTGTCTGTTACTTAATGTGTTATCTTCCGGTAAGATCACCTAACTGATCCTGTCTGCCTGGTTGTCGTTTGGGGACGGCGATATCAGCTGCAACCGCCGAATGAGAGCAGTGCGTTAACGTGAGCTAACCAGCGGGGCACGCTCACGTGCACTAACATGCGCGTGACCGGCCAAGTTAACTAAGTCAATAAAGCAAGGAGAAGTTTGGATAACAACACACATAAGGAAAGCGACTTCGTTCTCTGCTCAGGTACATTACCCCACCGTATCTTTACACATGCAATAGTTGTTTGCTGCTATATTAATGTTCAGAATGTTAGATGATGTTCCTTTAAACAAGTATTAAGTGTTATACATTTAGATTATTTTTCTTTGATGTCTGGAATTATTTGAAAGAGATCACACCTGAGCGCTTAATGACATTATGTCGTTGGCCGTCCTTCTGAGTCACCGATGGTGGCACATAAACAAATCCACAAGCAAACTCCATTGTGAGCCTACCTGCCTATGAGAGAGAGGACATTATTTAATACATCACACATAATAACTCATTTAAGAGGACACCTTAACGTCTGTAAAACACTAAACACGTATACTTAGAGTCCACTCCAAAGTAATTACAATACAATTTGCTCTGGGGAGCATGTGACATTCAGTTTTTATGATGTCGTCAGGCCTTTAATTAAGCGCTCGAATGAAAGAAACTTAATCCACACAATGCAGGCAACATTTATCGATTGTTTCTGCAATATAAAAGCAACACATCCTCTGAAAACAAGCAGAAGACATACTTACACATGCGGAGTCCTTTGAAAGCAGTCAGTACAGTGTACTGTATACCATAAACATGAAACCTTCCCAGGCCAGGACTGTGTGACGTCCTCTTGTCAGTCACTCTTTGTCTTTCATTGCGTCTCAGACATCTTGTCCAACAAGTTTCTTTACTCAAGAAACTGCTGTGATGTGTGCACAAAGCTGTGCGGTTGGGTGGTTAGTCAGAGATGTATTGCACATTGCCTAACTCTAGTGAATTACGAAACCGGACAATAAAATGTTGATGGTCAAGATGATTTTTATGTTTTTCAAAGTAAAAGAACATACAGACTATATTGAATGTACATATAGACCTTGATAGTGAAATTAATGACAATGACATGCTATTATGTCATTATGTTATTATCATTTAAGTTAATAGCATCTGTAATGTAATACAATGTTACGTTTATTCTAGGAATGCTAATCCCAACTGGTACGGCTGATTTAGCCGGTACAGTGTTTGCCACGTCCATCATCTTAGTTTAGCGTTTTAGCATGCTAACATGTGCTAACTAACTTTAACCTGCTGGTGGGCTCGATGAAAAGTCAGGGTCATTAGGATCAATAGAGTCATCAGGGTTCATCCTCGGTGCACCATGAATGACTGTTCAAAATCCATTTGATAGTTGTTGAGATATTTCAGTCTGAACCAAAATGGTGGACCAACCAACTGCCACACATGCACATGCACACGCACGCACAGAGCATGGCAACAAAAAACACTGTCAACCAGATGGATTAGAGGCAAAACAACTACACTTTTATTTTGAAAATCAATTCCCTTAGTCAAAGTAACTTATATGTGCCTCTACATAATACTTATTGAGTAAACATTAACCTTGTGTGCTCCCATCATTGTAACCTGTTCCTGGGTCACCGCCATGTATCGTTATCAGCTGTTTTCATTGTAATGACCTAATGACTCAAACATGATGGCAGTAAATAAATATCATCTCTTGTTCTCTTTTGTTTCATCTGAACGCGCACACATGCATGCAAACACACATACACACTCGCACATATACACATACGGCTCCTGCACAAACAGTACATCTAGTCTTGGATAATTCATATTGCAGAAGCACTCAAACCAAAGTAGGTTAGAATATTAAGGCCTTTAACAAATTTTACATTTCAAAGTGGCTGGGAACAGATTATATCGGAGTTACAAACTATATTATATAACAATAATTGTTATTTTTGGAAGATTTGTAACTAACTGTTTGTAAGAAATAAGTTTAGGACAAAGTCTATTAGACAGTATGACGTCACTCTGCAACTTCAACGTAATTTGCTGGGTAGAAGCCCTCTTTCCCTCCGCTCAGGACTCCTCGACACCAACCCTGGTCATCCTCCTCCTCGACCTTCAGGAACACTTCACCTGGGATCACAGAAAACAGAAGTCTGTTAATCGATGTTTGTGTTTCAATAAATAGTGAGTTATGTGTGTCATGATACGCAAAGTTTTAATTTTTAGTTTACTTTGACTTTAAAGTACTACCAACCAACATCATGGGAGTGTTCCGACTGTTATTATTTGACACTTTGACTGTACCATTCAACTCTAGCAGCGCAATGCATGTTTAAGCCATTGCAAAAATGGCAGAAGATGTTGTTCCTATTAAGGCCACTTGGTGCCTGCTCTAAATTTCAGTAACGAATTATATCACGGTCAAATGTGAATGAAGAATTACATCTACAAAGTTTTAGCAGTGGAGCACAAAAGACAGCTCTCTTAAAAAAATGTCCATTCCGGCATTTTCACGTAAATCTCAGCCACAAGGAGAACATTCTATCAAACATAAACTAGCCAACCATATGAGCATAATAATGTCAACAAGCATCTTATATCGACTAAAAAGGGCCTTATTATTATTAACTAACATTTAGTACATGCACCAAAATATAAAATGTTACCCAATATTCTTCCAAAATACAAAGCATGTGCAATTTTCAAATAGTTTGATAAGTTAGGAATCAAACATATTTTGTTAGAAAATATTATTTTAGAGAGTGTGTTTTAATTTTATTTGATTGACTGTTCTGTTTGCGTAGCTCACCTCAGCTTGTCTTAGTTGTCCAGAAGTGGGTTGTCTGGTTACAAAACTTACTGAAGCCTTGCAAATGGTACTTTCATGTTTTTTTTGTTAAGAGAAACCTAGACTTTGGCGCCTCCTTTCTTGCTCTATTATAAGGCTTCAGAAAATGTAGCCAGAGACGGCAGACTTTAGCCAAATCGCAGGTCATTTCAGCGAGGGTGTTCCTATTGGCTTCTCTACAAATGCGAATGGGTGTGTGTGCACGCCCCTTTGGGGAAAGCATGATTTAACGGCAGAATCACAACCCAGATATCATGTAATGTAACATCAGTAAACTACACACAGCACATGTATGTTTACTAGCCTGCTGTCATTTTAAAGGGATGGGATGCATTTGATGCATCAAATTTATACTGATGCAATGTTTGTAATTTATTATAAAAATCCTATTATAGCTTTAAAACACTGAGAATAACACTACTGTCGGATACATTTGAGTGTCGTCACATCACACTTTAGGTGTCACCTGCTTTAAAGGACAGCTCATCGCCCTCCTCTCCCATGTAGTCATACATAGCTCGCACCTTCACACCCCCGATCATCACACTAACAGGAGAAGACGTGGATGTTTGAACAATCAGAAATACACAAATATGAATTGGAATAAAATATATGTTGTTCTTTTTTTTAATCATATATTGAAAGAACTACACGGGATTACTTACGGTCGATTCTCTTTTATTTTCATCTTGTCTCTTTTCTTTCTATCTAGCTTTTTTATTGGTGGGACCCATTCCTGATGAAAAAGATACAAGTTTAGGTATCAAATTTATCAACACTTTGCTAGAGTAAAACAGCTACGATAAATGCAAATATTCACACAAAAATAGGAAAATATCTTGTTTATGTGGCCGTGCATTTGTTTAACTGAAGTAAGCACAAGAAAAACAACACAAGAAGGTTTACACAAAGCAACAATATACATTTTAGAAGATATGTCCACATTTAGTTCATGATGTCTCTGATGTAGGACTCCAAAAAAGTCTGTTTCTGATAAATACTGCATTTACTTATTCCATTGTTGGAGTGCAACATTGTAACATACATCAATCTTTGGCCAGTCGGTGGGCATGCCAGGACCGTGGTTGTTCTTCCACCATTTCAGATCATCTTGCTCATTGATGGACATCAGAGTGTGGTGGAGCTCACTGTACACCGCCTTCACACTGACACAAGGACACGATAAATACACAGAGACACTTGCTCAGCACTATCCCCGAACAAGCAATTTATTCACACCCAGTCACCTGATGGCTGCTCACCTCTCATTGTTGGTGATATCAAGATGTCTGTGGATGGAAAGGAAGGCCTGCTTCAGAAAGCTGATCCTCTTCCTCTCCTCCTCCTGGGACTCTTCAAAAATGGCTTCCATCTCCTCCATGTAGCGAGGTGTGTAGGACGTCGCTTCCTCCAGCAGTTTCTCATAGCGGTCTCTAATCTGTAGGCAGGGCACAAAACTATTTTATGAGGAAAAGTAGAACATCTACTGCGTTTGAATGAAGGATCATCTAAAATGTATAAATCATCTGGTGCTCTTTACTGTTGCCATGTTGGGCTCCATAAAACACAGAGAAGTGTAACAATAACACATCGCCATACAAGGCAAATGCTTGGAACAGAAACTTAAGGCTGGGGCTTGTGTTTAGAGTTGATAGTGCAGTACCAGATGCAGCAGGCCAGCAAATCCTTCTTGGAATGCAACATGTTTGACTTTGTGGCATGTCGTGAATCAGTGATTGGGAATTTAAATGTGCTGTGAATGAAGCCCTTATTCAACATGCATGAGCTGGAGTGCAGTGGTGCAGTGTTTTAACATCCCTCCTCACCTTTTCTTTGTCCTCTGAGACCATCTCTCTGGCCTCTGTGATTTTCTGCTTTTTCTCCGGACTCATCTCAGAGTTTTCGTTAGCTTGTTTTTCTTTGTCGAGGGCTGTTTGCTCCCTCTGACAGGACTTGTGATACACAACGCGGGCCTTCTCCAGCTGTTAAATACACATTCACACACATATTATTTACTTTAAGGAAATTAGATTTCTTATCGAACACTAAATATGAAGCTCTGGGTAGAGGATGTTAGCTATGCTAGACTGGAAACAGGAAGAAAACAGCTTGCGTGGCTCTGACTAAAAGTTTAAAATATATATTTTTAAAAAAAACGTCTAAAGCTCACTAATTAACATATATCTTATTTGTTAAATTTGTATAAACAAATTTAGTGATAGTGTGTACAGCCGGCATATTTTAACATCTTAGTCTGTGATCTAAGAGATTTATTTTGTTTCTGTCCAGTTTGAATGAAAAGTGTTTCACGATGAGTTAACAAGGCTATTAAGCCTTTCTTAGTTCGGTGTAAAAGATAAACCTGAATTAAAAAGGTGTACAGTTGTATTCTTCAGTTTAGGTGTAAGAATATTTCCTTTATTGATTGTTTTAAAGGTTTAATTTATTTATTAGACTTATTGAAATCCCTGTTCGCACACAAAGCATTCTTGTACATGTAGGCACAGCCTGCACGGCTCCGCAGGAGGAGCAATCAGCTTTCTCCGTCAACAGAGCATGCACTGGGTAATGTATTTCTTCAGTGGAATACATACCATCCACACTGATTGGACAGCCACATAAAAGATGGTAAATTTTCCCTTAATTGTACTTTAATTTTCGTTACAAGCAGTGCTTTTAATAATTATGGAAAAAATGTATGCATAACTTTTAGCAATAGTTTACATTCAATGAAGTTGGTAAGCTTCGCTTACAAGGGGTTATGTGGTGGACGCCAAATCCCCTTAAAACCACAATGTGTCAATTTTACTCTTTTTGTATAGATTAATTAAACAGATACAACTTGTTAATCAACATACATTTTATGCTAAGTGTAGCTAACTGTATCTTTATATTTAATGTAAAGACTTTCCAAAATTCTTTTCTATTATCTATACAATATTCAGGGCATTAATAGAGCAGCAAACAACTATTTTCTATGTAAAGATACAGTGGAGTAATGTCTACCCGAGTAGAAAAAATAGTTCCTCTTCCTCTGTGTGTGTGTGTGTGTGTGTTGTTATCAGAGCTGCTCTGTGCTTTGTTGACATAGTCTTGTGTGCTTTTTAGTGCACGTTTGTGCACGAGAGCGCGCCCCACTGTGGCTAACTCATAGCCACCATAGCACCCATACGGTGGTTATAGTTACTAACGCCATGGCATCGTTGTAGTGCCCACTCTCTGGTTCCCCCCCAGCTTAACACTGTTCGCTGTGTCCATACTGTTGCCGTCGTCTGCACTGTAAGCATTGTTTGCACTGTAAGCTTCTAGCGGCAGGCTCAGCCATCGCAATAGATACGCTCTGAATTTTGTATTGAGCACCATTAAAACATATTGAAAATCTTTTGTTGCTGTACATGACAGTTCATTTTTGACCTTTGAAATAGGAGTTTGACAAAAAAAAGCTGAACTTTCAGTTGCTTCTTGTGGTTTTCATCTGCAGATGGAGTTGCCAATTGATACCTTGTGCAAACATTTGCTAATAAACACCATGAAATGCAAAAAAACGGTTTATTTTTGAGTAAAGCTGCCATTGCTACTTCTGACCTCCATCACAAGCATGTCACACACACGCACCTTCGTCATCTTTTTGGACCAGGGTTTCTGCGCACGAGAAAAACTTGTGTTGTTGTTGTGGCTCTCCCTGAACCCACAAAAGAGTTTCTTTGGAAAGGTCTCCTTCTGCCAGGTTTTCACGCGGCCGCCTTCCTCCACCATGAGGGACTGGGATATGGCGGAGTGGATGGCGGACAAACGCTCGGTGGAGGTGAAGAAACATTGCCATGCCCTCATGAGGGAGCCATAAAGTGGTCCTGGGAAAGGAGAAAAAAAAGACTGAGGAATGAAATAACACAGAGCACAGAGGTCATGGAACCAACAGAGAAATAATAGACTCATTTGTAAAGTTTCAAACAGGCACTGATGCAGCCATTTAAAATACATCATGATGTTATTTTAAGCCGATGTCGACTGAGATGATCAAAAAGACCTGGGAATGCATGTTCCCATTTTCAGACTACCCATCATGCAGCTCCTAATACTTACGAGAATCCACTATGGACTTCCACTTGCTGCTCCATTGGCTGAGCTGCTGGGCGTACTGTTTCTCTACTTTTGCTCTCTCTGTGAAACAGGCCACAATGTCGTTGCAGGCCTGGAAGGACTGTTGAGTTCGGTGCACTGTAGGCACATAATTCCCTGGCTGAGAGGAGGAACGGTGATATGTAAGAATAACAAGCCTGCAGAACTCAAGTATGTACTGTACATTCCCAAACACACATGAGGACCGATTTAGTTTAGCTATTCCTTGCATCATAGTGTTGTTAGATTCAATCATAAATATAATCCTCACCATCCAGAAGCTCTGTTTCTTGACATCCTCCGGCGGCTCTTTGGGAAGGCTCGCCATTGTAGGGAACGCGTCTGTCTCAGAAAGTAAGAGATAGCCGTTTGTGTTACACGAGAGCCTTGCTCGACTGGTTAAGATGCATAATGAGCAAGGAAAGAGAGCGTGTGGCAGACAGGTGACATTGATAATCACGCAACAGGTTGGACGTCTACACTATGTGCAGATACAGCAGGCCGACTTTCTCATAAACAGAGCTGTTCCCGCTGCATGGCAGGCAAGTCTGATAGGAAATAATTGGCGGCTGAAACCTTACAGTGTGTGTGTGTGTGTGTGTGTGTGTGTGTGTGTTGCAGAGCTTATTGCCATAACAACTTTGATGATTCTGACGAGGTGTTATTTACACTGTACAGTGCTTGGATACATCCAAGAAGCCCCCTGGTTCGGTAAGAGGAGTGTCATGCAGTAGCAGACTGGAATTCACAGGGGTGGGATCTGCCAGTAGGAATAGAGCAGCTGCTCCAGCATTCTTCCTGTTGCCTTCCCAAAATAAACAGCACGGAAAGGTCATCTTTCCCTTTGCTCTGACTAATACGAGTCCTAACAGAACCAACTGTCGCCCACTCTTACTCTTCCTGCCATTCGATATGGAGATCATGACCGCAAGAGCAAGATTTCTGCTTTGGCATACAAATGGGAAGACAGGATTTAAAAGGAATTCAACTGTCCTGACATTTTTGCACAGCTTGTAAAGCAAAGCCCAAGTGTAGCATATACATTGGAGGGAGATTGAACAAAAGAAGAGAGATGCATGCACGAACACGCAAAGGACGCGGTCACATTCGGGCCTATTTCTGTCTGAGTAACAAGTTGACACATTGCTGGCTGAGTAATATGAAAGTGACTAACCACACCTCATCACAAGACTGAGCATGACGGAGAGTGAGGCTCACTTGCTGGTGTAAATGCATATATTATCATGTCATTCCTTCTTTTTTCAGTTACTATGAGCTCCTGCAAGTCGAAACATGGAAAGGAGTCCCTGAAGGCGCAGCTTAAATTTCCATTTTTTCACTTCGTCTGATTCTGTTATCCACGCAAAGGAAAGGAACATCTTATACACTCATTTTATCTCACAGAAGCATTCATATCAAAGTATTTTGACGCTAAAAAAAACTCCATCCACAAGCATTAAAAAAAGAAGCAAGAAGTGGCAACAGAGCAGTCATGCCTGGCAGCACTTACATTTCTCTCTGAATCACCAGTGATTACTCAAGTGACCACTTGTTACTGAAGTTCAAGGGCCGAGGATTTTCTCTCCATTTCTCTGTCCGTCTCCCCCTCTCTCAGTGTGCCTCTCTTCCTCTAACACATGTTTCTCTCTCCGTTCTCACTGACCCAATTTTCCCTGGGCACTTAAAGTTACACACACACACACACACACACACACACACACACGTTGTTGATCTAAAAGTGGGCGTGAGACACCGAGACAATGCATGCACAAAAATTAACCAAATCAGAGCCTTTGCATGGTAATCACTCCGCTGCTAATTGGCTTCAGGGCAAACAAGGAGGGAGGAAGAAACTTACCTTTCTTGTTCTCCTGTCAGCTGCGATATTCTAGTTCACAGTCATGAACTCTTCTTCCTCTTTCTCTTCTGTTCCCTACTTTAACCCCATCCTTGGCTTCTTCGACTCACTGGCTTCACTCCCTATCAGTTCTGTTTAGCTCTTGGACTATCACCCTCTCACTTACTCTCCACTGTAGAAAAACAGCTGGAAGAATCCCCCTCCTCTCTCTCCATGCCTGTCCCTCCCTGTCTCTCTCAATATGGTGCTAATGAGATGCTGAACCTTCTTTTTGACCGTTCGCTGGTCACAGAAATGTGTCAATGTGCCACAGAGTCATGTGAGCTTATTAGTGAGTGTGTGTGACAGCAGGGGGGTGGGGGTGTCCCATGAACTGCCACATTAGGCCTATATGCCCCTTTGTGACCTGCCATTCTCTCCATGGTCAGGCCTAGAAAGGGAGCATGTCAAAGACAGTACAGTATGCAGCATGTTCACCACACACTTGTTGTGAGATTGTACTCTTCTGGATATCAACCAGAAGTTAAAGGAGAACACAAGAGTTATAGTTCACATACTGCTGTCTAGATCTGCTTTGTATTCCTCAGTCTTTTTGAGATACATGCTGTGTGTAATCAGGTTTCAAACAACACTTGTTCTTAACAGCTTATTCAGAGCCAGAAAAATTCAAAGGACATTCACCACCCACCATACATGAGATATTGTTGCTCACTAATGGTTGCAGAGGGTTAATATCAGTTTGGGCAAGTGTTCCTTTAGGCTCTACAGAATAAGGAGCCCTGGAAAGAAACAATTAAATCCTAATTATTTATTAAGAATAAGAATAAAATATTTAAAAAACAGTTTGACAGTACAGAAACAACCAGAACAATGGAGCGCACACACCTATGGGACCTTGGGAGGTCATAGAACAAAAAAATCTCAGGGTGATGTTAGGTTTCTACTATAGAAACAAAATTTAAGTCAAGCGACACTTCTATCATCAATTGATTATGGTAATGATATATATATATATATATATATGCATGCAAGTACATCCTCTGAAAATGTTAGGAAAGACCAAGAATCAAATCAAACGTAGCATGATATTCTAAACCCTCATCTTGGTGTGAGCTAGAAATAGATTATTTTATAAGCATGCAAGATTTTAAAAACAGGATTAAGGATTATTTGAGCACTTAATGTACTTGTCCTGACACTGAATGACAATTCTTTGGTTAAAGCAATTTGTTGATTTGTTTGAAGTCTGTCATCTCATTCTTTCTTCTCTTTTTATGTTGTTTTTAACTTTTTGTTAAAGTCTGTTATTTGTGTTTTGACGTGGTGCTTCTGTGAAACAGTTCTGCTGCCATCTCGCTCATGCAGGACCCCCTTGAAATAAGACAAAACATCTCAATGGGATTCTCCTGGCTTAATAAAGGTTAATAGAAATGTGTGTAGACTACTTTTGCAACACAAAGTTCATCACGGACCATCAATCAGAAAACCTTGCCGGTACAACCCAGCACTACCGCTGCCCACAAGCCGGGCGCTGGGTGAATTTGAGTTGCTACAGCTTACTGAAGGTCTGTCTCCAGAGCTGCCGGTCGCTCTCCTCCCAGAGAAGTAGTCCCCTAGTGTAGTCACGCTCTACAGACTACACTGTGAACAGCATCCATTGAAAATACAGATGGGTGACAAATTAGAGGGAAAACCTGATTAAATAAGTTAAAAAACATAAAGAAGCAGTTGCTTGATGATGACATACTGTGGCCTGCGCAGTCAGCAGATCTCAACCCAACGTGTATGGGAGATTTTAGACAGCTCTCTCCTCCACCATAATCCAAACACTAAATGAAGAAACATGTTTTGGAAGAATGGTGTACATTTCTTTTTGTGTTTTTCTCTGTGGAAGTTTTTTTTCATACTGCGAGAAGAAAAATGGCAGCTTGTGGCCTCATCCCCACAGAGATAAACAAGCCCTGACATCTATAATTTTGGCAATTATGAACAGACTCCTCAGTTAGAGAGCTACAAAGCAGGGGCAACCTGGACAACTGGCAAAAACTGGCCACCATGCTTAGCAAACAATCTCACACAATCTCCTTCCAAGCTGTTTTTCATTCTTAACAGGCGTCATTCAGTGTGCTGCATAAATGCAGCCACTGCTTGCTTTGAATTAAGCCATCTCATCTTCTCCCTCCCCGCAAGCTCTACTCTTTTGTCCTATTAGCTCACCGAGCCTGATGGGAATATAATCCTGGACCTGAAAACAATGTTGTGTTCAACCACTGCAGGGCTGAGACGAGCTGCTGCCAAATTACTCAATTCAAACACAGCACTTTAAATTGGATCATTATGTGAATCTGTCAGACGAGGGAATCCAAGGAGAAATGAGAATCACGACAGGGCCATATTATATTTTAGCATTTATTTCAACACCTTAGTTGTACCTCTATCATATAGTGTATCAGTATATACTTTATTTTATTTAAAGCAAAACTCTATTTATTTATATATATATATATATATACCTTTTATCTCTGCATATTTATGCTCATACTGTATGCAGTCATATTCAATATGCATTTTACTAGACCTAAAAAACTTTTAAATTATAGTATGCAATGCTTTCTACACTATTGCTCAGTCCTTCACATTCTCAGAATAGTTAATCATGAGATAGCAGTGAGGCAACTCAGCATGAGAATACAGAGTCATCATTTTAAACTCACAGAGAGAATACACATTAACTAACGTGCGTCAGCTTCACTGGGGTTCACCACAGGGCGAGCAGTATAGAAAGCATTTACAGAAAATCAAAAATGAAACGTAAACAAAACAAAGCTTCAAAGAATTTCTCCACACTATTTGGAAGACGGAGATTCTTAAAAATGTTTAAATACTTAAATATTATATCTATTATACTATATTTGTATGTTATTGTCATCATCATCATTACATATATATCTATATATGATGTGTGTTTGCCTTACAGTTGAATTCACTGCAGGGAAATGGCTAAACTGGCATGTTAAAAAAATTCTGGGAGTTCATCTTCACATCAAAGCAACATATGTAGTGTTTGCTTTAAGTTTGAAAAGTGTGTTTCTTTTTGAGGGTTAATGTGTGGAACGGGGAAACACTGGGGATTGTCAACTATTGAGAAAAAAACAATATTTTCTGACCATTATAAATATGTTTTGGAAAAGGCATTAGAAAGAGAAAAGTGTAGGTCAAGGAAAGCGTTTGGCTGACGCACTAAATCAGACACAGAGACTCACAGAGGCTGAAGGTTGAGGTTCAGGTAGTCAGAGAAGCAGTAAAAAGCCCTTATTGATCACTGCACCTGCTGTGTGAGAGAGAGCCGTCAACATTATGGCATCAAAGAGGACGGATCCATCCCTTGACCTGTGCTATGGCAATTAACACCAGTAAAGAAAAAAAATAAAGAAAAAAAAAATTAAAAAAAAAGACGATTTGCAGTTAAAAATGTCATACAAACCCTTTTCAATTCCTCTTTTATACATTTCATCTCCTTTCTATAGAATAATCAGGAAAATAATAAAAGGTAATTTCACAACAATATAATCTCAATACTTGTACGTCCTCATTATGCACAACTTCAATTCAACAGTTATAAATACCCTGACCAGTTTGAAATGAATGATTGCGATAAGCACTTTGTACAAAACATATGGTTCTACTATAGTAGTGAATCCCGTTTAACATGTAAGATATATTTAGTGCTCGCAAAGTACATACATACAAAGCTTATTGGGGTATCCTTTGGGGTAATATGGCAAAGATATAAAGAGAATACTAATATTGTCTACCATTTTATCTATCATCATTTACAAACAAATCTCTCATATTCTGACTTTGGCTCCTGTACTCAGCCATTTGATACTCTGATCTGCTTAAAGCTTCAAAACTGATGTTAGGATGGCACTGTTTTACCCAGAGTTTCTGGCTCAGCCACAGTCAGTAACACTTTATTGGGGTCTACCCTTTAAGCAGCAACTTTTCCATTTTTCTTTGAACTCAGACTGAAGTTTTCTCAATACTGCTAAACAGCAGATGGTGTGAGAATCCATCTGTCAGTGTGTGTGTGAGAATAAGTGTGTGTGTATATGTGTTTGTCTTTTACAGCACAAAACGGCGTGTAATTAAATGCCTGTCCATCAAAAGTTTTAAAGTATATTTTCAGTTGAAGAGCGTCATTTTCATATGATATTCATAACGTCTTCATACCCTTTCTTGACCAAATGTCATCCCACAAATTTCAACAGTATTCTCTAAATGTGGAGCCAATTTGAAAGAAAACTCCCCCCAAACACATTCAGCCCTTCTTAGTCTAAGTTCAACACAACCTGTTGATGTCCACTGCTCTTCTCTTGCACATCTTCTGTTATTGTCCATCTTTGTCAATTAGTTTCTCTCCCTTTCTTTCATCTTTGAATCACCCCTTCACTCTCTGTCTGTGTCTTGTAGGGAAGTAGTGACATGCAAAGGAGAGGAGAGCCGCCTGGGGAGAGAAGGAGGGCAAATCAATAAGAATAGAAATGAACGGAAATGAAATTAAGGCGGAGCAAACTAAATAGGGTTGATAAAACTGGTAAATAAAGAGAAAAGGGTTGGAGGGAAGATGAGATAACGTATCAAATTATATGCATCTAATGAAGAAAGGGGACGGCCCAGCTAACTTGACTGTCCTTCACCATCCAGTGCTTCCTTTTTTTACCTTTGACCACATTGCCTCTATGTGTTCCAGAGTCTATTAGTCCTCCCTCACCTGTCAGTGAGTTTCTTCAGCGCCCTCTCGATGTTCATGCGGTGTCCCACACGTGTCACTCCCAGGTCCAGGAAATCATCCTTGGTGAGCGAAGGCAGATGTGATCCATCTATCTCATTGTCTATAAAACGCTCTCTGTGTTCCCCCAGGTTTAGGTAAGCCAGCCAGTCGGCCACATCGTACTTGGTCCAGTAGGGCAGGGGCTTGACAGCAAAGGGTTTGGCTGGCGCAGGAGGAGTGAGATGGGGATAGTTGAGGCAGGATGGGCTGAGGGGCAAGTGTATGGGGGATGAGGCGCCAGAGAGAAAATGGGTGGGGGAGAGAGAGCGGGAGACAAGTAGGGGGTTCGCACTTGGCACACCAGATGGGGAGAAGAGTGGAGGATTTGAAGTCGCGTAGGTATCTCCTAGAGGGATTCCAGGCGAAGGAGGGGTGAGGGGCCCGGGGAAGTCAAAGGGGTTGTTGTAGACAGGTGTAATGGGAAGGATTGGGAGAGAGGAAGGCCTGGGAGGAGTTGGGTTTGGCTGTTCAGTGTTATAGATAAGAGGACTGGGAGCTCGCCGTCGTGAGACTGAAGACCTCATCTCCTTTGTGGGACTGCACTGAAAATCAAAAGTCTGCCCGCGCAACTTGGACCGATGCTTTGGCGACGTTGGGTATGGGCAGTAGGTCGGAGAATGGGGAGGGTGTGCATGAACTGGGGAGGTAGGCATCTGTGGAGATGGGGAGCGGGTCCAGTTGCGTTGAATTGGGACTTGAGAGGATGGGGAGACAGAAGGAGTGGCCGACAGATTTGGTGTCAGGATCTGACGATGCTGTGGAGAGGAGGTGGGTAATGGCGAGGTGGAATGGCCAGAAGGGGGGCTATGAAATACATCCGTGAAATCCGCTGAATACCTGAGAGACAGACAAACAACAAACTTCAGTTAAAAAAAGCAGATATGCAAACTTTCATATTAATATTAAAGGCCGGTTAATGAAAACAAACAAACCTATGCATGGTGGGTGACTTTGGAGTGTGGCTCCAGTCATCCATGCTCTTCATATGTTGTAGCTTGGAGCTTAGCTCATTGATGATGCTCGCCTTCACGCCAGCAAGAGGGGAGTGAAGTCTGCGGCCCTCCAAAACGATACCACCTCTCTGTACTCCATCTTGCTCATGCTCACCAACCTCAACCCAGTTCACCGACCGAGGGTCTATCTGCCTCTCTAAGCAGGCAGCCAGAGAGGTGTTGAAGCCATCCTCCATTTTGGATCGACTCTGCTTGCGCTTCCTTTCATCTTCGAACACTCCTTCTAACCTAACATCGTCCGGGTTGCTTTGTCTGTGCAACTGCAAAGGAGCAGGGTTGGTGCTGTTCTGCCTACGTAGTGCAACAGGCGGGCACCTCCCTCCTCCCTCCTTGTAATGAGTCATCCTTGGAAACACTGGATTTGCCAGTTTGGCACTGTGCAACTCAAATGTTTGCCCACCTGAGTAGGTTGTGCAAGGATCCTGATGCTCACTTCCTCTCTCTCCCTCTTCTCCTCGCCCATCTCCTCCGATCCCTCCCCTCTCTCCTCTTAGCCCACTCAATCCCAGCATTTCTAAATGGTGGTCGCTACTGCTGTGACTGTCAAGCTCCTCAATCCCAGAATCCACCACGGCATCTTGCCAGTCTCCGCTCTTCGGTGTAACAGTAGGGTGATGAGTATGGTCAGCGGCTTTGCCCCCTGTGCTGAGGCCAGTCTTGTGCCCGGCCATGGTCATACTGTAGTCAGAGGATCCTGGTGAGGTTGTGGTGGTGGGGGCTGCAGTGGATGTCATGGTAGTGGTAGCATAGGTAATGGTGGCTGTGCCTCTATCCTGGGCCATGATGTGACCACCTACTGAGGGGTCATTAGAGCTGCCATAATAGGGGTGAGAGTGAGACATGGGCTGGGGTCTGTGTAGTGAAGTGGCAGGCAAAGGTGTAGCGGTGGTGGTAGTGGCAGACGGAGGGGGAAATATCTGTGGGGACGGATAAGATGGAGAGAGAGCCGATTGTGTAAGGTTGGCCACCTCACTGTCATAGGATGTAAGGCTGGAGGCAGCAGAGTCCCCACCCTGTGAGGAGGGTTGGGGAGCATTTGAGTGCTTGCTAGATGGAAGAGAGGGTGGAGGAGGTGGTGCAACAGCAGCAGAGTGTTGACTCCGGTGTTGATGCTGCTGAGGATACTCCTGGACTCTCTCCTTCTTACCATTAGCAAACTGTATAGGAGGGGGCAAGGGATCTGAAAAGACAAACTCATCCTCTGCATCTATTGAGGGAGCTGGTGGAGGGAGAACCATCAGTCCTAGACCTCCACCCACCCCTGCTCTAGTTTCATGCGTCTGTGCGGGGGCTGTGGGGACAGTATACTGAGGGACGTAGCTGGTGTTGGGAGCACTATCCATCTGCAGAAAGGAAGGTCTTCGGGGTGCGGGTTGAACCGGCGGTGGAGGAGGCTGCATGGGTGGAACAGGTCTGCTGTCATACACCTCCTTTTCTCTTTCTCTCTCCCTGGGGCTCTGTGGGTAATACTGGGTTGAATGCTGACTGGTTCGGTCCTCTGAGAAGCGAACTCTGAGACCCTCCCTTGGCGCTCCTTCCTTGTCTCTCTCCATCCTCTCCCCACCTCCTCCTCCCAAACGTAATATCCTTGGTGACTGTGGCCGGCTCATAGATGCAGGCGAGGTGGTGGCGGTGGGGGAGCTTAGGTGGACGGATACAGGGGAAGTGTAGGCAGATTGTGTAGGGGTTGCAAAAAGTGAAGGAGTTGGGGTCTGAACAGGAGTAGGGAACGCTCCTACTGTGGACAGCTGCCGACCAAAGTGTCTCTCCTCTCTGCGTGTCCTGCGGTCATCTTTTAGGGCCCTCTCTCTTGCAGCTAGGGCCAAGCCAAGTGGGGACGAGGGGTCGAGAACTTTCCCTGTAAGTGGGTGGATGAAAGTAGTAGTGGCCTGGGTGCCATACATTGAGGGAGCTGACTTGGGCTGGCCATCCTGACCAAGAATAGGGGAAGAATACTCAGGCAGGCCAAAGGCTGGGGGCATGCTGCTGGAATAGTGGACATAGCTGTCTCCCGAAAACATGCCCTCATCTATAGACTTGGAGGGCCGTAGACGAGGGGTGGGCACTTCCATTTGTATGCCCTGTAACGGCTGAATTCTTGCCCCTATTGCTCCTCCTCCCTCCTCTACTCCTCCCCCTGCCTCTCCTTGAATGTCCTCCTCAGTTGATAGGAAGAAAGAAGCACTCTTTCTTCTCATATCTCGGAAACGTTCTCTTTCCCTGCGTGCCCCTCCTCCTCCAAAGGCCGTACCGTATGTTGACGTGTAGTCCAAGTTTTCCAAGTTTTGCTGCGAGGAAACAGATGGGGCAACAGTTGATGAAGGCAAGGATGTGGGTGTAGGGGGCTGAGGTGGCAAAGGGGTGAGTGGTGAAGGTAGACTGGTGTTGGGGCTGTCTGAGGTCGTATCTGCTGAGGTGTGGTCTTCAACATGGCGGAGGGGCTCAGCTTCCATGCTGCTACCCTGGCTGCTTCGCCCGCTGCTGCTGGTTGAGGGAGCTTTGACAATGATGGTGGGGATGGGGATGGAGCTCTTCTCTTTGACTGCAACTCCTTTTCCTCGGTGCTGTCTCAGACCATCCTCCACTTTCGACTGTTTCATCAGAGCTCCTCGACCACCCCTCCTGGTTGTACCCCTGCCAACCCCTCCACCCTGCTCCCAGTTGGCCATGTGCGGGTGATGTTGCGGTGCTTGTGGGGCCTTTGGCTTAGCACTTGTCGGTGGTGTAGCACTGCTGTAGCCTCTCCTTAACCCTCCCATTTTGCCACCACCTCTCCTGGGCGCCTCCGGCTCTCTGACACCCAGTCCATCAGATTGTCTGCGGAGGGTGGGGACCATGGCCTGCTGGTTCATCCCACCAGGCCCACCCCTCTCCCAGCCTGCTTGAGTAGCATGCCCTGGCTGGGACTGGAGCTGGTAGTGGGCTTGAGATACAGGGGGTATGGGCATAGCAGGCCCTCTCACAGGATGAGGGCCTGCTGATAAAGGTGGCTCTGGGGCGGATGTGTTAGGGGGTGGGGGTATTTCCTCCGGTCCCGGCACCGACAGGCTGCGAGCCAGTTTTATAGCGGGTGGGTGTAGATACTGTCTTTCCTCCTCTGTTACACCTGAGAGCAAGAAGACAGGTTTTTATATAATTAAAAAGAAACTATTGAGCAGGCAGAAATCTTTCCATGACGATTGTCATTACCAATAGATTTTTGACGTATCATGACTGCATGCTGAGTGTGGCCGGGTTGAAAATGAGCTTGGTTGTAGCCAAAACCTGGTCCGGGCTGCACCATACTCACTGATGACTGATGCTCATAGGGTTGCTTCAATTGTCGAAAAAACATTTTGAAAAGGGACAAAAAGAGAATTTGAAAGGAAGAAAGGAGTAGAGAGAGAAGAGGAAACATTAATAACACATAATCAAATCTAATTGATGTCGGCTGTTAAGCTGATATACAGTATAATGCAATATAAAAGAACCAGTCAGTCTGAGTATTGGAGTATCAGGCAACAGAGCATGGATGCATGAACACAAACTGCCTCACACTTAAATAAATGTTTTAGTGTGGTTGATCCATTGTCAATCATTTTCCGTAAAGTGCAGTGAGAGCAGGAGAACGTACACAGCTAAAAAAGAGAGCTTAAGACCAAGCCACTTTAAACCTTTTCTAGCATTAGTCACGTCCATGACTAAATATCTGCTGTATCCTAAATCAGTGGAGAAGCTCTGTTGTATGTGAATGTGGTATGGAAGCAGGACCATGAATTAGGGTAACGACCAAAACTATGACCATCTCTTTTCCATTCTCAACAGTACCTCATTGGAGACATTGGGAACAATACTCTTGCTCCGGTCCCTCTTGCCTCCATGACCCCTCTGGCCCTGGTTGTCTGGAGTAATAGTGTGTTGGGCAGCAGACAAGATTTCATCCAGTTTATCTAAAACAAAGACCAAGCAGGGGCAGGGCAGGAAAGAAATGTAGAGAGAAAGTGAGAGCGAGTATAAAATAAAAGGCAGAAACATGAAAAGAAGGATTCCCTCCCATCCCCTCAAGGTTTTAAAACACCCTTTTACAGTATGACAAGAGTGGTGAGAGAGATTGTTTACTTAGTGCCATCTGATAGACGGTCTTCTTCTTATCAGGACCAAGAGAGGACTCGTATTCTGAAAAAGGAGGGGGAAAAAGGAGCATCAAACAGGCTAACTTTTAATTAAAGCTCAGGGGCTGATGACTGGTAACGATTAAGGCTGATATTCACCTGCTTTCTTTTTCCATGGAGACGCAGCTGTAGCAAACATAATTTGGAAAACAGAAATTAGGTGTGACTAGAACTGCTGTGTAGTCATGTGTATTATTAGGCAGTTGACATAGCTGGATGAAATACATACTCGGACACATGTGATGGTGTGAATACTGATGTGATGAGAGGAATGGTGATGGGGACGGAAATGATAATGAGAGCACACAAATCCGTGATTCTCCCACCTTTGTCCACTGTATGCAGAAGCATATTTGGTCCAAAAGAAAAAGAAAAACAATTTGTGACTGATAGCACCAGACCAGTATCATTTCACAACCTGTTTAGTTATAACCTTTCTTCTTCATACCAAACATGCAAATTAATCTAAAAGCTCCTTTCACATCAA
The DNA here is from genome assembly GCF_050575085.1 of Anarhichas minor. Classification (NCBI taxonomy): domain Eukaryota; kingdom Metazoa; phylum Chordata; class Actinopteri; order Perciformes; family Anarhichadidae; genus Anarhichas; species Anarhichas minor. Next base: position 10,704,325 of record NW_027466463.1, on the reverse strand, counting down.
AGTATTGCTAATGAAAAAAATGATATTGCCCCAGTAATGGATAATTCTCTTGGCTCTCTGCATCATCTCAGGTTCATATTTAATGATGCGTTTCCCTAATAGTGCCCTAGTAGTGTACCATCATCTAGCAGAGAAGCTGATAACCCACATTTCAAATGTGACCCCCCCCAGAAAAAAAACTGGTGGGGCCTATAATCTTTAAAAAAAAAATAAATTTCTTTCCCCCCATCCTTTTAATTATTTGCAATCAATCCTTTGTCTGTCCCCCCCCCCCCCCCCCCTATCACCTTACCCATGTCTTCCAGCTCTGATGTCATTGATTTGGAGCGCAGGGCAATGGCAGGAGGAGTCAGTCTTTTAGTCTGCTGCGGGGCTGCCAAGGGAAGCCAGCCAAATGCAGACTTAATGTTTAGTCTTCTCGTATAAACATGCAGTCACCATTGACAACCACATTCAAACAGGCTTTTAAGGCGAAGTAAACACGCAATCAGCTTTATCTTCACATCATAAACATGGGATGGAAATGACATACGAGAAAAGTTTGACTCGTACCTCTCTTCCGAGCAGTATCCTCCAGTTCAGGGTTTCGAGCAACCATCACAACTTTCACCATAAGGCTGTTGCTGCCCTGTCGGATCATATTGACCACCTGCCGGTGGCCAACCTTCACCACATTCTGGCCGTTCACCTTACAGACACAAAGACACGGAAGGACTTAATGAAGAATGAGCTGATCCACTTAAATGAAAGAAGAAAAGAAAAGGTAGGTACAAGCGAGTGGAGCAAAAAACTGAAACACACTTTACAGAATAACTGAGGGGCTTTTTGTGACCACTGGTTCACTTTGGTAATGCAGCTTTCCCACGTTTGGCATATGTTGTTGCAGATTTCAAAGACTTTTCTTCAAACATACATCATTTTCCAGTGTTTTGGACGAGTGCACCAGCAATTCATGCAGCGATTACAGTAAATCACAGTTACAAAGGCTTGGGCAGCTACAGAAGTGACTCATATTAGGTTGAATACTAATTAGCAGATCTGTCAGCTGTTTGACAATCACAATTTTTAGAACTGAGTTTTTTCAGGAAACTAATGGGAACTTTAACAGGTACAAAAAGGCCAGAACGTTGCTGCTTGAACGGGCATAGAAACATGAAAGGGCACAGGTTTTATGCCTTAACTGATGTCCCACATTCACAGCCCAGCGAGGACACACATTTTGGTGGTGGGAGGAAACCAGAGCACAATCGCGAACACGAAGAACATGCAAACTCAACACTGACTCTTCTTGCTGTGAGGTGGCAACATGTGTGGGTAACATTTTGAGTAATAGTAACAAAAAATAAGTAAACATTTGCAATCACAATCTTCTTTTCTGATCTCATAGAAATCCAATCTGCGCCTATCAGCTCACCTTAACCTGCAGAGTGCATCTGGAGGTTCAGCACCCGGCTGCTTAATGATCGATGTCTTAGTTAATCAGACGCTGAATACACAAAACATTTAGAGACAAACCGCTTTCTTGCAAATATGGTCCGATGTGTTTTATCAATCAAATTGGTATTTACTGCAAGCTATTGTATTGTAAAGTGGTCCTGTTGTCCACCCTGCAGATATCACTGATCTGTGATCAGTTCAGTGCATCAGTATTGGTGTACAGACTTCTCTTCAGGCTGCCTGGTCTTTTTCATTTCCTATATTTCCCAGAATGATTTGTGACACTCTCGGAGAAAAATGCCAGCACTTGTTGCATTCATTAGTGGGATTTTTTTAGTAAAATTGTATTCCCTCACTCAATGTAATATAGTGCTTCAGGTTCAGTCTGTGCGTTAGTCCAAAGTGCCTCTGGCCCTTACCTCGATGAGGAAATCCCCCATCCTGAGGCCCGCCCTCCAGGCCACGCCCCCCTCATCGACAGACTCCAGGTATTGCAGCGCGGGGAACGCTGGCGTTGGAGTGAACTCTTCTATGGGAGTCTGAGCTGCAGAAGACAAAATGTTAAAGGGAGGGTTAGAGGGATATAAAGAGAGAAAAAGAGCATACAAGACTGAGAAGGCTATAGAGACAGAAAAATATGAGGCAAATTTGGGTGAAGAGGCTCACCTTTGGCTCCCCTAAGCACAAAGCCAAAGCCCTCATTGTCTTTCTTCTGCAGGAGCACTGTCTTCTCCTTAATGATGTAGTCACTTAGAAAGAGTAAAGTGGGAGCAGAGGAGAAGGGGATGGAGAGAGACAGCGAGAGAAAGACAGAGAATAGGAGAGAAACAGAGCTATATGACTTCTATATCAACAGAAAAGTGTTATTTTCATGCAAATAAAGCCTTTTCTGAATGTGTAAAACAGCTATACTGCATCACATTATGATATCACACTGCAGCAAAAGAGGTTGGCTTGAGAATGTCATACAAAAAATGCTGGTGCACAAAAGGGTTGATGTCAGGGATACAGTTAGTGTCACAATGAGAGGAAGTGTATATGAGATGACATTCCATACTATGGACTAATCCAGCTAGAGCTGACAAGCACTGGGTTGGGGGGGGGACGGCACATTAGAAAAATGTGCACATACACTTCCCTGATAATGGAAACTTCCAAATGCACCTAAATTGCTGCATTAGCTTTCGCTGCCTCTGGCAGCTTTTGCAAGGATAGTGTTTTACCGACTCCAGCGCTACTACCACTACCGGTCATACATGACACATCACATCATGGAGCAGAAGACATTGGACAGACCTCTGATCTTCCTCCACAAACAGCTCCTCTTGCTAAGAGACCACAGCCTCGGAGGGCAGAAATGATCAGACTTGATGCAAGCTTATCATCACACTTACAGTAGTGTAACAGCTGGCCCAGCAAACTCCTTTATTATTCTATTACCATGTCTGGGACTTTTGGCCAAGCTGCTTTACAACCCTTTCTCGAATATAGGACCGGTTTTAAATGGACTTCACACTGCCACACACAGCCACATCTCATGACTCATTTCTGGACTTGACTTTCCAACAATGTCAATTCACCCTGGTTATGTTAGAGAGCCCGGGGCTTGAGCAGAGCTGTATGATTTAAGAGGGATTCCAGATATTTCTTTCCGAGGCAGCTCATTCCAGTGTTAGTACGTATGTGCTCTTCAACTTAAACCAAACTGACACTCCAACTGAAATCAAATCAAAGGATTTGATTTCCTAGAATGGATAACTGTGAGTGAACAGGATAAGTTGCCTGGTGGAAGAATTGTCTATATTTATAGTAATAGTTTGACTCCCAATAATGCAGTGAAAATGCTCCGGGTATACTCAAGGGGAATACATGTTTTTTCTTCTTCTATTAGACCCTCCCCCTTTTCAAATGAGAATTTGAGGTGAATTCTGTGTGCGTTCACACCTGGACCTTCATGAGAAGTAGTGTACGTAAATAGGAGTTTTCAGCCATGAATTCAATAATTCCGGGTATTGCCTGTATACTCTCGGGCTCCATACAAATTCTCAATTACAATTCTCCTTCACTTGAATCAACAGACCCAAAACCGTGGTGCTAAATCTCTGTAAACTAAACACAACCATTTGATTGGTTTCCTGACAATCAAGTCGGCAGGGTAACTTGGCCATGCAACCCTAAATAAACCCACAATGTAACATTTAAAAACGCCAACATTTTGATTTATTTTTTAGTTTTAGGCAGCAGATATAAATATTTTCTATGTCTGGCAGAGGACCCCATCACTCCAACTTCATTCTGCCTCCGCCACTTGTGAAACACCCATGTGTATACAGGTCCTAAAATAACAAAATCAGTAATAGAATATTCCACACCGCCTCTTACAGTACAGACCCAGCAAGGTGTTGTGTATTCAAGAGCATGTAATAAAGTTTGGCTGTGGAATCACAGATCACACAGAGGTACAGCGGAGGCATGAGCGTTGGCCTACAGGCCTGAAGATCCAGACTTCGACACCAAGTTGTAACTTTAGCACTGAACAGACGATCGCTAGTTTCCCCTACTGAGGTCCATCCCTTGTGTGTTCTCCATCAATGTTACTGTTTCGCCAACGCACAGCCGCCTTCCAGCCATCTGCTCCTCACACCTCATTCCTTTTTCTCTCACCCTGTCCTCCACCATGCTTTCCCTCTCTGAGGATCAAAGTAGCAAAGAGTGGGTGGACAAATCCATTGGGCTCTTCATCCATCCACTTCTACAAGGGTAAATGTGGCCTGCGTTGGTCCTCCAGGTGGTCTAAGTTGTGTTGCTGGCTTGCAGTAACACACCTGATTTCCTTTACATATTTAAAAGCTATTCATCTTGTATGTCACCACATTGACCACTATAGCCTGGCCAATTAGGGCCATACAAATCGCAAAGTCCCTGGTTAATCCCTGTAGGCTTGTAGGACACACTCTTGTCTGAACTGGCTGCAATGAAGCTGTAAGCCTACTAGAGACCAGAGTTATTATGTACCCTCCTGAGTCATCCTCTCTTCTACCCACAATTACTGAGAAAAAAAGGCAGCTTTTTAACCATTAACCTGCTGAATGTACATGCAGATAGACTGGCGATGTGGGGACTATACACACACACAACACAAGTGAGGCACATGATGGGTGTTGGTGACACACACTGTGGATTGAGACGTGGTAGATGGATGAATAGTACATACAATTATAGGTAGGAGATACTCCCACAGCAATTAAGCACCATGTACACGACGTACACACTTATAAGTGAAAACACATTAATTTCATTCAGTGTATATGCACACACACAAACACAAATGCATGCACACAGACATGCACAGAATTCGTGGTATCTGAAATTAGAGCTCGAAAGGAGCTGACAAACCGCACTCTTTCCACTTATTGACTTATTCACTTTCATCCTTCTGTACAGACACAATACCTCACATTCTTAATGATACACTGGGATACATAAAAAAAGATGGGATGTGACAATACATTTCTTTAAAAAGGAACAGGAATAAATGGGAAGTCCTGGTGAATGAAAAATATCTGCTTAAAGAAATCATGACTCAAAGAGAATGAAATACACCCACACTGTCTGACTGAAATGCATCAATATGTGCTCCCTTTCATGCACTAACACACACGGCGTTCAGAGACACACGGGAGGAAGACACAGAAATAAACAGGCTGCAGAGTCTCCATTCAATAGCCACTTCCGTACCACAGATATTCACATGCATAGGAAAAATACACATTTTAGACACACGCACAGATACACACACGGACACTCAGAGACACACGAACAAAATACATAGCTTATTAGTCTGTCTTTGAAAAGGCACGGCCTCTCAATAGCATCATCTACCTCTCCCCTCTCTCCATTGTCCTCTCCTCACATCCATAGCCAGCCAATGAATGAGGAAACAGCCGCTACCTGTAAATGAACCACACGCTCCTGTTTCTGGGGCCCAGTGACGGCCACGAAGAAGAGAGGGAGAGAGAGAGATCTCTCTCTCCGCAACCCCCCATTGCCATGTCCCCCCCTCCTCTCTCGCGCGCACGCTCTCAAACCTCCTCCCCCCTCCTCCTCCCGCTCCCGGTCTTCCAGCGAGAGCTCAGCCGGAGAGCACCGCGAGAGTGGAGGAGAGAGCGAGAGAGGTGGGTAACGAGAAGGAGAGAGACAGCGTGATGGTCTGCACCCCGCATACTTCAGACAAGAGAAAGACATTGTGAATGAAAAGAGAGAGAGAGAGAGAGAGAGAGAATACCAGCTATTATCCCAACAGGGAGAGAGTGTATGGAGTGTGTGCTGCTACATGACGGGAAGAGGGTTTGGCTGCAGAATATGGGAGATGGAAAGCTGAATTTGTGGTGTGGAGATGCGGGGGATGGGTACAAATATAAGGCGACACAGGGAGAGACTGTGCTCGAATTGCACATCCACTGACTGTTGTATCACAGATATACTAACAGCTGATTCTCACCCTGGATTTACTCACACTCACATTTGCTAACTTTTCTGTCGCTCCCTCCTCTCCTCTAAATCAGAACTGTCATCGCCACACAGGCTAACAAACACTCTTCCTCTCTATATCTCTCTGAAATAGTATTTGACATTCTCTCAAATGCCTAGCTGCAGTGAGGGAACATGCTCCGGATCACCTTGCTCTTAATTGAGCACCACTTCACCACAGTGCTGCAATTACGCTTAACCAGCTTAGCACAGGTAACATAACCCCAGTGGCTGCTATTTCCATTTAGAACACAAGCGCAGCTGCATTAAAGCGAATGCCTTTTTGTAATGACGGTGGCAGCGGCTCAGCACAAGGGTAATGTCGGCTACAATGCGTAAGAGGCTGTAAAACCCCGGGGTGGCGACTGCTAAGTCTCACTAGCCCAGGGACCGAACCATTGCTTGGTGTCTCAGCCTCCTCATGACTCATCAGCAGGATGATGTACATACACACAAAGACACACACACTCACAGGCATAGTCAGATGCACACCAACTCTCGAACAAACACGCATAGCTTCATAAAACACAGCTGCAGCTGCCCAGGGCTGAGCTGCAGCTTCAGACAAATGCCATGTAGGAGAAGTACCCTCCCCCCCCCCCCCACCCCCTCTACCTTTCATTATGGCATTATTGTGTTCAGTGTAAACAAGCAACAACAGACGAGAGAGAGAGGCATGTGGCGGGATGTATCAAAGAGACAAGTGCATTTGTCTGGTTGAGCCAAAAGGGGCAGAGCTGAAAAATGACATGGCTGCTCTTTGTGCCTTCACCGCTGACGTGTTCACACAGCGAAACAATAGAGAACAAGCGCTGCTCAGGATCTGCAGAGAAAATGGACACATGCAGCAGACAGGATGGTATGAAAGCACAATAGGCGAAACAAGTGAGCACGCGCGCACACACATGAACCTTCTGCGTGTCAACTATTTAAAATCACCTTAAATGGCCTCACAGTCTTTCCTTACAGTAATAAACCCAGAGAGCAGACAGTTCAGTGGCTGCCCACGCTCATGTGACAATCCACAGCCAAACTATATCAGAGGCTGCAGCCAATCAAGTTCATCTTTGTTTTATGACTCCATCTATTTTCTAAACTGGTATCCTGTTCAGGGAAGTGCTAGGGCCAGTCCCAGCATGCATTGGGAGAAAAGTCAGGGACAATTTGAAACGTCACAGGGGAGCAGACAAACACAACTACCCTCACATTTACACGTTGCCAGCAGTTTAGACTTTCCCCAACTTACTTATTGACAGATCACAGGTTGTAAGTGTCATAGCAACTTTTCTTACCTGGGGCCATCAGTGCCATCGTAGGCTCCAACAGTGACGTTACGGAAAAGCTTCCTCTTGGCTTTCTCGCTGCGCGTCTCTGCAAGGCACATGCAGGCAAAACATATGCTCAATTTAAACACCTTCAGCTTCCGTCATGACACCTTCATGACGGAAGATCATGAAGGTGTTTTGCACCGTTTTAGAAGTATTGTGTCTTTAGTGCAGATCACAAACGAATCAAATATATTTTTTGATATATACTGTATATATTTTCCCAGTTTTCTGCATGGCATATAGTTTGCTTGCTGCCTGAGCAGTGCAGCTGTGGAAATAGGAGACAAGTTAATTTCTGTGCTGTACGTGTGCCACTGTCTGCTGCAAAAGAAGCTGCTGGTAAACATGAGTGTGACATGTGCCGGGTGTTACAGTGACTGAAAGGATAATTCCAGCCTGAGGGAGTAGGTAACCCATTTTCTCTCCAATCTATGTGCTATTTCCTATTACTGGTATGCGTCTTATGAGAGTTATCTCAAAACCATCAATAGCTAATTTATTTTAAATTATACATGAACGAACTTTTGTCTTACCTGATCGATTGTCTTTGCTGAGAGCCGCCACCTCTTCTACACAGTCTGACGGAAACCAGCCAGTACGACCTTTCGCTGTTCCTTCCCAGTATCCCCCTTCTCCCACACTTAACACTGAGACAGAGAGATAGACAGATAAATCGATAGCATAGATGGATGGATATAATTTAATTTGGCTAGTAAATCATTTATCACAAACTCTTGCACTGTAATAAGTCCGACGCTCAACCTTCCGTGTTTACCTCAAGCCATTTTTTTAATAACAATATTGAACAGTCCACTGAGAATGGAGAGGAACATGTATTGTGATGACTGGATGTGTCTGCTGGTGCTTCTCATTTCTCTTGTTTACAATCCTCTCTTCCCTCATGAACATCTCTTCATGCTGTTGATGTTTTAGACACAGTAGTTTAAATTATTTCCGGAATTAAACTCTATTGCAACTGCACTGGAAGTACAGGATCTCAGCATTACACAAAATCATCTCCAGTTGAGAACGTTTAGCTAATTGTCCTCAAACAACATGATTAAAAAGATGTCTTGGGCAAGTTTTTCTTACATTCTCATAATTGACTTTTTGTGAATTTGCTCTATCTCACCTTTAACTCTGTCGCCTTTGTTAAGTGAGAGCTCTTTGTCTCCGCCAGCAGAGTAGGCCCGAGTGGCCATGTAAACCCGCCCTGGCACTGCGCTGTACATACGCTTCATCTGATCTCCTCCACTGCCCACTGAGGTTGCACTACAGAGGGAGAAAGAAAGAGAGTCTCTTACAAAACCAAGAGATTAGACTGTGTTGCACACTGTGGAAAAACAAGTGAGACAAAGTGAGACAACATACAGCTCATCAGGCTTCATCGGAGACAGACAGTTGAGTCATACCAACAGTAATGCGTGCAGCAATCTTGTATTTACAAACAGTGACCAGTAATTGTATGTCAGATATATAGAAAGTGCTAAGAATTTTAACACAGTGCGCCTCAAATATTTGCTATAATAATACTATAGAGTACATACTATTAGGGCAGTTAGTACACAAGAAATGAATGTAGGGTTGAAATTAATGTCATTTAGTATACATGGAATTAGTGTTTCAAAATTTAAAAAAGACACAAATAGCAAGTACCACACATTTTGTGTCAACAGGGATTTTTCTGGATTATTATCTCAAAATAATCCAGTACCTCAACAACTATTAGATAGATAGGACAATGATTGGTTCAGACATTCATAGTTCCTTGATGATGAATAACTTTGGTGATCTAGCAGCGCACCTAGTGCCATGATTATGACAACATTTTCATTTTAATTTGTTCAATACTTTTTATTTTTTTTATACCCGCCAAACTAATATCCTTTCCATCAGCCTCAACTTTGTGTTTAGTCCTAATTAGCAATGTTAGCATTTTAGCATGCTAAACCAAGATGGTAAACATCAGCATGTTAATATCTGTCATTGTAAGCACAACTGTACAGCCTCCCAGAGCCACTAGCATGGCTGTAGACTCGGTGGAGAAATTGCATCACTGTCTGACATTTTTTAAACATATTTCAGACTGTGAGGAGCTCCTCTATTTATTTTACCCTGCAGGAAAACATCCACACTTAAAATATGTGACATTCTTGGACCTAAAAATAGTATACTGTATGCATCTGAGACTCAAATAGTAATTTTCCTGCATACAGCAGATGGTAACTGGAGATTTAGTGAACCCCGTTAGTAAAGGACCTGGTCAAAATATGAATCCACCACTCTCCCTATCTGCATTAACACCGTATATATTCCTTCCTTACCCCTGTCTGCCTCTCGGCTGTCGGTGCTTCTCCTCTGTGTCACTTTGGCCTCCTCTACCCCGGGATGGGGAGCGAGTACGAGTTCTGGGGCTGCTTGAGCTTCTCATGCCGATGGAGGCCCTGCGTTGGCCCTGCAGAAACGCACAAGTCCCACATGGGCAGAACTTCAAAGCTGATCCTGTAACTTACTATATGTCAAAGACTGAAAAAGAAATGCAACACCAGCAAAGCATATCTATTATCACAAAGATCAGCAGATGAGCATCCACCTAATGGTCCTCAGTACCTGTCCCGGGTCGGGATTGGTTGCAGCCTTGTTGGGCAGGGCCAGGGGGTCAGACTGGGTCATGGAGTTATCGCTGTTAGCGCGCAGTAGGGGGTGGGAATGAAGTGAGGGGAGAGGTAGAGTGTAGGCGCTCTCTTTTCGCTTGGGAACATACTTTGGCGATTCCAAAAAGGGCACTGAAGATGGGAGGTGTGAGGTTAACGGGTGAGGGATCAGAGGTGGTGAGTAAGAAGGATTAGGAAGTGAGGAAGGGCAGTGGGGTTTGATGTGACAGGGTGAAATAGAGGGAGGAATTAGGGAGATTGTTAGGGAAAAAGAGGGAGATCGTAAGGGCAAAATACATGATATTTTCATGAAAGTACAAAGAAAAGCAGGTGTGAAACTGTAAAACTTGACAAGCCCCCTCAGACGAGACAGTTTGGCACGATAGCTTACCTATGTCAGAATCTTTATGGTTTTTGAAGATTTCCCCAAGTTCAAAGTGACCAGACATTATAGCTAGCTGCAAACACAAACAAAACAAAACAAGATGTAATTAGATAAGCCATTGTAGTTATTGCTATTTTTGTTGTATTGTGTTGTCTGCTTTTTCTCTTTTAGTTTGTGACAAAACTGTTGGTCAAAGCTACTCAAAAAAATAAATGCAATTTCACTTTAAAAACATGATAAAACTGTGTACAGTTTTAATTGATAGTCAAACCATTTACCTGAAAAGGGGTCTGACCAAGCTTGTTCTTTGCCTCCTTATTTGCTCCCCTGTACAGAAGAACGCGGACACAGCTTTCCTGATTATTCACAGAGGGAAAGTGATGTGTTAACACCGTTCGGGAGAACAGCAGTAGTAATTATGGTAATAATAGCTTCATATGAGGGAATCTGTTTCCATACTTGCCTTGTTGTACAGGGCAGAAATGTGAAGTGCAGTGTTCCCTGAGGCATTTTGAGAGGAGGTTTCAGCCCCATAAAACAACAGATGCTCCAAGTGCTGTGCAAAACCGTTCTGGCAAGCCTTTAAGTGTCAATAGCGTGATAGAAATATCCAAAAATTGTCAGAATCAAAAAGTATAGAAAGAGACAAGTTAAAGTGAAGAGGGTGATTTCATATCCGACAGTTTCAGTAGAATAAAATTAGGCAGAAAAGGGGAGATTAAAACTATATTGCAAAAGAGAAACAATTAGAATTGAAGGGAGATAATGTCTTACATCCACATTTAGATCCATAATTACTCTTACAGAAAAACAGGTCAGAGACAATTACATTGCACTGTGATGGAAAAGAAAGTAAACAGAATTCATTCAAATAACAGAAATGAGCCTTCAGCAGCCTGAGAGGCTTCCTCGTGTCTTTCTGCAGACTTAAATATCACAAGATATGTACAAAGTAAAGAATGGCAAAAACCAAAATAAAATACCATGACAACCAGCTTGCAGCACAAACACAAATTTACCAGAATGTCACAGAGACATGATGTAGGCAATTCACACGCTTCTACAGTAAGAAAGAGATAGTATCCAATGCTCTTTCTGAACTGGACTCTTGAGATGACCCAGATTTGTTTTAAGGAAACCATGTGGTCAGTCACTTCATTCAGTTTATCCACATTTTTATCACATCACGATTCTGAGGGGAAGATGAGATGGTAGGATGAAGGGTACCTTATGTATTTCTTCCATTCCAAACTCTTCTTCATCCCTGTGCTATGGAAGGAGAGAGAATGGAGATACGAGTGAGGAAGGCTGAGACGAGGGGAGTGTGAGAAAACGCTGAGAGACGGAGGGCGACGGTACAAGACATCAAACGCAGAGATCAGACAGGGACATGTTGGTGCATATCTTAAGTTAAATGAGGAGAGGCAAAGACCAAAGATGCTTAATGTGAAAATATAAAAAGGAAACAATGAAACCAGATGGAAATCAATGGATGTATAGAAAGGTAGATTAACAATATTAAAATGTCCATTGGTACCTGGTGGGACTCGTCCCAGCCATTCTCATCCTTTGTCCCCAGCCTCGCCCTGTAATACAGCAAGGTCTCGCAGCAGGAAGTGTCGCCCCCTGTCAGTACAGTGTGGTACAGCGGGGTCAGGCCATAGCGGTCTCTGTAGTTTGGAGATGCTCCGAGGGACAAGAGAGCCTGGCAAGGAGAGACCAACGAAAAGCATCACTTTTCTAATAAAGGTGGATGTGCAAATTCTGTGTGTAGTGAGAAATAGACGAGCTGAGAAAGAAAGACTTTGGGTATATGGCTGGGCCTTATTTTACTCGTGATGCTGCGGCTGATCAATACAACACACGGTATAAATCAAATGATACTAAGTCATTGTGAGAAACACGTTTATGTCTAAATCAATTATATGTATATATAGTTTCATTATTTAACATTTGATCTCATATATATATATACTATCAGTGTTATATTGCATATTGAAGCTGCAGGGATTGACAAAATAATATATTTCATGGCAGAAACACTTGCCTGTCCAACTTGAGTCTGTTTGCAATATATATATGCGACTTTAATTCAAAGTCCTTACCATCAGCCCAGCGTGATTGTGAGCCCTAACAGCTTTGTGCACCGGTGTGAAGCCATCTCTGCTCCTAAAGTCCAAATGAGAGCCGCCCTGAACCAGCAGCCTGATGCCCTCCACCGGCAGGCCCGACTGCATGGCTATGGAGAGCGGGGTCTCTGACCCACAGAAGAGGAAAGGTTCAGCAAGGATGGTAAGTAGAAGAGTGTAAGTGAAAGCATTTCATATCACCACCCAATACCACTTGTACAATCATTTATTTGAAATTAAAGAATGAATTTAGTCAAAATTGTTATTTCCACAGTGAGAGTCAGCACACATAGCAAACTCACCTCCACTGTCAGGGTCATGGAAATTTGAATCAAGACCTTTATCGAGGACTTTTGCCATTTTCTCTATTGCTCCGGTCTGAATGTAATCCAGGAACTTCTTCAGACTGGCCTGAGAACGGTAGAAGAGGAAGGAAAGGAATATTTGAGTAGAAATGAGTACTGTGCACCAGCAATATTCAATAGACACACGATGAAATACCTTTGTGCTGAGTTTGGAGAGCGCCTTTTCATCCAGATTCGTCTGTTTATAAACTCTAGTTTTGTACCTAAACTGAGTACAGAAAAAGATACGTGTGAAAACTGTGATTCATCGTCATGCTGCATCACAGTTCAGTTTGATGGTGAAATGGTGGAAATAACAAAATTTTTTTTTTTTTGTGCAGTAAATATGTACTTCAGATGATGTTTTACAATCTGAACTTTAAAAAAGCAGAGAAGCAAAGCATTGCTTACTACATATCCATAAAGAAATATATATCATAGGCTCTGACGTAAATCAAAATATATTTTACTCACTGATAATACATCCCGACAGGCTATTTTTACACCTGTACCATGGTTAAGAGACCAAAAACTGTGTGTTGTTTAAATAGTTTTCTTTCATTCTCTGTAAATGTTAATTATACACAGGCAGCAGTAGTTTTTACGGGCTGGTCTTAATGTTTTAGAATCTTCTCTACTCTGCAATGATATATATAATTAGGCAGTGAAATAAAAAAAAACATTGCTCTAAAATATGGTCTAGAGAATCAGTCTTCTAAACCCCCATTCTGCCAAAAACACAACATCTTTCAAAAGATGAATTCACTGAGTTTGGGTGGGTTTTTTCATCGGCTGTCTCTCTGAATGAGAGACCATGTCAATGAAAACCACCTGACTGAATGTGCTGTCTCCACATCAGTACTGTACAGTAATGGTAAACCATTGAGGATTGCTGAGGTGAGATCAGCTGACAGCTGAACTGAAGCACATGCTGCACCTCAGACAGCCAAAGAACAGCTGCATATTTCAAGCATCAGAGGTGGGTTTGGCCAGCATAAAAGAGCAACCGGCCTAATATTTGATACTAGTTTTATCTGAAAAGTAATGGCACAAAGTAAGAACTAAACTTATCAAGAAACTCCTCTATACCAACAAATACTGGTCCAATTCAAGCACTGACGTTATTCAAAATGCCATTACTCGTGTTATAAATACATACACTCATGGAGCAGTGAGATACATTCTGCTGTGGAGCAGCAGTCCTCATCCGGAACCTTGTCAAGAATGTAAACACTCTGGTTCGAAGCCAAAAACGTGAGTGCGGGATATTTCTCAGCCCCACCCAGCTCGTCAACATTTACAGCAGCTGGACCACCAGAGGGCACTGTGAGATAATTGTATCACAGCATGACAAAATCATATTGATGTCATCTCACAGCCCACTTCCCAAAAAGTGGAGAAACATAATATAATTTGTAGGTTATATAAAGCACAGAATGCAATTAAGTCCATGAGGTGGATATTATATTTGTCAAGATTGGTTCATTTACTGTGTTGAACATGGGAATTCTAATAAAAAAGTAAGCAGCGAGTAATTTGTCTGCAATTGTAGAACACTCCTCATGTGCAATAACATTTTCACAGTATGATGCAGTACCATAGTTAATGTCATCAAACAACAGAAGCTTCAGAAGATCAAAGATGCACACAAAAGATGCTGTTGTTGAACTGTTTTTCCTGTATTTGGTGATGACAACAATGCTGTATTTTATATTCAGTAATAACAAGTGCACTCAGTCAGGGCCGTTGAAGAAACTGACGTCAAGTCCAATGTATCTTTTGTGGAAATTTGGGGGGGTTGTGGTAACACTTTTTGGATATTTTAGAAGCTGATTTCTTTGCATTTTTAAGACCCCAGTAAATGTAAAATCCTGGCTATGGTCCCGTCGCTGTCCCACTATTCCCACCTCCATACCTCCAGGTAAGGCACCCCTTTCTCAAAGGTCTGCGAGTAGTCTCGGAGGGCCCTCTCCTCCTCCAGGAACTTGGCGTCCCGTCCGTCTCCAGCCGGCTGGAAGAGGCCGTAGTTGTAGACGTCCCACAACGTCTCGTTGAGGGAGCAGATGATCTGCTGCTTAGCGCTCCATACTGTGCAGTCCTGGTCAAACTGGAGACACCTCTGACAGACACAGAGAGAGCAAATACATCATTAATGTTGTCAATTCAAACAAAAACACTTGCTTAGGTTTAGGCAACAAAACCACTTTGTTAGGTTTCGGAAAAACATCATAGTTGGGCTTAAAATAACTGCAGGAAAACGTGAACAGCATAACATGAATAGGCCTACGGAAAACAGGTCACAAACATCAGTATCGCAACTTTCGGACACAAACACTGGTCTCCGGGTTGAAAGTTCTGTGTTTGTCTGATCCATCCACCAAACATCCCACCAACCCTGTGTGGCTTTTTATACCACGTCATCTCACTCCTGGAGAATGTTCTCTCGCAGTCTAATAATGACGGGATGGGTTTATATTGTAGATACTTGAAAGCCCGGTCCGCCTCATACAGACGCTAAAAGGTGCCTTGTGCATCAGGTATCGGAGGCAGAGTGACAAAGCGTCAGTATTTGACGTCCTGGGAATGGGCTGAAAAGTCAGTTATGCACAATCAAGAACTTGTCAGATAAGTAGTTCAATCTGAAAAATCTGATTTTAGTATACAGTTTTCTCTCTCTGCCTCTAGCACCAAAAAACGCACCAGGCAGTGGCAAACTGAGGCTCGCCGCCATAAATTACTTTTGTCTGGCAGGCGTGTTCATGTGTTTCAGGCGGGAAGACATTCTTTGTGACATTTTCTTTTTACAGGAGTCACAGAACTCTGTTTACCGTTTGGCTGTTTGGCTCCGTCTCTAAGAAAAGTCAATATCATTAAAACAGCAACCAATTTAATGGTAGTGTGTGTGTGTAGGTGTGTGTGTGTGTGTGTGTAAACTTGCGTGCACACAATTATATTAACACACAGCTATATTTAGTCAGTTTGGCTAAATAGCTAGCCACTGGCATTTTATCATTACGGATTAATAATGTAGCATCACTGTTTTAGCATCAGTTGGTGAATGATAGATGCACGAGTATCTGGTATGTGCAGATTATGCATTACTTTAAATAATTAATCATCTGCCACATCCATGGAAATTCAATGACGTATGCTATCCTTATAGTCTATCAGTGCTATCAAGATATTCAGGTCTATTTATTTTCACAGCACTTTATCTCTTTACAGCTGATGCAGAAGTAAAGATTCTATACAGGGATACATCTTTCCCTTTGTGATTTCTTTCACTTTGATCCCTCCATACGCAGTGTCAGATTTACACCACAATCCAGGGGGGGAGAGAAAAACCTAGCTTTAAGAGAGAAGCTCCTACACCTCTTACTACATCACCCTGGATGTATGCACTACTAGATTTCACGGTGATTTGTGCACTGCCCATGTCCTCACATTATTACATTTCCACAGGAAGACCATCTTTTTTGTCCTTTTCTTATTAAACTCTGGAGCCTGAGGACAGAGCTGACCGGGAGCAAGTCTTTACCAGCAGCCACTGAGAGCTCTGAATGAGATGTATGCATCTGTGCTATTGTTCCATTTCAGAGAACTCTAAGTCAAATTGCACAGCTCAGCACAGTTTCATGTCCTCCCCCCCCCCGCCCCACACCCCCTCCCCCCCCGCTAGGTTGCACTATTTGATAGTGTAGCCAACTCTATTGGCATGGCAACCAGTTCATTAGTGAAGGCAGGAACCCGTTGCCGTAGCAATGTCTTGGTGGTCCCTAGGAGGTAAACCACATGATGGGGGTGTGTGCGTGTGTATGTGTATCTGCATGTATATAAGTGAGTTGTGAAGTATACGCGTGTCTGTGTGTTCTTACATGTGTGTAATTGTGCAGTGTTGTGGTACATATTTCAACAGTGTGTGTGTGTGTGTGTGTGTGTGAGAGAGAGAGGTCGATTGGCTAATCCTTGGGAGAGAAGTCTAATGTAATGTACACTGTATATTACAGCGACACTTCTTTCCCCTTTGTTCAGTTTTATTCAACCAAGGGTTTTCTGGGATCTATCTGGCAGTACTTGTCCTCACTCAGGAGAGTTATTCGGACATTCACTGCGCAGTATTAAGCTTTTTTCAAATGCGTATATCTTCCTCTTTGCTTATTTATTTCCTCCCCTCCCTCTCTTCAGCTCTCCTAATTCAGCTCAATAATATTACAGCTGCAAGGTTTGGGGTGCGGAGTGTTTTTTTTTTTCCAGTCTTGTGCAGAGCGGAATATGATGCCTGTCCTAAGACCTAAGAGCAACGCAGATGCCTTCCACATATTCCTTCCTTTCCAGCGTCACTCACTTCCCCAGCTCTCCCTAAACTCATTAAAACCTATAAGATAATTAGCAATTACTGTTATATTGAGGGCAGATTAGCTGACATGTAGAACAGTCGGCATGTTCAGGGAGTTGAAAATGGAGAAAGGCAGATTGGGGGGGGGGGGGGAGGGGTTACAGTGGGGCACCCACTCTCACCTGGATATGGCGAGTGTGGGCCGGCCAATTCTCACCTGCCGCCGCTGTACAGCGGAGAGCTATTGTAAGTGTGAATTGATACTAACTTCAGTTTTGGAAACTAATTATGACCATCCCTGACCCAAGGCAGATGCTTACATGGTGTTGTTGACTGAATATGTCAACACACATAACACATAACACGCTCTGTGTTTTTTCCTACTTCCTTTTGGGATTCATCCCTGGGCGTGTGGGATGGCTGGAATGAAAATGCTTTGAAATAAGTTCTGTGCTTGTACATTTGTTCACACTATTTGGCTAATGTAAAAAAAAACATAATTATGCATCAAGTACCCATGGGTTCTTCTCAGCAACACACTTGAAACAGATGTAGATGTCAACACTGCAGAAAAATGTGTATTTAAAAAAAAAAAGAAGTAAAGTTTTGTCTACTTACACAAAGATCTGAATCAGAAATAGTTACATAAGCCAAACCCACTACTACCTTAACATTGTAAAGTTGCTTCTGTTTGTTGAATTAAATCTATCTATCTCACTCTCTGAGGCAGTGACACCAGAGAGAATTGGCTTGAGCTACTTCCTCATTTGGAAAGACCTCCCGTCAGTGCTCCGTTTGCAAGGGAGACTTTTCTTTCTATATAGATAACTAGACTTTGTGTTTTTTGATTGAGCGTGACAATTCATTCTTAAAATGTTTTACTCTTTTTTTTCTCACAAATTACAGATGTGAGGAACTGAGCTGTGCTACATGAATGTCTGCCTCAACTGTAGATTTATGTCAGTTTCAGAATAGGGGTCAATTGTGTACTGATGTGTAGGTGTCTTTGTTTCATGAAATGTTTGCATAGTGCTTGGCCGGAGTGTTTTTGATGAGAACATGCACCTACTGTTTGTTTGATGTCAGGAATTCCAATGCGGAACACCATCATGGTCAGGAAAGTGTCATCCATGGGAGCCACTGTGGTCATGCTGCGCTCCATGAGAGCTCGTCTCTTCTGCAGCGCATTCAGGCCTGCTTGATGAGGCTGCTGATTGGCTGCGGCGGGATAATGCTGTTGCTTATTGGCTGGTTGATGATGTAGCAGGGCTTGATTGGACATGTATGCGATACCACGGTTGCCCGGCCTCAGTGCTCGGTCTGCTCTCTGTCTACCGACCACAATGGCTGCTGGTTTCACCACCTCGCCACTTTTCCCTTCCCAGGATTGTCGTCCTCCCGTCATTTCCATCTCCTCCAGACCCTCTAACTCTCCATTCTCCGTGTCACGGTCATCTTCCCCTTCTCCGTTTTCTCTTCCCTGCTCCTCCTCCTCCTCCTCATCCTCCCAATCTTTGTCATCCTGGCCGGGATAAAAGTGCTCGTTATTTCCCAGCATCCTTTGCTGGGCAGGTGTCACTGCAGAGAGGGCTGAGTGACATAGCTGTCATGGTGACAAAACATGGCTATCCCATGAGACTGGCTTCATCCTTAGAAACATGCTGTGGGAAACAGGCAGAGAAGGAAGTAGGGTCATTTAACTCTTATAACATCATTGATGGAGTGAATTTAGCCAAATTAGAAATTATGTAAAAAGACACGTGCAATAATAGAAAAACTAGCCACCGGCAATGCTAATAAGTCCACATGTGTGAATGAGCACACAGCTGGTCCACATTTTCCATTTAGCCACTGGGAATGCATCGGGGAAAAGCAGGCTGATGAAAGACAGGCTATATATAAACTCTGTGAATTTGCATCACAGGTTCTTTGCAGAAGAGTGAGTTTGATATGAAATGCAGCTTCACATGAGGTCAAGATCATCGCAACGACGTGGTAATGGAGCTGACCAATGTCTGAGGCACAACCCAGGGCTAACGGCTAAATGTGAGCTCCTTAAAGGAAAATTCCACCCTCACATACTTGTACACGGTCATACATCAACAGTTTTTGATTGTGATGCTGGAGTGATTTTTAAATGAGGTGTTGCGATTGTCCTTTTTGCCTACTAACTGCCATGAACATGTCGACATGGTTCACTGATGTGATATTTTTCCCACAATACTTTGTGACAACCTCTAGAAGCATGCCTGAACTTATTGCACAAAGTTTGGTGCAGCTATTACAGCAATAATAAAAAGCAATACAGCTGACAGTACACTTCAAATCAATTTCAGTCTTTTGCACAAGCAAGATTATGGATTTGGAACAAAAAACATAGGGCTTGTGCATTGATTGTTGCTGGGTAGAAAGCCTATGGCCAAGTGAACTTGTCAATATTTCACACATGCTACAGTGATTTTTTTCATACCCTTTAACCCACCCACTAGGTGCAGTAGGTGAGAATTGTTTGCTTACATACAGTATCTGTAAATCATTTGTGCAGTGTGTTTTCAGTTTAATTCTATTAGTTCTAGCACAAACCGGTGTATTTATTGCTTTGAGGAACTTACGTTCCCTGTCTGCAACATACTCTATGGTCTGTTCTTTCAACAACTTGCAAGCTTTTCCAAGTAGCATGGACACCGTTAAATGAACAGACCAAGGGGCTCGTTCCAAGACGTTATCTGGATAACTAAACATCAGTCCACGTTCTGGATTTAAGAGGCTTTAACTCAGCAGAGGTATCGAGATAACTCCGTAAACCCGCATTCTCTCAGTGTGCAGTTGTTGACATAGTCTGAGAATATTCCAAAATGAATTTCAATTTGAAGTATGCTGCAAAAGTGCAGGAGTTTTTCCAGCACAGAAAAGCAACAGTCATGTCCCTTAATTGAAACTGGGGGACTGACGTCAAAACATGATCATTACTGCTGAAGATTTAGATAGCTGAAGCATCTCCTGCTGCAAAACTCAACTGACATTACATGAAAAATATCTTTCTTGACATGTCGTCAGGTCTTCTGCATTTGGCCAGTTATGTGCAGAGAGAAAAAAATACTATCAAACAATAAGATGGATCCGCAAATACAACTTGCATCACAGCTATTTTAAAAACAGTCTTAAAAGTGTCTCAGGGTGAATTTTTGCTTTAAGATTGTGTCATTGCTTCAGTGTGTTTCAGATTTGGCATACTGGCGCCTCCATATGCGCGGTCCTGGTTTTTGGTGGTGAAGTCTGGCTATAGGGGCTTTGCCATCATGCAGATCTGGACCGTTGCCAACAGCCGCCTTAATGATGGTGAATGACGCAGGGAATCTCCCACTGTCTCATTGGCAGTTTGGTGCTCTGAATATCATATGACTCGGGAGCCTGAAATAGATGCGTATCAGGACAGATGGAACTCAATAAAATATCAGATGAAATTAGGACACAGATCCAAAATCATTCAATCACAGATCACCGACATGCAAACACTTAAAGAGTCAATCCGTTTTTAGTAAAATATGTAGAAAACATGGTGCTGATGAAGGTTAAAGGGGCATGAAGTGATCTATGGCTTTTGACTTATTAACCTCTATTGGTGAGCAAGCACATCGACAGGTGCCTGGCACAGCTTAGCCTGTAATTGAAATAAATAATAATGTAGAGATGAAGAAGCTCATGGTCAGAGATCCAATAAAAACATTTGATGAAGAGGTCATAGACTATACCCATGTTCAAAATACTGCAACAGGAGGAGTACTTTGGTTTTTTTTTTTGGGCTTTAAAACAAAGTGTACTTGCAGCTTTGCCAACGCTGGCTCCACCTCTGATTGCTGCACAGTTGAAAATGTTGAAAACAGTTGAAAACTCGATGATGGAGGTTGGCTGGTTGGTTGTGGTTAGAGTTAGCACTCATCTTAAGTAAGGTTAGGTATTAGAATCAAGCTCAAGATTTTAGTTTAAGGCTACATTTGTAGCTTGTGACTCCTTGCAATCTGTTAACATTTCACATAAAAGCAAAGATTTGAGAAAAGTCTGAAACCATAAGTTTACCTTTAGATTGCAGAAATGTATTTTTCCCTACTTTCCTGTACTGCTTTTCATCTCGAGACTCCTCTGATTCATCTTGTGACCCGTCGTCGGGGTCTTGACCCTCAGGGTTGGGAACCTTTGGGTTTAAGGTTAGGCTCAATTTTAAAAATGTCTTGACTTTTTAAACATAAAGAGATAAAGATTGACCTAGATATTAGTCAGTATATGTACAAAACCTGGCCAGTTTATGCACATATGCACTATTGTGGTTTGTTTCATGCAATGGAACTATACGCATTACAGCTACTGCGACTTTTTAAAAGAACCATATTCTAAATGCCATAATTCAGTCAGCAGTGTTTGACTGATGATGATTGACCGGATGTATGCAAAACAATCAAAGCCTGGACTGTTTATGTCTCACTGGCCAACAGGAAGTTTGCTAGTTGAGCATTTCTGGGCAGAAGAGGACTGGCTGTGGTTGATTCCCCAAGATGCTCCGAGAGTGACAGGGTGGGCCACTTCAACACAAACAAACACAACGCTCCGTCAGAGCCAGTGATACAGGCACGACAGAAAGCTGAAGGAAGGAAATTGTAACCGCTTGAGAATAAAGTGTCTAACCACTTACAATACATTAGGGGAAAGCGATGTGATTAATGACTCAAACATGTTTTGGAGAAAGTGTGTGGCTGACTAATACATATACAACTTTAATTCATTAAGGTATTCTAGCACTGGCAGCCAATTTAAGGGTCTCGGTGTCCATCAATAGAGAGCTCAGCTGTTAACAATGGCCTCTGCATTTGTAGGTAATAGCGCACTCGACAACCCACCACTGGACATTTTTCTATGTATGATTTACAGTGCATCACATTTAGGCCAAAAACCTCTCTAATCAAAAGCTGACAAAGAGTGGAGTGTTAACACTCACAAGGTTTTACAGATTAACACGATCATTCAAGTACACCAGGAGGGAACAGAGGAGGTTGATTTATGAACAAAGTCTCATCAAATATTGAACAGCGAGTCTGCACTAGGCAAGATAAGGAAGTCGAAGGACAGGCTGAGAGTAGACGGGAGCCTAATAATTGGGATGTAAAAGCGAAGGGGGAATACACAAGGGAGAAAGACGAAGAGAGTCGTAGTTTGCATAAAGCAGAGTAATCAGATTGAGAGAAAGAAAAGGGGGGTGAGAGGACAGCCGTGACTTGAAGAGGAATGAGAGCGAGTGGAGAACTGAGCCAAAATCAACAGTAATGTGAGGAGAACAGGACCAATGGAGGCATAGTCATGCTTAAAGTGCTATTTGATTTTACATTCTAACAACGGCAACTCCAATCACATGTCCTGCAATGTCCCCCTCAGCCTGTGCAACCCATTATAAACATCGCAACTTGTCTCGATTGCCTTCCCCGTCATGTCGCTCAACTCCTACGCTCTGCCAAAACAATCGCTCAGAATTAGTCGGTTTCCTTTTGCCAGCTGTTTGGCTCTCCTGTCTCTGTGCTGGCCATCAGCTCTCCAACTAGTCGTGACTTTTCTTTCTCACGGGGGAACGGTGGTGGCAGAGGGGAATGGATTTCACTCCCTGACAGAACAGTCTTTCTGCACCTTCTGTCAGAGGCTGAGAAAAAAAATCTATTTTCACTGTGTTACACCGAATTTCACTTGAACTGTACTTAAATATGAATTATTGGTTTATTTATATTTTTCTCTAACTCTCTCTTTTTCTGAGGTCAGGTTAAATAGTCAGGACATCGTGCACCTCCAAAGGCTTATTTCGGTGTTTAACTTAGGGAACATGATTTAAGTCCAGATTCAATTCCTTATTTTGCTGTGATGGCAGAATTTAAGATTGTGGAGAGGCAACAGTGGTCTGTGGAAACTGCAGGCCACCATAGACAGATAACTAGGTAGGTGTACTAAAAAGCATTGGAAGGTCGTCTCGATTTGTCCAACTTTGACTGCTGAAGCGCCATTCCGTGTAAAAATCATATTTTTACAAGGAATGAAGACTGTAAATTTTGTCCCACAGGGATTACCGACTACTGTTTTAAGACAGACTTCAAAAAATGTGAACCAAGTATCTTGTAACGCCGAAACATTACACTACTATGTTATATCATTTTGTCATACGCTTGCCTTCTTTCCTGATCTCATGAGCTGCTGTCTCAAAACTTAAATAGGAATTTCAACAGTGATGCAATGTTAGAGTAGAGAATAGGGACATCTGAAGATTTCAGAAGTTGGCGAAACCAATAGAGCAGCTTGACTTCTGATGATCTGAAGCCATGTGGAGACTCAGAGGATTTCGATAGATTTGGGCCGACGTGGGTTCACAGACAGTAAGGAAATGGAGTGAGAGTAAGAATCAGACACTGATTAAATCAGGATAACGAGGACAGAGATGGATGTCCTCCTTGAGCACCTGGAAAGCTAAGATGGATGGACGGAGAGATTTGCAGAGAGAGATCAGTGATATCTCTCGTCTCTACTCGTCTTTGCCTTTTCTGAGATCTTTTCTGCACATCTTGCTTTATGCAAAGCTGCAATAATGACTTTGAGGCTCGTTTGGTTGCTTTCGTCCTTGAAGGGTTCCTTATAAACAAAACATCATGCAGCACTTTTTTAATAAGTCAAACTTAAGTTTACGATGACACAAATTATGCACAATGAAAAATAATGTTGGCTGGGTTGGACTGAGTCCAACTGATTGACTGTTTCATGCCTATTTATTTAAATGCCTATTTAACTGTAAATTCAAAATTAATTTAAAATGTCAAATTACAATATGAACTATCTTCTGTTAAAATATCTTACTATTCTGTAGTTTGCCTTCATAGCTGGTGTGACAGTGTTGAGTGTTTATCTTCTAGTCTCTAATGAATGTACTATAAAGACCTTATGGACAGTCAGTTCAATTCATACTCTTCTTTTTGTCAATCTCTGTTCATCTCACTCACTCTCTCTCTCCCTATGTAGGACAGAGCATGTGTATAGATATATTTTCAGTGTATCGGTCCCCGGAAAGTAGAATTGGAGATCACCCAAGGAACAGATTGTCCCACTTTTACGTGCTGCAAAAGTGGAGCGGCCAAGTTGTGTCCTCTATATCCCTCTCTTTCATTGGGTCCCTACCCTTCAGCCTCTTTCCCACCGCCAGTGACGAGGAACCATCAAGAACACTCTAGGCCTGCTCCAACACAAGATGGATGGAATGAGTCACTAAACTGGGGGGGGGGGGGAGAGCACTCTGTTTTATATGAATGGTGCATCGCTAGCCATCAGGTCTGGGGGTGGTGCTCTGACGTAGCAGTTAAAGTGGGAAGGGCTAAGCTGGGGTATGATGGGTATCTGATGATAACCCTGCTAATCAGTAATTAAGTGGATGATTAAAATAACTCAGCACTCCATTTCACAATAAACATCCGGCTCTTTCCAGCTTGATCCCCCCCCCCCCCCCCCCCCCCCCCCTATCGCCACCTCACCAAGGCCAATCTTTTTTTAGGAAAAAGGGGCCACGGCTTACTTCAGAGGTTACACACCGCTCGCCTGATGTTCAAAGCACGTGTGCATGCACATACACAGTTTGACTCTTTAAGCAGCACTCACACACACACACACACACACACATATGTCCTGAATGTCTGGCAGAAAGCAGCATTGAGTGCCAGACCAGTCAGTTTCAGCTTGGCTGGTGGTCTCGTGTAGGTCAATGTGGGCTATCTTTCCCCTCAGACCGGATATAATTGGGTCAGGTGGAGCATGCGCTACGGGCCTCGCTAGGGCTAAACTTGGCTGGATGGGCTGAGAGCCCTCAATGCAGCACAGATTTAGGAGTGTACATCCCCTGCACAGTTTCTGAGAGTTCCTCCTTCCCGTAAACATTGTTTGATTCAGTAGCTAAAGCTCCTTTGTCCCACTACACAACAGAAATCAACTTACTTTACTAGCCTGTAACCCCATTTTCATGAACCTATGAATCCGAGTACAGCATAGATTTGTATTGTATTTCCAAGCTCTAAATGGATGATATAAAACATCAAATGTATGCCCATTCTACTCTTTTATTAAAATACATGAATCAAATATTTTTTTTTTTTTTAGGTGTCTTGCAATTACAGTCCCCAAATCAAGTTACCCCCGTGTGAGACACCAACTGCAAGATTGAGGCCCTCTACAGAACATAACATACCTTCAGTCTTTTATCTAGTCTATTGCAGTGTAATGAGCAAATCCATGTGGGCCAATATATGAGACACACTGTTCTTAGTGTTGCCTTCAGCAATGAATTACATGACACCAGATCCCAGGTCTGTGCGCACATGTCTGTAGCAGACCTGAACCCAGACTTGTGTGTGTTACACTAGTTTACCTGATTTCATGCAACACAAACTTCCCTTTCACTCTCCACACATGATATGACAGAAAGTGCATTAAAATGTCATAACAACAGTTTTTGCAACAACAAAAGAAGGAGGAAAGCGCCGATGCAGAGTCAAAACATTTCCAATAACAGACCATCTTTACAATTCCTGGTATCAAGCAACTTTTTCAAGAGCATCTTCTACTTTTTATTCGTGTCCCAAAGCTCATGACTAAAGACCTCAGGCCTCAAATACAATGAAAGCAGGCCACAGACAAAGTGAGACACAGTGATGAGCGCAAGATTAAGGTGGAATTTATGGCAGATAAACAGCCACAAATAGACTGTCCACTAGTGACAGTTTCACTTACCTTGCACGTCCATTGACATAAAAGGTAACAATGAGAGACAAAAGTCAACAAGATACTAATAAATGCTGTTAGACATGGCTGACATAGTGAGTACCGTGTCGATGCCTGTAAGGCCACATAACAGTTTGCCCACCTACCATGTAATGGGGAGTAATTGGCTCTACAGACAGGAAGCATTCTTAGCTTTATGCTCTACTGCTCCGCTATTGCTGCTGTATACATTGGATTTACTAATAAGCCTTTTTACTAAGTAACGTGTTTAACCTTGAACCAAGAGGGCAAGAGAAAGTGTGAAGAAACCCTCAAATGAATGTAGTATTTGGTATCAAATGGGACCATCACCTGTTTGGGGAGAGCATCTAAACCAAGTTTAAATGTTAGACTGGACATCCAAGATATTTTGTGGAAAGAGTGTTCTTTAGAGCTGCTCTGGACTCTAATCAGATGCGCACTACCTTGTTACGACCCTAAATTGAGCCAAAATCCACCAGCTTCAGGGCCATCGGACCCTGCTGGCTTGAAACAGGCTGCTCAGCAGCCTAGAAGCAAACAGTGAGGTTAATGAGGTGAGACCCCTATACTACAGCTAAAGGTCTATGATCACACACTTGCGTTATAGCGGTGTCATTATGTGATGTATTCCTCCTGTTTTGTCATGAGATTTACAAACTTTAGACTCTAACTGGTGTCCCACTGGTTCAAAAGTTGGCAAGTGCAGTGTTTCCTTGATAAAGTCCTTTTAATTAGTGCATCTAAAATCCAGTTGTTCCTTTCTGTGCAAGAATTGACTTGAAGTTGTGTTCAGAAATCGTACAGATAGAGCTATTTCAGTTCTTCATAATGGTGGATATGTTGCAGTTTTTTGGCTTCTGTTTTCATGGCTTAGAGCAATCCTCCAGATCTTCCCCCTGGGGGAAACCTCCCCGTATGTAATAATGAAAAGCCTGCAGAGTCAAGGGAAACGGCTCTTCTCTCCCGTTCCATCTTAATGAGCACAACAATAAGACTGTCCACAAATAACAATTAGAAATTCATTAAAAAAGAATCATATCAGGTGACTATTTCTTTATTTAAACATGAAATAAATTATTGTATTTGATGATGACACTTTAAATGTCAGACAGAAGATGGTCTGTGGCCTTTCTTTGCAGATTTTGCAATGTTTGTCCTTGAATTAAAAGCTAATGAATATGCGTGTGTGATTTAAATGGGCACATGGGTTTGTTTATTGTTTTTTATAACTCCATACAGCTATAGCCCAGCTTAATACTCCCATGGGACTGATTTAAGGAACATTTTGTAGTGGGTTTTGCATTTCTGCTTAATAGATACCGTAGTAGCTAATAGAGTCTAACTGCATTCCTCCACAGCAGTGAGTTGTCACTGAAAATATTCTCTCAGCCAGTCTGTCTTTTGCCCTACAATCTCTCCATACCAGACCCTGAGGAATCGCTGGACCACATAGCATTGCTACACTGCATCTGCTACACTGACCGGCCTGTGTTTCGACTCCTGCTCTTCCCGCAGAGATCGGAGAGGACAGAACACGACTGGGCAGGAAAGAACAGCATGAGAGTGGAAATAAGTAGGCAGTTATGGTGGAATCAGAGAGACGCACATCTCCACTGGCCAATTCAGTGTAACTCCTGTCTTTCATCTTCCACTTGTCGTCGTCATAATCACACTCTTTTGGAATGACCCACACACATTACCTATGATCACTCAGTCCCTCTCTGGCATTGATAACGTCACCTGATGTTCTTTCTTCCATTGTGATCAATTGTTCTGTGTTTCTTAGGAAGCCATTAATCATAGTGTGCCCACTTTGCTTTAAATTGCCTGGTTTATTTTCCTTCCCTCTCCAAATGACGTCCCCCAGGTTTACTTCGCCAACAGAAAAATAGCCTTTTAAAGTGAGCAATGCTTGTTGTGTATTACACGGTGGGGGACAGGTCTTAGGTGGCTGTGCAAAGTCAATTATGTTGCATCTAAAGAATGTGTGTGTGTGTGTGTGTGTGTGTGTGTGTGTGTGTGTGTGTGTGTGTGTGTGTGTGTGTGTGTGTGTGTATATATATGTTGTTCTCTGGGGTCCTTAGAGGGTTCCCACCAGCTGACTCCATAAATACTGCGAGCAGGTAACAATTTTGACAAGTCGCAGCTAAACAAGTGTGTGAAATGTGGGTGTTGATGAGCTCTCGTTTGGATCTGTTAAATGTAATACAAGGCTGTAAGTGTCTGGATGGTATTAAAATAGGAATTACATAAGCACATTTATCATTTCTTTCTCCCAACTCCCAGACTGATTTCTACCTTATGTTATCTACACCAGTTATTCCCCAATTAATTATGTGCATTTATCACTGTAAAACAACAGGTCATAACCCACTTTGTGACTGTGGGGGAGCAGTTGTAAACACTGCAATGTACAATTCTGTTTCATAATGCACATGGAATAACCTAGATGAAACAGGATCTTAACTAGTCACAAGGGATTCAATTATGGCCACAGAGTAGGATTCAGCATGAAAGGCTCATTTAGTGAAAGGAACTTTTCCACCATCACTGCCCACTGTGTCCAGTAGAGAATGCCTGGCAGCGAGCTTTTCAGTTAAAATATCACCTAAATGTGTCTTTTCGTAATATATTTTTTTTAATTCACATTAACTACAAGCAAACTTATCTACATAACCTTCATTGCAGCTGCCTTATGCAGTATACCATAGCTAATGAAGCCTATATGCACAACAGAGCACTCTAACTAATCAGTCTTAAAGCTGTTCTGGATTGATATGGGCAATTACTTTAGTGTTTTCTTTGAAGGCTTGGGGTTCCTTGTAATTCTCTCTCTGTCCCACTTTGCTCTTCTTGCCCACCTACATAATACATGGGAATCAGACCTCAGAGGGCATTTACATTGTTTTTGTTTTTTGTATTATATACACTTTACATTACTTTGAGATACACACGTTATTCAAATCCACCAGAGTAGAGTATAAATGAACATTAAAAAAAGTAAATACCTTTTAGTCTGCAGTTCAGGCTGTGTTG
Source organism: Anarhichas minor (assembly GCF_050575085.1). Taxonomy (NCBI): domain Eukaryota; kingdom Metazoa; phylum Chordata; class Actinopteri; order Perciformes; family Anarhichadidae; genus Anarhichas; species Anarhichas minor. The sequence goes on along the minus strand of NW_027466463.1, from coordinate 10,675,338 downwards.
CTCTTCGTTGTATCCGCAGTGACCTCCTTGATAAACCACAGAGAGAGCAAAAAGGGGGCCGGGATTAGAAGATGAGTGAAAGATCCAGTTCATAAAATAAAGAAGAGGAAAAACAAGAAAAAGTGATTTGTTTTTTCCCCTTGCAAAATCACATTTTCATGGCTTCTAGTCTTTAAATGTGCGTCGGTGTGAGCCAGCCCGAGCCACTGTATTGTGCAGCCTCTCTTTCTGTTTTTCATTCACACACACACACAATTTCACCTACTCCATGCCCCAGTAGAGCTTTCTCTGCCTCTCTATTACACACACATTCATGCACTCTCTCTCCAGCGTGGCGTTCTCTCCCTCTCTCTTACTTCAGCTGTTAGATTGATCTCTCTCCTTCGCTCTCCTGCCTCTCTTTGTACTTCCACTGTGTACCGACTCTCCACCATCCATCTGTCAGTCCCTCTTTATGCTTTTTTTTCGTATCCAAGTGCTCTTCTATTAAATTATCCCTAATTTTCTTCATCACTCTCTCTCACACCGTCCTTTTTGTCTCTCACTGTTCCATCACATTTTATCCTCTCCTTTCTCTCTCTCTCTCTCTCTCTCTCTCTCTCTCTCTCGCTCATTATTTCAGCCACTCCATCAATCAAACACACTCACATTTGTCCCATGATATGGTTCCCTCCTCTTTGTCTTTCCCCGTCTCACACGAACATTGAATGGATTTAGGTCACCTTTTGTGTATTTGATGCTGAGAGGTCCTCATAGAAATAAAGAAAGACTGCTTTTCCAGAGTGATTGATTTTTTTCTAAAATCGAATCTGAAATTAGACAAATTGCTCCATCAACGTGATTTGAAGTTAGCTCATGAATGACATTTTGAAGGGCTTTAATTTTGAAATGCTACATCAGAATGTCCTGGTTCTCTCCGAGTGACACCTTGAGGTGGTCTGCTATTAACCTGTCGTGAAATCATTTTGTAACTATGCACCATTTCCTCTAAAATCGAATCTGAAATTAGACAAATTGTCTCATGAATGTGATTTGAAGTTAGCTCATGAATGAGATTTTGAAGGGCTTTAACTTTGAAATGCTACATCAGAATGTCCTGGTTCTCTCCGAGTGACACCTTGAGGTGGTCTGCTATTAACCTGTCGTGAAATCATTTTGTAACTATGCACCATTTCCTCTAAAATCGAATCTGAAATTAGACAAATTGTCTCATGAATGTGATTTGAAGTTAGCTCATGAATGAGATTTTGAAGGGCTTTAACTTTGAAATGCTACATCAGAATGTCCTGGTTCTCTCCGAGTGACACCTTGAGGTGGTCTGCTATTAACCTGTCGTGAAATCATTTTGTAACTATGCACCATTTCCTCTAAAATCGAATCTGAAATTAGACAAATTGTCTCATGAATGTGATTTGAAGTTAGCTCATGAATGACATTTTGAAGGGCTTTAATTTTGAAATGCTACATCACAATGTCCTGGTTCTCTCTGAGTTTTGGTAGCGTGACCAGTTAGTTTGTTTCATATTGTCGTCTTTTGAGTTAACTTATTAACTGCTGTTAATCAGTGTTGCTTTCCTTTTCAGAAAGTAGTTTTCAGTTGTTGCATTTTGAGCATTTCAGTATATTGTTAATAAATGACTATTTTGTTTATTCAGCCGTTGCCCGTGACTCTTCTTCCCTGGGTTTATTTACACCGTTAGTCCCCTCATCCTCTGGACCTTAATCGGGGAATGTAACAATACCTTATCTTCGAACACAGGATCAGACTTCTGTGTGATCTTAGGGTCTATATAGTATTTACAGAAAGAAGCATGGTTCACATGGCCAGGTCTTTCATTACTTCCCAACTCTGGTGTCATCTAAAGATTGGGGGATGCTTCAAACTAATTAGTTCTTACGAAACGTCTATAGAGATGTGCACAACAACTCAAATGTAGAGAGGGGCATGACGTGATAATCGTTAAATATAGTGGCGATAATTTCCATGGTGTTGCACTTGGTTCTAAGTTTGAAGGTGATGGAAGAATGAAAAAAGGGAGCTTGACAGAGATGTTTCAAGTCAACCTAATTTCTCACCTCTACACACCTCGCCTATCACTGCATAAAGTGGGTGTGAATGTTGGATTGTCGGTTTCGACACGTTAAAGAAAAGGTGCTGTGGGAGACGGTTTTAAACACTGTTCAACGAGCACTACAGTTGAAACATACCGACCCGCTATAGTCAAATGTAGATTTAGGTTTGAACAGATGATGTTTTCTTTTCTGGCAGTGTTAGTCAACAAATCCACCGATTGGACGAATAGTACAGATTTTTTGGGGGAGATTATTTCCGTGGCATTTTCACCTCATTAGATCAAAATGTGGGAGAGAAGAGTTATAGAGAGGTACGACAACCACATCACCATGATCATTCGGCTATCAGGACTAAAGCCTGTCCAGCTGTGATTAATCTAGTGATGGATGTCGTCTGTGATAGACTCAAGGAAAGACATCATCAGTATACAGCATGACCACAATGTCCACAACCACAAGGGGAACAACTTATATAAGAAATGATATATTCAGTATGTAATATGTGGGATGATACCAAGTAAGTTTATATAACAATTCTTAGTGAAGTGGTTGAGTGATAACTGTCCTTATGCTTGTTTTACAGTTGCTCTTGGAGCCCATCAAAGATAAGCATAGAGGACAGAAGAAGGTGAGCTGGATTGAGATATATTAATGCACACAATAGTACACTCCGCAACCTGTCAGATCCCGCCTCTTGGACGATACGACACCTGCATTGTAACCCTTGACAAGAGCTCTAGTGGGCGCTCTCTTTTAATGGTGCACCACTCCACGTGGTGCGTGTTCACCACACTTTCCTCCTACATTGGTGCTTCTGCTGCCCATTGTCCTCATTGTGAGAATGAGACACTAGCTTTCCTCCTGCTTTCTGTGTGTACGTCTCGCATGCCAAAGGCAAGGAGAGAAAAGTGGGTCACGGGCAGATGGACCATACAGTATAGTAAAAAAGATATGCTGGCTAGGTTTTTTTTATTTTTTTGCTGTGTGTTTTACTGAGTGCATTTACTTAGTAGAGTACTAGAGTCAGAATGAAAAAGAAAAGAAAAGCAGAGAAGAAGAGATGCGAGTAGAGAGCAGGATGAGAGAAAATTATTGATTTTTGAAATCGAAGCTGTGAAGCGGAGAGAAGGTTTCGCTTTAGATCACATGGCTTGAAATGTGTCTGGCTTAAAATTATTTTCAGTGAGAGTTTACATCGAACAATATTTATATCAATAAACAGTACAATCACTACTTGTGACTGCTGCACACAGACAAAGACTGCTTTGCAAATTCACAGCCATGTATACAGTTGCTCACTCTTGAAATTAAACACTTTATATAAATCGTATGATGTACAATGAAAAAGCTGATTACTGTACAGGCTCGAACCTGCTTTAAGGCCTTTTTCCTGAATTATTTTCTCAAGGAAAACCGATGCAGTGCTGGACTCTGGTGGCCATTTCAAATTACTGAAACAGAGACCTCTATTTCTAAAATGTGAGCAACAAAACAGTTCTCAGAATGTTGCTCTTTTTTTTTTTATGTTTCAGAAATATTTCAACATTGGCTGTTTTCTAGTTCTTAGAAAGCATTTGCTTAAAATGTGTTTCAACATTCATACTGTGGTTCCTTCTGGTTTTATCTTCCTCATTAAAATGATGAGAATCATGGAAATATACTTTGTAATAAAGGGAATCGAATAAAGAAACATTTTACTTTATAAAAAGGACAAGGCTCTTTTTTTATCCTTTTCATTATAATACATTGGTGTTGCTAAGTGTTTCTCATTACAGTAAGTCAAAAAAAGTCCCCGCAGCACAAAACGAAACTGATCGTCTTGTTTATCAGAATCCAAAGAAGCTGTGACACCACATTTTGGTTCGACATGTGGCAAACATTATTTATGTGCAGGGGAGAAGAACATGAGATATAATGCGATGTATAATGTATAAAAATGCGTTCTGCTTTTCTAGAACGTGTGAAAGAAGAAGTTGCTGACCATAATTCAGCTGTCTAATTTTAGAAATCTCATTTAACACCTAAAACCCAGTGTTCTGAAATGACCTGCCCATACAGTTAACTACAAAGTGCTCTTTAACGGTGTCATATTAAGCTTTTTGAGTGTTGATTCTTTGATGATATTTTAAACCTGAACTGGGCGCCTGCAGTACAGACAGGTTCACAACAACCTATCTCATCTGTGCGTCCACTAATAGTGACTGTCACATGTTGACTGTATGATTATAATGTATTTTTAAAAGCAAACATTTTGTTTTCCTCTTTTGGCCTCAGAGCCTCACTGTCAGTTAGATTCACACAGTGATGCCAGCTACCACGCCAACGATAATCATCTGGTTTCCGCTTTCAATCTGTGTAGAAGGCTTAATCATTCAATCTGATAAACAGCTGTGGCAGTTTCGCCTTCATTTCTCAGAAGTCTTACTTAGAGACCAACTGAAAAGCAGAAGGTCAGTTTGGGTTACTTAAATTACTGCAATATAACTGACCCTGCTGACTGTTGAGTCCCTGCACAACATAGAAGTGTATTATTTATTGTTTTCATTAACTTCACGGAGCCTTGCGATAATTCAACGCCAAAGTTGTTTTGGGTTCATTTACCGTCCAATCAAATATGACCATCAGAGTCTGTATGAAGACCTGCATCCTTGTTACTACACTGCATGCTTTCAGCAACTGAAACTCCTTCTTCGTGAAATAAATTACCACCAGAAAAGTTTTGTATTCTTTTTCACAGGTTTCAGGCCCTAAATTGGGATGCGGCACGTAAATGCTTCTCTTGCTTCTGTCTTTTTCCGTCTGTGCCTTGTTGAACTATTGTTCCTTATACAAAAGCAGGCTTGCTTTTAGTTCATTTGAGTCTCTTGTTTGCCGTCTTAGTTTAACTGGGGTTCTCCAACTATAGCTGTTTGATTTAACCAATACCTATCTTTAGTGCCTAACATGTTTCTGTCATGTTAAGTAATCTTCTTTTTCCCTGTTTTTCTGTTAACCCTTGTAATATAGTTTGTCAGACCTCCTAATTTAGAGGAGCTGAGGCTGGCCAGGTAAAGCATTTGTACATTCATTCATTCATTCATTATCCAAACCGCTTATCCTGTTCAGAGTCGCTGGAGCCGATCCCAGCTGACATTGGGCGAAGGCAGGGTTCACCCTGGACAGGTCGCCAGTTCATCGCAGGGCATTTGTACATATTGCCATTAATTATTGTTTAAAGAAAATATTAACTGCCCTCTGAAGGTTCATAGAAGGCCGAAAGTCACTAATCTTGAAGCTTTCGCAAGCATCAACTTCCAGTTTTTCCTTCTTCTTTCTTTGTATTCACTCTGTCTCCGTCTTTCTTAACAATGAGCTTTGGTTCCTTAATGTTGCATACAGTATTTTCTAGGGTAACGTTTCCAAGTTGCTCTCTTGCTTCCTCTGTCACAATTTACTAGTTAAGTTCTATTAAGATAAGGTTTGGTATGCTACTAGGGAAAACTATTGCGGAGAAATATGGTTGCAGAGGAGAAGTATACTTAGATATTTACTTCTTCCTTTTGCAACTCTTGTGTGGTTTGGCTCAACCCTGACAGCAACTTCCTCAACATGACTCAAAACAGATACTTAAGTGGTCACTTTTTAACACCATGGTCATTGTGTTGTTTCTCTTCACTGCGTTACTCTGGCAGTGCCATGAGGGGAATACAACATCTGCTGCTCCTGGCAGGTAAGAGGGATCCAGTGAAACATGAACCGAGATTGCTGGGTTTAAAATTTTTAGTTTATTTATATGAAATATATTTCAGATTATTTGGTATTCGTTTTCGTGAGTATTATTACAGCTGAAATTTTGTGGGATATAAAAACTACGGTTGAGGCCTTTTGATGTCCCTGCAGCTGGTGATCGAGGCAATTAATCAATTATACAAATTTCCAACAAAGCTAAAATCATACTAAAATGTTTTCACATTTAGCTGAATTTTCTGTTACGAATTGCATTTAACATTTAACAAATAAGATAAAGTTTTGCCTCCATAAAAATCACAGAGCTGCCCTTTAGCAAGGAATTTAATTGGTAATCAAATCGAAACCTTCAAAAAGGTCAAAAGTAATATATTTGACTATGTCGTAAAAAAAAGAGGATTTTGCTAATCAACATTTTGACTCGGTGCCCTGCTCTAGATGGAAGAGACTAATGTTAACTGTATATTATTACAGAAAGACTATATTAAAGAATAACATTTTTACATTTTGTTACAGAGTTCGTGCTCCTGGCAAGATGTCAGACAAAAGGTAACCAGTGTTCACAGATGTGCAAAAGCTGTCAGCTCTCCGTCTTCCCTGTATTACCTCTCAGGGGTGTAAAATCTCAATAGGTGGCAGCAATGACCATGTACATTAGCCCTTTGTGGTTTACTGTAATGACATAAACTATGCCTCCACAATCTATATGTCTTCTTTTCTTTGTCTCCTTAGTTTCTATCTTACCCGAACTCAAGCAGATCTTCTCAGGGGACTTGCTTTTTCTGAGATGTGACAGCAGCTCAAGTGGGAGCACAGTGACATGGTACTTGAACGACACGAAACAACAGCTGACAAACGAAACCTGGAAGATAGGAGTTGCTACACCCATGCACTCGGGCTCTTATCAATGCATGCGCAACGGACAAAAGAGTGCCGGTTTTCCCATCGACGTCCTGGGTAAATGTACCACATGAACATAAGTATTACATCTCAAACTCCCAAAGATGTAAACGGAGGTACACAAATAATTGTATAATTTATCCATTTACCATTCAGATTACATTCCCAGTGCCTCCCTCACCATCAAGACAGGCCAGCCAGTGATGCAGAAAGGAGGTTCTGTTGTCTTGCAGCTTGACAATGAGGATGGTCTGCACGGATGGAAGTGCTGGGTGTATAGAGGAGGGCCGACAAAGAAGATTGTGTTGAGGTTGAGGAATAACAATGCGAGTGTGGTCTTTCAGCCCTCTCGTCTGAATGTCCAAGAGACCGTTTTCTGGTGTACCGATACGAAGCAACTCAGAAGTAACCAAATCACGATCAGGACCTCAGGTAGGCCTACTGTTATTTTAATGCTCTGTCATACTAAGCCAAGGGGACTTTCTGTAGGTTCTTCACTACGAGCAACCCCTTTCACAATGTAACATTAACAGCATTATCAACATAGTACTGGTCATTTAAATGATGGGGGTAAACTCTAATACAATCATCTCCTTTCAGAGAAGGCCACATCGTTGGAAATGTATCCTCTGCCTGCTGTGGTTGGGGAGAGTCTGACTCTGAAGTGCCAGGTCTGGGGCACCAATAAAATTAGCCGCACTATTTTCTACAAAGACAACACAATCATTCTGGAAGGTTCGAGTTCTATCTACAAAATCCCTCAGGTGACAGAATCTGCAAAGGGAAGTTACAAGTGTGACGCCACGTTCACATACATGGGGCGCACTGCCGGGCCCCCATACCAAGTGGTCTCTGATACCCAAGATGTGTTTGTCCAAGGTACACATAATCAACCAACACCCTTTGACTGCTGGTGTACTGAATGAAGTTTCCCCCTTTTGTGTAATACTGTATGCTTTACACGTGCATCTTTGTCTCCTCATTTGTTCTTTTTCAGCACCTGCTATGAAGGCAGTTCTCTCTGCAAACGTTGGCATGTCGTGTTCTTGTCCACTTTGTCCCAGGAATAGCACCTATCATTGGTACTACAAAAAGAATGGTCAGCCATGGGCCCTTATGGATTCCATCCACGAATTCATGATGCCAAAAGCGAGTGGTACCTATGCATGTAGAGCCGTGTGGGCCATCGGGAGGTCTACTCTCAGCAATGCCCACTTTCGTGAGTTCCTGCTTTTGTTCCTGCTAATGGAATTTGACACAGTTTCCCTTGACATATTAATACAAATTAAGAGCACTTAACTCGTCATGGGCACTGTCCAGCCTGTGAGAACAGTTGTGTAATGTACTTTGTGACCATGGAGGGAGCTTACAAAGTCAAAAAAAAGAAAACCTGATTGTGTCATCAGAGTTATCCCACCTTCGGCTCAGAGACTTTAAAATCTTAACAGAAAACTGGACACGCAGTCACAATTTCTTACAAAAAGGGGGATGTGGAGTTTGAAAGATGAAGATATTTACCAAGCAGGGAGGTTCTAGCAAATTATGCTATAGAGTTGCATTATGGGAATTGCAGGACAAACTGTTTTTGGATCTTAACCCGTGCAAGGGAGTAAAAGTCATGGAATCGCCGCGGCATCAATTTTAAACATTTTCATAGTCAGTCTTGTGAGCCCCCCCCCCAACTTTATGGCAGTACAATACTAAATTGCTGGAGTTCTTAACAATGAGATTCATATATCAATATTTAATGCCTAAAAAATGCTGCTAATTCAACTGATATTTACCATCACAAGGTCACAGTCAGGGATTTCAAGTTCTGTATCTTTTGTCTCCGTTTCAGATCAATCTCCGATCAAATCCATTCTAATTGGCGTTGTCATCGTGCTGGTGATTCTAGGATTAGCAGCTGTGGCTGCTTGTGTATACTATAAAAAGAGAAATACCACTGGTGAGTAACTATTACTTGTTCTCCATTTTTTTGTAAACACATTGATGGCATCAAATAGCACGTATTTTTTCTTTTTTAGTGCCACTTTATGAGGATGTGGCGCTGGCGACACGAGACACAGGTGATGACAAATATGAGGTGCTGCACAAGGGCGCCCAAAGGGAGGGGGAATACGACACCCTTCACCCAGAAGCACCAGGCACACAGAAGAAAGAGGGTGAATACGAGGCACTGAAGAGAGAGGAAACGGAAGAGGGGGTATACCACACTCTGGGAATGGTGGGGGCCGCAGGTGGTCAGTGAAGATACGCAGCAGTAGGGAAGGACTGAGAATATGACATAGTGGAGGAAAAAAAGGAAGTCACAGCAGAGGAACAAGAGACTGAGCCATAAAAGGACAGATTGGTCTCAGTAGCTTTTATGTTTAAAAATAAATCGAATTTCCCGCAAACCAAAACAGTCAGGTGATGTCTTTGTCACACTCCTTAACTTCAAATTCTTTGATTGGAAGTTAGCTTCGTAGTGCTGTATGGGAAATGAAAGTAACTCAGGGTCATGTATCGAGAATTGTGAGATTAAACAGATTTTCAGGGAGAAATACTTTGACCAAAAACAAAAGTCAGTTAAAAACTAGCTGCCAAATAACAAAATATGATGCTGTTTATATATGTATGTTGCAAAGTGCAGCAGCAGCTAGAAATTGTTGCAATTTCTTTTTTTATTGTATTCATCATGTTAATTATGTGGAGTATTCTGTAAAATGTAAAAAGCCGTCACAAGTTAACAGAAGAGGAAATGCCACCAACAGTCCAAAACACCAAATATTGTGTCAGCTCTGATCCGGTCAACTAATTTCTTCAACCCAGAACGTTATCATATGTATACTCACCACTAACGGTGTCGTGACCCCGTTGTTTATCAAAGAAAAGGTCACCACGGTTGCTGATTGCTTGGTTTGACTTCCAGACACTTTCTCTGTCATAGTCCATTTCCTAAACCATAGTCTAAATAAATCATAACGTTTATCTTGCAATATCGCACGGTTAAAAAACTGTTTGTTCCCGTCTATTCAGCAACACCTGCATCGGGTGACCCCCCCCCCTGATTACATTAACCTGTGGCTTAATTGACAGCGGCACTACGCCCCCAAGTGGTGGGAGGTTTTACAAAACAAAACAATAACAAAATGGCTCTTACAAACGGAATCATACCGATTTTTCATGACAATTCCTCAACTGTTTTTTTTTTAAGGCTTTTTATAATGTGTAAAGTAGATTGAGTGCTTGATCAAACAATACAAATATGGGAAAGGGGTGAGTAGAGTTTCAGTTGTACAGCCATGGAGGATGGTCCCATGATTTGACTTTTGTGTCTTAAAATGTATTTGCCTTACCGATGCTTTCTGTGATTTATTATTCTTTTTATTTGGCAAATAAGAAATGGCATAATATTGCATAGTTTCTGCTTTTGCATTCTAACGTAAAATCACTTGTGTGCCGATCAGATATCAGATTAATTTGCTTGAGAGAGAGTGTCATTCCTATTATGTGCTGAAATAAATCTATTTGATTAAATCTGGTTGTAGTTTGTAAAAATCACTTTATCACAAAATGTATAGATGTTATGAACCTCTGCTGCCTTTTTAACCCAACAACAAATGAATGCCAAAGAAGGTTCAAGAATCAGAATTCATTACACATACAACTCAGGTGTTATCTCTCTAAATGTTTGTGATGCAGAGGAGAAAACAAAGGTCAAACAAGTTGACAAAACTGGTCTTTAGAATGGTAGCGTCAGGTCACGACAACAGCCAGTGCAGCCAGTTCAGAAACATGAGCAAGCAACAATAGTTCAACTTTTGGGAAATAGAATTCTAAAAACTACCCATCATTTGGTTGGTTAGTTTATTTTAGGTTATTGTTTCAATTGCTAAATTCAAATATTAGACAACCTCAATTTAGTATTGCCCATATGAGTTAGTGTAAGTAAGAACCGCAACAAACAACACAGGCTCCGGATTACAGCTCTAGTCTGGAGCAATGTAACCTTTTGGGGCTCGCCTGATCGCCTCAGTAATGGGGTGTGTTCCCCACTTTGTCCAAGTTCGCCTCAGCCAGTCAGTCTGCCATAGCACATGAGCCCAGGGCGCTCCTCTGTCAGCTCAGTGGCTTGCTTATTGGATTTGAGATGCGAATCGCAAGGGCTCTGAGGCAAAGGGTCCCACCCCTCCAGAGGGTCTCAGGGTGCACTCCACATAGACCACAGGTCTTCCACATCCACGTCATATCTCAGGGATATGACGCCCGACTCTGTGTCTCACTTGGTGCTTGGTGTAACTTTTGCGGCGGCACCATCTGGGTCAAATTGAAGCAATTGAGCCACAGTGAGTAGGCCTATTGAAAACATTAGGCAGGCGATGCTCAATGGCTTGTCCTCTTGATGTCTTTCGCCCAGTCGGCAGTTGAGTCTGGATTATTGAGGTAACCCAGCCTGTTAGAGCGTCCAGGTGACTACTCTTTCTCTCACTGGCAGATAGATGCAGGATGATCCCATTGATTTTTAGAGACCAGAGCAGGTCAGCATGAGTGAATCCCTGAGCCAAAATCTATTTTTCTTCTTAATTTCTGTGCTATTATAGTGCTCTTCTGTGCTCAGTGATCAATACACTGTCTGGAGAGGAGTACAGCATTATGGGTAACATGAAACCACTGTATCCAAAGCTTTAAAGAGCTACATTATTCGTGCCTGAATCATGCATGAAGCAGAGGAAAGTTGGCTCAATCAAGACAAAACAGGTGCTGAAATGAAACATTTAAAACGTTGATTAAAAATGTAACACTCAGCTATAATCATCATCTTCTTCTTCTTTTTTTCGCAAGACAGTTTATACATCACATACTGACATTAAAATATGAAAATTGGAGTAATGCATAAGAATAAACAGCCTATAAATAATAACTAAGATCTATAATTATTGTGCAGGAATTATCACCTCTAGGTTTTATTATACAATACATGTACATGATTTTTACAGATACAATTTTAGTTAACAATCCAGAACAAAACATTTAACAAGGAAATAAATGAAAAATGACAAAACAGTAAAAACCCTAACATTTATTAGGCTATTTAATCTATCAGTGAACTCCACTCTATGAAACCGTATCAGCCAAAGGGATACCTTTCCATGATCTAACACACTGACATCTTTTTTAGTCCTTAACCTTCATTTTGGGGCTAGCTAGATACATTTAAACATCTACCAACAAAAGTAAAACAAATGTACAGTGAAATGTCATTATATTGTTATCAATACCATGATCAGTCAGTTTACTGATCTTTTAACATATCTTCAACTTGCTGCACTATAAAATAAAGCGAAAGGTAGAATGAAAGTCCACCTTTAAACAAGATTGACTGATTGAGATCTACGTAATGGCTCAACGGGACTAACATTTATTTGCACAGTTTTTTGTTTCGACATATGCTACATAAGCGGCACCACACAACAGTCTCGGCTCAGGTTTTTTTTTTTGTGCCTTGCCAATGTGACGGAGAGCAGACACTGGCGTGTGTGGGGGATCTTAGGTTATATGCTGATGTTTACACTTAGTGCATGAATTTGCTTGCACACAACATTAACATAAAAATCAAATCAATGAAGAATATATTACAAGTAATTCATATTGAACCAAATTCTGATATTGGACAATTGGAAGAAAACAGTCTCAAAGAGACCCGATAAAAGTGTCTTTAAACTACCCTGGGAAATAGCATCGCCTCTAGTGTTATACGAGGCATTTTTTATTCCCCAGTTTGTCAGCAGGCAGACAGGTTCGAGGCCTAGTACATAAAACATTTTTGCACAAGATGCTGCATCTAAAAATATCAGTATGGGCTATTTAGACTTCACAGAAAGCTGTGTACAGTATTATTTGCAGGTGTTCAATTGTTTTCTTAGTGGATGAGTAAACCAATACTACAGAGCACAATATGTTTGTTGTATTGGCACAAGTAACATGCTTTTAAAAGTGTGCACATTAAGGACAAGACTTAACATTGGTTTTAGGAGAAAAAGCTTTCATGGTGTGAAGACCATGTAGAAAACCAGTTCAGGTGATTTGACCTGTTTTAACTTCAGTGGAGGGGAATACTTTTGGGTTGCCGAAGTTCTCCAACAATATATGATTTGATTTAAAACGCAATAGTTTTTTTTACCAAAATACAGAAGTGCGCCAAAGGATTTGTAACTATTTAAGTGAGAGGCATACAAATGAAATCCTGTCAGATAATATATGGAAATGTCTACAAATATTAGAGTGAATAAACACCAAAGAAAGCCACAGCAGGCCTAAAACACAACCGTCCACCGAGGAATATTGCAGGGAGGGTGATGAGTCCTAATACACTCTTACTTAGGTTGTCTGTCACACAAGGTACACAATTGCACACACAAACACACATTTTACATTTACTAATGTCTTCACCTCCACTGTGGAGTCTCTTTGGATTCAGTTCAGTTATGATAATATAGTCAGACTTGCTGAAAAATGGTCCGCTCCCGCATTCACATTTTAATCCACACTTTCAAAGTTCTTCATGCCATCGGGTGACGCTCCACGCTGTTGATGTACTGTTTCTGCCTCACTGAAGGCTATGTGCAGGAGGTCTGCAGGTTTTATGTTAACTCTCGGCCCCTGTAATTATTGGTTCCTGGTTGGACATACTCCTCAGTTTTGTCCCAGTCTGAGACCCAGCCTCCTCCTCCCCCCATGCCTCCGGCTCCGTTGGGATCTGCTCCCTGGTTCATGGCTCCGTAGCCTCCCCCACCACTTGTGCGATACAGCTCCTCTGTCTCGTTTGCGAGCTCGTCCTCATCCAGGATGCCACATTTCTCATTACTCAGCTGCTCCGGCTCTGCCCAAGCTTGCTTCTCTCCAGATGCAAAGAGGCCTGCAGCCCGGAGACATGATCAATCCGTAAGATACAGAGTTGTTGCACAGTATTCAGGCTTATGACAACCAAACTACAGAAGATTGCATGAAGAGCAATGCACAGATTGTGCCTTACTTGAACGCTCTAATGCTCCGGTTCTGGGGAAAAATGAGTGAAAACAGAAGTCATACACACCATAGAATATAACACCTCCATAATGAACAAGGGAAGCGATAAGAAACACTCCCTGCCACTCCTCCCGCGTCTGTCAAAGTAGAGTGAGAGAAGAAAAAGACATTATGAGCAGGAAAAGAAGCACAAAAATAAATGTAAGTATAAATGAGCTTATACTCGGAATACCTTTTACTCCCGTCAATGAAACTTGTTGCTCAAACAACTTACTTTAGATTCAACTTCTCCCGTGGCTGCGATTGAGCTACTCTCAGTGCAAATTTAAATTGATATCGGCTCCTCTTAAGTCATACATTTCTCCCTGTGTGACTATCGGACATGCAAAATGGTAAAATTCTTTCTGAGGAAGGGACACCTGCTGTTGATTTAGAAACATTTTTATGACCAAACTGAGTTGGAGGTGCACTGTTTACATATATGAGGTCATGCAACATACATGCTTGTGCCATAATCCATGGTAATAAGAAAAACAAGAACATAAATGTATTTTTGCATGTATTTTACAACACGAGCCCTCACCTTATGCTTCGTCATTGCGCCAACAATAAGTGGGCAAACCATGCCAGACAAAGTGCCCACACCGTTGGAGATACCCATGAGGATACTAGCATATCGTGGTGCAATGTCCAGGTGGTTGACATTGAAACCTTACGAGGACAGATAAACACAATATTAGCACATAACTGATAGGACAGTTATATGAGCACAAGCTCTACAAATTTAATTTTTGTGGCTAAAAGGTTAAAAACAAGTTGATGTCCTCTATGAAAAAGAGGGGCTTATTGATATTGATGGGGGCAATGTAGATGCATTGACACAAAATGTTACTACAGTAAGAATAAACGTGGTTTCACCTGAAATTGCAAAGCCAGAGAAACCCACAGCCAGGACCAGGAATGTGATTGCAACAACCTTTGTATGAGAGAAGCCCACCACCAGCAGCAGGGTTGCCTCCATCCCGAACCCTGATGTAGACGAGCGAAATAGAATCAAAACACGGAATGAGTTTAACTTGTTAATGGAAAACATTAACTACAAGGCAATAGTTCTGGTATTTTGAAGTGGGGTTCGATAAGGCACTTGTCTATAGTCAGTGTGTGATTCTTTTAGGCGAGTCTTACTTTTACGTAAATGTTTTGCTGCTGCCCCCTCTCTACAGCAGTGCACATTGCTTTGCTCCTGTGCTGGTACTGTTGTCTGCTTGTCTACTGTCGGTCAGCTGTACACTGACTATGGATAAGTACCTCACACAACCCCACTTCAAAACACCAGAACTATCCCTTTAAGTCTCAATGCAAAATGCTCATTCAAGTCAACTTAAGTCTGTTTTCTTCATGCCTTTCTCTTCTGTTTCATAAAATGCTGTTGACTGAACAGTAACCTTTCGTTTGCCCAGTACCGACAGCTTCCCACAAAGGGATATGTACAGTGTATACTTCTCCATTTCACTTTGCTATCGATTTCTCTGTAGTTCAAAAATAGCCAGCAGAGGCAGGGCTTCTGCTTTACAGTGAGTCATCATTTCCCTTATGCAGCAACTCTTTTCTCACTACAGCTGACTAAATACCGTAGTTAACCTCATAATTAGCCAATAAGCTACTGTTTCACATGAAGGAACCAGCCTTCTGACTAGAAAAAATAAAAATAAATGTTTTTATATCAGATATGGCTACAGTTTTAACGTCTTGGGGAAACAAATTGCTGCTATTATTAGCACAGCAAGTGAGCTACATTTATTGTGTATTACATTGTGTATGCATTCCCCTTTCTGAAATTCTAAATTTGCTTTCTTACCTCCACAGTTCATAAGTTTCCTGACGTTAGTGGTGGTCATGATTTGGTTGGAGCGCAGATAGTCAGCAAGCTGGCCACCAATGGGCACGATGATGGTCATGACAAGGTGGGGAAGTGCAGAAACCATGCCCACCTGCAGAGAGATGAGACAAAGAAAAGAATATGTAAAAGGCTTTCTAGAGCTTTTGACTTTCTTCAGTAGTTTCATGTTATTGTACATATGGCAACATTTGTTCCTGGTGCAGCACACCGCACATAACCACATCTGGTTTCTGTTACCTTGCTGATCTCAAACCCAAACACCTCTTCGAAGTATGCGGGCTGGCTGATGAGAAGCAAGTAGAAAGTCCAACTTCTGCAGAAATTTGCCACGATGATGGCATACACTGGCATGGACGTGAAGAAGGCCCTCCACGGCGTGTTGAATTTCTGTAACACAGCAGAAATAAGTTACTTATTTCTGTGATTTTGTCATGGAATTTTAAGCCTCTGACTTGTTTCTCAAACATAAATGTACAGCTGTTTTAGCAGGATTAATGACCAGTTTTGTCTAATTGATCAAATATTCTTCTTCTTATTAGAAATGGCTCATGACGATGTTTGACACCCTCTTAAGCTTCATCCAGGCTAACTTGTTTACCATATAGTAGATAGTGTGAACATATCAACTCACATTCAGCTGAGGGAAATGTAAATAACAGGGCAGGCCACATTAGTACTGTGTTACAGTGTTTGAATCATGTTATTCAAATCTATTCCATGTACTGACCGTGATTGTATGTTGGGACGACTCCCCAATGCTTTCCTCAATATAAGTTCTCTCCTCCTCAGTGATGGTGGGATGGGCTGCTGGACTTTCATAAGACACCAGGAACCAGAAACAATACCACATGATCCCAAAGCTTCCTGTGGGGAGGAAGAAGACAAGCAGGGGGGGGAAAAAGAAAGAGCAATGTAAGCGTCAAAACTGGAAAGAAAGGTCATAAAGAACAAGGAGACACATTGACTATTGCTGCTGCCTTTCTTCAAATTTGGCACAAATGTCCACCTGGAGTCAAGGAACTGATTGGATTTGGTGTTCAAAGGTCCCTGTGACCTCACAAAACACATTTCATTTTGACAATTCCACACAAATGTCTAATAGTAGAGTAGAATTATGAAGTAACGACCATTTGGAGAGACGTGGATGTAAACTGTAACATGACTGGACTTGTTTTTTTCTGGTTCTCATATTTATGGTGCTTGCCTTTTGCGGTCTCCTGGTCCTGCTTTCAGTATGTGTCAGTATCTACTGTTACTTCATGTTAATGCATAGTTCTTGTCACTAACTAATAACTGTAGGACTCTGCATGTTTATTATGGCAACAATCACATTGTAATGTATTTCACTACAAAGACAATGTGTAGTTTCCCCAAGTTATAGTTTGGTCCGAAAAAAGTAGCCCCAGTGTAAAGCCTCTATATTTCATTTTGTTTGCCTCCGGCCAAAAGGACAAGGGTCTCTTACCGTAGACATAGAAGACTGATGACCATCCTGTGTACTGGACCAGGATTCCAGCTAATGGCATGGCAATCACAGCCCCAGCATAAGAACCTAGATGGAAGAAAACAATGTTTAGGGCTGCCATTTGAATTATACTCTGTCACTTACTTTGTCACGTAACCGCTAAGTCCATACAACATGTCAAAAAGTCATTCATTGTAGGTGTCTCCAGGACCACAGTTTGCCATGATGACACACACACACAGACTCAGAAGGTGAAAAAACAACACCAGACACACGCTGTTGCAGCTGGTAAATAGTGAAAAAAAAACCGTTTTCTTTAAATTAGCTAATGTATTACTTTACTAACCGTTTCAGTTCTAACTGTGGCTTCATTAAACTTGCAATATGTGTCTCTTAAAGTGACAATAAACATCCCTTGTGTAAAGACCGAGAGAACGGACACAGACGGACTCACCACAAAAGGCTGTCGTGGCCAGGCGACTTCTTTCAAGAGGTGGGGCCCATTTCGCCCAAATGCCGTGACAGGCTGGATATGAAACCCCCTGTGGGATAGGGAAGAAATTACACTATGCTCAATGTTTTCAATAAAATGGAAATGGAAATCTATCTTGTTACCAACTGATTGTGTTTATGAGCAAGCTACAGGGTCAAGCACCTCCACAAGTCCTTGACATATTCTGACAAGGATAACACAGCCAAAGTGCATCCGTGCTGCAGCAGGGATGAGCATGTTCAGGAAAGACGTGGCCACTATAGCAAAACCAAACACTCTGGAAGAGGAAAGAACAGAGACAGGAAGAGACATTCAGTGTGTATACTAGAATATACAATTATCCCTTGCATACAATAAATAGTGAATTAACAGACCTGTTTGCTGCAAACTTTTGACAGATGAACCCTCCTGGGATTTGGGTTACTATGTATCCCCAGAAGAAGGAGCCGTGAATCATTCCCACTGTTTCTGGATCCCAGTCAAACTGAGCTTTCTGTTGGGACACACAGGGGCGCATGCACTTGAATTAGAGTTCAATCCCTAAAATGCACTGAGGCGATCTGCACGTGTATGTATATATGTACCAGAACAGACAGTATGTAATGCTGGTCATTAGATTAAGTGGGATTACAAGCCGCAAAACTGAAGGGAGAACAATACAAATATAGAAAAGAACTCATGTGATTGATTCCTGTCCCCCTGAGGCATATGCCCGACCGTTGACCTATCACAATATTCCCTCACAATAGCTGTCAAACCTTTAACTCTGATGAATGACCCCACTGACTCCAACATTGACTGACAGTCCGTTGTATAAAATGTCATTGTTTACTGCACAATTTACATTTCCCTTAAGCGTAATTAAGAGGCCTATCTCAAACTACAAAAGTCAGAGGAATCCACATGCTTTAGGTGGTATAGTGTGTTTCACCTAGCATGTATCTCACACATAAATAATAATCTGGAAACACAATGATATTTATTCTGCCTTGCTGTTGTAGACTTCACACCTCATCCAGTGCCACTCACCACTATGACCTCCTTGTTGTCTCTGAAGACGGTGTGGCTGTTGACCATGCTGACGATGGCCACGCCCAAGTTACATCGGATACCAAAGGAGATGCAGAAGCCAAAGCCCGAGAGGATGGCGATGATGTAGCGCCGGGGCAGGCCGAAGCATGTGCAGTCCACCACGGGTATCTCCTTCTCCTCCACCAGCTCCGGCCGGCCCTCCGCCGACAGCTCGATGGTCTCGCCATTTTCTTGCTTCTTCTCAAGAGCTCTGTTCAGAAGGGAGAGGAAAGTGAATGGAACATTTAACATGTAAAGTATTGTAGTTTAGACTCAAGTCAGCCACACAAACATACTGTCTGAAGTACTGGTGAAGTTGAGAAGTTAATTTTAATAGTTGAACTTTGATATAGCCTCAATCCTTGTATATCTATTTTGTCAGCTTGTGATTTGTTTGACATGATTGTCTGGGCTATCTATCAGTTGAACTATCTCAACTAATCGCAATGTTGAATAGCAACCCTTGTCCTATCAAGACAGAAAATATACACCAAAACACACTGACATATGAGAAAAGCACCAAACAGTCAGTGTACAGTTTGCTGATTCACTGAACTAAACAGCTATTCAAAGAATGTTTAGAGTGCCAGCCCTCAAAAAAGGAAACACATTTAGTTTACTTTTAGATTTTTGTATTAATGATTTTCTCTTAGAGCAGCCAGTCAGTCGGTGAGCAAACCGTGGTTTTCCAAACTCAGAGAGAACAGATGTTGTTCTGAAGGGCTTGTAGACTGACAGCTTGGCTCGATATATAAGATCTTTCTCGCTGTAAATTTGACTGGTAACTCTAGCAATCTTAACAAGAGACAGTCGGCACAGTTATCTGTCCACCACTGGAGCTTGCTGACATAACTTTGACTTATCCTGTCTTTTTAAGGTATTAATAAATTGGGTATTATTGAAGACATTCGTCTCCTGACAGAGCTGGCAGTGAGAGTTTTAAAAAAAAAACGCCTCATCCTGGTGCATCCAAGCTCCTCTTCTCCTTCCAAACAAGGTTAACTGCGCTACTCCTTTCCTGCCACATGTCTATAACCTGTGTTCACGTGGTTGCTGAGAAAACCCTGAGAAACCATGACCTCTGCCAGCCTCCAGTCTAACAGGCATCAAATATGTATCTAAAGGCAGCAGGTCATCTATTAAACATGCGCAATGCTGAGTTCCCAAACAGACTCAAGCACGGCAGGTCCAAATGATGGAGCAGAGAGCTCCTTTTATACCACAGCTTTATTTATTGTACATATTTAGTTTTTCATACATATATGTAAACGTTAAAAGCAAACATCCCTGCTGCCTTTGTCTGGTAATTGTAATTCACAGCCACCATAGAGAGAAACATACATACATGAGAGGACATATCAGTCCACTCAGCCCTGCAGCTTTCAGACAAAGTACAACACCCAACAGTGCAGGGCATGAATAATGCTGGGATGGGGGGATGGGGATGTATTCTATAGACTATTATGTTTTACAGCTGGTTATACAGGACAGGAAATGGGACCGGGATCATGGGCTTGAACTTAACCACATTTAAGTGTATTATGACTCGCCTGAGCCACTAGGGCGACCCATTAATAACAGTAGCCTACTACAGTGGCTACTGTGAGCATTCATCGTGGTTGGGTTGAAAAGCCAACAAACGCACTGAAATTAAACAATGTTATCTGTGCAGTAGGTCAGTGTTTAATGCTGGGTCCAACTACCACGGACATTTCAATGCTGTACTGTTTGGCAATTTTGACGTTCATTCATTCATTCAACCTTTATTGAAACCTTGAGAAATCTTCATGGGCATGTCATGCCCTCATTTTCTATGATGTTGAGAGTGTAATTAAAACAAAATAGGACACAGTTAAAAACCGTCACATTCAAGAGCAGAGTAGTTTGTAATCATGGTTTTAAATTGACCTTTGTGTTGTAAAATGTTCCAAGTGTGTGAGGCACAAACACCAAAAGCAGTTTTCCCAACTTAAGTGTTTGCACGCGGGACTTTAAGCTGTCTAGAATGAATAAAATGTATCATGCCATGTCAAAATAACTAATCATAGCTTAAACTATTACATTGCGTGTCCAGCCAGAGCCAGCAATAAGTGATAAGGCACGCGTCAAAAGCATGGAAGTAGGAAGTAATAGATTACTCCTTTGGTATATGTGCAGCCTCTATTGGTTTCAGTTGGCCACCATGTGTCAATACGTCATCCGGAGTTGAATGCATCAGTGTGGTACATGTGGTTGATGGGATCACAGTGAATCTCCGTTGCATTATGACACTGATCCAAACGACGGCCAAACCGACACTGTGACCACTTCATGCTTTAACAGGAGTCTCGGGGAGTGTGTGACGCACTCACTGACCAGCAGCCAATTGACCTTTGGTACTGTTGGACAACTCGGTAGAGAAAGTGAAAAGTCCTCACCACAGGATGCATTAAACTGTGCCATACAATATTTTCATAGTGGGCATTGAGCATATAAGCTAGTTTACGAGCAAACTCCCTTGCTTACCTTGTTTTTCTTCTTATTTATTTACATTATCTATTTATTTTCAAGATTGTATATATATATATATATTTCTTTTTGATGTAGATGTAGACCACTGGGTTCAACACCCATCCAAAATCTCTTTGTTAGTGCAGAAAAACACTTTTTAGGTGCTGCAAAATGTCAAGCCCAAGGACAAGATCACTCGCGACACAAGCCTCATTCACTTTTTACATCCTGCTTATATATAGGCCTTCCCAACTAATTCAGAATGGAGCTTTATTCTCTCAGTTGTGTGCCGTGTCAGATTTAGTTCCTCTGCATACTCTAACGAGCCCTGTCCTAAACCACAATGTCACCACTCTATCGAGTCACCGGGGACGAGGACAAGAACAGTTCTGAAATAGCAGGCAAAGAAAAGCACCATGATCTTTAAAAAAAGCCATTATTGAAGCTCTCTAGCATCAGGAGATGTACTTCCCGTGGAGACTTATTAATAACATTGGATATCAAATATTAAGCGAGAAAAAGACTGATCTTTGTATTCTTGCCAACAAACCTTATCAGAGCGGCCCCCTAAAATCAGTAATCAGACTGGGAAAATAAAAGCTACACAATTATAAAACATATTTGCTTTATTAGTTACTGTAAGCAGAGGTTCTAACAGTCTCCGACACTGATCAAGTATTTATGATTCTCACTCTTGAATTATTAATAACTTTGGCTCTCTTGGACTATTTTTGTCTGGGCGGGCTTCTGTCTTCATTCTTCCTGTCTCCTCTTCATCTGTAACCCTTCCTTTTATCGTCAACTCCCCTGACTCACGCGTCGTCTCGCACACAATTCGCAACATTTCCTTCTTCTTCAACACCAATTTATTTCCCAGTATCCAGAGGATGTCCACATGGAGTTTTTAAATTCCCTGCAATACAACAGCCAACACATAGCACATATTGTATCTGCTGCGGTGACTTTTCATGACTGACCCTGCAAGAAAAGCCGTTGTAATCCTCACAAGCTACACCTGACGTTCTCTCCGTCGCACCTGTCACACCATGAGGAAATGTTTGGGCGCTTCTCTGAACGGTTTTGACTCAATAAGAAAGGTGCTCAGTTTTGAATCTGGAAAGCATGCAAGAAAGCTGCATTGACATGAGCTATTCTGCTCAGTGAGTATTCCTGGTTATGTCTTAGTTAATCTTTTAATTCATACGTCAAGGACAAATGTCAGGGCAGGTCGACAGCTTGGTTCACAATTGAGTCAACAGCTTGGAATCATTGATCGGATAAAAGAGAGTCAAATAACTGCCGTTGATTGTTTGAAAGGTTGAAAAGCTCTTCGTGACACCACTACGAAGAATTGGTAGTGAGAATGTCCACTGTGGGCTGTTACGCTGAGGTCACACAGAATGTGTACATTTGGAGATCAGTTGCATTAGCTCAATGAATTCAATTCTGTAGATTTGCTGAGAGACCACATCAAAATGATATTTGAGTTACACTGAGGGCTATTCATATGGAATGAGATGCTGGAAGAACTGAGGGGAATTGCACAGTATTTATTTTAAAATATTTATACAGAAATTAGAGCCGATTAATCTATTAATCAGTCTGCAACTATTTTGCTAATTAATACTTTTTTTAAATGTTAAAATCCAAACATTCTCTTGTTTTAGGTTCTCAAATGAGGAACAAAATCCGTTTCCCCATGTCTTCGCATTATACTAAATTGAATAATTTAAGGTTTTGCACTGATGGTTATTTGCAGCCCTGATATAAATAGCTCAATGACAGGAGACTTTGAGTGGGTTCTACTTCAATGAAATCATGCTTCTGTTTTGTCTCGACTTCAGGTGATTTAAATAAATATTGTAAATAGCTTTATAGACTAAGAAAAGACCATAGTTTAGAAAAGGGCAGAGATAGATTCAAAGAATACAAGAAATAAGTAAATAGAACTAACGCAACAGAGCTGATTTTATAACTCAACTATAAAGGAATACATCGGCTTTCTATATGCTGTTGACCGGATACAGCTCCATACATAAAACAAAGAGTCAACACAGCAATGTGTGTCTGTCACTCTGAGCGGCCGTTAAGCATGTTGCGTGCAGAGAACAGCGCGGGGGAACAGGCCGGTGCGCGTTACGCACGGCAGCAGGGCACCACCTGAACACGTGCGCTCAACGGAAATGAAAGTATAGGCCGACGGGCTCTCTGTCGTGGGTTGAGTTGCCTAATCCTGGCTGAGATGCCCTGAGGGGACTCGGTGACGAGCTATCGGGCTACTTAAGTAGGGAGAAGAGAGAGAGAGAGAGAGAGAGGTGTCCAAGGTGTATGGCCTGATGGTCTGCAGGGATTTACGTGGGACGACAGCTTGGACGAGCAGAGGCTATTTCTGGAGAGGAATTAAGTGTTTAGACGCCACATCAAATCCCGAGAGGAAGAAAGGGAGTTCATCAATACCTTCTCACGTTCAGATATCAATCACTGGCCAGACTCCTCCTGACTACCTGACACTTATTCATACGCTTTTTTTTTTTGCCAACAGGAAGTTTGTCATAACCACCTGATTTCTTTCCGCATGTGTCGTGAGAGTCTAAAATGCCACATGAAGAAAATAAAGGAGAGATTTCCTGCCACGTTCCGCCCTCGGTCCATCATCACAAGTTCTCGGCTTTTGAAAGCCTTTCCTATAAGTGAAGGTTAATGAAGGTCCTCTTACACGCACTGTTCCATAATGACAGGTGACACAGAATAACAAGGCCGCACATCCTGTTTGACATTAAACACAAAGTCACTCTCATTCAATTGGGTAAAATAGACAACCTTATCAAATAGACTACTTTGTGTAAGGGGGGAAACTGGAACACAGTGTTAGATAAACCTCCACATATAACCGTGACGACACTTCCATCATTTAACAATGTGACAGCACTGCAGAAACGCCGGGGAGAAATTAATCCAGCTATTGATCCAACGCCTCGTTTTTCACCGATACGACAGTCTTCAGCCTAAAATGAAACTTAATTCTCTTTGATTGTTTCTCTGGGCCAAAGGAGAAACATTCCATAGCATTATGTATTTAGAAACAATATTTGTCACTTTTTTTTCCCCCATCAGCTACTGCATGACAGCAGTTGCTTACACGGTGATACATTATGTATGTCAGTTTCTTATGTGACAGATTCAGTAGCCTATAGAGGGACAGATGTTGTGCCAGGGCATCCAAACCCGCTAAACCAGGCCTCTGGACACCTTGATCTTCAAAGGAGCAGTTTGCTTCTTCTTAAAATCAATTCCTCATAATAAAATCAGGTTTTTAATGTAGACGGTACTCAATATTAATTGCAAAAGATGAACTTTCTTTTTTTTAACATAAGACAATTACGCCTGTAGCTTTTTAACACGTTCTTGTTGTAATTTGTCCCAGACAGATTTTACATACCCGTATATTTTCCCGAGAGTCTTGGCTGCCACGACTTTAAACCTGTCCGGCCGGATCTCCATCCTCGCGGCTCCTGGATCCGACCAATGTGCACTATTTGCACGCTCCCGATTGAGCGCACAGCCTTCTCCTCTACTCCCTCCGCCCTGTTCTTGTCACTCTCACATAAAAAAAATAAATAAATAAATAAAAAAACTTGATTTGACTTGATCGCTAGACTTCTTAGCCTGCAGTTTCCTGTGCACCGGAATCTGTAGTCAGCGACACTGAGATTTAATCTGCGTCAACTGCCTTTGTATGAATTCAACCGAGCAAACATTGTTTGTCCCTCTTTTCCCCCCAGAGTTCTTAAATTAATGTCCAAATGAACTTCCTCACACTCGTTTGGTCTCCGTTAAGGTTCAGAGCGCGCTGAAAGCAACTTTCGAGAGGATTCGTGGCCAAACGGTGTCTCTGGCCGTGGTCCTGAAACCAGATTACCGCTGCCTGCGCGCTAATCTCTCCAAGTGTGTGTAGTGAGTGGAAGGGAACATGTCACTTCCTTCCTTGTAGCCAGCCGGGCGTTTTAAGCACTGACTTTACAAGCGGTGTCTATTCTTGGAGCGGCACAAGACTTGAATGGAGACAGTTAGACTAAACACTGTCCGATCGAAGCAGTTCTCAGGTATTTATAGGCGGGAGGGGCAGGATGCTCCTGGGACGCTGCCATGTTTCCTGGGTTGGATTGACGATTATTTGAGTTTAAATGACCGGCGATTCTTTAAAAAAAACAAAAGAAAAACACTATATATCAACAGGAACAGAAAACAAGAAAAATGGGATTTAAAAAAACGACAGGTTGTAGATTTTGTGGTTCTACCTTCTCGTTTTAGCAATATGTCCTGTGCGTCATACCAACATTTCCAAGAAGCTAAATAAAAAATGAATAGCAGGGAGCTGCTTTCTCAGAGCGAGCTAAGCAAACAAACATATAGACCAACTGATATAGAGATGACTGTATATTGAAGTATCCGAAAGGGATAAAGAAAATGGACCAACAGGTCAGTTAAATATTTACATTATATTAGTGACGTGCAATCTATCGAGAATAAAGTCTTTAAAAGAAAAATATAACATTGCAGCTTTGTGTATTTCCCCTTCTTCCTACTGCAATGTGTCATCTATAAATTGGTTCAAAATGTTACTGAATGCATAACCTGATGGACTTTCATTTTTTTTTATCATTGCGTTGGAAGTGGTGCACACGCCATTTTTTTATTGTGATATCTTAAACCTATGGTGTAGCTGAGTCTGGTATAAAGGTCCATGAAAGAAACAGGCAATAGGCCGTTATTACAGAGGACATCATGACATCACTGTAGGAAAATCCCAGGTGTAAATAAAATAATCAATGATGGCTTAGTCCCATTTATTGTGCATGCCGGCTCACTGTCAAGGATAGAGCCACCATTCTAATTCAATTGTATAGGGATTGTAATTAAAAATGAGCAAGACAACATTTCGTTAATAACTGGACAGTTTATTTTCTTTCTAGTACCATACTGGACGACTACTGAAAGGGTGGCCGGTATTAGATAAGGTGCAGGAAAGATCTAGTTTAATGTAGCTATGCAAGTGTGCATATGACTGCAGTTTATACATTAGGTTGTGATGCAAAGGCAAATGTTTGGGGCAGATTTGGTGATGCGTGTGTGCAGTTAAAGGGCAACAGGTCAGGAGGTCTATGGTTTAACAATAGTATCTGACAGATTTGACAATTGCAGCAGGTGGTGGATATACTGTACTTCTGCTATCACATCACAGGACTCTCCCGTATATTCTACCAACAAATGCCGCTGAAGAAGTCCCTTAATTTCTAAAAGGGTGGCGTATGTGCAAAGTCGTTTGCCTGCAAAAATGAAAACTTTGATGTGTATAGATATTGGAAAACAACATGCACATTCAAACAACAACTACATTCAAATGTCTCGCACCGCTAGCTAAGCATTCGACATCAGATACAGCTCTTCTCCAGGTCCCTTGCTGATATAGTTCTCAGGGAGTGAGAGGAGAGGAAGCGGGGAGGGAAGGGCATGGCAGAGGGAGGAGGAGACAGGCTGGGTGGCACAGAGATGATGGATGGAGTGTCCGAAAGCGAGCCATAACCAGGTCTCTGCACAGCTACCGCACTGGAGCCAGCAGAGGCGTAGAAAAATACGGGGGGATGGTCCATGGGGTCCGTGGTTAAATCTGCAGGCAGACAGATACATAAGGAACCGCTCTTGAAATTTGTAGATATTTAACACATTTGCTGTTCGACTATTAAAGCTACACATCATTTATGAGTGCCTCCAATTTACAGCAAAAGGAAGGGCTTGAGTTCCAGGAAGTAATTTTGCAAATCCATGAACACATTACAGCATGCTGAATAACCCAGCCTGCCTGTGATGCTCTACAACAAATGATACCCAAGAGACGAGAGAGGAAAAAGATCCGATGTTGACAGGGCCAGTCTTCTCTCGGTGTCTGCTGACGAGGAGACTGTATTTCAATCTTGAGCTTCCTTTTATCACTCTGACAGAGACGTTTCTATGCTCATAGCTGTCACTTTTGTTTTCTCCGCAGTAGTGCCACTTTGTAGTGAAGGCACATATGATATCTTTATTTTTTTTACTGACAGTCCCTGCAGGCAATGCGATTTGGCACCAAGGGGCTGCATTTTCCTCAAGTGTAAGATCGAAAGACGCTCTAATGCAACAAGAATCTAATAAAAGTCTATTTATCTACCCGAGTCATCGTTGAGCTGGGTGTGCAGGTACTGGTGTTTGGTGTAGAAGTTGTTGTAGATACAGTACACTGCAGTCATCAGAGCGCAGGTTCCCATGGCCGCAGCGATGAACAGACCCACTTTGGCGTTATCTTTGTCTACACGGGCATCTGTGGAGGCACAACGACCATCAGTCAGACTTTTCACACCCAAATTCTGTGTGTGTGTGTGTGTGTGTGTGTGGAACAGCTCTGACATTGACATTGTGCACGCCGAATATTTGCAGTTGCGCTAAAAAAACATTTCTTTGAACTGCACTTACACGTTCGCTTTGCATTCAAGTGAGTGGTTTCCTCTTTTCGGAGTAGGTCTCGTATGTGTGGGGCAGGAGGAGGAGGAGGAGGAGGGGGGGGGGGCTGCCGGGGCCTGATGGCCGTTGATCTCCTGCTCGGACTGCAGGGTACTCTGGGAGCTGCTCAGTGGAAACGCCAGCAGCAAACAGAGAACTGCAAGGACCGCCATGAGGCTGATCCACTGATAAGTCTGCAAGTGAATATTAAGACACTTGCAAAAAATATAATCAATGACAACAATAGAATTTGTATCTGAATGTTTTCTTCTTCTTTTGGTATATACATGCTTTCTCTTGGCTGCTAACAGGACTGGCTGTGGACTTTAATAACAGTAAAAACAATATCGCAGTTGTTTTTCATACTCCACAGCTTGTTGTTCATAGATATACTTTCCCAGTCTATAAAAAAATTTACTAATCTCTCTGTACTATACGCACACACAAAAACACTATCACTGTTATTCAAAGGCTAGTTTTAACATTTTAAAACTGATCTCATCATGAGTACTTACCTGAGGTTGAAGCGAGTAGGTTGTGTTTCTCTCCGCCTCTCTGGCTGACTGATGTGAGGCTGCATCCAAGACAACTGGCCTCCCCAGACACCTAATATTTCCAAGGGCACACCTGAGAGTACTCTTCCACTCACACATACACACATGTAGAAAATGTAAGTGTTATGTTGAGACGGACAAAATCTTTCAAAGGCTTTCCTTCAGCAGCAGTTCTGCTTTGGCACTATGTTTTCTATTCTTTGAAATATGTTCACGTTGAAAAGATAAACTGGGGAGAGGGCCGGGGTTGCTTGCTCGTAACAAGTGAAATCAGATTTTAGGTTTAAGTTACTTAAATTACAACAAAAGTTGTGGTGAGGGGGAAAAAGAGCAATCGAACCAAATAAGCTTAAGTTGAAATGTTTTTGCAGATCACACAACCTGCTGGAACACAAGGGTATTAAGCAAAGAGATGCTGACATGAGTGCAACAGAGCTCCCTGCTGACACATAAATGTACTGATTCAATCTCATGATTATGAGGTCCCAACTGCTATTATGCAAAAACTAAATATCTTTAAGATTTACAAATATTTCTTTCTGTTATTCAAGTTTGACAAATAACAGAATTCAGCAACCTGAGGGATTCTCAGGACAAAGAAATCAAATGTTATTTTATTGTCAAAATAATGAATCCACCCATTTACTGGTAATGGATCAGACGGATGCCAACCTGCCAATTATGTTTATAATCAAGAGGATTTTCCCCACAGATGCACAGACCTATATTTCACTCTGTTGATGGAAACAGATAAAACACACACACACACACACACACACACACAACCTCTACTTGTTGTCCTCCTACACAGCTCTTCAGATGTTTTACCTGAGCAGAAGTCTTGACATACTTCAACTCTCCCAAGCAGATAATGGTGCAGATGGGCGGCAGCACTCAGCAAGTGATGGAAGTAGGTTTTGGTGGAGAGCATGTTTGCAGAAATACTCCACAAAGTTGTAACTATACACATTATTAAGTATACTTTTGAAAGGAAACAAATGTCATAAAAATCATTTTCTAAAAATCTGGATTTTTTGGTATGAATACAGATGTCAGTCGAGGGGTCTATTTGAAGCTAAATATAGAAGACCATTTAACAAATCAATACTTAAGACCTTGTCGGGTAAAGTCTGAGCCATGTTTGAATTGCAAGCTTACGCCACGTGTCAAACAGCAAAGATTATTTCAATACAGTCATTCTGAAAGAAAGTTTTTAATACAATTTCAAATATATTACATTTTATCACAAATTCATTTTATGCAGACTTGCAGACTACATGAACGATTAAAAAGGGACTTTAAGTCTCTCTGGTCAGCCTGATTAAATGTGAAGGCACTTCACTTTGATACATATACACACACACAACAACATGAGGACGATTCACGCCGACAGTAAGCCACTGAAAATGGAAAATAAACTACACCTTTGTTTTCAGAAAAATGACCTCGAGAAGACAATGATGACCAAGCATTTAAGTAAAAAAAAACCCTAACCCTAAACACATTACTTCTATCTTACACTACACTTAACTCTGATGTAAAGGAGTACCTTTGTGGTCTGTGGCTGCATCCAGCCTGTTTAAGTCAAACATGCAACTAGTTTCCTCCTAAACCTGAGCTTAACAAAAAAATGTATCATCAAAATTTCTAATTTACAAATAAAAAACAACAGAAAATCCCACGCATTTTCAATTACATTTGTTCATGAAGAATTTCTACAAATACTTTATACATATTTACATTACAAGAGTTCACCTTAATATTTGTACCATGCCATCACTTGACAAACTTTTTACCAATAAAAAAATGTTAAAATAGCAATCGCCACAAAGCTAAAAAACGCGAGTGCTCTGATTCAGTGTAGCAGCAGTTGGATTCCAGGTTGTTTGGACAGAGAATGTTAACATACGGAACATCTGGAGTATGAAATGCAGTGAGCTGCTGCAGACACAAAGCATACCTACAGCGTAATATCAAACTGTAGAACCGAAACAGTGACTCTGGTGTTTGTTTGAGCTGTATTGAAGAGCACTAATACCGTACCCAATAGCTGCATTTAATCTCAACATAGCTGAGTTTACTCTTTCCTGACGTAACAGTCTCATAAACAACTGCAGTCGATTAGCTCTGAGGAAAATATGTCATCGTGGCAAAACAGAGCGGATACATTTCCTCTCTGGCCGTCCTGATTATCCTCCACTGAAGTAACATCCAGCGACAGCACAGGTGCAGCTCACGACGAGACAAACATGTGCTGCTTCACACACAAGTACGGTGATGCTGCCATTTTCTGGTATTTAATTCAGGCTCAGCTGATTTTCACAAGTCACAATCTTAAGCACAGCTTAAAGTAATTGTCATAACAATTGTAACATTCACTGTGATGTAAAACAGATTACAAAGTTGGATCAATGGACAAGTGTCTACGGCTAATAATGAAACTTAAGACACAACTCTGTAACAATTAACAGTCATTGGAAATGCTACCTTGTGTTACCAAGCAGCAAGAAATAGTTTATTCCATATTTTCCAAATAACACACTTCTTTTAAAAGTTGCACTTGTTGAAGCAGGTTTTTTTTCAGTATTGTTCTTTGGGTATTTTGGAGAAAAAATAAAGTGGAAAAGCTTTTAAATATTAAAATAACCTTTGTCCCACTTTCCCACCAAAATCGGTGAGATTCAATTGTCCTTTAAAACGGCACACTGAAAGTTGGATTGCGTGCCGATGGTCCTTTTCCACCGTGTAACGTCATGTCCGTGTGTTTAGGAAAAGGTACTCAGTTCTGACATGTCAGTCATCGGAGTTTCACAGTTGTCATTAGTGCTAACAATGCGGTACTGACCGGTCTCTGTACCTCTGGTTGTTTGCTTTGTCCTGTCCTGCAGAACAGCATGGATGAAGGCCACTGGGACGGGCATCACAGCAAATATGATCAGTAAAGCCAAAACAGCCAGAGCCCAGCCTGGGTACTCCAGGTACTCATCAGAACCCTGAAGAAAAAGAAATCAAACAATCACTCAAAGACTGAAACTATTCTGCTTCACATATTCAATGTGAAGGAAGAGAAACACACCATCAACTCCTTCCTACAGGTTGGGAAGTACCATGTGCCGTAGTTTTTAAAGGCCGTTTGCCTTAAACATGTCTTACTGTTAAGATGTTTTCAGACTCGACTGTACTGAACAAACTCCATAAACAGAACTGCACCAGTGCAACATCCCATCTTAAATAGCTTGGTTTCTTTTGGGCATTAACACGTTACGGTTGTATTCTTTCCATTCAATACAATTATCCATACCTTCTCTTGGTTCCATGCCAAATACATGGGGCGTTTGATGAACATGCGAATGGTGGTGGCGCCCAGCAGCCCCAGCATAGCAAGCAGGCTGATGTATTTCCACAGGTACTTGTAAATCACATGGGGACGCCAGCCCAGCATCGCCTCAATGTCATCAAGGAACCTTCAGGAACACAGAGCGGGAAACTCTCACAAACACATTTTTCAACAAACTCTGATTAGACTCGGAAGGAAACGGATTCGTTGACATTTACATGGAATTTAAGCTTTCTAGAGATAAGACAAATAGACCTCACCTATCAGCTCCATATAGCCAAGACACGCTGAAGGTCTCAAAAGCCACCACAATGATCAGGGGCAGAGTGGCAGAGTAATCATCGAACATCATCACAAAGTAGTTCCCACACCGCTGGGTGAAGAGCAGGCCGATTAGAAAGCCCAGGATGCAGCTGAAAACTGCAACAACATCAACATGTAAGGGTGAAGCACAATTTACAACAAGATGATACATTTGTGGATTATCCTGAATAACTTCAGAAGGTAAATGTAT
Source organism: Anarhichas minor (assembly GCF_050575085.1). Lineage (NCBI taxonomy): Eukaryota > Metazoa > Chordata > Actinopteri > Perciformes > Anarhichadidae > Anarhichas > Anarhichas minor. The sequence continues at coordinate 10,643,270 of NW_027466463.1, read as the reverse complement.
TCATTTTGCTCCCTCTCTGCTTAAGGTGTCAGTATGTAAAAGACACCAATAAAGATAATCTAGTGAGGTAAGACATTACTGTCCAACAGCACTTAATGGGAAACATACAGTTCTCACTGACAGAGTTGTTTGGAGCATTTAGCAAACAGTTCCATCTCCCTTTGATAAAAAAAACGTGATGGCCGAGGTGAATAAAAAGGCGCTTACTTGTGAATTTGGTCTTGTTGTTGGCCAGAGTTTTGAAGCGGTCAGTGAGTGGGGCGATGATGCCTTCCATCGTGCCAAACATGGTGCTGAGTCCCAAGTTGAGCAGCATGAGGAAGAAGAGCGCCGACCAGAAGGGGCTGCCAGGCAGGAGTGACATGGCCTCTGTGAAGGCAATAAAAGCTAGGCCTGTGCCCTCCACTCCCTGAACACAAGCAAGAGTGCCAGCTTTGGCTTAATGTACAGTACACAAAACACAGGAAAGAAAGAAAGCATTGACATTCGTCCTAAAACTCAATATTTACCTGCTGCATCTCTTTTTCCAGGTTACAGTCTGTTAAATTGCCAGGGACCTTATCTCCATTCTGTTTATACCAGTCCCTGTAGTCCTCTAGAGCCACAGAACCGGGATCAGAATAGTTGAAGCTTGGCATCAGGTTTGTGTCCACATTACTGCTGAGAAACTGCTCTGATAACTGCTTCATATTACTAAGAAAAGAAAAAGACAAAACACAACTGTAAACATGCAGTTCATGACTGAGTTAAATAAAACCCAGAAGAAGCTGTGGTACCCGTCGTTAGCCAATAGAAAAACGACATGTCGGATGCTGCTGGCCACAGAGGGCATACCACAGTCCGTGCCGTTGTGAGGGACAAATCTGTTTTGATTAAAACATACCTGGCCACACATGCCAGGGCCTTGTCTTTGGCGCGGAAGCCGAGCACAGCAAACACCACCAGAGAGGCGAGCAGAGATGTGAGGAAGTTTATGGTGGCGACGGTGAAGGCATCACGGTGGCAGTTGTTGTTCTTGGGATTGTAGGAGGAGTAGGCGATGATGGACCCGAAGCCAAGGCCTAAAGCAAAGAAGACCTGCGTGGCTGCCTGCCGCCACACCTGAATGTCTGCCCAGATTTCCAGCTAGGAATGCATAGAGGGAACGACAGGTGCGTCAGGGAAATATTCATATCTGCCTCGCTTTTCTACACTTAAACCTTTTGCATTTTATGCAGGTACCTTGGGGTAGAACATGTAGGCGATTCCATCCAAGGCCCCATCCAACATGAGCCCTCGGACGAGGAAGCAGAACAGCACCACGTAGGGGAAGATGGAGGAGAAATACATCACCTAGGAAGTGTCAAAGAAGGATTATTACCACAGACGTCAGTCAGTTGGTCCTCTTCACGGAGTCCACTGTGGACAAAACGTAGTTCTCAGAAACTGCGGGAGCGTGAGCCGCAGAGTTCATAAGCGTGGTACCGTCTGACTTCCATTGCTCCTTAAGTTGTGTTATTATGGTAAGGATGGCGAATGGCATTACCATGGCTTTGCCTCTGCGACTGGTGTTACTGCAGTCTTGAGAAGGCAGGACTGAGCAGAGGGGGATTCAGCTGGTTGTAATCTGCAACCACACCACTCGATGCCACCAAATCCTACACACTGTCCCTTTAAGTGTAAAGCCCGCTGCTTGTCATACACTGAACATGTTGCCTTTGTAATAGAGATGATTAAGGCAGTAATTGTGTGAAACACCTGACGCGAGACTAAGCCGTGTTAAACTTCCTCTCAGATATTAGCTTTAACTCGATCAGTAAATCCTTATTTCCACACCAGTGTGTTTGACCCAGGCAGGGTTCAATTACTGTGTTTGTTAAGTAAACATGAACCACCATTTCGTAACACAAATGTCACCTGATAGAACTTTAGTTAAAAGCTTTGCTGTTCACTATAATGTATAGATCTACAACAGGCTGCTGTGTTTGGGGAAAACAAACAAGACAGTATTAAATAAATGCTGATTTACAAAACACCAAATACTTTAAGACTTACGGTCAACGCTGCTACCTAAACCAGACATTCCAGAGAGATTACATCACCCGCACTAACCCTGAAACCTAAGCCCAACACATGACGGGGATTTGACCAAAACAAAGTAGCACAGGATACAGGTTTTTTTGTTTTCCATCAAGGGCTTCGCTTCACATTTAACAATTCGCTGCCTGGTCCCCAAAGTAATCGCTGTGATGGTAATCAACTTATTGCCACGGTTCAAATTGAATATTGTCTTTAGTGGAAACAATTAAACATCTTCCTAATATCACACCGAATATTCCCAGCACCATTTCTAACTCAAAACTGTAAATGTTCTACGTAATAACTCGTCCAGTAAGTGACTGGAAAATGCTTCAGTCCAGTAGTTACAAAGTTCAAAGTTCCTGATAATCACAACTCTACTGAAACATCCGAGAGCTGTTCAACGTAAGCAAAGCTTCCTTGATAGTCAAAGCAACAGTTGGAGCCACAACAGACCACACGGTTACCTTGACAGAGCTCTTGATTCCCTTGAACATTCCCAGGCACACGACGGTCCAGGCCGCCAGCAGACAGCAGACAATGTAAGGGTTAAAAGAGCCCGTCTCATCGATGGAGTCTGTGATATCCAAAGCCTTGCGGTACCAGAAATACGATGTGGGGGAGCTCTTCTCACATTCCTTTACTGGTGTTAAAAGAAAAAAAAAGAGGATCAATTACTAGTCTTACATGTGACGCAAAGCAAATACATTTACAATTTTAAATGCTGTTTAGATTCCTTAGGACGCAAATTCAAATGCACGATAGTTTTTGTTTTGTTCGTCGTGTTTTCCTTGTGCTCCAACTGCATTTTGTTGTGCATCCCTGTGTTGCACGATGACAATAAAGGATCCTTGAATCCTTGATTCAGTTTTTTCACCTCAATGTTGTGTGTTTACCTGTTACATTCCCCTCTTTTGGACACTGTTCCCAAGGTAAAGGGTACTGGAACGAGTTCCCGAGATAGAAAAGGCTCCACGCGAGGATCACATTGTAGTAGAGGGCCACAAAGAAACACACCTGAGGACATTTGAGAACAAAAAAATGATGTTTTTAAGAGTAACTGTGCCATTTATCATACGTCAGGAAAGGTGAAACAAAAAAGTATCTATATGGTTGTGGTGTCAGTCGAAGAGATAAAAGAGAAAGAGGCCGCGTGTTTTAACTAGACAGATGATAATGCAACTAAAGTCTCTCTGCAATTACTTCATAATTATTTAGTAAAATTGGATAAATTTGCCATTGTTTCCTCATACAGCAATGTGCTTTTCTAGACGGTGGAAAAATTACTGACTGGAGCACAAAAATAACACCTGGAATACATTTCCCATCATATAGTGAACAATCTAGTAGTTTAACAAACAGTCTCTTACCACACAGCTGGAGTAGCCGATCCCTGCCAGCCTGGGGGAGATGTACTTCCACACGCCGATGCTGCCCTGTCGGATGGCCTGACCGGCTGCCAGCTCCAGGAAGAACAAGGGAATGCCCATGATCAGCATCAGCAGCACATACAGGAGGAGAAAAGCTCCTGAGGAGAAGAGGGGACCAAATGAGCATCTTCAATGGTTACCCAAATTTAGATGGTGCAAGCACGCAAGTTATTACCAAGCATTTGTATGTAAAATAAGACATTCAACACCCCCATATAGCCAAAATAGACTGATCCTTTGTTTCATAACCATCTTCTGCCACTGTGCCAATATGACTGAGTTTGACAGTTAAAAGTCAAACTTGTGGCTGTCGGAACCAAAAATCGATTCATTCGTTGTGGACTGTGCAAGTATTTTTCCGTAGAGATAACATAGTTTCCCCTGGCAACAGATGTGAGGCAGATGTTGGAACATCAGACTCCAGAGCAACAGTGTTCAGTGCTGTTGACAGATAGTTAATACATATAAAAACAAACTTGTTAAAGTGTGTGCTGCTCATTTGGAGGCAGGCAGTAAATGCATTTACATGCATGCTCTTTCTGGTACTCTCTCTCTCTCTTTCATCACATGCTCGCCCTGTGATGACGACGCTGACTAAATAAGCTACTCTGTACGCACAACATCTGTGTTTAGTCCCACGGGACCCAAAAAGGCCCCAATCCCCTGAAAGCCATCTAACATGGACGACAATAGTAATAGTAATAGTAATAGTAATAATACTAATAAGTACTCACCCCCTCCATTTTGATGGCACAAATATGGAAACCTCCAGACGTTGCCGAGCCCAACGCTGAATCCCACCTGAGCCAAAAAATAGTCTATTTTACTGTTCCATCCTGTTCGAGCGACGGGCTCAGACGAGGCCGGCGGGCCGTCCTCGCCAGCGTAGCCGTCGACCTCAGTGGTTGCGGTCTTGTCATCGTCTGTTGGCAGGGGCTGCTTCTCCATCTAACACAGGAGGGGCCAAAAGACAAAAAAAAGAAGAAAGACAGCGGTAAGAATGTTGAACGTGAAGGAGCACATAACCACTGCATTACTGTGTCTGATCATCCATGATGACCAACACAGTTAGTCTTGATTCTTTATAGATTCATGGCAACTTTTCTTCAGCTGAAGAATTGTTTTTTGGGATGCTTCACAGTCATGTGTGGTGTACCTCAACATATTTACTCTGGTGCGGTGTGTGTGTTGCCAATATATTAGGTACACTTAGCTTAAACTGCTGCAGTCTAATTCAACAGCCCTGTAATCAATCCTACCTGCATTGATATCTTCATGCTTTATGTAGTTTAATGTGTAATTTTGGAGGCTGTGGTTGTGGTGTTGATGGGTTGAAATGTGCTAGAATAGAACGTGCTTCCAATCATTTGTATTATCGAGGACTTGTTGCATGGGGCAATGCATTAGACTGATAAACTGTCTTCTAAGTGTACACAACAGCAGCCGGCAGTTATTTCCTAACATCACGTCCAAGATACTATCAGTTGTAGCCTCTTCGCGCGGTAGCTGAAGCTACAACATGCTTCGCTTACACCCCCGACCGTCTGTCTTTGTCTCGACTCACTGTGAACACAAACACACACTTCTAAATAAACCAAACTGACCTTGTCACGAGGTAGAAGAAACACCGGAGATGGCAGAAAACGGAGAATGTCGGCAATAATGTTTAAGTCTTCCGTCCTAAAAAGAGGAAACGTGCTCGTGTGGCTGCTGCTCGGTCTGTCACTTTGTTATCAACCACGTTGCGAGCGGCGGAGTTACTCTTCTGTTTACATTTGTCAAATGAAATGCAACACTTTGATGCCGATATTTAACTCCAACTATAAAAATATATAAAGTCAGATGAATGTGTGTTGGAATTCTCTTACCGCCCGCGTGTTCTCGCGGTTTATTGGTGTAATCGTGTTTTTGTTTCTTCCGCGTGAAGAGAAGTATGGCTTACAATAAACCGCAGCCCTACGATGCAGACAGTGCTGCTTTCAGGGACTGCAGGACATTTACTCAAATCAACCAATATCCCGTTGCGAGCGACTCATAGTTATTTTCCTTAAACCAAACTATTAATTATCTATTATGATCTATAAATCTATTAGTCGTCTACAAAATTATGTGAAGTATTGAAACGTATCCATCAGTTTAATGGAGCTAAAGGTGAACATCTTAAAATTGCTTCTATGTTCAACTAACCATCCAATCCAAGACCTATGTCTAAAACCCCCAAATGTATTTAATTCACAGATAAAGAAAACAGCAAATTATCACCTTTGAAAAGCTGCATGAAATCAGTGAATGTGTGTCTTCTTCAAATTAATTACTAGAGAAAGTACTCAAGTAAGTTCAAGTAAACACAATGGTGAGCTGATTATGTACAGTACTCAAGTAAAATATACTTCGTTATTTCCACCATTGCTATACATCTGTAGGGAAAGGGAGCTAATGCCCAAATCGACAGCCATTTGCAGCTTTTAGCTCGTTTTAAATAGTCCTATCAATTCAGTCCCAGCGGCTCTCATTTATACAAGAGGAGCATGAACGCAGCATAAATCCAAACAATGATCCTCTTAAAAATGTAACCTATTTTCCGACAAGTGTGACTGATGCTGCCAGGCTAAACCCCCAGTTTAACAGTGGAATCGAGGCCCCACCGTTCTTTCATCATTTGTTGTAGCATGGATTGTCTTTAATTGACATGGCGACAAGTTTGATGGAGTAAAGTTTAACCATTTGATCTAACTGTTACGTTTCATGGATTGTCAAGCATACCACGTGGAAAATATACACTTTCTCCACCACACCTGAACACGTTTTTATTATTACGCTCAGATATTCCCTGTTTCAGTTCAATTTTAGTTCTGGAAAAATAAACAAAAGGCGAGGCTGATGCAATAGTCGCTTCCTGTCATCGGGCATGGTTTTCTGTTAGACTGGAATAATTTCACGTCCTTGAAAATATTCATTTTTAGATTCAGCAACATTTTACACTACTTTTTTTTTCATCAAAGTTATCAGTCCCATTTCCAGTATTCATCTAAGTTAACGTTGACCTGGCAGTGTCTCTGGACTGCACCGCATAGTCACACACACACACACACACACACACACACACACACGCTGCACATGCCACGTATGCTTGTTTTGGGGGCAAATACAACACACAGTCTACAGTCACAGTCACTATCAACTTATTATTAAAGTATAATACATGCACTTGGAACGCCGTATAGTTGTCAATAAGTGAAAAATACCTTGTGGTATGAAATGATAGAGATCCTTGAGAATATTCCAATGTCCTAAACCCAAAGTCAAGTGGTTCTTCACTTGCTTGCTGCCACTTCAGCCGACTCCGCCTATCTCCTCTATTGACGGATAAAACGGAGGCTTGCCCACCTCCAATAAAGGACTGTTATGAAACTTGACACCCAACTTCTTTCAACTCCATATGTATGGTTGCCCCTATCCTCTATGCACGTGGTATAACGATGTTTAGTTTATTTCCAATGTGCTATGACGTTGCTACTATCACTAGCTGCCTGGTGTGTCTGACACAAGGCAATTGTCCAATGATATCAGTTGTTGACCTTCCCCAAACTGCTGGAATCATACTCTGGTGAGTAAAACGTGTTTCTTTATCCATATTATTTACTTTAAAATAGTCTAGTCTTATATATACTACGCCTAAAACATACACTTCCCACAGGTTGCTAAAAATTCCAAGAGAAAATACAGAGCACATGACTTTAGTTTTGCCAGTTGTAGCCCTGCACAATTTTCCTATATGTTTTCCAGTGTGACATATGTGGACTTGTTAATATGTAGGCGTAGTGGGAAGGAGAATGAGTCAATATTGTTTATCTCTAAGGTGGGGTGAGACTGGGCAGGACTGCAAAAAGTGACACACCTCTGCTCTATAAAGGTTTCAATTCCAAAGAGAGGAGAGTGAGTTACACTGAGGTACAGAACAGGTTTTACTGTTTGTAGAAACACACTCACACAGCTGTTAACACCAGGAATAAAATACCGGAACCCTATCAACCAAGGTACGTTGATCAAACATTCATTTTCTTATCATCACTCTCTGTAGCAGTCAGAACTTGTAACATTTACTTAACTCTTAAATTCATTTGTACCACATGTACAGTGACAGTGAATCAGAAACTACATTGAAAGCCGTAGCGAAACTTTGTCACATGTTTGACACGTTTCAATATGTTGACTTTGTTTCACTCGTGATGAATTCTGTGAAGTAATTTGTCAAGCTACTATAGGCAAAGTAGCCACTGCTAATTCAGTATCTGCTTATGGGATTTTACTGAAATCAAAAACTGAATCGTGGGTCATGTGCCCATTGCAACACATTTCTATTATTTTTTCAAAGTTACAGTTAAATGTGGCATTTTCTGTAACATATCAGCGTCAGTCAAGATCTTAAAATGATATAAGATCCACTTATAAATCCACAAATTGCCATGCTAAAAAGGGTCAGACTTTTATTTTGAAATACTATATTATTACATGAGTATGACACCAACCACACCAGTTTGGCTCTTGCTGTAAGCCCAAATAAGATGGAAACTATTTTTGGGCAATTATTTGTTAATGAAACCGGTCTTAAGGAAATGTAAGTGATACTGGAAGTTAGCTCCCTTGATACCAGTGAGTCCAGTCGGCCATTAATGACCACTGAGCAGCAGAGAGGTTGAATGGTGAGATGCTGTCAGACTGGTCGGGCGGCTTACACACTCTCATAGCATAATCCTATTGAAGCAGAGGCTGACGTAGACTCACATAGGGGAAGGGAATATTTGAATGAGGATGTTGCTTTCGCATGGTGCTGGTTAAGACTTGTTCATTTTAGAGTAAGACAATCCAAGATTAAACTGCTGCCTGCCTTAACACCATCCGTACCAGTCAAACTGTCTGGGTGGGACAACACCCTTTGTAACTCCCCCGAAATGTTTTTCTGATCCACTCTCTTCGGCTGTGTATTCATAGGAAGCTGCTCTAGCTTAAACCTCTCCATTTTCTTCACACCAGACCAGAGGATGACAAACATCTCACGATATCTTGTCAACGTAAGTGTTATCTGTGGCGCACACACCTTTTCCGTCAGAGTGATATTTAAAGGCGCCGTTTGCCTCAAGTCCTCATCCTTATCTCTCCCCGCCTGCAGCACCTGCTGACCTACTCGCTCCAGGACGGGGATGTGCAGAATGTGGAGGAAGCCCGGACACGTCTCTCCGTCCTGGCTCAGAACAAAAAGCTGTGGAGTCAACAGATGTACCTGGATGTCGGAGCAGAGGCCATTCATCTCCGAGACACACAGAGCAAGGTGAGAACAGATGCATTATGGTCAATAAATAGGCCTGTACATTGTGAGCAATTAAATGCAGGAAGATGAGATTTATATATAAGTGCTCATCACTGTATATTTGCATACATGATGACCTTCAGTTTTATCTACTCGTGCAGGACGAGCTGGAGAAGTACTCTTTCAAATCCATCCTGCGCTGCGAGGCCATCAACACAGAAAAACACTTCCCATCCCTCCTTCTGTTGGTCTGCCAAAGTGCAGAGCAACAGAAGCCGGACATTCACTTCTTCAGCTGCGAGACAGTGAAGGTGAGTAATAACACCTGAGCAGCTTCACCCAGGCCATCCCTCCTGACTCAGCGTGTCAGTGTGTATCATCAGCCTGGTTCAGGTTTTACGAGTGATGCCACAACCTGATTTACATTTTCCCAGGCAGAGCAAATCTGTGACAACATTACACACGCAGTTTCGGGTTCCTCTACCGGCAGGACTAAGAAGCTCGCTGACGCCCTCAGGTACAGTGAATGTCATGGTCACAAGACAAACACATCTGTGGAAAAACATCTAAATGTCTCTCGAGAACACTTTAAAACTGAAAACCATTCATTTGATATTAGTTCTCCATGAGTATTCAAGCTTATTGTATGTGCCCAATTGTCTTATTGTGGTTTTAATAGGAAAAAGTGTGTCTCTAGTGTCTGTAAGCATTTATATTGTATGGGAGGAGGTTCATGGGCAGCCAAACAACAGACAGGCACAGATAATACATGACCATTCAGACCAATTAAACTGTTTGCATTTCTCCTCTTTCTTACGGCCCATTATGTCATATTTTCCACTGAATCAAAGCAGGCTGGTGTCACCGTCCACCTGTGTGTGTGTGAGAGAGAGAGAGAGAGAGAGACAGAGAGAGAGAGAGAGCGAAACAGAGACAAACAGAGAGAGAGCGAGGACAGAGTAAACAGCTGAGAGAGAGAAAGACCTGTTTTACCGGTCTCCACATAACTTAGGAAGGTGTAACAGAGATAACGAGGCCATTGTGACAGAAAGCAGAGAGAGCAGAGGAGGGTTGACGGCAGTGTGCATGCTCACGGCTTGAACGGATTACCTGCTTTGAAAGACGTTCTCTTTAAAAGGACGTGTGAAGGACAGGCAAATGTGGTAAGACGGACAGACAACTGTGTTTCTGCGTTCAGATTCTGATTCAATCAAGCGACTGTAAAGTTCGAGTCAGCACTCTCACAGGTGTTTGCATATTTTGCAAGAGTAGAGGAAAACACCACGTCCTCCGATTGTTGCTACCTGATTTGTTTAAAAGAGAGTTTTGCATTAAAGCACATTGTTGGGTGCGATGTAGGCTATAGCCCACCAGAACACACAGTCTGGACTGTTTACTGTAATTTCAGTGGAATAAGGGCCGCAGGATTGAATTTCAAAGGCATCACATTATGTCTATTGATAGAGGAGTGCGTTGTCTGGCTAGATTCACGAATCAAAGATGTCCTGTTGTAAGTAGTCCCCAAAGCTGCATCCATTTGAGGCTCTCTCAGAATGAGGATGAGCCTGTCTGCAATCCAATGTGTGTTTGACTTCTGTAAGGGTGTTTCCTGTTATTGCGCTGAGTAAACGGCCGCTGCCACCTTCAAAACAAGAAGGCCACGAGCATTACCTGTAGTACAAAGTTGTGTCAGAGTGTAGCACGGTCGAAACTCTCCTCTCGTCCTCTAGGCTTCCTCAGAGTGGGGGTGAGATGAAGGACCCCTATGGAATCCCGAACCCCCCCATCCCACATGCTCCAAATCCACCACCAGCCAACCCCCCACCTTACCCTGGACACAAAGGTAAGGAGAAAAAAAAAATGAATTATACTTTTCACCTGAGTGCTTGTGTACGACTGTAAGGGTAAAAGTGTTTGGAGGGATTTGTCATGACGAGAGGGTAGGAAGAAGAGAGAAGCGAGAGGTATTTAGGAGCACAGAGATTGCTTTGTGTGTTTGTGTGTGTGTGTGTGTGTGTGTAAGGGGAGTGTGTTTCAAGGGTAAAGGGGGCAGGGATTGCAAATGCTGGGAAAACCAGGGTAATGAATGGAAATGTATGCACTACATCTTCTCCTCTCTTCTACAACAGCAAACAGTGGGCCTGATATCTCCTACCTGCGAGCAGAGAGAGAAGTGGTACGTCTCCTCCATCACCTTTGAGCCTTTTCAGTCACCTTTGGCCTTAATTGATATCTGAACGGAGTGACAAACCGATTCTCCCTTCCTCAGGGGATCCTCAATCATTGTTTCGACGACATCGAGAGCTTCATGGGCAAGCTGCAGCAGACTGCGGAGGCCGCGACGGTGCTGAACCAGAGGAAGAAGAAAAAGAAGCAAAGTAAAAAGCAAAGTGCTGAAGGTAAAAATGAGACGGTTGGATAACACAGCTATGGATCCTGATAAAACTGCGGGTGCAACATCTGTTTTTCTTGTGTTTTCTGAACAACAGAAGATTTACTCACTGCAAAGGCCCGGCCTCCGCCAGAGGAGGAGTTCATCGATATCTTCCAGAAATTCAAATATTGCTTCAGCCTGTTGGTGTGTATCCAATCAGGTCACAGTTATTTTCCTTTTGACTACCCTGCTGTGTTACATAGTAACTCCCTCTATCTATATATTCACAGGCGCGCCTGAAGTCAACTATCTCCGGTCCTTCATCAGAGGAGCTAGTTCACCATGTATTCAAACCTTTGAATATGGTGAGTGTTATAACCTCTACGTCTTTACCTGTCCGGGTTGCGGGGGGAACTCCTGATGTGTTGCTGTCGCTGTAAACACCCGGCCACGTCTTTTATAGCAGCATAGACAAAAAAAACAGCTAGTTAGGATGTGACGGAAATCTTAAATTAAATCTAGTGTCTCGTGATGTCGTCATTTACTATATGGAAGCAGATGAACCGAGGATAAAGATGTAGCATTTGGAGACTGGTAATTAATTAGACAACAAATGCTATTTGGATTATTTACCTGAAGGTAATGGTTCAAAAGAAGGATATAGGCAGTATGTTTATCCCTCAGCTGGTGTTGAACACAAATGTATAAAAAAAAAAACAAGCATGCGTCATGTTCAGCTGATTGAAAGGCTTTAGTGTAGTACAGAAACTAAAAGTTCCATTGAATATTTACACAGGGCAGTTCCCTTCATGAGAGCCTCATTGAAACTACATAGACTCAGCATTTTTGTTTCATTTGGTTTGCGTGGCAGAATTTGTATGCAGGTGTGTGTCCTTGGTAAACACTTGGTTTAGATTTGAGCTGGACTCTCTTATTACTTGAAAAGCCACATTGCTGTCCCCCCCCCCGACTGCTGTCGTGAGTTACAGCAATGATGTGCTCCAGCTCTCAAAAGTAGGTAGTTTATGACTCTCTGTAATAACAAATATGATGTAAAAAAATAGGACAACAATTCGAACAATCAATCAATATGTCTGTCAGGAAAGCCACATCCATAATGAAGCCTAACTCTTGACATTGCACTCTGAGAGCGCTGCACACCACGAGTCAGCAGAAACTGGAATAACTTAATTCAAATATGAGCAGTATTCAACTATTTACAAATAAAATGCAATGCATCAGACATGGAATTTAAGGTGTGTCTCTGTGATGTTTGATGTAACATGAATCAGTCAATAAGAGATTCAATGGGTGGAATGGGTGTGTTTGATTTGTTTATACTGGCACACCTGAATGGAAACAACCTCATATTTCTGAGTGTATGTCACTACTTCCTGTTTGTGTGTGTGTGTGTGTGTGTGTGTGTGTGTGTGTGTGTGTGTGTGTGTGGATGCATCCATTAGGCTTTTGTGTGTCCTTGGGTTGACAGTACTCTAACAGAAGCGTCCATTTGCAAATTAATCAAATAATGTGTCAGATTAATGTATAATGTGTGTAAAGCAGTGATTGTTAGACTGTCATTATCGGACCTTGTTTTTCTAGACTGGGAGCATGAGCACGGGTTTTGTCTTATCTGGTTGTGTGCAGATGGTGAAAACAACAGGGGGACCGCCCATGGGAGCCTCAGTGTCCAGCCCCGCCCTGACCAGCTCTGCTGTCTTCCTGCTAAAAGACAACCTGAGCGAGGAGGAGAGGCAGCTGTGGACGTCTCTGGGTCCCAACTGGACGCTCCCGCGGTCAGTACCAACAATCACTTGGTCAGCCAGTGTAATAGCGGTATATATATTAGATAATATCAAATATATTAAGTAAAAAAATAAAATAATCCAGTTCTACTTGGCTGACCTGGCTTCTCCTGAGATAATTAATTATACTCATTCCTTGAAAGTAAGATAGCATTTTCTTGTGTAAGTATTTCTGACTTATCTTATTGGATTATTGAATCCACAGTTAAAAGCTGGACTGATTTTGTTTGCCAATAAATTTAGCTGATAGATTATTGTTATTATTATACAATAATCATCAAATCAGTCATACGTATTAATTAGTGGTACTCATTCACCTCGCATATGATAGAGTTTATTCACTGGCAACAGCTGCATGAAAGTATAAAACCGAAGTGAGCTTTTCTAAATGTAAAGGTTGGTATTAGCTGTTCACAATGTAAAGTAAAACCCAAGTGCATCAAGGACCAATGCAGTGTCTCTGTGTGCTCTCTCAGCTCTCAGCTCAGAGGGTCTGTAGCTCCCTACACTCCTGTGTTTTTGGACGGCTGGAAGCCGGAGGCCTCGAGGGCAGACGGGCAGGTTTGGGAGGATCCGATCGAGTCACAGCACAAACATGAAGCCCTCCAGGTAAAGCAAGTGGCATGGCATACCTGCCCGTGATGTGGGTCAGACATTGTTTTCCCAATTGTATTCCCATGTTGTCAACAGTTTTTGGCATAATGATTATTAACGGTGCTCCCATTGCTACTTGAAATGATTGTTGAAAGAGGTATTTTTGCTGATGAATGCACTTGGAATTCAAGCACCTGATAGGGAGAATATTTTGACTCATCTTTACACTTTACGCCAAATTTTTCTTTTGAAATTTGGCGACAAACCAAAAGTGTTTGTCGCCAAAAGCTCTTGCTCTACAAGCTGTGTGTATGAGTATTTTATTTTGTCAACCACCCCCAACCCTCTACATAATAACCCTTTATACTTGTCTCTCTGCCCTGTTAATGCTTGTGTCTCGTTTTAACCCACAGCAGCAACACCCTGACACCGATGAAACGTAGGTCATCTTTAAGAAGCAACTCAATCAGCTGCTACAGTTTACCCTCCGACCCCATGATAACAGTGTCTATCTCCTTTCCTCTCAGAGACGGCAGCACACTCCCACCAGAATCTGAGAGAATCTACAGCTGCACGTATGACTTCATAGCCAGGAACAGCAGTGAGCTCTCAGTGCAGCAAGGGGAGACACTAGAGGTAATGAGGTCAAGTAGTACACAGTGAGAACGTGTACACGGTGCATTCAGGAACCCATCATGAAGCTTGACACACCCAAAAGTACGCTGACTGACAGCAACTCCTCCGTCCGACAGGTGATCGAGTCGTCCAAGCGCTGGTGGAAGTGTCGTAATCGGTTCGACCAGATCGGATTTGTTCCCTTCAATATCCTGGATCCCTTGGCCCACATAGACAGCCCCGGCACCAATAAACCCCCCAGTGTAAGACACAGAAACACACACGGATCACACAAGCCACAGAGGTATGCTCTCACCTGTACATACCTGCGTGAATTCAACTGTGGTTTTGTCATTCCTGCAGGCTCCAGCTCCACCTCCCCTCGCCAAGTCTTTCTCTGCAGTCCCACCCAGCTCTCCCACTTCACACCAGGCCCCCACCCACTCGCCCCAGCGCCCATACAGTCAGCATACACCATCTGGAGAGGAGCAAGACAAACAAGGTATCAGACTATTGTGTAGGAGGTGTGTCTCATAAATGCTGTGAAAAGGTGGCTTGAATATGGAGAGCTGAAATGTCCTTAGAGTCTCGGACCTGGCACAGATATTGTCTGAGTCAGAGATAAAAAAGCACAAAGTCTTGATTGGATAACAAACTGTCAAGTACACCAAAAAGCTACACATTGACATGTGCTTAATGATGTCACTTTTAATCTTCCCAGTGATGTTGATGAATGACGAGCTGCTCCAGAGGCTGACCAATGGAAAGACCAATCTGAACAAACCGCTGGTCATCCCTCGCTCCTCAGAGACCTCCGTGCCTCTGAACTACCACTCTCCTCCAGACGAGGTAGCCGAGTGGCTCCGAGGGAAGGGCTTCAGTGAACCGTGAGTGACGTCATTACTGTTGACTGCTGACCAGATTCACCACATGATGTTTACACACTGGAAGTTCTCCAAGCACAATGTTATCGGTTCATCAAAAGGTCAACATAAATGACCTCCTACCTTTTAACACTGAAACAGCTAGAAAAAGGAAATGAATAAGAGAAGAGTTTAAGTTTTCTTTGGAGTCATTTGTCCTTTTTGTCCCTCAGGGCGGTGTCATGTTTGGGAGTGCTGACAGGCGCCCAGCTCTTCTCCCTCAACAAGGAGGAGCTACGAGCTGTGATTCCAGAGGAGGGAGCCAGAGTCTACAGTCAACTCACTGTACAGAGATCACTGCTGGAGGCGAGTTAAAAAACAATTAACAATTAACAATTAACCAATTACAAAATGATTGAGTAAGCTCAAAACACATTTGACAGCTAAAGAAGCAAGTCACTATTTGAGAGTGTGTAGAGATTTCAACCAGAATAAAGTAGATGGAAAATGAACTAAGAGCTGATTCTACATCCATTTAATGAGTTTCTGTAAGTGCTACTTGTTGACTGGAAAAACAAATGGCACGAAAACCTTTTTTGACTGAAACCAACTTATTGATAACGTCCGTTTATTCTGTCATGACTATTTTGTGAATTACTTTGATGGCATTTTAAACCTGTGCACATGCATGTAGAAATATAGATCTCTATATGACCACATAGAATTCTTGTCAATAAAAATAGTGCGCCTTTTATCCTTCAGCTGGTCTAATTTGCTTGTGCTATTTACAGGATGCCAGAAGGGCCACCGAGTTGGAGGCGGTCATGGAGAAACAGAAAATGAAGGTGGATCTGAAACTGGAGAGCAGCACATTGTGAGCAGCAGGCGTCTTCATCACGAAGAAGTTCAGATGGAGGATTGTGTTCTTCTGGTAGTGCCGTCACTCCAGAGTGAACTCCTGAATTATTGATTCCATTCACGAGAGAACAAACATGTGACAGTGACCATCTTGCTCGAAGGGCCATTATGACACGATTGATTCATCTTAAGACTAAAGTATTTGGCAGCGAATCAGAAATGGAAGCTTTTAATGGAAGCCGGCGCTGCGCAAGTTAAATATAGTCAAATTTGAGTACACCATTTGTAATGCATGTTGTTTATTTGAAAGTGAATCGTTTTCTTCTGTCTCCTTTCTTTCTAGTAGGGAAGGACTAACTTAAAAGTGTATTTATGTTTGTTTGTAGAATACTTGCCTAATGATTCAACCCTGAATAATATGCAATGACAAGACCATGGAAATTGAAATGGCGATTATATTTTTATTTTTATTGAGACTTTAAAGAAAGTTTTCCAGCAGAACATAAACAGATATGACTTCACACATTAGGTGAAGCAATGCATCCATTCAAATCTGTTTGCAATTATAAATCTATTCAGAGGAATTTGTCCAAATTGGACCAACGTAAAGACTAATAAAAAGGTATGTACAGTTATGGCATTGAATTTATAATGTATAATTTCTGAACCTACTGCTTCACATGCCGACACGAATTTTGAAGTTACAATTTATCTTAAATAAAAGAAATCAAGATGGAAACAAAATATAAAACAAGAACCTTGCCAACGATACAATTCAAAACAAGTGTTTACTTACACTGGCCAAACTCTCAATCAAATAGATCCCGTCACTACCGGCAGCATAAGATAACAGTTGATTAGCTAAAATAAAAAAGAAGAGGACAATGGGAAACACAAGGTTGATACTATACTAATATTCGTAACTTTAACCTTTTGGTTTTGAATTGGGTTCCTAAAAGTGTAACCGGGCTTTAGCGAACTAAGTACGGGACCAAAGAAAAATGTGGACAGATATTCGGGAACTGCAGTCCTGCAGTTTATCAGGAGCTGGTGAAAAGAAACCTTCAGAGGGAGATGGAAAAAAAAAATACCTTATTGATGGGACGAGGCTCTTCAGAACACAACAATCAATCAGTCCAAAACATATTCAGATATAAGATATTCAGACAGATTCGGTATCAAAAGACCATCAGTTAATAATACTATGGATCAGTTACACTTTTCTGTTAGTGTTTGCTTTATCTGTTGGACACATCGCGGGGTAGTTTACAACAAGACGTGTGTGTTGGATACAGACAGCCACCAAGTCACAGATGTGGGTATTACAATACACTCCACTACTGATCAACAACTAACTCCCCCAAATGTTCAAATGAAATCTTCTGATATATATGTACGTTTACACTCTGGGTCGGATGCATAAACTGTAAGAAAGGAGGCAGGCGGGAGAACAGATGGGTCAAGGCGAGGACTGCGTCTGACATTAGGTTATTATAAATGGACAGACAGGTGAGAGAGACGGGAGGAGGCGGTGTGTCGTGATGGATGGAGTTTGGTCCTCAGAGGTCCCCCATGTCCCCGTCGTCTGCGCGGCGGGAGTCTGACCTGCCGTTCATACCGTCCTTCCTGTCTCGCTCCCGTGACCCGTCTCTGGATGAGCGCTCTCGGTCCCTGGACGACCTGGGGGACAAGACGGTCCGAGATATTCAGTGAAGCACAAAAGCCAGGGTGTATTTGTAAAGAACCAAATCATGAGCTCAAACAGGATGAGTATTACTCAGTGATTATTTAAGATTCATGACTGAAAGGTTCCATTCTGTGGGGGCTTGGTGTGAGCTTGGTTGTGTATTTACTTGTGTCTGGAGCTCTGCTCGTGGTTGTGACGGTGTCCTCTACTGCGAGAGCGGGATCGGCTGCGATGCCTTCTCTTCCTCTCCCTGGAGCGTGAGTGCGAACGGCGCTTTTCTCGTGATGCGGAGCGCGAGTGCTTCCTTCTGCGGTCACGAGAACGGGACCTGACCCAAAACAACGGACAACACTTGAGCTACAATTTACCTTAGATACTGATCGATTTCAAATGTGGATTCATGGAGCGACTTCCTTACCTTTTATGCTCTCCGCTCCGTGATCTGGTCCTATGAAATAATCGGATGCAAAACCACAAGTTTAAATAGTTAAAAACATTCACTTCATGCAACAAATAAAGTCCCATAAATGTCTGCACTCACCTCTTCTTCATCTTTTCCTCTTTCTCCCTCTCTTCTCGTCTCTTTAAGCGCTCCTGGTTCCTTTTCTCCTGCTTTTCGACCACAGTTTTCTGATCAAAATAAAAACGCATTGCCAATTAGAGGCGAAACCATCCGTCTCCAAACCTCAGGACTGTTTATGGCCCATTTCTTCTTTGGTGTGTTTTCTAGTACATGGTAGGACAGACTTGCACATACCTTTAGTAGGTCCAGTTTCTCTCTGATCTGGATGAAGCCCAGATGAAGCTTCCCACCAAAATGATCAGCCAAACGACGGTCATTGTCATGGAGACCCAGGTAAGCGGAGCACACCTCGCACACCCGCAGCTTCTGCTGCTGAAAGCTGGAGGCTGGCATGGAGTTCCTGTATTCTTCCTGAGGAGAGAGACGGAATAGGAAAAAGAGATGCATTTAAGGATAAAATGGAAATATTAATATATAAAAAAGCAGCACATCATCCTTTCGCTGGAAGCACCTCCCAAGTACTTCTTCCTCACCTCTGCATCCTTCTTCTTAGTGCGGACCTTCTCGACTTCCTGCAGGACCTTCTGGGCCTCGTCGACGTTGCCCTCCGCTCCAAGCTGCTCCGCCTTGGCCAGGAGCTTCCCTATTTCTTCATTCAGCTCATGAACCTTCTCTGCCTGCGAGCAGCGGAAACGACACAATTGACCTCCATCTTTCCTAAAACACAGTGTTATAGCAAGCTACATGCTGCATCTTGTGTCACTAACCTTTGCTGCCACCTCAGCACTGATCTCTTCCTGAGTCTCAGCCAGGCGCTTCTTGGCCAATTCTGTCCTCCGGTCGCAGTCGGCAATGAAGGACTCCAGGTGATCCACCGCCTTTTGGAAAGAGAAAATGTGTCCGCAAAGAAACCGACTTTAATATGTAACTTGGTAGATTTGAATACATAGACACAGAAATCGTTCAGGAGGGCTATGCTGATTTTCATCAATCATCCGATTGAGAGTGATGGACATCAACATGCATATGTTGTCTAAAACAGTCGTTTCATGGCTGCAACTCAACCATTGTAGCATCAATAACAAGGGCAACAAAAAGTAAATTTTTAAAAATAGCCAAACTTTGCTGATATAAAAGATTGAGTTTGGATTTGGAAACGGTGGTCATGCTAAATGATGAACTACTGTCACTGGCTGTTAACCACTTGATTTTCATACTTAAAGCAACAGCAAGGTTATAGTTGTGTCTTCAAAGCCAAGACACCGATAGTTAATCTGTTTTTCTACAGAATTCTATGATCTGCACAACGGTATTATATATTGCAGGACAGCACTTACATCCAGCTCAAAGAACAGATCTCTGTCCTTGGAGGCAATTTCATAATCTGCCCGAAGTGCCAGGTCGTGGATCTTCGTGCACTCTCCCAGGTCCATACGCTATCACCAAAACACAAGCAGACATGACTCAGACATAATATCAAATGATTTAAGACTACTTGTAGTACATAGTTTAGTTTCTCTTTATTTCAGCATTATACTGATTTAATGTACTGGAGTAACTTTCAGTAGTCAGACCATAATTGCAGGCCACTTACAGTTCCAGACAGGATGTCATGTGGACAGCAGTTTAGAAGATGACTTTTGCAGACTCGCTCGTCAGTGAACTTGACCCTCTGTCGCGTCTCATCCCCTGAAACAGTCCAAAAAACGACCAGTGAGAAAGACCTCACATATTTGTTATCAGGGGCGAGGTCACCAGTGCTTTCATATACATGACTGTAATTGTACAACATGAAACGGGCAGATATGCGTCACTATAACTGCATTCAAGGATTCTGTACCCACCTAAATGAGTGAAAACCAATTATTTTATTTCTGATTGTCAAAGTTTTACAGACATTTCATTTGTATGACATTAATGACCAATAATAAATACTGTGTCTCCGCTGGACTATGTTTAACATCCATTTATGTGTCAAGATTGAAGGAGTAAAAGTTACATGTGGCTCTGCATATGGAACTTCCCATTATTCTTGGTGCTTACCGTACCCAAGCCTCAATAAAAACATGGCTATGTTAGTGCCTCAACTCAGTTTAACTTGTGATAAGGCTCAGTATCTCCTCTGTAAATGTGGAGCATATGAGACTAAGCTAATAAGGACACAAAACAGGTAAATAAATATGAACTTGTATTTCAATTAACTTGTGTGAACAGGTGTACCTTGATTCTGTAATGTTTTCATTACACTTCAATGCATACGACTATACAGGGAAGATGTAAACATTTCAGACATATGTTCCAGCCAAGCCTTTTACAAATACGAAACATTGAAAAGAAATTGAAAACAAAAGTATAAAAGAATTCCAAGGAAAAAAATTAGTTTATACACACTGCGATCTGCACCACATACTGTACCCTTCTGCATCTTCAAGACCTCAGCTGCAGAATTTTAAACCCGCTGTAGAAAAGTATAAATGGGAACAGTTTTCTTGCCCATACCTGTAGTAAGAAGTTGGGAGTCATACACAAGTCAGATTGTAAATGATGTGTGCCAAGTTTGTTTGTTTTTTTCTTCTTCGACGATTGCTAAAATTGCCTTCTGAAAACTGAGAACTGCTCCTTTGGATTCTGCGCGATCAGACGTCTTAGCTCAAGCTGCATAAAACTACTGCAAATTGTAGTTCTAGTGCCACTGAAGATATAACCATTTGTGTGACTAAAAAAAAAAAATAAAAAAAAAAAAAAGCTACAATAACTTCCGGAAGGCAAACAAATGGTTTGGATATTCATCATAACAGCTTTAAAAATTATGTGTGACTCACGGCTCGATGAACATGAGGCTTTTCTGCAACTCCTTTGCAGATTGTTGTAGGCTGGCAAAGATACACTGAACCTTAATGAATAAAATAAAGGGGCCACAATTGTTCAGTTTGTATGCAACAAATGTATGGGAAGAATTTGATATCAATCTCATCACACATACACCCACAAACTCACAACACAAATTCATTATTACTGTTGAGATCAAATTATCAACGTGTTAAAAGATAATCCTCAGTTCCATTCAATCAACTGTCAGGATGAACCTCTGATTTATACAATAACAGGGCAGCACTAAGCTGTCACTTCTGCCCATGAAAATCAGACTCGACAGCTGGGTTACCTCTTAATGTTTGTATCCAAATTGCTGGAAGCAATTACTAAACTGGTATTTTAGCAAATCAAAGTGCCTTGCTAAGGATAACAGATTTGCATTTGTATGGGTTAACCAAATATAGGTTAGTAGGTCACATAGATATCACTTTTAAATTAGATTATAATTCATTAAAATAACGAGCAGCATTGCAGCTCATTTTAGTAAAATCAAGTGCAAACTTAATGTACTTTTGCCTCACTTGAATATTACCATGGAATGCTACATTATGCTTCTACCAAGAGGAACATATTGTACTTTTCACTCCCTGCTGGAGTACTCTGACAGCTGGAGTTACAGATTGCTTAGCTGATCAAATTATGATCAACTTGCAATACAAAATGGTAATAATGTACTACATATTAAGTGTTTTACCTAATATGCAGGGTTTAAGCATGATATTGCTAATCATGCTCAGGCAGTTTTACTGTAGAAAGATTATGAACACAGGACCTTTGCTCGTAGTTGAGTATTTTTACTTTTAGAGATGAGAGTACTGTTTCCAACACTATTGAGCTTCAGTGGACATCGATGCTAATAATCTTATGCACCGGCCCTCTCACATTATGACGATGTCAAATCATCAAAAGTATTAGTTGAGTAACGTTAATAGAGTTCATTAAGCCTGATACTAACTCAGCAATAACTGACAGGCCCTGTGAGACGCTTAGCATGGGGCTTCTTTATAGCGCATTAACTTTGAGTTTTGTGAATGTAACGCAGTGGCGTTAACGCTATCCACTAAAACAGCAATAGTTTTTTTAATGAATGCCAGGGATTGATAAATTGTTGTATATCGTTCAAAGCTAGGTAGCAAGGTAGCTATCTAAGCTAAAGCTAGAAATGTCGTTAATGCTGGAATAAAGAGAAAACTAAAACAGTGACTCACTATTTAAATCAACCTGATGTTTAATGGATACAAACATTAAATCCTCACGTTAATCCGTAGAAGCTACTTGACTCTAATGTTACTGTATTTTACACAGCCCTCTGCAGTACTATATCCATTCATGCAGGTCTGCCATCACACACCAACACAAGCCAGCCGCAGCAGTGGCTCCATCTTGGCTAGCTAGCTAGCTCAGCTAGCATGCAACAGCGACTCACCGTCCCTCGCTGTTCCCATGAGCTGGTCGAGCAACGCTCTCATTTGAGCTTGGGCAGACATTGTTGTGGGTCTTTCGTCGACAGCGCTGTATAAAAGCGAGCAACTGCAAACAGTTCCTTCGTGTTTTTGTTAAGCTATTCGATTATTTATTCGTCAAAGCATCACCTCTCGTCGCTTTTCTCTATTTGGTGGACTTCCCAGTTTCCGTTTGATATTAGGGAAATGACGACAGCGACAGGCCCTGTTTGAAAGTTTCGCTAAGCTTAAACTAAGGGGAGGGATGTTCAGTGAAAAAACGACCAATGGATTTTATAATAAGAAACGACCAATTGTAACATTTGAGAACACGCGAATAAACCAATCAGAGCGACTTGAGCCCAAATCGTCGGGCCGGTGCATCCGGGTACTTTAGAAAACGGCGAGGCCACGCCCCCTTGTGCAGCCATAAGATCCCATAGATGTCCACGACGTCATCAGTAAAGCAGAGGTCAAGTGTATTACTGAGAAAAAAATCAAACAAATGTGGCAAATCCTGCCAGGATATCAGCTTTGTGTTCATCTCAACAGAACAAGGTTTCACACTGAGGAAGGATCAACACATTGAGAGACTTGTCATTAAATTGTCAGCATATATGCTGTATTATGCTACAATGTGTCATTTTGTAACTTTTTTGGTTGTTTGTGTGCAACCAGGTTGAAACACACTGGTTTAGGGTACTGTTAGCTTTCTTAAGAAACACAGGGTATTTTATAGGATATGATGGAAATGCAGGTATATGGTACAAAGGTGCTTATCAGAGGCTAGGATGTTATAGGTCTAGAGTGTAAGACATGAATGATAACATATAGTTTAATTCAGTATGTGTGGTACTTTATATTTACTTTTATGTATTTATTTTTTGTTTGTTTTGGGGGAAAGATTGTAAGTCTATTGTCTGATCCACACTCCGGAGCAGAAGGTGGCGGTAATGCACCAATAAGATCGATGCCAACTGATGTAAAATCAGTAGAAGAAGAAAATGTCAAAGATGTGTGTTTGGATTGTAACTTTGACATGTTTGCATTTATTTATTGTTAAACAAACATTGACCCAACACGGTGGTCGTTATTGTTCATGCGGACATCTATCACGCTACATATTTAAATGACAGATATCACGAGGCTTAGTTTTGTCTGTAAATAATCAACCTGTTCACAGCCAACTGTTTGATCTTCAGGCTGAGATTTAGTTGTAGACGACAGTATTATTGCAGCAGCCTCCCACTCAAGCAAGCTAAGCTAATGCATCTATCCCAACATCATTGAGCACTGACAGTGAATATTCACGTACAGTGTGTGAAAGCCTTGGTTTACCCGCGACACATGTTTCTGTATTTTCCCGTTTCTCTTTACACGAGACGGCGAGTTTCTTTCGTGGTGTCTGAGTCCCGAGAGGGGGCGGGGTTTTTACGATGATTCGTTGCCGGCCTGGTGACGTATGCTGTACTTTAGCAGTTGGGGCCCTGCGCATAACCTCTCAGGCAGCACGACTGTTGTCCCTGGTAGCTCCCTTAGCCCTTATTTATATTTAGATTGAGTTTAGAGAAGATTGGCCTTTTGCGTAGTTTCATAGTTTGTTTATTTCACCTCTTTTGGGTCCATGGATTTTCAAAATAGGCAGAAAAAGGTCCACCTGAGAGACAAACTCAGGGCAAAAAAGCTCTCTTAGAAGTAGGCGTGCCTGGGATTTGTTTACGCAGCTGAGGGTGACAGGCAGCTCCGCTGGTGTGTGTCCCGGGCCTACTACCTGTAGTTAGCCACACAAGTGACCACTAAAGACGATAGTGGAGAGTAAAGTAAGAATTTTATTTTGAGTCAGTGAAAATTCTTAATTTGAACGTCAAGTGGCGGGACTTTCGCGATAACGTTAGCCCGTAGTCCTTCCGCGAGGCCTTTGTTCAACAAGTTAGCAAACTAACCAGATGTGAGCCGTGAACTTTCCAGACCAAAGCTCGCTAACAAGTAACTATGCAGCATGGAAATACTCGGAGACTACGTTGTTCTTGGGCTAACAGTTACTAAGCTAACATCGTTGCGTAAATGCTCTAATTTTTAAATAGTATTGACAGCAAATTAGCTTGACGTTACGGAAGTTACGTACTTAAGAGTAGTAAGCCCGTGATTTGTACAACAAATAACAGGGTGTGCTAGCCTCGGTGATGGTGATTGGTCATTGTGCTGAGAAATCTTTGCAGTCAGATCCACAAACAAAGGTTGATGCAGCAGAAATAGCTGGATCAACACACACTGTGCTATGACTTTTGTCTGTAATTATTGCTGGTTTTATTTGACACATGCAGGTTTGTAGTTTACTCCACACTTGGACAGATACAGCAGCAACCTCTATGCCATAATAGGACTATTCACTGTGTAGTAAATACGCAGGGTTTTTGTAATTTACGTGTTTATTTAAGGCCAGCATCATATTGAGGTAAGGTTCTTACCTTAAGTAAGCTCTTTTCCCCGTCTAATAGATCTGTGGGCCGGGTAATGCATTGAGGCAACAATGGAGACCACGGGCAGTGCCACTGAAGGTGACCCTCTGAAGAGGGGAGAGGACGGGGCAGAGACGGGAACAGTGTCATCAGCATCAGAGCTGAAGAAGAAGAAGAAGAGTTGTAAGGAAGTCTTGGGTTTTTCCAAACTGACCCATTGGCGAACTGCAGTCTTCTTCTTCTCCTTGTTCCTCTGCCTCACCATAGTGTTTGCCTTCTCATTCATCATCCCCTGTCCCGTCAGACCACAGTATCTCGTTAGCTGGAACAAGACTTTCTCTGAAGCAGGTGTGTAAAACTGTGTGCTTTTCACTGCTTGGTAGTGTTGTATCGTTTGTGGGGCTTCACTACTTTTACCTCCCTCTCTGCCACAGCGACCTATGACTTCCTAGCTATTGAAGATGCGAGCAAAGACAAGGTGATGGATGTCCTGTTTGTCATCAAAAACACAACAGTCAGTCTAAACAACACATGTACTGTCGCAGGTATAAAGTGTTCAATTCAATTTCAATTATTCATTAATCAGGAGGAAACGATGTGTAATTCAGAGACACTCTGTGTTTTTCAGGTCTTCCCTCGCCATGTGTGTTTGTGTTGGCAGTGGATGGGACCGATGGACATGTCCTGTGGGATCGCCCGCTGGTCCCCGAGTTCCACTGGGCCCAGTGTGGTCTGGATGAGGAGAAAGGCAGAACCTGGGACTGTCTGCTGTCCCATTCTGACAAACTCACAGCTGTCAACAAATACTCTGGTTGGTGACTCATTACTCTGTATTATGTATACTATCGATTTAAATCGCATTTTCACAATGTGCATTTGCGATACAGCTTTTGCAGATCTATGCAATCATAGCAACACAAATATTTTCGCATTCGTTGTAACAATTCAAGCAAGGATATAAAGCAACTAAAATCAGATGCACTGAATCCGATTGAGTGTCCCTTTCCTGTGTGATGAGTCTACAGGTGACATCAGGTGGCAGCAGCCTCAGCCCCCCGGTCTGAACGGCACCGTGCCTGTTCTCATTGTCCCAGATCTGGATGGGGACAAGGTCAGCGATGTGGCTCTGGTGGCATATGACAACACACAGGTAAACACCGGTGATGTCATGCATTTACTTCCGTGCTTTGCTCCTTGCTTACAGTGCAAGGATTGAGTCACATTGTATTTTTGAGTTTTCGTTTAACGATGATGATTTCTCACGGCATATCTGCAGACTCAGCTGGCATTCCTCTCAGGGAACACAGGCGTCCAGATAGGCTCTACGGTGGTTCTCGACTCCACAGAGACGGCCAATCACCTTCTCCATCGCACTAAGGAAGGTTCTTACTATGTGCTACTGCAAAAAGGTTTGTGTCTTAAACAAGCTTTGACATAATTCAGACCAGATAAGATCTTTTCCTAAAGGAGGAGTGCTGCACTGCATCTCAATAGTTAA
Organism: Anarhichas minor; assembly: GCF_050575085.1. Lineage (NCBI taxonomy): Eukaryota > Metazoa > Chordata > Actinopteri > Perciformes > Anarhichadidae > Anarhichas > Anarhichas minor. Next base: position 10,616,882 of record NW_027466463.1, on the reverse strand, counting down.
GATGTGTTAGACGTGTAGAAGAGACAATAACTCAAAAACTGTAAGGAAGTAAAAAAAGCTGTTATTACCTCTATGAAAAGGAAAGCTTAACTTCAAGTTCCAATACAACTGTTGTACATAGATACTACTGGATGTCCTATACACTTGATGGCAGCAGAGAGTAATCTTGTGCTCATTCACAGACACGGGCGTGTATGGACTGGCACTGTGGAAGATTGCTGCCAAGGCTAAAGCAGGGATGGAGGTGGGCCTCAAGAAGGACAAACGCTGGGAGAAGAATGCCAGCGCAGCATCTGGCCTCGTGCCCGTCTACGAGTAAGAAGCAGAATACATTCGCCTTTTGGTTATCACTTCAACAACAAAGATTCCTCTCAACAGCATGCTGTCGTCGTGGCTTTAGCCAGAAACTTTTGCTCTTATTTATTTCCGCTTTGTAGATCTGATTCAGTGAGACAAGTGCTAAGAATAGGAGTAACGGGTGGTACACCCGACCTGCTGCTGGTGACAGGAAACGAGATGGCGGTAGTTGATGGAAAACATTTGCAGCTACTGTGGAGATTCAATACGAGCTCAATCCTCAGGTAACCCTTCAGTCCGATTTTTGTATTGTACATACGAATGAATCTGTCTCAGCACAATGCAAGATAATGTTTTTGGCTCGGAATCAAATTGTGTTGTCAGAAAAATCTCATCTGTAGATACATTCTGGTCATGTGAACCATGTGATGTCATTATAACCACACTGGTTGAGTCAAATGAATCTTCTCCTCTGCGTTGACATTCGTTCAGTGAGCCCTCCTTTGGCCACTTTAACAAAGACGACGTCCTCGATGTTGTGGTCGAGGAGGATATCGGCAACAACACAAAGAGGGTAAGACGTACCTAAATGTAACTTTCTGCCCAGCTTCTCTAATACGGTGATGCATTTCGAATCATGCATTCACTGTACCACTGTCTGTGTGGTATGCAGGTAATGATTCTTGATGGGAAGTCCGGTGGTGTGCTGTGGGAAGTCAACCTTTTGGCCAGTCCTAACTCGCCGAGACCCGCCTCGATACACACCACCAACTCCTTCTCAGTCTTTATGTTTTGGGGCATGCTGCCCTCAGTGACCAACTCATCTGTAAGTACGCTGTCTTCATTAAAAATATGCATGTTACTGGATTTTACACTTAATGCTAATCAGACTCAAATGTTTCCTTCCAGGAACCATTTGCAAGTGATCGACATTCTTACTTGCTCCACCCTCTCTATTCTAAAGTCCTCCTGCAGTCGACCAATGTCATGGACCACATCGTAACATTTAAAGGTGCTGGTGATTTTCCTATGCTTTAATGAGGTGATATTGTCTTATAACAACTTGTGAATCGGTGGTTGGAGGGATGGGGAAACACAGGGTCCAGCTCTTTGTGTGACTGTGTTTGTGTCTCAGCCACTCTGTTGGAGAATGGACGCCATGCTGCCTACATCCTGCTGACAGGTCCTGACACGGAGGGAGCTGAAGGCACCGTGGTCCTCAGCAAGCGAAAGCTGAAGCAGGACGTCCCAGACAGCAAAGTGTGCCCTATTGGTACCGGCGGAAGTACAGAGACCGATGAAGTCATCAGAGAGGCCTTCAGTCGTCTCCGCTTCAGCGACTGGTGAAAGGACCAACTGTAAAATGTAGAGTGTGTCCTCAGTGTTGAAACCATTTTGGCACAGCTGACTTTATGGTGGCTTAATTAAAAAACAAAGTGTGTACACTAGCTATGACTTTCAAACTGCTGACAACCAAAAAAATCCTTTTGTGTTGAGAGACTTGGGTCGACTTGATTTGACAGAGCTCTTCCATTAATCTCCATTGGACAAACTTGGCATTATCTGTTTTCAGACTTGACTGCATCCACACTATCACGAGTTTGATCCGACAATCGCACAGCAAGTCTGCTCCTCTCCTGCTGATAAATCCATCAAGAGTTCCTGCCATGCAGTACTGTTTCTAGCACTTTCATGCATTAATGCAAAGCTCTTTTTTTTTTTTTTATTGCAGAGGCTGGATTATTATTTGAATCTATGCACCTTTATCATACTGGGCTTTGAAAGCAGCAGGTGGTAGTTCAAAGTGTATTTTAAATGATAGCAGCCTAAAAGGCACAATCGTAGGGCTTTTCTCTTGGTATCTTTCCTAAAACTTGTGCAGTACAACAGACAGATCTACGCTGAAACTTGAAATATGACAGAAACCCCACCAACCTTACACTACGTGGTTACATTTTTAGTTACATTTTCTGTTTGTAATCAATGGCACTGTCGATAATCAAGATGTGTGTCCTTAACGTTTTTAATCCAAGATGCTGTACCTAGTGATGCTCTTGAATGCACACTGACTTAACCTTTGAGGCACTCAATGCTGTGTCTCAAAGGTTCTCATAATATTGAGTTACTGCTGTGGGTTTTATGTCAGTGATGTGTTTTAGTTTAAGTTAAAATGAGCTTCCTGTTTTTGCTGTACATTAGTGTATTGAACCTGTGGGCCTTTTGTCAGAGCTCACGTTTCTCTCTCTGACTCTGTTTTAGTTTGAGCAATATTAAACTATTTCAAAATAACTGCCTTTGTGTCATCTCAAATATGTTTTATTACAGGAGCAAATGCAGTGCAAGTAGAAAATACCTGTAGAAAGTACACTGTTCGGCTTAGAATATTTTCTTGAGCCTGTATTCACCACCAGTGGACTTCAGGAAAAGAACAAGTTAAATACTTGACCAAACAAAAACTGCCGAATTAATAAATCCTTTCAAGACTAATTTCGTCATAAAAAACAAGTTAGTCATTTGGTTTATCTTATGTCAAACACAATGAAATACTTCCCAGTGACTTCATACTTTCAGAAGACAAAATAGCTTGTGCTCTTATCAATAACATATTGTGTGGTAAAGTACAATCTTGGTAAATGCATTGCCACGGAGAACAGCAGCCATGCGCACTACAGCGCAGAGCCAGTCCATGGATGTATGGAAGTCAGTCACGTATCACTGTACAGCTCACGCCCATAATAATTGCAGCGTGTCGCTTTTTCACCATTACTCACGACCGATCACAAGCTCGTGCCTCCCTAAATTAATTCGGGGGAAATGGAAGTCGCTCCCTGTAGGCAGGTAATCAGACCTTGAAACACGTTGCCCACCTGACATATTTGGGGAAAGGCGCACAAACGGCGCGCCACGAGAAGATGAGAATAACGGAGTTCAGTTTGGGGATTTGAAGTCCGTGCTCCTGAAGTTATAGATGAACCCTGTGAAAACTGTCCTGTCGGTCTGAGGAATCGGACACTAACACATAAAAGCGACCAGCTACACTGATGAGGACTTCTATCCCCCTGTAACACATTTGATAGGACTCGTATACAGTATCGCTGCTGCCCCTAACGTGACCTGACCGCTGTACATCCTAGAAACAGTTCCTGGGTTGGATAAACTTTTTATTTCATCAGCTGAATGAAGACGTGTTACGCGCAGCTGCCGTTCCCTAATAAAACTCCAACAAAACCACCTGACACAGCAGAACTACTTAGTGACAACATGTTTCAATGATTAACTCAAATCGCCTGCTGAATACAGATTACTTCCGCCTTGTGAGACAAACATGAAATTATATCACTATTAAAAAACAAACACCACGCTGCTGCTGTGTGGTGTCCCAGCTCATCACGATTGCCCCCCCCATCACGTCACGTCTAGCAGACCCGTGTGGGTGGTCTGAGCTGTGATGGCCCGTCATTTCAATGTGACCTGCGTCCGCCATGCCAATATGATAAGACTGCACGACTGCAACATCCTGATTGCGAGGCGCGCGGCCGCGCACTGCTTATCAGTGGAACCAGACGCTTCCACCGCACCGGTGTAAAAGTCACTTTTGAGCTCGCGCCTCAAACTGCTACAAAGGTAAAGTTTACCTGCACGTTTTGTTTAATTTCTCTTAAACGAAGTGTGTTATTATTATTAGACCACGTGCCTATGGGGACACGTACCAAATGTATTTTATAGCGTATTAATAAGAGAGAATAGTTATCAAGAAAGGCTCAGCTGTCTCGTCTGGAGATTATACATTCTATTTGAGATGCGGTTGTAGATGTTTCAATCCATTATCACAAGTATGTTGTATTTTCATAATACTATTTATTAATAAGAGTATTACTTGCTTGTATGAAGCAACATAAACTGGCTCATACAAGGAAATACGCCAGGTGAACAGAGCGATCGTCTTATTCGATGCTTTTTTTAACCGCGTACATTATCTAATGGTATACTATAGATGTCCTATCTAAAAGGAGTATTTGATGGAAACGCCACATTTCTAGAAACATCCTTGAGGAGCCACATGCAGCACCCCTAAATCTGGCCAAAATAGTCTGTGCGCCTCTAGACATGTCGCTCTGAAGTCAGTCCATGCACTGTACAGGTTCTCTGTACACCTGGACACATATCTATATATATATATAGATATATATATTTATGTCAATCTGTCTCTATCTGACCCATAAGGGGTCTGCATGTCAGAAATGAGCTTTTGCTTGGCCACAGGAAAATAAACCTTTTTCTTCAAGCATGCTCCAACATTCATTGATGATATTCTCTTTACAGGGGTGAAAATGGCTGAGGACATTCAGGCCAAACTTGAGAAATATCGCACTGCTCCCTTTGATGCCAGATTCCCCAACCAGAACCAGACCAAGAACTGCTGGTCCAACTACATGGGTAAGACTGCATGTCAAGGTCAAAGCAGTTGAACCCACGAAGGCATGCTGTGCCATTATTAAAATATAATACAAATGTATTATTATACCTTTGAACTAATGATGTACAAGTCAGGATTACTGCTATGGTCTTTAGACGTGTTGATAATCCAGTTTGAGATTTCTTGATAGACCATTCGCCTTGGAACCTGGATCAAGGCTATGGTTTTTTTTTTTTAACATTCATTGTTGTGGTTGCTTCTCTTTCATAGACTTTCACCGCTGCCAGAAGGTTCTGGACGCTAAAGGAGTAGACAACGCCCCCTGTGAATGGTACAAGAGGGTCTACAAATCACTCTGCCCCATTTCCTGGGTAACAACTTTTTCCTTTAAATGAGAAATAACTGTCCACAAAGACACAAGCAGGTTGAATAGTAGTGGCAGCACATACGGAGCAAACAACTTTATCGTTCCTCGCATTCCTGAGAGTCCACTTGGTCCCTAGAATCAAAACAAGAGGAGTTTCAGTCCAAAATTGGGGATTGCCCAGGCAGGAAGGTCCGGCCTATTTTGAGTTACCTTTTTAGCCAAATCCTAATAAAAAAAGTCTTCCACAGTTTTGAAAGTTGAACATCAAATATTACTTTTTCCCCAAAAACTGTCTTCACACTGACATTCAAATTTCATACATTAAAGAGCATTGCTTGTAGTGTCATTTCCTCTGGTACGTGGGGTCTTAAAAAGGTAAATCAATACTGAATCACATTGGGAAGAAGACTGTTCTCAATGGGCTGAAACTTGAATCATGTTGTACTTTAAGGTCTCACCCCAATCAGTCACAGTATAGTGTCATGCATAGGCTTGGCCCATGGCCCAAATATAGGGTTCCTGTCCTTTTCTGAACCTTTGTGACCTAAATAAAGACTGCTTACTGTACATCCTAAAATAAGTCTCCTTCTGGAATTGTTTCCCTTTAGATCCAGAAATGGGATGACCAGAGAGAAGAGGGCACCTTTCCAGGAAAGATCTAAGACTGCCATTTCCAAAGCTGCAAGGATGTAATCTTTGCAGCTAAATGTTTCACCTCCACCTTTCCTCTACTGATGCTCTGTCCTATAAACTGATTAGTCATTCCTTACCAATTACATGAAATGTACAACAGCTTCTGCATTAAACTATCTCAGGATACATTTATGTGGCTCAGTTGTCCGCTATGTCTTTTCTCTTCACGGTGAGCCGTTCATCCCACCACAGAGTATTAGATACCTTTGTGTTGGCTTGATTCAGACCAGTGTGGTGTCAAGTGAGGACAAACCTTTTTTTTGTTTTTCATTTTTATTTTATTCATTTCAAATAAACCTACATCAAATATACATATTTAAACAAGATTAGAAAAATTATTAAATATTTCAAAACACTAAATGTCACACATACAATAATAGCCACCACCCTACAGAGCAGGACTGAGAGCAATAATGACCATTGTTGCTGTTGGACACGCTGAAAATATATAAAATAAATACATAAAACTGCATTTCATATACAATTACTCCCATCGTGAGTAAGGGGTATGAAATGTATTGGGGTACATTTCATGAAGCAGTGAAAACTACTCCAAACTCAAATATAAGATATATAAGATGATAACAGCTCACTTTCCCATGCAAGTTAGTACAGTAAATATTGAATGAACACCAACTACCAAGTAATATAGTGAAGGTAGAATCAGATGAATCCCTTTTTAATGATCATTCTTCTCAATTTGAGGTAAGGTTATAGTATTTGCATATTAGAAGTTGCCTGTTACTGAATCTACTCAAAATCAAAATTGGCAAATGTAGATTTTTTTTCGATTTCCAACCAAATGTCTAAAACAGCTTTACTGGCTCATGAAATGTTTGCCTCCATAATAAATTGGCTTTCTATAGCAACTTCCATAAAGGTCACTTGGATTGCAAACTATTCTTTTTTCTTTCTACCTGATGCCAAGCAAAAAAAAAACACACTGACCTAATTTTGTTAAGCCAAATATAGATATCGAATATTCAAGTGTGTGAAGCTTTGTACGGCTTCAAGTTGAAATGTACAAAAAAAAAAAAATCGGACCACTGTACTTTTTTCAACTACGAGTGTAACCACTTTCAAAAAGGTGAAAAGCTCTCTGGAAGCACTTCCCCAAGTAAAACCGTTAGGCTTGTAATTAGTATTAGCCAACTGATACAAACCATTAATAGATATAAAGTAGTGTCTGCATAGCATTACGACTGGTTGGTGTACCGGTGGGAGCGAGTGAGTTCTCAGACCCATTAGGCAAAGAGCCGATCGTCTCGGCTCATCAGTGGATACAATTCATTAATAACAGTAGCGTTGGCCACATCCTGATGCGAGAGTGTCTTCATGTGGCCTTGGAGATATTTTCTTTTAAGTATTTGCACACCACAAGCAGCATTTAAATATGCAGCACAAAAGTCACAAGTAGCAACCACAGATATAGTGTTGAGTACTAGGCACAATAATAGACTGATAAAATGCAGCCTCGCAGGTTTATCCTGGCACTGTGGGAGGGGCGACCGTACAGTACATGTTGAGGATAACGTGTCTGGGTGGGGAAAGGAGCGTGATCCAACCATAAAGTGGAATCCTGCGCGCGTGCGTGTGTGTGTGTGTGTGTGTGTGCGCACAAACCCATTGTTATCCGTGCAAGCTGTTCTCTTCAGTGTGGACCATGTGAGCCACTGACAAGCTGCCATTGCAAATAATGGCTGCTTTGGTTTTTAAGGTGAGTTAAAGTTGTCAAACGTCACCCTCTAAAAAGTGGGCTCAAACCGTCAGTCGTAGTTCCTCCGTTTCAGTTCTGCTCTCTGTCCGTCAGTACCTCCTCTTTCCATGTTTCCCACCGTCAGTCATGCAGGTTTTAGGCCGAAGAGCTGCACCGAGGCACAACAAATGTACTGTTAAGGTAACTTACTGATGGATGATCGACATGTTTGACAAGCACTCTGTACAAAAAACCTCCAAGTCCAGTTGTTCCCCTGACTCACCTGGATCTGCTGTCTGCTTCTTCTTGTTGTGATGGACTATCTGATTCTCATTGGTCATCTTCACGTCCTGGTCCTCCACATAATTACTGCAACACAGCGAGAAAATGAAGACACAACAGACACACGTCAGCACAATTGGTTGAGCTTATGAAAGATGGAACAACACCAAAACGGAGGGTTTACTGGTAACAAGGCTTGAAGCCAGCGGGTCCAGGCCTTGAGACCAAAGATGGAGCTAGAGAGGTAAGGAAGGAGGGGGGAACAGACTGGGGCATCACAAAGTCACGCGTGTGGTAAGGAGGGTGTGGAATGGCTGGGGGACATCTGAGGTCACTGGAGGAACCGTCATTACAGGGATTGACCACAGGGAGGTGCTGACACGGGGCTTTCACAGGCTCTGTTACTTACTGTTGGTGGTGTCTGCTGCCACGGTGGCTGAAGTGGAGAAGAGCACATCTCTGTTCAAAACAACTCATCACTTGGGACAATGGGGTTGAATCTAACCGTCTTTGTCAATCCATCAGTTTCTCTGTTTTAGACTTTGAATTGAATATCAAATGGTCTTGAATTAATATGAGTAATTAACAAGTAGTCAGTCATCGGCGTATGACCATTTGGTGCTGAACTTTACACGCAAACTGCAGGACAAAGCCTAATTTAGGTCTACGATTAACAAGAACACTGAAAGGCAAACTATGCAGATGCTTTATTTTGTGGTAAAAGGCATTGTACAACCAATCGGCCATGAAACCAAGAAGTCGATCATTTATCGACATCCTAAAAGTACAGGGTACCTGATGACGGTGTTCCTCTCACGGTGTGCAATGTAGGCATTGTCTGTGAACAGGATGGTGTGGTAGAGCACCACTGGATCACAGGTAGGCAGAATGCCTCGTGCCACATGGCTCACACTGTCCAGGATGCCGTTGTACACCAGGAGGTCGTCCACCAATAGCTGTTTACACAGAGCGACACACAGGTTGCTGCTTCAGGTCCAAATATAAAAACAAGTGATTGCTCATCTCACAGCAGACAGAGAGGCTTACCCCAAACTCCCTTACTCCCCTTTGTGGTGTCTTTGAGTAGTTCCACAGTTTGATCATGGACACCGTCACTGGCTGGTCGAAGATGACGTACACACGGTTGACCTTTGTGGAAACAATCAATACGTAAATGTCATGGAAATCTCTCCTCTGTGAGTGTCGACTGAATGCGCTCGCTCTCTCTCTCTCTCTCTCTCTCTCTCTCTCTCTCTCTCTCTCTCTCTCTCACCAGCCCAGGGAGCACCGGGGCCAACCACATGCATCTTCCATCGTGGGTACTGTTGACTCCATCTATTAATTTATCCGGAGTCCTCACATCACCGCTCACATTGTCCAGTATGTTCACGCTGTCTGGAAAAGCAGCGATGTCTGGTGGACATAATGTTGAGGAACAGACAATAAATTCAAACTCATTAATACTCCAACAGCTATTGCTCATCGTAGACAGCATGCATCCTCTTTCTGAATCTAATGTCAACTGCGTCATAATTATCTTTGCCAATCCAAAATTACAGCGACATTTCCAGTCGTCACGCCTGGAAAACTCTAGATACCCCTAGATGGAGAAGATTTGTAAATTTATACATTTTAGCTATCAAAACTCAATGTTTATGGATTTACACAACAAGTCTTAACCGCACAGATGCATGAAGGTCGATGTAAGCTCATAAGAAAGGATACTGTTGTCACTGAGACTGATCTTCTCGTGGTTTTGGTCATAAAATTCAAGGCCGTTGAGGCCGATGTAGTACGGGTCTCCCCAGGTTGTTAACAGCTGCAGCTGAAAGGTGACTGATGGGTGAAGGTCAAGGAATATAACAACATGAAAAGCACTATATATAGCATTATATATATATACCCTCTGAGTTTGAACTTTATCTCCCTCAAATATAGTGCCAATAAACACAAGTGTCCAACGCATGGTCAGGATACAGCCACAAGGCATGATGGGAGATTCATAGTCCATGCTGGCCTTTTCTTGTTTCTTAGAGCGTCCTCTGAATTAGAGACAACGACATTATAAATTAGCAAGTGCAGTTTTCAAACTTTCTCAAGTTCATGCTAGTTAAATGTGTGGCTCCTACTTGTGGAAGTCCTCTGCACTCTTGTTGTCGGTGGACGTCTGCAGGAAGTCTATGAAGAGGATCTCCTGGGCAAAGTCAAAGTGACAGTTGCCTGGTCCTTTCCTGATCAGGAATCCCTCCGGAGGAGAGATGGCAACATCATCCATGAACACATGGACCACCTTCACCTGAATGTGGAAAGCTGTATGTTTGATGCGTTTCCTATAGTCTCCTGCATTGAAACTTTCTTGTTAAATACAAAAACTAATAACTAATCCATGCCCTCCAAAAACATAACTTGATCTCTGGCTCCACCTGAAGCAACAGACAGAAAAGTGTCTCACCCCTCTGTAAGAGTCCTCAGGGGACTTGTTGTAGTTCCAGATGCGGAGTCCAGCGATAGTCTGGGCCTTGTTGAATGTCATGTTCAAGGTGTGTGGCTCTCCATAGGAGAAAGGGATCAGCCACATGTACTGGTCATCAGTGGTAATGTTGTGGCCATCTATAAGCCTGGGTGAAGAAAACAGACATTGAAGGCTGCGCCAGACATCGTAATGATCTGAACTAAGATTCCAGACGTTTCTCTGAGAGCGGGGTTTGGGGAAGTAAGGGTGTAAGAGCGTGTCAGGCGTACTTATCAAGCGTGCGCAGGTCGTTTTCGTACTCAGGCAGGTCGTTGAGGTCCCCGGGAGAGGCCGCCATCATGCTGAGGTCTAAAGGTAAACTCTCTCCGTCCTTCCCCACCACCTCCAACCCTGTCAGGCCCATGTAGTGGGAGTCCCCCCACGTCAACACCAGCTCTAGTCTAAGGCCTGGGGGAGGAGGTAGGCCGTCATTACAAGTATCCAAACAACAAACAGAGCACCGATCATGTGACGCCGATTATCTACTCACACTTTCCAGTGTACATCCCAGGAATAAGCTCCAAGTTCTCCTCAGACTGACTCGCAGTGGGGTTGAGCTGGAGATTCAACTGAGACAACATGTAAACACATTAAAACTATAACAGTATTGTTGATGGCTAATTTACTCTGAATGCCTGTTATACTGTCTTTCCTCAGTGTCTCTCCCCAATGTGGAATGCTGAACACTATTGGTTCCTGCACAATGAATTTTCATTTAATTTTGCTGAACAGGTGGATTGAATATTCAGGGTCTTTGTTTTGTTATTACTGTGACAGGTGGAAAAAAGGCAAAAAACCTGCACCCACTGCCGATAAGGCCTGTACTTACTTTGAGGTCTTCTTCTCGGAAGCCAGCCTGTGTGAAGGGCCTTTCCTCTCCCTCTCCATCAGCGGTGCGTGGCCTCTGCAGCTCCTCCTCCGCCGCCAGGCTCTCGGGACCCTCACCTTCACTGAGGAAGGTTTCATCATTACGAGACATAGCCTCCAGGATCTCATCGTCGGTAGTGAACAGGATGGTGTCACCAAATTGGTCCAACTCTGAAGTGACAGCAGAGTGAGAAAAAAAAAAATGGAAAACACACAAAGGAGCATGAAAAACTTGTGAGGCTGTTGTGTTCAGCTACCTCCAGACAGGGTCCCAGAAGCCTTGGCAATCTCGCCCCTGAAGATGCACCTTCCATCCAGCAGCATTTCCACCTCCTTCACGCCTCGGAAGGAGTGAATGCGTGACTTGTTGTAGTTCCACACACGGATCATGGCCACCTGGTACGGAGCTCCAAAGTCCAGGAAGATGGTGTGGCTCCGACCAGCGGTGAACGGCGCCAGCCAAAGATGCATGTCATCCTGGGTGCGATTAACGCCGTCAAACAAGTTGCTGACCACACGAGGATCTTTGCCGTACGCAGGGAGAATGTTGATGTCTGGTGGGTCAGCACGGATGTGAGCAGGTCGTAGGGGCTCTCCACTGGAACTGAACACCTCGAGGCTGTTGAGGCCCACGTAGTGGCGATCGCCCCAGGTGGACAGGATGTTGAGGACCAGCCTTTGGCCCTGCGGCAGCACAGGGATCTCGAACTCGTCCTCCCGCTCCATGGATGGATCATCATCAAGGTCTTCACACAATGCCCCCTGAGCGGTGAAGGGGGAATGTGGGCTCCTGGGTGCTGTGGAGGGGTTGACTGGGACTGTGGGTGGACCACGGCCCCGGCGCTGGACGAACTCATCAAAGACGTCGCCTTCGAAGGCCATGTTGGAGATGCGTCCACGCTGGAATTGGTTGAATTTAGTAAGAGAGTCCCAGGACTCCATGAGGGTGTCATCCTGTTGGCTGTGCAGCTGGGCCGGAGAGGTGTACTGCCTCCTGCTAGGGTTCACCAATGACAGTGGCTCCTCTGGAGAATACACAAAGATTGATGTTATTTACTAACAAGCCAGGAGAATTAGGATAATGATTTGTTGAGATAATCACATATAAAGGTGTCTCTTTGTGTTTCAGTATCCTAACTTTAAACATCCCTACCTGTGTTTAACAGTGCAGTAGCTCTATGAAGCTGCTCCTCTGTCTGCCTGGCAGTGACTGCACTGTTTCGAAATGAGCTCCTGCGTCCGCTGATGGGTCTGTCCAGCTTTTGCTCTGCTAGCTCCTCCAGCAGGTCGCAGCTCAGATCCAAAGAGTCAGCCTTCCACGGACCCCCATTTGCTGTCCTCTCGATCACCCTACACACTCGGCCAGGGTTGCACGGCAGCTCCGGGAGCATTGACGATGACGAGGCTGAGGGAGATTTGGGCTCCGCAGAGTTCTGAGGCACCAGCCACAGGGGCCTCTCCCTGCTAGCCTCGCATCCCTCTGGAGCTCCTCTGATCAGGGGCTGAAGCCACTGGGGGGCCACCCGTGAGGATGACGGCTGGGTGGTGACCGTCTGCTCCATGGGTGCAGGCTGCTCGACCTGCTGCCTGAGAGAGAGAGGCTCCTCTGAGACAGACAGGTCAAAAGAGTTTCCCTGGGTGGAGGGGCGACGAGCGGAGGAGGAAACCCCCACTGGTGAAGGAGTGATGGGTGGTAGCAGTGTATGTGGGTTCTCCTGCATGTCTATCATAGCCTGGCCTGCGTCTGATGGCTGCTGATTCCAACTGTGGTGGTGCTGGGTGCTGCTGCCCTCCCCACCCTTCCTGTCCTCATGGTGCTGGGGGCTGGTCCCCCGTAGATTGTGTCCTGAAGACACGGGGCTGGAAAACAAGGAGTCTGAAACCTGGAGATCCTGGAGGTCGATTGTGGTGCTGTAGTCAAAGACGTGGTTGCCGCAGCCCTTCTCCAGCTCACCTTCAAACACCAATGTGCTGTTAAGGTACAGCTTTATATGCCGTGCACCAATGTCAAGATCCTAAAAAAGAAACGGAACTTCAATTTACTTGAATATACAGGTTCAAAAAAACATTTGACTTGTGATACAAAATGCCTAATTATTCAGGATTTGGATATCTGACATCTACACATAATACCTTTTACATAACTGAGTAAATCAAATAAAGATATAAACAAAAAATGCAAATTAATCAAAAGGAAAGTATTTGTCATTTCATATTATGTGATACTTTGAGTCCTTAATGATTGTAATTCCAGCAAAGCTACAAAAGCTGCAAACCAAAAATGCATAAAATCCCCAAAAGTATAGCACTTGGGGAATTTCATGAATGTACAATTGATATTTACCTATTTCTCACATGCAGAGCAAGACTTCTCCAAGCTAGCAGTAATTAGCACTCTCACGGATACGAAGTCATGGCTCCCATGAAGAAATGGCTAAAGCCCAACTCCAATCTGCTTAATCCCCGAGACAGTAAACTACTATGAATTTAGGTTAACCTAGAACCTATTCCCCACCAACAGCTCCTTACCTTCCAGGTTCAACACAAGTAACTCTAGCTGTGGTAACATAGAAAGAGATACGATGGGGTGTTTGTACCCCTCTATGAACAGCAGTGAGAGGCAGAAGCCCACGTCCCGTCCCCCCAACACTAATCCTCTCGGGCTAATCTCTCACTGTTCCACATTTGGACAGTGTGACTGGCAGCTGAGCCAGCCAATGTTAAAAGAGAACCACCCCCCCCTGACGGAACCACGGCAATACATCCGCCTGCATTATAGTGACAACACACAAGCATGTTGGATTCGTGCGCTCTAGATCTGCAGACAGCGAAATGAATAATCTCTGCACTTGAGCGAGGGATAAATCAAAAACTGTGAGGAACAGATTACACTTCAGTTGAACAAATTACAATTCTTTATAATCTGTAATCCCACATAAACAAAAAAAAAAACATACATTGAGGCTTCTGTTGTAGTTCCAGATTTTGATGAGAGATATTCCGAAGTCTGGGGAGCGCTCGGTGTTCCTGATGACGAAGTAGAGCTGGATGGGGGGGTGGAACGGACACGTCCACATGTGACGCTCACTGGTGGTCTGTCAACCCAAGAGAACAGACAAATGTCATCAAATACTTTCTCCATGTAAATAGTGAGATTCGTTCACAAATGTTTGGAGCAACCTCAAACTTGTATGTAATAGGCCTTTTACACACCAGACAGGTGTAAAAGGATCGCAGCCTCCTATAGAGGTATTCAAGCTTCAGAGCCCTGTTATTGTGCACGTTTGTTTACTGTCATGGGACACTAAAATGGAACAGACTCATAATGAATGTGCTTTCCTGCTATTATCGGTCTATTGAATGGCTCACCTTCAGCTTTCCATTGACAAGTGCCCCCAGATTCCCGGGGTAGTCAGCGTTTCTGATGTCCAGGTCGTGAGGAGACACGTACAGCTTCTTGTTTCTGAGGCAGAAGAACTGCAACTCAGTCAGCCCGACCTGCAAAGAGCTCCCCCAGTTCGACAGGATCTCCATGGTAACATACAATGCAGGGGTGACCTCAGCCGAGGACAGGTTCCTCTGCAATGATAACACAAAACAGCCACAAGTGCCTCTGTTCACGTATGCGTCTATCACACCCAGTAGTATTAGGACTCTTCATTCTGGCGGTGTTGCTGACTCACCGGCTGCTTGTTAAACTCGGTTTTGACACTCTGAGGTATGTTGTAGCCGGGTCCTGCTTCAAGTTTCTTCAAGGCTTTCAGCAGTTTCTGTGGTTGCCTGAAGAAAAAGGATGACATCCTCAGCTCCACTGCTTTGTCTATGGCGCCCGACCTTCATATTAATGGTGAGAGATGGCTGAGCACTGTGGTGGCTACGCTGATAAATATTTCTTCAATGTCAGAGGGAGTACACACCATAAATCTCTGTAGCGCTGCCCCCTCTTAGTCGACTAATCGGTTGTTTTGGTTTAAGTAAATTTAGATTGGTCATTTGTTAAATGCTTTTACATGCTGAATCATCAGTTCATTTCTGGTAAACACACAAATTAAGGTGGTGCTTTTACATGATTCATTGTGGAAAGACCATAGAAACAGAATAGGAGTAGAAGAGACATTCCCCAGTCAAATCAACGTAGCACGATGATCAGAGCAGCAACCATTTCTATATGTACCACTGCCATTGCGACCATTGTAGCAGGCTTAGTTCCTCACTGAGGTGAGGTTTGGTAGACTGAAACAAGCAGTGGAGTAGTAACGTTACAAAGAGTAGAGAGCATGAGCAAGTCAAATTTAACAACGTATGCTTCATCCACACACGCTTGTCATAGCGTAGAAAAGCACATTGCTATCGCCAGATAGATAGTATACAACTTTGTTCGGCTAATTTTCTGTAACCATCGTAGCATAGGAATTAGCAAGCTCGCTAGCTAATTAGCGGACTAATGAAACAACACTTTACAGCCTTACTGACGTGCGCTGTCACCGTAACTACTGTGTATCTTGGTGCAATATGCTGTCATCATACCCGGGGCCCATGAGCGTAATTCTCTGCATGGCCACAGTGACACTGCTCTCATCCTTGTTGTGGCTGTTGTGGTGCACTGAGTCATTCATCATCTGGTGGCCCCTGCCCTGGATTAAGAGGAAGCAGAATAGAAGAGTCAGACATCCATAAGCTTAAGAGGCAGAGTTTACATGGAAGCAACACTATCACACAATTTAAATCACATATAGTACATGTGTAGAATTTTGTGTGGGCAGTAACATCAGGGTGTATAATATAGGGCCTCTAAATGAGCATAAAAACAACTGTTAACAGAGAAGAAAAGGGGTTTTAATAATTAGTGGCCTAAATTGATTAGAGGTGGGACATGTACAGTGGGGGGCAGGCAGACCGTGTTGCGGCTGAAGAGCTCCGGACTCTGCACAGGGTCGTGTTCTCTCTGGATGGCCTGGCGCACCCTGCATGCCATCTCCTCAGGGTCTCGCTCCTCAACAGAAGCCTTTCTGGCTGCCAACAGGGGCCTCTCCGGCCGACTCCTTGGCCCTTCAGCAAGAAGCACACATCTATCAAACCACAATCATGCACCATGCTATCTAACAGATGGGCTTTTCTACAGAGTTTTATTCTAAATTGGGAAATCTTCCATTTGTGGAATGTAAACTTTGAATTAAAGAGCTTTCAAAATATTAAAAGACTCACTCTGACCATCCCAGCTTTCTTTGGAAGGGGGTCTATCTAATGTTTTGCTCTTCACCAACACGGGCTTGGTGGGTATAAAGGTGTCAGTGTGTTCTTTCCTTTTTGCAGATAGTTCAATCTTACGACCTGCAATAATGGAGAAAATCAAAACTGAGGATATTTTCATATGAGGAATATATTGTGATATTGTAAATTTGCAGGCATAAAAGGGCCATGGGCTGGCTAACGCTTGCTAACACTTGAACTGGGCATAGACAGCTAAACAACTTGCCTATTCTCCATGTGTACAGATCAGTGCTGATGAAGCAGATATGGAGGAGATTGAACCACTCTGGGCAATTAAGACTCACCCTAGGAATCAATACAAATCTACATATGAAAGTGGATGAAAAAGCCTACCTTTAGTTGAGGGTCCAAAGTCCAGCACAATGAGGTTTGCTGAGTCAAAATGGCTATGGGAGCCGCTGGGCCGAGGGTTGGAGGAGGACTTGGAGGACGTGAGAGGCAGCCCCAGTTCGTCCAGACTCTCAGTGCTCTCCTCCCTCTCAATCTGCTCTTCCACCCACTCCTCGTCCGACTCCTCCCCCGCCGAGCCGCGGTTGCTTCGCCGCATGCTAACCTCCAGGCTCCGACGCAGAACCTGGTTTACAAAGGTCAGCGTTTACGCATGCATCCATGCACACGGTGATCAGTGTAAGAACTAAGAACTAATGTACACACATGCATGCTGACAGTTTAAGCATTCCCTTGATTTGTGTGACTACCACGGAAGTAACGTCATAAATTCACACCCAGGGGCATGAAACTAATTAAGATGATTCACAACACCTCAGGCAACCTTGACAAGATGAAATAAAACATATTTCTTCTTCTGCTCACCTTCACTTCCTCGAGGTTGAGAAGTACCTTCTCGTTGTGCTCCTGATTTGCTTGGCTCTCATGCCTGGAGCTGAAGGAGGGCGACACCTTGCAGTTGTTCCTTGGGGAGCAGGGACTACGAGACGAGCGTGGACCGGAGCTCTGTATGAAACAAGGTGATTAGATGAAGGGGAAATGGCAGAGACGGAGGGATGCTAAGTAGTACACACAGCTGCATCTGACACATAGCCCCTCCCCTAAAAAAAACACCCACACAGACAGGCTTAGTAGGCATTGTCATGTCTTGACTCTACCTCCATGTCTACGCTTTCATATGGCTCAAAATCCTCAGAGTAGCGCTTTACTGGACAGATCCGCAAACTTGGTCCTTCCTCGGTTCGAATTCTGACAGAATCCTGCATACAACAAAAAAAGAGGAAATATTTAACATGTGTACTTTCATAGGAACATATTTTTGATGCTGCATAATCAAGGATTAAATATATTAAGTAGTTAGAAGCCCCTATACCTGCACCCATTCTTTCCTCTGGACTTTCACTGGGGCAGTGTGGCTCCTCTTCCTGTGGGTCTGCTCCAGATTACGGCCGTCTTCAGTTAACTGGTGGGCACTTCGACAGGCATCTGACGATGAGTAGCAGCACAGAAAGGAACATGAGCAGCTTGCAGCAGACTACTGCCTCAGGGGAGAAGGAAAACGCAGTCACATACGCAGATGGTCCACACAGCACACAGAGGAACTGTCACTATCATTTATTCACTGGGACTGGACAAGGGATCATACCATACACACTACAAGCTGAGGAGTGGTGGCTATTAGCTCATGCTCCATATGGTTTGAAGATGACAGAAGCAACAAAATATGAGTAATACGAGTATGAGGTGGCGCCTTCCATTCCAGTGTAAAAAGGATTGCCTTCTAGAGAACAATATTTCCTTCTGCGCAGTAAAGAAGGAAAACAATAATGGAGGTCTTATATAAGACTGCTACTTTTGAGTGTCTATAGGTTTATTTTGGTCCAGCAGCAGCATACCTGCTGTACGTGCAGGTCTCGAAGCAGGTGAGAAGGTGACACAGGAGCTCTTGGGCTGCTTCCTATTGGCTTCAGCATTGGCTCCGTTAAGATAAAGTGAAAAACCTTGCTCAAGCTGTTCCAACTCAATCTCCCTGGAGTCTTTGACTTTAAGGCGCTTTAGGATCCTGAGGAGCAAAGAAAACGGGTGAATACATCTACAATTATAGAAATCTGGCCAACAGTGTATCACATGATTGAGATGGCTAAGATTCAGGACTCACAGGAGGACGCCAACCATTTTTAAGCTATTCTGACCTCCAATCTACTACATTCCACACACTAATTTAGTTCCTCTCAAAGCAAAGAAACCAGTGCTCCTATGTGGCAGCACTGAAAGCCATGGAGGAGTTCCACATCTCCTCTGTGAAAACTAATCTGTCTATCCCCAGCAGCCTGTGATCACACTTCACCTGTTTTTGTGCTGGAGGGCGATTAAATATTCATCCAGGGTGTCGTCCACAGCAGAGGCTAGCTTCTCTCCTTGGCACTTCTTACTCTCCTTAAAGAACACCAGCATTAGTACACACACACACACACACTCACACACAGAGTCAGAAAAGCCTACATCAGCTATTTGAGGAAAACAGATCGTATACACAATACACCTCATTGTTGCACTAGTACTCACAATCACGGACTACAATCAATATCCACTGTATTCTGTACATCACAAAAATGCAAGCAAACAACTTGCTCCTCCAGTCGTCTTGAGTAAATAAAACATAAATGCAGCTAATGCAATGTGTCAAGATGTTAACGTTACATAACAGATAGACAAAACATATTTATGCAACTTGGGCCAAGATCCCTGTGGAGACACTCCCAACACATTTATGAATCCATGCCATGTGAAATTCATGCTCTCCTTAAAAAGGTGGTGCTACCCTGTACTCATTAGGTGTGAGCACTACAGTGGTTACACAGTGGCTGGAACAAGAGCTACTTTATCTTGCAATAATGTGTCCTTGCATAATACATAAAGCATCGGCCTTTCAAAGAACCTTGCAGTGACAATACGTGTCACAAATCTATCAATCTATCATCAGTTAAAATGTCATATAACTAGAGAGCAATGAACAACTGACCATTCTTGTTTATAAGCCACACTTGACAAGATGTTTTATTGTAAAAATAAATTAAATGAATAAATACATAAGCCAAGATCCAAAAAGTGAGGGTCCAGCAGCAATCCTCACAATGCTGGACTCAATAAAAATGAAATCATCACATTAAATCATCAGATGTCTGCCTGCTTCAGTCTTAAAAGGCCTTTACCCAAAGCCACTGGTAAATTTGACGGATGTGTGCGTCTTGGAAGGAGCATCAGTTGTCTGCATAACACAGTCACCTACAGCTCATGCCATTCCGTGTTTACAAACCATCATGCAAGACGAGCAAGGAAATCAGAAAGCCCTTACTTAGTTTCTACAAGTCAACTAGGCTACAGCATCTGTCAATATCAGAAGAGAAGCAAAGAACATTGAATGAAGAATAGAAAGTACTTGTTAGTGACAGAGATTAGAGACAACTGCTGTAAAATATGACTGATTGACCCGAAAATCAGAGAGCTTCTGAATGGTGTCTCATGTCGAGTAATGTGACAGATGATGCGAATTTGAGACCGACAGAGCAGATGAGTATCTTACCTCGTTATGCATTGTGTGGCTGCAGATAGTGCTGTTCACACAACCCTATCCCATATTATGGAGAGGCTCTGTGATCCTCCAAAGATATCATTGTAATCTGTGTTGAGTTTGATTTCCACTGCAGAGGGAGCACAGATGAGAGAGACCCAAGGTTACCTGTGACATGAAACCTAAATTACCTTTAATGCAGTTCGTTTCAAATGTCGCCCCACCCGCTGGACAATTCACAACTAAAAACACATCATATCCGCTATTTCCAAGCCGAACGTTGACGTTACCCATCTGATTATAGCCCATTTGTAACAGCTTGACGTTACATTACCCTGACGTTACGTGCAGGGTATTTACAGATGTGTGGTAACGTTTGCTAATCATATTTATTCATATGACCTTAACAGCTAACACGCCTGACAGTTCTGACTGTTAACATTGAACGGTTAGCTGACGGTAGCAATACGGGTTAACGGTTTATCGCACAAATTATCTCCGGAGGTTAGCTTGTGTCAGAGACAACGTTAGCAAGCAGTTAGCATTGACGCTAATAACAGAGACTCAGTAGTCTGCGTTAGCATGTAATAAACACATTAAATAACACAAAATCAGGCTTTTGCTCTCATATTCTCGTTAGAACCAGAGTAAAAGGTGTACAAGTATTAGAAAACCACTTACTGTCCCTGTAAAACTATACTTTGTTGGCCATTATCTTTGAAATTAACGAGTTTTCCTGTGTTTTCTCATGTGTCCAGTCAGTAGTGTTGGTTAGTAACCAGGATAGCTGTCCACCAATAGGGAGAGCCGCATCGGTGTTAGACACGCCCCTAGCCTGTCCGCTCTCTGACTGCTGCTCCTCGCGCCAACATCCAGACAGACAAGCCTGCACAAAACGCTGTGCTGCAAAAAACGCTGTGCTGCAAAAAAACACACCTTTGAGGAGCAGTGAAGACAGTGGTATGCAAGCATGTCATTCAGCATCAGCATCAGCATTAGATTACAAAGAAATAAGGAGATCACTGAAGTAAAATCACACAGATTCCCATGGTCCAACAGTCAAAAGTTCAACACTGTTTTTATTTATTATAAATCAATACATTTTATATAAAAAAGGACAAAGGTGGTCTGAAATAAAATCATTGTAGATGTAAACCAAACAGATTAGGTTATGCCATCCTCTTACCACACTGGACCCATACCACAGACTCTTGATTAGCCAGCATAGTTAGCACTCATTCACTCATCCCAAAACGCCCTAGGCTATACTTAAAGATCATTCTACATTTTGGAAAAGGTTGGAAATTAAAATAATGTGGTTGACATCAATCTTTCTGCAAAGTGTTGCAAGTATAGCGACTAAGCATGCCATTGGTTTTTGTGCAATCCATTACAACCATCACCAGCAGCGGTCAACAATATTTGAGAAGTACGTATACATTTCTTTTTTGTATAGAAGTTCAAGGATGTGATGACTCTCAAACTCCTGACAGTAAACAATAAAAGCTTTGTGTGAAGCCCCTTGTAACGGTCCTGAATGTAATGCAGGTTTAGGCATCATCTGTTGAGAAATGACCAAGGCATATTGCTTTAGCTCATTTGTTGCGGTACAGACTTCCTAAAATGAGAAAAGCCAGCATCATTGTGTTGCACACACTTAACCGCTTCTTGAAAATAGGTGGACATGAAAATGGTAGATGCTCGAGGTCAAAAGGGAGCACAGCCCCTCGCTGCACCGGTAGCACTCAAAAACAACACTCCACACAGAAGAGAGGGTGGGTCCGTTACCATCAACTTGGAATTAGATGGATATTACAACGTTGTATTATCGTTAAAAACAAAATGCCCTTGTGACAGAATTGTAATCCATTACTGTGTTTGCCATGAAATTGCAGGCCAGCAGCTGTGAAGGCCAAACAAGTGCAACCAATTCATCTTCACAGCACTGCAAGATAAAAGCATACCATCTAACTAGATTAGGCCAATCAAGATGATTTCACTGACCCCTGACCCTTATGTTTACTCTCATGTTTTGATAGTAAAACAGGTTGCCAAAATGTCCCTTCTTTTTCTTATTAACTTTATCCTTGTACTAAACATATCAGCAGTGTTATCAAGTCAAAGTGAACCGTCTACATAATAATATTGTGGGGAAAAGGTAATGGCTTTCCCTCGCCTGTTTTTAAAACCAAGCTCCAACTCTGCTTGGTTATGGTCGGTAGATGGGAGGCTGAAATGGACCACATGTCCAATTACTCAAAACACACATGGGAGGAGAAAAAAAAAAGGTAAAATAATAACTTAAATAGAAGTGCTTAAAAATAACAGTTCTTAGAGCCCTTTCAGAAACCTAAAAAAAGGGTGCAAAGCAGGAATCCCACCCAGACAGAATAGGAGAACAAAATGAACAGCTGTAATGGTAATACTAATATTCATCCAATGATTCACAGATGTACAGTTCAGGTGTAGATCATATCATGCACGCCCTTATTTCTTGATTCCTGGTCAGTGGCCCCCCCACGTCTGTGAGCCGCGGCTTCCCTCTGTTTCAAGTCTGTCTGTGGTGGGGGAACACTCTGTCTCAGTACACCTCCCCTCTTCCTTCTTTGCAGTCAGTGCCTGTTCCTCCTCTCTTTTCCTGCGCTCCAACTCCCACTCCACGAAGGTGTCGAAGAGGCTGGGCCAGGCCTCGTCCTCGCTGTAGTTGCTCAGGTCCGGCCCAATAGCTTGGGTGAAGTTGAGGAACATGTTCCACGTGTCCCTTGAAATGCCCCGAATACTTGAGGGGTTCTCCGACAGGAAGTCCAGCCAGTGCTCCAAGATCGCGGGCGAGTTCTGGGTGAACACCAGGCGCCACAGGGCGATGGCGATTTCACGCTGCAGCGAGCGCTGGCCCTCATCAGCGTCCAGGCCAAACTGGAAGGTGAAGCGGTACAGGTCCTTGAAGTTCTCCTCGCCCCGGGCGTCCAGCATCATGACGGGGAAACGTGAGCAGATACCCTCGAGGCTGTCTGCCTGGATGGCCTTGCAGCCCTCAACAAACTCCTTCCTGGGGACACAAAGTAAACAAGAACAGACATCAGAGCGACAGTGGAGTGGACCATGATGAGGCCCAGCAAAGAACTTTTTAACAAAACTCAATCAGCAGCACCAGAGCTAACTAGTAGCTAAATTGACTAAGTGCTACAACAAAACAGTGTGAAGAAATGCAAACAAAAGGGCCATGTGTCTATAACAACTATCTGACTAACTCCTACAACAACTATCTATAACTTTGTCGTATGTATTTTCTCCGTTGACTATATTGTGCAGTTGTGTTTTATATATTGTACCTTTAAATATATTTTAAAGCTCAGTACTGGAGGAGGCAAACAGGCATTTAACTGTACAATGTAAAGATTTGTTGAGTATGTGACAAATAAAAACCTTGAAACATTGACAAACTTCAAGCAGATATACTTTGGTATTTGAGCACTGCAACAATATAGGCTTTCAAAGTCAAATGGAATATAAACAGCTTGGGTAAGCATTAGTTGACAATGAAACACGGTGGTAACCAGAGTGTGGTGTTGTCCAAAGCCTCTGATAGAAAAGTGCTGAGTTCAAAATCAGAGGGGGGAGGTGACAAGTGAACCGGCCAGCAGGCAGCTCTATTCATCTCAGACACTAACTGCAGTGGGAGTGCAGAGCAGGTATATATACACACGTGTGTGTGTGTGTGTGTGTGTGTGTGTGTGTGTGTGTGTGTGTGTAAAATAGTGGAGAGATGACGAGGATAGAAAGGTACACTAAAGGATCCCGGCCAGATTCATGGCATTACAGTTCATTCTATCCTCACCCGATGGGTGATTTGTCTGTTAATATCAAGTGCATAGCCAATTTATTACAGCTATAATATACTTTCTTCTTAAATGTAACAATTACTGACCGGTTTTAAAGTCCTCTAAATTTCTAAAAGCTTTTTTGCATTTATTCAAAATGTGTCATTTCATTGTTCATCAGCACTGACACCAGCAGCCACTGAAATGACTCAAAGTGACTAATCAAGTACACCGAGTCGTTCCTGTAGCTGTTACGCACAGAGAGAACAGGTTACAATAAACAAAGGCTGTGACGTGAATCTATCTAGTATGTAATCAATAATCACAAATGCCTTGATTGGCCCCAATCCCACATATTAATTTAAGGAAACCCTACAATGTTTTCACTTGGGGTAACACAGTTGATAGCATGTTGGAGTGGCCGGTTGGAGTCCCGCATGGAACACGTACGGTGTTTGTACTAGTACCCGGAGAGGTGCTCGTACATCTCGCAGGCACTGCCGAGATTCCCTTGAGCAAGGCAGCCAATCCTCTAACTGCTCGGGGGTTGCCTGACCATGACCTCATCACTCTAACATCTCTACACACTGCATTTCTATGGGTCATGCATGTGTGTATTTCGGTCTTGTGTGTGTAAAATTAAATTATGCGTGGAAACTTCCAGGAATCTCCCCCCGGGATAAATAAAGTAATAACCACCAGGCCACAATAAGCATTTCCAAATGTAATACCAAATGAATATATATATATATATATATATATATATATATATAGTAAGAGCATCCTGTTTGGTAATTAAATCAGGGCGAGCACTAATGAAACTATGTGTCAGTCATTTGGGATGAAGAAATATCTGACTCAAGATGTCCTGTTCTCACCTACAGCTAATAACTGTGGAGTGGTCATGCTAGTTCATCCTGATGAACAGATACCAGCAAACAACACACCCAATGTCCCAGAACTCCACCTTACCTTGTAAACTTGCACATGGTGGCTGCTTGAAACTTCCAGGCGAGAACAAGCACACGAAACTCTGCTGGGTCCACACACAGGTCATTGCAAAACATCTCCATGCCTTCCTCCAAGATAGCATCCTCCTGTTCATCCTTGTAGCAGTGGAACAGCTCATCGATGCGCAGCATCGACAGCCCGTCTCCATCCAGACACTCGTCCCTGCGTGGTTCCCCCATCACTGCAGGGATGACGGGCGTCTCCACCGTAACCTCCAAGGCCTTGGTGCCATTCGACAGATCGCTGGAGGCTTTGCTACACGGAGCACCGGGCTCTTCTTTGTGGCCGCCACCAGCACTGCCTCCTTTCTTGTGGTGGGACTTGGAGCCGCTCTCCTTGTCTCCACTCTTACTGCCGAGCGAGGACGTCGGATTCTTACACTTGGTGACACATTGACCCATGTCTCCCTCCCTCCCTGGTCCCTCGTCTGTCTTTCCTCCTCACCTTCAGTCCCCGTCCGAGCCACCTAGACGCCTCTTCTCTGGCCCGGCGAGACGTCTCAACATACCCTCAGGCCTGAGGTGAAGAACAATTGAAAAATGTTAATTGTCGTAGAGTGCGGCTCTAGACTGAGTCAGCCTTGCTCAGAATCAAAAGGCAAGGATCCACATTTCTGTCGCTATTTGTAGAACAAACTCTAAGCACAAGGATTTGTGAGCATTGAAGGTCAGGAAGTTACGCTACCTGTGCCAAATCTGCCCCGATTCACTGCCAGACTTAAAAACCCTAAAAAGTGAAGACCAGAGAAAACAACAGTCTATATGTATGCATGCATCCAATGCTTACAGTGTTGATTACCATAGAAACCTCTACAAAAGAAAAAAACATTACAGGTAACCCCATAAAACTTACTGAATTGGTTTTGTGTTAAACAGAGCCACTAAAAAACGTTAGGTTTTCCTTTGTGACACCAAAGGTCCATCCATTTAAAGGCAATTAAAATATACCTAAATGTGTATAACTTGAACTTATTATGTTAGCTTTGTTGTGTTTCATTTCATGATAATCCTATATACCATTTCCACATAAATGACGTATTTATCTTGGTATCAGGAGACAGTCTGACAGAGACAGTTTTACCAGGTTCTTCAATAGGCAGTACATGCAGTGTTGCTGTCTTCCTACATCCCAGCAGTAATGGCAGCAGATTAAAAAAAAATGCAATCATGAAATGATTTCTAAAATAGGCAAGACTGTGGAGCTACTCTGGTTGCCAATGAAAACGGCAAAACTATTTGAAAGACATTTTACAGCAATCATTTAACGTGATGGTTCCCAACCTTCCGCAGTGAGAAAAATTCAACGCGAGGCTGTTTCGTGAGGTTAAAATAAACATGATTACTTGGTCATGTGTGTCCCTTTCCAGGTTTTCACAGGCTTTTAAAAGAGAGTATATATGTGCATGGAAAAGAAAAGGGGAATAACGCCACACTGAAAAGTAACATCACTATGGGGACTCACATGTTGCCACAGTACTAACTACGGTTGTGATTGGCAAGAAAAATAACTTTGGAGAGGAAGATGAAAATCTGATTAGTGACCGAAGTGCATATAAACTGGGGTTCAGAGTAATCAAACTAACGCAATGTGTAAAAGCATTATCTCTTTTCTACCTACCCCATTTCTCACAAAGCAGCATGACTTCATGTGTACGTCAATGCAATTAACCAGTCAGCTGTAACATCTGCTCACATAAAATGTGTGAGTTGATCAGGTGTTCGATAACTAACAAAAAAGTAGCTGGGAGTTACTTACAGACAATCCCTCTGCAGGCATTGAGCACAGATCAAAGCGTCTTTCTACTCTGCTCCATCATTGTGAGCTTGACATCCGCACTGCTGAAAAGACACATAATCTTGTCATCATAAGCAGAAAGCGATAGCTCATCACTCCCAATGCTGCAGGACTATTTTTGTCAACATCCTATGAATATGTCATTTGAGCACAACAAAGCAGTTTGCCTCATTGCAGGAATGTTCAATTACTGATGTATAACTACAAAGACGGTGGTATAAGAGGCTAATGCATCTCTGGATGAGCATCTGTAGGTGTCCAGTGAGAGACCTGAGAGACAGGCTTTGTCCTGAATGTGATTCAACTCATGAGCACATGTTGTAAAAATACACAACTTCGACTTACTTTTGAAAACAACTTTTGCTGTCTGTGGTTATTACTGGTCTTACAAAGCCTCGATTATTGTTCTAACGTTAACAATGAAAATGTATTCAGCAAATCGACTGTACTGATCACTGAACTGGGCATGTCGAGGCAAATCTCTCACTGGCACACTCTGGCTAACTCCACCTACCGAACATATGATGGACGTCTGAAGCCTCACTTGGTTATTAGAATGTTTTAAATACAATCTGCACGCTATGGTAGCCAAACTGTTAACGTCAAGTTATCAGCCATTATTTTTAACGAAGCTAACTAGATCCTAAAACTGTGAGACAACAAAGTTGAGCTCCAGTTCGCGTGATATTTGCACCGCTGGTGTCAATGCACAGAACTGTCCTCCACTAACGTGAGCTAGCATTAACGTTATTTTTACCACGTTATGATGGCGAGCATAAACAGGATCAAGTGGGCTTAACAGCACATGCACAAGCACAACACTTACAAATGCCATGTAAACAGTGTTTGGATAACCGTTAACACCTGGCATTTCCATCTGTTCACTTATTCAGATGGTACTTGTGTCAAAGCTGTTATTGATTGGCGAGACATCGCCGCCACCGGGCCATTTAATGCTAACGTTACATCAACAACTGCCTGGCCCTGACGACGTCGCCACAGCTAGCTAGCATCAGCTCGGTCCACTAAAAGTTAGCTATCGGCTAAGCTAGGTCTTCCGATTAAGACGCCGAGAAACGCCACAGTTAACATCGTACACAAACTTACCTTTTTGGGAAACTGTATCATCTGGAATTGGATGAACATCACGTCAGGGTCGCCGGTACAAATTAAGTGGTAAGTAAGTTGGGCAATTTAGCGTACACGACCAGAAACGAACTGAGGCAAACTCGTCGCGTTAACTCAGAATGCTAGCTAACTAGCTGGCAGCTGAGAGAAACTTCCTCATCAGTATCGTATTCATCTCCGCTTTTAAAAAGAAAATAGGTGAAACGCTAGCAACCAGGTGGTACTTTTTAATCCATTCTGAATTACGTTCGCTCTTTAGAGTGAGTTAAAGGACCACCTCGGACCAAAGCAGTCCATTTCTTTGTGCTTCCCCCTTTTAGTCACTGAGTGTAGCTACACAGTGGGCATTCTCCTGCATCACTTCCTCCCTGACTACGAGCAGCCAACAGCTGATCTTCATCGCGGCAATGGCAACGACAAGATATTTTTAATTTTAACAAAATAATCTGCTGAAACATCCTGGAAATATATAGAATAAATGTGAATACTGCATCACACACAGAAGGCTAGATTGCCTCGAAATCAATTAACGTAACTCGGGTGCGTGTTTTGTTGACATTTTACACAACCTTTAAGAGAATAATATAGAACGTGTGAAAAAGCTTATAACTCGTATACAATTGCTACAACCGTGCCTATAAATAATTAACTGTAGAGATGGTGCTACTACTTTAAATTAGCAAAACATCTCCAACTTTATCTAAGATTATCCTCATGTTTTTTTTTCTTTGCAGCCTTTAAAAACCAGTCTGGGGAAGACGTCATCACCATGCGACATGTGTGTTTTTTCTTGCCTCTTCTCCAGACAGTCGGTAGGTCAAAGTTTGTAATATTAAATACATTGAAAAACATATTGAGCGATAACGTACATCGTTAATGTGAAGAGCACTCGTGTCGCTATTAATTTCACCTCCGTTCGTTTAGGTGTCTTATGACTTACTGTCAGGGGAAAGCTACGTTAGCATCACTTTAGCTCCATGTTGACAAGTGATGCTAAAGTATTGAGCTCCATACACAGAGAACTCGGTAACAGGTTTTGTGACGCCACTGTTCATTTCCAACTCAAACTACCTAATCGTGCAGGTAACCGCTGCCTGTGAGCCCCGATGACGGCCTCCACTCGCAGGACGGTGTTGTCACTGTACATGCGGGTGTTTCGCATCGCCCGCAGCTGGCAGGCGCAGAGTGGAGTTACGAGTGACGCAGAGACTGAGAGAAAATACATTCTCCAGGAGGCCTGCACTCTGTTCAGACAGAACCAGCAGGTGTGAACAAACGGTGCGCTGATCTCAGAAATGAAGAAGCAGTAGTTTGTTTTTTTTTGGCACTTTGTATGACTCATTGATTTTTCTTCTCAGCTCACAGATCAAGAATCAATAAAAAGGTGTATAGAAGAATGTGAAGCAAGGATAGAAATGGGTAAGAGTGGAGAGATTCCACACATTTCCATACACAAGTCTTGACTAAAACTCATCCTACTCTGGTGAAGACCACAGTAATACCATTCTGTGCTTTCCATGTCTTCTATTTATCAGATGCCAGGAAAGAGCTGACTTTATAAACTACGTAGCATACTTCCACTTTGACACTCGACCTATAATAGTTCTATTACAGCAGGCCCAGTCTTATTTGTGGAGAAGGGTAACATCTAGCTAACAATGTTTGAAAAGCTTTATTTACCATTTAGTAAAGAGGCAATATTACCATGTTCAGCCCTTCCCCTTTTACAGGGATACCTTGACAAAAGTTCACATCCTGCCTTTGAAATGAGTAAATCAGGCAAAAGTGATACAATCGCTAATTAAAACACCACAGAAATCAATCACAAATTGAGAGAATCAGATGCTCCGTGTCGGACCATGCAGGGCTGCAGGATGGAAAGCTTTTTGGCTTTGGAAGAGTGAGTAACACTTATCATTATTTCCACAGGTTTACATTACAGGAACCCATATCCAAGGCCTGTAAGTAATAACCATTTATAAGACAAATTGGATAAGTTTCTCTCTGTGTTGTCGAGAGACTTCCTTCAATGACTTTGTTCCCTGACTGTCCCTGTAGACGTACCTACCACCGATGGGATTGGCCACTCAGAAAGGCAGGAAGCTGAAAGCACAGCAGCGCCTGAGGAAGCAGGCCAAGCCAGTATACTTGCAGTCACACGACGAGACCTGATGCTCGATATCTTCGCTCCTCGCCAACAGTTCAAGTTACCCTGGGCAGGAAACTAGAGTGCAGTCACTCGCTGATCTCATGGGCCGAGCTGTTGCAAGCACTCCCTGATGCGAGAACACCAGCCATTCATGAAAAAGCCATTTTTCACTGTCTGTTTTTTTTTCACTGCTTAAACATGAGTTCCTCAGTGTAGCTAAAGGCTGTCGGCTTCTGTTCAGCTCAGGAAGGCTGTCAGGGTGGAGTGACTTGTAATATAAGATCAAGTTGTATATTTTGTTTATTTTTCTGTGTAAAAAAATAAAATAATTATTTCACATTCTGTCACAACTGCTAAAACAATGTAATAAAGTTGTCTTCAAATCTTTTACTCTAGTTATACATTTGTGACTTGACATGAAGATTATTTGTAGTATCTAAGTAAGTTCTTTGAGACACTCAGCTATGACCATCTCTCTTTTCTAACATGAACTGTTTTTAGGAGCCAACCCCTTAATATTGGCCCCATTCCTCAGCTTGTCCATATAGGTAGCCGGTTTATTCACGCAGAAAATATGAAATAAACTCCAGGAATGTTGGCAACAGCACAGAGGAAGATAAGGAAAACAAGTCATCACTCATCTATAATTCTGAGCCCATTGTAGTGTATGCAGATGGTGTGCTTCCTATGCAGTTCAGAGTTTCTTCAGAAGGACTGTGTGAGGTAGACAGGAGGAAGTGCCCTTTATAGTACAGTACATTTTCATCTTAACAGATGTCCAAGCACTCGCAGTAATGATGATATGAGGCACAATTTACAAAGAGCTTTCCAGGAAGACACCGAAACAGGAACAGAGAGGGGCTGAAAAAACAGAAATGAAAGAAATGCGTTAACTTGGTGAGAGGCTAGTTAAAAGGTGGGAGGTAAAAATACTGTAAGTATAATGTAAGTTTATAACGTGTTGTGATTCAACATTTCTACTGTTGTATCTATCTGTTTGCTTTAAAAGGAAAGGGGGATAAATGCGTTAAACTGTATCAAAAGCCTCCATTGTTTTTTACCAATCTAACAAGAGATGTGACGGATTATTTTAAAACGTAATCATGTGTTTTTTGTTGGATCAATATACCACCGGCTGACCTGTTGGATGATCACCAACCTGGCATGCACCAACTGGTTGGAGGAAAGGCAGGAGTGTATTTCTTGATGTTATTTTGCCCTGGTAGATCCATGAACATAAGCTTTTAAAACTGTAACTCAGATGTTAACAGCTGTGCATTTCCAAGCCTCTGAACGTACACTTCTCAGACATGGAAACGTTTCACAGGTTTTTGCAGATTAAAGGTGTAAATATAAAAGTGGCAGTAAAGGCTTTTTTAAATCACTCATTTATGGGTAAGAATGACAGATTATTTTCCTGAACTCTGTCGAAACAGACCTGTTCAACAGGACCATTACTTTGCATAAATTAATGTCAAGCATCATTGCGGCATTTTGTCGCAACAACAACAATTTGAATGTGTATTCATTTATTGTGGACGGTTAATTTAAGACTCTTTTTGTGCATTAATTTAAAAAAAAAAATCCCATTTATTCCAAATTCCTTAATTTATACATTTTATTGACATACTCAGAATGCCATTATACTATCCAACATTTCTGGATCTGGATCTAAGAGTACGGAATATCTGGTTTGCTTTGATATTTATTTTGTCTTTTTTGTCAGTTTCTCCATAACGATGAATCCAGCGTCTGGTTTGTACATCACTTTCAGTTCTATTCAGAAATCAGAGCAGAAAGAAGCTTTTCTCTCATCTGTTGGTTCATTCAGATGTTGATAAAAGGGCCAAAGACCTGCAGAAGGGGTCGGAGATTCATCTTCCGTCCGCTTCGTGTTCAAATGTACTGAATACTGAGCTTTGTATTGCAAACTAAAAACTATTTACTCATACCACTACAATGTACAAAATAATGTAAACATCTAATTTGCCACAATAAACCAGATTTTATACTGTGTTTTGTGCATGGTCTTTGCACTTGTGTTACAAATAGGGGCTTAGTCATCCACATGTACTGTATCTTTGTGCACTGAATGGACAATGGGTGTTGGTGAAAATGTTCCCTCCTGCTCTAAAAGATGCACATTTGAATTACTATTCCAAGAGAACCAATTACCTTTTCTAAAAAGGCAGTAAAGAAATGAAAAACGGATCACATTTTATTAACAAGAGTAAGCTAAAGTACAGATGTTCTTTCATTTAATTGGTTCCCTAAATTTGAAATTTGAAACAGAGCACCGATAATTAAAAGTTAGGTTTCTTGATTATTAGATTACAACCAGCTGGCATAAAGGATGAATGCCTCCACTTCAATAATGTGCTTCACCTCAGTGAGTTGGCCACAGCCCACTTGAAAAGCCCTCTGTAGCTGATGTGTTCTGTGGGGACTATTATGTTCTGCTCCACTTTCCAGCAACGAGTGGATGAGCGAACATGACTTCTGATAATCTCAGCAGGGCACACATTGGCACTTCCGTATTGTTGCGTGGTAAACCACTGACCTTTAACAGCCCAGAGCTCACAATGGAGTCTTTACGAGATCATTTTCATTTCACAGTCTGGTCCGAGTCACCTTGATAAGCACCGTCTCCTCTCTTTACCGAGGTCATTGTTAGTCCTTCGGCACTGCACTGGCCTGAACGCAGCCACACGATGGAGCCCAATGGAAGCAGAGCAACGGGAAGTGTGCATGTTTTATTGAGTGATGCCAGGTCCAGTGTCTGACACCCCCAGACTCCAACCAGAGGCGTCTGGGCTGTGGTGTTTTTTTCACAAGTGAACAGTGACCTGGTAGAATGAAATACATTTCAGGTTTATACATGGCACTGACATGTCCTATATAGACGGCAGTGACCTCACGCTGCTGGGGGCAGAGAGAAAGAGTGAAGATAGAAAAATACGGTTTGTAAAGGAACACTAAAGGGAGACCGTCTGTAAAGGAATCTCCTGAATGACAGGGGGTCAGATGAGGAGACACAGTGGGGAAATGAGATTGCAGCAACATCAGAATTAGCTGAACTAAAAGTAGATCAGTAAGAAGACGGAGTCATGAGTAATTCCGGACATCAGCTCCAGTTTCTGCCCGATTTACTGTCTGATGGACTGACAGCTGATTGCATGACTGACTAAATCAACTCACTAGTTCGTGGGTATCTCTGATGAGTATGAGCATCTTAACTGACTAGATTGCATTATTTTTGCAGGTTAGATCGACCAAAACATCTTAAAAAGATGACTGAGCCTCAGAAAAAGAAGAAAATAAATGAGAATGAAAACATACAACAAAACCATGAAAAAGGTAGCTTTGATAGAAGGTGTAGTAAGATGGAAAACGTTGGAACCAGTCCCGACACTCTTTGGCCACCAGGGGTCACACCATACTAAGTGAAGCCTAATGTGGTTCACCAGTGTGAGTGGACCACTGGCTTCTCTGTGCGTCTGAGCTACATGTGACTACATGTTTCTGGTGGCATTGAAGATGACACACACCTGATGCTCAGTAAAAAGAGATTTAAAAAAACACTTTTAACGAGCTATAAATATTATTCGTCTCCACCTCTCCTCAAAAAGTCACCCGAGACCCGGGTGTTTGTTTCTCTGAGGACCGTCTCAAACTCATTACCACTTCAGACTCAAATAATTGTCTGATGCACATTTAATACACTCTGTTTGAGAGTTGGCTTGTCGCTGCTCTCTCCGTTCTCTTTCTGGAGACCACATTACCTCAGTGATAAATCACTCTCCTCCATATAATTGACCACTGATGGGAGAGAAGCTGCAGCGGCTGTTAACTGTTTAAAGTTTGTATTAATGCTGAGTAGTGACTCACTCCATGCATTCATATATAGCATTCCTGTTGAACAATGGCCGTTCTTTTCTTTTTTTCAGTCATTCTTGCTGGGAAGATATTTCATTCATTTAAACAACTTTGACCGAGGAGAAATGCCCAACTGCACTATTTGAACACCCTTTTTAAAATAGTGTATCTGGAATCAACTTACTTCTGCAAATCTGATGCAGTGAACACACAAAACCTAAATAACTAAACACATTCCCATCAGCCTCAGCTGTATTTGTGCTTAGTACTCATTAGCAATTGCAAGCATGCTAACATGCTAAACTAAGAAGGTCAACATGGTAAACATTCTACATGGTCATTGTGAGCACTGCTTTGCCTATAAGTAATGTACAGCCTCACGTGCATTCAAGACTTGACTGCAACTGAATACAAATTTTACAAATATTGATTTTCAATGAGCCTTTCCAGCCCCTTATTTTCTTCGTCTATAAAACAGATTAAGCAGTGACAACTATGATCATAAATCTGTTATTTTCCACACACTGTCACTTACTTCTGTGGCGAGAGGTGTAAACATGATTTAAATCCATCAAAGATTGCAACTGGTTGGTGAACACTTGTGGAAGCCTGCTGTTTATTTGAAACGTGCCAGCTGTGATCCGACTGCTTATGCGATTGATTTTGATGCCTAAAAATTCAAAACATGAAACACTTCAATAACAGAGCGGCTGACACAGCAGCGGGTGGAGTGAGACTGTCTCGCATCATGTTAAATATAGCTGGTTTGTGGCTTAATAATTCACAGGAGGATAAGTTAAATATGTATAGAGTTAATGAAGCTAATTTAAGGCTGCAGTGGGAAAGAATGTATGTGTAACAACCTCTAACTGACCTCCTATAGACCTGATCTTGCTGCCCATATTTATCTCTGGGTCCTGATATGCTAACCTCCATAATGTAGCTGACCCCCACGTGGGGACTTTAATCTCGAGGCACCTGTCCTATCCTTCTGGATAGAATACACATTTTGCTATATTTAAAAAATACATTTACAATCAAGTGGGTAAAAGTTATTTCGCCTTCAAACTTCTTTAGGCGGTGACTCTCTAGTGTTTGTTGTGTTTTTAAATATGTTGTTACTTACTGCTGCAGTGGGTTAATTTCCCCACAGAGAGCATTAAAGTTTCATTTCATCTTTTGAATAGACTTTGTGTCAACATACAGTGTGTTTCAGGTATACATGCTGGTGAGAAATCTCCTCTCTGGGGCGTTTTCTCTCTTTTCACTGGTC
The DNA here is from genome assembly GCF_050575085.1 of Anarhichas minor. Taxonomy (NCBI): domain Eukaryota; kingdom Metazoa; phylum Chordata; class Actinopteri; order Perciformes; family Anarhichadidae; genus Anarhichas; species Anarhichas minor. The sequence continues at coordinate 10,581,908 of NW_027466463.1, read as the reverse complement.
AAAAAGTTATTCAAAATGATCAATAAACTCATAATCGGTTGGGAAATGCAGCTTAATGTTTGTTTAAATTTGTTGGATCTTTATCCGTTACCTCGGTGCATTTATATCTTTATCATTACTTCTTAGATTAGTGGACATATTAGTAACACGTCTATTTACAGGAGTAAATAGACGAGTTGTTTTCTAAACCTAAAACTGTCTCAACCATAAAGTAAATGAACGAATGAATGAATCTGCTGCATCATCTAAAAACTAAAAAAGAGCTTTAAGTGCATTTCTGAGATGTTGATGTTGTTTTTGAAAGAAAATAATGTATTGTCCCCTTATGCTGTAAAATTGTCTCTCATTCTAGCTTTTCCACATTTGCATTGTAAAAATGACAGACCGAATGTCTCAAAATTATTACTTTCTCCCACTTTAGATTAACACTATAACTGGCAATTTGCGGACTTCCCTTTTTGTAAATAAACTTTCAAATTAAAAGTGTCAAAGCAGGCATGTGACCCATGGTTCTTTTTAAAGGTTGGCTGGTGTAAATATAGATATTTAGAGACTCCCCTGAGAGCAGTGTCATTATGGAAATGATAAATAAGCTTCAGTACAAGAAGAATACAGCTCCAGAAAGAGGAGAGTGATCCATCATATACAGCCCCTTAAAGCCCTTCACTCTGTGTGCATTATTTAGGGGTTTCAGAGAGACCCTGGAGGAAATATGGTGGAAGAACCAGTGGGAGCAGGAAAAGGGGAAAATGACAGGCTAAAGAATAATGCAGGAGGTGGACATCTACTGGACTTAAGGAGCTCAGGTAAGTAGATGCTTGTAAATGGGGGAATCCAACTCCTTAGCTTGTCAACGTGCCTTAATGCTTTGATGCAGATCGCATTATTGTCTGTCCTGATCACACTTAAACCATCATAAAATAAATATCAAGCTTGTTTTTACTTTACAAAGCAGTCAAAACATACAGGATAAGGCAAATAATAGCACTGCTGTCATTAAAAGAAAGAAACTATACAAACCATAACATACTATGTTCTAAAAGCTATTCAATTATATTATATTTTAGCACGGTTAATTACTATAACAATACCACAGCCATACTATTCCAGCAGTTGCTGCTGTAGGCTATAGCAGCCACAACCTTGCCTTTGGTGCTTTGTTTAGTTCTTGATTAGATGCTCGGTGCTCCAGTGATTCAATTAACAACAATCATCCTCATCAGGGTCATGCAGTCTACTAATTGCAAAGGCTCTCAAGCCTTTTCTTAAGCCTTTAGGATTTGAATACAGTGAGCTGGTGGGATTTTGCCGTGATTTTATAAATTCAATTATATCTTTTTGAGAGTTTCATAAAGCACTTCAAAAGATAGATTCATAGATGGAACAGTCATCCTAAATAGAGAAGACTTGATGCAGACTCCTGCATGTAATCTCCATTAGCCTCCATTTCAAACACGAATAACGAAGGCATGTCCACAGCGTGTGTTCATCTCGGGTCCAACAGGCAAAACCATAGGTTTATCAGAGCATATTAAAAATGATATAATATAATAGTTGTTTTTCGGTGCACATCATTTGTTGTTTGAGTTACCTTGGAACTGCAGCATGATCAACGAAAAAATGATAAAAACAGCAAAACATATCAGACAATGATTAGATATTTTCATGAAAGTGTTATGTTTGGAATGACACAATACAGACAACAAAAGGATGAGATGTTCTTTCATGACTAAGCGTTTAATTGCCCTTTCGTGTAGCCGCAGACGTTTGTCTCATTTCCAGCTCCCTTGCTCACTCCCGTCCCACTCACTCTCTCACTTTCTCTCGCCTTTTGTTCATTAGACTATTCATTTCACAATTGTCTCAGCTCAAAGAGTAGTTACTCTGAGATCAGCAGAGAAGGACTGAGGTGTGTGTGTGTGTGGGGGGGGGGGGGGGGGGGGGGGGGGAGTGTAGGGAGTATTGTTGAATGTACGGAGGGCGCAGACGAGCGATGGTGCATGCTTGGTTAAACTCTGTCCACAGGGGCGCTACGCGGAAAGTGTGTGAAGCGCATGCGAGTGTGTCAGAGTGAGGTCGTGGGGGGGGTGATGACGACGAGCTTACGATGAACGAGACTGAGAAAACAACCTCTACATTTTTTTAAGTGAAAGAGACAAAAAAAGACTTTTGTGCTTATTGTTTATTTTTATAATCACAAAACACCTATAACCGAATGAGTTCACACAGGACACAGAGGGCCGCTATGCTGAGAGTCATCATTGTGTCCAAAACAGAGAGCAGAGAGAGCACAAAGCCCCGAGAGTGTTTTATAATATTTGCCAACCAGAGCCATGCGCCCGCAAATGTGAGCCAGTGCTCGGTAGAGGTGTTTAACAATGACCGGATGTGCAGAGGTCCAACTCTAGTGTTGGGTCACAGGGTGACTGTTCCTGGGTAACTCGAAGAAGCCATCAAATATTTAGCTGGCCTCTTTTTCATGATCATGGGATGTAAACAAACATATTATCTGTGTGATTGACACACGACCTTTTGGCCTGGCGCGACGGCGAAAGCCTATAGACAGCTCTTCAGTGTAAAAGGAAAAGAAGGGTCACTGAGGAAATGTTGATCAGACTACTGGGAATGTTGCACTTCCACAGGCACACTTTGAATAACATCTTTGTAAAGTAAGCGAGCTGCTGGCTAAACTGTTCCAAGAGATAAATGAGAAGGTGAGAGACAAATCTATTTCGCTGCTGTGAGTTGTTTGTTGTTTTTAGGGCACCCTATCTGCTGGAAAATGTTCCCCTCATTTTCCATTTCCGTGCCCATATGTTTCTCCTCACTCGCTTTCCTACTTTATACACAGGGAAGCACTTAATGTAGGATGGAGACATTAATGTGACACTTTGATGGAATTAAATTAAAGTGATCAAACACAATAATTGTTTCTTTTAATTGTGATAGATGCACGCAGGTGGATGGAAAACTCATTAAAAGGGGGAAGATGAATAATGGAGGAGGTTGTGTTGGTGTTGTGCTAGCTTAGTTTACATCTTCGCTGGATGGAGGGCTGTTGTGGCTCGTCCGGTGGAGGGGGGGGGTCAGAGACAAAGCTGAGGAGGAGGAGGAGGATGAGGAGGAGGCTGGCTTGGGCAGAGAGCCAGGGTGTCTCAGCCCTGCGTAGTGAAAGTCAGGAGACGGCTTCACTGAAAGGCCCAGCCAGCACCTGCCTCATCAGGCAAAAATGGAAAAAGGTTAGCCAGCGGCAGCCATGACAGGAAACACAACCTCCCTCATTGTTGTCGGTGGAAAAAAAAACACTGTGGGTGAGAATTGCTTCATGCAATGCGATAGGCTGCCTGATTCTGCATGTTTAATGCATATTTTGATTTCCTGAATGTTACCTGTTAATTCAACTGTGCGTGAGTTGCACATCATGGTGTGTAAAGATGATTTTTATTCCAATTTTTATTCTGAATGTATGCTTGTGGTCCCACTGTGAAATAATGAACCATCATCATCTCTTTGAAGCAGTTATTGATAAGTCATCACGTCATACCTTCAGGCAGCTATAAAGCAGAGTGTACCATGACTCTATGTGCACAGCCGCGTGGTCGAAGTGACAAATGAAGCCCACCGGTTGGAGGTGGCTATAGGAGCTAGGTGTCAGGTGACCGGTGTTGCATGGTCAGTGTGGTAACCAGAGCAGGAATCTCCTTTAGAGAACAAAGAGTCAGTCTGATGTGTCCTGCAACCCAAATGGGAAATAAATGACAAAGACTGTTGCAATATCTGGCATAAAAACATATATATGAACATTCAGACCATGTGCACGCATGCATTCCCACACACAGATAAACATGCACGCACACACCAAATGAATGTCTCAGAGCTATACGGTTACTCCTTACCAGTCATGCTTCCTCCTGCGAGCTGTCAGGGAGCGTCTGGAAGTGAAAATGGATAATCACAGGTCTCAAAGTGTGATCTTCTGCACAGCTTTTGCATATGCCTTGTTACAAGGGACACGGCAATGATGTGCTGTTCTAAATTTAGAGTGTAACTAAATCGCTGTTGGTAAATCATTTGTCACATTAGCTTTCCTACTGACTATAATCAAAATAAATACATTAGGGGGGTTGGGTGGACGGCAAATGATAACTAATTTGTGGTTAAAAACCAAATAAATTTCAGTGGCCCCATTTGCAATGAATGCTTAAAGACTTTGCATGACCTCATCATCAACAATATTTTCAACTGGATCTAAATGTGGAGGAAGCATTACGTATTCATTAGTCATTCTCCTCAACAGGAGCATGCTCACTTCTATTGCTGTTATCTGTCTTGTCCGTTTTGTCTTTTGGGGTGTCACACATACAAAAGCCTTTCACTCTGTCATGGCTGCGTTTTTTGTGTCCGTTCAGAAAAAAAAATGGGAGTCTCGTTTTTTTTTTTTTTGTTCTTCACCTGTGGAGTGACCCATTTTAAAACAGAGAGAGGGGCAACGGGTGCAAACTCAGAGAATGAGGGAGGCAGAGATGAGGTTCATCTGGGGGTTTACGTTGGTACAGAACTGGTGCCGGTGCAGCAGGTGACCTGGTCAGAAACAATGCACTCAGAGTGGCAGATGATTCATTTTGAGTGTGCTGAGAGAGCAGACAAAGAGAGCGTGGTTGAGGAAAAACAGTCACCATGAGTAGGAAGACTAACAACTCGCAGCTCGTCATTTAAATCACAATCGGTTTCCTTCTCGATCATACCAATGTTGCATTGTGTAGGTTAACATTCTGAACAGCCAAAATAATGCATTTTTGATTCTTTCAAATGGCCTTTGTTAACCATCGTAACATATTCTTACGGTCATATAGCTTTTAAAAACAAGTAGTAGCTCTAATTATCATTAGGAAAACAATCCCAACTTGTTGATCTTGTTGCTTGCGGTGTGACAACAAGGTCAGGGTTTTACAGCGCCTACAGTATAGTACCTACACAGAGACCAAAAATAGGGGCTTCCCACACAGTGAAAAGGGGCAGTTTGAGACTTATTATAGACAGGAGAATAAATATAGCACTCATCATAGAATCATCCATATTCAGTGTTAAAAAGCACTATATATTCAAGCCACTCGTCATTGAGAATAGTTTCAGCTGTTGAGGAAAGAGAAGTGACTGATGTCAATGGTTATGGTTAATATAAAAAGAGACATAAAAAATAAAGGGAAAAGTGAAGTCCTGTTAAATGCTTGGTGTCAATAGACTGTACAATTATACAGCATCTTAAACTGTCACGAATTCTGCAATCTTGATTAATTTCTTCTGACCATCAGGATGCAACCACGGACGACATTATGAAACCTCCTGTCATTAACTCACTTGTTTTGGTGATGAACAGCCACGTACACACAAACACTTATTGCTGAAAAATAAAATCACGGTTTGTTAGTAGACAAAAGATGAAGTAGTCCTTTTTTTCCATCTTATTGTGATATTAATGGACTGGTCAAGTTTCTCAGAGGAGAGTATTTTGGACTGGATGTTTGCCAGTGTGGGCATGTCAGTGGTCATCCTTCCTGTCGCTTCACATCACTCTAAAGACTGCCTTCAAGCCGCCTGAAAAGACATCTGCCCTTGAAGGTTACTGCTGCGTTTATGTTTAAAAGGCAGGAGCAAAATGTGCTTATTGCAAATAAATGATGAAATTCTTGTAAAAAAAAACCACTTTAATTTCTAATTACCAACAATCAATTTGTTTAATCAGTGTTATTTGTTGGGTTTTATTTTAATTTTGAAAAAATCTTTGATGCTAATTGCTGTAGTGTTTTTTTTTTTCACAGCACCCCCCCAAAGATCACTCGTCAATCAGTGTGGCCAAACACATCACTTCCTGTGTACCAGAGGATTTAGTTTTTGTAAATGCTGTTATGAACTGATAATAGTTTGAATCTCTAATGAGATGTATCAATCAACAACAGACCAGAGCAAAGCATTAACGTCAAAATGTCACAGATCATTACTTGGAGTTTGTGTATAACCACACAAATCCAGCCAGTCCACACAGGTCATGAGGTTGCCAGGATGACCTAGACACTAAAAATACCAGCAGCTGCAGTTAATTAGTGAAGTAATATGATTAGATGGCTCGATTGGAAAGAAATGGACAAGAACCGGAGTAGAGGAGGACTAATCCTGTTCAGCAGCTGTGAGCCTAATCACAGATCCATATACAGCATTAATGGGTTTTTTGTTCTCATTCAGCAGAAAGGTTGATGGTATGACATAAGTGTGAGTTGTCATAAATTACTACAACATGAGTATTTCAATATATGAACCGGGGTAATAATGCAAAGTACAAAGTAGCGGTAGCAGCCGTTGCAAGTCTCAGTTATTCCTCAATCCTTACAGATCGTTTAGATTAGATTACAGATTTGTTTTGCTGGAATTGAACTGAAATGCCCTTTTCGTAACTGGCAGACACATCACCAGTGGTACACCTTGAAACGTCATTTGGCTGTTGGCTGAGGTAACCAGGATCCATTGCAATGAGACACGTTTGCATAGAAAGGGGCCAGTTTTGTACCAAATGTATGCATAGTACCTCATTTAAATATGTTCAAATAGCACTGGAGCACAGTGCAGTTAAGGGTGCATTTCACCGTTGCGGGTGCTTTGAGAACTATTTGTGCAGATTTCGTGTCCGCAAAAGCTGCGCAATGCTTTTGTGAATTCACCCCTAAAAGTCCTGCTGTACTTTGGAGCTTGCACTTCTGTGACAGTGCAGCAGTCGCTTTTCTGGACAGCCGCACACTCAGAAGTGCTGAGGTCTATAAAAGCATGGAGCACTTTATCAATCCTCAGGGAGAATACGGGAATAAACAGAAAGTGATGTGCCATTTTGGATTATAAAAAAGGAAGGATAACTGGCAAGAAACGAGACCTGTTTCACACGGTAAAGTGGAATTGGACACAGAGCTTGGTGATAGTGCTAAACAGATCCAAAAAAACCTCAAAGACATCGTTCAACTGGCTGCAGATGACTGTGACAAGCTGTCATTGTCACTGGTTTTCAGTTTCTATCACCAAGAGGTTGGCAAAGAAACAGAAAAAGAAAAACTAGAAAAGTGCCACCACAGTTCCCCCCCGTACACACCACACGTGCATGAAAGTATATGAAAATTCATGAAACGTCAACTTTAAAAAAATCACATTTATGCTATTGGGAAGAAGACATAGAACACTGGCCAGTAATAGTTTGCATGATATTGTCAGGTATAGTACATTACAAATCTTCTCCACTTCCCAAATCCAGCCAAGTCTGACAGGACAGAACACAAACCTCCTCTCTGGCCACTGATCCTCTTACATCGGATAACAGATGAAAAGACCACACACTCTGGGTAATTATGCATTCTCTTAAAGGTTATAAGGTGAAAAAGTGAGAAAATGTACAGCATCTTATTAAAGTTCTCAACTCCCTGTGGACATGCCGTTTTTCCATTATAACCAAAGGTACCAATGTTGAAGTAATAATTGCTCTTGCCAGAGCGCAGTTCATTGTGTGTGTGTGTGTGTGTGTGTGTGTGTGTGTGTGTATGTGTGTGTGATTAGAGCCGACGTCCCACTCCTACAGATCATCTTAACACAGCTCCAATTACACAAGAGCTGATTAGATGTTCCCTGTAGAAAAGGCCGGGAGGAATACAGAGGACCCAGACAGACAATGAGCCACAAAAATTGTGCCTCTGATTATTCTGAGAGCAGATAGCGTTACTGAATGAAAGTTCCTTTTTTGAATCCTCAGATGGACAGGTGCCAGCCAAAATACAACGTTTAGAATACTGATGTCTTGTCAGTAATTGTGTTTTTTTTCTATTAAAAATAGCAATGGATCGCCCCTTTTGTTCACCGGCCAAACAAAAAACAACATGACATCATATTAATTATCATAAACCATTTCATCCATACAAATATCCTTCTCATTCTCAATGAATGAGCATTTTTTTTTGCAGAATTCAACAACCATGCAGAGGGAAATCCATCAGCGGCGTGTTAAAGCTACCAAACTATCTTCAGACAGAGGCCTCACGAGACCATGATGCAATGTAACCTAAACACGTTTTCAGTACTCTCAGCTCTTCCCAGCTAAAAAAAGAAAGAAATGTCTCACTTCAGTACATGTAATTGCTCTCTCCACCTGCTGTACACAAGTAAGCCTCAGCTAAATGCAGCGAGTTCACACCCAGTCACTGGAGGTTTCTGAGAACGAAAAAGTGTTTACGCCAACGACATGATTTACAAGGCAGAGATTATGAGAAGAAATCCTGGCATTTTGAATACAATAATATACGAGTATCAAAAGGGCTAAATACCACAATGGCCTTGCTAATGTTGAATCATGGTGATGACACTGTACTGCTTTTGTACACAGTTTACGACTGATGCGTAAAAACGATTTTTAATAAGATGTAAATGACTACTCCTCATTCCTCACAGGCGTCCAGTGGAGAGAGCTGTCCAGGGTAACGGTTGGTAAAAGGTTGCACATCCTGGGAGTGTCACCGCTCTGCTGGTGCCCTGCCTTGGAGACGTCCTGTGACACGAGCTCAGCACGGTCGGTGCCCGCCCTGACACTAAGCCGGGCTGACAGCACGACACCCTGTTGACTCTCCTTCATACTCTTCCATCCTCAGTTACTTCACAAACTGCCATGTCTTGGTTATGAAAAAAAGGGAGTTTTGAGTGAAGCAATGTCGCATAAAGACGCTTTTAGCTTGGAGTTCCTTCAATTTGATCTCTTGGTGTTCTATTTACTTGATGCAGTTGGAAGGAGTTGGTACACAGTTCATCTATGTATCAAAATGGATGTGACCAATTGTGTCAGCTCAGGAGGTGAGGAGCAAACTGCGGTAACACAATCGAGGAGGATAGAGTGGTCGGAGGTGATAAAGCAGCCGAAGGCAATGACGCTCAGAGGACAGTCAGAGGCCGGTGATCAGGGTGCCACCGTGGCTTTTCCATGCCACCACACCCGCCTCCTCACGCAGCCAATTACAGTAATTAGAGGATCGTTTCCAGTTGCTGAAAGATTGAACGCTCAGTTTCCTGGCTGCTAAGATAGCTGTTGCTGGATAGGTTTCAGCATCAGCGTGGAAAGTGAAATTGTTATGAAACGGTTCGCAAAAGACATGACAATCACAAAGAAAAACCCACAATACATGCAGTTTGATGAATATATGATGATTTGTTGACTTCAAGGACCATTTTGGTGTAGAGTTTTTGCCCTACAATTCCCAAATAAATCACAAACAAACAAACTGTGTGCCCATTTAGTCATAACTATCACTGCTATATGCAAACTAACCAGTCTTTATCAATTTGTCAGATATGCAGGATGATAGAGTTTAGAAGGGGTGAGATGGAGTTACAGGTGAGACAAAGACTCAGAGGGTGTTCTCTATTCCTAGTCCCACTGACGCGTGTATTGTCGGGTTAATAAGAGCCTCTCCCCATCAGTGTAATAGAGAAGAGTGGTGACTGTCAGTTTGCACCTCTTCTTTCATGGTGCCGTGGGTCTGAACCTAATGGTGACATGAGGGCTCACTCAGGAGGCTCATCGCTGTAATTAGAGCACCCCATCCTAGTGTCTCCTGATAATGTTATGAGCGCACAGCGTTCGGCTTTAATGCCAGAGGATTAGATGCACTAAAGCTAAATGTTACAGAACTTTAGATCCTTCATCTCTGAAGTCTCCAGAGTAGTGAAATTATCTCCTGCAGAACACGAGAACGAGTCCTCTCCTCCCCAAAACTTCAAATTGTATGACCTTGGGTCCAAATCAACTTCTTATTATATCATATGATTTAAACATTCATTTACCGTTTGAATGTAAAGATTTGTAAATGGTTTATCGCTGACTAAAGTGTCAGATGGCTCCCTTTGCTTTTACATTTGCTATTAATTAACTTTATGTAAAATCTATAAGAAAACTAAAGGCAGAGAATTCACCTGTGGCTCAAAGGGAATAGATTTTTCTTAATTAACATGAAGCCATAGATTTTTCTTGGCCACAACAGTATAATTAGAGTATCATCAAAGTGCCTGTTTACAAGCTTAATTCAAAGGGGTAATGGTACTGAGCAAGTGTCACGTGGACTATAAAGTCAGGGGAAGGCTGCAAAACCATGAATTCAATAAGATCACAAACAGAAAAAGTTAAACCACACTGAGAATTATTGTTGATGGTATTATAATTAGAAAATACAGCTTTGATTTCTTTAATACCATAGTTAAAACCTATAACTATGGTATTATTCTATTTCTATTTTAAGAATTAAAATAGAATTCTTAAACAGAGTTTGTAAGCTATCTCCCAAAATGTGATTCCCACGACTAAAATGAGGGCTGACTTTTAATAATTTCACACAGCTTCAGTCTATTTCTCACTTCTCATCCACACGCCCACGGTGAGAGCTGCTAAAGAGGGACAGCAACTCAAAAAGCTTCATCTCACCCAGAGCCAAAGTGAATCTCACTGGGTAACCTTGGGTCCGTGACACCTAGACACACTTATAGGTACATGCACTTTGCCATCAGAGTCTCACTGACAATCGACAAAAAGTTCTGGTGAACTTCACCTTTGTTAACAGCAGCGGTGCAAAAAATTTAATAAAAAATGCTTGAACATCAACGCCATCCCTTTAAATCCGGCCTCTCTCGAGGGAACAATGGGAGAAATGTTTGGCCTTTGGAGCCGGTGAACGGGGCCATTGAGCGCCTTGCTGCGGGATCGGATGCAGCGAATTAGTGTAAAGCCTCAGCGGGGAATAAAGCTGACGCAACTGCACTGCTTTGGCCTTGCTATCGGCTCCCGCCACGCAACACTGAGCCCAACCTGGAAAACTCCTGTGTTGGGAACAACTGATACTACCCACTCTGAGGGATTTATTTTAATATAGACATACAGATATAGCAACGGGTGAATTGCTCTTGAAGGATAAGGGACAGGAAGTCATTCTTGATATAGAAGTTGTACAAATACCTTTCCTAAGGGTGAATGGTTTAATTCAGAGCACTGACAGTTAAGCATGCCATTCCCAATGAATGGTTTGAAAGATGTAAAACCACCAGAACGGCCCTTTACATAAACACAGTACATGGTCCTGGCATGTCCTCTTTACTCCAGCTCTCATGTGTGAAGGCGAGCTTCTCCGCCCAATCTTATGAATGGCATCTTGCAGCTCTTTCCAAAAAGGCCCCAAGCTAAAGGGGCAAGTGGCATCCCACCATATGCCTGCAAAAAATAACACCATATGCCTCAATAGTTAATTCATTTTTCCAAGGCCACAGGCCTATTTTTCAGCATCTCCGCATACTACTGATACCACAACACTCTTTTGAACCTTTGTACAACCTACAGTACTGCATGACATTGCAGCATTGAATCATGCGATAACATCTCTGACTTCCAAAATGTCTTTGCCATTCAGTATAAATCTGCCGTTTGTCTCTGGTGTCTATTCTAGTGACATTACAGGCGAGTGTGTGTGTGGGTGTGACAGTGACTGTGCCTGATTGTGTGAAAGAGCATACAGAGAGTAAAGACAGGTCTTTATGAGTGTGTATGTCGACGAGAAAGAGGAGGGGGGGAGTGAAGCAGACGGTGTGAGTGAGAAAGCAAGGAGAAAGCAGAAAGCAATGCTCCAAAATAATGTGGTCTGTGACGCCATGGAGATAAAGGGTCAGCTGCTGGTAGATTTTGGGTAAATTCAGCGCTTCGCTGTGCCCGGCTGTGTGGAATTGACAGAAGGAGGATGGGCTCCCAGGGAGCTAGACCTGCTACGAATAGCTCAGTGTGCACTCTCTCCTGTGTGCACACATACAGTACATGCAAACACGAAAGAGACTCAGAACAGAAAGACAAGTTCTATCACAGATGTACACACATCCACACCGACACATCTGATAACACATGTTCCACATCGGTGCTTTCAGACAACACGTATAGGCTTTATTTAACCTTTGGCTTATATTCAATGGACAATGAGAGTCACAATGAGAGATAAACTCCTCATCATCGCTCTGACCTCTCTGGACTGTGTGACAAGATTTGATCTGGTTCCTGGCCTGGTTTGAATTGGTTTGGTCTAACATCCCGAGCACAACGCTGTGTCCCCTTCTTGGGACTAACTCTGAGGGATCCACAGGAACTGTCCAATCACATTGCAGTCGAGCCATCAAGGTTAGAAGAACAGAGAGACGAGGGAACACATAGAGTAGCTCTGATGAAGTCACGGTGTGCCAACGTCCCTGTCCTTGTTCTGCCATTTAAAGTGAGCTAATTTGCAAGAAATGTAGGTGATTTTTATAACTTTGAAGAATATAAACCAGCTTAATTAGGACATGTCCGTGTCTATGTACATTTACCCACTTTCTAAAGATGGACATGGCTTCATTCATAATGATAGCACCCTCCATTAGTCTTTTACTGGACCACTGACAAGCAGTCCTTCAAAACTAATGATCTGGGTGTTTCTCTTTTTTTATTTTGCTGTTTGAAACAAGTTCTAAAAATATCAGCTATGGAAACAGAGAGGGAGTCTGAGAGCGTCTGAATATATAATCAGTTCAGCAGAGGAGTTTAATGCGTGTCATTAGTGACAGCATCTGCTATAATGAACTTGCCGAGACACAGTGTCACACAGAGAAAGAGGAGGCACAACGGGAACGTCAGGTGAGCAGCCATCTCTGCTACCTAATTTAGCAGTAAGAAGCCGACAAGTATAACATCTTCTGAAAAGGAAATTCTCCCGTATGGTACTAGCGCCTCAAAGTTAAACATAACTTGACTAAATGCACTTCCTCAAAGGCTGAAGGGAGAGGAGAGCGTTTGATCACTGCAGGGATGGTCTGTCGTATGAGCAGGGCAGAGGTCAGGGTCGGCAGGGGGAGATGTGGCTGCGAGGACACTGGATCCTGAGCCGATTAATTTTCTCACCCCCGGGGTATACCGGGTGGAAAGGCAGACGGGAGCTTTTCTCAGCGTGCTGTCAAGGTGAGGACATGGTGAACCATAGACACCCACCAGCCACCCCCAGCGTCGCAGCGCGCTGCACATTAGGTAATGAAACTCTTGTGGAAAGCTGGGGCACAAGTTTCGGAGCGAGGTAAAATGAATATAAAGGGGTTCAGTCTGTTTGAAAACACTTATTTTTCTTCATCTGACATTCATCAGGTGATTTGAAGATGACTTACTCCCAAAGTCAACACTAACCCATAACCATAACCATGACCTCTCAAGCTAAAGTTTGAGTGTGATCATGTTGCTGTCACACACATCCTTGTGTCATATTCATCCTGTCTAATAAAGTGCAGGAAGTCTGACAGTGACCACTTCATTGATCTAAACAGCGAGTTGTTGCACAATGAAGCTTTAAAAGCCTATTTAATTGTGGCTAACAAGACGTTGCATTGATGCCTCAGTGAATGTCAAATTCTTATGAATCAGTCACCATAAGAGATGCAAAGATACTCAAAACTTTGTCACATTACAATTTTAATTTTAATTGATAGCTCAAGGCCCACACATATTAGCATTAGCACTGAGAAACATACATATTAGCTAAGTGGTGTTGACACATTGTGAAACATGGGTCATTTATACAAGGATTTGAGGACACAGACAAACTAAGAGCCACAGACTGCTCTTATTCTAAGTTCAGTGACTTTACACAAGTAAATACATTTACCAAACGTGGAAATTAATATGTGATTATTATGCTTTTGATGTGTTTTTTGTAAAATAAATTACATAATCTAGGAGATTACAGATAGCATTGCATTTCTTTTAGAAGACATGTAAATACATATAATAAAATGTATTTAAGTATTACGTATAATACGTATTCATTATATCTAAGATAAAAAAAAACAATAATGCCTGTGTGATTTTAGCTCATAATCATATCTAAACATGGATACTTCCCATCTATGTATTAAATACAAATATATATATATATTTTTGTCCTGATAAACACCCACATGGCTTTATATCATTATTCCAGCATGGAGATAAAAAAAACTAAAACCAAATGCACGTTGCAGCTTTTATTAAATAGTGGAATAAGTAGGTAATCACACATGATAAGAAATGATTGAGGTGTGCTAATCAGGACACCTTGAGTGCACTTATACCATGTCCACAAAGGCAAGGTTTGTTTAAATTCACTAGTTCCATCAGTGAGTTAAGAAGTACTGCTTTAGTTCCTGCGGTTTACAGTAGTTTGAGCTTTAATTTAGACCAGTAGTCAAACTGTTGAGAGTATGTTTGAGGTGTCCTGATACACAATTTCAATGAACACCTGCAAGCCAATCAGAGCCTGTTTTTCCTTGGTTACCTAATTACCTGAATCAGAGCAGGTTGGAGGATACATGGTGTGAGTGTTAGGCAGTGGAGGGTTAATGCAAGTGTAAAATAAGAGTGACGTTAGTCAGCGTAGTTAGGATGGCCTTCAGATCAACCCTCCATCACTGTCCATTTCCTGGACTCAAAGTAGCACCAGCGTGAGGCGGAGAGAAAGAGGGATGCTAAGTGCAGCTGTAGGAGTCATTATGTAAAAGCATTAACAGTCTCCGTCCTCACATGTAGTCATGGCTCCCGTCACTGTGATAGTGTAGTCGGTATTGTGGAATGTCTTACTATGGTGTTGTTTTCTTGAACAAAAGGCTCTTGACAGAATCAAACCTGGCTGGTAATCAACTGTGGGTCTGGCAAACAAACTTGACGAGGGATTATTTTCCTTGACATCAGCATGTTTAACACATGCAGATGGTGTGTGTATCACAGAGAACAGCAAGACCAACAACAGACGGTTAAACTATCTATATATGTTTTTATAACGGAGCATATATGGAAGGAATGTTTTGGTTTGTTTTTGGCCACTTTCTCACTGTTCTCAGCCCCACAAAGATATTTATACTCAGTCCTCACTGATCATGCTGAGCAGTTAAGGGAAGAACTACAATAGCAGATCAATAGGTTTCTTATGTGAACATAAACAATATTATACATGATTACCTTCCAAAATGTGTCACAAATTATCTCTGATAAACACATCACTTCCTTTGTTAAATGTTTGAAAACTATTTAGCCTAACTTAACTTTTACAAACTTAAAATCCCACTGGGCAATTTTTAAGGTTTGTGTAAGACATTATTTCCACACTGTCCAACATTTGAATAAACCACCCAACACACACGCACACTCCACCACCACCGCCATAGCCAGCTGGGCCCAAGAACAAGAAGGCCGTTTCACAACTATTTCAGCCGGTGTGAGTACAGTAATATCACATTCCTAATCCCTGCTGACAAGAAATGAAATGAACAGGAATGACTCCAAAGCCTGAAATAGCGGCATCAGACAGGAGTCTCGGAGAATAATGTAATTGGGGTGCTTAGAACGAGCCGAGCAAGGAGGGGGAAAGTTCAGCTCTCCCGGCCTTCCACACAATATGAAGACACATTAGTGTGGGACAACATGACTTATTTAGATGAGAGATAAAGAGACAGAGGAAGGTTCAGTGGCATTATGTAGCCGTGGTTTAGAAGAATCAAAATGACAGAGGGTAGTTTTCATTCATTAAATATATACAAACTCATTTTATATCCAATAAGGTGTATTTAGTTGTGACATAAAGAAGGCACATCCAATCTGTTAGGATTATCTATCACTGTCTAAATTAGGAAAATACAAGTGCTGATTTCCTTAACTTCAAGTATCCCACATTACTAACACAGCACATATTTCATATATTTCCCTTTGTGTGTCAAAACCCTTCAGATGATATTTCTTGACTATGATGGAGAGCGATCGAGCTGTCAGCAGCAATACGTCAATAGAGCTTCTGTGCAGCGTCTGCCTAAAGCGAGCTCCATTGTAAAAGATGAAACGCCACAATCACTATCACCAGAAAGATTGCGAGAAGTTTATTCTTAGGGCCCCTCTGATTAATGCAAATTACACCTTGCTGCATATGCAAGTGGCAGCAGCAGAAACATTTCACCATCTCCAACTCTCCATTTTCCTGACGTTCTCGTCTCAGCTGCTGTTTAAGACCTCCGCGTGACACTTCCATTTCAGCACACTTTTCCGGTTTTCTTTCAGTTACACTATGGCTGACGTTTGCATAATTCCCTTGTAATGTTTTTGCAAATAAATTAAAAAGAAAATGCTTGGAGGCATGTCCGTTCAAATGCTGTAAAATGGCTGGATTAGAAGGATTTTGATTAATCTTTAGTTCTTGCAGCCAATCAAGCCCAGCTCCATATATACGCTGTATTAAATGGAGTCAGTTTAACCTTCCTCCTGTGTTGGCTTTCTGTTACCATCTCTTATGTTAACGGGTCGGTTTTGACCCGTGTCTTAAATCAGCTGTAAAATACACTAAAAACAATTATCTATCATCCAATTTGTTTCTCATCTCTTGGTTACCTTGTTAGGCTTCCTTATCCATGAACATATTGGTTTTAATATTTTTGGTGTGGGCCTCTGGGCCTTTTCTTTGTCAGTATACCCCTCGATTTCAATTAAAAGAATGTTAAAATGAACCTCAAGAGAATCATATAAATAAATAAAAGGTTGTTGTGTTACCTGACTATTACTGAGGGGTATTAGAACACATCTCTTAAATAAATTTGTTTTATTTATTTTTTCATTTTAATATTATTAACTATAGTAACATCTATGGTGTTAGGGTCAATTTCGACCCATATATATTTACTTCAAGAAAAAAGCTCAAAAGTATTTTTTTCAGCACCCATCTGTCCCAGACATCCCTAATGGGGGTAAGCTTGTCAGATATTGCTCTGGTATCTCTGTTGTCAAATCTGAGGACTCTTGATATCATTTGAAAGGTCTGAAGTGACATTGTTGCCCGGAAAATATTTCTGCCTGTCGATGCGTCCCAGAGACTATCAGTGGCCTCATTGCAGGATCTGTACACTCCAGCAATAAGAAGAACACCAATATAAGCATCCAGGTATTCCTCATCAATGTCTTTCCACATGTCGCCATGGACTTTTTTTCCTTCAAGGTTTGTCATAGCAATGATGACTCTTTTTAGTGACAATGGCATAAATAGCTCAAAACATGTCTTGATGTCACTGACTCTCATCACAGCAAACCTTGTGATTCCAGGGGTCATTTTGATGACATTTGCAGCAGCTGCCCTGCCATGTACATCATGAGGTACTGAGCTCCAACACATCTTACCATTTTTGGACTTGTATCTTTCAGCGGGAGCAGCTTCACCACCGGTGACCTCCTCATCAGACTCATCAGATGTGTCTGTGTCTTCTGGATGCTACTCCACATTGTCTTCCTCCTCAGAAACCTGCTCATCCGTCTCGCTATGCTGCTCTATGTCCTCTCCCTCATTTTCACCAAAAATATGATCCAGAACTTGTCTCACTGAAAATCTTTTCATTTTTGCATGCTGCAAATTGGAGATGTGCACTCTGCAAGTCACCAACTCTATACTGAATTGACCTCACATGTCTGGACATCCGTCTTCGTTTGTTTTGTTTTTGTGCAGGTATACTGGATAACAAGGCAAAATGAGAATCCCCTAAAGCTCACATGATTGGGAGAGGAGCTGGCTGTCAGTGTGTTAGCTGACGGTGCACTTATGATTTCAGTTTTGGCTCTAATTATTGCTTTATAATATTATTTTTATAACTGGGTCGAAACCGACCCTAACAACACAAAGGTCATAATTTCAACGAGAGCATTTTATAATTTAGCGAAAAAAAATGTTTTTGTTTTATTTTGTTGAAATAGAGGTTCCTGACAAAGTCAAAAAGCCTTGATGCAATAAACAAATTTTTTGTGGTTCCTTTAAGCATTTAAAACCTAAAACGGGTCGGTGCCGACCCTAACACAAGAGGAAGGTTAAAGCAAAGTTATGAACATAAAATAACTTAAAATATACCCATTCAAGCAAGATACAATTCTGCTTTCAAGATAAAATATTTAATATATACCTCTTCAACCGCTTAACCTTATCAAATCGTTTTAAATGTTTCCAACACAATTTCTCTGATGAGTCATGTTTACAATGGCCTAAGTATTGCCAAAGCCTTTAGTTGACCAACTGTCTTTTCTTGCCTCTCTCTTTGCTTCATTTCTACCAGTTGGTCTGAAAATAGTGAAAATGTGTTATACCTGTAGCCATGGAAGCGGCAGCAAATCCTACTTAGCCATCTCCCTGGGAGGCAAAACCCTCTCATTTACACACACACACACACACACACACACACACACACACACACACACACACACACACACACACACACACACACACACATGCAAAGGATATGTGAGCTGCCACCTGTGATTATGGTGCAGTTACATAACAAGGTTTACAGTCTGGATGTGTGAACCTTGTGATCTACTGTTCTCTGGGCTTGCAGCACCACGACGTCAAAGCCTTACATTATGCAGGAACGGGTACGGTACCTGTTGCCGACACAGACCAAGAGGCGCTTTAAAAGGACGCTTTGAGCTCCATTAGTTGACGTCCTCAGCCAAACACAATAGCCTGGTGATGATCACACACAGGCTATATCGCAAATCACCCTCAGACGTCTGAAATCAGAGGCTGCGAGGGAGAAACAACAGGAGCCCAGAGAGAGAAAAAGGGAGAAAAAGAGAGAGAGAGAGGGTTCCTGCACTGATGAATCATTAGTGATAAAGCTGGGGCTGAGCCAGTATGGCTGTATTTAGAAACTTCTCACTCTCCCCCCCCCCCCGAACTACCCCCCACCCTCTTACTAATTGTCATCTCTTTTAGCATTTGACTGATGACTGGCTCTCTGAAAAGACGTGAGAAAAGGGAAGCAGGCACTCAGGTCTGAGGATAATGTCACACTTTACCCTCCACGCCGTCAAGGGTAACCGTGATGTACTCAACAGTGGCAGCGATGCAGAAAAAGCTGCAGTTTGCTCCCAACGACAACTAAACGGCAGAACCAGGGACACTAACTCATCTTTTTAGAGACACAGGCACAGTAACACATCAAGACAATAGTCCTGTGTTAACGCTGAAAACAACTCTTCCTCAGGAGAACAGCGTTTTCCTAGAAGACTAGAATTGTAGAACAGTGTCACAGAATATGATGAAATAAAATGGCTGGCTAACTATCCCTTTCAATTCCTCTGACACAGGAGTCCTGGTGTGGCGAGAAAGCCATATCGTCAAAAAACACATACGTCCTCAAGTCAAATGTTATTGATTAGTCTTTGGTGACAAGTGTGAAAGGCATCTGTCTTCATAGAGACACAGCAGCCAGCAGCATGACACATTGGTCCACACTGCACTGCACAACACACGTAGGATCTTTCATCACGGCAGCAGACTATCGCAGGTCAAAGAGATGCATGAATATTTGACCCGGTCATGTCACGGCCATGCGACAATCAATTTGATGCTGCAAAGTCCTGGTGAATTTAATTTATTCTAAACATATAACCTCCCATTATTTCCTCTGAAGGTAAATGATGGGATAACAGGACGTATCTCAGAGTAAAAGCAGAGCAGATGGACGAACACGGCAGCAAACTCTGGGCTGTAAATGATACGTGGGAAGTCATTGTATAAGCCGTTCATCTTCATGAGGTTGCCTCCATTTACTTTTGATTAACATCTGATCAAATACAATGGCGGATTGTCTGCTTGTGCTTTCTGAATGATACGTCTGTGCATCAAGTTGCTGTCAACTGGTAGTGCCATGATGTGTGAGGGAGGAAGGGAGGGAGAGAGACAACAAGAGAGAGGAGAGGAGGGGAGGAGAAAAGAGAGGGAGGGAGGGAGGGAGGGAGGGAGGCTGCAAATGGCAGCTTCTGTGACACCACTGGAGGGAGGGAGAGAGGAGACAGGGAGGGAGAGAGCAAAGAAATAGTCAGAGGGAGAGAGAGTGTGAGAGAGAGTGTGATAGAGAGAGAGAGAGAGAGAGATCATCAGTCCAACTAGATCAGATTGCAAAATATTGATAAAGAGAGATGTTCAGTTAATAAGCAGTGAGGAGTATTGCACAGTTTTATGGCGAATGTGAAGGAAAGACTTCATGTTCCTCAAGATGAAGGATGAGCAGAAGACCAGCTGAAGAAAATTGCCCCAGAAGATGGAGATACAAACAAACCTGAATTTTCCCTGGGATAATCCTCGTTAAACGCTTCGTACCTGTTCCGTACGCGAGGCGCTGACCGAGCAAAAGTGGTTCTGGTGTTCTGGTGTGATTCAGTCCGGTCAGAATTGCGTTTCATCTGCGCTCGCAACAGCGCCTGAAAAAGAGAGAGAGAGAGAGAAGAATTCAAGCAAGGATGAAGAAATTCAAACGGGGTCTGTGCCTTGTGCTGAAGATGATGGAGTGGTTTTCTCCAGTATCAGAGTAACACACAAAGAAGGAGCAGCTGCGGTGGCAGATGCAAAGAATGCCTCAGTTTGGTTAACAGGGACACTGGGAGAGAAGATACCACCTTTTGCTTCTGCAGCCTGGGGGAGGACAGGTAGAAATAAAAGGTAAGAGGAGGACAGAAAACTTCAACTCAAACTTGTAGCCTGATTGTCACGTCGACATCTGTCAGATGTCACTGGTCCGTAGTGTTATAATGTATACTCTCAAGCTCTCCCTTTGGAGCAAATCCGTAGTCACCTTGTTGTAATCTAATTCATATAAATCATTTCACAAACTTGGAGTAAATGTATAAAAATGGCTAAAGATTCCATGACTATTCATCTAATGTGAATGTAAACACCACACATTGAAACTGGAAGTCATTGCTGTATCGTCTCATGGTTTCACGTCAAATCCACTGTGCTGTAGTGCAGAGTCAAAACAACAAATAATATATAACTGATCATCTACCTACATCTCCACAGTATGTAGCTTTACCACAGCAGAAGCTTTTCTGCAGAATGTGGATCAACCCGATATTTAAAATGACGTTGGTTTCTCCACCCCACGACTCTCAATCACCTTTAATCTTAATCCTGGCATCGATTTTGAAATGGCCAAGAAGGCCGTGCCTGTTGACATCAGGCTGCATGATATTGACAGGCGCTCAGCTCCCAAATGGTTCAAACAAACAAACTTGTAGAAATGTAGAAGGCGGACGAAGACAAGCATTAAAAGCAATCGGTTTCAAAACTTTCATCCTGAATTTACCAATCAGGTTTGAATATACATTAACAGCGGATTCACCTCGACATTGTCTCCATCAATATCAGAGCTCAATGTTCACTAAGATGGGAGAGGATATAAAAATTATATATTGTGTGACAGTACTGCTGAAATGATTAATTATTGAGTCCACAGAAAATGTATAGGAGGATGTGAAATCTATCAAAAATGCACAAAAAATTCTGGAAGGTTTCTGCTATTTTTCTGTATGTTTCTCTCTTCTTCTTGAGGTTTATTGACCATGAATCAGACAAAATAAGACATTTAAAGAAACCGCTTTCAAATCTGGTTCACTGTGATGGGAATTTGTCAGTACTTATTAGATTTGATAGACTAATTAATGACTGAAATTAATTTAGTCTAGCAAACATCCAATAGACAATAACAATCGTCCGTTTTAGGCCTGGACGGATCAAAACATTCAGTCATTATGAACAAACACTCATTTCTGCACTACATCTTCCCAATTCAACTTCAACTTACACCTTGATAATAAATGCACTGGTTACCACTTGAGCACTTTTTAGGCCCCTCATTATCCTGCGAGTGTTATATCAGATAACTAACCACAGCTTGTAATAATATTACTGGAGGACAGACATGAGCAGGTATCAATGGATAAATGTGTTGCTTTGGGTACTGCACTTTTCTTTCAGTGTATAAAGAAATCCCTAATGTGAGGGTACAAAAGAGACAGAGGATGAAGAGGACAAAGATTTATGCAGAATAGCCTGACAGTTCAATTACCTCACCCTGCTTTTCATCTCAGCTTAGTTCAGTTTGATTCACTTTCTATGATCCAAAAGGGATATTTAGCAAGCACACTGAAAACATAAAATATTACACACAAAAAAAAGGCACGATATCACATCAAACACATGGACTACAACCTATGCATCGTCTTGTATGACTTCATGTAGAATATCTAGCAGCACTGTGTTAAAAGTAATGTTTCTAAGCGTGTGAGCTCTAACCAACAGGTGCTGCTTCAAATTGGAAATTACAGAGTTTAGGTTGAATATGGGCGATGCAGCCTTTGTGAATGGGTACAAGTAATTAAAAAGCTGCACAAATAAAGATCAAAAAAGCCCAGTGAGAAGCGTACATGTGGGAATGATCAATCAAAGGAAACCAGGTGTTTGAGAGGAGAGAGAAAAAACCTACAGGTGCAGCTAGCAAAAAAACTACAGATTTTGTTCTACTTGTATATAATATACCAGCTGTTAAAACAACGTGAGAAGGTGACTCAGTTCTTTATGAACACGTCCCTCTACCACTTCTCTCAACAACCACCTGACATGGTATCTCAGCCGCAGGGCATGGCCTACATAGTGAGTCTGTCTGATTCTAACTTTCATCTCTTTGTCCAGCAGTTGAACCATAGACAGCCTTCGAAATGTCAATTATTGCATTATTTTTTGAAAAAGAAAACAATAACAACAACAAGAAACTGTGTTGTTGTTCGTATAACATACTGTAAATCGGACAGTTGGTCTTCAGCGCTTCACCATTTCTTGCATGGTGAAGTTGGTGTTACTTTCTATAGGAAAATACCTGAAGGTTACTTGAGACGAGATGAGTTCCGCGTGGAGAGCTATAGGAAAATACAATGACACCCGAGCCTCGGCTCTTCCTTCACAATGGCCTTGGGAGGTGGGCCGGGATCATAGCGGTGGAGCTCAGTTTCCTGCAAGCTTCTCTTGAGATGAAGTACCCTCTCCCGCTACACGTCATTGTTCCTCCGAATTCCTTCAATTATTTTGCACATCCAATTATTCATTCTGTTGAACCTAATCAGCTGCGAGCTTATCGTCACCCCGAGGTCACTCCTCTTGACACCCCAAGAACAGACACAGCAGACAAGGTCACAAAAGGTTTTTTATGAAGTTATTGGCTGAGGGAGAATCACTTTCTCTGTCCTGCCTTATGAAGCAAAGATGCAAGTCTGAAAATCAAAGTGTTTGAACAGCGAGACGACATAAACATATGAATACAAAAATACACACAAATGACCAAAAAAATGCTTATTTTTCATCTATACAACCAGCTTTTCAATTAAATGTATGCTGTATCTGTAATAAATATGACTAAAGAACTACAGATTGATTATTTACCATCTGATACCATTTAGATTCATAGTTATTCAGCTGTCACTAGCAGTTAATTAATCTAATGTCAAACGTCTTGGTAAAGACTACCATCAATTCCAAGTCAAAGAGCTGGGGACAAAGATTAATCTTTAAGCAGCATGTACACTCAAACGTTACATGCATAACCTCTCAGGGGGAAAATCTGATTTGAAGAGCTTCCTGTGTAGCTACAGCAAAGGCTTTCTGCATGGGTTAAGACTCTAAGGCACTTTTCTAATGACTCCAAAGACTCAGGGAGGGGTTTTTACTTTCATTTGACCAATTCTCTGGACACCTGACACTGTACGACTACAGTATGATATGGAGACTGCGGACCATGCTGCTCAGGTCATGCGTGTAGAGACCAAAATGTATAGTGTGACATATTGAGAGGACGTTCAGGCTCAATAGTCATCTCAGTTATATAACACAGTCAGTGTGGTTACTATACCACACAACCAGGCCTACCTGCCATTACGTGGGTGAGGCCATGAGCACAAATATACATAATTAAACTGTCTGTCTAAAGGATGAGACAATCTAGTTTGGTTGACTTTTTCACAGATTTGAGATGAGCGGATGAGGATTACTATTTTAAGCATTAACAGCTGTGTGCTCTTTTGGGAATGTAGTGTGATATTGTCCAAAAAGGCAAAAAGAGCCTTTGGAAGTATAAAAATAGAACATAACATTTAGCTACAGTATATATTTTACTGATACAGGTATGCGTTTGACCCCTAAGGGACAATTTTTAGATTGTGCATGAAGTAATTTGGCTCCAGATCAGGAGAACCTCCAGCTGAAAGAGTGTAAGTGAGGATGGAATCAGTGTGAGTGTGCGGCAGACGGCAGGGCACCCGGGGATTTGGGATCACACATGAGTGAACTGTCAAGTCTTCAGGGCCCAAATCAGGCCAGCAGACACAGAACGGATGTGGCCAGGCGATAAAAGCTGGCTGCACCCAGAAGGGCTTCAGTCTAGCCCCTTTGGGCAAAACTCCTTGAACATGAGGCTCAACATCCAGCGCAGTGGCCAGGTTATCGCTGCACTGACATATTGTAGATTAACTACATTCCAGACTAACATTTTGACACATACATTATCAAGTGTGTATAATCTTGTCATTTTTGGTTAAGCTGAAGTTCCAGTATATAATTAAATACAGGGCATT
The DNA here is from genome assembly GCF_050575085.1 of Anarhichas minor. NCBI lineage: Eukaryota > Metazoa > Chordata > Actinopteri > Perciformes > Anarhichadidae > Anarhichas > Anarhichas minor. Next base: position 10,557,388 of record NW_027466463.1, on the reverse strand, counting down.
GCACAGGGGCAAATCGACTACCTACTAGTATGGGGCACCATGGGAAGGTGCTATAAATTGACCGCATCCTCACAACATCATTAATAACACTGCAAATTGTACAGAATGGGGTCAAATAAATAGTCCTGCAGTCCCTCATCCCTGTACGCAGCATCTAGAATTGCATGTCCATGGAGTCAGTGGCATAGATACACAAGTCCCCTCGGAGTGTGTTTAAATACTCACACACACACACACACAACACAGTCTCACAAAAAGTATTGTAGTGAAAGGACAATGGCAAACTTAATGCCAAAACAGAAATAGAGGCGCGCAGATTGTCTGTTGAATATGTGATGACTGCATGGCACGCTGCTGATAATCTATAAATACGAGCAAGAGTGCTGAAAACTAGCATGTGATAGCCTTCCCTATGACTGGTAGGCCTGAAATTTGACAGCGCTCCTAATTTCATAAAACACGTAACCAGATACCAGAAGTGACTCACATGACGGTCATTTTTTTTCCATTCCAGAATAATAAACATCTGGTAGGTGACTTAGTTTGTCTCCACTGCCGACCGTCTAATTTGAAAGAGAAAAGCACAGGAACAGCCATGTGACAGAAGTGGATCTGCTGTGAGACCAGCTCTTCACTCACCCAGCCAACATCAAAAGACATGAGGACCCTTCAGTGAGGACCAATTGGATTTTGAGTCGTGATGTTTAAAGAGAGCAAGATGGCGAGGAGAAGGAGTGTAAATGAACTGAAGTGACCGGTATTATAGATACTGACACTATAAACCCTGTACAGAGAAGAGGGACAGGGAAAAGGGTGATCTCATAACGCATAACAATGTTTACTGTTACTGTTAACACATTCATCATGTTCCTTATTGTTTCCTATCATATTAAACATCAGATTTTGCAAGAGGACAAACTTATCAGAAGCTGGCCCCCGGTAGACTGACTACTTACTGCATTAGTTAACAGGAAGACGTATAATAAACAAACACATTACATTAAATAGATGGTAAAACAGTCAGTCATACAGCAAAAATCTAAATCAAGTTAATCTAATGCAGGTATATCTACAATATCCCCCAAAAATAATAATTTTATTCTGAATTTTTGTTCTTCAGAACGCTGTAAGTGATGATGGTGAATTGGTAATTTGTGCTCATTCAGTGAAATGATCTATAAGTATTAGTAAGTAGCAGAATTATTTGAGTATTATGTACGTTTTACAAGGTCTTTCAGTTGAAGGATTTCATGGTTGGTTCTTTGTTGACTGTGTATGTGATTTCATACACATGTATGGTGTGATTTGACCATTATGTCACAGAAAGACGCTTACATTGTTCTCCTTTCCCGGCATTCTCTACAGGGATTGGATTAAAGCTCAAGACTCCCACCCAGCTCCCTGTCTATGACTCACTAAAAATGCAATTTAGCCAGTGATCACGCTGTGAGGGGCCTCGATCACTCCAGGCCCGTACCTCTGCACTGACCCTGCAGCTGGAGGTGCGGCCAGGAGCATGAGCGTGGGAAGAATCAACCGCTACAGCATTGTGTCATCTGAGGAAGAGGGCCTCCGCCTCAGTACCATGCATGGTATGAACGGCTTTGGCAATGGCAAGCTCCACACACGCCGCAAGTGCCGCAACCGCTTCGTCAAAAAGAATGGCCAGTGCAATGTGCAGTTTGCCAACATGGAAAATAAGTCGCAGCGCTACATGGCCGACATCTTCACCACGTGTGTTGATATTCGCTGGCGATGGATGCTGTTAGTCTTCACTCTTGTGTTTGTTCTCTCCTGGCTGGCCTTTGGCTTAGCCTTTTGGGTCATTGCTTTGCTGCATGGAGATCTGGATAACCCCGCCGGAGATGACAACTTCACTCCTTGCGTCCTACAGGTCAATGGATTTGTGGCCGCCTTTCTATTCTCCATTGAAACACAGTCTACCATAGGTTATGGCTATCGCTGTGTGACTGAAGAGTGCCCGGTGGCTGTCTTCATGGTGGTCTTCCAGTCCATCGTGGGTTGCATCATTGACTGCTTTATGATTGGCGCCATCATGGCCAAGATGGCGAGGCCTAAGAAGCGAGCACAAACGCTGTTGTTTAGCCACAATGCTGTCATTGCCATGCGGGATGGAAAGCTGTGCCTAATGTGGAGGGTGGGGAACCTTCGCAAGAGCCACATTGTAGAGGCCCATGTTAGGGCACAGCTCATCAAACCCCGGATCACTGACGAGGGGGAATACATTCCTCTAGACCAGATAGACATTAATGTGGGCTTTGATAAAGGTCTGGACAGGATTTTCTTGGTTTCCCCAATCACTATTCTCCATGAGATAGATCAGGAGAGCCCCCTGTTTGGGATCAGCAAACAGGACTTGGAGACAGCAGACTTTGAGATTGTCGTCATCTTGGAGGGGATGGTTGAAGCGACCGCCATGACCACGCAGGCTCGCAGCTCCTACTTAGCCTCTGAGGTCCTTTGGGGTCACCGTTTCGAGCCAGTCTTGTTTGAGGAGAAGAACGTGTACAAGGTGGATTTCTCTCACTTTCACAAAACCTACGAGGTGCCGTCCACCCCCCGCTGCAGTGCCAAGGACATGGTTGAGAACAAGTTCTTAGTCCCGAGCTCTAACTCTTTCTGCTATGAAAATGAGATGGCCTTCCTCAGCCGCGACGATGGGGAGGAGGATGTAGGTGGTGGTGGTAGCAGGGCACTGGCAAACCTCAGTCCAGACAGGAACAGCCGACATGAGTTTGAACGCTTACAGACCACCAGGGTGCTGGATCAAAGGTCATATCGCAGAGAGTCGGAAATATGACCTCGACCCATTGACCCTGGATCAACTTTCAATAACTGGATCCAAGGGTGAAATGCAGAACAATGCAAAGTGCCATAGGAAAAGCTGACTACTGTAAAAGTTTGGAAAATAAATAAGACAACAGTAAAAGGGACTTAACTGGAAGAAATGGGGGAAAGAAAGAGTTCACAGCTTAGAACATTGTGGTAAGGAATGTCTACAATCAAGGAAAAGGCTAGGGAAAGACCTTCTTCCTGAATGGAAACTTGAATCTTTTTTCACATGGTCATTTTGAGTTGAGAGTGTTCAATGATAGTGCATCAAAAACTATGACAGAACCTTATAATCAAATTGTAGGTGTAAATACATTGCTTAGGTAAGTTATGTTTTGTGTGCAGTATCAGTTTCCCAAAAAAAAAAATAGAAGTTGCTATTTCAACTTGATCTTGGGGACAAATAATAGTGTTGCAAGGCCTCTCTTGAGATCTCCTCGCATTGCTGTAATGTACTGGACCTGCGCTTAGTGACACATTGACACATTGCAGCATTCAGATGCATTGAGCAGTGATAAAACATCTGACCGTGAGCCACTGAGTACAACATAATTCCACAGCTTCATTCATGTATTGGTGTGATCCCAAAATCTACCATTGTAGGCACAATTAATTGCACTAAGAAGAACATATAGGAATATGTTGAACAGAAATTCAATTGTATGAAGCATCACTTTATTTATAATCTCTTAACCTTATCTTAAAAACAAACATCTTGAGCCATCAACACCATGATTTTGTTGCACTAGCCAGCACATGTCATGTCATGTACAAACGTTAATAAGTAGTCAGGTAAAACAAAAGCACAAATGGAGGACAACTGTCTTAAAACAATTTTTGTAGTTCTTCAAAATATTATGTCTGCAAGATACAGGTTGCAATATCCAAGTTTGTATTGACTAATTAAATAACTGAATAGCAGTGATTTGCAACTCCACAAAGAGATGCACCTTAACGTGTACCTTTACTTTCACAACTTGAAAAAGTCTTATAAACTAAGTTAAAGTGAAACCTGTATACTGGTAGTCAATAACAAGATTGATCACACTTAATGATTTTGTCCTCTTTAAAAAATGAATCTATGCATATTTTTAACAGTATCAGGGGAGAGAAATCCTATTGAGTTCTGTTTGAGATGAAGTGATGTAATGACATTACTTTGATTAATACCTAGTGCTTAGCCTGAAGAAAAAGAAAAATGCATGAACTGAATTTCAAAAATTAGCTGTTACGTTTATCAATCAATCAATCATCTTTTTGACAACAGTTCAATTAAATTGATAGTCAAAATTTATTATAATTATTTTAAACCACCCTACAAGCATCCATTCCAAATGCTAAAAGGACAAGCAGCAAAAGGGTTAATGTGTCTAAAACACTTTGCGTTATGCTAATAAGGTTAGAGTAGTCCAAACGTGTTAGCCAATTTACAGTATCCGGCCCTATATGGCTATTCATTAGACATCAAAAGTGGGTAAATTTAGATGCTCTTTATATTATTAATAACAGAGTCAATCTCTGTTTGACACTTTACCTGGTTTATAGATGATGACAAAATAGTATTTAATAATTATATGGCAAATGTATCCTTTAACAAAAAAAAAAGAATGTGTGCAAGACTAAGTTTGATTAAAAACCTGTAATCATCTAAACAGATACACATGAGTAGCAGTAGAATAAAGAGAAAATAGCTTCCTCCTTCACTCCTCATATTGAACATTACATACTGTAAATGCATCTTTAGCAATATGCTAATACAATGAGTTAATACACTGGACCAAGGTTGAATGGAAGCAATAACAACTAAAGCACATCTTTCTGAATTAATTTTAGAAGGCAGATCATTAATAATTCTCTTGTAATACACTGAGCATGCATATTTATAATTCTTGATTCCCAGATAATGAGTTGAAGGCATGCTGCGAGGAGAATGACCCTGCAGTCTTTAGTTTATTGCACACATATGCATACGAGTTCTCAGATTTGATACCAAAGTAATGAGTGTAGCTCAGACTTAAGTTTTGAAGTGATTGTTCCCGACGTAATCTTCCAAAAAACACTTTATAGACTGATCTTGAAAAATGGATAGTCATATTCCAAAAAGGTGGTTGAGTCTCCAGTTTGCAAATAGTCTCTCTAGATTTACATTATTCCTGAAGATTGGCAACTAATTAAAGCAAAATCCTGTTCAACTAAACGCTAAAACCAAATCAACTGAATAAGTAACTTAGTTGTAGTTACAGATTCAATCATCTGCTATAGTTTAAGAGGCACAATTATAATGCATGATAACTTTTTTTTCTTTGGCATGGACACTAGCATTTAAAAAAAGATCCCTTATTCTAGATGCCTAGTGAGAAATGATCACTCAAACCTAAAAATGTTAATGTTCGTATGACAAATACTGTTTATCACTTCCGGTTTATCTGTGGACGTTGTGTCAATTTTAGTTAAATTTCATACATAAAAGATAGCACATGTGTTAAGAAGGAAACCTTTAGGATATGGTGAAAAACTACAACATGAACACATAGAAGAGAACCATGAAATGGTCATTATGTTGGTCACAATGACTAATATTTTCCTAATAGTCATTTAATATATATGATATTTCTAGGTTATATGTTGCTTTTTAGAACATTGTGGGATATAGTAAAATATAAAGAGCATTTGTTTGGCAAATAAGTGAAGCGTTCTTTACCCAGCCCAAAATATTTATTATGCTTATTGCCTTCTGGGAAGGTTCTATACACTGATGTGTGAAGCCTCTGCACCTACTCACTGGCAAAGAAAAGCTGAAGCATTTCTACAGTATAACTTTTTTGCAGATTGTTTTAGCTTTGATGATGCCCACCTGAGCCCTTAAAAAAGAAACACACACACACACACACACACACACACACACACACACACACACACACTTGTTTTAGCTAAACATAAAGGTTTATAGTGTAAAAAGCATAGTAACATAAAAAGTATAATAGGGAGCAGGAGGCTGAACAACCTGCTTATTTTTATACAAAGTTCTTTTTGATAGAATACCGCAATCAATATTTATCTGTTTTTATTAGAGTACTACCAATGAAATCACTAATGAGGGGTCGAAAATATGATTCTTGTCTCACTTTTCAATGATTTGATTTCTGTTGTTTCATTTCAGCACAGATCCTCATGATTTAACAGGTATTTCTCTTAAAGGGATGATTGGAACCACTTTTGACCTCTGTAGAAGTCTTCCTATGTCCAGCAAATTGTCTACTGGGCTCTTGATTTTAATTCAAAGTCATTTAAATTATTAAATTAAAAACTAACTGTGAAAAAAGGTTGTTTTCATCTCTTTCTGTTGAGTGGCCCCAGCAGTCATGGGCGGTATTGAAATGCAAAATCCAATACAAACCTCAGACATCAAGCTTGAGTAATGAATGGATGAAGTGGTAGCTGAGTACATCTTAGTGAGGGGGGTTTAAGATGAGAGATCAAGAATGAAGTCACCACAGTCAGATGACTTCCTGGTCTGGAGCCAATTATTAGAGAAGGCTCATTAATTAATCACTGTGACACACAAAAAAAAAAAAAAACAATGGCCTGGAGCCTTTTGGCTCCACTGATGGGCAAGAGGCCTGCAGCTGACTTTATCAGATCAATGGAGTGACGACACATCAACACATGAGAGATCATTATTACTCTACGACCTCAGAACTGAGGACACCGTATTGTTTTCGAGCATTCAATCGCACTATGCCTTTTCGTCACGGCATACTTGACTACTACCGAGCCATCGTTAGTGTAATTAGTAACACCTGTGTATTTCCTACTATGACAAGTAAAAATGCATTCTGTGAAAAAAGCCTATTGCCCAGTAACTGCACATTTGGGTTTTCTTGTAAGTTAAACGTTTACACTGTTCAACTGAGCTTTATCGCTATTAAACAGATTCCACATTCATAGGCTGATGTAGGAAACAGGGCGAGGTTTTGGTATCGAAAGTGTTCTGGTTCCCCTTGTAGTACATGTATTATTGACTAATCGCGTTCGAGCAGGCTTTAGTTGAATGCAGGTAAACACAGCAAAAGAGGCGTAACGTATTGACCGAAATGCTACCAGCTATTGTCTGACGGTGATTTAGCTGTTTATTGGTTTAAAGTTAGCTTGTAAACTGTCTACAACCTGGTCGTACACGTCGTCGCTCAACTCCAACTTCAGCCTAGAATCTCAAGTTACTAATCGGAGCGCAAATAATGAGCAGCTCGCGGAAAAGTGGGAAGTTTTACATTCAAAATGAAATTCTCTCTGGTTGAAAAACGACATAATGGCGACAGTTTCTAAATTACCGTAAGCGTATCTTTGGCATTTTTGCACTGTAATTGTCTTGTTACTTATAGGCCGACAAAGATACCAATCTGTGATAAGCTAATATGGGCCGATAATATTGGCGCAGCCAAACCTCGGTCATCTCTACTGTTCAGTGATTTGGTTTTCAAGTACAATATAATATGGGATTAGAATAATGTTCATAACAATGTTTTCCAAATATACCGTGTATACAGTTTAAAATAAAACAGTATTTGTTACATAAACTTAGATGAGCTCCTCCAAAGTATAACAGTGGGACTGCAAGTACAATGACGCCATCAGCACCACGGTACACATTTTTGACTGGTGATGAATAATCCTGAACTCTTTGCACGAGATCTGTGGCCGTCAGTTCTTTCTAAATAATTCAGGTTGGGGTGTTTGAATCACCCACACTGAGCGACAGATGTGGGATTAGCATGCTGGCCACTGGTTGTGCTGAGCTCAGGCATTGGGTCTCAGCACTAACTGACACTGGGATCATAGGGGCTGTGCTGGAAGCATTTGCCAAATTTGATTACGGGCCCTGGCAGTGTGTATTAGGCTTTGTGTGGCTCTGTGTCACACACATAAAGTAGAAGTGAAGCTTTCAGGATTAGTGGTGGGCCGTGTTAATGAGTGGCTAATGCATGACGGGTTCTGGAACTCAGAATTTGACTTCACTCTGAAAGTGGGCCTTCTTTTAAATGCTGTGACGTCAAACTGGTGTACTTTCATAGCAGGATTAGATGCCAAGAGGTCCTGGATAATTGAGGGCATGTCAGGAAAAACTGCCCTGTAAGTGAGATGGTTGCTATGTAATCCAACAGACATTTCATTCAGAAGGGATGGGTAGCCTATTGGGATGGATAGACTATGAGTTCAGTTACTTGAGTAATTCTCAGCAGGTAGAATCCCACAGTATTCTTGTATTTGTAGGCATTTGTTTATCTATGTTAACCTTACCAACTTGGTTCAGGGCTCTAAGGTGCAATGCTGTTTTACAGTAGGTGCTATTTGTTGCTAGATTTTGCCAACAAGGTAAGCTCATTTATATTGGCTATCTATACCTCAGGAAGAAAATGCCACCATTCAATGATGTTTTGTTAGCAGTTTTCTGAATGCCAGAGCTATGAATGCCACTTATGCAACAGCCTTTATTCTAATTATTATTACCATATGGAAGCTGTTGCCATGTAACCTGCTGTCCGAAAGAAAAAAATAGCGTGAGGCTGAGGAACCAACCAGAACCAAATCTCAACATGCACCAATGATAAATTATGTAATGTTGTAATTTGGTTTTATACAAAAAGAGAGATAGATAGATGGATGGATAGATAGATAGATGGACGGACGGACGGATGATATTTTGTCTAAATTATGCAACGGCAAGTTGACACTCAGGGTCCCTTGGGAATGTCCCTCCTGTGACTCCCAGGGAACAGTTGACTATGCCAGCTGGGGCCTGGACTCGCACATTTGCTCACATGACATAAAACAAAAAGCGGTACACCTACAGAAGACTTCGTGAGCCAGTTAAAGGATATGAAAGGATGCAGCAAGTAGCCTCACCAGGCTCCCTTCCAGCCAGCCAGCCCATATAGACTAGTTATAATTAATGCTGGAATAAACTCCCTGTAGCCTGAACTCTTGATGACAGTAAAATGAGGGGAAATCGTGTTGAAGGGGCTATTTAAAGCTCTTCAGTGTCATGCCGCATGTGGCTCTCTGGCCACACTTTCACCGCTAAAATATCTCCCTGTTAGTTTCTGCGATAGTATCACTTAATCAAAGATACGTACTGGAGGCCTGAGGTCTATGTTATTATAACTACGCCTTTTCTGTATGGAAAATATGACCTACTACGTAGGAATTCATATACATTAATATATATCAGCTCATCCCATTGTGGGTTACAATTGGACAATATAGTACAAACCTAAATCCACTTCAGATTAAATCAAATATCATGTCATTCTATCTTACACAATCTAAGTGCAAAGTGAAATATGTTTTATAGGTCACTAGATGTGGATAATGTGGATGAAAAACACCATTGTTATATGTATATGTTTATTATTGTAGCAGAGTTTGAAAGAAAGTCAAGACGTGTGCAAAACTCTCAAGTATGATAGTATTAACAGTTAAATATGACTGTATGAAGTGAGTAATATATTAAGAGAGCAATGATTGGTACATACTGAGGGATAAATTACCAAATTCTATAAAGAGACACCGACTGTGTGTTGTTCCAAACACAACACAAGTGTCTCAAGTGTAATGGGAATTTATCCAGTAACTGAGACATGTTTTGTTGTCTGTTGCCGAAATGGAAGAGACACAATAGCCCTGTCCTACTACCCACGCTTGTCGTCTTGTCAGATAAGCCAAGAGCCCACTGTGTTGTCCATTAGCTGTCAACAGTGCCCAAGTACACACCACAAGTGCACAGGAAATGTACAAGATACGAAGGAGTACCGCCGGTTAATGACATCATCCGATCACTTGGGCTCAAATACATTGGGCTCTTTTAAAGAAGATATTTTGACATGTCACAGTAGGAAAAGTGCAGCTGTCGTCACAGGTGTAAATAATGACAGTGCTAAAACCACATGAGAAGGAACGACAACTCAATTTTGAGAGAAGCTCTCGCTAATGTTTGCCAGAGTGCTATAGCTAAGTGCCCAGCTGGGCTGTCTTTCAAAAAATACTAAGTCAAAACTGTTTAAAGCCCAGCACACTCACACAGGTGCTTCCACTTGGCTAATTAGACCTCTGTACACTATATAGAGTACGCATGATGTCACAGGAAAGTGAGAGAGACGTCAATCAAGCATGTCTAGACACGCTCACACTGTCCTGAGAAGAGATCTAATTAGGCAAAGAATAAATTGAAAACACCTGTGTGGGTGAACCACTGTTCTATAGTTTTTTTTAAGAATTAAGAATTAAATTAATAATTGATTTCATACTTTGACAGATTATGTATGTCCAACGTGTAACGTGTGACGAGGCTGCCATTTGGAGCTCTAATCTGAGATAGGAGTGATGTGCGGCATTAAACATGGGCGACACATCATGTACCTTATCTTCTCTCGGTTACAGCAGGTGCCGCTAGTCTATCCTGATTCTTGAAGCAACATGAATGGACAACCTGAGGGGACATAAGGGGGCCACTCTCATTTCCTGGCTCTCAACCCTTGGTAATTACGTATGCGTGCCCAAAGGCCCTCGGTGTGCTTTAGAGAAAGAGAGAAAGAAAGGGCAAGATAGTGAAGTTACGTACTGCGGAACAGGTCTACTGTAAAACACATACAGTTCTGCAACAGCTCAGAGACGCAAGCCATGAAATATTAGTTCTATTTACTTGTATTATTTCATATTATATCTGTGCAACATACAGGTGGATGTTTAATGGGTATTCATTTCCCCTGATGGATTCAATAAGTAGTTTGCACAAAAACACAATAAATACAATCCACATAGTTGAGTGTAATTGTATAGTGCTGTGGTTTGAAGGTAGCTGCCAGTACAATGGAGCTCTGAGGACAAAACACCTATAAAATTACATTTGAGAAAAATCTCATTCTAAATAACACGAAAATAATAAGATAGTAAAATCAACGGAGCATGTTGTGAACAGTATCCCAAATGGAATTATTCCGTGTAAGGTGATTTTGGGGAGCTTTGAGTACCACACACCAAATGCCAGTAAGCTTTATTGTATTGGAATAAGATACTAATAATAATAATAAACTTAAGCAAACCACACAGTAACTGAGAAGAAAAATAAGAGTCATCAAAACGTTGTCCGTCCCAGCAGTGAGGTCATGAGAAGAGACACAGAGCTGCGGCTACAGTCTCTCTGGTCTCCCCAGGGGTGGATTCAAATCTGTCAGCACCTTTCTCTAATGCAACTCTCAGTGAATGGCAACCGGTAAAAGGTACTTCTCCTCAAATACGCCTCCACACACACACACACATACATACACCACACACCCTCTTCATCCCTAGCCTACCTACACTACGCGCCAGGAAGCATGGCTCATCTCTTGCTGGCTGGCATCACTCTGTCCCAGGACACACACCTCGCTCAAGCCGGGACAACGTCTCCAGTGTCAGGTAGAATGAGGGTCTTTGTTAAGGCAGACTCAATACAGGACCTTCACTCGCAGAAGTAGTTGGTTGGTTTGATAAGGAGAACAGTATCCCTTTTAGCGTTTAGAAGAACTGACTGCAAAAGTGGAAATGGGGACAGTTAGAAAAACCTTGCAGCCCATGCTTGCTTGAGTAGATGCTTTTGTATTAAAAACACGTTCCATGCTCTTTTAATCTAAATGTGGTTCGTGGGGGGCTTCTTTTGTGAATAACTAGGTTAGTTTTACCAGTAATACTGTTTTTTAACAAGGGTACCAATCCAAAACTTTTGATTTGGATTGGTCAGTCTCACATATTAAATTATACTTCAAACCTGCTGTCTGGTATGTCTAGGACCTTGAATGTTGTCAAGACATTATTTTCTGCTTTTCATCTCTTAGGTGTGACATAATAGACAAAAACCCTGTTCAAAAAAGATGAAACTGCAGTGAATCACAAAAAAAAGTGAATGGGGTGGTTACATAAGCCAACAAAGCATTTCATTGTATACCATGGAAAAGATAATTGGTAAAATTTGAAATAACTTAACGTTACGTAATTAACCCTGCCTGACAGTAATATGACAGACTTACATGACTAACTTACGTTATAATACGTCTGAAGCTAGCTAACGTACGTTACGTTGGATAAGTAGATGTGGGTTTTCTCAGCCAAATTAACTAGCTAACTATTGTTGAATTTGTAAGTACTTCTCCAGTTGGTTAGTTTGCCGTTTTGTTTTTAACCACTGTGTTTATTGCAGGATATATTTTACATGCAGTGCCAAGCTTTTGACTTTGTAAAGTGCGACATCTTGTGACGTTGTTAGGTTATTGCTCCACCATTGAGCGTTGAATTTACCCTAACCAATCAGAGAGAAGAATACTGAGACGTCAAAACATTAACCAATGAACGCTTACGTAGTAACAAAAATGGCGCTCTGTGTATTGTGAAGTGGAGAAGCTACAAACAAATGTCTTTTATGATTTGAAAAACTGAAAAAGTCAGGTAAGCGTCACATTTAGTGATTACATATGTTACTCTGGGCGTTGTCGTATTTGCCGAGGCATACATTGTTTTTTGCACTCAGCAATACAACTGTGTCTTAATTCAATAGTTAACGTAATGAATGACATCGGCAGCTAATAGCTAACGTTAAACTGCCAAATTATGCACAACACAAGTAAGCTACAGTAAGCTAGACTGAGTAGTATCGCTAATAACGGTTTACTGAAAAGTTGCTTTAATGTCTTCGTGTTTAATATATATTTAAGTGTATGGTCGTTCCTACCAGGATGAAGGTGGTCAATCTGAAGCAAGCCATTCTACAGGCTTGGAAAGAACGATGGAGTGACTACCAGTGGGCTATTAACATCAAGAAAAACTTCCCAAAGGGAGCAACATGGGACTATCTGAACCTTGCAGGTTAGATGAAAGACTGTAAAGTCCCCCGGTCATCATACTATTTATGTCACTTAATACCAGTGATCGTGTTGTCATTTCACTGTGGCTTTAAATGATGTTTGTGTTTTCCAGAGGCCCTGATGGAGCAGGCGATGATTGGTCCCTCTCCCAACCCTCTTATTTTGTCTTACCTCAAATATGCTATAAGTTCCCAGGTGAGAGAAAAAAAATCAGTGTTCTGGAAAATGGTGTGTCAAAGAGTGTTATTGTTGTGCAAAAATCTTTACCTTCTCTCTCCTTAGATGGTGTCTTATTCCAGTGTGCTTACTGCCCTGAGCAAGGTAATTTACCCTTGAGGAAAGTTATGGCGTAATGCATTTTACTGTAAGATATGAGAGGTTTTCATGAATGTCTCTTTTCTGATAGTTTGATGACTTTTCTCGGGAGCTGTGTGTAAAATCCCTGCTGGAGATAATGGACATGTTTTGCCATCGTCTCAGGTGTGTACAATGATCCGTGACAGTGTTGTGCATTCGATGTCCTTAGTATTACCCGTGACACAAGTCTAACACGTAGCTGCGTCAGTTTTGATGTAGGAGTTTTATGCCTGGTTTGAATTAAGAAAGCAAATTTGTCCATTTTTGTAATGATATATTATTAATACCTAATACAACCATAAAACTCAATGAGTTATGACAAGTATCAGTGTTCACCGATTGCATAGAAACTATTAATAAACATGAAGATTATGTTTTATGAAGCTGACAATTTAATTGAGTTTATTTACATATTGCTTAGACAAATGTTATTCCGATTACTCAAACTTCTCTTTTTATCTGAGCCTAATGTTTTATTTTTACTGTGCACCTTCACTATTGCTTGGTTAAAAAAAAAAAAAAAAAGTTAAGATGGTTTGGGAAAAGTCACACAATTTCTTCGAATTTAAACAATCAACAATCTCTGACTCACTACCTCTCGTCTCTGACTCCGAAGCTGTCACGGGAAAGCGGAGGAATGCATCGGGCTGTGTCGGGCTCTGCTCGGAGTGGTGGTGTGGCTGCTGCAGGGCTGTGCCTGGTACTGTGAGAAGCTCCGAGAACTGGGGCCATCAGCCAGCACAGAGGCCATTCTGAGAGGCTGCCAGGAGAGGCTTCACAATTTGATGAACAGCACCAAGAACAGAGCCCTGGTCCACATCGCTCGGTTGGAGGAACAAGGTGGTACGATAGTGTGTGTGTGCGTGTGTGTGTGTGTGTGTGTGCACAAATGTCTATTTTTTCAATATAATCGTGGGTCTTCATTGTCAAAGCCAGAGTTTTAGTCACCAGTGATTGTCTATTAACTAATCACCAGCAAGTTGGATGTTAGAACAGGCTACCAGTCCTGAAACAGTCAATTTTGGTCAAATCTTATTGTGCATAATTGTTGTGCCAGACATCTTACTGTGCTTCTCTTGTTATCCCTCCACAGGTTCTTGGAGCAACGTAGAGCAATCAGTGCTGAAAGTGACCGATGGCCTTGGCAGTGTACCGAACCAGACACTGAGAACCAAATTAGAGGAGAGCTTGTCACTAGTAAAAGGGTGAAGATTCCTGCCTCGTTCCCAAATATTGAATAAGTAGATCTATTTAACTTTGGCATGAGGCTGCTCAGCCTAGACGTGGCAATACATTCATTTAAAGTACATCACAAATACTCTTCGTCACGCTAAACTCTTCCCTCTTTCCTCAGTATTCCCATGATGCTGTCTGAGCAGAGTGACCCTAAGTTCCACGCCTCCTTTCCATCCGTCCACGCCTTCATCATGCTGGAGGGGACCATGAATCTGACCGGGGAGACACAGCCACTGGTGGAGCAGCTGATGATGATCAAGAGAATGCAGGTGAACATTTAGTTGCAAAGAAATGTCACGTTAAATCTTCCTTGAAATTGCAGTGAAAGGAAAAGCGCCTGAACAATCTTTTAATACCTCAAAATGAATATAGCTTGATGGTAGTTAATTTAACAAGGTACTTTTTTATCAGAGTGGCCAGTGTTGTGTGTCTTGCAAAGAATTAACAAAGGGACGAGAGAGGTTCAAGATCAAACTTAATCCAAAGAGTCCAACTTTTGTTTTTAATTGTTTTTCAGTTTCTTCCTTCAAGAATTCCGGCACAAGTCATAATAAGACTCCTCTATTGTCTGCATGTCATTTATTATTTTAGCAGCAGTGTCTTTTTTTTTTTTTTGTCCTCCACAGCGAATCCCTGCGCATTTGTTTGTCTTGGAGATCTGGAAGGCCTGCTTCACTGGCCTCATCGAGTCACCAGAGGGCACAGAGGAGCTCAAATGGACTGCGTTCACATTCCTGAAGGTAAGATCTGTTTTAGAGATGAGGGCTGTTACCAGCTATCTGCTTGTGATCTGCCTCTCTGTCTTTCTCTTTCGCTCGGCCGCAGTGTTTAATGTCCTTTTTGACTTTAAATTGATGTCAAATTAAATGCTGATGTCCTGCCAGTTTTGAACTTTATTAGTTTGTTCATTTTCCTCTTTTAGGTTTTTATTGACGGTATTATTTTCACTCTCTAGTCTTTGCCTAAATTGACCGTAGTTTATTGTTACATCCAGTAATGAATTCAGTATATAAGGTAAACTGATGTACATCTGATAAAGGCACCAGAGACCGGATTACATAAGCGTTGTCGTGTCTTTGCACATGCAACTCAGCCACAAATTAATTTCTTGTTTCTTTACATCAGATCCCACAAGTTCTTCTGCGACTAAAGAAGTATCCTCAGGGTGACAAAGGACAGGTACCACAATAGACTCACTGATGTCTTTCTAACAAATGAACACACTGGCACAATCATGAGCTTTTAGTAGTTCTAAGCAGTCTTGTTCTAAAAAAAGCAATAACCTGGAAATGTAATGTGATGACACCGTTACTTTCTCTCTTAACATGGCAAATTTCCAGGACTTCATGGACGATGTGAATATTGCGTTTCAGTACTTACTCAAGCTCACACCATTACTGGACAAAGCTGATCAGAGATGCAAGTAAGTGCTCCGAAATCGTGCCACAACCATCTTCCCCTCCCCGTAATCTCACCGTCAGACATTCTAGATAAAAGAGCCAGGCTGTGACGCTTCACATTTTTCTCGTGCTTCTTCGCATAGTTGTGACTGCCTCGGCATGCTCCTGCAGGAGTGTAACAAGCTCGGTCTGCTGTCGGATTCAAACACAACCTGTCTCACTTCAAAACGGTACGGGTTCCCATCTCACAGTGAACACATGTGATGCAAAACTCTTCATAAAAAGGACAATTATGTGTTTGTTTTTTTAATCTCTTTTCTTTATTTTAGTTGGGATGAAGTCCAGTTCACCATATTCACACAATACACCATGTTCCCCCTCCACCCCGTGTCTGTCTCTCCTCTCCCCCCTTTCCTTCCTGTCCCTCTCCCGTTGCACATTTGATTCAGGACCGATGACAGCGAGTTCACCCCGAGGTTAAAGACAGCAGAAAATGCAAACATCCAGCCTAACCCGGGTCTCATCCTGCGAGCTGAGCCCACTGTCACTAATATTCTCAAGGTAGAGCACCGTTTACCGGATCGAGGTTTTTACGGGGCATCCTCGGGTGCTTTGTATAGATTGTATACCGTGAAGGAAATGTATGAGTGTGTCACTGTGAGCAAGTGTCTACAGGTGGCTCGCAAAGATCACAGAACTACGATGAGTACGCCGATGCAAAAAAAAGAACAAATGAGCATAACTCTTGCTGTTTCGTTCATTAGACGGTAGATGCAGACCACTCCAAGTCGCCCGAGGGCCTTTTGGGGGTCCTGGGACACATGTTGTCTGGAAAGAGCCTAGATCTGCTCTTGGCGGCAGCTGCAGCCACTGGGAAACTCAAATCCTTTGCCCGGAAGTTCATCAAGTGAGTAAATGCAAAATAGAGTTGCAAGTTAAGATAAATAGTCCCCTTAGTCACTAGAATGCTGACTTATTTATTGACCTTCGTGCCAATTAGCAGCCATATTTTAAAGGGTGGAAACTCCAGTTGGCCGAGGAAGTGGCTTTTGAACAGGATGTTTCATATCTTGTAATGTATTTTTTTGTTCCAGGCTTAATGAGTTTCCCAAGCACATCAGCGGCGAAGGATGTGAGTTGAAATACAAGAGCGACATGTTCCAATGTGGGAGTTTCTCCCCTCATTGACATATTGTTTATTAAGTGAGATACTAACATTGAGGATTTTTCCTCCTCCTCCTCTTCAGCCAAGTCGGCGTCCGTTCGGGCCCTGCTCTTCGACATCTCCTTCCTCATGCTCTGCCATGTGGTGCAGACGTATGGCTCGGAGGTTAGTTCATGGCAATACAAGCTCGACAGGGAGAAAAAAACAGTATTTTTCAGAGGTCCAGAGAGGGCTGTGTAGAAGTAATATAACATTTTCTGAAGCAGTTCTGCTCACTGAACGGAATATTGCAGATTTGATTATATCTATGTCGTCTGTCCGCTTTGACCGATAACTCCTAAATTGATCCATACAGCACAAGGCCGCCCCGTATCTCTCCTTTCCAGGTGATCCTGTCAGACCCCAGCCCTTCAGGGGAGACGCCCTTCTTCGAAACGTGGCTGCAGACATGTATGCCTGAAGATGGCAAGACTCTGAACCCGGACCACCCCTGCTTCAGACCAGAGCCTGGCAAAGTGGAGAGCCTGGTCACCCTGCTGAACAACTCCTCAGAGATGAAACTAGTGTAAGTGATAGACCTAATGCTTTATGCTTTATCCCCTTTACTGTCAGTCACTAAACATACTTTACCCAGCTGATGACAATTCTCACCTTATTATTTGGGGTTTTTAGACCACAATGCTGCTCTTGATTCTTTATATTTTTAGTGGGCTCTGCTTTAGACTGGTGCCATCTTAACCGAGCCTTTTTTAAATGTCGATCTTAGACAAATAATGACTTGCAGAGTACAATAGTGGTTCATCTTATTTTTGTCATTATGGAATGAATGCTCTGAACATGGAAGAAGTTCCTCTGACGTTTATCTCTTGTGACAGTCAGGTGAAATGGCATGAAATCTGCCTCAGCACGCCAGCAGCCATCTTGGAAGTTCTGAATGCGTGGGAGAATGGAGTTCTCTCTGTGGAGGCAGTACAGGTCTGTTCAGCTTTTAATGTTCTTACTATTTTTTATTTTTTTCCTTGGAAAATATTTTTCTGAGATTTCCTGAGTGTCAGTAGCTCACATGATGCTCAGTCAGTACCGGTAACCTCCCTGACCACAAAGTTAGTTTTTTTTCTATTTTTGCAAGTTGATTCATTACTCAAGTGAGCGTGACGTATTCTGTGGAAATTGACGAGTAAAAAATGTGTAAGAACTTGCATCAGCAGTGACGTCCCAAAGCCCTTGTCGTCGACTTCTCGTTTTTTTTTTCCACCGGCTCCATTCAAGTTTTGTCGGATGCTGTTTTAGTCAGAATCCTCTCTCCTTTACCCATACCCCGCACTCTTCTCACCACATCCTTCCTTCCTCTTTTTCCTCTTGCCGCTGTCATCTCTCTCTCTCTCTCTCTCTCTCTCTCTCGAGTGTAGAAGATTACCGACAACATCAAGGGCAAGGTGTGCAGTATGGCGATCTGTGCGGTGGCCTGGCTGGTGGCCCACGTCAGGATGCTGGGGAGGGATGAGCGGGAGAAGCCCCAGACTATGATCCGGCAGCTTGTGACCCCGCTGTACGGGGAGAACACTCTGCAGTTTTACAATGAACGGTACAAACATCAGAAACACTGACTCTTACTACACAGCCTCATCTTATGATCAGCTGTGGTCTCCCTCACAGGCCATTAATACATGGATTCAAATAAAAATGATGTCCCTCTCTCACCAGCGTGATCATTATGAGTTCCATCATGGAGCACATGTGTGCTGATGTCTTTCAACAAACTGCCGCGACCCTGCGCCCCCCAATGGAGGGCCTGGAGCCGATCCCCTACCGCAACCTGCTGCCGGCCAAAGACCCCATCCACGTGGCCCTCAGCAAGCAGTTCCAGACGGTGCTGCGCAAAGGCTGGGTGGACAGCCGGGCCCTGCATCTGTTTGAGAGTCTTCTCAACATGGGAGGGGTCTTCTGGTTCACGAACAATTTGGTCAAGGTAAGAGGACAAAAACGTTACAAAAAAAAATAAAAATAAGCGCATGCAAAGAGCTCTTAACTAGAGTGCGGTCGACAGTCGGATCACTGCACTGCGTCGTGTTTCAGGAGCTGCTGAAGGAGACTCGACAGGAGTGGGCCGACCGCGTGGCGGAGTTGCTCTACAGCATCTTCTGCCTGGACACTCAGCAGATCACCCTCACCCTGCTGGGTACCATACTGCCCGACCTGCTCACAGACTCCGCCCACTGGCACAGCCTGGCAGACCCACCCGGAAAGGCGCTGGCCAAGTAAGCGAAGTGACGTGACGTGGCGGCGGTGGTTTTGGGTACTTTTGAGATCAGGGGTGTTAACTTTGCTCTCCGGGAAACTCCTCAGGTTGTCTGTGTGGTGCGCACTCAGCTCTTACTCCTCTCACCACAAAGGCTCGTTCTCTGCTCGTCAACGCAAAAGGCAGCGGGAAGATATTGAGGTAAAACATTCACACAAGGCCATATTTGGCATACGGGTTGTGTGATGTGTCACTCTGTAAAACTCTTTTTTTCAGTGTGGTAAAAGGACATGTTGAAGTATGTGAATACTGTGATCTAATTCCTTATTATATATATATATATATATATATATATATATATATATATATATATATATATATATATATTGATCTTCATTACAATGTCTGTTTTATTGGCCGCAGGACTACAACAGCCTATTTCCCTTGGATGACACTCAACCCTCTAAACTCATGCGTCTGCTCAGCTCCAATGAGGATGAGTCTGCTGCCCTTTCCAGTCCAGGTCAGTCTATTAATGTCTGGCTTTTTTTTTATGCACGGTTGAATTATGAAGCCTGTGGCCTTACAGTCATTTGTCCGTCAGTCTGAGCCGGGGATTATGCAAATACCAGGACGGGTTTCAAAAGCAAATGGGCTTTCTGATACCCTGTTACCAGCAAGTTGGCTCTTGAAAGCACTTTAATAAGCTTAGCCTTGTCTCAACATTTATTATCTGTTGAGTGTCTTAAACCGTCAGCAGGTTCCGACTTGAGCACTGCAGTTTAACGGGATTTTTTTATTTTATTTTTTATTTTTTTTTGCTTTGACCATTTCAGTCCTAAACAACAGGATGGAGATTGATTCTGAGAGGCACTGTGGTTCCAAACTACTCTTAAGGTCCTGCTATCATCCTGACTGACGAAATGTGCGTTCAGCTTTTGGGCATTTTCACTTTGAGCTACAGCTACATAAAGAAATTCCCAAACAGGTGGTCAAAGATCAGCGTGTTGCAAGACTTTTGGAAAAACACGTATGAGTTATAGTTAAGACTGAAACTGAGAGAGTTTTCTTTTTTCTTATTTCCCAAAAGTGAACTAAGTTCAACCCGTTCTAAAGAAATGTCTAGTCATGTCAAGACAAGTCATTTAGAAGATGATCATCCCACAATATTACGTAAAACGCCAGTGGAGGGAAGCCTTTTAGACTTTCACAACCATTCGCATTTTCGCAACAGAATACTTAATGGTTAACTTCAACTTCCCTTTTGACGTTCACTTTATGTGTGTGTATGTTTTGTTTTTTCCTCATATGTCAAAAAATAAAATGAAAACAACAGATTGTCAGTTCTTCCGCTGTTTCTCACGTCACATCTCACAGGAGACCGATCTATGAGCAGTTCCCTGTCTGCCTCCCAGCTCCACACTGTCAACATGAGGGACCCTCTCAACCGAGTCCTGGGTGAGACCTCTTGTCTGTGCTACACGTCCACACGCGCACGCACACACACACACACAAACGGGCCTTTTTGCCGGCACCTTGCACGGAGAAATGAACCCACGTCCGTCCACTCTGCATGCCCTCCTCCTACAACAACTGCCCATCACCTGCCACGAACACGTACACGTGTGATTACTTTAACCGTGACGATTCACGTGCCCCGTTCTCTTTTCCACAGCCAACCTTTTCCTCCTCATTTCCTCCATCCTGGGCTCCAAGATGGCGGGACCTCACACCCAGTTTGTACAGAGCTTTATGGAGGAGTGCGTCGAGTGCCTGGAGCAGGGAAGTCGCGGGAGCATTCTGCAGTTCATGCCCTTCACAATGGTGAGTTATGGGCTGAGATGTGAAGAAACGGGGGGTGGAGGTCGGGATAAGGAGGGAGATGAGTTGCTGTTACGTCACACTATTGGGAAAGGGTTTGGAATTTTTCTCATAAACTTTGTTCGTTCTGCTGCTTGCAAACACATTTTTGAGGATTGAGTGCTTTGGGGAAGAGAAATAAATATGTGAGAGAGAGGGAGTCGTTCTCAGAATTTGATCCATATGTGTAATCGCAACAAGTTAAGAACTTAAATTACATGTTTTGTAGTTTGAGTCGCTTTGGGGGTGCTTTTGCAGTAAGACACTTCTGTTCACATATCAAATAACTGAGACCACATTTAGTTGTGATGCCCATCGACCTGTCATTTGTCTCTTCGTGCGTCCAGGTTTCTGAGCTGGTGAAGCTGCCTGCTCTGGCCAAACCTAGAGTTGTCCTGGCCATCACTGACCTGACTCTGCCGCTGGGGAGGAGAGTAGCAGCCAAAGCCATCTCCGCCTTGTAAACTGTGGGTCCCCCTCCCCCTGTTGGCTCAGTGTCTCACTGGGTGGAGTACAGCTGACTGTTTTTAAAAACTGGATCATCCATTTAAAGGGATTCTTTGTTTGAAAATGGCATTTTTATAACCATGTTTCTGTAAACACTGTTTTGCTATTGTGTTTTGTTTTCTTTTTCACACTTAAAGAAATGTGTAAATATGTTTGAAAAAAAAAAAAACATCTTGAAGATCCTCTGTTTCTTTACTTACACAAAGCGAGATTCATTCATTGCGTGTTTGAGAACATAGTATGGTTGCGTCACATTCTGGAGAGACAACATGAGATTCCACCGCTGTGATGACGATCACATGCTAGCGAGGCTAACACATGACACACTACGTACAAGGGAGTTGTCAGCAGTGACAACAGCTTGTGCTTGTCAGACAAGTCATCCACCACTTGCAACACTTCCTCAAGGAAATCCGTCTGGCAGAAATAATGACGCAAAAGCTATTATTTCACTTTTAGTTACACTTCTCTATTACAGTATTGACTCCACTGGAATTTTAGATGTAATTTTATTGACAGCATGTATCAGCGTGACCCACTGCCGGTGTTTGATGAGTCATGCATTGTCATTCACAAAAAGTAACTTCCCGTTTCAGGAAAATGCATTTTTGTTTTTTTATTGAAGTATCAGAAAATATAAACATACAGTACAGCAAGAGAGAGATTCATACAAAAATATTTAGTTTCATTTAAAAAGTTTACAGAATGTATAATTAATCCTAAATATGCACCCAATCCCTTAAAATGAGTTAATAGTTGATAAAGTTAAATAATAATAAATATTCTGTCTCGCTAAACATTATTTTTATTAAACTCAGATATGGAGGGAGTTATAAATGTAGGTTTTAATTATTGAAATGATATACTGTATAATACTTTTGTCAGAATGTAGGATGGTGATTTTATTTTCTGTTATTGCTGTGTGATACAGAAAGGACAGGGATACAGAGTTTAATCATAAATAAATTCCCGAAATAAATATTCCATAAATAAATATATAAATAGATTTTTAAAAATAATCATTTAACAGATAAATAAATAAATATGATATTTTTTTTAAAAAAATGGCAGAATACGGTTTGTTTTGGACATGAATTAAATCAGTCACAGTGCGACAGCTGGGTGGTCAGCTCTCGGTCTCTTCCCCGTTGCTCTGGTCCAGACTCCTGAGGCAGCGGAGCGTGTCCTGCCCGAAGGCCTGGAGCTGCACCAGGGTCAGGTGTGCTGCCACCTGAACGTCGTATTCCCCTGATAGACGCAAGGCCACGGGCGTTGGCGAGGGCTGCACCACAGCCTCTGCTCGGGCCATCTTCAGCATCTGCAGGAGCACACAAAACAACATCATGAAAGTGTCTCAAAGTCGGGATTGTTTTGCCAAGAACGACAGTGGCTCAGAAGTAATATTCTACCTTATTGATCTGAATGATGAGGTCTTTGATGTCAGCCAGCAGCCCAGTCAATTTGTTTTCCAGCCGAGGAGAGACGGAGCTCAGCAAGGCCCGGTGCAGCTGAAGACCCTCAGACATGCGCATCAAACTGGTCTCCTGATAGGAAAGAAGAACAGCAAACTGCTCATTGTTATTTGTTCTTCAACCATCGTTTGATTACACCGAACGATTTCCCTGCTAGATGCTTACCAAAGTGAAGTTTTCCGACACAACTCGGAGCACAGGAGCAGAGGGGATGCCGATGGTGGATGCCATATACGCAAGCTTGGCATTTTCTGAGGAGTTGAGTTGTAGAGTCTGGTGGAGAGATAACGCGGAGATGTTATGCATACATTGCAGCTTGGCATGCAACAGGAAGCAGACATTACCTTGATATGCGTTTGTGGACCTATTTACATCATGATTTTTAAAAAAGCAGTGGTGGCAGAAGTACTCTGATCCTTTACTTAAGTACAAGTAGTAGTATCCCCAAAAACTAATCCATAACAAGAAAAAGTCATGAATTACAAATCTACAATGAGTATCCATAGTACTCATTATAGAGCATGGCTCCTGTCAGTGCCATGTTATTTTAATGAAAAACAAAGTAGCTCCTGAAGTTACTTTTGGGTAGTTTATGACGCATCGTATTTTATAAGATCATTATAGCCTTTGTATATACTGCCTGACCTGTATAGTTACTAGTAACTGTAAATGTTAAATGAATGTAGTACATGTTAACATATAATACTAAACACAAGCAGCTTAAACGTGGAAAGCACAGAGAGGAGTGCAAATGATTACAAACTAAATGTCGGCAAATGTTGGGAAGCGTCATGCAGGAAATAGATCCTCAACTCAGAGATTGATGCTGGTCCTTTTTTAGCAGCAGTACAGCTACTAACTAATAATAACAATGCGTCACATAGTTATTGTAAGAGCCATTTTGTATTCTTAACAGTTTTTGTATTTTATGTTTATTGCAAAAGTATGTGGAAATAAGCTGCCACTGCAGTTATTCTATTGAGAACTTCTCAAATCCATAAAGCACAGTGATCGCTGCATGGCCACAGACTTGAACATTGAACAGCCTGTCAGACTAGTAGCAGGGGCCACAGTGCTCACTAGCAGCCTCGCAGAAAGCAGAACCTGCACTGATTCATCCCCGCAGCAGCCTCAAAGCTCAAACATATCACATCCGGCACATATATCTCTAACTGTATCTCACCTCTACGTGAATGCAGGATGTGTGCGTGTCGGGAATGGAGAGCAGGATCTTTTGTGTCAAGCTGCGGCTCCTCTGCACGAGGTCTTGAAACTGCTGACCCTCAACAAGTGTGCTCCTCTCCGCTGGAGGTGCGCCGCGCGCCAACATGGCCATGTAGCAGGGAATGGCGAACACTGCGCGAGGAAGGAAAAATCAAATTGTCAGCGTGGAGGGCATCGAAAAAAACAATCCCCTTTTTATACACCCAGCACAAAGTGTGTGCGTGTGTGTGTGTGTGTGTGTGTGTGTGTGTGTGTGTGTGAGAGAGGGGGAGAGCAGGCGGAACAAAGCCCCGGCTCTCTCCTCAGCAGCTCCTCTGTGCTGCAGCACCGTGCACGTCTCCCTCTCGGGCTAAATAGCCGCATGAGTTGAGAATAGTCACTGTAATGTGAAACCCAAGTCAAAAGTGACCACAGCAGTATAAACATAGCTGATGTGGAAGTTTGAACGGAAGTAAACTCAAAAATACATGTCATATTTACTCCTTAAAACAGATCCAGATGCCTTGCAATACTGCCAGTGAATAGATAATCCATTCAAAAACACTAGTCCACTACTTCCTTTCTGAGTCTCTGCTGTGTCTCGAGATGATCAGCAGAGGAAGAGAAAGCAGCGTTTTGCAAGCATTCCCTCATCACTACTCACCAATCAGGATGTCCATGGCCTGTGCTGAGGAATGTCTTTTAAGTATTGACCTCAAGTGAACACTATCAATGATCCATAGTACACGTATTGTCTTATATATATAGCAAGCCAATGTTTGAGGGATTTCCCATTATTTGTTCATCTGAAGTCTTGGTATGACTGTCAGCACATTTCAATTCAAACCCTTGTCATTGTTTTGGAAGCCTGATTTAATTGGATCCAAGTTGTGGTAATTGGTAATATGATATATTTAATTTATTTGAACAATATTGGGTTTTCTGTTTCGTTCATTTAACAATTTGAGTTTCAAAAGGACAGTAAACTTTATTTATAACATTTTTCAAACACACCACAAGAACTGTAAGAAAAATAATGAAATATTAGGATTAACAGAAAATAAAACATTAAAGAAGATTAAAAAAAAAAGATATTCCAGAAGGATTAAATAACACACATTTTAAAATGAAAGGGTGAAAGTAGTTGTAGATGACTCTATATCTATTATGCAATTACATTTTCATGTAAGCCTCCGAAGTAACACAATTCAGGAGTTTCATTTTAGGAACTGGAATTCCGTCATTGCTGAGTTTTTAGATTGATGTAACGCAGATTGTATAGTTTTAGTCCAAGTATGAGTCCAGCCAGTTGCACAAACTATATTGCAAGGAGATAGAGGAAACAGGCATTTCCGTTGACAGCAGTTGAGGGGGAAATGGAAATTGAAAGTGTGTTAATGCTTAAATCAGAATTGTACTGCAATCTATGTTTTTCAAGAGGAAGCCTTTCTTTCCTTATGTCTGTGGTCATCCTGCGTGTTTTTTGGGCCATTGTGATTCTTCTTTGGCAAATGACTTGTGGCTTTCGCCTTGCTATTAATAGATTGGAACATTTGACATCTTACATGTATACTTAGAAGTACACACACAACTGTATTTCCCCGGCTGTAATGAAACAACAACCCACCGCAAACAAAACCTAAAAAAAAGAGAGGATTATTACACACATGATTTTTAAATTGTGGCCCCTGTTACAGCAATTAGAATGTCTGAGCTTCAGTATATTGGGCAGTGAAAGGAGGAAACAAGGCTTCACAGATACAAGAGTGCCACCTGGTGGATTAATGCCTTCTCCCTCAACTGCGTAGTTACACTCTGCAAAAAAAGTGCTTTTCATTGCAGTGGAAAACTAAGCTGAGCATAAATCGCAGTGAAAATGTAAAACAGCTTTTTAACTGTAACATATTTTAATACAGATGTGCTTTCAGTTGATCCTTGCTTTAAAGAAACACTCTTATTTGCTTCTTTTTTTTTTACAGAGTTAGATGAGAAGATCCATAGCACCTGTACACTAAACATGAAGCTGCCGCCACACTGAAAAAAAGACTTTTTGGCCCTGTTATTATTACCTCGATTATTTTTGTAAATTTTACAAGAAATTATCATTCCAGTGCTTTTACTTTAAAATATCACCTTTTATTTAATGTGTTACTTGGTGTTTGTTTGTAATTATGTATCCTCATTTTTATAAGTACATTTTAATCATTCACACTAAGTAATATCTACTAAACTACTGTATTGAATGCACTACCTGACACAACAAAGTAAAATGTACTTGGGTAATACGAGTGAAACCTGGCAACCTATAGTGCGTACTCAGGGGGTGAAGTCAGAGGAGATTTCGCGCTCCTTTTTTCAAGGAAACGACGGAACAGCAGAACCTGAACAAGGACGGCAGCGTTTCACCTGAGGAGAGGAACTTCATGGACGGGAGCCAGTGGGGTAGGTTATATGTTTATTAATGCTCTACGTTGCTGTTGAGCCTTCGGTCAAGTCTGTGTTTGAGTGGTGAACACTGAAGAGTAGTGAACTGGTCAGTTTAGCGTGCTAGCTAGTTAGGCTATCATGCTAGCTAACTTGGGACAGCATTACAGACAGCATTACAGACATTTACACGGCGCTACATTTTGTGGACATGTTTTTGGTGGTTTTGGTCACGATGTTACAGGGTTCTCCCTTGAAAAGTTGTTGGCCTGGGGACACGGTGCTCGATCAGCTGCGCTCCGTCGACGAGGGGGAATTACTTCGGTTTTGTGAAGCCCACTTCTGCCGCACAGGTGCTTTGCTGTGCTGCGACACACGCACAGCGTGTTTCTCTCGGACATCCTCAAGTGCAGCCGAGGTCGAATGAGGAAAATGTGACAAGACAGGGAATCATAGCTAAGCAGCAACAAGCACACTCTGGTCATGTGCTAACAAATATCCCATATGTGGTGGAATTAGTGACTTTAGAGCGAGTCTAATACACTTAACAATATTTTGTCACTATCATATTCTGACATATTTTTACAGTAACTTATATTTCTGTCATTAGTTTTAAACTGGTCTCTTATGTCTCTATCCAATGTGGTGTCCTTGATGATGAAGGCTTTGGGCATGAAACAAGGTGCCAGTACTGTGTTGAGTTAGTGTCGCATATCAACATGACCAGGCCTGCTGTGTATCTCAGTATTAACGTTATGTTGGCTTGTTTATGTGCTGTTTTTTTGTGTGGGGATAAAACATGCTATCAATATGAAGATTTAAGCCAAATTCAGATGTAATGTTGTGTGTGTTCATGTTTTAACATAATTTCTTTATATATTTCACAGAATATTAAAGGACGTTCACTCTCAGCAAGTTGACATCAACAGTTGACACAAGGTAAAATCAACTTAGTACTGTTATAGTTTAATTAACTTGACGTATACATTTGAAGTCATAGTTTGTGTTGCTGTCAATAGTACATTATACTGGGAGGACTACTGCATTAATTGTTTTAGCAAGGTACCTCATCTTGATCATGTTTTTTATTGTCTTTTGTTTCAGATCAATGAGGAGTTCAGAAGAATAACCACAGTTCATCTGGAGCGAACCTTTTTGTCGAAATTGGACAATTGCACGACCAACTTTCTGGAGATACTTGGGACAAAGGGCGGAGCTGCAGGAACCAAGACCCATGCTGGAATCACCCAGCCTGGTAAAGTTTAGATATCATATATTAATATTATATAAAATTATGTTGGGCTCATATACACTGAGAATAGATGCATAATGACGCATTTGAACACTTTCAATATTTTTGTTAGTTTCCCCCACTATTGTCCTTTTTTGAGAACACATCAGACTCAAAGACGTAAAAATGAACATTAGTAAATTTGAATTTCAAACATGTCATTGAAGAGGACTATGCTCAACATGTCAT
Source organism: Anarhichas minor (assembly GCF_050575085.1). Classification (NCBI taxonomy): domain Eukaryota; kingdom Metazoa; phylum Chordata; class Actinopteri; order Perciformes; family Anarhichadidae; genus Anarhichas; species Anarhichas minor. The sequence continues at coordinate 10,529,299 of NW_027466463.1, read as the reverse complement.
GAAGATCCTTGTCATCCATGGAAATGCAACACAGAAAGGCTTCACTCCTGACAATCGTGTTCGTCGTCAGAGGGAAAAGAGGTTCTTGATGACTGTCAAAGTGTGGCGAAGGCCTGCCTTCTGCTCATGGGCTATATCTATGTGTATCTAAGTGTTGTCAAGCAATACCCATCGTTTCAAATTAAAAGTGTTTGTTAAATGACTAAACGTTTGTGTTCTTAAATTTCTTATTGGCAGCACTGATTTAGAAATGTTTTGTCTGGCAATGCCAACCAGATTATATATGTTGGTATTTGTGTGTCTGTCAGCAGTGACCTCTTTCACCAGTTAACAAGTAAAGCTGCTGTAGTTTAAAAGAAGATGTTTCATGTTGTGTAGAAGCCTTATGTTAAGACAATTTTATTAAATAACAGTAGCCCAGTTAAAAAAATGCAACATTCATATTTGAATAGTTGTGTAGAGTAGTAGTAGATAAAATATATATTGTGTAAATATTACTTAATATTTCTCAATAGAAAAAGTAAAGAAAAGCTTGTTAAATATACATGAAACACCTAATTGAGTTTTACTGGGGTTTTGTAATTAGATGCAAAGGTAGCCTGAGTAAAGATTACTATCAAAGGCTAAGTACATTTTATGTCTAAGGGAGACATTTGCAAGTAAAAGTTACTTGCAAATTCTGGATAAAAAACAATTCTTACTAGTAAGTAAACTTAACTTGAGAATTCCTGAGTGAAAATTACTCGGAATTTCTGAGTGCAAATTGTTACCTAGCTTTTTTCAAGTAAATGTTACTTTTTTTTTTTTTCAGTGCAGGAGAGAGTTAGCTTAGCTTAGCATAAAGACTGGAAGTAGGGGGAAACAGCTAGCGTGGCTCTTTCCAAAGGTCAAAAGGTTGGCCTCTAGCGCTCACTAATTACATGTTTTTTTTTCAGGAAGTCGCTGCCACCGGCCAAGAGATAAAACCGTACATGACCTCCATAGGCCTGCACCACTTATGACCTGTTAATTGGTGAGCTGGAGGTGGTGGTTGACTTACTTCTTTTACATTTAAACAGAGCTAAGCTAGCTGCTTCCCCAGTTTCCAGTCTTTATGCTAAGCTAACTGGCTCCTGGCTCCATGCTGGTGCGGATCTTCTCATTTAACTCACTGCAAGAAAGATAATAAGCGCATTCCCCAAATTGTCAAATCAACTATTTTATCACCTCAAGTTATCCATTAAATCCTCATTTCAAAATGGTAAAATCCAGACATATACCATTGTGGTGAGAGTTATGTAATCAGGTTAATCCTGTGCCTCTGTTGTAGCAGATCGGTTTGCTTCATGCTCTGACACGAGGTCCCTTAATCAGTCAGTGTAGCTATGTAACATCTAGCCATGCTTGATAAACTGTGAAGTGAAGCCATCCAATCTGATCCCTGAAATCCACACTGTTCTGATCCCCAATCAATCCTGCACATGAAAGGAGGGCATTATTCACTGCTGAGGCCGCACTCTATGGCCCCGACAATGACCCAGTTGGAAACACTATTTGGTTGTAGCGGCGGAACAACGTGCTAGTTCGCCTTTGGCTGGGCAGGGAAACGCTGCACAAGCATGTCCTGGCTTTTTAACCCTTGAACTCGTGCAATCTGATGCATGGATTTCATCCATAACGTTGTGTCACCTTTGTATCTGCTTGTTTCAACGTAATAATTACAACATGTGGATTTCTATTAGATTCCATGCTGTATTTAATGTAGATCATAGCAGCCTTGTGGTATCAATAGGAATTTAAATGTGGGTTCTGTAGGGATGAACAATGCTCTTTAGCAGTCATTTAGAAGACGGACCCACAGGTCAATCTGTAGGGATTGAAGAGGAGAAGAGGTGTCATCCTTCACCTCTTAAATCTATATCTTTTAGGACATACAGATTATTTTTCATTGTACGATTACCCAGGAAGCCAATAAAGGACCTAAGAACCCAAAGATGGCTGAAAGGTACTTGGCATATAATAAGAGGTTCTAGGTTAATCCTGGTTCTGTGGACCACTTCTAATTTTCACAAAAGGTGTTGATTTGAAATATACAAGATCAATTGATCTTGATCTTGGCAGATAAGTAAATGCCCTCTAACATTTTATTACTAAACCCATTTGGTCCAAAGGAACTGGCATTATCTGATCTTAACAATAGTACTAGTGGTCATACAGAAAATCAATCCTGATCCACCGGGACGTCCAGGTTAGATCTCTTTTGAAACCAGCTTTCGTGACCGATTACGTCATGTGATTTCACACGAAGTGAGAGTCAAGCTGGGCTGCTGTCTCTCGGAAAAATGATGAGGAATTGCAAAATGCGCTTTACATGGAATGTAGGCCAAATTAGACGGATTGCCAAAGTATGTGAGAACTCAGGTCTTCCTCGGAGAAAGGAAGTTATTTCACAATAAAAATACAAGACACATCAGCTGAATTTGTCTCTTGTCTCGTGTGTAATCATCAGGTGGCGATTTTTCTTTACGTTCCATGTTTGCTTTTACAGTTTTCACAAGAGCTGATCAATCTCTGAGCGTATATCCAGACCGAGAATCCTGACCTACAATAAATTCAAGTCATACGAGTTAGCAGGTCACATCTCTGAATCTAGATTTGTCCACGGGGCAATCTTGAGCATGCATAGCCAAGTACTGTGCAATAGATACTCATATACTGTATATGCCATCTTGTATAAAATGTTCATTAAACCTGCCAATACTCATATTTCAGCCATATCACCTCCTGTGCTTTAACTGTGCGTAGTATAAAAGTAATCACTCATTAAAATGGCTATAGTGCAATTGTAATATCCATAAACTGTGTAAAAGCTGTATAAGTAGCCAATTGTACAGTGGTGTATGACATTGCAACATTATGTTTTGACATATTGTATTATGATTAGCAATGTAATAACCAGGAATGGGGATTTATAATGAGATCCGGAACTCCTGCTCATTCTTTACACTCATTGAAAATGTGGATTAGCATGCTCACAGGGCTGTGTACGTTTCCTAGTTTTAATGCCTCATATATTGAAGTTGATGAATACTATTATCATCGTTGGCTTCATCCGGCCCTGTCGTGAACAGGTCCCTTAATTTAAAAAAGGCATTTATTTTCCTTGCACGTACACATGTTCTGCAACAGGGGGAGCTATGTTGCACAAAATGAAGTTTAGACCATGAAACAGTGTTTTCTCCTCCTTTGTTTCTCCTCCTACGGTGGCTCTAATCGTAGAGAACATGGCAGAATAGTGACATGGCTTTTTTTGGCTGAAAGAGGAAATCAGGTGCCCATGCAGGCCCTCACTGGGAGACCCCATGTGATCTCGGAGCCTGGAAACAGTTTCACCTGCAACCCAACCCCAAACAGGGCCGCGCTCTGTGGGATTGGATGCGTCACCTTATCCCCCACTTTGTGTCCCATTACCCAGCAGTTGTAATGCTCACACCAGTGTAACATGTCTAAGGTAGCAGGCGGGGGCAAGCTGAGCTGGCCTGAAATTTAAATTAACCTCAGTGACATTTATGTGTGCTGGGGAAGAGGGGTGTTACATTACCGGTCCCCTCACTCCCGCCATGCACACACACCTGTCGTACATACAGTTGAACAAAATAATCTGCACACTCACGTACATTAGGTGGACGAAATACAGAGTCACACATGTCTGTTGCTAGTTTTATGCTTATCTCGTGTTGTTGGAGAGCCTCTCTTAACAGTGGCTGGTTGCAAAGCCACCGTGAGAGTCTGTTATCAGAGGAAAGTGCGAAGGAGGGAGCCGTGTCTGTGTGTGGCAGGAAATGTCAGCGAGAGAGGCTTACCATCTATTTTTCAGTACTGTTGAACCTCCTGCTCGTCATGGGAGGCTGTACCTGGGCTTCCTTAAGATTAACTCTGTCAAGATCAATATCTTTGTTTTCTGTAAAACAAACTCAGCGTGTTAATAGAATCTATGGACCATGGACCCGGTTGAGCACGAAGGGTTGACAAAAAAAAAAAAGTAGCACAAAAAGAAGATGTTTTGCACAAACAACCACTTCTACATTTTTACTTTTGCTAAAAGGACAACAGAGGAAATAAATCAATAAGTGGTTTACTGGAAGATAAACGTTTCCTTTCTTGCACTTTTCTTCTGGCAAGTGCTAGTTTGACATCTTGGGAATTTTTTACAAGATTGATATGCCACTCTCATGTCTGTATGTTAAATATGAAGCGACAGCCAGCAGCTGGTTTGCTAAGCTCAGCGTAAAGACTGGAAACAGGGGTAAACAGCTGGTCTGGCTCTATCATAAGGTATCAAAATCCACCTACCAGCACGTCTATAAGGCGTTTCTCACTATGATTATTGCCGTTGCAGTTCATAAGAACCCACTAAATATTTTTTTAGAAATTTCCGTGTGCATTTTTCAGATGAAAATCCGTGCTTGGTGTTACTAATTAACTTATGCTAAGCTGCAGGCTGTAGCTACATGTTAACCGTACCCACCACTAAGTGGTATTGATCATTTCATCGAATGCTGTGCTAAGCATATTTTCCAAGATGTCAAACTATTCCTTTAAAAGAGTGAGAGCTGCGTTTGGGACAGAGGATATTTGGGGCTGAGGTAGAACTGACTTTGGCTGCCACTGTGAGCACTTTTGACCCTCACAGAGCCGCCCAAGGGCATTTGGAAAGTGCTTTACCCAAGGAAGGGTAGAACAGGCAGCAGAGAGGAGGGCAGCTGATCCCCTGTGGCATTCTCCCTTAATTCCTCCTCAAGAACTGGGCCACATAGGATAATGGGTGCATTCCCAGACTTTCTGCTCTAGTGTTTTCATGGCCATCATAAATCATGTATCGGTCCTGCTGTGCTCTAGAGGCATGTGTGTGTCTGACACAGGGAAATCCTTGTTGACAAACCACTTCCCACATCTCTAACACCAGATTCCATTATTCAAGACTGCAGTGGGTTATTCTAACCTTGTTCGGTGGAACAGACCAGAGCATGTCTTAGAGCTCAGTCTGATGTGAATTAAATTACGCCTCCACTTAACTACATTTCCCTTTTTTTGTGGTCTCGTCTCGGTTTTGCATCGACGATTTCTTCAGAAGAGACACAAAAGCTTCTTCCTCTTCGCACCGGTCTGGTGCAATAGGAGATTTACATCCCTGGCAGCTCTTTGAAATGGACAAGCAGGTCACAGCCACATAAATGTTATTTGGAAGACCCATGGGAGTGACCGCATCAGACAATACGGCCTCCAGAGGCACCCTGGGTGCTTATTAAAGGCATGAGAGATAATGGAAAACAGCACAAAAGCACAGGCTCTGTCTATATAACCAGGTATGATCATGAAGGATTCCTCTGTGTTCCCTTAATTACTCTGGGTGCAAGGGGGAGCTTGTTTGCTGAAGGGCTTTTCCTACCAGAATATGAAAAGTTTGTCCCTATTTCGAATACAAGTCTCTCTCCTCATCTCTTTGTATTGTATGACAGCTGAACTGCAGTACCCTCTAATTCTCTGCTTCTCATATCAACCTTTTCTGACAATTACATGATATTTAAAGGGCTATTGGCTGGTGACTAAAGATTAGCATATTGTGCAGAGGAGTCATTCCGGAGCTGCAGTTTGTTTCTGGTATCTGCTAAAAGGACTTAAATCTTTCATCACCCCTGGTTAACGAGTGACGGGTTTTTTTATTCGTTCCCTCCTCACAAACCAACAACATCCTACGTCCATGCATTTGATGGGCAATGGGCTGACATGGACTCTTTATGTGCAGTGTAGAGTACTGCTGTGCTTTGTAGATAATGTAGGCATCCCTCTGGTTATGGGAGTGAGCTAGCAGGGGTTTCCTGTCAAATATACTCTTAACATACAGAGGCAGCTTTGAGGTCTGCAGTTCTCATCCGTATGGAGCTCTGGTACAGTAGCTACTATCAAAAACATCAGAGTAACAACTGATAAGCCCCTCACCACACAGCGATCTGATTCATCAGCTTAGTGAGCTGAATATGCATTCGCTAAAGAGTCATTCAGATTCCAATTACTGCGCAGTCACTGACACAGTTGTTCAGTAAGAGAAACCCCAAAAACAACAATTTAATTGGAAAACATCATTTTACTTAGAATATACTAGTGAATACCGTAAGAGTTTTAATGGAAACAGTTGTACATGGAGATCGTCATTCTAGTGTTGCCTGTTCCTATCGTTCATATTGCTGTTAGACGTTGTCTACGTAATTGTCTGCGTGTGAGCGAGGTGCATCTCCTGTAGGTGCATGCACCACTGGATAAATCCTATTTGTATCCAAAAACATGCTGCTGCTTTTATTCCCTTAGCGCACGTACTGGACCATCAACCGAGCCAACAAAACCACTCAATGGGTCGCTGAAAGATGAATTATTCATTGGTGGCATCGGCCTGGTTTTCTTGTGCAGATGCACATGTCTTGTTGCCCACCATAGCTCTGTGACAACAACTGAGCAAAACCATCTGAGACTGATGATGACCGCGGTTGTAGGTTGTAGCTCCATCCTATTTGGCGCGGGTTTCCCCTACAGGTCCCACGTGTAGATCCATCAGCCCTATACCACAGTACTAATGGTGGAAGACTCCTCTGACTTGCCCTGGATGATGGGCAACGACTTGAGATACTCCAGATGTCTGCGGGCGTCCTCCTGATTAGCCCGGACATAGTAGACCAGGTAGGAGATGACCATGGTGAACCAGCCGAACATGACGACCAGCATGGCCACGTCTGTAGTCCTCTTCATCACCACACATAGGTCTATGTCTGGTGCCAACAGGAAGGCAAGTCCTTGAACTCCTATTTCCTCCGGATCTGAAGTCTGGCACACGATGCCCGTCAGCGACGCAGGCTCCAGGTCCACGCGGGGCATGGCCATCTGCAAGTTGCAGTCACAATGCCACGGATTGTTTGTTAGGTTGGCGCGAGACCGCAGGCCCTCGAAAGACTCAGGGTTAAAGTTTACTAGCTTGTTAGAAGAGACGTCTAGGAACTGTAGTGAGGATCCCAGGCCTCTGAATGCCCCTGGCTCTAACTGGCTTATTTCATTGTGCGATAGATCCAGTTCGATCAGATAGGGCAAACCTGCAAAAGCATTTGTTGGGACTGTAGTAAAGAGGTTGAAGTCCAGGTAGACGCGTTGTGTGTCATTGGGGATATCCTGGGGGATCTCCGTGAGCTGCTGATTGCTGCAGCGCACCGTCTTGCCGCTGCTCTCGCTCTCAGAGCAGTAGCAGCTCTTGGAGCAACTGGTAGCAGCATGGTGGAAGCAAAAGGTCATGAGCACCAGGCTGTGCAGCAGCAAACACATGACCACTGAGTGGCGCAGTAACCAGTCTGCAAGTAGGGGCATTGTGGGATGCGGGCATGCTCCAGGAAGGACCACCTGGACGCAGGAGGCGAAGTCCACATCAACCTCCCCAGTAGCTTTTGAGTCTACGACATGAAAACAAAAGAATGTCACATTAGCAAAGGTAGGAAGACTACCCTTTGAAAAAAACAGAAGTGCAGATTGTACTGTGAAATAGTTTTCTCAAGCTAGCATAGGTGATTATTAACAATGTTCTTCAGAGTCCAGAGTGTTATCTAACGCAGAAATCAGGGGGTAGTCTACAGTAGCGTCTCTAATTGCAGTGAGCAGGCAGCGGGAATGCTGCATTTCAGCATGTAGTTGGCCAGAAACAACCGAACTTCTGTTGTATTTCCAGGAAAGTCTAAGGATCAAACATTGCCTTCATACCAACTAAATAAACAAGCTACAAAAGTCCTTTGGTGTCACTGTGCCTCCTTTATAATTGACATCCCTGCTATGCAGGGCTATTTCAGTACACAGACTGGCATTAACATAGTGATGTGACACCATGTGTGGAAGAAAATGTTCCAAACAAAACATAAAGTATATCTTTCATGTTTCTAGTTCTTTCTAAACATTTAGCTGCCACTCTGATGCAACCATTTTATTAAAAGTGAGCATTAAAAATGTCCGAGCTTGGTGTCCGTCAAGCTATGCAGTTGCTCGGGTCATTTACTTTAGAAGTGCAAGTAACACAGTAAAAGCTTGTCTGTGTGTCCTGTAAATTACACTTTATATTTTGTATGTAAGCCTTTGAAAATAGCAGGTCTACCCACCCTAACACACTTCATTAATAGCTGAACAGGGCTACCTCCTATCCTCTTACTAATCCTCTTTAGGAAAAACTCCTTAAGTCAGTGTAGCACCAGTGTTGGCCACCCAATCCTTTTGTTGGGGTAAATGCTCATGCTATGAACAGCACCAAGGACAACAAAACAGACAATGTGACGGCCTGTCCTCTCTGAGACAAAAAAAGAACCACAGAGTTTAACCAGACTTCTTGATTTCTCCAAAATGGCTGGAGACTGGACAAGATCCACTTACCAAGATTAAAAAATGAAATCGATCTCTAAGTACCTCAAAGTATCACATGGCGTTGGGGGGTAGAGGACAGAGTGTAGTGGCAATGGCGGTGTGTATGTGTGTGTAAAGGGGACAGATGTCTTGTCTACGAGACACAGATAATAACACTCATTGTGTTACGCCGGTTTTTCGAGATGCCTACCAGACAATCCCAATAATGAGGGGGGAGATGGAGGCAGAGCAAAGGGCGGATGAAGCCTCTGCTATTACGAAGCTCTGACTGGATGAGAGGCCATATCCATACGTCTTCATTTAAGCAAAGCGACTTCCAGAGGATGTCCCTCTGCACTTCATGTCAGCAGTGTAAATGAGAATGTGAAATAGCATGACAAAGGCAGTTCAACACCCGAGAGAATAAAGGTCTTGCCTAAACTAAATGGGAAACGTTATGCTCCTGCAAAGGCTGTACTCTTCCCGTCACACAGTATGCCAGCCTGGTATTTTGCTGAGAGATAATGGGCGAGGAGGAGGAAGAGATGAGCATGTGCGCACCGAGGGAAAATGGGCACACCAGCACTGGGTTGTGAGAGAAAGAGGGATATCCAGAGGATTCAAGGAGAGGGGGGTAACATTATGATAACAAGACAGAGAACAGTGTGTGACACTAACGAGATATCGAGGAAAGGGGCACATGTTTGTCAGTCACAGGGACAGCTGATGAGGACAGCTGGCAGTGAAAGAATAAAGGGGAGAGATGAGATAAATAGAAAAGAGAGGGTGTTATCCAAATAAGTGGCAGGTTAAAAATATTTTCCATCCAAAATAAGCCTCTCAAAGACAAAATTGTGTCATTTTACTATACCCCGACAACAACAATAACCCATCTTACAGCCATATACAGAATCAATCAGTTAGCCTCTAAATCTGTCTAAGTCTCAATCAGTGTTCCTAAAGTCATTACTTCTGTGATTAATAACCCTTCTGCTTTTAATTTAAACAATAAATAGAGTGCTCATGAAGGTCAGTCTCTCGCTTCATAAATTCAATGTCCGTGCAGCACGGACAAGTCTCTCGCACCGACTATTTTAGAAGCAGTCATTGCTTCAAACACGAGAGGCGATAAAATGCAACACAAATGTATCGTGATAATACACTTTGTGATGATGTAGTGTTCATGTATGAATCTCACCTCTCACAGCTATGAGCGTCGCATGAATAGCAGATAAACTGGTTTAGTTATGAATGGGCGGGTGTGGATGAGTGAAAGGTAAACAGGGACATAAAGCATCCCTGACATATTTAACTTGAAACGTGGGCTTTTAATGTAACTGTAATCCTATTACAGTGCTTTCACCTTTATCGACTCCCAACCCCTCACTGCCAATCTCGATTATTAGACATGCTCTTTTTTATTCCTTATTGCACTGTTTACCAGAAGACCTGCATTTCTCCCACAGATCAATCTTGCTGATAGCAATAACAACACTTATTCAGGCGGGCAGTCTGCTCTGACTGTAATGCTCCATAAATAGTGTAATGGCATTTAATGTACACTATGGATTGTGCATTATAGATTAATAAGAGTTTAATCATCATCATTCAGTTTACATATCTCTTCAAGATAAATAAACATAAACTTAATTAAAACAACACCCATGATGTAATTACCTTATATTAATCACAACACAAGCTGAGGGCATTTAAGATGCAGAATTAAAGCGCAACAGTGGGTTAAGTATCAGTTCCTGCTCACATTCAAATTCTAAGCAACAAGCATCTGGTGGAAAATGAGCTCAAAGGACGGGAGGATAAAGGCGATGGCTCGTGGGAATTGATACCCTTGTTAAGTTTGTCTTTCATCCTGTTTCAGTCAGCGCCATGCGGCGCTTGTTTCCAGCCAATCACATTTAAAAAACCCGCATTAAAACTCGTAAACAGCCGCTATTTTGATGGAGCAAGACGTGTAATCCCAAATATCCCAAAGCAAACACAAGTGCACACTCACGTCTTTGCCGCTTTCCCTCTCCTCCTCATGATGTGTATCTCAGCAAGTGCCCAGCAATGATATGGTCCCGCGGATCAGCGCGCTCTCCGAAAGGCGGATCGGCCAATATTTTGGTTCGCTTCGATCAGGTGCTTTTTTGCAGCTCGTTAAACTTGTGCTAGAGAGCCGCTCTGGCAACCACTGGAAATGCTTCTACAGTTCAGGGCTGGCTCAGTGCAGCGTTTAGTTTCCACGCAACCAAAAAAGAAAAAGAAAAAAAAAAACTAGGCAGCAGCGTTGCTGGAGCGTTGCATGGACGAGGACGAAGCGCGGGGGCAAAGCATGTAAGTGATGGTGGTATCAGACAGACCCTGAAGCATTAATGTCAAGTTTAAAATGACGCGCAATGCATTTACGCACAGAAAGCGTTCATGGCTGGATGCGTTTGGTCGGATCTGAGCGGTGCAAAATGCATTAATGCAAACATGGAGGGACTGATTCTGCATTCATCCATGTGCATCTGTTGATTGCTGTAAATAAAGTGGATCTGCATGCATCAGGTGCCAGTAAACTGAGGGGTACCCCTCCCACACACACACACACACACACACACAAGTGATGTCATACACAGTGTGGTTGAGTTGGCAGCCCACACTAATCATGTTTGATCTGAAGCTTGTTGTTTCAAACATGCAGCCTGGCTGCCAGGGCGGTGGATCTTTGGCTGCCTCCGGGGCCTTTTCCTGCCTGCTGCCAGCCGATAAGGAAGTCCAATCAAATCCACTATGAAAACAGACGTTCGTGGAGCACTGGAGTGGGAGAGTCGGCCAAGCAGTCGGTCATAAGGTATTAATGGAATTAAAATCAATGAGGTGGAATACTCCACCCAAACTCCCTCCCTGGTGCTCTGGAATGGCAGACTGTAAATGATTAACTGCAGCTATGGGTCTTTCTTTCATTTCTTTGCAAATTGGGCAACTTCCTTCATGCCTCGACTTCAATGGGGGTATGGATGTCACATTAGACCATCTACATCACTTGTCATTCTGTTTCTGTTATGTTACTTCTCATTTGTGCTACCCAGGCACCATCTGTTGTTCCCCTGTAAACTGACAGAGTTAACCATGCAGATAAAACCCGCAGGAGTTGTAGCTGCACAACACAAAAGGCAGTCATGTTGGGCTATGGAGGTGCTAGTATGTTTTTATTGTTATATCTGTTTCGCCCTCCAAATATAAGCTTTGCTGTTCAGGTTGAGCTGTTAACAAGTCTGCTGAGGTTTGTATTTCTTTGGGCTCATTGGACTCTCTACGGTGAAGTATCACAATGTTACACTAAGCTGTAGATATACTGGCCAAAGTCAGACCCAAAACTGAATATAATGATGTTTTAATGCTTCGGGATGACATGGTAGGGTTGATTGATTGATAAAACCATTATACATGTCAGCGAAAAACACACATAACTTGGTGTTCATTGTTGCTGCTCTATAGTCACTGCTGTTACAGCCCCGAGGTTAAGAGGCTGCTCTTGTCAATTAGAGGGCGATCAGATAGGTGGAGGAGCGTATGACAGCGAAACAGCAGAAAATAGGATTACTTTCCTGATCGGCAGGGGAGAGTGCACTGGCAGTCAGTTTTCCCCAGCTTTATCAGATTACTTCAAATGCTCCGCTGTGGTTGGCAGCTAGACGGGCGCTGTATGCATTATCAACCAAGCATTAGTCCTGACTACACTTTCAAGTCGATCAAAGTTCCTTTTTTAACCTCCCCCCCCCCCCCCCCTACTCTGTTTCTCTCCAGCCTGTCAAGTATCTCAAAGCAGGCTCAGGCATCCTCTCTGTTACCCTGATACCTGTGCAGGTGGCATATCTGCAAGATGACATTAATCCATGAAGCCAAAGCGCTGACATTTGGGCTGAGAAAATATTAGCTCAAAACGTTCTACACACATACATAAATGTAGATATATAAGCACACACAAAGACACTCACAGTCAGTTTCTGGCTCCCTGCTTACTCATCATCCCTGAGTAAGATCAAAGTACTGCCTTGTCTTTATGAATTCAACATTATCCTGCACTTTATTTATTTATTTCCTTACCTGTCTTAAACCTTTTATTCAAACACTGTGAGAAATGCGCATTACAAGGATTTTCACCGCTCCTGCCCGTAACAGAGGGGCCACCTCACCTCATCTTCCCCTGTGAAGATCCCCGTCTTTGAAGTCTGATATCATTGACATGAAGGGAACAATGGACTGGCGAAATGAAAGTGCTGTAGATATTCATTGATCCTTGTTGAATTCCCTCGCTGACAGCTTTGGCCGGCTGAGTCTTTTCAAAAGCTTCCAACCAAAGGAGTCTTGAGTTCTCAGTAAAGGCAGATCATGAATGGCTTGATGCTCAAATGGGATGGTCGAAGGGGTTTGATGGTGTTTGTAGCTCATACATTTTTATGTTTTAGGTCGGTGGTTCCCAACCTGGGGATCGGGATCCCCGCAAGGGGTCGTGAGATTAATTAAAAGTCTCAAGATGGCTACTAAAAAACAAAAACCTGCAATGCAAAGTTATGTTTTATGGCCTTTTACCTTATTTTTTTTATCTCTTCAGGGATAAAAAAAAATTGTTAACTAACATTATTGAGTTTCTACAGCCATGCTAGCAGCTCTGCATTTACATAGTGGTGCTTTGCTAACATGCTCACTTGTAACAGTGACAACATGCTCATGTTTAGCGTCAATATTGGTTAGCATGTCCACTATCATTGTTTCGCGAGTTAGCATGCTAACATGTGTTAATTAGCATTTAAAACAAAATGTACAACTGAGGCTGATTGGAATGTCATTAGTTTTGCGGGCATTTGGTCTTCAACTAAAATACTGGAAAGATTTTGGCCTGATGATGGTGCTAAATGAAAGGTCAAGGGATGTCCAAAATGATTCCAGTTCATCCTGTAGGGATCATGCATGTCTGTACATTTTTTTAACGACTTGAATCAGAGCTATTTCGGCTATATCAGTCAGTACGATGGAGGTCAGGGTACTCTATATTTCACTCTGCCAGCTGATGAAGCCGGTTAATCCAATCTGCCTCCTGTTTTGAATCCATATTAGGTGTGACCTTGCTGAAGAAAATCAGTTCTTGCTCTGCACGCTGTGAATATAAGGTGTTCCCTTTGCTGCAAATGTAGTTATGTTAGCAAAACACTGAGCGGTAACATTTCCCACAAGTGTACAATCACCAAAGTGGTGTCAGTGATTGTGATGTATGGCGTCTTAAATGTTAAGTTGTTACAGTTGCCTGCCAACACAGGATGGAGGTGGGTAAAGCAGTTTTCCACTGCCCTTTTAAAGTAATTAATAATTCCTAGTCCTTCATTGTGTCTCTCAGACATGTTCACAATGACAGGCAGGGAGGGGTGTTCACCTTAAAGGTCATGTTATGGACTTCCATAGACACTGCTGGAAATGGGATGGTCAAAGCACGACCCGAAAACGTCTTTCAATAAAGGTTAGAGGTTTAGTCTAGATGACTTCCCTAAACACAGGTGGGAGGTCTTCAAAGGCATGTTAAAGGTTTGACTATCCACATGTCACATCTTATTTTTTTGTCATCTAGTTTGCTCTTCTCATTTCTATGTTCTCCAGTGAGCATAAACACAAGTTAGTTGTTCTACCTTCTACAGTTTGCTGCCAGCTATTTAATCTGTCAGCCACCTGGAAATCACCCGGAGCTAAATACTCACCGTAAACACGAAGCTGTAATTTCCATTTCCCACCATTATTAAATCCTTCTAATTGAATGTTTTTCATATCAGTACGCACATTACGCTCTACTTGCTCTACTTGCTGTCGCTCATCTAACATCCACACAGGAAGAAATGCGACTAGTCCTTGCCAGGACTATCTCAAATAGCTCTACTTTTGCTACCCCACTTTTTCCATCGACCCATATTTTCAAATCTACTTTCAGAAGTATTTTCAGAGAGCTCTGATGATCCGCTCAATCAGTTGCTGTCTAGAGTGAGAAGAGAGTGAGGCAACAAACGCACCAACACAATACTCCTCTATTCTCTTACAGATCTTTAATCCGTGCACGCATGGCGTGCCTCCTAAAGACTGAGCACCACACCGTGTGTTACATGCAGCCTTATAAAGTAGTGCGAACAAAGAAAACAGATATGCCATAGAGCACTTTCTCGTACCGGGCTCGTATCAGCAGGAAATCTCAAACATCATCACAGCAGGGGCTCAAACAAAAGGGTGACCTGATGACCCAGGGTCACTTTGTTTATCTTCCCACAGACCCCACAACTTAATTCACCATCTGCAGTGTTATGAATCTATTTCATTGTAAATCATTCATTTATATGTCATAAAGATTACATTTCATTCAGCGTGCATGCATGAAAACCTTTAAAATCACTATTTCCATGACAAGAGGCCTAAATGAATAGATAATGTTGAAACGCATCCTTGTCACTGTGCTGTCAACAGATATATATTTTTCACAACCCAGGTCCCTTTCTGGAACAAGCTCTGTCAAGTGCTCAGCGGGAATCAGCAGTTGTTTTCCTGTCGCCCTAATAATATCTGTAAAGCGGCCCCATCCTTGTACGAGACCAAGTTGCACCAAACAGCCCATTTAAGACAGCTATCAGCAGATCTGTGACACATCAAGCCTCTCTATTCCTCAATAGTCAAGCTGTATCAGGCCTCAGAAAACACAGGCCCATCAATAAATAAACAGGAAAGCAGGTGGTACTGAGAGCGAGGGTGTCCATCTACTTTGCTAACATCTCTCAGCAACTTCAGATGGATGACTATTTTTGGATGCCATGTACTCAGTATTCCCCGTTTCAAACTGCCCACTAGAACTAGATAAGAGGAAGTCTGTGTGTGTGTGTGTGTGTGTGTGTGTGTGTGTGTGTGTGTGTGTGTGTGTGTGTGTGTGTGTGTGTGCTACAAGGTTCGAATAGTAATGGCATAGTTGCACACAAAAAAAAAACATAAGTTACCTTTAAATGTTCTACTCTGAAGATAGATACTTTTGAAAGAAAAATAGTGCTCAAAGAAAAATGTATCAGAAGCCAATGGAAGGTATTCTACATCAACATTAATTTGCCGAACTACCTGATTTGTGAGATCGTCTTGTATGTAACATTTTACCATTAAAATACTAATTAAACATTTTGGCAAATATGCTCATTTGCGATCTCGCCGAGAGTTCGAAATGATTGATAGTTTGCTTAGTTTAGCAGACAGAGTGAAAGCAGGTGGAAACAGCTAGCCTGGCTCTGTCCAAGGGTACACCTCTAAAACTCACAAATAAACATGTTATATCTCATTTGTTTTGTTGTTTTTCCTTTGGATTATGCATCTGATTACAGTTCTGATGAGATGATGGAATATTTTTGTAGGTAACACTGAATTCTATCTTACAAAAGACTCAGCACTGCTCCTGTTCACAATTCTTCTTCAGAAAAGTATGTGTACAGGCTCAGAAAGTACATTTTGAGTCTAAATTGTCTCCTTTTCAGGTGGATCAAAACTATTCTATTTTCAAGGTAGCATATCTGATCCCTTGAGTTGCACGTATGAAAAAAAGGATGAGGGCGGCCGGCTTGACATTCTATTATATTTCTTAAAGGAGTCACGATCAATCATTCTTTCTGGTTGAAGATACCAAGTGCAAAATCAAACTGTAATGTGTGTTGGCACCTTCATTCATGTGTGCAGCTGTGGGTGTATTTGTGTACATACACGCCGTTACTTCCGCTGGACTACAGCTCAAGCTCCTCGGCCCTATTATTATGCCAAGGTGAGATGGTGTGGGCAACAAAGCAGAGGAAGACAGATAAGTATGATAGAGCTGTTAGATAAATCAGGTTGCTGCATTTCCATTCACTGATAGCCACCGGACCAGAAATGTAAAGGCCGATGTTTGCTTAGCACTGAATAAAATCCTGTCTTTTCTCTAAAACGCTGCACTTCTGAATCACTTTACATCAGCTGACATGAAGGAAAAGCTCTGCTTGATGATACAAACCTGCAAAAGCATCAGTTTAGGGCTATTATAAAAACTACTCCGCCATACTTCTCGGGAGATAAACTCATAACCGCTAAATAGCTTTTAGGCAGCTATCATGTGCGGTGTGTATGCGTGTGTGACAGAGAGATTGGAGGAAATGTGGGAGCGAGAAAGAGGTGAGGGGAGAGAATATTGATATATGAGGCAAAATTGGAACTAAACACTTTGAGAAAAAGAGAAGATTGCACTCCCAGGAAAACACTTTCTTGCCAAGTCAATTTTTGTACATTGGAAAAGACAGTAACAGTTTATACCAATACCGACCAAAAGGTACACATAAAGGGTGGTTTATTAGGGAATGCTGAGAAAATGTGTGCGCTTCTTTTCACTGTTGTGCAGCGGTGAGCTTGTTGTGGTTAGTGCTTGTTTGTCTGAACCATCCGAGCGACCATGTCAACCACCACATCCATGACGGATTTTAAAATGTCCTATAAATGAACTGTGCCGGTGTTGTTGACTTTCTGATTAATCAAAAGTGATGCATTTTGAACCTGCTACTGTTTCCTTGTTATTGGACATCTACGAGATTGCCATCTTCAGTAATATTTGTATTCAGCCTGTGTTAAAGAAGCAGCTGCCACCTGCTGCAGTAGGCTACTGCTGATACGAGTACCTCAGGTGCTGATGAACACTTGACTTTTCGGTCAGGTGTTAAATTATTTGCCGATTTTGCAGGTGTAGCTTCAAGACGAGATGTTAATAAGACTGAATTTAGTTTTTTGAAGATATGTGACTACACACTGTATGTAGCCTATATTACATTCAGTGCAACCAAAGTGCTGCCTTTAAGGTGTAATGGTGTTAACATCAATATCAAGTGAACTGTGTGGAAATTGCAGCCTCAATGGGTAAATGGGCTGTGGTTCTGACACTGCTCACCCAATAATGATCTCCCAACACCTTTAAAGCTTCACGTCAGCACCCTAATTGCACGGTGAGTGTTTCCAGTGTGCTGCAGTAGGCTACAGCCAAAACAATGATAAAAAAAAACCGTACCACTGTTCATATACTCAGTGACCACTCTATAAGTGAGGTATGTACTATAAGCTGTGCATGTATATGGACTTAGTCATGTATTGAGAAAAGGTTAATTTTGATAATGTTTTGTAAGATATTTCATATTGGTAAACCAACAACATGGTTTCAGCTCACCTTAATCAGTGTTGGTGTATTTATTGTAGGTTAATCATGAACATGTGATCCATGACAAATATAACCACTTTATTAATCATTCAATTAAGCTATCACAGTTTCACAAAAGTGAATGTTTATTTCCACATTGGCCAGTTATTACTAAATCAGAATTATATAAGAATTAAATGGACAGTTTTTAAGATGAACAATAACAAAATATTTAGTTGTCACCCCTTTTCCGGATTTTAGATTGTGTAAACATCCGTAAGCGGCCTATTCATTTTCGAGCATTTATGATTCTATTCTATTCTTTTGTATCTTAGGAAGTTGATTGGCCGTGAGACGCAATGTGGGCGGGCTTCCAATGCTCGTGCCTCTTCGGTTATTGGTTGTTTACCTGAAAAAAAAAGAGGGTTCTGCGTTCCTCATTGGAGGGAAACGTCAGCAGGCCCTTGGTCTGATTGGTCAATATAGCTGGCGGGAGAGGTTCGCTCCAAGTTTTGAATTTTCATTGTGGGTCCTTGATTTAGTCCGAGACGATACGTTGTAGTGCAGCCAGGCAACAGTTCAGGTGGTGGTTTCTTAGCTAAAGTCAGTTTTAAACATAGTTAATAAGTTATTGCAAGCACCAGGGTTAGGCAGTAAATATAAGAAGAATGGCGGAACCACTGAAGGTAACTACCAAAACTTCGATATTTGCTGCTAGCTAACGTACTGTGGAACTAACTAGCCAGCAGCTAACGCTACTGTTAGTGTTCGTGAAGTGTCTTAGCAACGGTTACAATGTGCTAGTTAGCTAACACCGTTTAACGCTTGTTAGTAGTAACACATATAACTATCGTTAACGCACTGCTTAAGAAAATAACAATGTTTGGCCCCCATCAGTCGTGTAATAACTCCCTTCAGATCAAATGTGATGTAGGCCAATACATTTTACCAACCATCCGGCTAACGTTAGTTAGCTATTGTTAACCCCAACGTCACGTTGCGTTGTTTCCTTAATCGATTAAGAAGTAAAGTTGCCCGCCTCTATGGCGTTGCACACGCAATAGTGTTGTTGCATTCATTTAACGTTAGGATCAAAATTGATATGAATTCAGAAGTTTAATAACCAATGTTGCAGTTAATCGGTCCGGAAGACCCCGGGGAGCTTCACTCGGAATGTGACATTGTCATTTATATATTTATATGTGTAGATAGTAGATAGACTACACGTGTTATTTTCGAAATCAAAAACGTGTCTATAACCAGTTACGTTCAAACATCTGCCCTCCTGAAGTACCTTTGAGCAACACTTTGAAATCAGATCCCCGAAACTTGGTGTTTTGTAGACTAGACTTCACAGATGATTGACATTTTTTCCTGTAGACTTAGTATTTGTGTTTACCAAATTGTCTGACATTTTGTATCCATTAATACTCAAGATTCAAGTAATTACAAGGATGTGGAGTTGTTTGAGCGAGTGTCGTTGCAGATCCTGGTCATCATACCGAGGTTACTTGTAACACAAGTAGAACTCCTCTGCATGTTTATAGACTTAGCCAAGCAATGCAAGAAAACTCAAAAGATAACCCTGTGTCATTCGCAGCAGACCTTCTTTGAAAACAAGCCTTTGGAAAAGACCAAGAATGATCCAAAGCGCATGTCAGTGGAGAGGATCTACCAGAAGAAGACGCAGTTGGAGCACATTTTGCTCCGACCGGACTCCTACATTGGCTCTGTAGAGCCCGTCACCCAAGTGAGCGGTCACACGGCTATGTCTTTGAAATGGATGACTTCTCTAATTAGGTTCAGGTTGATAAGGAGAACAAAGAATTAATGGGTCACGTTATACTTCTTTCTTTAGCAAATGTGGGTGTATGATGAGGACGATGGACTGAACTGCCGTGATGTGACGTTTGTGCCCGGGCTTTACAAGATTTTTGATGAGATCCTTGGTGAGTAAACAGCGCGCACAACTTTACATGGTGTATAATATAAAGAGACAAATTGCTGGCCATCACTTGGCGGTCCTACCATACTGAGGCCTTTTTTTCCCCCCTTTCTACAGTGAATGCAGCTGACAATAAGCAGAGGGACAAGAGCATGTCCAGCATCAAGATCAACATAGATGTGTGAGTGTTATATAATGTTGGATGACAAGTTAAGATCTCAAAATATGTTATGACCTCACCACAGTGTCCCTTTGCTTGTAAGATATAATAGCCCCATATCCAGCTCAACTGATTTCCTTGGTATCCCAGAAGCACATGATGAAATGTGTGTATTCTTTTGTTCTTTGTAGTGAGAACAACACCATCAGTGTGTGGAATAATGGGAAGGGTATCCCTGTGGTGCAGCACAAAGTGGAGAAGGTCTATGTGCCTGCTCTCATCTTTGGACAGCTCCTCACCTCCAGTAACTATGATGATGACGAGAAGAAAGTCACCGGTGAGACTGATAGAAGAACTGCAGAGATCTAGTCATGTGATGACAATGCTTGATGCAACTTTGCACTAAAATCCAACAGATTGAGCAACGTGTTACAGCAAACACCACCAAAATGTCTGTTATAATCATTAGGAATTATTAATAATCACAAACTCTATTGTAAGAGTATAGTTTAAACATCCTCGTTCCAAAAAAGATATTTCATTATTGTAAACTATGAACATAAGCCCTGGGTAGTCGGCAGAAATGTAATTTAAAGCCACACATGGTTTTGTATACATATAGTACACTACCTACAGCCATGTTTTGTTTAATCAGTCGACTATTGCTTCTCTAGTATCCTCACTCACATCTTCACACCAATACTTCTTCTTTAGGTGGACGCAATGGATATGGTGCTAAGCTTTGCAACATCTTTAGCACAAAGTTCACTGTGGAGACTTCCTGTAAAGAGTCAAAGAAGACCTTCAAGCAGGTAGGGGGGGAGGCTGACCACATTTACTCTTTTCTAATTATTGTAACTTGAAAGGGAAATATGTAATTTCACAATATCTCCATGTTTTCCACAGACTTGGTATGACAACATGGGCAGGACAGGGGATTCCCACATCACACCCTTTGACGGAGAGGAACACACTTGCATCACGTTCAGGCCGGACCTAACCAAGTTTAAAATGAGCGTCCTGGACAAAGACACCGTGGCTCTGATGACCAGGAGGGCGTACGACATTGCTGGAGCCTCCAAGGGTGTCCGTGTGTTCTTCAATGGCAAGAGGCTGCCAGTAAGTCACCATGCTGTAGTGTGTCTTTGTGTCTTTTCTTCTTTGCATTCAAAGTACTAAATTCAATATTATGGCATTTCTCAAAGCCTTTTTTACATCCTAAACTTTTACATGGCTTTGATGCAAGAGTTTGCATAAATGTGCAAACAGAAATAAACCCAACGCTCATTATTCACTGCATAAGCCTGTCGAGGGGACGTCTTGTGCTCAAGACTAAAACCAGCCTTGTACTCCAGCTGACAGGTTTCCGCAGCTACGTGGACATGTATGTGAAGGACCGGGTGGACGAGCTCGGCAGTGCCCTCACCGTGGTCCACGAGATCGTCAACGACCGCTGGGAGGTCTGCCTCACCATGAGCGAGAAAGGTTTCCAGCAAGTCAGCTTTGTCAACAGCATTGCCACAACCAAGGTAATGCCATTGATTGCATCTGTGTAACAGAGTGGTAGATTGACTCTGGGCTGTGAACTCAAAGCTACACCGATAATTACATTTGTTTTAAGTAGTGTGATGGAATACTGGGCGCCAATTTTAATTTTATCTTAATTTGTAAGTCCCGTCTAAATTTATGTCGTAGAGCTGCTTTGACGCGCTTTAATGCTGACTGAACCAGTAGTCCAGGCTCCTTTGGCAGCTACGTACAAGTCTGGCAGCTCTCCCGGGCCACTTTGTGTCACTATGATTAAGACTTATGTCGTTTATTCTGTAAGTGGGATCTTGTGTTTGTCCTTTGCACCCTCAGGGAGGGAGGCACGTTGACTTCGTCGCTGACCAGGTGGTTAGCAAGCTCATTGAAGTGGTGAAGAAGAAGAACAAAGCTGGGGTGGCCGTCAAGCCTTTCCAGGTACAGTCATCTCATTGTGAACTCGGATCTTAGCTGAATGGAAACTATTCCAGAGATTGCTGGTCTCCTGTTAGCAGAACACATAACTGAGAATGCTCCACTCCCTCTCCATCCAGGTGAAGAACCACCTGTGTCTGTTCGTCAACTGCCTGATTGAGAACCCCACCTTTGACTCTCAGACCAAAGAGAACATGACACTGCAGCAGAAGAGCTTTGGCTCCGCGTGTCCTCTCAGTGACAAGTTCATTAAACAGGTGCCAATGAAGAATCACTCGCACTGGATTTTTTTTTTTTACACTCAGAAGTGTAATCACTCGGATATCACAAATCTTCATTCTCTGTTCTCCACAGGCCACATCCTGTGGGATTGTAGAAAGCATCATGAACTGGGTGAAGTTCAAGGCTCAGACTCAGCTGAACAAGAAATGCTCCAGTGTGAAGCACACCAAAATCAAAGGGGTGCCTAAACTGGACGATGCCAACGATGCAGGTATTGTATACACTGCCAGTTTTCTCTTTTCTACAGTCTTAGTCTGGCGAGAAAGCGAATTAGCCGCTATCATCCTGCAATGACCGTGTTCTCTGGCAGGCGGCAAGAACTCCATCGGCTGCACGCTGATCCTTACTGAGGGAGACTCGGCCAAGACACTCGCTGTGTCTGGGCTGGGAGTGATCGGCAGGGACCACTATGGCGTCTTCCCTCTCAGAGGAAAAATGCTCAACGTCCGGGAGGCCACACTCAAACAGGTGAGGTTACATATAGCGTAACGATAGAGCTTGTATTGTGTTTACCTCCGGACGGACACCGATGCATTCACGATGTCTTAGAACACATAATAACAATGGGTTCAATCAGAGAACCGTATTGAGCTTTGTTTGGCCTTCCTCCTCAGATCATGGAGAATGCTGAAATCAACAGCATCATTAAGATCCTCGGCCTTCAGTACAAGAAGAACTACAGCGACCCAGAATCCCTCAAGACTCTGCGTTATGGCAAGATCATGATCATGACAGATCAGGTGCGACAGGAGTCTTTAATTCTCATCTTGGACATATTTTTAATTAGCTGTTTAGTGCATCAAATTTAAACTTATTTTACTGCTTTTCAGTGCCGTCATAGAGCACGTCGTAAACTCTACTTTTCACGTTTGTCACGCACTTCAATGTAGGTGCTACATGTAAAAGTTTGAGTGGATCCATCTTTACTGATAACGTTAATGTTGTGATTTTGACAGGATCAAGATGGCTCCCACATTAAGGGCCTTCTGATCAACTTCATCCACCACAACTGGCCGTCCCTGCTGCGCCACAACTTCCTGGAAGAGTTCATCACCCCCATCATCAAGGTGCATAGTCTCACACTGAAACCACAAGATCTGTGTTTGACAAGTTATTTCATTATTTATTAAAAGTCACTATATGATATGGGAATATAGCATATCATGTGAAACAAAGGATGACTTCTAGCCCTGGTAGAGGTTCAGGCTTTTTGAGTAGTCTCCCTGGATTTACAACAACACTGCCATCTGGTGTCAAAACAACAATTCTTCCATTTATGTAAAAGATCTCACTCTTCATGAACCCTGGTGGTCATATTCTGTCCTTATTTGACCATTTTGTCAACCTTTCCCCCCTCTCTTTAGGCATCTCATAAGAAAACCCAGATGTCTTTCTACAGTATCCCTGAATACACTGCATGGAAGGAAAGCCAGTCCAACCCCAAATCTTGGAAAATAAAATACTACAAAGGTTTGTTATAAAACGCCTGTGTGGTAGTAAACATGACAAGTAAGCCGCTTTTCATACCTGGCCAGTGTTATGCTTGTAACCTTGTGTCTTTTATAATGCTCTATCTAACCTTTGTGGCCTTTGTCCATCCAGGTTTGGGAACCAGCACATCGCAGGAAGCCAAGGAGTACTTCTCTGATATGCAGAGGCACCGTATCCCATTCAAGTACTCTGGACCTGAGGACGATGAAGCTATTTCCCTTGTAAGATGTCACCCGTCTTGATGGCGGCTTAATCAGCCAATGAAATTTATAGTTCACCCGGGGACGGTCATGTAAAACCTTCGAGGTCCTTTTGTAAACTAATAACAGGGTGCAATATAAGTTATCATAAACTTCCTGCCGAGGATATAATTATTAGTTGGAGTGTTGATATTTGATTCTTGTGTCTTTTTGTTGTTGTTGTTTTTCCCCCAGGCCTTTAGCAAGAAGAAAGTGGACGAGCGTAAAGTGTGGCTGACCAACTTCATGGTGAACAGGCGTCAGCGCAGGGCTCACAACCTGCCAGAGGTAACGTCCCAACACTGGATGAATTCTGCTTCATTACTATTCCCTGTTGACTTTCACTGTATCTTGCCGTCTCTTCACAGGATTACTTGTACAGTCAGTCCACCAAGTCCCTCTCGTACAACGACTTTGTCAACAAGGAGCTGGTACTTTTCTCCAACTCTGACAACGAGCGGTCCCTCCCCTGCCTGGTGGACGGTGTGTGACAACGATCACTGAGAACACGTTTGTGAATCTTAAGAAGAACTGTTTGTCAGGTGTGCGAGTGGTTTAATGTGTGTGTGTGTGTGTGTGTCAGGTCTGAAACCAGGCCAGAGGAAGGTGCTGTTCTGTTGCTTCAAGAGGAATGACAAGCGGGAGGTGAAGGTGGCCCAGTTGGCTGGCTCGGTGGCTGAGATGTCAGCCTACCACCACGGAGAGGTGAGACGACATCACAAATTTTGATCTGGTTATTTCCCACATATGTTTACAATGCCAATGATTTTTGTTGTTGTAAACTTTCTGTGAAGCTTTCTTTGGTTGTCTTTTTAATACTGTTGGTTTAATCTCTTCATCTCTGTTAATGTTCCAGATCTCTCTGATGATGACCATTGTCGGTTTGGCCCAGAACTTTGTGGGAAGCAACAACTTGAACCTGCTGCAGCCTCTGGGTCAGTTCGGAACCAGATTGCACGGTGGCAAGGACTCTGCCAGCCCTCGATACATCTTCACCATGCTCAGGTCAGCAGCCTCCTTGCAAACTACAAATAATCTAAAGATACAGACATCCTGCACACGTTTAGGAACGTGGGGGGGAGTTAATGTCACGATTAGTTGCCGATTAACTTAAAAATTCTCCCAATTCTTCTGTCCTTCCAGCCCTCTGGCCCGCCTTCTTTTCCCAGCTGTGGACGACAACCTGCTCAAGTACAACGTTGATGACAACCAGCGCGTGGAGCCGGAGTGGTACTTGCCCATCATCCCCACGGTGCTGGTGAACGGTGTCGAAGGTATCGGCACGGGCTGGGCCAGCAAGATCCCCAACTACGACATACGAGAGATCGTCAGCAACGTCCACCGCATGCTCAATGGCGACGAGCCTCTGCCCATGGTGAGGACAGGAAACGGCTGCTGTTGCTTTCTGACATCGCTGTCTTGTGTCTCCTTGGTGGACAAATCAGACGATGACTGTGCCTTTTTTTTTTTTTCACAGCTTCCAAACTACAAAGGCTTCAAAGGCGCACTCGAGCATGTGGTGGACAACCAGTACATGATCAGTGGAGAGGTGGCCATCATTGATTCCACCACCATTGAGATCTCTGAGTTGCCCGTCAAATCCTGGACGCAGGTTAGTCCCTCGAGCTTTGTCCTACTTATTAGGGACGTGTTCCGGATTGTAACATTGTCTCGAGGATGAAATTAATTCATTTTGAGTACTTTTTGCGATCATTTGTAATTACATCTACATGTCATTTCACGCGGTTCTCTGTCGGTCTAGATCTACAAGGAGAACGTGCTGGAGCCGATGTTGGGTGGCACAGAGAAGGTCCCCCCTCTGATCACAGACTACAAGGAATACCACACCGACACCACCGTGCGCTTTGTGGTCAAGATGACGGAAGAGAAGCTGAGTGAGGCGGAGGCTGCTGGCCTCCACAAAGTCTTCAAACTTCAGAACACCCTCACTTGCAATTCTATGGTACCCGCTGCCACACATGTGCACATATCTAATGTTTCAGCGAGAGAGGCTGGATCAAGTCGTCATGTACCTGACTATCATTATTTATTTTTAGGTTCTGTTTGACCATGCGGGCAGCCTGAATAAGTACGAGTCCGTGCAGGATATTTTCAAGGACTTCTTTGAGTTGAGGATGAAGTACTACGTGCTGAGAAAGGATTGGTTGGTCGGCATGCTGACTGCAGAGAGCGCTAAACTCACAAACCAGGCCCGCTTCATCCTGGAGAAAATCGAGGGCAGCCTGGTCATTGGTTAGTGACTGGTTACACTTTTCTTTATAAAGCGTATAAACAAGGAAGATAAATAGTTTGTATTTTTACATGACTCTCCACTAATTGTGAGTAATTTAGCCTCAAATTAAATGTTGAAGAAAAGCTACTCAAGTGTTTTATTTGGAACCGCTTCTGAAATTGTAATATTCATAGCAGTCACCATCATTTTAGCCAAAATCGTGCCGACCGTAGAATGTGTTTTTTGATTTTCCTTTTATCAAAAGTATTAATAACGTTCATCTATTTTTAGAGAACAAGCCAAAGAAGGAACTGATCCGCATGCTGCAGCAGATGGGCTACGACTCTGACCCGGTGAAGGCTTGGAAACAGGCCCAAGAGAAGGTAGGAGACTCTGAATCGTGTGGTTTTCAGCTGCTTGAGTTCCGACTGCTAGGTAGTCCGCCTCCGCTACGGCAAATATTACATGTTTGTGTTCATGCTCGTAGAATGTGGACGCCATAGAGGAAGAGGCGGAGGAAGGGGCGGAGGAGGAGGAGGACACCAGTGGGCCAGACTACAACTACCTGCTGAGCATGCCCATGTGGTACTTGACCAAAGAGAAGAAAGATGAGCTGTGCAAACAGAGGGACGCTAAGGTGTGATGTCCAGCTGTGCCGTAATCGTACTGGTTCATCTCGTGTAAACGTCTCTGACCCAACGTTTGTTTTCTAGATGGCAGAGCTCGACACCCTGAAGAAGAAGTCTCCAACAGACCTGTGGAAGGCAGACCTTGCTGCTTTCTGCGAGGAACTGGAGGTATTGTCTCTTTATCTGTCTACACTTGCTATTTCTATACATGCAAGCGCACCTCCTCAGTCACACACGGTCAACTACCGTATGTCCACCGCAGTTGTAGAAGAGAGATTGTCAATATAACTTGCATAATACATAACAGATGTATATTCAATCCGGTATGAGCATGCATGCACATTGAGCACTGATCTCTGGTTACGTTCCTCCTTGTCACTGTCAAACCTCTCTCTCTCTCTCTCTCTCTCTCTCTCTCCTGAATATTCTTCTGGTCTTGTTCCTCCTTGTGCTCAGAGAGTTGAGGAAAAAGAAAAAGAGGCGGAGAAAATGCCGGTCGCTAAAAAGGGGGCGGGAAAAGGCAGAGCGATGAAGGTGAAGCAGGAGACTCTGCCCACGCCGCAAGGCCGCCGCGTTGTCCCGCGCATTACCAGCGCCATGAAAGCTGAAGCGAACAAGAAGGCTGTGAGGGTCAAAAAAGTCAAGGTATGACTTTTCAGATTAGAAAAATCACACCCGACAAGGGTTATCTTGTTATTGTTTGTAGTTTATTGGGTTCTGAGGTACTCCCAGTCATCACACCGGTGAGAAGCTAAACTTCCGGTCGTGTGTTGTAGGTCTTGTATCTGCATAGCTTGACCTCATTTCTCTTAACTGTAGACCGAAAAGGTCGTGGTGAAGATGGAGTTTGGAGAAGATGCAGAGAACGAGGAGCCGAGTGAGGAGGTTGGCTTGGCTGCACGACTGAGCAAGAAACCTAGAACCAAGGAGACGGGTGAGTGGCTGAAGATGTTCCCCTGTCAGCAGTTCAGAGGGGAAAGACTTTCTCTTAACAGCACATCAGACTCTCCAATTTATCTTCTCTGATGTATCATTTTAATATCATAAAAAGTTCAATCAAACAAAATGACAAACTTATTTCAATTATTGTTCAGCGATTGTGAGTAAAACATCATTTTGATAAATATAGTCCTGCAACAAGTAAGAAATTGCTCTTCAGTGACATCTAGTGGCAGCCCTGGCAAAAATACATCATTTGCAAACATTTTGAAAACAAAAATTGGGATTTAGTTTAATACATTTTAAGCGTATGACCTGTTAGATAAATGATGTTGTGCTTCGGAGATAAGATGCAGGGCTGCATGCCTTTACGGTGTTCATTATATTTACCCACAATTACTCCTCAGCCCCACCACGGTTACAAAGTGACTCAGGTGATGTGCCAGACTACTTGAGCTTGCAAAAGATTCTAACATTCCTAGTGAGATGGGCACGATGACAGACTTCTGCTGGATGTTTGTAGAACCAGATATGTGTGTGTATGTTGAGTGTAGCCCACGGTGGATGGGTTAGGGGGAATATCACAACAGAATTAAGAGAAAACCTTGACCATCATAAGTGATGTTTTACAGTAAATTATTACAGTTTGCACATTTCTAAATACTGTATCTACTGTAATGAAGCTGCATTGTATTTTTTTTTGCTTGAGATGACTAAGAAACACACGTTCTCTGCAGAAGCATCAAAGAGCAGCAGGCAGAGCACTCTTCAGTTCAAGCCCGTTTCCAAGAAGCCCAAAAACAATCCGTGGTCGGATGAGGAGTCCGATGCCAATCTGTCCGACAGCAAGATGGAGTCTGAAGAGGAAGCGGTCGCCCCGAGGGAGAAGGTGGCACGCAAATCTAAAGGTGAATCCGCTCGATGAACCGGACCACCAACTAACATGGCTTAGAGGGAGATGGTTGTATCCATTATGTTTCCCATCTATGAAAAGACTGTTTGTTCATACATACCGAATACTTGCCACATCACCAGTCTATCTTCCACAGCGAGACACGATGCAATCACTGTAGAAATGTTTTGGATTTTGAATGACAACACTGATACACTGCATTTCCTGAGAGGCTAATTAGCTCTCTATCTCAATTCGCCCGAAACTTATCTTTGCAACAGCTGTTTGATTGCTCATCTGTTATGGGAGTTCTTTAGTAAAACAAACTACCACTGACCCTGATTCACGTGGCAGCGTTGCTAAATCAAACCACTCTGTTTGCTCGTTTCTCAAGCTGCGGTGAAGTACAGTATGTCCGACAGCGAACAGGAATTTGATGACTGGGAGAAGAAGGACGCTCCAAAACGGAGGGCCGTTATCAGCGATGATGACGACAGCTTCATCCCAGAGCCCGTGGCCGACAGCGACGTGGACTCTCCTGGCCCGCCTCCCAAAGCTCCAGAACCCCCGTGAGTATTAAAACAACCAACAACTTGATGTAGAAGCGTCTTTCACGTTTTTTGAATCAAATGTTGTTATTTTCATGCAGGAAGAAAACGGCAAGGAGCAAAACGACCGCTAAACAAGCTAAAGCCAAGTCGAGCTGTAAGTATTTCCACGGGACCCCCGTGTGATGACCTGGTGACATGTTGAACCACGGGTCTGTGCTTTAATTCATTCATTAATTTGCACTTCGTGGCGCTTTTGCAGCTCAGTCGGATGATCAGTTGCCTGTTGCACCCAAGGCTCCAGTTCAGCGCAAAACCAAGGAGGCTGCACCCAAGAAAGCTCCTGCTGCCAGGAAACCAGCTGCGTCTAAGAAGGCTGCAGGTAATTAGACTAACTAGGGCCCGCTCAGAGGGGCGCATATGTCAGATTTAAGAGCAGATGCATTGGTAAAGTTCCAAAGTTATAATAAAGCTGTTTTTATGGGTTCCTCGTCAAAATTGCACCATCAAATTACAGGTCGAGTTAAATTGTTACACTAGTTGTACACATATTTCTGGTAAGAGCAAAAGCTAAAGTGTAATGCATCCTTCCCTAATCTGCTGAGTTCTCTTTTCCTGTTGACTTCTCATAGACGTGAAGCAGCCGTCCATCCTTGATGCTCTTTCTAAGTCCAAACCTGCGTCCACCAAGGCTGCGAAGACGATCCCGTCATTTGACTCCAGTGACTCGGAGACTGAAGCCAAAGCTCCCGTTGCAAAGGCCAAACACGTTCTGAAACGAAAGCAAATCGTCAGTGACGACTCCGACAGCAGCTCAGGCGACCTCATGTCGCGCCTCAAATCCAAAACCACGACCAGCAAGGTCAGTTTCTACTACTGAACTCAGAAAAGGTCATTGTAACTCACAATGAACACATTTTTTTTTTTTTTTTAGAGCTGAATGTTTTCTCTCCTCTTGCAGAAAACCAAGAAATGGGACGACGACGACGACGACAGCTTCCAGGTTTCCGACCAGGAGGCAGCAGCAGCTCCCGTAGCAGCGCGGCCCCCGCGTGCCCGGAAACCTGTCACCTACAACATGGACTCCGACTCAGATGAAGACCTTTAAATTTGACTCGCCAAGTCAGTTTTAGATTTAGTGTTCTAGACATGTTCTTAATAAGTTACACGTGCGATTTAATGTTGCTTGGATTTTATCACTTGAAGGATGGTTGCATTTACGTTAGTGGCTTAGATAGACCTGCCGTCCTAAAGAAACAAAATAACTGAGTCACTGTTTCTCATCCTGTCAAAGAGCAGAAGTAAAATAAATAAAAATAAAAAAGTATACATCTGGTGCTTTGACTGCATTATATTTGCAAGTCTAGTTTTAGTCTTGGAGTTCTTGAAATGTCTTTTTTGTGATTCACTTGTTTGTGTTTTGTTGTGTCCTGTAAATATTTCAATGGCTGTTCATTTTTATATTTAGCAAAGAATAAAGTTCCCTTGTTTGTTTGTTATTGCTTGTGTTTGGACTTGTTCTTTGCTTCAGGGCTAATGTCTCGTCAAACCTGTCATCCGTCTGTACAAGTCAGGTTCTCAGTTTTCAAATGATTTGTGAGGGAGGAGCGTCCGCCACACATGTGGTAGATGTATAATGTGATGAAATGGGGATCAGCTCACTGAAGTTTGAATGGTTAAGTAGCATGTTCAAAAGTTGAGTTTATGATCATTTAGACAACTATTCCTTGAAACATTATTTTTATTGCTTGCATGAAATACCGAATCCTGAACTTCAAACCTCTACGCTCAATGAAAATCGCCGGGTGTCTTTAAAAGCCGCTAACTGAACGAAGTACTCTGCGTGTGTCAGGGTGCTTTATGCAATTTGCATGTTCTAATGTTGCCCATTGTGGCCCGGGAAGCTGCTGGCACAGCTTACAACAGACTCTTCCTGCTGTTTCGGAAGCTCTTTGAAATGCTCATCAAGACTGCGCCTTTCTTGGGTAAACAGCGCGTGTGTCTGGGACCCTTGATGGGTACAGATTAGGACGTAGCCCGAATTTCCTAAACTGTTGCCGCCCTCTCAAATTGTTTGCCCCGGCAAACTTCAATCACATGCCATTTAGAGAGAGAATGAGAGGAATATAAGCTGGTGTGCAGATGAGCTTTGTTGGACACACTTTTTATTTGTTCAAGTCTTTTGGTTTGTATCCGACTGGGAGAAGACAAACAAGGATTATCACAGAGGGTAGGTTTCGTAAGTCTCTGCTTTAGGCTGAACCTGTTGTGTTGTTTTCTGCCATTGGCTTGCCCTTAAATGCTGTTTCTCAGGAACGCTTCAGAGACACAAGTGGCTCAACCAGCATTCCACAAGTAGCAGCTTGTAGCGGATAGAGGCTGTGCTCATAAACGTCTCAAAGTCAAGTTCAGATGTGTGGAAAGTAACCTATATTATGCCATTGTTGGGGTCAACTGTTCTGTCTTTAAGATGTGTTAAATGAAACTTAAAGAGACATAGGGGGTTTAATATAGGCAAGTGTTCCTGTTTGACTCCTTTAGTGACGTGCTTAAATTGCTGTTATTGCAGGTGGTGTAATCATGTTTTATTTTTGGTTTCAGGTCTTGGGAATGTGAACCTTTATCGCCACTGTGGGTGCATAAAGCTTTGACCTGTAGATTAGTCCGTTTAGTCTCACTATGAGTCATGAATTGAAGACTAAGATAAGATACATTTTACTTTCTTTTTTTTACCCATAGAAGGCAGAGACGGACAGGTGGATAAAGCTCACGATTTTCCTAGAAGCCGTATCCAAGACAGCGCTGCAATCATGGGTGAATGGGGCTTCCTCAGTGGACTCTTTGACAGCCTCCAGGCCCACTCGCCGATGCTTGGCCGTTTCTGGCTCTTTCTCATGCTCGTCTTCAGGATGCTGATCCTGGGAACTGTGGCCAGCGACCTGTTTGAAGACGAGCAAGAGGAGTTTGCCTGCAACACCCTCCAGCCGGGCTGCAAACAGGTGTGCTACGACATGGCCTTCCCCATCTCCCAGTACAGATTCTGGGTGTTTCACATCGTCCTCATCGCCACACCGTCCCTGGTTTTCCTCATGTATGTCATGCATCACCGCAACAAGACTAAATCCAGCGAAACCAGCTCTAAATCCAACAAAACCAGCTCTAAATCCAGCGAAACCAGCTCTAAATCCAGCAAAACCAGCTCTAAATCCAGCAAAACCAGCTCTAAATCCAGCGAACCCAGCAGCCAGCACAACAGAGAAGAGCACCGTTTGAGGAGGCTGTACATTGTCAATGTGGTCTTCCGCCTATTGGCAGAATTGGGCTTTCTAGTGGGCCAGTGGATGCTGTACGGCTTCAAGGTGGAGGCTCAGTTCCCCTGTAGCCGCTTCCCTTGCCCCTACACGGTGGACTGCTTCACCTCCCGCCCTGCGGAAAAAACAGTCTTCCTCTGCTTCTACTTCGCTGTAGGTGTGATATCGGCGGCTTCCAGCTGCGCGGAGCTTTTCCACAGCTCCATGAAGTGGTTCTGCTCGAGCCAGCCGGCCTTCGACCCGGAGCGCCAGAACCTCGACAACACCAAGTGCGAGGAGGAGGAGGAGGAGGAGGTGGTGAAGGAGAAACCGCGAGGAAGGACGGCGTCGGAGAGCATGGCCAGCAACACGAGGCTGAAGGGGGGGGGTCACGAGCGTCACGAGCGTCACAAGCACAGGCGATGATTGGAGACATAAGGAAATGCTTGGTAGACAGTCATAAGATCAGGAAATGAGCATGAAGAAGATGGCTCTGATAAGGCCGGCGCATTGTTGACTTGTTTGGTCTCATGAATCATTACGGACCATGAACAGTTCAGGCGGGAAAAAGACTTTATTATGCTTGATACACTCAGTTTAATGCTGACTGGGTCTTTGTTTCAAAGAGAACTGGTTACGTCCTTGTGCCACGCGAACAATAGTGAACTTTATTTCAGACAGTGAAGTCCAAGTATATAAATGAAGATAACTGATAGAAACCATTTATGGTCTCTATTTGAGTGTGTGTGTGTGTGTGTGTGTGTGTGTGTGTGTGTGTGTGTGTGTGTGTGTGTGTGTGTGTGTGTTTCCTTTAAAGAAGTAGATATTTGCTAAAGAAACTCACCACCTCACTCATATCTGTCTTCTAGTCAATGGTCTGTGCAGTTAAAATAAAGCTATCGCCAGCAGCTGATTAGCTTAGCATAGCACAAACACTGGAAACGGTTGTCCAGAGCTTTAAAAAAAACAAAAAAAAAAAACTGTTTAATTGTTTAATCCATACAAAAATAAAAAAGTGTAAAAAATAATAACATTTCGTAGTTGGTAGTGGAGCTAGCAGTAAGCCCCTGTTTCCAGTCTTTGTGCTAAGCTAAGCTACCCTGCTGCTTCATATTTACCGTGTAGAAGTGAGAGTGGTATCAATCTTCTCATCTGACTCTCAGCAAGAGAGCAAATAAGCGTAATTTGGAAGATGTCAAACCGTTTCTTAAGCTCAGGTCAGCTGGCTTGACAGTTATAACGACAGAAAAGTACATTCAATTCTATATTCAAGCATCAATGGCAGTGAATTATAACTTTAGCTGGACTGGTTGCTCAGGTTTTACACCTGCCTGATGAATCTCTCACATGCTCATGTGTTTGTACTTCAGAATCATTCGTGAGTTCAATGATGTTTCATCCTGATGTTTTACTTTTTACTGAATAATGAAATGTTTCATTATCGTTGCACTTCTATAAGAGATATGTATGCTTGTCATATTTTTTTGAAAGTGCACTGTAACATTGTGCAACAGTTCTTATTTTTTAAATCACTCTGCACGTAATTGTGTCCTAACCTCATATCATCACGCTTTACCTGCAGAACATTAAAGATCCACTGCACTCAAAAATATGTTTCGCTTATTGTTATCAGATCAGGTTTTTAAAAAGTATTTTAATGTATGTTTAAATATCTCTGGAGGACATATTTACAACCTCCCACCTCATAGTCCCTATATGTCAGATGCTGTTACCTGCACAAAATAACTGATCTCTCTGTCCCTTTTATAAGTTTATTTTCTAAATGCAAAAAAATAGATTTGATCTGTTAGTTGCTGAGGAAACCATCATAATGCCTGCATGAAAACATGAAAATACAGAAAAATGTATTTACTCATTTATTTACTGAAATAAGTTCTGTAAGAATATTTGGCAAAAAACGCTTTGATAACAACATTTCCTTCTCTTCCTCCTTCTCTTAAGTGCATGTTGTCAACAGTAGGTGGCAGCATTGGAACAGAAACAAACTGCTTGAATTATCGAGCTCTCTTCAGCAAGATGACTTAATTTGCAGCCACATTATTAAACTGACAGCACCCTCCTGAGTTTCTAGTAGCAGATTTTTCCCCGAGACCTCTGCATGACACCACGGTTGTTAATTCATGTATATCATCATGCCAATTTAAGGAACTAGTTATTTGGTTGTTATGGTTACTGCTGTATTGGCAGTGGGAGCGCTCTCACACAGAAAGGAAATGTGATTGTCATTTGAAGACTTAAGCAGTCGCAGATCCGAGTGGCTCATCTAAACACAAAGTAATCTAAATACTCTCCAAAGAAGCTTATTTCTGACACAAACACTCCTCCCAGAAACACACACACACACACACACATATACACACACATATATATACACACACCTCCTGCTGTTCCCTAGATGCATCATATATGCAGATTGCAAAGCGGTGCAGGCTCTTTGATGTGCATGGAACAGAATTCTAGATGTGTTTTATATAACCACTCAAGAGGGAAGGAAGGAAGAGGATTACAACTTTCCTTGTTTCCTTTTGTCTGCCTGCGTCTCCACCTTTTCATGTCTGCCTTGTCAAACTGGAAGTCTGCCTGTCTCTCTCTCTCTCTCTCTCTCTCTCTCTCTCTCTCTCTCTCTCTCTTTTCTCTGTCTGTGTCGTTCCATACTTCAGCCTGTCTTTTCTGAATCTGGGGAGGCCTCACTGCTGGAGTCTGTTCTCAAAGAAAATGTATGTAGGGCATCTTTTTCAGCGACTCCCTTCACACCAACACGGAGGAGGTGATGGAAGTGATAACATCTTTCTCTGCACCCCCCCCCTCCCCCTTCCTCCTCCTCCTCTTCCTCCTCCATTCTCCCTCCACCTTGAATGAGACACTTAAGGGGCTCCCTTTGCTCTACCTGGGTCCCCAGTCCGCTCAGTGCAGCTGACTGACGCCTCCACATTGCTCTCAGAGCATCTAACATTCTGCTAAGTCACGTCGGCACGATACTTGACAAGAAGCTTTCTTTTTTTTTTTTTTTTTCAAGGGGAAATTCAAGAGACATCACTCTTATGGTTTGCTCCAAACAGAGACTCAACAGCTTACTCAGTTGCATTTCTCTTTGATTGGTTTATTTGCGGCACAGTGCAAAGTTCTAAACGCATCAAGTCGCTTGTTTGCTGGCTTGACTTTTGGTAACTTGATTTTAAAACGTGAAAAAAAAATTCTCAAACATTGGCAAGGAGAGCTCCTGCAGAGTAGGTAAAAGTAAAAACAACAACATGAAATGATGTAACATAGTTAAAGGTGGTTGATGATTTCCAGATGAATTTCCTTCAAAGAACTAAAATGTTAATGACATGGAAAAACTCAAGTAAACATAAACTAAACCGCAAACAAATTTTGGTAAAATAAAGTTAGAATACAAGTCATTTGCAATGAATTGAGAGTGTACCAATTGAACACTGATTACTACAATTAGTACCACATTACATACTCTTTTACTGAAACCTTCCAAAGTATGAAAGTACACATATCAGTTTCTATTAATAGGAAGCTACTTGGCATGGTCCGTGCTTTGTTACCCTGCCTTCCTGAGTACTAGCTGCTATCAGAAGACAACATCTACTTCCTTGTACCCACAGACCTCTCTTCCTTATGTCTCGATGTGTCGGTGCGTTTACCCGGAGTCAGTGGCGAATGAGCCCTGACCACAGTCAAAATTGAGCCGTGGGCCCCGGTCGAACCTCCGCTTTCTCCCAATCTTATTGCATTGTGTGTGTCTCCTTTAACCTTTGAGCACCCATCAGCTGCACACATGTACACGACACGTGTCAGCTTCATTATATTTTGCCCAAAGACCTAAAAAAAACAACCAATGATTTAATTCTGGAGTACAATCCAGCACCGAACAGTAGACAGACACAGCTAGCAGCTAGCTTGTGGACATTTAGTGCAGCATTTAGCGGCTTAAGAGACCCAAAAACACAGCAAAAAGAGAGTGAATATTGGACATTTTCCCGTGACGATAAATATGAAGCTACAAACAGCTGCCTGTTACATTAGCTTAACATATATCTATCGTTTAGAGAGCATAACAGGTGATGGTAGGTCGATTTTGTTAGCTTTGGCCTGAGCCTGGCTATGCTACAGTCTGTAGCTTTGTCCGCATTCCCTCCACAGGCCCCTTCGCTGCCATTTTCCATCCATCCACCAGATGCCCTCAGACTTCACCTGACTACCCCACCCATCAACACACCTGTTGCCACTCTCCTCATCAGCCCTGCAGTTACCTGACCCTCCCCCCCCGCCCATCCATTCATTCCGTGCCAGAGCATCATAGTTGCTATGCGGCTTTTTTCCTTTGTTGCTGTGGAGCTTCTGTCTCTCTGCCCCTTTGACCTGGACCTGCCTGTCCACCTGAAACCTGCCAGTAAGCCTACATTCTTTCAATAAAGCACAGAACCGATCCTGTCTGCATTTTGGGTCCTATCCCTGTTACCTGTCTTCACTGCATGGCGACAGGCCAGCTGTTTCCCCCTATTTCCGGTCCTTATGCTAAGCTAAGCTTAGGCCTCGCATTTAC
The DNA here is from genome assembly GCF_050575085.1 of Anarhichas minor. Lineage (NCBI taxonomy): Eukaryota > Metazoa > Chordata > Actinopteri > Perciformes > Anarhichadidae > Anarhichas > Anarhichas minor. The sequence goes on along the minus strand of NW_027466463.1, from coordinate 10,492,511 downwards.
CGTGCCATTGTGAGAGTGGTATTGATCTTCTCATCTCGACGACAAAGAGAATAATCGCACATAAAGACGCTGGTGTGTTATTAAGTGTTATTGTTGCAGCTCAAACCAGGGAGTAGATGCTCCGGAGCTTGAATAAACTCATCCCAACATTCCTGCTGTTAGTGGCCCTTCTAGTGATAATAAACTAAATGTTGTGTATTGTGAACAGAAGTGCACTACCGCGCTGGATATCCAGGCTCAGTTATGAAGCCTTATGACCTTCGTGACCTTCTGTAGTGCTGACGAAGCTCCGTGCATTGCTGTGTGTACCGGCTGACCTCTGGCCGGCCACAGAGCCGGTGGCCAAAGACAGCTTATATCTCTCTCCGCGCTCAAAGTCGCTGAAGCGTGCCTCCAAGTTTAATGGCGTCACCGAAGAGCTCGGGTCACCGCACATCACACCTCGCCACTCTATCTCCCCCTCCTCCTCACCCGTCCATCTGTACCCCCTCCCCCCTCCCTCTCTTCCCTTGCCACAGGGTGCACAGTGTGAATGCAGAATTTACAGTGAAATATTCTCGCTGCCTCTATTCCTCCCTCTCGTCTCTCCCTCCATCTGCTTTCTTCACTTCTTCCTGTTTGCCTGGGGGAGGGGGGGAGGGGGGGGGGGGTGCAATGTGAATGGTGCACCTTCATCCGAACTCACTTTATCTCCCTTTCCTCACCCCTCCTTCTCAAGGAAAATATTGCGTAAAAAGCCCCTGGGCTCGGGCCGCTTAGCCATGTTTCATATAGTGACTAGAGAGCGGACGAGCCGACTGCTCTGCCCCCGCTGACACCATAGCTTTGTTTGATGACGACAATGCTTCTTGGCTGCTCTCCTCGCCCTGTGCGGCAGTGTGATTGATGGCGGTAAAGTAAATTGTTATGGTTCGTTTGCAGCTTTGCGCAGTCTGGACATCTGGGTTTGAAGAGCTTCTTTCCAAAACCAGATATTGCCCGTGTTACTGAAGCGCAGAGCCAAGAACATCAGGTTGCAATATTTCCCACTACATCAATACACAGTGTTTTGGGACAGACAGACGTCATGTGGTTGTGATTTATGCTTTTCCTCGTCTTTTTTTTCCCTTTCCATTTAGTGTGCACAGTTTTGTGATAATAAAGGAAATCCATACTCCTCTGTGAATGACTGTACCCGCAACCGTGCGATAGCATGCACGGACTGCTGTAACGACGGATAAATGGATGGACGGGTGGAAGTAAAGTTGGGAGGTTGAGCACTCTCCCCTGGTTTCTGTCAAACCTCCAACGGTGCTCACTTGTTTTGGATGTCCTTACTGGCCCTCGTGGGAGATTACTGTGTGTGTGTGTGTGTGTGTGTGTGTGTGCACTCAAGTGTAGGTACTGTGTGTCCTTGTAAATTTAAACCTGTGTGTGTGTGTGTGTGTGTGTGTGTGTGTGTGTGTGTGTGTGTGTGTGTGTGTGTGTGTGTGTGTGTGTGTGTGTGTGGTTCCCCCCGTGTGTGAAGAGCTGTCCAGAGTGGTGTGCTCAGCAGCCGTGCTCGGCTGCACACTAACACGATGTGACAGGGTAGAAATACCAGTACCGACCGCGCTCTCGCCCACCCACAGTCACACACACCAACTCCACCCGCCGCAGCCACCATCACCATCACCCCCCTCCTCCCTCCCTCCCTCCCTCCCTCCCTCCCTCCCCCACTCACTCCCCCACTCCGCCACACCCCATTGGCTGTCTACCTCAGTCACTCCACGTCTTCTGCTCGGAGACAGCAACATAAGCCTCCATGTTCTCCCTCCCCCTTCGTTTCACCCCAAAAATCTTCCCCCCTTCCCCCCCATCCCGATTTCCTGCTTACTAGCAGCATAACATGGGGGTTGTAATGTGCATCAACAAGTGACATGGTATCAAATGGGACATATTATGCAATATCCCATTACGCAACGCCACATTTTCATATGTTCATCCGCCCAGCCTAGTGAGGCGAGTTCTCCCCCCCCGCTACTTTGCTTCGCTTTCACTCTCTCCTTCCAATATCTTTGGCTTCCTCAACGATGAACCAAGGTGACAGTCACAGTAGGGGACGAGTCGTTTGACATTTGCGGGTTGTCACAGTTTGAACCCTGACCTCTCTTCCTTCACAGCTGGCGAGTTCAAGCTGATATGACAAGGAGAAAGTTAAATATCGTCTCATCCTAACGTCCTGGTGCCAAAGCTCAAGAGGACACCTCTCTGTAACCTTCAGCTACAGTATGTGGGGGAAAGTTGACTACTCATGCAACACCTTGCACCACATTTTCTCTCACATTTTCTTCAGATCAAGTTTCTCATTCGTTCTGAATAAATAATATCTCAAAGTGAAAGTAATGTCTTTGAGATAACACAGGAGGGCTCTTCCACCACAGCACTCAGTTCTTTTTGCTGGTGTCCATCACTGTTTAAGCACAGTCATTATTTATAAATTGGACAGTTGGGAAACAAGGACTATTCTCATTTATGATATTAGAGAAAATACTCTTCTCTCTGACTGCTATGCTATTATGTATTATGTTATTGGATTATTCTTATTATTATTACATGCATGTGTAAGTACCATTTTTCTGTTGTTGGTCGAGTTGGAGACGATAATTATAACTATCCTTCATGCTGTTAGTTTAATTTATAATGGTACATTTGAAATGAAGATAGTAGAAATGGCATTTCCCTGCAGTGGAGTAGAAGTATAAAGTGTCATGAAATACCATCACCGCAGGGAAAGCCCCCTCCTCCCAAAGAACAGGCAGAATCATTCTGCTCCAAACAAGTGCTTGATAGTCAGCAGTGGAAAGTAACTAACTACTCCAAGTAAGTACAATATGTATTTTCAATGTATGCTACTTGATGTTACTACTCCTCTACATTTCAGAGGGAAATATGTGCGTTTTACTCAACTGTATCAATTTAACAGCTGCACGGGACCCTCGTATGTGTCAGACATCTATGTGTTGTTAGCAGTTCCACTAATTAGTGATTTTATACTTTCTGCTTTTACTTGTGATGGTATATGTTTCCACCACTGTTGATGATAAAGATAAGAGGCTGAGAGAGAAGGAACGGAGAGATTAAGGCCACAGAAGGGACAACAATACTCCCTCTCCTCGCCATTCTGACCTTTTTATACGGAATAATCTATATTAAGACTGAACACCCTGTCTACATTTTCTTTCTGCATCACTCTCCCTATCACCTCTCCTCCTCTCTGAGGGCTTGTGTGCACTACCCCCCCCCCCCCCATCTCTCCTCCCCTCTCTCCAGCCTGTGTTTTTCCTCTATCCTCAGGGAGACGGCTGCATGCAGAAGCATTGTGGATCACTGAGCTTCAAGACACTGTCTCTAAAAATTGCTCAACTTTTCCACAGAGCGTTTTTCAAGCGCTGAGAGGGACTGGCGGTTTGATATGATGCTGCAATTCCTGTCTTGGAATGTGTTCTGTGAGCTGATGGATAGGGGTGTGATGCATTATTGATGTAAAATGGTTAATTTGTCTTTGTCACAGATTATCACGTCATATTTGGATTTGAAAGTGCTTTAAAGTTGACAGTTTGGGGTCTTTGTAAAAGCATGTGATGTGAAATTATCCTAACATCAATCATTTTAAATGTATAAAGCGTGAGCACTGATGGATGCAAAGCTCCTCTCCATCGGATTTCATCTACAGTAGTGTAAGTTTCACAGCAGTGCAGCCCCGGAGGCATCCATATTGGATCTTCTCCAGTCCAGTGGAGGTGTGGGAGGAGGAGGAGGAGGGGGGGGGGGGGGAAGGCCTGGTGGAGACTACATTCTGGCTCCCTTCCAGCCTAGTGGGCATGAAGCAGGCCTCGGAGGCTCCTGGGATTTCCTTGTACGCCAAACCCCTGTGCCCTACATTAACCAATTAGAGAGGAGAATTGCTTAACTGGACATATAAAAGACTGCGTGCAGGCTGCGGGGAACAGGAATAAATCAGGGGGTAACGGGAGTCACGAAGAAGCACCTTTGGGAAAGTAGATGACAGCGAGAGGGGGCCCAGAGAGACTGTGTGTGTGTGTGTGTGTGTGTGTGTGTGTGTGTGTGTGTGTGTGTGTGTGTGAAAACCGTTGAGTGCTAATATAAAACACAGAGAAATATCATGACGTAGGCCCCGTCGTGCTCCATTGCATCTGATTCATCGGCCGTGCATTCCACACTCAGATGTGTGCTGCCGAATACTCGGGCCTGTGATAGATGTTTATGAGCGAATGTCAATTTTCCTCTGTGAATTTACTGTCAGTGGATGATGTATGCACTCAATATCACTGGTTATTCCTCTCATATATTCTCTGCAATGGGCTCCCGTTGCAGAACGATCTCTTATTCTCACCAATAGGTGTCGTCATTGCCCAGCTTGTTCTCGGGTTGCTGTGGAGATCAGGCAGGTATGGGTGAGCTGCCCTTTCAAAAACGACTGAGGCGCTGTGTGTGTGTGTGTGTGTGTGTGTGTGTGTGTGTGTGGCGTCATGCAGCACTGTCGCCATAGCTCTGTCAGAGAAAGTGTGGCAAAGGTATTGTTTTGTTTGTGTGATGTTAAATGTGTTTCGTGCGCACAGATTTATGAATAAACACATACCTTTGACGTGCACGCTGAAGCTGCGGTTCAGAAACCGCGCAACCTGATGACAGCAGGGTGACAGGTGAAGGACAATGTGTGTTCACAGTGTCACCTCAGCCTCGTGGTTCACCTTTATGTGTTAGTGTGTGTGTGTGTGTGTGTGTGTGTGTGTGTGCGGGCCTGTCCTTGCCCTGGCCATGCTCTTGTAAGCGACCCACATCAATTCCTAAGGATTCTGCCCTTTTCCTAAGGCTGTCTGGGAAATGTGATGTGACATGTGGGATGAGCAAGACGGAGCAAAGGGGAAGGAGGAGGAGGAGGAGGGGGGGGGGGGGGACGAAGAGTGATAGGTGAGGTTGTTGTAGGTAGATTCTAGAGGACACTTTACAACACATGTTGCAACTCAATGTACATCCCTGATGAAATACAACTGCAATTGTTATTATGAACTAATACATCTATTGAAGATTGGCTCTTCGGTACATTAGACGTTGTAATCCATTGCAGTGGACTGGCGGAGTGAAAGACAGGAAGTAGTTTTTTTTTTCAAAATCTTTGCATGCACAGTAAAACCCGAGGAGGGGCGCTAACACCATCTGTTGTACCAGAGGCAGCAGCCTTTTTCAGAAATGTGTGGTTGGATAGAAAGATGAAGAAATCTACGCGAAAAATGAAGAAATCTATGTTAAGATGTTTGCCACTGGAATAGATGGCGATGGGGGGGGGGGAGCAACAGAAATTGAATTCCCTCAGAACATTCAGCTACTGCAGCTTGTGGTGAGCAGACACTTGTGCCCGTAATGGGCAGCAGATGAGAAAGAGGGTGAGAGAGGGATTGACAGTGAGGGAGAAAATGAGTGAAGGTGAAATCTATTAGTGTGACAGGCCTCCCATAAAGCTGGAGACCTCTGGGGACACACTCCGAGTGCTTAGCACAAAAAATAAGAGAGAGAGAGAGAGAGAGAGAGAGAGAGAGACTGGGGGAGAGACGTATAAGATGAGAGACCCAAAGTTAAGTAAAATAAGCTAAAATGTCAGAAACAGAAACCCCTGAGACTGAGCCATGACATTATACAACCGGGATTGGAAACGTGAACGCAATGTGTGAATGTGTGTGCGTGGGGATTGATGGGCCTGCATGCGTGTGCATCTACGTACTAGCGTGTGCATGTTCTCTCCCCCCCTCCCCCCTCTCTTGAGTGCTACCCGGATGAGTGTGCTCCATATGTATGTCAGCTCCGATCACTCAGTGAAACGAGGAGGGGCAAAGGGAGAGGGAGGGGAGCGTGTGGAGACTCCCATTCAGGTCTACATCAGTCTATGGGTGACCGAGCATCTCAGACCTGAGGTGAGAAAAAGAGAGTTACACTGTTTTTGGGAGGAGGTGATAGATGAGAGTAGAGAAAGGTGTTCTTTGGGGATGGAGGGATGGATGGAAATAATATTGTTTTAGTGGTTTCAGCTCCTCGGGAGGATTACTGGTTTACTGCTGACATTCGTCCCTCCCAACCTTTCTTTCTTTTTTCTTTTTTGTTTCCCTCCTCTCCATATTTCTGCCTCTCTCTCTCTCTCTCTCTCTCTCTCTCTCTCTCTCTCCTCTCTCTCTCTCTCTTAACTGCCAGTCTCCGTCCTTCTCCCTTCACACTGCCCCACCCATGTGTACTTTGACACCCAACTCCTGCTCGGCGAGGCAGAGGGCCGGCCCTGGCCTTCAGTGTCCTAGACCTCAGTCATGTGACGCTGACCTGCTATGTTTTACAAGGCTGCAGTGCAGCGAGGGGGCCTCTGAGGAAAAGGGCTGCGTTCACCAGCGGCAGGAAACAAAGCACAGCTTGGAGGGGAGAAGTGGTATGTGTGTGCGTGTGTGTGTGTGCGTGTGTGTATGTGTGTGTGTGTGTGTGTGTGTGTGTGAGGGGGGGATTGTGTGGGTGGAGGGGGTTCAGGAAGCAGTAATTCAAGATATGGAACTACACTGAAAAATTTTCATGCGAGGCCGCGTTCAAACGTGCTGCGTTGTTGTCTGTCTGAGAAGGAAAGTCTTTGATCAAAGCAAGTTGGATTTTTTCCACCTGGCTGACGTTAGATTTTTCAACTCTTATTGACATGCTTAGATGAGCTCTGGCCTTAATCTCCTCTCTCCTTCTCTCTCTCTCTCTCTCTTCATCTCCCTTCCTCTCTCCGGGCACTAAATCTCACGCATCTGAGCCTTGTCTGCCTCTCTCCCCTCCTCTCTAACTCTAGTTTATTCCCAAATGAGTTGACCTTCGCTATTGCGCTGCTCTGCCGCTTGCTCTGCAGGCCGTAATCTATGGCTGTAGACTCAGACGTATCCTGTTGCCTTCCCACGCAAAAGTACACGCATGCACTAACATGCACACATAAGAGACTTCATACAGCAAAGTAAAGGATGATCACAGATACACACACATACACACAGAGACACACATCTGTGTCATTCCTGGGAGATGTTAGCCCATTAAATAAGAGCAGCCCGGTCCAGTCTCTCAGATCGCTGCCGTCCCCCGTCCCCCTCTTTGTTCCCCCAAATCAGGAACAGCTGTGCTCCTACACAGTTGTAAGTCACTCACTCAGTGGAAATTTAAAAGCCATTAACCGAGCCCCTCATTGCTACCCCACCCCTTTGGTGTGTAGGAGAGTGTGTGTGTCTGTGTCTGTCTTGCTTATCTGCGTCTGCGCACAGACACATTTGTATGCACACTTGTGTGTACACGTTGAAAGCCAAATTACCCCCCTCGGCCCAAGTGCAGTACATTTGAGCCGGCGTCTCTTAAAGCGGCCTCTCTCGTTCGGTGCGCTGCACGGTTGGGCCGTGTTCGGCCTCCTTGAAGACTTTGCTGTGTTCCAGCCGTGAGTAGCTGGTGGTGGTGGTGGTGGGGTGGGGGGGGTCACGTGAGGTCATGTTGTCTTTGAGCGTGGAACAACAAAAACAAGGCCCCGCTGGAATAGCTCACTGCTTGTCCACTTTCTTGGCTTAGCCAGCGAATTACTGTGCCAGGAAAAAAACAACAAGCCTGGAGCCTTTCATAAGGCGGGCCCTTCAAGCTCACTATGTAGGCTGGACCCAGGCACTGCTCCATGCACGAACACACACACACAGCAAGCAGATGTTCACGGAGATGGACGCACAGAAAGATAGACGGACATGAAATGGAGGTGATTGCAGGAAAAGGGAGTAGGACCATGACACGGAGAGTGGACACTTGGATGCCAAAAGTCAAATGTATGGTTCTTTCCGTTGTTTTTCTTTTGTCTCCTCCTCCTCCACCTTCCCTCCCTCCTCCTATCTGCTGTGAAGATCTCTCATTTCCTGCAGACTCAATGTTGATTTCATACTGGAGCTCAAGGCTTAGAGTGGGAGTCTGTGAGATGGGTAAGGGGGGGAACAACAAGGGGGAGGTGAAATGTGGGGGTGTTTGAGTTCAAGCCAAAAACAACCTCCACCTCCACTTCTCTCAATTACTCTGTGCTGATTTTTAAAATGTGAGCGTGCTAGTAGAGCTGTTTTTTTAAACTCACGCTACAATCACACACACTTCAACAACTGGGGCGGACTACAGTGATTTATCATTCAAAAGACAAGCTCCTTTGGGGGGGTGCTGGTGTAATATCTTGCTCAAGAGCAGCTCAACAATCCTTTAGGGAAAGCACCGTTCTTTCACCTTCGCTGTGGAGACTTTTCCAGGAGGAAACGTCTGACAATGGCCGCTATTAGCCTATTCATTTGAAGGGAAGTCTAATGAGTTTTGTTCAGTGAAAACGATTAGCCAGCTGCACAAAGCATCGGAGCGTTTCACGAAGCGAGGATGACGACTTCTGCTTCAACATGGTGGTTGAGCAAATACTGTAGGCTTGTGTTTCAGTCAGTAGTGAGGTAAAGGGTCATGCTCATCATCGTCATGCTCATTTTCAGGGTTCATACCTGTCAGAAACTTCAACAATATGGTGCATCTTTGCAAAGTGCGTGGAGATACTCAGAGGGGGTAAATCTGAATGACTTGTTGAATTACATGTTTTCTGATCTAGAAAGCCGATTACAAAAATGTCTTATTTTACAGTTTGTAAGTTGGTAGGCACAATGTGAGTTTTTCATGATAAATATTATACTTATAGTCATCTTAGAGTCAAACTTTTTGGTTACTTGCCGACTGAGTAGGCTCTAAAATAAGTTTATAAAGTTAAAAAATGGGGGGAATAAGTGCTAATATTGAGGTTGATTACCTTTCAGCGTGGAAAGTGGAAGCTAGTTAACTAAATTTACTATTTACTAAATTAGTGTGAAAAGTATAGATTCAGTCTTAATCCTAAAGTCCTCAAACAGAATATATACTGCCAGTCATCGTGACCTTATCAAATCCGAGACCTTTGTGGGCACGGATGACACATAGCTTGAAGGAGGAAATAGTCTAGGTGAGGTTTCAGAGTGCCAGTTTCTAGATGCTGTCACTTTGACCTTTTCCCGTTGAGGCAGATCAATTCGTCAGCATACAAAAGCGGGATGAGTCACTTCAGTTGTATTAAGTTGCATAGAAACACAACAGCGTCCTTCACTTCATCTCAAATTCTTATGTGTTTATTGTGTTTATTTCACTAGTGGTATCCAAGGAAGAGAAAAAGGGCTGAAAAATGGAAGTTGAACTCTTGTGTCTTGTTGGCACAGATGCGACTAACACGCACGGTTGGACTCGTATACACGGCAGATTGTTACACTTAGATAACTGTGGCACACAGCCAATTTCTGCTCTTTGCTTCCTTTCTCTTATAGTTAGCGTGAGGCCTTCTAGACATGAACAGCTGCAGCCCTCAGCTTTCACTTCCCCTTCTATGAAACCACATGTATCTGTTACCACAACAAGTTCCCCAAACGTGGCCTCTGATGCCCTCTGTACCTCCCCCATGCCAGCACATGCACACATGTGCCTGCAGGCATGCTCACATGTGTGCATGTATAGAAAACTGTTGCCGCCGAGCTTCGTTTCAGGCTGTCCGGTTTCTTAGTGAGGTTGTCCCTTGAGTCTTTTGTTGTAAACTAATGATATTTCCAGATCTGTGAGCGGGCAAACCTCTGGTTTTGGAAGATTTCTTTCAATTTGTTTTTAAGCATGGAAGGGCGGTGTCAGGAAATATGACTTCCTGTGTGCAATGTCAGATTTGTCACCTTTTGTATACATAGATGTACTCGCTCGCTAACCTCAACATACATACCGAATTTGGCAGAATATTTGTGCCACCAAAACACACACACACATACACACACACACACACACACACACACACACACAGCGAGCCAAACAGAGTGGCATTGCGTGACTGAGGCTTCACACCTCTCTTTCTCTCTTTCACTCAACGAAAGCATGAAAAAACAATCCCTAACCCACAGTAATGTGAGTTTGAGTGACAGTGTGTGTGCGTGTGTTCAGTGTCCATGCGGGGCACAGACTGACTATTCTCTTGTTTGGCCTCTGCCTTTGTTCTTCACTCACTATACTATCTGTGCACACACACACATGCAGCTATAGACTAAACCCTCTCACACACTGGCTCCGGGTTTGTTCGCTTATAGCTATTCAAAGTCAAATCAGACCAAGGCCTCACATGCTCGCCAGGTTTCTTCGTCTGCGACTTCACAGCTGTGTTTACATACAGTCCAGATATGCTCCTACACATTCACACCGTAGCGTCAAAACTCTCTCTTTGTAATTTACGAATGAACTCGCTGACACGATAGCTGAGCCTCCTGATTGCCTCTCCTTGTCTCCTCTTGAGATTTTGGTTAATGCAAAGGTGTGGGCTGTCAGTGGTGAACAAAAGCTCTTGGATGATCTCACTCCCCTTCTACCAGCACTCCTGTCATGGAGACGGTTTATGGATGATTAGGAAATAAAAAACAATATCCTTAAGGAAAGGTGCTCTCTCAAAGCCCGTGTGTGCAGCTGGCTGCCAAAAATGCTCCCATCCTCTTGATCCATTGCGCCGCTGCCCACGGACTGAAAAGCTCAGTCTTGTGATGGTGGGGGCATTGGCCAGGTGGCTAATTGAGCTGTTCCCAGGGCAGCCTGTGACAGCGTGCCACCCTGTGCCAAGGTGTTGGGGTTTCCCATGGCTCAGTAATGGATGATTTTAGGTGCCGTAAAGTGTGTCCAATTGCCCTGCTCTGCTGGCACAGAACGAGCACACAGTACGGGACGCACAGGACAGACCGGTCACACTTATCCCAGTGGAAAGATGTTGGGTTGAGAGAGAGCCTCTCGATAATGTGACCCCACCCGTCACTGTTTGTATTTGTGAATGCCTCGTCTGGTTGAATATATCGAGATAGAGAAAATGATTGTGCCATTTTCTTCCCAGTTTAAGTCTTCGCCCTAACTAATGAAAATACCAAAACAAAAGACTGAATGTTTGCTTGTGCTGTGCAAACATTCCAATGCAACACTTTCTCAATCAGTTTTAAACTGCGCCATTGTTTTCGCTCGCTGTAGGGTAAGTGAAGTTATGATCTCTTTTCACGGTGTTTGCTTGCTTGCTGAACTTGCATAGATCGAGGAGATGAAGGTCTGCTGCACTTCCTGCGAAGACGGAAGAGTTTGCCAGAACGTAAAGCCTGGACAACACAAGCTTTGTCTTGAGTTTGCTTAATATTCGCACACGCGATACACAGTGCAGACATTATTGTCACATTGTTCGGCTGTACTGAAACACATAATTAGTCATCAAGCATGAGATGGAAAATTGACTTGTAGTTGGCAGACAGAAACACCTCACCATGTCTGTGATCATCTTGCCAAAGTCATTTCAAAGAGAGTTCTAAAGTGTGTTTGAGTTAACCGATGCCTACCTGTTGAGGATACAAGCTTCAAACAAAACAGAGAGGAAAGAAGACGGCTTTGTATTTGTTTTAGTGGACCTGTGGAGATATATTCTAAATACTACTCGTGCTTTACCTGAATTCTTCCAGCATTTCAATAAAAGCATTTCATGGAACAAACTCAACATAATCACTGGAAGCTGCATCTAATAGGACATAATGCTGCTAGTAAAACCAGACATTTGAAACATTCATATATCAGAACAGTGATCTCCTGCGTGGTTTCTGCTGCTTTATCTATTTTCGGGGAGTGATGGGGTAGTGGGTAAAGCTGGATGGGGGGCTCGCCGGCTGTCAGGGATCAGTTTCAGGACTGTAAACATGGCGGGAAATGGTTGAGCTTATGGGTGCCCCCCCCCCCGAAAAAAAACATCCCAGCCCCTCCAGCCATGCCACCCCCCCCCCCCCCCCCTGCCCCTTTCCTCTTCGTGTTTCCTGTTGAGCTGGCTAGACTCCTTTGACAGATTTACAACTCAGGGGTCAAAGTTTTCCGACGGCAGCAGATAAATCTTACACCGCCCCCCCCCCCCCCCCCCCCCCCCTCCTTGCTTCTCCTTCACCTGATAAAAAGACAAACACTCTGAACAGCCGCCCTGCGCTGCCCCCTCTACCAGCCCCCCCGCCTCCACCCACATCCTTTCATGTGTAATGTGTGTAAAAAATCTGCTAGTGCACCTATGTGTGTGTGCGAACATGTGTATGAGAACGCCGGTGTGTGTGTGTGTGTGTGTGTGTGTGTGTGTGTGTGTGTGCATGCAGAAGGCTAAGTGCCTTGCAGTTTGTGGTTAAGGAAAAGAATGCAGAACATTGTTCTTGAACCATAAAGGCAGGCTCTTCATGTTCCAATCTTTTCTTCAGGGGAGGAGGTCTGGTGATCCCCCCCCCCCCCCCCCTGCCGCTTCTTCTTCTTTTCCCTCCATCAGATTTTAATGTTTTGGCCCCAGTGTGTTACACTCTCTGCTTTTGTCTCCTCTCCTCCCCGAGATAGATAAGAGGAGCACGAGTATGCTTCATTCCACCAGCATGCGATCATTTGTACACCCCCCCCCCCCCCTCTCCGACACACAATATCCCACTCTCTCTCATCCCACCCATTGTAACATTCATTTCTCTATTTTCGCCTGTCTTTTATCGCCGTGTCTGTGACAAACAACCTCAGCTCTACCTGGGCAGGGTGTGGAAGAAAGAAAAATAAAAATAAACGGAGAGAAGTATTGCAGGAGAGTCTCAAAACACACACAGGTCTTGGGGCCATGTTTCTCTTTTCGCGCTCTTTATCTGCTCTGATCTCTGTCCCGGGGTGGGAGGCCAAGATGATCAGCATTATTCACAAGCTCCAGCCAAAACACATAAAACTTATTTTTTTTTCAGTTGCTCTAATAAATCTGCAGATTACTTTTACTAGTGGTTGTCGTTTGGCATGTTGGGATGTGCAGCCGCTCCTCTCTCATTCATCCCGTCTTCTGACAGGGAGCAGATCTGAAATGATTTGGATTAGTGGCCGATCAACTCTTCTCTGACATCACGACATTTGTGCTATAATTATTAATGATAATGAAGTGAACTGCACGTGTACAACATAATAAGCCGAATGCAGTACATGTTGTTTTTCAGCCTGGGCTCCTAAACCTTAGGCAAAGTGTAGATGTCCCTCTCAATGTAATGTTACAGTAATATATTCTCTACAGTGTTCAACAATAAATATCCCCAATACACACACGCACACACATATTCTTCCAATGGCGTTGTGATCAATGGACATGATTGATTTGATGGAGCGCTGGCAGCCAGTCCTGATCAATGTTGGCTTGGCTGATGGCCGCAGACCGTACATCACTGTCATTCCAAATGTGTGTCGAAATGAGTGTGAGTGAGTCCTCTATCGCTTCCACTGCTCTAGATGTTTTTTTATTGCATCATGTTATGTTTGGCTTCCATTTCATTCGGCAAATGTCGCTGTTGAGATGCAAGTTTAGCCTGAAGCAGAGCAGATTAAAATTCATATTGTTGCAGTCTGTAGAAAGCTGATTTTAGAGTTGCTTTTAAAAGAAAATATCAAAAGCAGACAGGAAACGAGGGGAGTGAGAGAGAGGAGGCGGGCATTACAGCTATCACTCACCTCCATGGTTGAGAAACACACTCTAATCTTGGAAATCTATGAAACTCTTTTCAAAAAGAAGTAGAACTCAGAATTATGCTTCTATCAGAGCATGAAAACGGTTTCCTTCCTGGAAATGCATCAATTTTGGAGATACAAGGTTTTCACCAGACATCAGATGTGTGTGTGTGTGTGTGTGTGTGTGTGTGTGTGTGTGTGTGTGTGTGTGTGTGTGACAGACAACATGCAGATAAAAGGAACTATACCAAACCCACACGACTCAACTCGATCTGAGGACGTTGAAACAGATAATCTGAAAGAGTGTAAACTGTCATCGCTAGGACACACCCTGTCCACAGGTCATCCTGTTTCGCAAACTGCACACGCACACACACACACACACACACACACACTCACAGACACTCACACACACTCAAGCGCACGCTATCAAATTTGCAGGGAAGCGCATCAAATATTGCAAAACATCACATGCCTTGTGAAACACTCCACGCGCTGCGGCATTCACTTTGTCAAGCGGGTGACCTTGAATACTTAAGAGGCCCCTTGGTGGAGGTTTCTCCCTCAGCGCTCTTCACACGTCAGTGCCGTGGGAATGAGTGATATGATGGCATGAGAGGAAGAGAAGAGAGAGAGAGAGAGAGAGAGAGAGACTCGCTGAGTGACTGAGTGAGGAAGGTTAAAACAGGAAAAAAAAAAAGGAGACGAAAGAAGGAGGTAAAGAGGTGTGGGGGGGGGGGGGGGGGGCGGGGGAGTGGTACCATCCGACTCTCTCCAGGGAAATCTTTTCACAGTGTCGTGGGGGTAGGTGGCTTTCTACTGGAGCAAAAGATTGAGATGAACATGTTGGAGTTTTTTTCGGGGGGGGGGGGGCTTTAGGGGATTAACTAATGAACAAACCTGTTGTCTTCTCCTCCACTTGCTCTCTCACCCTCTTCTGTCCCATCATCCTCTTAAGCCAACTGGACACTCTCTATATTTATACCATGATCTGGGTGAATTCTCTCTTCCGATTGCTACATCAAATGAAATAAATGAATAGATTTGAATATCTCATTTACAACAATGAGGGCATTATCCCTTACATGTCTGACTGACTAAGTCCCCATGTGACCTCTCTGGAGTTTTATGGTCAGCTTGTCTTTTCACAAGACCTGTTATTGGATTATAGTTCGCTCCAAAGACTCTCTTTCTTTCTCTCGTGTTTTGCCCTTCCTCTCTCCATTACCGGCTGCGCTATTCATTTCTCTTTCCCTCTAAACCACTCTTCCGCGCTTCCTTTCTCTCTCTCTCTTTTTGTTCTAAGCGTCTCTGTGTTTGTTCTCGTCCTGCATGGGTGAGGTAAGGACTGACAGAGAAGCACGAAAGACAAAGAGCCAATGTAGACGTCTGGTCTGTTTGGCGTGGGTTTTTTTTTTTTTGGGGCTTCGCACACCTTGTGTCACTCACTCCGTTGGTCCTATGTTGGCTATAATATCAAACGACAGGCCCGGGTTTCCACTTCAACAAGCCCGTGTCCTTAAAGCAGGGGACAAGAGAGGATGTGATAGGCTGAAAAAGAGGGAGGGACAAAGAGGGATGGGAAAGGAGGGGGATATAAAAAAAACAATTAGATGGAAGGGTGGTAGGTCAGAGGATGAGGCAAGGGAGGAACACATATTTAAAAAGAAGTAATGATATCCAGCCTCTCAAACTGCTGCCTTCATTAGATCGACTCACCTCCTTCTTCCTGCAGCACAGAGGTCGGCTGTTCTATGAGGGATCCAGTGACCTTTGAGAGCGAACTTTGATGTTAACTTTGCATGATTTGTTTGGCTGCTCCGCTATGGTGGTGGAGAGGGAGAGGGAGAGGGAGAGAGAGAGAGAGAGAGAGAGAGAGAGACTGTATTCCTGAATCTAGGCCAGTCACTGTCTTGAAATGTGGACTCATGTTCCCGTTTCTGACCATTCCCCAGAGGAGCCTGCCTGCCTGCTTGGCCGGTTCACTCTCCGCTTTGCTGCCTTCACTGTCCTTGTCTGTTTTCCATTTCCTGCTCTTCTGTTATACGATATTATGTGGTGCTGAAATGATTATCTGACATTTTAGATAATCGATTAATCCTCTTAAGAATATCGCTGGTGATAGGTTGTTGGACTGGGTGACATGTTCCTTCTTTATCACGAAGGAAAGATTCCGGTTTATTTATATGTTTATTTATAAGTCCCACATACATCGTCCTGCTGCCACAAATACTTTTGCACAAGATGTGAATATTAATCCACGGCTAAAAATAGTCCCAAACAAAACAAATGCACTATTGACTCTTGTTTGAGTATTTTTGAGAATGCCCAGCTGTTTTAGGAAATTACTGAACATTTTGAAAAGAAACACGTGTGACTCACAGTTAACGAGACAGACCAACGAGTCTTTTCGTGGAATAATATATCATGATGTTGGCCTCGTCCTTCAAATAATTCAGCAAACAAAAATGCCAAATATTTGCTGGCTCCAGCTTCTGAAAAATATTTCTCCCTTTTATGTGTCAGTGTAAAATGTAAAGTCTTTGGGTATTTCTGCAGTCAATGTCAATCTGACAAAACAAGCAATTTCAAGAAGTCAACTTGGGAACATATGATGGGCACATTATATGCTGATGTTTTATCGACTATAACAAACATAAAGCTATGTGTTACTGCAGGGAAAGCGTTGTGTTGCATTGCAGTGAGTTGTGTTGTATAGTGGTATACTGCTGGGTTGCATATCTCACTGTGTTACACTCGGTTCTGTTCACTCTGTTGTTACATCTTTGCTGTTTTTCCTCTCTCCAGCTCCTTTGTCAGACACAACATCCTGCTTACACAACAGTACATACTGTTACTTACTCTCAACTCCAGCTTCAGTGGGAGGGTGCATGTGACACATTTACATTATAATATAGGGTAATCTAATCCTCATCTGACAGTAAAACATTTATTTATTTATCAGATGAGATATACCGAAAGTAAGATAAAAGAAGGCCAACGCTCTATCCCTTTTCGATCAAACGGTTGGGACCTTTGGGTGGTGTGGCCTCCTTCATTAACCTACATAAAAAAATAAAACTATCTGTTTGGGTAGAGTAAAGTTGGCTTGCAGAGGGACCGGGGATTGGACGGAGAGGCCGGGCAAAAACATAAAAGCCTTGTGTCGACATCTGCCAGCCTACCTCGGCCTCCACTCTGCCGGGCACTGCCAGGCCATTAGCATCATGTAGCGCCTGACGCTAATCCAACCGGGACAGTGCGACCTTAATCTGTGCCTGTCACTGAGCTCCCAACACATCTGGCCATCTCCGGATACAACAGTCACGCCCGCCTCTGTCCGCCCTGTGGTGGGCGTAATAATCCCTGATGTTTTTACAGCCTCCTAACATAACGATTCCTTATTAAACTGCACTCCCTAATCAGCTCTGGCACGATGAGTGTCACAGACCTTTTGTGGATTAACATGGACACAAGGCACGGTTCCTAATGATACTTCTTTCTTTTGCCTCTCTCCTCTAACTGGGGAATTCTGGTTGGTTGTAATCGCTGCACAAGTAGTGTGTGTGTGTAGCACCTCTGGTTTATTTTCCTGCCAACATAGAACAAATTTCTATCATTCACTAACTGATGCCATTGCAGAGTCTACACTAACTTCTTTAGGAGCCGCCATTTTTGTTTAGAACCAACAGTCGTCTTGCAGGCACCTAAGCCACGCCCCTAGCTGCCAATAGCTCCTCACAGGACACCGATTGGTCCGTGCTCTGGTTTGCTTGACTAATGCATTACTTGAAGCCTGACAAGATGTTTTTATGTGCGATTATATAATCCTGCGATTCTTGCAAGAATCCAGCTGCCGTGCAAGGTGGTAACCTCACTGGGGAGACCTCTTTCAAGTTACTGTTATTGTAGCAATCAAACTATTAGGAAATTAACTATTCTCACAGGGGAACTCTTCATTTAGAAGCTAATTTAGATCACTGCCACCAGGTACTTCATACAGATGTATTTGTGTGAAAACTGGTTTAAAAGGAAACATCATGATCTGAAGTACCTACTTTGTAGTATTGGTAAAAACAAAAGTGCAGAATGTGCTGAAGAAAATGAACTTGTCTCTCTTTGGCTGCTAGGTGAAGCCAGAGAGATGGCTATGCAAGATTAGCATCGTACTGCTGCGGTTCTAGTAGTCCTTCTGTTCTTTTCTTTTTTCTTTCTTTGCAGAGAGATCAAAGGAAGGAGTTTCCCTTCTCCGCCTCATTTGGATCAGATCAGCAGCAGGTTCCTCGTGGATCACAGGGAGCACATTTGAGGATTATGGGCGCTCCTCGCCGCCTGCCTCCGTCAGTCCCTGTGTGGCTACATGTAGCCCTGGGAAAAGCAGCAGCAGTCACAGATGAGCAACATCTGATCCCGACTGATCATTAGATGAGGGTATCATTTCCCATTTGCGTGCCTGCATGCGATGACTCATAGTGAGTCCGAGTCCCAATATAGAGACCAAAACTAGCGACTGAATTCGACATGTATTAATATAATTGTCTAAATATGTTGAAGTCACTTCATGACTTCAGCACTCTAACTTCATCATTAAAGATCCAGCACCGTCAAACTGTCGTTTTGCATTTAGAAAGACCTGATCTGATCAAATCTACTCAAACACTTTGATCTCAAAAACACCAACCTACAAAGTTCCTATAATAGAACCACAGTTAGACTTCATGAGTCACTAAGACGGTCCTGCTCATATTGTATTCATTTATCAAATTACTCTCGGGACTTTTTTGTTTATACTTCTCAAACTTCCTTAAAGTAAGCTGAACTCTGTTGTGTAATTTAAACTGTGTGTGACTGCTCATGCACAGAGTCATCAAGGGCACGTTGGTACAAGGGTGACTTACACAGGAAACCCAAAAGAGATAGAGCAGAGAATTTGGGTGGTGTTAAAAGCCTAAACCTCAAACTTCCGTCGCCAAGCTCATGTTGTTTTTCTCTTTCACAAAGAGAGACGTACTCGATGCCCAGATAGCTCCTGCTTTTTAAACTGGAACCCCTTCTGTGATCCTGTGCAGGGCGTGTTCTTCTTTTTCCTTTTCTTAAATCCCCTTTATTTACTCTCCAGCAGAGTTTACTTTATGCCCTCTGAGACAGTCTCCTGCTCAGCCAAGCATTGTGCCCCTAAATTCTCATCACTTCCAGGTTGTCCTCCGTTGTTCCCCCTGTTTTTGTCACAGTATGACACAGTAATCAATAAGCAATTAAAAAGGCAACATGGCACAGGGCATTGCTTACTTAGTTCCAGTGGATGTGTAGCTTTTGCAGGGATTTACTACAGGGATGAGACCACTGGGGTGTGTTCGGGGCCTTACAGTCACTTTGTCTAAGTACAAAACATTTTATAAAAGCTAACTGCACTGCTTTTAGCTTTTTGCATCCGCGGTTACAGATATGGGAGCGTTCTTTTATTGACATTACTGTGGTATTTGCCATTTTCCTGACGTTTGAAGAAGTTGACTATGCACGTTCCACGAATAACATTTTAAAAGCTCCAGCTTACGACCAGTCTTGAAGGAGGGAGGGGAAGACGAGCCAGCTCAAGGTCAGACGATGCTCGGCAGTAATCTTAACCGGGAAGAGATGTCGAAACCACCCATCCTGTGCAAAGGAATGGCTGCTGCTGGTTTACGAGGAATTCACACGCAGAGGCTGCACCACCAGTCACACTGTTTACCAGCCTCTGATATTCCACTGTCACTCGGCACCGCAGCCACCAGAGGCCTTTACGACATGATCTGACAGAGTTGAACTGTGTCGCATGACCACTCATCCCCAATTACAGCCGCGTTTACTGTAACTGTAGCATATCAAGTACGTCACTTGATGGTTTAGACTGTGCTGAGTGGGTTCTTTTTTCTCCCTGCAACGTGTATGTTTTTCTGTGTGAGGGGGGGTTAACACAGTGCTTACACATCATTTATAGTCTTTTGACCCATATAGACAGGCGGCCAGAGCAGATGTCTCCCATCAGCCGTGTCCAGTGCACCCCCCCTCACCTCTGATATGACAGACCTGCCTTCGTGCCTGGATGGCTGTTGGGAGAGGCATTTGTGTGAGTGCGTGTGTGTGTGTGTGTAAACTATATGCTTTCCTTTGCGTTGAAGTAAGTAGTTTATGGTAAAAGCCAGGAAAAACTATAAGCGTTGTATGTTTTGCATTAATGCAAGGGATTAAAAAAAAGAGAAGGAAAGTAAAATCCAGAAAGCTCCACTTCTCCCCCTTTTTCGTCCTCCTCTCCTCCTTGCTTTTTACAGGCTGCCATTTCCACTAAATTAGTGCCCAGGGTTTTAATTGCAGTTTATGAAGCTCATTTATTGGCGCGAGGGTCTGTGTTTGTGTGATCTGGCATCCAGCACGCAGGCCAGTCCTCTCCAAGCCTCCCTGGGGTTTATGCATTTCTCCCCCCCCCCCCCCCTCTGTTGTTTTTTTTTTCTCTCCCCCTCCTTCCTTTCTTTTTAACACCAGAATGTTGCTGGGCTTAACTGTACATGCTGCTGTTTTTATAGAGAATTAGCACTTCTCTACCCAACTCTGGCTGTGTGGCTCCACACTGGAAGTGTTGCCTTTAAATCAGCCCCCCCCCCTTTAAAACCGCCCAGGCACGTGCCAAGAACCACACATTTAGCATACAGAAGCTAGCATTTCTTATGAATTTCATCACAGCCTTGAAGGCATAAAGTCACGGCTTGATACACAATAAATACAGTATGTCATTTTTGATTGTTATACACGCAGTAGGTTAAAGAGCGGACATTGTTTTCACGACCAATGACAACCTTACTTTCTCTCAATTTCTCTTTCACTTCCCCTCGCTTTCTCTCTTCCTCCACATCATCCCCTCTGTGGCATTTCAGTGACACCCTGGAGGCTAATTAAGCCTTAATTACATTTGTTGGAATTGATTTGTGATTTAGTCTTTCCTCTGTTGTTCCAGCTCATTGGCCTCCATAGAAATGTCATTAATGCGCTATTATTTTCACGGGCGGTCTAATTAAAGGGACATACTTTCTGGGTTTCCTCTGATGAGATGCTGGGAAGGGGAACATGTTGGCGATTGGCACCCTGATGATCCAAAATGGAAGACGCTGTGAGAGAGGGGGGGGGGGGGGTCGTAACATAAGGCGCTGTGCAGAACGAAGGCTGCCAGGTGGCATAATGTGTGACATGACATCAGCACAAGACATGCTAGCTTTAAAGGGATAGTTAAATATTTTGTGAAATGTATTCATTTTCTTTGTTGCTGAGAGTTAGATGAGACGGTAACCACGAGACCATGAGACTGTTAGCTTAGCTTAGCATAAAGACTGAAAGAAGGGGGAAACAGCTAGCCTAGCCCACTAAACAAAGTTCATAAATAAGTCTACCAGAAGCATTAAAGCTGAGTATTAACATGTCTTGTCCCAGTAATTTGAATGTGTTATTTAGTCATATTTAGAGGTGCTAATAGGCATGTTTCTGAAGTTAGCCAGGCTAGCTTTTCCCCCTTGCTTCCAGTCTTTAAGCCAAGCTAAGCTAATCAACTCGCAGCTCTATAGCGTCATAATTAATGCACAGACATGAAAGTGTTACAGGTTTTCACATGTTACTCTCTGCAAGAAAGGGAACGTATTTCCCAAAATGTCAAACTGTTCCTTGAAATAAATTCTCAAACTTAGACTCACAGTGGTTGTGGTCTTAGTTTGTGATATACCAGCACTTGGTGTTGAATATTTTCTCATGAAAATCCCACCTCCTCTGCACGATAACAAGAACAGTGGATATTTGATGGTAAGAAGTGGAAATGAAAGGTACACAAATATGACCCTGTTGCAGATTTACCGTGATCCCCTCTGGATGTGATCCCAGGCCTAAAAAACGTGTTCTGTCTTAATGGGTGACCTGAGTAACGGAGCATCAGGCTGCTCACAACACAGTACAGCTAAGGAAGCAAAAGCATGCTTGGTTCCCCTTTAGAAATAAAAAAGCAGAATTTGGAGTTGGCAGTTGTTTGTACTTCTTTTAATATGCTGGTCTTTCCTTAGGGAGGCTTGTGGGAGGGAGGCAAAAAAAAAAAAAAAGGGAGAGGGGGGTTTTGTGGTGAATTCACATGTGGAAGCTCAAAGCAGTAACAATCTTTCCCAGCCTGCTCTGGCCTCATATGGCCTATGGTATCCTGCTAAGTGCCTCATAGCACAAGACTATTCTCTCTATCTCTCATTCTCTGACTGCTCTTATACCTTTCTCCGCTTGCTCACCAACTCGCTGCCAGAGTGACTGCCTGCCACTCTCCTCTGCCCTCAATTTTAGTGCAATTCTATCAGTTGTCTGCTTTCTGTCTGTTATGATTGTGTATAATGGGACTCCGACGTGCTGGCTGGCAGGCTGACGGGTGTGTTGGACAACTGCTTCACAGTTGGCTAGGCTGGTGAGAGAGGGGGAAGCATAGAGGGAAGGAGAGAGAGAAAGAAAGGGAGTAAAAAAGGTGGGAACGACAGCGCTGAAGATAGAGAGGGAGAGCAGGGAATGGGGTCACTTGAGTTTGTTGCTCATAGGATATCAAGCGGCTCACTCTCTCCACCCTGTTTAGTAGTTTGGCTCCTCTGTTACCTCCCTCCCTATCTCATCAAAACCGCCATCTTTGGGAGTGTTGCAGCAACAATGTCCTTCATAAAACAATCCAGCAACCCCCGCTTTGAGTCCTGGCTTAATCATGCCATGTAAACAATGATGATGAAGTTCAAGTGAAGCATTAAGTTAGCTTAAGTCTTGTTTTTATTTTATATGACTATGGCAAAGCTCTCTATGCCCGGAGAGACGTGGATTCGAGCTGATACACGAGAAATGTTCTGCTTTGTTACAGGTTGTTTTGCATGGGGGGGGGGGGGGGGGGGGGGTGGGAGAAACAGTCTGTTGAGCAATGCAGAGAGAAGTTAACCATGTGGGGAATATGAATTGTCCCCAAGGTGTTTTCCTTAACTTTGCCAGGTCCCTGCGATTGCTGAGTCATCTGGAAAAAAGCAGCGCTCTCGCATTCTTTATTCTTGGGTAATGCAGCATAAAAGGACTTCCATTTTTAGCTTTTTCGCAAATTACATTAAGGCACAGTTCAGTGAGCCCTAATGCTTTGAAAGTAACAAAAATCGACGGAGAGGGATAAAAGTTTTTTGATATTGCTCAGACTTTCTCCCCGCAAGGCCCCCTTTATACCTCCTCCCTGCCGCTGAGCGGGAGAAGAATGGGTTAAACCTGTCTGCGGCCCACATCTGGGAATCATTTGAGACATTCCACAAGGCTTACCACATGTTTTCAGATGGACTAAATCCTGCGAAAGGCTCGGCTGTCAGAGGTTTGAAAAATCATCTTTTTTTTTTTTCTTTTTTTTTCGCGCGAGGAGGGGAAAAAATGAGAAAGAGAACATTAAACTGTATAATGAGTTTTCTCTCTTGCAGGTGAGATTAGGTAGGGACGTGGGTGGGTTTGCAGGGCGGTCCCTGTGTGTGGCAGCCGTAGTGTGTGCATGGAAAGGTCTGAGTCCTCCTGCACGTTGGTGGCATGTTATTCGAATGTGTTCCGAGTGAAAGCTGTTTCTTTACATTTGCAGTTCAAAGGAGGCTTTGGGGTTTGGGTAACTGTTCCCATGCGGCTGATACAATCTCCTCTGCGCTCGCTTTCTTCCCCCTCACTAATTTCTTCTTTATTCTTCACAACCTAGCGCCATGAAGTGAACCAACGAGAAAGCCATGTAGCTTTTCAGCACGCCTGTCCAGGCACACTAACGGACACGGGTGGCACATTCAGCCACTGGCGGGGCTGCTTCTTTGGAGCATTCAAGTGATGTGATATGTTCATCTTGTGATATATTTAGAAAGGCTACTTCATTAAGCCCAACTGTCTAACCTTCAGACCCGCCATGAAGTGTTTTCTATGATGACTGCTTGACGCTTTCTCCATTTCACTCTACTGTGGATGACAAGCCAATAAAGGGGAGTTGCAGAGTGATGAATGGTTGGCTGTTGGGAGTTCCAAATACATATGTGGTTTTAAGAAGGCGGCAGCATGCAGGCTGGTTGGACTAAAAGCCAAATGACTGTGGATGGTGATTGACCAATATGTTTTTGGCACCTTCATGGGCTCTCATGTTGCCCAGATGAGTTGGACGCCTCACTGTAATTGTCCACTGATATTTGGGGAACTGGAAATGTTTCTGTTGGGCGTGGATGACACCCTGTATATACGTTGAAGAGGGGGCCCCTGGCTGTCTCTGCCACCCTCTCCCTCTGACATGCGGTATGTGGCCCCATGCTGGGGGTGAAAGCATTGATCAGACTGGCTAATGTTACCACACTTTGGAAATAGTACTGGATTTTCACAGCCGGCAGTAAAGAGGCACCCGATGTTTAGAGGCGGAAACTGAGCACCTGCCAAGGGGCTCACCAGGTGCCTTGTAAAATGCAACATGAGAGAGACGCTCCACTACAGTGCAGTAACAATGACCGTGTACAGGGACTATTTGATGTGGTTTTTCATCAGAAGGAATCACAGGAATGAGGCAGCTCTGTGAGGCCACAGAGAACATAGGATGCCTCCTAAAGCATCTCAGAGTTTGTCTGTATTAAGTAATGCAGCAGTTACCAATCTTTTTGTTCTGGTGAACTCTTATAGGAATAAGAACATGTTGGGAAATGGGCTTTTTTGCATGCCTGTTCGATAAATATGAAGCAACCTCCAGCTGCTGGTTAGTATGGCTTAGCTTAAAGACTGGAAACAGCTAGTCTGTCTCTGTCCTAGGTAACCTCTGCCTACCAATCAGACAATACAGGAAGCGCTCCAGACCGAAAAATACTTAAGCCCATAACCTAAAACTAAAACTGTTGATGTTTACACTCTGTTTTTTTGTACGGGTTATACAAATGTATAACGTAGTTTGCTAATCAATTCATTACCTTTAGCTGTACCATTATATAAATTTGAGTATTATCAATGTTTTCATCTGATTCCCAGCAAGAAAGCGAATGAAACATTTCCCAAAATGGCAAACTATTCCTTTAAAACAAAGCTTAATGGATTTCCAATTTCCCGTACTCTATTTGAATCATTTTCTGACGACTAAATTGGTCAAATAATTGAACTATCCACAAAAAAGCAAACATTAGAGGACGGTCTGGAAGAATGAGCAGGATTTTAGGTAATCTATATATAGTTTTGTTTGCTTAATCAACTCGGGACCCCTTATACATCCTCTGACCCCTTGCGGAACCACGGAAATATCACTAGTCCGTAGTAAATGTTCTACTAACCAAAAGCCCAGGCAGACACTCTGCATGCATACCGTACGTAATCCTTCATATTAATGTCAGACTTGTCTCCTAGAAAGCCTTGAAAATGGAGAATGCAGCATTAGAAATCGTGGATCTTCGAAGCATGTCCAAATTCTGATTTTCTGTCTTTGTACAGTAGCCAGACACAAAACGAATGCCTTCCAAGCCACTGTGTCAAGCCGTAAATTCTGAAGGGAGCCTACGTGAAGCACGGAATTGAACATGCATCACACGGCTTTCCACTATGCTTGACATATCCTTATAGCTGTACAGTACATGCTGACATGTCGTCTATATCTGTATCTTGTAGAGCAGCGGGGAGCTGTACTTGGCCAGTAAGCCATTAAGATTCAACTCCAGTAACTTCCAGTGTAAACCTGGCTACAAGTGGAGGATGCAGCTGGGCTAAGGGGACCCCAGAGGCCTGACTATCCAACCTAGAGATATGTAGAGGAAGCACAACGCCACACAATACAAATCCCTACACTGCAGTTTAGTGAACGAGGGCGAGCCCATCCAGCCTACATGAACACATGCTATACACACACATGCCGGGCCCCAGTTACACCTGTCAGATGGCAGTAAAATAAGACGGTTCCGTCCCTTCAACTATTCTGTTATGACAGCAGCTACTTCCACCAGTACATACTTTTAGCATACGATGACTCCCTCAGTCCACAGTTACTTGCGTGCCTGTGTGTCCCATGTCACAACCAACGCCCCCCCCCCCCCGCCCCCCAAAGCACTGCATTCCTCACTTGTGTGGTGATGTGTGACAACTGACACAGCTTAGTGCCACTCACAGCTTTTGTATGAGAAAGCCTTAAAGGCAACAGGGGAAACAAGGAGGATACTGTCACTGGCACTCTCTCTGTCGCCGTGTCAGTGCTCCCAGGAAAAAGATGAAAAGCAACTGAGAAGGTAAACGTGGAGGCAAAGTATGTCACAAGCTGTCTTGTGGCCTTTTGTCCAATCATATGGGGCAAAACACATCCACCACCTGTCACAAAACTTTGCTTTCTGGGGCGGAAGGCCATTGAGTGTAGCAGTCATATCTGAGAGACGGGAGAGAACCTGTGTTTTAAGGTGGCACACAACCCCTTCGCACGCAAACACACAGACGCAGAGACCTCTTTGCACCTGCTACTGTATCCACACTGCTGTGCACACACACATACACCCACTTGAGTGTACATGGGAACATTAAAGCTGCAAATACTTTGATTATTGATCAAACTATTGCTTATATTTTTGATTAACCAATTATTTGCATAGTCAATAAACTGTGAAAAATAAGGACAATCGCACATCAACTGCCGTTAACCATTTGTCTCATCAGTACTGGAAAATCTTAGGAGTTTTTCATTTACATTATAAATAAAGTGAGAATTCTTCATATTTTTTAAGCAATAAATGATGTGATTAACAAAATGTAATCAATTAATTACAGTTTTTATAACTGATCGAAATTGAAATATACAGGCTCATGTGTATGCGTGCACAAAAAAATTAAACAATTGCTTGCAGAAACAGTTTAGTTTGTGAGCTTTCTTGGTTCATTTGATTTAATTTCTTTAATGAGCCATGTACAGCATCATATCATTTGCATCAACTGTTAAAACAGCTAGCCAAGCTGAGAGCTCATTTTAACATGCAGGCACAATTAAAAACTCAGCACAGTTATGACATCAGGCACAAGAGAGGAGGTATAACATAAATGCATACAGTAGGTCACATCTAAAATATTACAGAGCTATCAAATGCCAATTATAGAGACATTTTTAAAAAAAGTGCAGAGTAAGTTAGCACATAGTTGGGTTGCTTCTAGACAAATTTGTCTTTAAATATAAAAAGCTCTTTATGTGATCTGGCACAAGAGTTCCTCTTGAGTGCTGGATTTAACAGATGGAGCTGACTGCCCAAATGCAGTGTGACAAAAGGGTACAGTGCAATCTGTGATGGAAGAGATGTTAGAGCCTTAAATGGTTCTCAGCAGGACGGGGAGGCATTGTCACGCAGTGGAGGAAAGGCCAGATTTAAAATTTTATACGAATGATACATATTTTAATAAAGTCTGAAAATTCTCCAGTCTCTCTGGTGTCCCATTGTGATGATATAGAGTTGACATTTTACAAGTTGATGGTTTTTAAGGAGTGACAAAATAGAGGAAAGTACCATAAGGAAAACTGAGTCATTTTCATGATTAATGAACGATGCATTTTTAAGGTTGAAGCCATTATTATTACAACACTCTGAAATAGGTTCCATGCCTAGATATGTGTCTCAGTGGTTGTATAATGAATGCATTATAATCAGAATGCAACATCTTGCTTTTTCTCTTGATTTCTGGCTTCTAAATTGATACTTTAGTATCTTTTGCTTGCTACACTCTCTTTTGCAAGCTTGTGTTTGGTTGCATTGCTTTTGAAATGTAAAAAGTTACATAATCGCACACTCACTGGAGACACCATTGACTTCAGCCTCACATTAAAGGTTAAAGTTAGTTGTTTGTCAACTAAAAACAGTAAGTCTTTGGCTTTGGTCTTTGGCTGCCTGACTGAGAATAGAAGAGGGAGTTTTGTGTATTTATTAAGAAAAGCATAAGTAAAGAAAAAAAAACATAAAAGGATGAAACCCACTTAACATATGCAGCTGAACGAATGCTGTGCTTTTCTTGTTGCCTCGCATCATTTATGCAGAGCCCTGAGCACATCTGTGGGGGGGGGGGGGGGGGGGGGGGCAGGACATCCACTTTTTAGAGGACTGGCCCCCAGAAAAGGAAAGGGGCGGGGTCAGAGGGAGCCGGTGTTGGATTTCACAGCCAGAGAACGTGACTGCAATGGTTGCCTTCGCGAAAGCCGTGCCAAACTCGCCCGGGCTCTGAAAGCGGCTCGCCGTTCCTCCACGTACATTACGCCTTTGCCGGCCGCGGGTTAATGCCACTCGGAACTCCGTGGGAGACACCGCTTGCACAAGCGAGAGTCGGCAGAAAACTTTGAACCGCCGCGGAGAAATACAGCTGCGCGGCTGAACTTCCACCAGCAGCCCGAGGGGACCGGGAGGAGGAGTCAACAGGTCCCAGGTATTTCCATCCACACGCCATTGACAGCTTGTCAACATTTGACAGCATGCGTCCGCGTCTCATAAGAGGCTAACGGGGGCACCGTAATTAAGGGTTAGCTCTTCCACCTGGAGGATTTTGAATGCGTCGTGCATGGCCACGGTGGTAATGTGCACGAGTGCGACAGGTTTTTAACGCCGTTCATTGTCAAAAAAAAAAAAAAATGAACACCTGGAGTCCAAAACTCCTGTCAACTTGGTAATTCGTGGAAAAAAAGAAAACTACCGCTAATTGTGTTTGTCCACGCGACATTATGTTCAGTGGACATGACGTCTGTTAGGGCGGCTAGCATGCAAAGCTAACGCTCCTCTGCTCCTCAACGTTAAGCCTGTAAAGACAGCGGGACACGTCTCAAGCGCTTTACTCGAGTCAATTAGCAGCCAACCTGACAACTATTGAGCTTATCATTTAAAAAGTGCTGTTATGTGGCGCTAAAAAACATGCAACGCTCTGCGCCTCGCCGTCAGTGCCTACTTGTTTGTTTTGTGCACCCTGGAATGTGGAGAGATATCTATATTCTCACATCGTGTTTTCGCTCATTTCGCTCCCTATTGCTTCGTTGCGGGCTACTTTTAGGCTCGAGGTGAACTTTGCACAGTGCATAGTACATACTTCGCTGTTGATACCGATCATATCAGCAGCGCCATTCCTCTAAACGGATGAACAGGCATGCAGCTCACGCGGGGGCAACCACAGCCTGCATTCTTCTGATGCGCTCCTAATACCGAGCCGCAAACTTGATGACCCAAACACGAATGCATTCTTCTGAAAGTGGAGCCTTCAAGTTCCCGCTGGAAACTGACGGATATCTCCCCTAATTAGTTAACACCCCAGATTAACCCCTGTCAAGACAATGTGGCAATTTGAGGCGTCTGGGTGTCGGCAAATTAAATGCCAGGACTGCGCTATAATATTTGAGTTGCATACCCTGCAGCACCAGAAAGTCATCAGTGTTCACTTGTAAAATGTTGTCTTGTGAAACCACAGATTACAGAGCGCATTTAACTCTATTTGCGGCTGTAACAAGTGCTTCCGTGTTTCCAAGTTTCCTTTTTTATTTGAGTCATCTTTAAATAGCTGTGCACCTTATGCATTTGGCACAGCGTAATTTGTTGAATGATTTTTTTTTTATGCAACTACAGGTTTATTATGCCTCACTCAACTTGTGTAATACTGTCTGCAGACTTGGCCTGTGCAGACAGAGTGTGTGTGTGTGTGTGTGTGTGGGGTGGGGCTGGAAGAAGAAGAAGATGCCCTTTCTCCTGTGACAACCTGTGACATTCGGAGCAAGATGCATTAGAGGCTGAGCCACGAAGTGGGAAATTTGATGTGTCAGAGTTTTCCCCGCCTTGTCACCTCCTCTCTTGGTGTGATTCACGGTTAAATGTTGTGCCACCGCCGTAATTGGGAAGGCTTGGGCTAAACACAGCATTGTTTACCGGCCCCCTAAACTGTGACATCTAATAGTAATTTTGATAATAACCTTTTTAGATGTCTGTTATAACTGTTTCTGCTGTCTTGTGATACCTGATCCCATGTCCTGCCCTTCATTGAGTTCTAAAAATACAGTCCCTCTCTCAGTGGTTGGAATTAGGCTATCAGAGAGGTATGATGTTGGCATTCATACAAATATCTCAAGTGTTAAAGGCATAGTTTGGGTGGTTTTTTGAAGTAAGGTTGTATGAGGTGCTTCAGTCAGTGTATGGTGGTCAACACGCCCCCAGTTTGGAGAAACTGCTGTAGATGGTGACAGCAGCAAAACATGTAGCCACTCAAAAAGTAGTTTAAGTGTTCGCTATATTTGGAATGTCTTCACCGTTCTACCTTGCTGTCAGAAAGCCCTTTCCGAGGTAGACCTGCATATTCTATTTTTTATCAAAGGAGTCCTGTGGCTCTGAAGAGAGCAGAGATGGATTTTTTTTTTGGGCCTTTTTGTAAGGTGGCTAAAGTATGTTTTGCTGCTGCCCCCTCGTCCACAACAGTGCGTTGTTTAGCTTCCGTACTGGTACTTCTGCCTAACGGAAGAACCCAGAAATAACCATATGTTTTTTACATTTTTTTTTATGTTAAACTACCCAGTGTTGTATTCGTTTGTTAAAATGCAGTGGTGTTCTGTTACGCAGCACAAGGCGGTGCTTTTTTTGTTGTTGTGTGGTACTGTCAACCCTTTGACGAGCGTCATTGGTCCTCTCCTCGTGTGAACAGTGCCAGCTAAAGGCCTCGCACGCCTCGCCTTCACATAGCACTGTATGTGTCATCACCAGTGGTGGCAGTGGCACACTCACTTTGTCCCCACCCCCCTCGCAAAGTCCCTTTCCTTCCTCTGCAGATTGTAAAGTCAAGTGTGAATGACACTGGAAAGGATCCTTTTTGGTTCTTTAAAAACACAGTAGTAGTGAGTCAGTGGCTCCTCGCGCTGTCAATTTTATTCGTCACTTTTGATTTGTTCATCACCTGTGGAACGAATGACTTGGTGAGAGGTGATGAGTTATTAACAGCTGGTTGGATTGTTCACATTTAGATACCTTTGTTTCTATCAGATTGTTGGGCAGCTGATTCTGCTCAGCTGGTTTTCTTATATATTTACTAGATTTCATCCAAAAGATCTTTTCTCTTACTTTTCTTTGGCGCAACGGAACAAAACAAACATCGACTTGTGCATGTTGAATTTAGAAGTTTCGGGTGACCTATTCTCATAATGCTTGGCAAGTTGGAGAGCGGGCACCGTGTGTTTTTTATATTCCTTCCTCGTGTTACTACCAGGTGTCATAGATGGTGTCATCCATTCAGCTCAGTAGGTCACCACATTGTTTATTCTTGCGAATCGGTTTGATCTCAGTCACAAGATGGCATCCTTCAGGAATAACACATTCACCACCAATAGTAGGTGTGAAAATGCAGTTTTAGCAGCAAAGGGGAAATATTCTAGAGATGTACTCTTTTGCTACATTTGGCATTGGACCTCTGAATAAACCTCGGTGTGTCAGGTGGTTTTCTTCGGTCTGTAGTGGTCTATGCACACAGCCTCGCCACAGCAGCCTGCTGCCCTGTTGTTTACTAACCAGGCTGACTCATGAGGCTGTGCAGCACAAACTCATCAGGCTCTGACAGATGAGACACGCTCGCCACAATGTCAGGGCACCCTGGAGATGTCACCAAGAGCTTAGCTAACGGTAAACACCTCTTCCCGCTCCCACCCACACTCGCATTTCAGATGCGAGTGGCTCTTTTTCTGGGGTAGGAAGTAATTAAAGTGAAAAAACAAACAGCAGAGTTTTTTTTACACTTACTGTAAATAGGGAAAAAAACCTTATCTTTTTAGACTTTTGTTTTGATGTTCTACATGTGTTGGTTCACCAATCTACTGCCATTAAGAATAGCTCAGTTTGTTGGCGAGCTTTGGCCTAATAGAGAAGCAGTTACTTCTAAAAATGAAGCCCGGTGGAACCGAGCAGTGTAGCTTTACACCAATAAAACCAGCCTTGACCTAAATGAAACAGGCTCCGACTCTGTTAGAAATAAGTAGAAATAAATTGGGATATTACAGTGGTTTGGCAGTGGTGCCCAATGACGTAGTCATTGCCTTAGGGACTGGGGCGAGTGTGGGAAAAGCAGGAGAGAAGAAGGGTGGGAGCCGATACCAGGAGCGTAGCCGAAGCCGAGTGGGATTTTATTTTTATTTTTTTTTAGAGGGGGAGTTCTGGAGCCGCTGTGATGTTGGGATGTGCGAGCTCCGCTCACGTCGGTCGGCGGCACTTAGACAGGCCTGCTTTTGCACACTGATTCCCTTTCAGCTGTTTTCCACACAGCTCTCTGGACTGCCCGGCACTGCCGGCCTCGTGAGGGTTAACCCCCCCCCCCCCCCCCCCTTTTCGCACTGCCTCCCTTTTATTCCTCTTTTTATGGCTTTGATGGTATTAAATAATCTTTACGTGTCAGAGTGCACGGCTCCCAGTGTTCATGTTGGGAGAGCGAGAGAGCAATTAGGTCAGAGTGGCAGAATAACTCAGTTTCATCCCGGCCTTAAAGCGGCAGGGTACCTCAGTTCAACTCGCGCTTTATATTCACCTCAAACCTTCAGAGTGAGATTTTCAAAGAGGTCCAAGGCCAGTGGGGTTATCAAAGCACTCGGAGGGAGAGCCTTGTATCTCTCCGTTGTAAGTCTCATGATCAAATGTCCCAGAATGGATTATCGTTTGTGTTATTTTAGGTTCCTCGCTATGTTAATGTGCCTGAAGAATCAGGCCACGTTTGTCTCCTCTTTTTTTTTCCTAATGAGGCTGAGCTAAAGACCCATATAACCTATTATCCTGGTTATTGATTTGGAATGCGTTTCAAGCTGCCGCGTGTTTTGGTAGACCTTGAAATAATTGACACATTTATGTTATAAACATAAATTGAAAGCCTTGTGTTTCTGTTTGACTGGATCTCACATGATGTGCGTTGTAACGTTTCCCTTATAGCCTGTTCTGCCATGTTTGAGATTGCATTTCTACCATTTGGCACGGGAA
This sequence comes from Anarhichas minor, assembly GCF_050575085.1. Lineage (NCBI taxonomy): Eukaryota > Metazoa > Chordata > Actinopteri > Perciformes > Anarhichadidae > Anarhichas > Anarhichas minor. Next base: position 10,459,926 of record NW_027466463.1, on the reverse strand, counting down.
CGTTCTGGAGCATGTCGCACTGTTTCGTCGCCCATCGTCACAGGGTTTCATACTATTTTCCACACTCATTTTGTACCTTTTGGCTTTTTACAAAAGTCCCTCTGCCCAGTTGGACAGTCCCCCCGGCGCGACGGCTGACATTTCCAGTGAAAGAGCCCTATTGTTGGTTCTTAATCCCCCTCCACCCTCTTCTCTATAAAACAATGCTGTCAATTGCTTCTACTGAGTACATCCACAGCTCTGAGTGAGAGACAGGCTGGCTGGGCCTGTTCGCTAGCCTGCCAGCCCGTCCCACCAGGAAGCCGGTGCGACCTCTTCATTCCCAGCGATGGCTCGGGGCCCGCGGGTTCCTCTTCGGGCATCTGCGCTAATATTATCTCTTTAGAATGAGAACCAGCCCTTGATCGTGGCTGCGCTGCCACCTCATAAATGTATATAATGGCTGATGTGTATATTTATTTTCCCGAGCAGGCCGTTGGATTCGAACCCCATCACCCACCTTCTTAATGATTGGTCTCCATTCTATTTTCCTTCATTTTCCCCGGGACACTGCCATTAGCTTTGACAGATGATATGTTCTTTCACTGAAACAGTGATCCTGAGCGCACTGTCACTGGAAATTGGAATCGCACCCCCCCCCCTGTTTTTGCTCCTTGCCTTTTCTTCAGCTCTGCTTTTCTCCTCCCTTTTCCTGTTGCTCTCTCTCTCTCTCTCTTTCTCTCTCTCTCCCGGTCTGCACAGAGGGACATGCTGTTAATATTCCTTTCAGAGCCACACTGTACAGCTGAGCTGCCAAGTTAACCCTCGTGCTGCCATGAGTCAGACAGCTAGCCAGATAGCTGGTGTCACTTACACAGATGTCCGACCAGCCGATCTCTCCTCAAACGCCCCTCGATAATACCAGTGCCACTCTGTGCCAAGTGTGTGTCTGCAGTCAGCGATGACGTCGTGATTTCTGGTTGGTCGTCCACCAGAACAAAACCTATCATTTTTATATTTACGTTCTATAATTTTAGTCTTACTCTTTATACAGTAGAATATTTAAAAAAAAGATTGCTCAGGTGCCAGATAGAGAAATGTAGACAAAAAGGTTTGACTTGTCACTGAACCCTGGATTATTTTTCGAATTAGTCTATTATTAGTTTAGTTATATGCCATAACGTATTGACAATATCCATCGTCGAATGTCTTGTTTCGTGCCACCAACAGTCCAAAACCCAAAGATATTCAGCTTCTAATTATAAACGCTGAGAAAAGCTGAAAATGAAGCTGCAACCTAAAACGTGGTTGGTATTTTTGCCCCAGAAAAACATTACTTTATCAAACAGATCTACTCCAGATTACAACAATAAACCGCACACTGGAGTGGTTCCATATCAGCTGGACTGGATCTTCCTAATTGACATGCTTGACAGCTCCTGTGTCTGCTATAGCGGGCGTTGCATGCGAGTCTCCAGCGCAGCGGCCATGTCCAGTTTTCAAAGCACTACACAAACCGAACGCATCTCAACACTGGTTTGGGTGGAACAACTCCCCCTCTATTGTGCCTCCTGTGTGGGCGTATGTGGCGGTTGACAGTGTGTTACCCCAGCTGCTGCTGCTGCAGCTGCTTGCACGTTAGCTCGAATTTGCTACAGGCCACATTCATCAGTACGAAGTGAACGCCGCGGTGAGAAAGATAATGGTCCTGAACAGAGACGACACCGCTCTCGCTGCTGCTGCTGCTAGCTCGGACAGCTAGCCGGTCGAACGTGGCTCGGCTGCTCACAGCATCGCTGTATTACCGCTCTGATGGGCTTTGAGCCTGCCAAGTCTATGTAGTTAGTGAGCCGCTGCTACTTATTCTGTCTCCGTGGGTTGTCATCACAGTGCCATCACACCAAATATCTGTCATACTGAGATGGTGCCGTATGAAGCCTGTTGGATGACAGGATTCCTGTGTTTGCAGCAAGGGGGGGGGGGGTGGATGTCGAGCCAAAATGACCCCCCAAAACAATGCAGCAAAAGACGATCAGGGGCTAATTACATTTACCTTTGTGTGGGTTTATAAGGCAGTCATTCATCTTCCATGTTTTGTTCTCATAAAAGCTGAATACATTGCTGCTGTTCAGGTATTTTATGCACAAATCATAATGTATATCGTGTGAGGAAAGCATCGGACGCAGCCAACAAACTGGGCCTCAAAAAATGTAAATGATACTCATTCAGTCAGCGAGACTGTTACTTAGTTTTGTGTCAACGTGATTTCCATTTTTCTTGGCTTTTTGTGTCGCAGTAATAATTCTGTAATATGGCACACTAGGCAGCATATGGCTGCCATTTATGATCAACAGCCTCTGTAAGAAGTGACTGCAATATGCAAATGTCTGCCTGCTAATGGAGGAGTAATGTAATAATGAAGTGCGGTGTGTGTAGCCAATGATGAGTCTCTGGTTATTGAGCGTTGATGGCGTTTGTCGTTACACAAGCTGCAGGTTTCTTGTTTTTGTTCTTTACGACACACACACACACACACACACACCATCACCCGAAACGCACGCGCACACACACGCACGCACACACACACACACACACACACACACACGTGTGTACACACGAACACACACAGACTTGGATACATGAGCATTGCCTTCTTATTGATTCATGGCATTGGATGAAAAGCATATTGATAAATACCTGGAGTACTTGCCCATTGAAATTGTGAAGCTAAATTGGGCAGAACTGAGACAGATGCGGCGCAGTAAATTAAACAAGCAATCTTCTCTGTTGGGTGACAGCACAATGGTGATTAGGGTTTCATGTGAGCCGCCCTACATTATTTATGGCTGTGCTGTGGGCTGCCTGCAGTTGAATAAACCCACAGTCCATTGACTGGGCACATTACGGAAGGCCGACTCGTAGCGAGAGGAGGGGGAGGGGGGGGGGGGAGTTAAAAATGGCTTTATTTCCTCTCGAGGAGGTCCATTTTCATCTAAATGAAGGTGGGAGCCCCGAGCGTGTTGTTTCCAGGCCCTGCGTGTGTGAAATGTGTTGACTGTGTTCCAGGAGGCTTCTCTGCACCGCTCTCATTCCTGTTCCAGGGTGATTTCTGCACAACCTCTCATTTGTACACATCAACCCAGTCCTCGTTTTCTTGGTCACTGCCTGCTCAACTCGGGGCCCATTTTCACTTCACTCTCTGGCCTTTTTGCTGTGGTTGAACTTCGGGATTTTTGTTTTCCTCCATAAGAAGATATGTTGAATCGTATCCACAGAGGAAAAAAAGTGTGTGTCGTATGTGGCAAGGAGATGTGGATAGGATCAATTCTGTCTTCATCCACAGCATGAACAAGATGCTGAATTCAGCATGAGGCATTTTCCACCTGCAAACTGACACTGAAAAAGAGGCAGACCACCTCTGTTTTTAAAAGCCAAATTGGCTTTGCTTGTTAATGCTGGCTGTCTGAAAAAAACAAACAAAAAAAAACATGAAATGAAACTACTGGCTACTGTAAATTGTTTCAAACTACCTTTTAGTTCACTTATTTGCGATGCAATTGTGGGCGTTAAGGAGGAACAGGTTCCAGCGTTTAAAGGAGCGCAATGGATTATGAGAGACGAAGGACCGGAAGAAGATTGAGTTTTATATAATCCATAAAGAATGCCTTGATGGCCTCAATCCCCATCCCGCAGATCAGCTTGGGACTCACCTAGTTTAAGCTTGCCACAGCCACAAGCTGTGTGTTTTATTATCAGAGGGATTTCTACTACAATCAATACGGACTTGACTCAAAGATTACACTGTTCAACTTCATAAACGGAGATATCTGTCTCTGTGGAAGTCATATGTATACAAGGGAGTTCCTGTATGGCCTTCACAAGCATGTTGTGTCTAAACAAACACTTCCTTCCGTCGGACATCAGCAGTGTACTCGTAAAGCAGAAGTAATCATTGATACATGAGATCAATAAAGAGGCTGCAGAAAACGAGGTAGTCGGTTAGATAGCATGCTCTGCCACTGTGAATGTGGGGTAGACGTGTAAGAAGAGTCAGTCTATCAATGCATATATTTTAACCACTGCAGACATTTTTGACACATCGTAAGTGTAATTAATAACGTTAAAGAGTAGCGCAACGTTTCGAGCACCCGCTGCACCTCCAACCTGTCGGCGAGATCGACACTGACAGTAAATGACAGTTGATCAATATCTCTCTCCGTTGCTTAGAGAGCGACGTCGCTCGTTTTCGAGTTGGCTGTATGTCTGGAGGAGATGTGAGGCGGAGGGGCCGCGGGGAGCAGTTCTTGTCTCGTTTCGTGGTCCAATGTAGTAAATTCATCAAGTGCGGTGCCCCATGTCATGTCGCTATTTTCCAAGGTGTTGCAGCTTTCATATGTTTCTTAATACGGAAGTGGGCATGTTTTTCTGGTAGGGCTTCCTGCTGTGACAATTTAAAATCTGTTCAGACCTCGATGCTGATTTCGATTGGTCTGCTTCCGTCTCCCGCTCTGGCGCTTCCTCCGTCGCTCCCGGTCCAGAGGTGTCTGGTGTGGTTCAGCAGTGAACACGGACAGTAGGAGTGTGAAAAATGAGGAGAAAACGGTCTGCAGACCACTTGGAGCTCTGCCCATTGTTACGCCTACGCACATGTGGAAAAGGCCGCTCTCTTGCCTTTTTTGATTTAGCCCTTGTTCCTGCTGCACTAAGTGTGAAATTATTGTAGAAGTGTTAACCAGTTTTATGTCAGCCAACTTTAACAAACAACAGATTAACACCGGCGATGATAGAATGTCTAAATAACGTTTGTTTTTCTCAGCGTGTTAGTGTTCCGCTCATAAAGTGACAAATTATAAACAGGTGTGCATTGTGTCATCATCTGAGCACTATCGAGACGTTAAAGGAACAAATAATAACAATAAGTATCCTCTTTTGTTCGTTATTGTATAGTCTTTGTATGCTTGTCTGTGTTTTACCCACCCTGTCCTCACTGGTCTGTAGTGGGAAGGGAGCAGCATGCTGTGGGTTTGAATTTGTTTTTCTGGATATTTCCCTGGATCTTTTTGAGCCTCTACTATTCTTATCTTCTTCCCAGATTCCTGCCTTCAGTTGTGGCATTGGACAACGTCCCTTATTATTTTTTTAGTGCCCTCTAACCGGAGTGGGATGACGCTGCAAGCTGCAGAAAGAGGCATGATGTCAGATTGTACGTTTCAGAAAGGGACGAAAATTGAGTGTCGCAGACACCTCCTGTCCGAGCGCCTCAAAATAACCTTTCACTGCCTTCGGAACGTCCAAGCGCTCGAGTGCGTTGAGTGATTTGGAGAAAGCGCTCGAGATTCTTGGAAACTTGTGTTTGCGACTGGGGAAAAACAAAAAGTTCATCTTCTCCGTGCGTTGGAGACGTGGGATGAGAAGAATGGGATGCCATCTCTAATTTGTTTGTGCATTTCACTTCTAGTGGAGTCATTGTAGATATCGTGCCCATGCACAAGTTACGAAATGGCTCACAATGAGGGTATGTTTGTCTAATATGCAAAATAGACTGTCATCTCCACTTGGATGAATGTCTGTTGCGTGAGTGTGGCGTAATTGTCCTTTCGGCACAACGGCAGCGTTCTCATTCTCGGGTTGGCCTCTGGCCCGGGATGCCCACTCCAACTCCGGTCCACTTGTCCAGAGCGCCGAAACAACGCAGAGCTGCCGTGCATCGTCAACCGCTGTCGGCCAGTTCCCCCCTGGGGGTTGGCTTGTTTTATGATAGGCCTGGGTGCCAAATCTGGTCTCCGCACTCAATCGCTTCTTTGTGCTTTTCCTCCATGCGAGTGTCGGTGTGGGGCTGAGCCGTGGCTCCGTGTGTTCGGATACCTTCCACGGCTTTCCATCAGGACCTCCACCGCTGCTCCTCCGTCCTCCAACCATTGTTTTTGCTTTTGAATGAAACTTATTCTGGAGCCTCTCTCGCGAAGCATGAAATACACGCTTTTCTATTGGCACTGGCAGGCATTTAAACTTTTGATCGGATCCAGGCTGCGCTCATTAAATCGTCAACATGATGTAACGTTTCACTGCTGCTGCTGTGTGCCAGCGTGGCATGTTTTTCCACTTAGGGATTCCAATATTTGTCTTTGTCATAAACACGGGGCATCTGGTTAGTGGGCCCAGCCTTCATTTGGACTTTGACGTCGAAATGTGGCTGAATTCTTGGGAGAGAAGCGGCCTGGCTTTTCATTTAGCAGCTAGCGTAGGTATGATAAATGTTACTCATCCCCTATTGACCCCGAGAGGTCAAGCCTCTGCCCTGTCGCCCCCCCCCTGCTGTCTTCTCTCTGCCTCTGTACCATGTGGACGGCCTTTATCTTGCTCAGGCAGTAGTTTTTTCACCCCAACACTGCGTGTCCACCAGCAGATACCAGGCAACACAGCTCTGCACTTTACTCAAGTGTGAGATTATCTCCCCCTTTCCAGATTTATCTTTTCCAAAAATATCTGTTCTTTGGCCTCGTGGCCTCTGAGATATATTTATGTCGTGAATGTGATTAGATACAGCGAGCCGGAGCAGATATGTATTTCCTCTACAATGCTCTCAGCTTTAGTTTTGACCTTTTTAAACTTCTAATATCGCTGCCGGTTTTTAGGCCCTCACTGGAGAGATAAGTAAATAGAAGAACGGGCCAGATTATCGGGGAAATAATCTTCTGGAAGAAATTAATTTGGTTGAAATACCAAGGACAGGGGTTGTAAATGCGCAACACACACACACACACACACACACACACACACACACACACACAGTGTCTATGCTGGTTGGGATATATTTTCCTCCAATGGCAGTGTAATGAATTGCAGAGGATCTTTTGTTCTGTTGAAAATCCACCTGATAATGTCGGCAGCTGGCGTCTTGCCTGGACTGGTTGGATTTAAAAGACGAAAGAGAAATGAAAAAACAAAACAACAACTCTCAGTCTCCAGTGCCCAGTGTTACACACTTTCCACGCTCAACACAGTGGCCCAGTTTTTCTACAATCCCCCAGTGAAACCACTCCTGTGTTTGGAGCCTTTAGAAGTGTTCAGTGAATGTCATTTTCTACGGGGAACCCTCAGGAGTGGAAGAGCGCAGCACAGGTAGGACTAACAATGCTGGCAACACAATAATGGCACCAGCCCGATGCCAAGTGTTCTGGGTTCACAGATAGGCCCTAACTCCATCCTCCTTCCCTCCTAAATGTTCCACACGAGACTGATTGAACCATTTGGTATTGCTAAGCTGCGTGAAGAGTGCTACTTTTATAATGAAAGAATACTGCTAAATCAAGGCTTGACAAATCTACTTTCTCCATGTCCCCATATTGAGGGTTGGGCGGATTAGGCTCTAATTTGAGTGCCACTTATCTCTTCAGCTGCTTTTTAGAATTAGTTCCAAATAACAAAAAAAAGGGTGAAAAATGTGAAGGCTTTTTTGGGGGGGGGGGGTTGGATGGGAGGGTGGAGGGAGCTGGGTATTGTTAGGGAAGCGGAGCTGTGCAAAAGAGAGTGTCTCGTGGCAAGCGAGGGCCTTTGCATGAGAGTTCAGATTTACATGCAAATCTTCAGAGAGACCTATTTGAAGCGGTTGGGCAGAGGGTCGTTTTAACGGGAATCGTTGAGGATTTGTTCAATCGCCATCGCCGCACAAGTGTCTCAAGTGTCTTCGTGAGATCCCAAAACCTGATGCACTTTTCAAACAACCCAGACCATGAAATGTGTAACAGCTTTCTCTCTTGTTCAGTTTTCCAGAAGCTGGAAGTTTACAGAAACCTTTATCCAGGGAATCTGTGATTTAAAGATGAATGAGCAGCTAGTCAGAAAGCCACTGTGTGTTTGTTCAAGTCAGCAGTAAGTTCGTCTCGTCTAAAGAAAATCCCTTTTCTGGACTCTAATGTCACTAACACCCTGATAGTTTAGACCCCTCTCCATCTCGCATGTGTTTGGCTACTGTGACACGTCATCAATACTAAACAACCATCAATACCCCGCTGGAGACAGCTGCATTTAAAACAATGAAGGCCTCGGCGTTGGTGTGCATTCAGCACTTTTGAATAGCGGTCAGCTTATTGATTCTCCTACAAGGCCCGCATCAATTCCTCTCGGCCTCTTCTTTTCTGTTTGTGACAGTGGAGGGCGAATGCATGTTAAAAAAAAAAAAACTTGCCGTTTTAATTGAGTTGGGAGTGGAAGACCCATTAAAAAAAAACACCATGGCGGTACTCAGATTTGCTTCTCTTGGAACGGAGCCCTTTTTCGTTGTGGCCAGTGTTTGGGTGCGATTATGTAATCCATCAGGGTATTACCATAAAGGGGGGCGGAGGGGGTTGCCGAAGGGTTGGAAGGTAATAGCGGTGCTACTGATGATCATCGTCTAGCAACTGCCCAAGGGCAGGAATGTTTTGTGCGGCGATGTGTCCGACAGGTGGCTAGGAGACGCTAATTGATTAATGATCATGGTGATATATGAGCCCCCGCGGCCAGCCCAAACATAAAGGCTCAGAGCACCGGTGTCACCCTAAATCATTTCCAACCAGGCCAGTAAACCCAAAACAGTTTCCTCATTAGCATATGAAAGACCAATCGGGAGGGGGGACTGTGCCTTCCGAGCCCTTTGTAGGACGCCCATTGTCGACATCCTGAAGTCTGAATTAACAGGCTCGCATTTTATGCCCGATGAATAATGACAACAAAGATGGTTTTATAATGAGGGTCACTCAGCACTAATGAATGATTTACATCACCACAATCTCAGCCTTTTGATACCGTTTGCACTTTATTTATTTATTTATTTTTTTCCCCGAGCACGGCGCTGACAAAAAGCAGCACTCGCCTCGGTGGCTGTACACATGACATGAGCTACTGTCTCCCGCACTGTATGCGATGTATATTTTAGTTATACTACTACAGAGCATGAGATATTGTTCTCTAACTCGGAGCTGAATGTTTTCACCATGTGCTATAGTAACTATAACTCTTTACACATAGAGATGAGATCATTTACAGTCTTTCTTTACGTGACTGTTTTTGCTCTACATCACGGCGCTGACATATTTTCCATGCGAGCAGTGTCAGATCCTTCATGAATGATTGAACATTAGTGGAATTCACCTTCCCCCAGATGATCATATTTTGCTTTTCCATACACCACTGTCATTGTCAGTGGATTCTCTCTCTCTCACTTCCTCTCTCTCTCTCGCTGCCTCTTCCTCTTTGACTCTCCCTCTCCGCGGGTATTTACCATTCCACAGGGGCCTTGCGTGACCCTCTTCATTGTTTTGTTTGGATGACTACGAAGGACAATGGCAGTCTGGAGCCTTGGCCGGCGCTCAGCGTGTGTGAATCTGCATCTTTCCATTGGGAGTGCTGTCCTCCGATGACAAGAGAGGTTATGTGATCTATGTGCGACTGAAGGGGGTTTCCACCACAGAGTCAGAGCCTCAAGGAGAGGGAGGTTTATATTGTGGGAGTGCACGTGTGTGTGTGTGTGTGTGTGTGTGTGCACGCACACAGCCGGTGGAATTTTAAAGAAGCAAGCGAGTTAAAACAACACATTGTGTCTGTTTTAATGTGAGCTCATGACTCTCGCCGCAGGGCTGCCATTCCCAACTATGCGTCGCACTGCTTGGAGACGGCCGGTCGTACCCACAATCAGTTTTTTTACACATCAGTGGCAGTGTAAGGGTGCTGCTGTCAAAACGAGTCAGGGAATGTCACGGGGCCGACGAATGAGTTTACTTGAGAGTTGGACCGCCTCCCATCAAACCTTTTTACCTTTTTAGCCGTCGGCACTCGAGCAACCCAGATCCCACCGGGTGCCGATGCAAGGCCGTACATTGAGGATCGGGTGACCTCTGCTTGGTGAGATTGAGGGTCCCTGAGCAATCGAGGCCCTCTAGGTGGCGTAAATTGGGTTCCATTTTAAAAGCAGATGGACTTGCCTGGTGTGTGTGTGAGAAAGAAAGGTGAGTGTCTGGTCTGCAATGAGTTGCTTTCAGCCATCAGCAAGGATAAAGACGTGATTACCCCAGGCTACTCCTGTCCGCTCTCATCAGTGTATAGGCTGCAGGCTTGCACATGCATGACCACACACACACTTTTACACACTAACACACACACGGCATATGTGCATTTAACTCTGTCCTCATTTCATCCTACACGCTGTATGCTGCTTTTGCTCTCGTGGACCAATAAACCATTAAGAACGACAAACAGGAAGTGAGGATGTGCAATAAGACAGGAAGTGAAATGAGGAGTCTTCGAGGGCACAGGCTCGATTATGAGGTTGGAAGAGGAACCGGGGCGAGCAGCACAGAGCCAGACACCTCCACATTATAGTGTCATAACCAGTCTCGCATAGAAGGTGGGTTAACTCGCGGCTAAATGCTACATACAGTGTTAGCTGTCACATGCAAAGCATTGCACCAGAGCCATGCTTTGGCTGAACGGTGGTATGGTCTGATGCAAAGCCACAATTCACTTCTGAAATGAGCATTATTATACATAATTTGAATCCCATTTAAAGTCATAGCAATTATTAACAAATGCAGGTGCATCACTTAGTTGGCCAGACAGTGCAATTCATTCTAGGCACACTATAATTAACAGCCATTCATACCAGTGTCAACAGGAGCCCTGTGTTTGTCTTTTGACTTTATCAAACAACACACCTCCCAATGCAAGGTAATGCTTGTTTCAGGGCTAATGCGCGGCACTATATTTTAAGTATTTTAAGTGTCCGCACCCTGTTGGTAATAGACCGTATAAATATGAATTGATATGTTTGCGATGTACAGGTCTATAATTAAGGATCCGCTAATGCACCACTGGGCAGTGATGTTTGTCTTTGCGTCTCTTAAGTCTGGTCTTCCCACTCCATCTTTGTCGAACAGTATTACTATTCGCATGTAGCACGAAGCTGAGCTTATAGCCGATGCATGTGAGCAACATTAGCTCGAACAGGAACCGTACCAAAGCTCGTTGCATTCATCCGGCAAAGCGCCTCATGTGAATTTGTAAACGTGATTCCCTCATTAACGTTGAGTTGAGGTTTTGCACAGTAGCCGGTTGGAGTTGTGCGATGTGTAAATGAAAGCAGCCCTTTGTTGTCGAGATAAATGTATAATTTTATTTTGTAAGACTGCTATATTTATCTCTGTCGTAGCTGTTTGACTGTCCTCAAGAGCTTGTGATAACAAATGCGTGTGAAATTCATTTGCTGCTTGTAAAATGGCGACAGGGCCACTTCAGCCTGGAGGGAGGGCGCTTCTAAAGAGCAACCATTACTATGTCAGGAAAAAGCTCCGTCCTCCCGCTTTAACTCGCTGCTTTCAATGTTAACCGAAGTATAGAATCGCTCTTCCTCCCTGTGACATGTGCCTTGAAGTGAAATACAGACCACAGTTTCAAAGGTCATCGGTTTAACATACTTTTGGAAAACACTGACCTGGTCCACAGCTCCACATTTTATGGGGCCCTAGAGGGGATCCTGGAGCCAGCATATGCTAAAAAAAAAAAGAGATCTCTCTCTGTTTTCTTCGGATAAACTTGCTGATTTTGAGTGTTTTTTGTCAAACCGATCTTCTATTCCAGAAGTACTCACCATGGAGGTTGAGTTTGGCATTTCTACGAAATCCAACAAAGTGCATTTTAACTTTTGCAAACCACCGTCCTGTAATTTTCCTCCAGTTGTTTTTCGTTTAAAAACAATCCTGCAGAAAAACACTTCCCAGAGTTTGTTCTGCCGCACTAAGGTAGTGCTTATCAGAGAGCCTAAGTGTCATGTGGCTCAATTTAGATCTGCAACCAGACGGAATGGTACACGCTGATATTTTAGCAACATGCATAAAACAAAACGCCATTGTTCTCACACTCCAAACCGGTGTGGCTGGATACATGTTTGCAGCAGCCATTCATCTGTACACCATAAGCTTAGCTGTCTTTCCACGAAGAGATGACATGCTACTTTAGATTTGTCTCCGTCTTGGCAATGAAGGCGCCTCTGTGTCCCTATTTGTACATCAGGCTAAGGGGATTTCTCGGCCGCCACCTGATTCACATTGCTGTAATTGAGTTGCGGCCGTAAGCACGACTCTGCCTTCCTCGGCCCCCAGGTAATTCACACGCACACCACAGTTTTACTCCACTCTTCACATGATGTCCGAGCTTCAAATGTAGCGAGCGAGAAAGTCCAATCTGTTGGAGAAAAAAAATAAAAAAGGGCAGTCAGATTACAGAGAGTGTGAGAGGGAAGGAAGGAAAAAGAGTGTCAGAGTTTTGCTCGCAGTGAAGCGGTTCTGTGCCAGAGAAGCTAGGGAGCCACTGAGTCGGCAGCACGTGGATAAGGAACTACAAAGCTCTCTGTTTCAAACATCTCTCTCTCTCTCTCTCTTCCTCTCTCTTCAGAGCTTAGGAGCTGCAATCGATTCAAGGGGAGATTTCCTCGGCCAAGGACGGGGAGATTGACGTTTTTGGGGTAAGCCCGAATTTGTCGCTGCTGGTGACTCTGGGTAATTGGACTTCTGCACACTCCGCAATTGTGTCTGTGGGTACCAAACACCATCTTGCTCTCCACGCAATAGCACTGTCACTCGTCACGTGACTGCCATGTTGGTTTTGCGGTCGTATTGAATGTCTTCTGTCTTTTCACCGTGCCATATATCTGCCATCGTAAAGGTCACTGTTTATGTACAGTGTGAGCGTTTTCACACACACACACACACACACACACGCACACACTGTACTGGTTTGCAGGAGGTACTTCTTGTCTTGTGGCCAGTGGTAGGATCAGGTCTAATCCTGGGTCTGTTGCATCACAGTTGGAGCTGACAGCAGGGAGATCTGCTCTGTCATGTTTAAGCAACGGAGACAAAACGAATACAGCCATTCATCATTAGGAACTGGCTTGAAGAACTTGGGACCATCACTTTGTGAATATAGAGTGATTTATTGGGCATGATTCATCTCCATTGTGTCGGCTTCAAAGCACAGAAAGAATAGTTCTGTACTATTTGTTTGACTCTGGCATTTCCCTTTGATTCGTTTTAACGTTGTTTTGCCACAAGAAGGGCCGACAGGAAGGAGCTGAAAAGGTTGGTCAATTTCTCTCAGCCAATCAGAGCGTCACGTCCCCGGGACTGTGGCTCAGTTTCTCCTGTCCTGTCCTATTTGGACTTTCTCCTGCCTGTACAAGCTAGCGTTTCACTTTCCCGTTCTTCTCTGTCATGTCATGTCATGTCCTGTCCTGTCCTGTCCTGGCTCTGGAGGGGAAGGTGATCTCTTCCCCCCCCCAGACGAACACCCTCCCCCATGGCAGCCTCAAAGCAAAAACAAATAGACTGGTATGTCATACAAAGATGCCAGGCAATGCCCAGAAGGATGCAGACTCCCTCCACTTGTGTGTGTGTGTGTGTGTGTGTGTGTGTGTGTGTGTGTGTGTGTGTGTGTGTGTGTGTGTGTGTGTGTGTGTGTGTGTGTGTGTGTGTGTGTGTGTGTGTGTGTGTGTGTGTGTGTGTGTGTGTGTGTGTGTGTGTGTGTGTGTGTGTGTGTGTGTGTGTGTGTGTGTGTGTTTTGAGCACAAGCACATATTCGCACCCACAGAAGACGTCCGTGTGTCCTAACTGGGGGCGACAAGCGGTCTGGCAGACACTCCTCTGTTAGCAACCACTTTGGCATACGGCTGGCCCGATGGACAAGACCCAGGCTGGCACATTGGTCTTGTACGCGTACAGCTCTTGAGTTCCTCCCTCCTTTTTGTATTTCCTCACCCTTTTGATTTGTTTTCCTGGGGAAAGTTCTCCCGCTGTGTTTTAGCTTTTTAGAAATTGACAAAGGCAGCCAGAAAGACCACGCAGCAAAGCAAAGTAGGTCAGTTTTCTATTCAGTTTGGCTCTCCGTTTAGCTGTTTGGAGAGCACAAAACCGTATTCACCTCATTTGTACACGATGACACATCAGTGTTTTGGGAAATCATTTACTTGTTCCATTAGCCGCTTCATTTGTTCATCGGCGTGTTATTTTGTGAACCGGGCAGAAGGTACACGCAGTACTCTCATGCAGTCATTTTCCAGTTTCTTTCACTCTCTCTGAGTTAGCAGGTTTGGGGTTTTCATCTCCACATGAAGCGGTACTTAACCCCCCCCCCCCCTCTTCCCCACCATAATTTAGATCCAGTCTCATTGGTGGGTTGGGAAGCGGGCCCCGGCAGTTGATGTGGAACACATGCCTTTAATGATTCACACTCTGTATGCGGTAGGTCGGTGGTGGCTGCTGAGCCCTCAGTCTAGAATGAGACTCCTGTGTTTTTCTTTAACTCCACTTCGGACATGGAAACTTCAGTGTTGTTCCCGTGTAACGGCACCTCTTATCCTCCCTCGAAGCTGAACCGAGTTCAATAATCAGCACTCAGCATCTCTGTTGTTGTTTAGCCAGACTTGGTCTTTTTTTTTTGTCTTAATGTCATCTTAGATTTCTTTGAAACTCTTAATGGATCTTTGGCACTTTTTTTTTGTCCTTTCATTGTGATAAATTCGAGTGTAGTGTTGCGATTGTGTTTGCACGCTCGGGCTTTCCGACACTTCCACCTTTCTGATTAACCAATTTGATATGTCAGATTTACACGATCCCCCAAATTTGGAGTTACAGTTGAGTAAACTACTTCAAGCTCGGTTGGTATTTTGTGCTGCTGAGCTCATTTATTGTAAGGCATTTGAATTGCAAGACATTGTGTGGCATCTTACTTCCTCACCGTCAGCAGAATAGCAGAAGTGTGCCGCAACTCCCGATGCTCAATTGATTTAAGTTTTCGCTCTTGTGTGTGCACTCCACCCACAGTAAAAAAAACAAAATGCAGAAGTTTGACAACACGGCATGATTAGCATTTTTTTTAAACGCAGTCAGTGCCTTGTGCATTCACCCAATCACCCATTGGTTCCCCTTTCATTGTGTGTGCGAAAGAGGAGTTTCTGACCGTACAGTCAAAGAATCAGTGAAACGTGCCAACACGTGACGGGGAGCGGTCCCACCATCCAAAGCTGACATAAACGGCTTCCTGTTTTTGCTTTCACGCAGTTCCCCCCCCCCAAATGTCAGCCTTACATCGTTTCCATCCACGCTTCCATCTTTTGTTCTTCCCCTTTTTTCTCTCTCTCCATCTCTTCCTCTGTCTCGCCATCCCGGGTCCCACGCCCCTCTGCGTGGCCTCGTCCGACCTCTCCTTCCTCCGCTCACTCGCACACTTCTCCATCCCCCCCTAACCGCACGCACTCACTGGACGTCACACATGCAATGGTATGAAGACAAACGGCCCGTGTCCTTGACATAACTGCAAGTGAGCGGGCTATTTCCTTTTTTTATTTTTTTGCAGAGGCAAACTTGCGGGTGGCCACAGCACTCAAGGTAGTGAGCACACTTGCTGACCTTGCTTGACAGAAGGGCTGCTCACGCGCAGTGGAAACGGCACGTATACGCCAGGCCGAGGCATTGTATTGATGTGCAAAATTGCCGCAGTCACTGTTTCACTGGCAGTAATAGATCGTGTTTTTATCATGAGTCAAGGTCACGCGTGTTGTCGGAGGTCGGAATTCTTTGCTTTAGTGGGAGAGTAATTTAGTCTTTCCCTCTCAAATACTTTGCTTAATACTCATGAGTTTACCAGTCCTGTTTACTGTGTTTTCATGGTGGTGGTGCTCACTTTTTACAATACCCATAATCCTCAGGTTAACAAAGTGCCTCTCGTAAAGTGTTGCTTTAATGAAACTATGCCTTTTGTGTTGTTTTATGCACTGGGCTTTGAGTAAATTGGTGTTGATCTGTTTGGGGGTCATAAATTAAGCTTTTTCGTTAGAACTTGTTTCGTAACGTTTTCGATGCTCTCAAAGCTGGTTATGGAGCAACAGAGCGAGGGCTTGAAGTGAGTGTGTACTGTGCGCAAGTGCTGAAATTGATGAAGAGACCTCCCTGGATTTAAGTGTACTTACAAAGCACGACCCGATACTGTATGCAGAAAACTTCAGCCACTCTATGCGAGAGGGCGTAGCTAACAGCACCGAGTAGTCTGCAGTTCCTCTTTGGGGCGCCTCCTGACAGGAACTTGGCAGCAAGGATACATAAACAAATTCCCTGTGGTGGGCTGGCAGGCTGGGCGGCGCGGTCCCCCCCCCTCTTACCATACATGCACAGCGCAGCGCCGCTCGGCTCAGGCTAGTGCGTTCAGCTCAGCACCCGCAAGCTGTGAGAAATGGATCTTAAAGGGACAGGTGCCGCCTAAAGAGGCACAGGCCCACGCCGGATCTGAGGTCTGTTTGTTCTGCAGAAACGTCTGCTGTCTGCTGCATTGTTTTCAGATTGACAGTGAAGTGTGTTCCTTCTGGTGCACTGACCTCTCGGAGGTTTCCAACGACGCCATTCAAACGCTGCCGGGGGGGGGGGGGGGTCCCCAAAAATGGTTGTGCATGTGCTGAGGTAGCAAAAAAAAAGCTGTAGCGATGATGTAATGACAGAGGCTGGGGAGACGGGGGGGAGGCCTTGCAATCCAGTATGGAAAAGAGAGAGGGTGTGGTGGACCCAACAGTCACAACACAAACACACATGCACACACATGCGCAGTATTCCCACAACCAAAACATACTCAAACATGCATGCTGGTGCACACATGCTTATTTATGCACGCAGAGACTCACATGACTGCAGGTTTCTCTGCTCTCCCTCCCTCCCTCTCTCCAAACAGAGTGGTGTATTGTGCAGTATGACCTGGTCCATGTCCAAAGGCAAAGAGAACCCAGATTGCTGAAACAGAGGGCCCACTACTAACAGGCCGGCCAGGCTGTAGTTGTTATAGCTTGCGATGGCCTTCCAAACCAATGGGGACAGCTAACTGAGCCCAGAAAATGAGTGTGCATACTATGTGTGTGTGTGTGTGTGTGTGTGTGTGTGTATGCACGTTCTTTTTCATCAGCCACAGAAGGGTTTTTTGGACCGCATTTGCAGGAGCTGAAACGGCACCTCAAGTGCAATTTCATAAGCGCTGGTAAAAGCATTTGCCTGACTTTTAATAGTCCTCCGTCTCCACAACATCATCCACTATTTTCAACCATACTTTAATGGCGGTGCTGGTGGAGACGGACCGCAGAAAAGAGGGCGATGGCGAGTAGGAGGAGGAGGAGACCCAATCTCCTCTCCTACAAATTCTTCTCGGAGGATTAAATGTGGTAAATAGTCTTTTTTTTTTTTTCTTTTTTTTTTTCCTGGAAGGGTGATGGATGCAGGAGCCGGCTCACAGTCTGCCTCATTAGTGCCAGTCGTCTGCCCGACTGGCTCATCGGCCTTTCATGTGATTAACACCTGCATGAGTGCTGTATAGTTACAAAGGGTAGCGCTTTTACAGGTTTTTATGTTCAGATATTGGAGTATTTTATTTTGGGTGATGTTTTTATCATAGGAGATAGAAAGCATTTTGGGTGATAGATCCCTAAAGTCGAGATGAAATAAAAAAAAAATGCCTTTTTAACTCTTAGATCAAATCCCTGGTTATATTGTTCTCTTTTCAGGGTGAGTTTAACATATTTGTACAATTTTGCTAATCTAAACACAGGACATAGTAGCTAAGTTAATTTCCTTTAGTTAGATCAGATAAAGGCTTGAAAAGGAAATATTGTCATCCGCCAGAAATGAACATTTCCTCCAGGTCGATAAGCGTGTGCAAACATAAATATGTCTGCAGTGTGGAGGTACATGGTTTTGAAACATGTGAAAAAGGTCAGATTTGTCCTGGTTGTGCCTATTTTCAGGATTGTCTCCGGGACAGCTGTTTATGGTAGGATGGATTCTTCTGTTTTGTTTGAACACGTTGCATAAAAATGAATATGGCATGTTTTGTATGTGACCTAAGTTGAAGTAGTTTTCTTATTTTGCTTCGTGACTGTTTTCAATTTGAAAAGCATCGTATTTTATACGTCTGCCAGTGGGACATCATGATAGCATATGTTACCAAGAGGGACGTATCTGCCTCGGCATTGGCCAAAATGAGTTGGAAAATATCGGCATGTTGGATATCCGATATTGTGCATCGTCACCTACATTAACTGAGGAACTTCCCACAAGTCATTTTAGCTTGATTAAACCTCTTTATGTAAATCGTCTCGTCTCCCAGAGCATGTAAAACAGGATGTGGTGGGGTATTATGTCACTGACATTTTGTGGAAGTAACAATGCTGCTGCTGCTGCTGCTGTTGTGTGTGTGTGTGTGTGTGTGTGTGTGTGTGTGTGTGTGTGTGTGTGTGTGTGTGTGTGTGTGTGTGTGTGTGTGTGTGTGTGTGTGTGTGTGTGTGTGTGTGTGTGTGTGTGTGTGTGTGTGTGTGTGTGTGTGTGTGTGTGTGTGTGTGTGTGTGTGAATAGAACAGTCAGTGCCCTCTGTGAGCAGCAGAGGAGTGGAGGATGAGCAGGGGGTGACAGAAAGTGTTAGGATGCACTGACAAAGCACAGCACAGGCGGCTCTGGTGACACTGCAGAGCACAGGAGGAGAGAGAAAGACAGTGAAGGAAAGGGGGAGAGGAGAAAGATGGCACCAGCAGTGAGTTAGAGAGACGGAAGGAATTTTCCCACACAGAGAGATTGCAGATGAGTACACTGAAAATGGGAGATGATGAGCACTCCTGGGGTGGCCGTGGGTCTCCTGGGAGACCATTAGCTGGTGTGTGTGTGTGTGTGTGTGTGTGTGAGCGATCGATCAAGTGTACGTACACTAAGTGACGTTCCAAATTCGACTTGGTATGAAACGTCTCTTCTTAATGGGCGTACCTGTGTGTCCCAGCACTCGCCAGGAGTAAAACCTCCCACCACTGAGGTAAAGAAGACGGCATTAAGGGCCCAGATGTATCTCTCTCTCCCCCCCCCTCACCTCCTCTCCCAGGTCCCAGAAGGCACTTCTCTGTAATGGCTCCCTATCGATCCTGAGGCCTCCTTGTCCACACTCGATACCCATCGATCGGCACCTCGCAAAGAGTCTCAGGGGGCTGCTTCACGTCCTGTGGCTCGCTGTGTAGATAGTGCACTTGTGTAAAACTTGTTGTTTATATATTCGGAAAAAAAAGAAACCTGCGTCCGCATGCCCGTGCATGTCCGCACCTTTTCAGACAACCTTCCTGTTCGTCACTAATGCAGCCGGAGACCTTCGGCGAAACCGTCCCATCGCAGCATCGAGTGAAGGTCTTACTCTGATTAAAGCGTGAACGATGCGTGAACGATGCGTGAACGATGCGTGAACGATGCGTGAACGATGCGTGAACGATGCGTGAACGATGCGGGCCTAGCAGCATAAAGACATAAACATCCGACATGAAAAGACTCGCTCAGCCACTCTGCAGTCTCCCACAAGAGAGACAAGACAGAAAAAAGAAGAAAAGACTCCCTCTCGCCTCCTATGTTTAAAAAAAAGCTGATTAATCAGTCAAGCCACATGAAAACTTTGCTTGTTATTGTTGCTGCTTGATTTATTGAAGGCCTGGATCTGGGTCAAGCATCCCCCCCTTTTTCTCTCTCTTCTCTTCTGCCTTTTTTTTCTACCTAAATAAGGGCCCACCCCCCACATGTCTTCCCTTTGTCTCTCATCTGGTTTTCTGTTTTTGTTAAAGGACAGTTGATTAATGGTGCCACAGACAAAGGCCGCAGTCTGCTCTCAGCCCGGGCTCAGATAGGGCTCCGCTCTAGGTAAACCAAAACACATGTGCTCTGGACCGCCACTGGGAACCCCTGAAGAGAGAGAGAGAGAGAGAGAGAAGAAATGAACGACAGTAGTTGCTGATGTATTATATGCAGTGGTATAGGGTCCTTTCTGCACTGTTGAAGGAGTCGTGGCCGACGTGCTCGGGGGGGGGGGGGGGGGGGGGTTGTGTGTGGCTGTAACTAAGACGGAGTCGCGCCGCGGTAGCCTCTATGTGGTCATTACACTGTGAAGTTATCCTTCCGCACGGGCTCAGCTTCACCTCTCACTCCGTGCAATTGCACATATTTACAGATTTCGGTGTAGCGAAGAGACATTTCGTCACCTTGAGTGTTGTTTCTCGCCTGCAGGGCCGTGAGAGGCTTGTAGAAGAGAATTGCTTTATTGAATGATAACATATTATTCCCTTAACTGCATTGAGAGCTTTTATTGTCGACTGTCTTCATAATAGCTCGGGCTTACCACTCACGTCGTACTTTATCGCTACACACCTCCGTCTTTGTGTGCGTTGTTGTGTATATAAGTATGCAGCTAATTGGCTGAGCTTACCGCCTGAGGTAAACATGTATTCTCAGGAATTATTACCCAGGAGGTATATTGGTTAATAACAATTATGTGTTCAGTCATTCTATATGGCACTCGCCTACTGAACCCATATAGACATAATAAAATGTTCAATGTATTGTGTGAGATTATGAATGGTGGACTGTCTCTTATAATGTCTTTTTGCTCTTAACTTGAGGGGTTGTCTTCACCAAGCGGGAGCCATTATCAGAAACTCCTGATATCTCCAAACAATATCGCGCTATATGTCCACTGCATTTTAACACTCGTACGTATTGCTACAGAGAACAGACTTTAAAAGTACAACAAAGTGGCCACAGGCTGGCTAATATCAGTTCTTTGTCAAATTGACCCATCGTTTAATCATAAATGAGCTTTTTACACGGCTCGTTACATAAACGGTGCCACCACCCAACCTGCAGCACGTGGGCCAAAGCACACAGGGGTTGGACTGTTGTTTTGGAGGTAAAGAGATCCAGGAGGAGTCTAGCTGGGAAGCGAGGCCGCTGTCCAACAGCAACACCACCAGCACTTTGCAAAATTGTGAACACCCAGAGGATGGATGGAGCTCTCCTGATGCGCTTGTTGCAGTCGTCCACTGCGTCTCACCCAGGCAATGTGTGCCTGCCAGCTTCCTGCCTTTCCCAGCTCACACAGGGGATGATCCCAAAGCCTTCCTCTGGGTCCACGAGGGATTAGCATGCGGACTGCTGTGAGGAGAGGCAGGCAGAGAGCAGCAAAGCAGTGACTGTAGCCCCGGAGCAACGCTGCAAAAGAGCTATTCTCCGACTCCTCCATCCTGTCCTCTGTCCTAGAGTCCTAGAAGAGCTAGTTAAACTGACATAATCACATAATGCTGTTGGGTTGTACTAGTATAATAGTGAGGAGGAGAAAACAAGACGGGACAACTGTCCCAGAATGTTTGTTTGATTTCACAAGGCGGAGGAGAAAATACAGCGCAGACTGAGGGTGACTGGTGCTGAAGTTTCCTTTTCCGGTGCCATAAAGAACATCAGGAAAGGGGTGAAGCGTGTCCCGCGCTCCAGCTCCATGTGCAACAAACTTGCGGTCTGAAAGTCAGCTGAGCGTCTGCTGATGGGTAAAATGTGTCGAAGTGTGCAACACGTTTCCCTTTTTTTCCTTCTAGTCTGAAGTCCTGGTGTGCCTTCTCTCCATTGTCATTGTCATTTAGCAATGTCATCGCTGCCAGAGGAGAGTCAATCCAACACACGGCCCAGCACTGCAGCGCTTTCTTAAATATCCAGAGCGCTGCTCATGGCAGCGGTGTAGGTGTAGGTGACATGTCACTTGTTGACACGATCACCTGCTGTGGGGCCTGGCCACTGTAGTCCAAACAAGCACGCTCGTCTGCTCTGATGAGCACGGAGCCAAGTGGCTCATCTTCACTTCATTAGACCGAGCGCCTGTTAATAATTCATGCTCCGCTTTCCCTGGAAGCACAAGCAAAAAGCTCAGCTGTGCCTGTCTGTCCTTATTCCTTGTCACCAGAAATTTAAGCCATTCTGGACCACGAGTTATTTACTCACTTACCCGCCCACAAGCCACCCGGCAATGTGCACCTGCCCGGATGAGCAGATGATGCTATAGCGCCAGAGGCAGAGGAAGAGCAGTTTTGGCATGTCTATATTTTATCTTTTTTTTTTTTTGGTATTCATCCCTCCTCCATTGTTACTCAAAGAGGATGTGTACTCGGTACCCAATGCACTCCTTCTCCCTCCCTCCAACCCCGGGGAGTGTCTGTTCTCTTTATATTTCAGTGTGTTTCTCTCTCTGCTCATCGTCTCTTGTTGCACTCCGCTGTCAGATGTAGTTATGTATTCACCCCATGTCTTTGATCCCCCCCCCCCCCCCCTGCACCCCTGTGTTGTGTACATTGCATAACCATCTCGCTGCTGTGTGCCTCAACTCCATCTCTCTTTCTCTCTCTCACACACACACACTCATTCCTCTTTCTCTGACACCCCCCCCCCCCCCATCTTCCTCTCTCTTCTTTGGCAGCAATCCAGGCCATCCCTTGTTCCCTTCCTCCAATCCCAAACCTTAAAGTTGGTCTCCTTACTCACTGTCCTTTCCCCCCCTTGCTCTTCCTTTATTTCCCATCCTCTCTCCTTTCTCTACTCCTGCTCTCCACTCTCCCAGTGGTCTCATTAGGTACCGAGGAGGCTGCCTGGTGTGCCTGCCTAAGAGAGAACGCACACACACACATACACACACACACACACACACACAAAGTCTCACTTGACTGAGCATGCCACTTGCACTAGCGGGGGCCTGGGCTCCATTATTACCACAAAGCTGTCACAAACGGTATATAAAGTAGCCTCCTGTTGCTGAGTTGTGGGTGAACACAGGGCAACTCTCTCAACAATAGCAGCTACCACTGTTCTGCCTTCCCCCGGTATTGTGCTGTTGCCATGGTTGCAGGAATCAATGCGCACGAAAATATCAACAGAAATGTCCAAAATGTGTGGAAACAGATGACCTGGCTACAGTTACGAGAGCACATTCTGCTCCCGATGCTCGAGACCTACACGGCGAACATCTGTCTCTTCTCTATAATGACACCCCACCTATGTGGTCCAACCACTCTGTCTTCTTCTCCACTGAGTGAGTGAGTGATTATGTGTGTGTGTGTGTGTGTGTGTGTCTCCACCACTGTTATGCCAGTGTCTAGTTACAGGGATGGGGCTGTGTGCAGGAATGGGCCCCTCTGCTGCCTCGCTGGCAGGCCTGACCCCGTCAGGTCAACGTCCATTACCACATGGAACCGAAATGTCAAGCATGGCCCCCTGCTATAGCCATTTGTCTTTCCCTGTGGGTCAGTCGGGCCTGCACACACACACACATACACACACGCGCACACAAGCACGCTCAACTGCTCTCTATACTTGAACAGCTTGACATGCACAATCATGCTCCACAACAAGCAAGTGTCCCTTATTTGAATGATTTCCTGCTGATGGATTTGAATGCACACTAAGCATGCATTAAAGGATGAATGAATCGTGACAGGTGTCTTTCTGTTAAAGTAATTAAGTAAATAATTATCTTTGCTTTTTATTTTTTTTGTTACAAGGTCAGATCATGCGAACGATTCACTCACTGTTCAAACATCTTGGAAGTGATGAAGCGTGGAAAACATCTTGGAAAAAAAACTGAACGGCACCTCATTTTTCCACACTCCCCTCGTGCTTTAAGTCCTTCTTAGTTCTATCTCCACCGGTCAACGTGGAAGCAGCACCCTCCCCCCCCCCTCCCCCTCCTCCTGTGTTAAACAACCTCCATCTCTGTATACAGTGATGAGCTCTAACAGCCATTATCAGAGCGCACACTGGCCAACTCCATCACTTGTTCCCCACATCACTCAGCAACAGCCATCCATTTGATCAGATAATGGACCGAGAGACGCCGGCGTGTGCGTTATAAAAGCTACAGTGAGCGCACGCACACACACACACACACACACACACACACACACGCACGTGTGTAAACACACGACTTGTTTACAGGAAGCTGTCAGCCGTATGTCCGTATGATAAATAAACAGTGAAGCCTCCCCTTTTTTAATGATGGCATATACAGGCCTGCACGTTGAATATTGACGGAAAGATTGAGAGCGCTCTCAGGGGCCTGCATGACGTATGGCTCTCGCTTTGTATTCCCCCCCCCCCCCCCTTTATTTATCTTAGACAGTGTGGCTTGAGCATTGGGTTTGTCGACGTGAGAGATGCCATAAACACATTTATCAAGGAGGAGCTGCCAATAGAGAAAACATCAGGAGCATGAATGAGAAGAATGCGATAATAAATTCAGAGAGAATAGCATAACAATGAGAGAAGATAAAAAATAAATAAATAAGCAAAGCGAGTTCCTTGGGGACAGCAGAGGGCATCCGCAAAGTATGGTGTCGATAGGGAACAGGTTGCTTTTGAGTTTTTTTGTTTTTTTACCGACATGACGCATTGTAGCTCAATGCCCGCTAGCCGTGGCAGCTCACAACAGCAATAATGCCCCCTGCATTAGAGTCTGCCCGCACAGCCCAGGAGATGCTCCTTGTGTGTGTGTGTGTGTGTGTGTGTGTGTGTGTGTGTGTGTGTGTGTGTGTGTGTGTGTGTGTGTGTGTGTGTGTGTGTGTGTGTGTGTGTGTGTGTGTGTGTGTGTGTGTGTGTGTGTGTGTGTGTGTGTGTGTGTGTGTGTGTGTGTGTGTGTGTGTGGGGGACTGACAAGCTTTCTACCAAGTGTTGTTTCTGTGTTAGTCAGGCGTTTGATGTCTGAATCAATTGTTGTTCATGGGCCTCCCTGGGCTGAGATCACAGGCGGCGTTTATTCATTTGCAGGTTCAGAGTGTCACCTGAGGGACCGCTACCAGCAGGTCCTCCACATGCCTGCCTTTCTTTTTGTGTGTGTTCTCTACTTAAACACTATATGCTGCCCCCCCCCCCCCTCTTTTTTTGGACTATTAGCAATCGACCTACTTTATAAATCTAAACTTAGCTGCACTCAACCAAAGGCAGAGGAGTGAGTTGGTCGTTGAGCATGTGAAGGGGGGGGGGGGGGGTCAGAGTGTCATCTGTGCTCCACAAAGACACAAATTGTGTCAACGTACTGATTGCTCTCTTTTTTGCCTCTGTGGCTTTTTTTAAGCTGCCGTTTAACCCTATTATCTGATTAGTTGTATATATGGTGTGTGTGTGTGTGTGTGTGTGTGTGTGTGTGTGTGTGTGTGTGTGTGTGTGTGTGTGTGTGTGTGTGTGTGTGTGTGTGTGTGTGTGTGTGTGTGTGTGTGTGTGTGTGTGTGTGTGTGTGTGTGTGTGTGTGTGTGTGTGTGTGTGTGAGAGAGAGTCCTAGTTGCCTCACAAAGATGAAGAGCTCTCTCTTTACCTAAGGGGGATGGGGTTTGACAGTACTGTAGCGCCCCCACCCAACCTCCATGCTTCTATTGAAGCGCCCCCCCCCCCCCTCCGCCTCACCCACCATCCCCCACTGCTGATAAATGTGTTTTTCTTAAAGGAAGGAGGTGGTTGGTTGAGAGGAGTCTCTTTTTCTGTGTGTGTGTGTGCGCGCGCTGCCTGCTAATGCACTGCAGGGCCGTGCAGCGGGGCTACAGGCGGACTCGGAGGCAGGCCCGCAACCTCGACCCCAGCATCATTTGTTTGGACGAGGGCCGTCAGTGCCTGTCGCGCGGCCCATGATGAAGTGTCAGTTGGTAATTGTCCCCGTGAAGCATCCACATCTCAGGGGGTGATGGGGGAGGGAGGGAGGACGGGGGAGGCAAGAAGCTGACAGAGAGAGAAATGACACCCTGGGCTCCTCCTATTCTCTCTCTCTCTCTCTCTCTCTCTCTCTCTCTCCCATTTGTTTCTACTTTTTCTCCCCAGTCTTCGTGCAGCTGCACCTCCTGTGAAAAGTCTGCTGTGTGCTTGGCTCAGATCAGTGGCTCCCATGGAGCTTCAGCTGGGGCCCAGTGGCAACATTAAGCCTGTTTGTCCTTCTACTGTACGTGTGTTTGTTGTTTTTCTTGTACGACATAAAGAGCAACCCTTTGTTGTCGAATGACAATATATCAACCTTGTATAAAGTTGCTCAGAATGCCTCTGTGTATGCACATTATCCAGAGTGTATGTTTCCTCTATTATCCCTCAATCCTCCATTTTTTTCTTCTTCTCATACTCCCGACATCCCAATTAGCTCTTGTAACTTGCACTTACAACGGGGCCATTTATTTTGAGTTCTCTGGTCAAACCAGTGGCTGCCTCGGCTTGCCGGATTTTCTTGATAATACATATATACTTTTTTTTCCAGCCCCGGTCGTTTTGGTAATTAGATTCAGCGCGGGGCTCATATTGATCAAACGATATCTCCGTGTAATGAAAAGCTTTTACAGGACGCACAGCGGCTATTTATAGCGCGATCCATAATGCGTTGCCGTACGACGGGGGCCCTAATGCACATCGCCGAGGCTCCTGTGCATAAATTGCCAGCGGAGGTATGAAGTCAGAGCCCAACACAAGTGGATCCACGATGAAGGAGTGGGGGGGTCGGAAAGACGTAGAAAAGAGTGATTGAGTGGAAGGAGAGATTAAAGAACAGACAAAGGATCAGGTGAAAGAGGGAAGGATAGGGAGGGGGGGGGGGTATGATAAACAGGATGGAGGAGAGACGATCCAACATGGAGAAGATGAATCCTGAAAAGGTGGGCGGGGCAGGAAATGGAGGCGAAGCAGCCAAGAGAGACAAGGATATGAAGGAAACCACCTTGAGATATGAGTCCTTTATTTCCAGTTTCCTCATTCCTCCATACGACCATGAGAATGATGGGATGAAAACTGTGATGCATGCTAGATCAACGGTAGGCTTCCTTTATAGAGTATATTATATAGTTCCTCTATAGGGAACAAGGGGAGGGGAGGGAGGAATGAATCACAAGACAAAGACTGGAAAGCATGTGTCTGAAAGAAGTAAGAGTGAAGGATGAAATATGGGACGGAAGCAAAAATAAAGAAAGTAAAATAACACACTAGAGCATGGAGACTCCATTATTTTGGTGTGTGGCTCCCTATGACACCCTGAGGACAGCAGGTGAATTAGGAGGAGGCAGATGGGACACCTCCAAGTCCCTGTCCCACTGTCTGTCTGTCTGTCTGTCTGTCTGTTGGCAACGGGTGGAACACAGCCGGCCTCTCCTGCTGTCTAAATGAGGAGCCCCTCTCCACTCTCACTCTCTCTCACTCTCTCTCTTTCTCTTTAATGGGGCACTGGCCTGGGGCGCTGAACCAGCTCCCTTCGGAGCAACACACACGCACACAGCATGCACACACACTGATTATACATTACAGACACTCCTGGATGCCCTTGCACACGGTGTGAAACACACACACACACACACACACACAGAGAAAGGGAGAAGCACGAGAAACCACAGCCTCCCAAATTATGCCCCAGTCTGTGAGATGATGAATCTGGTTGGTTATTAGTTAGTGGAGGAGGGAGGCGCACTGCTTAGGCCCTTTTAATGGGCCATAATTTGGAAGATAACTGTATTGTCCTATCTCTCTTGACATTTAAATCTAATCAGACCCCGCTGGTTAGCACTGTGGTGCATGACGAGGGAGCCTGGGAGGGATGAACGGCTGGTATGGTGGAGAAGGATTCGGCCCATAGCGGGGCACGTATCCCTACGGCTGAGGCCCAGGCACTCACATTATCTCCTGCATTGTTTTTTTTTGTTTAACCGACAATCGGTTAACATCGCCTTTGCTTCGGTAACAGAATAGCATAGAAACAGATACATAGAAAAGTCACTTTACCCTCCACACACACACACACACACACTAGGGAGTCGTTCCAAGGCCTCTTCCCTGCTCCTTATTACCACGGATGAGATGCTCAGTTTGATTACCACTTCTCTTTCATCCTCTTCATTAGCAGTAGAGGGCCACTGCGGCAGCCACGGCCCACAGAAAAAGAGAGGGCATGAATCAGAGTGCACTTATTCCGTAGACTGGCACTACTTCCACACAATGGCGGTTAATGGTGGGGAGTGACAGGGAAAGAGGGTGTTTCTAATTGTTTCTTTGGATGGCAGCAAGCCCCTCAAAGAGCCCGAGCGAAGGCCAGCGCCGGCGTTGGAGGGTCCGCGCGACTCTGTTCGACGGAGCGCGCGAGCAATAAACGCTTGTAGACGAGCCAATTTCCTCTGGCGAGAGCGTCTTGCCAAGCGGAGGAGCTGGACCAAAGTCAATGGGAACCACCTGGTGCTGAGGGAAGTGATTAGGGTTGGCACCACAGCGAGCGGAGAGCTGTTTTGTTAGAGAGCTTGGTTTGTTGGAGAAATATTGACGTTAGGGGTTTTCTGTCAAAGTGAGATCCGAGACACGATGTTGTTGTGTTGCTGCTCAATTAGAGGGAACTATTTTGGTTACGGCGGCATGTGTTTTGGGTTTCCGACGCTGGCGCTGATTGCGGAGCGGGTCGGAGCGTGGGATGTGCCACAACAGTGGGGTTGTGGGTTCGGCTCCCACGCAGACTACACACACATACCAGCTTGGAAGTTCAGAGAGAGCGGCTACACACTTTGTCTGCATGATGGGAGATTCATTACGACCGCAACAATTTGTCTGTGAATGCAGAGAGAGTGGTGGTGATATCTGCATGGTCGGGCCCACCCATACTGCACACAAGCTCTCTGGATAAAAAACACATCTGATTGAACATTTAATTAACAGGCGTTACAATAGTCAAACTTTTCTTACATGTCAGGAGATTAGGTTCTGTCAGTTACAGATATAACATTGTACTTTGTACTTCTGACTCCTTCCCAGATCTCAGTAAATATCTTGGTGAGTACAATGTTATTATTAGCCTCCGAAAATAGCAGCCCAAACCGTGAGAGATGTACTAAAGCGGAAGTATCCTTTAAAGTAAATAATACATGACCATAGCGCTCCTCATTTTCTTGGAGACAAGCCCCTCGAGCTTAACCGCTGAGCCACTGCGGCATCCATCTGAAGGCTCGTTCACTTTGATGTTTATTTAATTTATTTGACCTTTTAATTTAATCGGGCATGTCAGATCCTTGGGTGATGACAGTGTGCACACACTGTGTGTGTGTGTGTGTGTGTGTGTGTGTTGTGGTCAAAAGGTTCAGTATTCAGCTGTAGGAAAGTGTCGCTGTGTGTGTGTGTGTGTGTGTGCGTGCGTGCGTGTGTGTGTGCGCGCCTTCCCACAAGGGTTATCACGGTTGAGTGAATGTTGGCTCGCGAACAGTAGCGCTGATCACATTTGATGATGGAAATGCATACCACAGAGGATTGTGTGTGTGTGTGTGTGTGGGTTTATGTGTTTGTGTATGTGTGTAAACAAAGGCAGAGCAATGGCAGGCAGATGAAGGAGGTCATGATAGTCCTGGTTGTGTCTCTGACTGGCATGAGTCTCTCGGTTTCCCGCTTGTTCTCTTTTTTTCCCCACAAGTTTATCTTTTTATTACTCCTCGTTCTTGCATCTCTTCACCCATTTTTCCTTATTCACCTGTTCTTTCTTGTCTCTTCCCCTCTTCCCTTGTCTTTCTTGTGTCCTCATTGTCTCTGTTTCTCTTTTAATCTCGCTCATCTCTGTTAATCCCCTCATCTCTCCCCAGTCTGGATCTTGGCATTTAGGCCTCTAATTGAGCCGGTGTCACTTGAATACTTCATAAAGCAGGGGGAGTAGAAGCCTGTCATTGTTTTCACAGAGAGAGAGAGAGAGAGAGAGAGAGGAGAGAGAGAGAGAGAGAGAGAGAGAGAGAGAGAGAGAGAGAGAGAGAGAGAGAGAGAGAGAGAGAGAGAGAGAGAGAGAGAGAGAGAGAGAGAGAGAGAGAGAGAGAGAGCTGTTTTCTCCATTTTATATAATGTTTGCTATTCTCTTACATTTTATGACCTTTAATCGATTAATAGAAACACAATTGATAGTTGCACCCCTGCTGATTTGCTCTTTTCCATCATGAGTCAGCTTACACCCAGTCGCTTTACATTAAATAATTCAAATAATGTGTTTTAAATCTTAATTTGAACCAGGTTTGATTTCTGCACCATCCCCACCCCCAATCCCAAGTAGTGAAATGAAGCAATAGCCCGCTCCTTTTCCAAACTGTGTTTGACAGCTGCTCCGGCTTTCCACTAACAAATCCCAGTACACACAAACACACTCTCTCTCTCACACACACACACACACACAAATACCGTGTAACAAATCCCTGGCTACCTCCAGTGCGCTGCAGAGGTACTGATCAATCAGGGTGAGGTTGTTTGGTCATAGTTGTAATCTTCACCTTTACTTTCTGCCCTGGGGCATTGTGTATGTGTGTGTGTGTGTGTGTGTGTGTGTGTGGGAGAGACGGAGGGAGAGGGAAAGAAATGGGTGGAGACAGAGTGAGGTTGCTGTACTTGGGCTTTTTTCAGGTGAGAGGCAGAGGTGGAAAGGAAGAGTGTGTGAGTGGGAGATGGAGAGAGAGAGAGAGAAATGGTCTGACTCCTCGAGTTGCAAACGGAAAGAGGACCCACTGCAGGATGGCCTACAGGCAACTAACACACACAGAAACAAAAACTGAAATATGAAGCGTTGGCAGCACACAGCAGCACATACAGTAAGAGACACACGCATACACACACTGACATGTACACCGATATGTGTGTGTGTGTGTGTGTGTGTGTGTGTGCATGTCTTTGTTCTGTCTGGCTGTCCTCTCGGAACGTAAATCATAATGGATCTCATTATCCGGCTGGGATGGCTTGGTGGGGCCTGTCTGGCGGGAGATGATAGCTGGATGGCTGAGGGACTGCCACCACACGCACACATGCACACACACATGCACATTCACACACATGCACACACACATGCACACTCAGCTTTATCCACGTTTGCATGTTATTTAGCTTGCATAGCTACTCTAGGAGCATATACGTTTCATTGTCACTCATCATCAACAGAAGGACAGACAACACACACGCATGTTTGCAGCCCATCCAGACACAATGGACATTAGTGGCTCAGCTTGCCGTCAGACAGAAGGGGAAGTGATGCAGAGCAGAGGGAGGGACGGGTGAAAAATGGAAGTCATCCTCTGACTCTCTCTCTCTCTCTCCCTAGTCGTCTTCCCCCTCTCCTCTTCCCTCTCTTTCCGTATGTCTGTCTTTCTCCCTCCCCATCTCCTATCCGTCACTTGTTTGGAGGACACCGGCCGTCCCTCGAGGTGAGCGGGGCTTTCGCTGCCTCCACAGCACAGTCTCCCACATAGGACACAAGCAAACCATGAATCACGCGCGCAGGCCGTGCAGAAGATATTGAGGTTGGGGGGGGGGAAGAAAGAAATATGTTGTGTTCCAGTAAATCACTTGCTTTGTGAGTCTTGTACACAGACGCATACACACACACACACACCCGCTGCAGCCATTGGGTATCCGAGCAGTGCTGGCTTTAATGCTGTGAATACAGGCGGAGCAGTTGGTTGCTCGTAACGCGGTTAGGGCCTACGCCATTTGTCTGGACATGACCATTACCCAAGCCAATTACGGGCTGGTGTACAGGCAACTCGCCAACAACCTAATGTTTTCCCGTCATGCCTGCGCTCCCCCCAAACCCCTCCCCTTCCAAACACACACAAGCAGAAGGGGGGGAAATAGATAGATAGAGAGGAAGGATGGAGGGCCTGGGGCAAAACCCCGACCCCACCCGACTGACTGACTGATACAGCTAATAAACTTTCATTTAAGCTAATGTTCCCTTTTTTTTTTTCTCCCCCTCTATTCCTCTCTCTCCTTCCTTACCTTTTTCTCTCTCTCTCTCTCTCTCTCTCTCTATTTTTTCTGTCCGTGCTCCAGAAGAAGGGCTCATCCGAGCAATCGATGCGGGCAGTCCACCAGCCGGAAGCCCAGTTGGCCGACCGGCACACCACTCAATCAGTCTGAGCAGCAACACAAAGGGGCTGCTGGCGAGCAACAGAGGTAGACACACACACACACTCTCTGTATACGGCAGTAGATCCTGGACTCAACTCATTTCATAAATCATACAGACACCCTGCAACAGCAGTAAATGTGATTCACCGGGTATATCTAAACAAAGCCCGAGTGAATCGACAACAACACATCGAGCTCGTCTTTTAAAATAGCGTTTCGGCTCGCGTCTCCTGGCCACTCCCAGCCCTTCTATCTTTGAATACTCTAGGCGCTGTGCTAATTAAACTTCCAGACAAAGCAACTGCTATGTTTCGCTTATATTTATAGCGGCTCAATGGGCTTTGTCTGAGACCACATTTGGCTGAGTGTGCACACGTGTGGTTCCCCCCGTGCTGGTTAGGGTGTCATTATGCGTTGACAGTGGACGTGCTCCGTTCAACCACACCGCTTGCAGTTTGCTGTGCTTTCTCCGTTTGGTTGCGTCGTGTATCTTTGCTAGTACTAAAATACAGTATGCAATGCACCTCAAAGGTCAGTCCACCTTAAGTTAGCTTGTGCCGGAGTGGTTGCTAACTTTGAGGCTAACTTTGCCCTATTTGTCCCAAAAGTGAACGGGAGTTTTTACGGCTGCAATTAACAATTTTATGGTTAATGTCAGAAGATAGTTAAAAATGTCCACCATGATTAATGTAATTCAGAGTAGATTTACAACAATATACAACGGAGAAAATCCGCAAAATCCTAATATTTAAAACCGATTAATTAAACTATAATTAAAATTGTTATTAATTTAGTTTTCCCATTAATCAAGCGATCGTATCAGCACTATAGCTGTACTTTTTGCAGCGTGGTGCATGCAGCAGGACACAAAGCATACAAATAAATGATATGCTGCCGAGCAATTACACTGATGCTCCCTTAATATGGCACGGCAGTATTTATACATACTGTATAAACACTGTATTTATCCAGTGTACCACCTTAAAAACTAATCTTGGCCATTTTGAAGTTCAACATTTTTTTGTCAAAAGGGGAGCTTAAACACAATTAACATTGATTTCCCACCTTGATCTGATAATAATTGGTTCCTTGAGACCTGCGTTTATATAAACAACAACACCCTGAGCCTCACTAATTGAAATCAGCTCTTCACGTGCCACAAGTCAGGATCCGTTAAGACAGATTAGGCCCCGCTGAACAGTAATCCGCGGCAAATCAGGGTCATCAGATGGAATGGACAGTCTGAGGAGAAATCCCTCTGCACATGCTCCCAGCAGAAGGACAGCAGAGGCGTGTTGCTGCAAGTATCTGGCTCACTCCTGGCAAGGACCTTTGGTGGCTTTTGATATGTGAGAGGAGAGCGTTTGATCTGTTGAGTGCACAGCAGCCCGAAGTCGAACTGCCTCGTTTCACTCCTTTTATCCGCTGATCTACAGACGCGCACGCACTTTGCTTTTGATGCTTAAAGAGAGAGACGACAAAGGGACACCTGAAAGAGGGGGAGAGAGACATCCTGGGTGTGGATTAAAGCTAGGGTGGGTGTTTTTAGAAACATTTAGTTGAAATTCTCTTTACATCTCGACAGCGATCAATGA
The DNA here is from genome assembly GCF_050575085.1 of Anarhichas minor. NCBI lineage: Eukaryota > Metazoa > Chordata > Actinopteri > Perciformes > Anarhichadidae > Anarhichas > Anarhichas minor. The sequence continues at coordinate 10,426,598 of NW_027466463.1, read as the reverse complement.
ATCAAATGCTCTGACAACAAAAATACAAGGAGGCCTGAAGGGATGGGCTGTCAGTGTTGCCGACTTTGAGATTTAGCAAATTTTGTAGCTAGCACTGCTGGCTACTATCTAGCGCAGTCTTCCCTGCAACCTCCATGTTTAGTTGTGCCGTATATCAGTAATATGAGCAGACCTCCACCTGAATCCATGTACCCTGCTGTGTGCTCATCCTCCCCAAGGTGTGGGGCCCTACAGTATATGCTCTGTCGCTGGGGTAGGCGATGCAGACAGTCTTAGTATTTTTTAATAAGACGGGCAATAACAATAAATCCTCCACCCTATCAGCCACTCGCCACTCTACTTCTCTCCCAACCAAAGCCATAGCGATGCGGCATTACCCTGCTGCCGCCTTCAATTACGCCATTCATCATGCGTCTTATCTGGCCGACGCTTTGATTGAGTGTGCAATGGGAGGCGTCGCAAAACCCCGCATTCTCCACACCAGTGTGTGTGTGTGTGTGTGTGTTGGAGGTGTTGGCAGGAATGGAAAACTGCATTTGGGGGGATGTGGACGTGTGGTGGCGGGTGTATGGGATGTATGAGTGTGTGAAGAGAGGCTGAAATGCTGTGTGTGTGTGTGTGTGTGTGTGTGTGTGTGTGTGTGTGTGTGTGTGTGTGTGTGTGTGTGTGTGTGTGTGTGTGTGTGTGTGTGTGTGTGTGTGTGTGTGTGTGTGTGTGTGTGTGTGTGTGTGTGTGTGTGTGTGTGTGTGTGTGTGTGCGTGCGTGCGTGCGTGCGCAGATCTACAGGAGTGTATAAATCAAACCAGATGATCGTCCCCCACTCTGATCCGCTCTGTCTCAGCAAGCACATTTCTCTTTTTCCCCCTCCTACTGTCCCTGTATTTCCTTCCTTCCCTCTCTTTCTCTCCTCCTCCTCCTCCTCTTCTGTGGAACACATTTGTCTGGGGGCCCCTGTCTAATCTCCAGCGGTGCCGGGTGTTGGGAGATGGGCGACAAATTTTAATAAGCAACTGGGCGCTGTAATTTAGCGGCCTGGGAGGGAGATTAGGCTGATTGATGCCGGGCTCGTCTAATGGTCCAGGCCTACGGCTCCCGGCCTAAATTGGTGGTAATGAAAGTTTTGTGCAAATTGAGATGGAGGAAAATAAGGCATCCTCTCATCTTCCCTTTCGCTCTCTCGATCTTCATTCAATCTCTGTATTCCTCTCTCTGTTTCTGTCCTCCTGTTCATTTTCTCCTCTGCTCTCTCAAATGCTCTCTCAAACCCGTCACATCCTCTGCGTTTCTGAATCTATTTCACTTTCGCTCTCTTTCAGTCTCTGTCTTCATCTCTGTCTTCCCTCTTTCATGCCCACCGCTTACTCTGCCTCATTACCAAAATCGATTTGTTCCTCATCCGCTGTCTCCCTCATTCTTTTCTCTCTCTTTCACTGTTTTTCTCTGACACTCCTGAGTCAGTTTCTGTCCCTACTTCTCTCCGTCTGGTAGGTTATTTACTTTAACTCGCACTCTCATTTGCTCCCTCCCCCCCCCTCCCCCTCCCCCGTCGTCTTCCTTGGCCTGTCGGAGATTTATGTGTGTGTGTGCAGATGGGTCGGGAGGTGTTGTCTGAGTCGCTTCTGTGTTGTCGGGACAAATTCATCTCGATCTACAGGGAGATGGGACGACAACGCTGATGACCGTCTACCTCCACCTCTCTTTCCTTGTATTCCTCTTGTCTGTTTCTCTCACTCCCTGCTTTTTTTTGTTTGTTTTTTTTCTTCATCCCACCAAATCACTTTCAGCTGGCCTGCCACTCCGACAGGCTCCGTCTGCCGTGCATTATTAAGCCGTGGAGATTTCCAGGCCACTTTTCAGGATATGGCAAATGCGTGTCAGTGTCCGGCACCTTGTCCCGCTGGCAAACTCTGCATTTTTCCATGGATTTGTCCGAATATATTACAAATTCCATTAAGTTGTGCCAAGCAAAATAAGCATTGCTACTCTCTGTTTCTGTGTCAGCAGTTTGCTTCGAATAAATATATTCAATTCAATTGGCACCAGAGAAAAGCCAGCTACAGAAACATTTTATAAATATAAAGTTAAGAACGAAGACAAGCTACTCTGTAATTGGGGCAGTGCTAATCCAGTGGTAATAGAAGACTACATTACAGTCTGTTACATTTGATATTCCGACTGTTATAAAACCCCCTGAGAGTGGATCTAATGGTGTGAATTCACATGTGGGAGGGACTTCTGGCCCACGAAGGAATTCATCCTATGATGTGTGTACATGTGCATTTTGGCACATCTATACAGTCCCACATGTGAGTGGGTGTTTATGTGTGGAAGCCTATCCAGCTCCTCTTCCCCAACAACAGAGCGACTGTCTCCCGGCGCTTTTCAGTCCCCCTCTCTCTCAACTCCCACACAGCTCTCTACTTTTACAAAAAATGAAATAAAAGATGATGCTGATCCTCCTCTCTCGCTGCCACCTTGAGTTATGCACTGATCCATCATTAATGGCTTCATTAGCCTTTTTCTCCCTCTGAGGTGCTTGTGTGTATAGTTCAAACTACAGCGCAGATGCTCACATCATTGAACAAGCGAACATCCTAAATTTTCTATATGACAAAAGCGGAGGTGGGTAGGAGGACGCACTTTGATAGTTCCAACATGAAGCGTAGACACGGTCCCCAAATATCACCTCCCTTCCTCTGTTCCCCCCTCAAGGCCTCCTGTAAAGTGTGTTCTTATTGCACAACCAGTGTCCTTCTGCAATGTCCCGGACAAATGTGAACAAGAGGAACATTTATTCCAAACCCAATCTGCACTCCAACCGAGGCTTGAGAGAGAAAAACTAGCGAGGCGACCAGGTTGATGCTCAGAGGCGAAGATGCAGCCGAGTCGGGGCAGCTCAGCCCGTAAACGAGTGGCAACCGCCTGTGACGTTTATCTTGGCGAGGAGCGGCCCTTGTTGATTGCTCACCAAAAGCCTGCGGTCGGGATCCCAGACAACACAAAATAATCTTGCGTCCCGAGCCCCGGCGACGGCCTAAACGCAGTGCGGTTGGAGAGCTGGTGTTTGGGTAATTTCAGATTGGATGTGGCCTCTCTCCACAGGAGCTGTTTGTGAGGTTCACACTCGGCTTGCCAAAGTGGTTTGTCGGAGTTGATTGTTTATTTTGGGGAGAGAGAGGGGGGGGCGGTTGTATGTATGAGATGGATGATGGAAACATGGAATGTGGCTTAGACCGTAAACTCATGGGAATTCTTAGTTCCTGGTTTCTTTTTTTCTTTAGCTTGTTTTAAAATGTCCGGAGGTCAGGCGTGCAGTAATTTGGCACTGTTCAGCACATTGCACAAGTTTTCATGCAGGCCAACGCGCTTCTAGCTGTTTCTCGGAGCAGCAGTGAGACAGGGCCATTTTAATAAATAAACCCCGGGGACACCAAGAACAATGGATAATGCTTGGCGGCTCCCTCCTCTCCCGCCTTTGCCTCACTGGATTTGATTTCAGCACGGTTTATTTGAAGTTTTTTTTTTTTTATTAAAGATACGGAGCGATCACTTTGATTGTCTACCTCCTAGTGATTATCTCCCTCCTGTGATACAGGCTGGTGGAGGGGCAATAATGCAAGAACCCCAGAGCGTAGGAATAGTAGCCGTTTGCTGAAAGCTCTCCTCCCACCTCATAGTTTTATGGCGGACGATGCTGTGAGGTATTAAATGGGCTGACGGAGCGCGTTGATCTTCAAGCTCCCCTTCATGTGATAGCGGGATATGTCTGATAGTATGGGCGGCAGGGGAGGAGGGGGTTTGTCTGTTCCTCTGGCTGGTTGCAGAGATGTGAAGGGGGGGGGGGGGGGGGGCAGGGCGAGGTGCTGATGGGAAAGAGACGAATGGCGTGCCAGTGTCAGAAGTGGTCACGTGCTGAGGAAAGAGTAGGGGAGAATGAGAGGGAGGATGGAAGGGGAGGGCTTGACTGATTAACCTGTTTACCTCCCTGAAAATGCTCCGGGTGCCTTTCTGATTAAAGTTCAGTCTTTCATCTATCATCGCCTCGCCCGGCTTGAACCTTCAGAGCTGCCGATACCAAACCCTGTCAAAACGATGGAGCCTCCAACCTGAGCACCAGCACCACCACCACCACACCCTCCAACAGCACAGCTCAGGCTCCCGACCAGAGGCCTCATTTGCATCCCATCCTTCCCCGTCGGCTCCTGACAGCTCTTGAACCCGCCTCCTCATGGTTCTCTCTTCTTTCTCTGGCTCTTCCTATCTCGCATGCTGAGTTCGTATGTATGTTTGTCTTTATCTACTCCTCCCACTCTTACTTCAGAATCAGAATCAGCTTTATTGGCCATGTATGCGTGCGCATACATGGAATTTGACTCCGGTTACACATTGCTCTCATCGTACATACACACATAGAATATACAATAAACAAGAGAAATATAAAGAACACGGACATTAAACAACAAAGTAGAACAGAGAAACTAAACATTTAACATTTAAGTACTATGTACAATATAAATATATATCGAATAATATGGAAAAATATATATCTAAGCTTCTTGCTCTCAGGGCTCACAGGAACGGTGCTCCAGTGATTTCCCAACTCGAAGGCTTTTAGCGCCTCCAGCATAATACGATTACACCCGTTTGGGGCGGACGTGATATTGTCAACGGCTTTCTAAAAATATCCCTCCGCTGGACTGTATGCGGTGACTGGCAGAGGCAGCGCTGCACACAATGTTCTGACCACTCAAGCACAAATGTTAGCCCTTTTAAAAAGCTTTTTGCACCGTCATAGACCCGGTGTGTGTGTTAGGGACGGCCGGATGGGGATAGTGGAAGACAGGGGTTGGCAATTAGGTCCGGCCATGGACCAGAGGGACACGTGGAGGCACAGAGCCGCAGTGGAGATGCATACCTGACTGTCCTTCAAGAAAAACATCATAAACAAGTGCCAAAGCCGAGCTCTCGCCGCTAAATCATGACCATCAAGAAATAGAGGAAGTTGGGTGACGTTACCAAGTCGACTAAATCTTAACCCGCGTTAAACGCCTTTATTTGATTGTAGTTATTCTTCTTTGCATCAACACGTTTGAAAGTTATTTTTTGGGTAGAATGTTAAAGAAATACAGTCTTTGTTTAATTTTATATAAAGTTAACTTCTGCCGTGTTTACTATACCTCATTTCAGCACCCGGAGCTGTCCGTATGTTACACTGCCTGTCACGTGGTGCAGAACAGTGTCACTTTGCTCTATTCATATGTTTTTGTCACCAGAATTCTGAAAACAAGAACATTTCAGGTTGTAGTGGAGGTTGCCAGATGTTTTTGTTGTAGTAGCAGCTGTTTGCCAACCTCCAGTACGTGATAACTCAGGATCGCTTGTGAGCTCACAGTGTTCAAGGCACACAAAACAAGACGCTTTTGTTATCAAGCACATTAAAGTCTAAGTCTCTTCGCCACTTTCGGTGAGACTCCTCCTCCTCCGCCGAGACAGAAAATGTCGGCCTCCTCGATGTCAGCGAGTTGATCTTCTTTGATCCCTGTTCTCCGCGATGGGTAGCCGAAGAATTGGGCCATTGCTGTGTTTGATCAGGCTTTCGCTCGTTCTCCCAGGGAGCCACTCCAACCATTTTCTTTTTTTTTTTAAATGCTTCTTTGTTTTTCCTGTCTCCTCCTCTAAGCCGCCCTCCCTTTATCTGCCACATTCTGTCTTTCCTCCCGAAAGTTGACTGAAAACACATGGGCATCGGCCGGCCCAGTCAATCCTCAACACAGGATCCTTGTTGCCAGACAGAAAACCGTAACCAGCTTTCACTAAAGCTAGGTCTTGCTTTTTGTCTCCAAAATGCCAAAGTTGACATTTGTTTGGCATCTTAGCAGATTGTACTACAAGGAATGAATTTGTTGTACGTGTCTCTGATGGATAAGAGCCGGATGCTGTTCATGTTTCAGGTTGATTGACGCATAACTACATCTTTTTTTAATCAAATACATGAGTGGGAAGTATGCACGTTGTTGTTTTCAAGGTGAATACAAGACAGTGAACATTGTTTAATTCAGATTTGGTTTAGGATTGGATAGAAAAACCCGGATTTTTCCATGTTTTTATAGTTTTTGTCGTATTTATTTTGTCAAACTCGCACACAACTACACACAAATGTAGCTCGCTGTTGTTCCATTGTGAGCTGATGAGGACATTTGTAGGCGCGTGTGCACATCTGTGTACACAGAATTAGCTCAGGGAGTGCTGTTATTGGTCTTCATGGACCCGAACCCTGGGGGCCAACAGGAGAGGCTGAGGTGCTTTCACTTCACCACAGACAGCCTGTACGGTGTTACAGCAGCCTGTGATGGACCGATTTAATCCCACTGATGGTGCTCATAAGACACAGGAAAAGGGACAGACATACTAGCGCCTACACACACACACACACACACACACACACAGAGTCATCCTTCAGTCATACATGTGGACATAACGGGAATCGTGTGTGTGTGTGTGTGTGTGTGTGTGTGAAAAAGAGAGGTCAGCGGGGCTAACACGGTCCCCTGGCTGTTCTCAAGGTTAATGTGATACTGACAGCGGCTGCTATTAGTGGCCTTCAGATGGTCTCAATCCCCCCCCCCCCCCTCCTCCCCCCCATATTGCGGAGCTGATTCATCCCGGTGGCAGCAGTGCATTAAGATGTAACAGCCTCTCTCCCAAGTGTCATTCACCCCTTTAGACAGGGGCCTACATCATAATTTCACTTTTCCTATTAGCCGCTATTGTCTACGCTCAACCGCGATGGTCCATTAAAGGGATAGGTGTCGCCGTTACCAGCTCGCCCCCACACGTCACTCCGCTCTTCCTATATGTCATTATTTCGTGGCATCCCATTGTCTGTTAATTGAAATACCACAGACGTTGTCTATATGGTCCATTAAAGGGACAGGAGCCTTGTTCCTAAGTGTCACCACTACTTTAAGTGCTCGCTCATTAATTTTCATAGTCTGTGTTTGACTTACACGTGCACAGAGAGGTGGGGCTGAGGACAGGAAATAGCACCATCAAGAAGAGATGCACAGTGACATGTTGAAGATCAGCCGAACCATCCAAAAGCTCATTTACATTTTAATTCAAAGACATTAAGCAGATGCTCGTATCGAGTGCAGGTTGATGTTCGGTGTTTTGCTCAAGGACGCTTAGGTGAGGACGGTTGCTCAGTTGAGCGAAAAACTGCCATTTTCTGTTTTCGTGGTTAATAGTCACATTTTATTTTTAGTTGCTATGACAGTGAAGTGTTTTTTTTCCGTGATTGCATTACATCTAATGACCAAAGCAGCTTTGTTGGAAAAGGCTGGGGGAAAAAAATTTCAAAATACATTGCAGTTGGAAAATGGAAGCAGAGAAAAGAAAAGATACCCTCAACACTTCTTCATGTATAAATGTATAAGCATTTTTACATGTTTCTGAAAAGTACATTATCATGTTTCATTTAAAGATTCTAAGGAGGACACATTCTGTGTAAAGTGTCTTAGAAATGTAGCTGATGGTGTGTGTGTGTGTGTGTGTGTGTGTGTGTGTGTGTGTGTGTGTGTGTGTGTGTGTGTGTGTGTGTGTGTGTGTGTGCGCCTTGGTCCATATGAAGAGTGATGATGTTGTTGACTCGCTGTCCGCCGGATGCCAATCAATCAATTAACCAATCAATAGTCATCTGGTGAGCACCTAAGGACACTGTTGAAAATCTCCCAGAAACCCTCGAATCAATTACTTTTCGGCCACAGGCTCGTGCGCAGTTGCAAAACACACACGCACACGCGCACGCATGCACACGCACACACACTTTCATTGACACAGTTATATATTTATACTTATGCAGGCTTACATGTTGAAGTCCCTGCCTCCACATGCCCTAACGCGCAGGCATCAGATTGCAGTGCCATGGGAAAAAGAAAAATGAGTAAATTCTGTCATTCCCCTCATTCCTCACCTCCCCCCCCCCCCCCCCCCCCCCTCTCTCTCACTCCCTCCCTCCCTCCCTGCCCTAATGGAAAGCAGCATTCCCTGGCTGCCGTCAGCAGCTATAGCCAGCTACACTATAACAGAGTTAATAGATAGGTCTGGAAGCTTATGGAGCCCATGCATTTTAAATGGGAGTTTTATGACTCCTGGAGAGCAGGCAAGGGAAGAGAGGCCGGAATATTCTTGATATTTGTTCCTTGAGTGTGACTATGAGTGTGTGTGTGTGTGTGTGTGTGTGTGTGTGTGTGTGTGTGTGTGTGTGTGTGTGTGTGTGTGTGTCCGTGTGTGTCTGCATGAGAAAGGGAGAGCAGTGGATAGCAACGAGTATCACAGTTTTGCTTGTTTCTTGTTGCTGTTTTTTTCATTTCTCCCCCTCCTAGTTTTTCTTACCACCATCTTTCTCTCTGTTTCTTCCAAATTCTCTCTTCCTGTTGAGTACTACGTACACACACATGTACTCATCTATAAGGTCATGCTGATCATGATTACTAAGCAGGATGTAAGCCTGAATCCACCTGTTTTTTGGGGTTATTGTTTTGCCCGCCAGATGGATATACAGTATATATAAATATCTCACACGCATACACACATAATATATGTTATGCATGCGTGTTCTAGAGAGGTCATGTTTCCCACTCGGTAGTATTTATCTGTGTCTTTCTACCCACAAACCCCTGGGCTCTCTCCAATGTTTCATATAAACACAAGCACAGACGAATACACAAGCGTACACACGGCCGGCAGGCAGAGTGATCACACAGTGCCCCACATACTGCTCCCGCATCGGTCATGAGCTAAGGAAATGTGCCTCTTCCCCCTCCTGGGGAAGGATGACACACAGCGGGAAGCCTAGTTTGCTCAGGGCCCTTAAATGCAGATGTTAACGGGCAGCAGCGCTGGATCTCGCTGCCATCTGACGTGTGTCCACACCGGTGGGTAAGACCGATGTCGTGAAGTCCACGCTGGAGCAAACGGGCCACATGAGTGTCTGTCCTTGGCCTGTTTTAGAGCCCCCTTTTGGTCGTGTGATGGCTTCTCTCTGCTCCACCGTCACGCACCGGAGCGTTGTCACTGTCGGTGTGGAGAGCAGATGAGCGCCCGATGAACACGCGGATGTACAGGCGCACTTACAAACACAATACGGTAGATCATTCAAGTAATTGAATTTTAGCCTTCTGTAAACAAGACTCTAACGAGCCCTCTGGAAATACAGTGACATTTAAGCTGGTGAGTCACACTGGCTTGTTGCTTTGCGCACACACACACATACACACACGCTTGATACCAACATATTCACAATTCCACAATCGTGGCTGCAGCACACACAGATTGATAAACGAATAACTGTCCTCTGTTTTGAATTATAATGTCCTCCTTCGTATGCCAGTGCTGTTTGTTTGTATACTGAAGAGACGTACTGGTATCGAGTTGTCCTGGAGGAACGGCAGGCTGTCCCTCTTAAGAGGTCACACCCGCTCGGAGGAGAGCAGATCTCGTTTGATCCGTTCAGCGGGCGAGTGGCGGCATAAACAGGAAGGGGCCCCGCTCCTTAGTGCGTCACTCGCTCTCGTATCGTTGGATCTTCTGTGTTGAAATGTGCCAAAGTGTTTCGCAAAACATTGTTAGGCTGATATCCTGGATAGGTGCACAAAGGTGACACAACATTATAGGCACACGCATATATTAGTGTGTGTTGGCACATCTGGTTTATGCATACAGAATATGACAGTATCATAACATTGTATTGTAACCGGCCGGTAGAGAAGTTGACTCTCTACCGTCACAATGATTAAGAGCTCAATCCTCCATTTACAATGACCTCCACTCTCTGTCACTCGAGCTAAACATCGAGATGAACATTATTCATACAGAAGATTGTCCTTCTTGTCCACTTTCGTATGGGACTGCTGCTCTTACATGTTTTTATTACATTACATAAAGCACTCACTGATTCTTACTTCACATGTTATTATTTTTTTATTAAAACATTTTGATTTTCTTCTATCATAATAAACATGACAAAACTCAGATAAGGGTGCTGTATCTTTTATTTTCACTGTTCATAGACACACATTTCATAGACCGAATGAATCAATAATATATATATATATGTAGTCGCTGTCCTACATGATCATTTAATTCTCATAGCTGGGCCATCATATTCTACATATCTACAGCCCAGTTCTGTTTCTTCAAACAAATCCAAGTAACAAAGAAACTTTATAGTTTGAGGTTTTGTCAGATAAAGCAGGAAAGGAGGTGAGGGAAGGAGCTGAGGAAACAAGAGGCTTTCAGGACAGTACCAGAGGGTCGGTGAGGCAGCACTGCACGAGCGGTGTGGAACTGTTGGGAAAGGATAACATGCACTGCAGACCTCGGACCGCAGGAGGCACGACTCCCTCACCACTCGGACACCTTCTTCTGCTCCATGTTCTGTTTGCGCTCACTTTGCTCCTCACTCAGTCTCTCTGGACCTCCTTGCGTCTGCTCCTCTTCTTCTCCTCCCAGATCTAGCGTTGCCATGTTGCATTCTCTTCCGCACTGTATTGTTTCCTGTGGAATTTTTGTGCCCTCTCCCCTCCCAGCACGTTTCTCTCCTTGTGTCTGTATTGCTCACTTCCTATGTCCCACAGTTTGGAGGACACTTAGCCTCTAACTCCCCCCGCCCCCACACTCTCTCTCTTGGCTCCGTGCCCTCTTTTCTTCCCAACATCTCTCCCTCTAGCCTCTCTGCTCTTCATATTTCATATTAAGCAATCCTTCCATGGAGCCAGCTGTGTAAGCAACAGGGACTGGCCCTCCATGTTTTCTCAGAGCGAGTGAAAAATGGCGTGTAAAACCCGGACGCAAGGAGCTCGCCGCACGCCGTCCCATCTCATCTGTTGTCTCTCCGAGAGCACGAGTGGGACTTTCTGGGCAGAGCGGTTGGGGTTGTTGTGTACGTGTGAGGCTGAGTGTTAAGTGTACGGGGCAGTGTGTTTATGTGGGTGTGGGAGCTTTCTGTTACCATAGCCCCCCCCCCCTGCAAATATTGACCGAGCTAAATAGCTACAGTGAGCGGCTCAAAAGCAAACACCGCACGCGCTGCTCTGCCAGATATGTCACCAGCTGCATTCTCACCGTAAACCATATTATATATATTGATAAGGAGAAAGTAATCTCATCTGTGGGGCGCACAGCTGACCCATATTTAGCAGAAGCGCTGGCCCACGCTCTTCTATCTATAAGTCTATAATCTGTCACACCTACACTGCCTGCGGCCTATTTTAACACAAGACGTTCTTAGAAGCTGCCGGTGTATGGGATTTAACCCTCCTCATCTGATACTCTTTATTCAAGGGGCGGGGCTGGCGAGCGACTTTAGTTGTAGGTTTTATTGACTTTGGTTGACACAGCTAGTGCGCGTGGGTGTCATGGTTTGGCTGCGGATGTGTGTTTATGGGACTATGCGCATTGCATGCCTGCAGGTGGGCAGATGGTCCAGTTCTGCACGGACAGCCACGGTAGCGCTCATTATGTGTGAAGGAAGCAGGCTACCATCTAACCCTGACACACACACACACACACACACACACACACAGAGCTCATCCCTGGGTTTATTTTTTGCAGGTGCAGTGCTTGCTGGCATTTGAGATAATTAAAGGCTGACCTTTCTGAGGTGAAGCAGAAATGTCACCCAGCACAGGGGGCCCTGGCAGAAGAGTATTCTCACCACCCTGGATGTGCACTTAGCACCCTTTTAGCCTTCTTGTGCCACACTTTCTGGCCGTCACTGAGAGGTAGCTCCCACGTCCCGCTCTCTCCCCCACAATGCATCAGCCCCGCTATGAGTCTGGACATCTTGATGCAGCAGAGGGGGGGGGAAGGTGCACTGAGGGGGAAGTATTTAGTATTTTTAGAAGTGGTGTCTTTAGATACTAGTTTCATTAGATACATGTTTGGAATAACGAAACGTTGGCCCATCCTTTACTAAGGTTGACTTACAGTAAGGTTATAATTCTCTCACCGAAGTCCGGTGACTGTACTTCAGCTAACGCATCACAGTTTTTTGCATGGAAACCTGTTGACAACAGTACATGTATCACTACACCTTTGTTCCCTTTTAGTGTTTTTATTTGAATTTTTTACGTGCTATAGAATGAGAAGAAAGAGAGTGATCACATGCCACAATCTTCCTGGATTATTAGGGGCACATTGCCTACTATACACCTTATTTACCTCGCCACTATCTGGTAAAATGAAAATAAAACAATGTAATTCCTCATAACATATTATTAAAGGCCCCTCATTTACTGCATACCTCAAGAATATGGCTGGTTAGTCTTATTAATTATCTATCTTGCTTTAGCTGAATAGTTTTGGGAATTCTTCCCACTATTCTTTGTTTTAATGCGTCTCCGCCATCTTTTAGTAAGAGAGGTTATCCGAGGAAAGGTAGTGCAAACTATTAGTAGCACTCTCTGACTCACAGGCTTCTCACTAGCCTTGCATCACCTTTTCGGGCCTAAATAATTCACAGCTATCAGCTGAAGCCCCGTTAGTGACGTTTCAAAGTGTTCCTCTCTGCCTCCATCTACCCCCCCGCACACATGTGGTTAAGTCTTTATGCAGAAAACCCATCCCATCTGAGCATGTAATGTACAGTAAATGCAGCGTACTGTAAGACGCCCCCCAGGGCAATAAGATGACATGCAAATGTGATTCAGGACATACACACACACACACACACAGCCTGCATGCGTGACTGCACACAACGCACATATGCTGAGGCACTTGTTGATCTATACACACGTGTTTGTCTCCCACTTGTACATCACTCAACACGCACGCACACGCGCTGATGCGTACACGTTCCCTCCCGCAATGTCACATCTCACTTCTGACATATACGTCCACCCACACTGCCGTCCTCATAAAAATTTCAATGCATCCCGCTCGAGCGACTTCCATTATGTGTAACACTGCCGAAGCCTTACGGGCTGGAGTCGGAGCCCACTCTGAGCTGTTAGGGACTGAGCCAGCAGCCCCGCAGCCCTCCCCGTGGAGAGGCTTCTGTACAGATCTGTGTGGGTTTTATGTTGAGGCCATTCAAGATAAAAAAAAAAAAGTCTGCTTCTCAACCTTAAATGGTGAAATACTAACGTCACCGTGGCGGAGATACCGGAGACGATTACCAGAGTATGTACCTGTACATGTGAAGCAGCATGTCTGTCATTGGAAAGCGCAGACGCAGCACGTTGGCCATTTTCAGATGTACTGTTGTCAACAGGACAGGAGCAACATTAATAAAGTAGCAGGTGTCGTACAACAACGTGACAGCGATTGACTTGAGACTGTGTTAATTGTTCAATACTTGTTACCACAGGCTGAACTACATATCTCTGAGCAGTGCCATTACACTTAACATTGTGCAATGGAGCGTAAGCGGTATTGCCTGAGAAGTTAGAGCCATCCTGACACAGAGATATGCAGCATCCACACATCCCAGATAATTGGTCGTCAGGAGACATATAGATTGTAGATGTTGGTGTGAGTGTTCATACTTGTTAGTGTGTGTGTGTGTGTGTGTGTGTGTGTGTTTTGTCTCAACAATCACCCTGTGTTTTTTGTTGCAAGCCTCGACAGCTACCCGTGTCTGTTTTACTTTCTGTCAGTGACCTCTATGATCTTTGGACGTATGTGTGTGTGTGTGTGTGTACGTTCAAACGTGCCCGCGTGTCTATTTATTACACATATATTACACCAGCGCATCTCTCTGTATGTCATGCGCTGCGTTTGCCTTCCCCTGCGGCTCTGTTTGCAGTGCTGTCCACCCCGACCCCACGCTGCTATTTGCTGCGTCTCCCGATTATTAATTCAGCGTTTGCTGTCACAACCAATTACAGCATCTCGTGTCTCGTGACCTCTGACCCTTCTTCCTCTCTGCCTGTTTCATGCCAAACACAGAGATAAGACCGAGTGACCCAGATTGTTTGTTTACTTTTCCTCCATACTGTAAGTGATCATTCCCTCGGGAGCTGCCCTTCATACAGCATCTAGCCTGTGAGCTCTTGTTGGAAGTGAATTTGGCCGATATGGGCTCGCTGTATGGCGATCAAAGAGGCCGATACGGCTTTACAAATGGAGGCTGCGGCAGAATTGTTAGAAACTCTCTTGAAAAGACGTGCGTTAATGGCTGAATTCTAGGCCCCAGGGGTCCCTGCCCACTTCTATAGGCTGCACTTTTAAATCTACGCTATCTATTCCTGTTTTCAGACGACGCCGGGCCATTTCTCAGTTGTATTGCTGTAAGTGCAGTAAGCAAGTGTATGAGTCGTATGTCGACATCCAACACTGGGCATACAGAAAGCTCTCTTTCCTCTTTGTTATGCTTGTTTTACATCTATATCTCTATATGAGGAATGTCTTGTCCGCCCTGATGGCACTTTAGCACCACTATATGCCACAATGGGGATCAGCAGAAGTACAGCATTATGCAAACAACTGATCCCCTCTCTCCCTCTCCACGTCAGTGACCTTGTGTGTCAGCTGTATCATATAGAACACATACATCATGCATCTGCCTGGCGAGATAAGTACACGTGTGTGTGAGAAGGAGAGTGAGTTTAAAGAGGGCATGTGTGCACACGGAGGTACTTGCGTTTATATGTTAATATGCTGTGTGTGTATATACGCACATATAAACAGTGTGTGTGTGTGTGTGTGTGTGTGTGTGTGTGCGTGTGTGTGTGTGTGTGTGTGTGTGTGTGTGTGTTGGTTGACATAATGCATGATTACAGAGCACCCCATCCAATGTAGGATCAGAGTACACAGATGTTTGTGAGGGTTGTGATTGGTTTGTGAAACATTGACAGGAGGGAGGATGCAGCGGAGTGCATGTCGGCAGCTTTACCCAGCTTTGGTGTTGCGTGTGCAGTTTTTCACAGCAGATTATCCGGGGCCCTCGTTTGTGCCCTGATTCCTCGTTTGGTGTTTGGTCGGATCTTTGTGCCACCGATTGTGTGTATGTGTTTTGTCCTCACCGCTGGCAGAGGGATTATACAGGGGCTCAGTCACATTCTAACTCTGTCCACGCCCTGTTGTTACTTTCGTGTGTGTGTGTGTGTGTGTGTGTGTGTGTGCGCGTGTATGCATGGATGAGTGCAAAGACCACTGATTGCATAATGTGTTTGAAATGCTTCAGCTGCATCAATCACATATTGTTTACGTGCATCTATTCTTATCTCCATACACTGGGCCTCAATAAATACTCCGATGCAAAGATTCATTTTTATATACACATTCTTTTACATACACTTATTTTCTGACTTTTTTAATATAACATTTATAATTCATATAAAACATGTTTTTGGCCATAACATAATTCTAGTTATGCTTTTCGAATGTTTGCTCCAGTTAAATGTTTTACTTTATTAGGCTGCATATGTCATCAATTTTGGGACATTGAACGGGATGCTTTTTGATTTGATTACCTGAGCGGGATGTGTTCCTGTGTCGCCGCCTCACTGTCTGGTGATCTTTACATAAACACTCGAGTGTTTAAATCTAAAGTCACGTGAGTAGAAACTTCTATATTACTGTTGGCGCTGCAGCCACTTCCTTTGCTTTATCAACAACATCTCCGTCGTTTTTTACTGCCACACCAGAAAAAAACTGAATTAGCCGCTAGTGCACTCCAACAAAGTTGCCGCTGGTGTAAGTGCACGGTAATGTTTGCCGTCGCTTATCATTCAGAGCGGCCCACACTCGACGCTGTAATGATAATGGTGAAGGAAGTGGCCCATTTCCAGCATGCGGGTTCTCCTCGTCTCCCAGCGAGCAGTCGTTCCTCATTGAAAGAACCCAGTTCAGCATCTGTGGCCTCCGGGCGTTGCATTAAAATATATATATATGGCTTTACATCACTTCAGTGGGAAAATGTTCGACAGTGCTGATGCATTTTACATGAACACACCAATGTGCAACGTACAGTCCGTCAAGGCCGTATTTCATAATGGTAACGGTTGTGTGTTACTCTGTATTATGGAAGCAGAAATGATATCTCTCTATGGCCAACGTTGGCATGTTGCCTTACCTCTTAAGTTTCTTCTGGTTTAATAGGGGTCCACTCCGGAGCAAATAAAACTATACCCGACTCCCCTGGGCTTTTAGAAATTATGTTAAAGCTTTCGGTCTAATACGAGCGCACCGCCCAGCCCACAACCACTGACCGCTGCACACAGCAGCTCACAGCGACAGGGATACAACAGAGCACGATCAATAACAATAAGTCGGCTAATAGAAGGCCAAGGCCCATAAAATCAGCTCTCCATCTGATTAACAGACATATCAGGGCTCCACATACACTGCCCGCACTACACACACACACACACACACTCTTATTGCAGACTGGTAACTCATTCTCATAAGTGATTACTCATTTTCCCTACATGCAGGAATAGAGTAACACACGCATGCAGACACAGCCCCTGTGGAATACCTGAGAACGGCTCTCTGACGGCCACACCAAAGACTGGAATCAAAGACGGTTACGGTGGAGCGATGCTGCCACGGAGACAAAGACTCTCTTGAAGATGTTTTGAGTTTTAAGACTTGACACGGAGGACGGTGACGGCGGGGGGGGGGGGGGGGGGGGAATCAGGGCTAGAGATGTGATGCAAGAGGATTCAAAGTCCTACTGCATCACCAGTGCACAGCCAGCCGCCAGCTCGTAGTCCATCTCAAGTGAAGATGTTGGTGGGGACCAATTTCACAGCGTCAGTCACTCTGAACCCATGAAGAAGAGTTTCGTCAACTGTACAGACGGAGGGCAAATTAAAGGGAAATCCTGAGTGAATGAGACATCAACATAACAAATTCACAACACACACGCGACATTAAATACATGGTTAAAGTATGTCAAGGTATTAGTGTTTCACTATATTCTGATCAGACGCACCATCCTGTTCAACCACATGTAACACACACGGTCTTACCACTGCATTCACATTAAGAATGCACTCGCTGTTCCGCATAAGTTATGAGTACGAGCAGGAGCGCAACTCATCGAACTCAAGATCTCAACCCGCTTGATCTCCTACGGGAGATTTAAAACCGACATGCCGGACAGCGCTCTCCACCACATCATCAAAACTCCTATATGAAAGAATATCTGGGAGTCCATCCCTCCGGTGCAGTTCAGAGTCTTGTAGAATATTTGCCTAAGGAGCGCTGAGGCCGTTCTGCCTGCATGTGGTGAAACACTTTGTCTGTTTTTTTTTTTTTTTCTTTTAATTTGTCACTTGGCTGCCACCAGCGTGCCCCCCCCCCCCCCCCCCCCCCCCTCTCACCTGTCGTATCCTGGTGCTTTATGTGCACCGTTCAAGTGGGAACAGGCAGACAAACATGTCCGACTTGACCCCTCTCTCTTTGCAGGAGGTAATCCATGATGTCCTGGTGTGGTTCATGCTAGAGTGCCACATTCCTGAGCCACGCTGTACGTGCAAAGACACATTCTTCGAGCTTTTTTTCAGTGCATTCCGTGTGTGTGTTTGTTGCAATGTTTTTTACTGCTGCGCATTACATCCACTGACTCATAAAAGGGTCATTACAGTAAGTCCTGCTCATGTTATGACAAGCTGTTTTGAAGAGGAGCTTCTCTCTTACTCTTGTATAAACTGCGGCGCTAGTGTACCACTTTATGATAATTGTGTTCTCCGGGTGTATAATTGTCGGTGCCCTCGTGTGCGCCCATGCTTTTCTGCGGTTAGTTACAGGTCTGTTTGTACACGTCTTGCTCTTAATTTGGAAGTAAACTCTGCAGCAGAAATCTCTCGAGGTCCCAGATCGACGCCTTGGGTCTCACCTCTGGCTTCCCTGCGACTGCTGTAATTAGCAAAGTTTTCTTTTGCACTTGCTCTCTTCGTTTTATGTTTTTTGGCTCGTCTCCTGCAGTATTTGTAGCCTGTCACTGTTAATGAGCTTTGAGCACACAAAGCTGCGACGAGACATCGCACACACCCACCGCTCTCTTCGCAGTTTTAACACCCCATTAGATAATTAAGGCGGAGGGGTGGGGGGTGGGGGGGTTGTTTTTGTAACATTTCAGATGAGACATTACCATTAATTAGTGTCAAAAGAAAAGAACTGTTTTGCTCAAGCACTTAAGTACAAAGGGAAACGATCTCTTTACCGTGTCGTTGAAGCACTAAATGATCTCTTTCTCTCTCTCTCTCTCTGTTCACAGACAGAGGCTGCGGAGAGAGGAGGCCCGTCCACGGAGAAGAGCTTCGTCTTGGCATCATGTGAGCTGTTCGTTCCTGAGGAGCGCTCTGCAGTTGGAAGAGTGAATCTACGCTCCCTCGGAGGCGTTACGACCACCAGCACCCCACCCCCCCCCCCCTCTCCCCCCCCATCGCCACTATCCCCGCCGCTGACTGCAGTCGTCGGAGTCACCTGTTCTTGACTCAACTTGCCTCCCGTCTCTCCCGCTTCCCTTCGTCTTGGAGATAAGGAATGGCTCTGCTAGTTTCCAGCCACCCCAACGCCTCTCGCAAATAAGGCCTTTCAGCTTGTTTCACAATACCAGAGAAAGGAAGGATAAAACACTCTCCAGTCCTCTTTTATACTTCTACCCTGTTTCCTTAGTAACTCAACCGTCAACACACACATTCACTAAACCAGCAGGATTTTTCTTTTTTTTTTGTCTCGGTGACATCTACTGCAGCCATTTTAAGGACACCAGCAGTTTCAAAACCATAAGGAGATTTTATTTTTTCATCTTCGCCTGGCCGTCTTCTGGAATATCCACTCATGCAGTGTCCCTATGGGGGATTAAACCGGTGCAGCAGTCCACACTGACTCCTCTTTGGCTCTGCTACATCTCGTTGCGGTGGTTTCTCAGTGAGGGTCTGTTTGTGACTGGAGGTGGACTGAGCCATCATGGCTGGGAAGGGCAACCCGCTGCCGGGCCCCCACCTGAACGGCTTCCCCATGCCCACCTACTCCTACTTCTTCCCCCACATGTTGGGGAGCCTGTCGCCTCAGGCCCTGGCGGGACTGCCTCTCAGCGGGTACAGCACCCCCTCACCAGCCAGTAAGTCAACTTTACACTTTGCTCTTGGCTCACGATTCAGACGTGGGACTGCGCCATGCTCTGGCTATTGTGCAGGTTGGTCGGGAACATAAAGATTCACTTTCCTCTGTGTGTGTGTGTGTGTGTGTGCGCGAGTGTGTGTGTGTGCTGGTTTACCTGTGTGGCAGTGGCACACGGTTTCCTGCATCACTCCCCTACTGTGTGTGTGTGTGTGTGTGTGTGTGTGTGTGTGTGTGTGTGTGTGTGTGTGTGTGTGTGTGTGTGTGTGTGTGTGTGTGTGTGTGTGTGTGTGTGTGTGTGTGTGTGTGTGTGTGTGTGTGTGTGTGTGTGTGTGTGTACATTATGCTTGTGCCTGTGAGTCTGCCGGTAAAAGGAGCCTTTTATCTCATCCTGTTTAGATCATTCATATTTGAAAGTTGTCAGCGTTGGTAAACAGCGAGCAGCAGTCACACACACACGTTTCCTCCAGCGCTGTCCTTAATTTACAAGCCCACACACATCAAGACACACACACACACACATATTGAAATGTCAGCGTAGATGACAAGGAAGTGAGGCAGGACAGCCAGAAAGGAGCATTGTTTGTATGGGGAACCCAGATTTGCCTAGCAGCCCTTAATAAAATACATCTCACGAAAACTGTCATCATGGCCAACCTTCATGCAACAACTCCTTTATACAAATCCATCAGAAGCTTCAGGACTGACTTGCAAAGTTGCTCAAACTAGATGAATAATACATTCTCCTAAAGAAAGGAAAGCTGATCTGATTTGTATTGATTCTTACCCTGAACAGTGGTGGAAGAAGTATTAAGATAACCATGTAACAAACACTCAGCATTTTACTTTAGCACAAGTATTATTCATCGTCCTCATTATGTACAGCGGCTGCTTTCAGAATGTTGTATTATGCATTGACCTATTTGCATTATTTTAACGTTGTAGCAGCTTTTACAGTTCATTTGAACTCCGATACATCACATCTTGATTATGTTCCGCTTTAGAAGAAGAAAGTTAAAGAACTCTGCCAGTGCAATGAGATCATTTCAATACATCGCAACTCGTGTTAAGTATTTTCTGGAGGTGAATTTCAGCGTGTTGAAAGACAGACTGGCAGCACTAAAATAAATAACAATCGCACCTCGTACTGGCAGTTCTCACCAAGTCAAACATCTCAATTCTTGAAACATGACTAAACTGTTTTTGAAAGAAGTTGAGATGAGGTCACTGCGCTGGCAGATCTTTCGGACTTTAAGGATTTCAGTATGTAAAATCATAATCTGTAACTTTCAGTAAAATATGGTCCTCTAAAATGTAGTGGAGTGGAACTATAAAGTAGAATATATATATTTAAACGACCGACTACTAACCAGAACCCCAAAAGTGTTCCAGTGAAACTTTATACTGGCAGACAAGCAGCTAGATAATCAATTGAACGGCCGTGGCAGCGGCAGGAATGTGAACTGAAGGAACACAGTCAGTGTGTGTGTGTGTGTGTGTGTTGGTGTGGACACCCCACAGGTTCAGACGGGGGCATTGTGTTGACTTTCTATCTGCTGGAGTTTGCGTTGGCAGTCGGCCTGGAGAGGGAAGTGAGGAGCGGTTCGTGCCCGGCCCCGTCACTCCCACTTCCCCCAATACCAGATACCCCGCCTCACTCACAAACACTGCAGCTCCCGTCAGATTCCTCTTTTTACACTGTGTGTGTGTGTGTGTGTGTGTGCGTGTGCGTGTGCGTGTGCGTGTGCGTGTGCGCGTGCGTGCGTGCGTGCGTGCGTGCGTGCGTGCGTGCGTGCGTGCGTGCGTGCGTGCGTGCGTGTGTGTGTGTCGGGCCACACTCCCAGTGTTTGCCATGCGGACCGGCAAGGTTGCTTCCCCTTTTCCTGGACAAACATTTCCTGTCTGTAAACACTGGAGAGCCAGGGACACCACACACACACACACAGAAACATAACCACCATCTTTGCCCTTCGTGCTGGCTCACTTTCTCTCACTCCTGCTTCTCCTTGCATGCAGATAACTGCAGGCATAATTCACACACACACACACACACTCAGAAATCGCAACAGACACACATGTGTCTCCTTCCATTTTGACACAAACTCCCCATCTCCACCCCTCTCTCTTCCTCCTCCGATCCCCCTCTCTAGCAGATCAGTTCTCTCTCCCACCCCTCTTGCTCAAACACCTCTTTTTTCCCCTTCTGTCTCTCTCACACACACTCTCACACACACTCTCACACACACACACACACACACACACTTCAGCTAAGCCCTCACCAACCCCATTCAATGCTGAGCAGTGACGAAATAGGGAAAGAAAGAGAGTGGGGTGCAGAGGGAGGGGGAGAGAAAGTCAGTTTTTTTTTGTTTTTTTGGAGCTTGAATGAGAGGAATTTCCAGAATGTCAGATTGGAGGCAAGAGAGCCGAGCATTGGACTTAATGGATTTCAGTATTGTAGCACGTCCAGTGGGGGATAAAGTCACATGACCGTTTGTGTGTATACAGCATGTGTGTGTGTGTGTGCACTTGTCCTTGTGTTTGTGTCCTTGTTGTTGTCCAAAAAGATAGTTTGGTCCCAAACAAACAGCTGTGAAGCATGTGTGGGTTGGAGAGGCTTCAATGTGCGTATTTCTTTATTTTTAAAGCCGTGGCCGGAGGCTTTTTGTTCTCGGGTCGTCTGTCTGGTCCACTGTTGTGGACGCGATATCCCTGGAACACAAATGTCCACTTCAACTGAAGGAGGAGCTGGTTGGATTTTGGAGGTCAAAGGTCAAAGTGACCTCTCGTCCGTCCCTTTCTCGTATATTTTCTCGGTAATACTTTGAGCGTTTAGCAAAACGTCCGCTTGCTCTCAAGGTCGAATTTGGTGTCAACGGTCATTGTGACCTCACAAAACATGCTTTGGGCCATAACTCAAGAATTCATATGCTAATTATGACAATTTTATACAAATGTTTAATCGGATCAAATGATAACGTGTAAAAAAAATCCTGTCCATCAGACCTTCCCTTTCCTTTCTCTCCTTCCTCTGCTCACACTCGTCCTCCTCCATCCGTTGTCGGGAGTTGTCCGGCTCTTCTGCCTCGGCCTCCTTCACCAAACCACAACGGACCAATTATTGGGGCCGAGCAGAGCAGAAGGGTTAATCCGGGCCTACAACAAACTGTCTCTGTGTCTCTGCAGCTCGAGCCTCCTGGGTTCTGTCTTCACATCACATTATCTGAAAATCATCAGGTTAGGTTACACACCGGAGCAGATCAGTTGCAGATATTGATATAACATTTATTGCCCGCAGCTTTATTCGTTAACTGAATATTATTACTATGGATTGATCACACGCGCGCACCCACAAGGCTGCTGCATTGAACACAGCCAAAACAATCCACATCCAATAGAACGTCATTACACGCGCAACTTACATTCGCGTTTTTTCAACTAATTCCTCGTCTGTATGAATATGGATTTTATCCGGCAATAACACCCCCATCTATCGATCCGGTTATTATCATTACAGCTTCCGCTGTCTGTCACCAGCTCTAACACCGTACTATTACATTAGCACACTGTTAAGAGTGATCATAATGAATGGAGCCAGCTCGCTACCTGCTGCCACGGCGGACTAATTGGCTTTTCCCCACAGAGTGCTCTTGTTCCGGCAGCCACAGTAATTGCTCTGTACAGGACGGTAATAACACACACGAGCAGCATCTCTTTTGACTTATTAGGAGGGAATTTATGACACTCATGAATGTGCTTTTGGGCCACTAGGAGAAAAATGAAAGGACATTTTCAGACCTCAAGGAAGCTTGTGTTTGTGTATCACCTATCCCGTTAAGCAGCCCATTACGGAATGCTCTGACCATGGGTAAATATGGATATGGTAATGTTGGGCAAAGCTTGTGTTTGTGATGTTGCGGGTGTGTGTGTGTGTGTGTGTGTGTGCGCGCTGGTTTCCTGGACAGACAGGTGGTCCCCCGTCTGCCCCGGTGGTCTGCAGGAATCAAGAGGGCATGTCAGTAACGCTCCATGGGTGGCAAAAACACACACTTTTACGCACACACACGGCTCGTGTGGTGGTGGTGGATAAGCATACTGACAGCCGTGCTCCCTTTTGGCAGTGATCCAATGTGTGTGTGTGTGTGTGGATACGACACAAAACATGCAAGCTAATGACCGGGGCACTTTTCTACCGGGGCGACCAGGTACCAGCCGTTTAGCCACTGGAGAGAGGCTCACACTGACTCGCACAGAACCATCACCTCGGGGGAGCCGGTTGTCCTTATTGAAAAGTCATTTGAGGGTTTGCCGATACTCTGATGGCGAGGACGCGGGCTTATTAATAAGCGGCGCGTAAACCACGTCTAGCATAGCAGCGTAGCACTCATTCACCTCAGCGTAACGACCTTGTTAATTAACTTCAGAGCGCTCGGAGGCTGAGAAATAAGCACGAGGGCCGTCTTATTCTTGCCTTTTCAAAGAAGTAATTGTCTCTGATGCTACTCTGAGATTCTCGACGCATCACAGGTAGCTTCAACGAGTTTGAGGCATTGAAATAACTTCATTCTGTTACACACAGGCTATTTAAATAGTCCTGCTCCTGCTTCTTTTTCTGCCCATACGACTGTTTCCTCTCACCCTGAGCTTTCTCTGACTTACACGTGGTGAATATGAGTCCATCGGTGCTTTCAGAAGAGATTATTGCACATTACTGCGAGCGTTCGTTGTACATTGACGGACTGAGAAGAGAAAGCAAAAATATGAGGGAGACAAACAGAGAATCGGAGAGGGATAGAGAGACAGAGCCCAAGGCACACACATACACACACGGGCTTTGGCAGCACTCGTGTCTCGTGCCAGTATCATGCGCCAAAACGCGAGCAAGCTTAGCCAAAAGGGGCTCCCACAAGAAAAACCCATCACCCTTCTTCTTTGGCCCCCTGGCCCTCGCTCACATCCATTCTTCCTCACTCCCTTCTTGGCTTCGGCACATCTCTTGTTCTCTCCTTCCATTCTTCTTCCCCCCCCCCCTCCATCGCTGATTTCTCCGGTTGTCCGCTTTTCTTGCGCGATCCATCCGTCCCCTGTCAGCTCACCTCCTTTCCACACTCGTCTTTCTTTCGTCGCATATTTGATCGTCCTCCCCACACTCCTCACTCCACACCTCTCTCTCTGTCTGTCTTATTCTCTATTATTGTCCGTATTCTCCACCCCTCCCTTTCTCCACCTTGGGACTTGACAGAGCTATCATTACCCTGCCACCTATTTACTCGCAGCCTGTTATTTCCATTTGGTTTGAGGGGACCCGGGGCCAAATCCCAAGAATACTTGATCCCAGCCACAGGATTTATCCCCGAGTGGCTTGGCGAGTGGGGTCCACTATACCCCCCCCCCCCCCCCCCACCCCCCTTCTTGTCCCTTCCTCTTTCCTCCTCTCTCTTTTCTCTCTTTCTGTCTCATCCTGTCTTTCTTTCTATAGGTTTTTTTTTTTCTTTCTCCCTTCCGTGGCCGCTTATGCAAATACAGGCCCTCCTTTTCAAAGAGCTGTCTACCCATAATCCGATGGATGGCTCCATTTTGAGCACTGCACACTAACACACACACACACACACACACACACATTTGTGCACACCGAAATGCCGAATGCTTCGCAAACTCTATTAGGGATACAAGGACACATGCTATCTCGCATAAACATTCACACCAACTGGCACATGCATGCACACACGCGTACGGTCTCACACACACACACACACACACACACAGAAACAGAGAGAAAGCCCTCCTCTGCAGCATGGGTGTTATATTGTGAGCAGCGAGCGCTTTAAGCTGTAGTTGGGCCATGACTACTTCAAAACCGGCAGGCTGTCGCCAGCAGCCATGCAGCACTCAGTTGGGTAAACACTCACATAATCTAAATCTCCCTCTGATGTGCCAGCGCAAGCATCTTTATTCCTGCTCTCTTCAAAGGCGCCGCGAGGAAGTCAAGACAAGGGTAAAGCGATAAGAACTGCCCCCTTTTTTTCTTCTTCTCTCCCTCCTCTCTACGGCTTCCCTATCCTTTCCTTCAACCCACTCTCACACTGACCCCCTTCTCCTTCCTTTTATCTCCCCCCCCCACACACACACACACACATCTCTATCGTCTTATGCCCTTTTTCCGTACCCATTGCGTACAGCCATAATTCACACTGCCGCATACATTCAAATGTCAATGACTCTCTCACAGGCATCATTCCTCTATTGTCCTTTGATAAGTGGTAGGAATGACGGCATCTGTAAAATATAGGACAGTTACCTAATGGAGGAGACGAGGGAGGGAGGGGAGGGAAGTGAAGGAGAGAGCCGAGGACAGGTTTTGAGAGGTTGTGGCGATCTGTCCTGCACAGCTCGGGAGAGTGATTGAATTATCAAGCAGAGCTTTGCTTGTTGTCCAAGGGGGTTTCAGAGGGAAAGCCCTTTTCTCAGCAACTAATGCGCTTTTTCAGCCTCGCACAATGGCTAGCTGTGTTGCGCAAAAGGGGCTAAGAGAGCTCTGTTGGGCCAGAGCTTATGGGGCCACCAGCTCTCTCTCTCTCTCTCTCTTGGCACCTATCTAAGGGGCCCCATGGCCACACTTAACCTCAGGCCTGTCTGATAGCATTAGCGTCTCCTCAAGAGTGCAACGATAATGCACCGGGTGACGCACGTTAAAACGACCGAGTGGACCACGGGCTGATTAATGCAGCGGTAATCATTAGCATTCCACAGATTTGTGGACGCAGTTATGTGGTCTATGATGTTGTAGATTTTTTTACTGTGATTAGTCATCAAAGAGTGTGAAGTATTGAGCTCAACAGTGAAAATCCAATTCATTTTCTGAATCCAGGTTTTTGATTATTAGCCATAATTTGGTAAGAATTCAAGGTAGAAGAGTTGCCCAATTAATCGAATGTTTTGGCTTCACTTGTGGGGGGCTGTCATGCCGCTGCAGCATTTTTGTTAACATTTGTGTTACTTGAATCATCGTATTTCCGTTTCTTTCTCCTTCCTGTTATTGAGGCTGGAGTGGAAATCATCACTGAGGGTTTTGAGTGAAGAATTAAAATGAAGTGTAAATGAAATTTAAGCCTCATCTGCAACTCAAACGTTGCGTTACGCTGATAAATTCATTAACAGGAAAAGTGTTTCATCACGCAAACATAACTATGGAAGGATCAATGAGTGTCATTATTTTGGACTGTGACTATGAGGGGGGGGGGGGGGAGAAACAGACATATGCGCTCCAGACGGGATTAAAATCACTAATCCGCACATGCAATATTAAAATCAACGAACCTCCCTGAACAATGTTTCCTGTGTGAAGGCTCTGCACGAAGCGCAGATGTGGGGCGTCGTTTCTTCAATCATATGAGGTCTGGAGGTAATTCTGGTGCAGTGGAACCAGAGTTTATGTCTTTTATTCTAACACAATCAGGCCTTATAATAAACGAGGTACACATTGGTACACAGTTCCGTACATTGGTGCTTTATGTCTTCTGTGTGTGTGTGTGTGTGTGTGTGTGTGTGGTAATACACTTACTGGAAATAGTGTTTACTAAGCTAAATCACTTTTAAATAACGGTTGGGGAGTGATCATTTTTGTTCCATTTAACTTCCACATTGTGTGAGTCACTCTTTCCTTTTTATGAAATTCAAGCACACAGTTGTGCTTGAATTTAATAAATGTGGCCGCTTTCTTTTTTTTTCTTTTCTTCTTCTTCTCTGCTCATAAGTCTGTGGCCTCGCTCTTCTTTATTTTCTTCAGGGACAAACAGCTCCACCTCTCTCATTCGTCCTCACTCTTTCTGCCGCACACACACACACACACACACACACACACATACATGCTCCTTTTATCATCATGTCCAAGTCTTCTTTTTTACAGAGACATCATGTAATGGGCTCTCACTAGGCGAACAGAGAGGACGTGATTAGTGATGCAGCTCTGCCCCTCCTTTTGAAAATGGCTTTCAAAACCACTGGCGTACATTATTCCTTGATTAGTCCTCTAATTTAGTCGGTCTCATGCAACAAACAGATGTTAACGCACTCGCACAACAGCCACTTAAATCGTGTGCCAGAAACGTGACGCTCAGAGCGGCCATTTTTCTTTCTTTTTTTCTCATAATGTGTACTATTTAACAAAAAGTGAAGTGGCCATGGTACGACACACACAACGGGGGGAGTCTGCCAGAGTGGTTGCGTGGATTAAGTCGTATTTAATCTCTGCCTTTAACCTATAGCGTTGTGTCAGATGGATTACGCCGCCGGGGGATTCTCTGTGTTGCTGTTGGTGGTTGTGCAACTGGTCGGATCTGTTGGAGTTACTGAGGAATTCCACAGTCATTGACAGTGACTGATCTTCTACTGCCAAGATAAAATCTCAAGTCTTAAACTAGAACACACACACACACACACACACACACACACACACACACACACACACACAAAGACCGCTGTAACAAAACATTTCCTTTGTCCACTAACTCAGACTTCAATTGAGAATACTCTACATGAGATTGTTGCGGCAGACCTCACTAATAGAAGCGTTTTTTGTTTTTTTACGGATCTTAATACACGTATAAATAAACCCACCGCAAGGCAACCCGGGAAGATTATGGTTAGTCATCGGACTTAGTCATCGGACTTAGTCATCTTCCGGGGATAAGGAGAGGCCGGACCGGCCCCGACGCTTATGCGATGGTTGGCTTTAAGTGTCAGTGTGCCAAACTGATTATCTAACCATCAACAACTGAGGGAAAGGATGGCTAAGTTGTTACGAACTGGAATTATCACACTCTGTGACTCATACGTACTGTACACCCACATGCTCTGTGTCTCTACGGTTGAACACCACAAGGGAAGGAAGCAGTGGCGAGTGATCGCTGAGAAAAAAGAAGAAATAGAGCGACGCTACACAGCTGAGGTCAAACCCAAGACCTCCCTCTCTGACCCCGGAGACCCCTCTAATCGCTCATTCTTTGAAAGAGGGGGACAGCATCGAAGAGGAGGTTAGGAAGAGGGAGTGAAAGATCAAGAGAGGCGGAGAGAGCGAATGAGGGAAGCCAAATTGCCCCTGCAGGCATCTTAAATCACAGCAGGCCCAGGCCGACCCTTCACCAAAGAATCAGGAGCGGATTCACCCGACCACCGACTCGCATAAATACCTGCTGAAAGTTGCAGGAGGCGGTGTCGGCAGTGAGCGACTACCCTTAAGCTTTTGTCATTCGACAAATCGCCTCAACTGTTCTGTTCTGTTTTTAATTGTGCCGTTGCAGTTACAATGGTTTGTTTCACCGACGTGTGTTCATTCCCCTAGAATGTAGGTAAAACGTCCCTGTTTACTGTTAACACAGAGGGAGAGAGGGAGAACGTCCGAGGCAGGGAGGGAGAGGTCAGGTGGTGCCAGAGATGGGATTTTCGCTGATTCAATATTTACTCATCAAACAGAACTATTTCCTGTAAGCACTTGGCCAAACTCTCGCTCTCACCACTTCACTCTTTTTCGCTCTCAGTCTGCTCGTGTTTTTATCTCTGGGTCGTCTTTCTGGCCCTCTCAGCGCTGTAAATGTGTATTATTTCCTCCTGCATCTCCTTTCTCCTTTTTTCCTTCTTCTCTCCTTCTTTCACCGCTGCCCGAGCCTCTTCCTTTCATCTTCTTCTTGACCCTGCTCTCCGTCCGCCTCCATTAGACATCAGACACTGAATAAGCAGAGGGCAAACATCCGTCTAGTTTCAAACAGGGCTGATAATCAAGCTGTGTACACAGTGCGAGTGAGTTACAGCGAGTTGTGTCGCTTTAAATATTAAACTCGCTGAGGTTCTCATGGGTGTGTGCGAGACAAGTGTGTGTTTTAGCTTTTGATTAAATCCGGGAAATGTCCACACCTTTTTTGTCTTTGTCCCCGTGGGTTTGGCAGTTACACAAATGTACAGTATATTTATATGTGTGTGTGTGTTTATGTACACATACTGTATACACAGCCATGAAAGCTGCCAGCAAGTGTATGCGTGTGTTTCTGGAGAGCATTGGGTGGTTTTCTGCTGGGAAAACAACTATATGGCCTCTCTGAAAGAAAAAAAGAAGGCGCTCTGGCAGATGTGCTGTCAAAGCTGGCGTCTTTCAGTTCTTTGAAAAATAGCCTTTATGTCAAAACCAGCTCGCTTGGACTGAAGGTACACATGGAAAGTAGTGGAAGGGCTCCAGGGGAAAACGTTTTGAGAGGAATATTTTAGGTCTTTATCATGAAGGTAGTCGTCTGTCTGTCAACGCGCTCGGTGCGTTTTTCTTGTACCGTATGCCCAGAAGCTGACGTAGTTCTCTCTTGTGGCGCCCCGTGCGCGTGTTTCTGCATGTGCATGCATGCACGTCTGTCCGTCTCATACTGCGTGTGTGGCTGTTGATTCATCCCACCCCAAGGTTGGTACACTTGGGCCATGTTGCCGTAGCTGAATAGACTCCAATTCCAGAAAGAATGGCCTTGGTTGTTCATTTCGGTCTCTCGATTCTTCCCAGACCTCTTCTTCTTCTTTCCACGTCGCTGTGTTCCTCTCAGAGGCTCTTAACCTCCGCTCCTAAGGGGGGGGGAAGCGCGCTCGCTGTAGACCTAATCAAACCCCCTCATAGTTATTTCCATCTTTACCGTTCACCCAACATCTTTGGCCAATGGGCTTGTGCCCATCGTACGGAAGGATAAGTTGTTTGGCGGAAATTGGATTCTGGCACTAATACGTTCAGCAGGTACTTCAGATGGCAAGACCAATTTCCTGATGCACAACAAACCTCTCAACAAGCTACTCTCCTGCACACTGAGATGTTTTTAATTAAAGGAATAATGCAGCCTATATTCATCTCTCTGAACATATACTGACAGATGTTTATTTTACTTTTGTGATTGCAAAAAGAGATGCATGGACAAAATTGCAAAAGGCCGACATTAGTCACCGTTAGAGAACCTGAACAATGTCACATGATTAGTTGAATGTCAAAGGAAACTTTTCCTTGGTTTTTTTCGGAGCCATGTGGGTCCAGTTTATTTATATATAATGTTTCTTTCTTGTTCTGATCGTTGCATGGAAAGATTGAGACCATTTTCATGTCTGAACGATCAATATGAAGCGGCCACAAGTGGCTGATTAGCTTAGCTTAGTTTAGCATGAAGACTAGAAACAGGGGCCCAATCCCAATCTCCACCCTCACGGACTTTCAGGCGCGCTCACGCCAAGTCCGTGAGGGTTTTAGGGCTGTCCCACTGTCAAATCATCGAATGTTTGAGGGCTCTCTCGCAGACATTTTGAGCCCTTTATGAACCCTTACCGTAATTACCCACAAATCATTGCAATGTGACGTTAAACACTGGGTAGTAAATGGAGCAGTAAAACAAAAGGTAAACAAAGAGGACGGCTCACGTGTGTTCAGCCTGGAGTATTAAATTTACACAGAAACATTAAGGGTTAAAGATGGAACAAAAAACCACATGAAATCAGAGTGACAAAGTGCTGTCCCGTTCCTATTTACACCATTTCAAGCCCTCAGTGTCTCACACTCAACCACTTACCAGGTGACGTCAGTTAGTCCTTGAGGGTTCAGGGTTTGAGGCTTTAGGGGGGACGTTGGGCCAGGGTAAAACAGCTAGCCTGGCTCTGTCTAATGGTAACAAAATCTGCCTATTAGCACCTTAAAGTTCATTAATTATGTCATATCATTAGTAATTAGTATATCATACGTCCAACTGGCCGCTGGCTGCACACAGTAGCTTCATGTTTACCAGACAGACTTGAGAGTGGTATAGATCTCCTCATCTAACTGTTGGCCAGAAATCAAAAAAGCATATTTCCCCAAATGATGAATTATTCCCTGAGTGTTTTATGTGCCGGTGCGGCTCCATGCAGAGGCCTTCACAGGGCTTTTACTTTCGTCAGGAGTACCTCAGGTGTTGTGTTTCAGGACTTTGAGAAGGCAATGGAATGAAAGCTCTCTCTCACTCACACACACACACACACACACACACACACACACTTACACACTGAGGGAAGTTCGCTCCTCACTCGACTTCAAAGCTAGCTGTCCCTGGAGGAACTTCAAACGCTGGGGAGGCCATTAAAAGACAAAAATTATTTTCTGTAAGGTCGTGATTTATTTGATTGAAAAATGAAACCACTAACCCAACAGACATTATTTCCCCTTCCCAGGGCCCACTTTACCAGGCAGAACCTAAATTGCTACCAGGTGGGAATCCTCTCAAGAGCAGAAAGACTCAGCCTGAAGAGCACAAGCCCCATTGCTCTCTTGTCTACCTCTCCTTTGACTGCATATCTCATTTTGTCTCTACGTCTTTCTCCATCTCCCTTTTTCTTTTAGTGTGTTGCATCTTCATTACCAAGAAAAAAGAAATGCACACACATGAACTATTCTGTTTTGAGCTGCTGATGTTTGGTGGTAGTGTAAGCAAACGGTCCCCCACAACCATCAGTGGACAAAGAAAAGAGACGGAGACGCAGAGTGTTTGGGAGAAATGAGGAGGCAGTGAAATTGAAAGCCCCTGAGAGAGAGAGAGGGAGAGAGCGATGGACTTTATGGAGTGTGTGTTGTGAGACGGAGACAGGTGAAAAGTTTGAGGGACTGAATTAACAGAGTGGGGTCCTCTCAAGGAGGAGAGAATGGTGAGGAGGAAGATTAGGAAGAGGCACTTGAACAAGATTAGAGATGGATGATGGAAGCCGGCGTACAGACTCAGATATTAAAATTAATCCCTGCTACTTGAATATCGAATTATGCTAATGAGAGCATAACGGTGGCCATGGTCAATTTTGTTGTTGGGAGGTAAATGGACAAAGCAGTGTCACGTCGAGATACAGTCAGTGCAGATACATTGGTGTTGGATGGCAGACTATTATATATGAATTTTCCAAAAACGATAGTCTTAATGTAACAGAAGCGTACAGGGTTTTTTGACCAGGACCTCCAGTTCTTTCTGTTGGTTTCATTAGTACATTCGTTTATTTTTTGCTCAACTTGAAACAGTTGATACCCACAAGGACACTTCTTCACTTCAGTCGCTGCATCTTTCGATCCTTTCTTCTGACTTTGCATCCAATTTTGTGTCTAAAACTCCCTTCACGTTCTGTCTGAACGCACCACAAGAGCCTCCGAAGATGGACTGGCCCTTAAACTCTTCCTGTGACAATAAAGAAAAGCAGCCGCATCCAGACAGTCCACTCGTCTCGCTATTGATGTGAGAACCAATGAGTTCCATCGGAGGATTGGTTTCAATTAGAAGCAAAGTAATCAATGTTTGCACTGTGTGTACGTGACAGAG
Organism: Anarhichas minor; assembly: GCF_050575085.1. Classification (NCBI taxonomy): domain Eukaryota; kingdom Metazoa; phylum Chordata; class Actinopteri; order Perciformes; family Anarhichadidae; genus Anarhichas; species Anarhichas minor. The sequence continues at coordinate 10,394,181 of NW_027466463.1, read as the reverse complement.
ACGGTGTAGCGTGGCTTCCACACAAAGAGTGTCGCTACAACAAAACAAGGTAAAGAAGAAGATATTTGAGTTCAAAAGTTGAAAGACCTACGAGACACTGCACAGGGCCGGGTTGCACAGCAACAAAGGCAGCAAATAAGCGTGTTATGAGGTATTTTATGGTATGCACACTTGTTGTTATGTCTCATTGAAATGAATGAGGAAGCCTGCGTGTTTTTGCCGCAGACAGAACTGGAGGGAGTTGGTGTTTTCTTTGCACATTAGTTTGGGTTTGTGCTTCTGTGACTGTTGTCTTGGCCTTGTTTATCTGTGTTTGTTTGAGCGAAGGGAAGAGAAGTGTTTTTCACAGCTTACAGGCCGTCATCTTCACCAGCAGTCTCGCGGTTACAGCGTGCGTATTGGCCACTCGGCACATGAGTCACTCATTTTGAGTAAGCCCCTGTGTTTCATCCTTCCATGTGGATGGTCCCACTGTTTGTTTGTGAGTGTGTCTGTGTGTTTGCGTGTGTGTGCAGCACTGATGAAATTCCGTCTCCTCTTCCTCCTCCTCTTCCTTCTAATGTTATCTCACTTCCTCTGGGACCCTTGACAAACCCACCGAACAGGGAGAAAATAGAGCGCTTTATTGGGACACCTGTCAGGACTCCCCCTGGATTTATGGCCAACAGACGGTGTTTATGACTTAGCCGAGAGAGGCAGAGTAAGAGAGGGTGGGAGAGGCAGAGGTGGGTAGGGGCGGGGGGGGGTGGTTGAAGGAACAGAGCGACCCTATCCCCAATTTGCATAAAGAACCGATCAGACTGGCTGGAACCCTTCCTGGAAAAGGATCATTAAATGATTACACTGTTCACATCTTGAACACATTCACAGGACAAACTCGAGCCACCGACCATGTTTGTTGAGTCAACTGTTTGTCGAAAACTAAATGCACATTTTTGCCTGTTTGCAAAAGGCAAAGCCAGTACTTCTGTTGCTTCGATTGATCAACAGCGGATGGGGAAGAGGTGCTAACAGCGTTGAGTCACGCTCTGCCTTGCATGGAATTAGCATCTGTGGGTTCTTATTACAGCATTTTATATCCACACTGTTTCTGTTTACGTCTTCGTTTCGGCGAACAACAGGGGAAATGATAAACCGTCTTTTTTCCAACATCGTCAGGTGCTCATGAATGTGGGCTGTGCAGTGTTGTCCTTGTCTTCATGTTGAATGACTCGAGGACAAGGGGCGAGGTACGTGTTCCATTCCCCCTTAGCAGGTAGCTGAACCTTGACCTTTGCTTAGCAGATAGCTTATATCTTGGTGGTTCATTAGGATGAAAGTATGTTTATTGTCAAGTTGTTATATTTTAGGGCTATTGAAGTTTTAATGTTTTTTCCAGCGACTTGTGTAAATTGTGCACATCTTTTCTGTAGCTACAGGGAGTATTTCTGTAGTTATTTTTGTTGTTTTCTAGGCACCGTCCACATACTGTTCTGCTTCATTGACACTGATTCTGGGTCAGCACAAGCCTTATTTACCAGGATACTTTGCATTGTCCCAACATTTATTAGCGGGGCAACAGTTTTCATTCAACAGCAACGATCTAAAAACTAGCAAAATACATTTGCTTATTTCGATCATAACCACCACCAGTTTTTCACTGCGTCGTTCCTCAGAAGTACTCTCATAAAAACCCTGCAAAAAGCACAATAATAGTGTTCTCCTTGCTGCAAGATTCCATGTAATGTAACTTGCGTCATCTGCTCATATCTGTGCGGACGGTCCCCCATGCTGCGCATGTGCACACGACAACATTTCTGGCCTTTACCAGCTTTTAACACTATTGGATGTTGCACAGCTTGCTCTATGCCAGGCAACCCAGCAGTGCATAACGGACCTCTGCTACATGCTAACTAGCGTGCAAGAGAATGCCACATGTCAGTCCGCCATGGCAACACAGTGACGGACCACAATGACGCAGAGGAGCAACGCTGACACTCTAAACAAACAGTGATGTGATTCGCTGGGACTATTTATAAAGCGAGTCTCGGGAGAGCGCTCACAGCCCTTTATATTCTCCCTCCTTCTCTCACCGTCCTCTATCTCTGTCTGCTGAGAGGATGAATTAGGGATGACAGAACCTCTGTACAGGCTTTTAGTGAAGGGGAAAGGAGAAGGGAGGGGGAGAAGCGGGTTAACGGAATCATTAACACATGATGATTTAACTGGTTTGATTTATTGCCGCGCTATGCTTTTCTGGCATCTCGGGCTATCCTCCTGCGGATTGGAGGGGAAAGAGTTTTCTTCTCCCTTCGTAACATCCTTCCTTCCTGCCCCTGAGGAGATCCCCTCTATGTGCTCTTACACTTCTCTTCCCTCACTTTCTTTTCTCCTCCTGCCTTTTTCTTTTGTGCATCTTCTTCATCCAACCCCCCCCCCCCCCCCCCCTTTCTTTTATTAGCATGTTCCCCCCACCTCTTATTCGGACTCTCACTTTCTTCCTCTCATTTTCTCCCCAGTGTTCATTTGTATCAAGATTTAATGCCCCCAAACAAGCTTTCTGTGTCAGCCCACTGAGAGTGTCAGCGGGGGCGCTCTGTTCCCCCTTCTGTCTCTGCTGTGAGAATCACTCTCAAAGCTGCTTAGGCACACACACGCACTCACTGGGTGCCTGTGTTTTGGCCACAGAGACGCACACTCTCAGGCGTACACACACACACACACACACACACACACACATGCGGTCTCACTCGCTTTGGAACACACTGCGCCAGAGGATGGTGTCATCTTAGCCCTAGAGGCGCACTCCATGCTCTGGAGGAGTGTGTGTGTGTGTGTGTGTGTGTGTGTGTGTGTGTGTGTGTGTGTGTGTGTGTGTGTGTGTGTGTGTGTGCGCTCCATCCCCACCAATCACATTTCTCCTACTCCACGGTGACGGTGCTCTTCTCCATGGGGGGCGGGACTCCCTGCCTGACCATCAGGAATTAGATCAAGCAGCATCATGATTGGATTTGAGCTTTGATACACACACACACACACACACACACACACACACACACACACACACACACACACACACTTCAACTCCTCCTGCGGCCTCAATAAGCAGCCTGACACTGGCCATGCAACACACGTTCGCACACACACACACACACAGTGCTGACTGCCGTTACTCTGCTACTACCCAAATATACTGCTGCCCTCACACACACACATGCACTAAATAGCTAACAAGAACCAGGGCAGGAGTTGTCGCGCTAATCTCCTTCTACATCTACTCCTCTATCTTTCTCTTATTCTTATTTTTTTCATTTTTTCCTCCCTAAAGCCCTCAATCAGAGGGACTCCTTGCCCCTCCCTCTTTCTAGCCGGGGGGCGTCCCAATTCACCAACCTGGTGAATAATTAATGCCGGCAGGCCGAGTTGATTAAAATAACACATCAGCTCTCCTTCATTGAGAAGAGGCACGGCTCTTCTGTGATGTTGCTGGTGGTGTGGCTAAAGCACAGCAGAGGGGAGAGTTCTCTCTTCATATTAACGTTGATTAAGGTTTTATGGGTGGAACACCATATGTGCCCCAATGTGGCTTTCCTATTGGAGCAGGTTATGGTGGACCTTTTTTTTTTTTTTTTTTTTAACCGCAAATTAGAGCCCAATTTACTGGATTATTTTTAGGCCAATACCAATATTTCGCGTACAATATATCGTACGATATTCATTCTTTGCCATAAATATTTAACATGTTTTTGAAAATGATCCATTCCATATGCTTAAAGAATCGGGACCTCAGATATGTACTGCACGAGACGTTTTACAGTCGAAAACTTTCTAAATGACCTCAAATGTGCAGAATTGTCAGCATTTCTCCACCAAAGTCTCTATATTCCAATCCCACTATTTCTGTGCTAAGCTTGAATCAATGGTGACTTCATCACAAATGCCTTGAAGCCGACCATCACAGAACTCACTGTCTGTCACTAGTCCCCCCCCCCCCCCTCCCCCCCTCTTCTCTTCCTCCCTCGCTGTCGCTCTGTGTTGTTCCTCTGTTTGTAAAGTTTTAAATTGAAGCAGATGGCATTCATGGGTGACACATGACACATGCTCACGTTCGCTAATTATGTCATCGGCGTGCCGTTGGCCTGTCTGCTTTGATTCCCTCGCTCCAACAGTTGTGTGTCAGCTCCTCCCCCCCCTCTTTTCACACCCCTCTTTCCATCTCTGCTGTACGCTTTTTTTTTTTTTGCTAAGGCTCCACAACTATTCAGCTGGAGCCATCCTTAAAGAGGAGACTGCAACAAATAGCGTGGAATCAAGGGTACTTAAAAAGAGGAAGGGATTGTGATGTGTGCGTGTGTGTAGTGTGTATACAGTTTTAATAAGGCACGTTCCCTCTTGAAATGCCGTCTCTTACAAGCACTGCAGGTTGTAGTGTGTGTGTGTGTGTGTGTGTGTGTGATATTGTTGAGTGGGTGCTCAAGTGGGCTTGTTTACCATTCAGCTGCTGTGAGCTGTGAGAGGCGGACTGGCCAAACACTCCTAATGAGTTCCTCCTCAGCCCTCTTCGACACACACACACACACACACACACACACACTTGTGTCTCTGCTCCACTCTACTCTGAAACATTGTTGCAGTTGCCACTGGGGGTCATTGTTCCCCATAGCTCCGACTCAAACTCTGTTGTCATAGTTCTGCCGTTGTTCCGGTGTGTGTGTGTGTGTGTGTGTGTGTATGTGCAGGTCCATGCCAGTGTCAGTTGCCATGACGCCCTGCTCACCAGACTCGCACCGTGCTGCCGAGCACATTTGCGCCTCACTTCTCTTTAGACATTACAACAAAGTGAGAATAAAAGGAGAGCGATTGGGTCACTGTTCTGTTTCAATGACTTATTCATTGTGACCTTGTTTCCTCAAAAAGCACGTTTTTCATTCCAGCAAGTAAGCGTCTTCACTTCTTTATTCACAGTGGTGTTCTCGTCCTCTTTTTTTAAGCCCTTTTTGCATCAGATCGCTCTCCTTCATCTGTGTGTTTTCTCTCATTGAGATGCAGCATCTCACCGATCTCTTCCCCTCATTACCTATTTCGCCTCGTTCTTTCATGCTTCTCTCTTTTGTTCTTCTGCTTCTCTCTTTTTCTCTAGTTAGCATTCCGGTTCAGAGGGAATTGTATCGGTGCTAACTGCCTTTGATGTTTTTTCCACCTCTATAGATAGAATTTATCTCATTTTAAGCTGGTTTTGAGCTCGGCAAATATATATTTATTTTTTTGCACTTTAGTATCTCCATTGCTGCTAAATTTGCGCTGTGCGAGGGATACTTCTTGGTAGCTATAGTGCTACTCCGCTGTTGCTTCGTGTCAGGCGTTACCTGACACCAGACAGACTCGTAGGTCCACAGGTGAGCTGGAAGTCAGTACCACCTGTTAATGGGATTACCGTTTCACTTTTGGACTCCATGTCGAGCTAGCTAAGTACAGAGCAAGCGCATGATGGCTGGCGGATTAATGTCTGATCCCTGGATATACTAAAGCTTGTTTGGTCAAGAAATCAACCCGGCAACCGCTTTGTTCATGTGTAGCCCACACACACCACACACAAACAAATAGTCCGCCAGGAAGCTTCCTCCACCAAGTGAGCACACGTTGTTTTTTATTGTTGTTGTTTTTTCTTTACAATCAATTCTCTCTGGATTGCAGCTCAGACGGCCCTCTTACCCACCTCTGTTTCTCTCTCATCACAAAGAGCGGCTGCTTTACGACGTTGTGGCTGCTGTAAAAGCCAAGGGTTGGGGGGGGGGGGCACAGAAGGCTGTCGGGTGGATGTAAATTACACAAATAAAACTCCACACTGGCACGGAGCTTTCCCCAGAGAGACTGGAGGGTAGGCGGAGAGATATTTGCTTTAACTCTAAGAGGAAGGGGATGGGACAGGCACAAGGTATGCAGAGAAGAGGGGGGTAGAAGGGAATATGTGGCAACAGATGATAGCAGACACAGATTCAGTCTATATGTACATGTAGGCCGGGACAGGAAGTGGAGAAAAGTTAGTAAAGAGCCATCATTCAGCACTTGAATATTACAGTTAGAGCCCAACGTGCCTCGTAGCTGTGCCACTCGGCTTCCTCTCCTGCTCTTCATCACCTCCTCCCCTCAGCCTCCCTCCCTTCCTTCTTAAGAGGTGTGTCCTCGTCTGCTCGTCCGCTCACCTCGGCACTCTTCAGAGGGCATTCCATGCAGTGCGGATGTGTGTTCGTAAAAAGACTCCACAGTGAATTTAGACTCAATCGTGCCCACCTCCAGCCAGATTTGGTCCTCACCACCGCAGCAGGAGTGAGGGCGGGACCAGAAAACGCTCAACAGGAAGTTGGGTGTGCTTTGTAATGCATGGGTCTTTTTTCGTAGCTTGGCAACATTAACGGTAAGAGGAAACCTGACTATAAGCAGGGTTTCCTCTGACCCCAAAAGGAGAGTGCAGAATGGATATTGTTGCATTGTCCCTCCCTCTCTCACACACACACACACTCACACACACACACACACACACACACACACACACACACACACACAGTGAGACGCACACAAAATATGTAGTGTGGGCATGCTCTTATTTTGGTATGGTCTAAACTAAGTTACCAGAGGGACCGCTAATGCTATTAGCTGCTCATTTATATGATAGACGTATTGTGCAATTGTATATTTCTTCAATTAGAATAAATGGAATTATTGAAGTGTGTTTCAACTTCTTTCAGTCATGGTGTGGTTTTAGGGCTGCTACTAACAATTATTTTCAATTTCTTTACGCCTAATCATTTTTCATTTAGTCTGCCAAACTTCTTCAGATTGTTCGTTTATCCAAACAACAGTCTAAATATATTTTAATTGAAACAATATAAATCAGAGAAAAGCCGCAAATGACTGTACATTGAGCGACGCAATAAGCGTCCACTGAAAGACAGTCTTATGCACAGTCGCACACATACAAGCTGCCGTAGAGAGTCTTTTGTTAGCGACTCAGTCAGTGTAAACACCGAGTCGGGCGTCTGAGGGGCAAGCTGGCTGCCCGGGCCGCCGACTGCTGCAGCGCGCACGATAAGCCGAGGCAGTAGAGCCGTGTGACCGGTAAACCTCACGGCAGCTCGGCGTAGTGGCAGACGGCAAAGCGGTTAAGTTGATTATGTAGAGTTTATATAAAAAATATTTTTCCGATTATCTTATTTTCTCATTGCACAGCTACTGTCTTCCTCAGTTGCTCTGCTTCCAGTGCAGCTTGTTTTAAGTAGAGCTTTCATCCAGTCAGATTTCACCTCTGTGTCTCTAGGTAAGAAGAGAGACCCAGGCCTGCAGACGGAGGCCTGCATCCATTTGCAGTTTAAGTGAACGGGGACGATATTGTTGATTGTCATATTCTTCAACCAACCAGATCTTTAGTTTGACATGTTGGGCGTATTCTTTGACGTGTCAGCGCCTGCGAGCCGGCCTATAATAACGTCAGCATTACGTGCAGCTCAGTGTCTGCCGCGAGGTGCAGAGTGTGCTGTGATTGGTCAGTGGGCGAGCGCGTGACTATCGTGAAACGAAACTTAAAGCTTAGTCGGGTAGTGAATCACATCACGTGACGCAGCTCAGCCAATCAAATATGGGCATTATGATGTACCACACACCATGACACAGGGGACTGAGACGAGGAAAGACATTGCAGAGCAGTACGTACAATGTTCAAGTTGTGAAAGTAAAATCATAAGACGATCTCTTTGGGCTGTGACTTGTCATTAAGGAGTGATGGTGGGTCCCACAGCCAGACCAGCTGAGAACCACTGTCCTCCATGAGCGCAGAAAACATTATATTTTCCTGAATATAAGCTTCTGCATTTTCCAGATGCTCTAGTACTATTCAAACGTATTGCAAGTCTCGTACCGAACGTTGCGTACATAGGTACGTACATTTAATACGTACATAGTTACAGCCTTAGAAACTGATAATAACTGTGGCGCCATCATGTGGTTATAAGGTGGTATTTCAGCTGCAGGACAATGGTGAAGGCCCAGGTATAAAATGCACGGCCCGCCACTGGTGTGAGACATAAGAATTGTCCAAGACAGAACAGTGAGACGCTATCTGGAGCACAACAACAACAACAACAACAACAAATACTTTGACAAATTATATTTTCTGACAAGGACACGCTGTTTGGGCCTTAATATAAATTACACATTTGTCTTCATTCCCGTTAAGTTTAATATTTCTGACCACTGGTTCATGAAGAGCCGTACTTGGATGTTCATGGAAATGCTCTGTTATTATTCCCCATTATGCCCCAAAATCTCTATTCTGTTCTATTCTTGGAAGTAAGTGCATACTTCCTTGAAAATGGAGATTGCTGCCAAATTGTATTTTTTATTTTTCTCAGGCAAGCGGTTCCCTGATTGCATTTGTTACCATACCAACAACCGTCTATTACAGGAAAGAAAACATGTTTTAGTTTCCAGTGAAGTGTTTTTCTCCCACATCTAAATACATTGCAAAGCGCTCTAATGTGACTGACATTAGGCCATTAGCTGATGTGTAGACCTTAGCTTTGGAGGCTGTGGAGTATACGTATGCATATTCTAACACAAAACATCAATTCAACATTCTTTTTGGCCAAATATAAAATAACAAACATTTTCTCTGGGTGATTTATTTAGGCTCTGCCATTTTGTGTGTGTGTGTGTGTGTGTGTGTGTGTGTGTGTGTGTGTGTGTGTGTGTGTGTGTGTGTGTGTGTGTGTGTGTGTGTGTGTGTGTGTGTGTGTGTGTGTGTGTGTGTGTGTGTGTGTGTGTGTGTCAGACATCTAGTGTGGCTCTGCTTTGGGACAACAGACATACTCTGGATGATGTGTCCCACTCAGCTGTTTTGCCAGATGACTGAGTTTTTGGCAAAGAGTGAGAGAGGATGGTGTCCATTGTTGTCTCCTTTGCTGGAATGATCCTGCACCTGCATGTTGCTGATGGTGGGGTTTGCTGTACGTGTGTGTGTGTGGTACGCTGTTACAAAGTACCTCTTATAGCTTTATGGCAGCCAGTATTCAGATCTTGTCAAAGTGTCCTTGGACCAAGGAGAGTTTTAATGTGTGCTATTCACCACTCTATTATAATAATCTGAGACAAAGAGAAACACATATAGGTAGGATTTGGAAAACAGTGGTGTGAAATATTCTACTGTACTTGTGTTCCCTTTCCTTAAGAGGATAATGTTGTTGTGTGCTGCCCTGCGGGTGATGTCTCCGTCATTGATCGTGTGTGCACATCTATCGACTCAACCTGTTTAATTACCTCGTGTCTGTCTAGAGAGGCGGAACTGACTTTGCTTCTCTTTGCAACCTGCATGCATCCAGTCCAAACATCACACACACACACACACACACCGCTCATTCATCTGTTATTAGATAGCATCTGCAGGGACTAAACTGTGGGTGTGACATGCACATGGACATCATCTGTGTCGTTTGCATTACTGGCCATTGTTAGTCAGCAGAAGCCTCTCTGACACATTATGATCATAACTCCAAGTTCAGCCCAGAGCGCTCTGGCTAGCTGCCCGGGTTCGACCGTTGAACCCTGAGGTGTAGTCTAGCAACTCCCTCAGCACCGGGCCTGCAGGGCTGTGTGTGTGTGTGTGTGTGTGTGTGTGTGTGTGTGTGTGTGTGTGTGTGTGTGTGTGTGTGTGTGTGTGTGTGTGTGTGTGTGTGTGTGTGTGTGTGTGTGTGTGTGTGTGTGTGTGTGTGTGTGTGTGTGTGTGTGTGTGTGTGTGTGTGTGTGTGTGTGTGTGTGTGTGTGAGAGAGAGAGAATGAGAGAGAAAGGGAAGGAGTGTCTTGTGTACAAGCTGGCTGCTTTATTGCCCGATCATAGGGAATGGGTACAAAGTATTCATACATGCGCAAATTGTAATATCTGTGAAACCCTTAGCATATTGTACATGTTGTATACATTTTTAGCACACGCGTCATAATGCATTTGAGTGTGAGCTTGTGTGTCTGTGTGCACATCTGCTTGTGCTCTTCCATGCTTTATTTATGTGTGTGTGTGTGCGCGTCCCCGTTTGGCTAGCATACGCGTGTGTATTTGCATGCTGCTCCATACCAACAGGGTTATTTAATATGAACTTTTTGGGACAGCTGAATGTCAGCAGATCCATTATCCTTTATCTGAACTCCTCAGAGCAGAGAGAGACAGAGAGATAGTGGATGAATGGATGAGCGGCTGGATGGATGAACGTATATCAGTGTCCAATGACACTCTCCTGTTAACTGTCGCTTTCTGTCCTTCATGAATTATTCACACGCACTTTCTTCACTTGAGTGTCATAGTTGCAATCTTCTCCTCGTCTCTACTAATGTTAAGGGCGGGACAATGGTCGACCGTTATTAATACACCGACACCAGTGTAGTATTTTAAATTCTTATATAAAGATATAAAATACATTTAGATTCTTATTTGTCTTCATACTACAGGTAACATATTTACCTGTAAAATATTACGTCTCAGCCGTATTTGTGTTGTGTCGATATCTATTAGTGGAAGCTGAGTCCAGTTGAGAGTGTAGATTGGAAAGATGTGCAGAGTCATATGAAAGAGTGCAACACAATTCCTGGCACGCACACACACACACACACACACACACACACACACAGAAACAGGTTGCGTGCAAATATATACGACATCTGGATGTCAGCCATTTGGCAACATAGGGAAGTTACAGTAAAGGAAGGGAAGTGTAGAAACCATAAGTGCTTGTGCATTGTCTTTTAACATTGTTTACTGTATATTGCTCCTGGACAGTTGCCAATCTCAGTTGCTTAAGTGATCAGAACATGTTGAGGGGGGGCGGGGGGGGGGGGGGCATCATCTCAATTAGACCCGCAACACACACCCAGCAGGCTTAAAGCCCCACATCTCTTCTACTCAAGCAGCTCCTGAGGTGCTTTTAATTGCTGTAATGTAGGAACACGCTCCGGCATCCCTCGAGTATCAGATCGGCCCCTCAGATAGCCAGATGGCGGCTGCATTAGTAGCCAGTTTTTGGGACCGTACATCCATTACATTTAGATACACCCGATCACAGTAACAATACATAGTGATGTCAGATAAGGATCACAGCAGTAAAACTGATACGAGATTAACTTTTTCCCTTTTTTAAGCAAAGCTTATTCATTTTACTGTATTTTTTTGTAACCATAGCTGAAGTCATCTCCTCCTCCGTTCGCCCATTTATCTGCTTTTCTTACACTATATAATAGGAGTTTTGAATCAAACTTGCCACGAGTGTTGACGCTTATCTGCAGTAACGGCTGTATTGGTGGGACTAATGTTGTGGACCGGGATGCTGTACGGAGGGGAAAGAGGGAGGGAGGGAGGGAGTGATGAATGATCCGTCCGGGGAGAGAGGGAGATATAAAGACATGGGCTGCTGGCCAACTAGGTTAGAGGTTTTATTGTTGATGTCCACTTGGTTGCATAGAGACTACCTCAGACAAACACTCAAGACCTGAGAGCATGCACACCCCTGGTCAAACACGGGTCTAGACAGTCTGACGCTTAGCTGTGTGCGAACTGAAATATGCATCACTCAAAATACATTTGGAGATGCTTTTGCACTACGGGAGGAGGGTGGGGGGGGGGGGGGGGGGCTGAGACAGAGGGATGACATGCGCTAAATGTAAATGCCAAAAATCCAACAGTCACAGCTACATGTGTACATAACTAAGCTAAGATTGACTTTTGATCAGCAGAATCTAAAGCAATGCAACATATTGTCAAGTTCTTGGAGGATGATTTTGTGAACTCCTGATGAGCTCTGACAAGCCAGCCCCCCCCCCCCCCGGCAGCCCCTGGCACTCCTGCTCTCACCTCCATACGTGAGCAAGCTCATCTGTCAACTACCCCCCCCCCCCCCCCCCCCCCCCCCTTCATCTTTTTACACATTTTACTGTGGCAACTGTTTTTTCCAGATTAAACATGCAAACACTGATGCACGGGGATCTGTGCCAAAACACCCTCAAGACACACACGCTCGCGCACAGACGGACGCGTATGCTCACACTCACACACTTACACTTTCTTACATCGTCACTGAAGCTTGGCCTTCACTTTTCTGCAAGGACTGTTGGCAGCGAGGATGGAAAGGCGGGAGAAGCTCCAGAGACAGCGGAGAGAAGGAGAGAGAGAGAGAAATAAAGGGAGGTTGAATGGGGCTCTCCATCATGCTGTCAGTAAGCTGCAGCTTTAGCGTTAGCAAGGAATAAAGAGTGTTTTTAAAAGGTGCTGCGAAGATGAATCGGATAAATGACTTCTCTTTTTCATTCAAAGAGCCCAGCAAAGCCAACTGTGTGTGTGTGTGTGTGTGTGTGTGTGTGTGTGTGTGTGTGTGTGTGTGTGTGTGTGTGTGTGTGTGTGTGTGTGTGTGTGTGTGTGTGTGTGTGTGTGTGTGTGTGTGTGTGTGTGTGTGTGTGTGTGTGTGTGTGTGTGTGTGTGTGTGATGGCGTGTATTGCTTCAGACTGGAGTTTGCATTTGAAAATGTGTGCAAAAACCCAGACTTTTGCCGTGGCCGGCTGATGTGTTTGCTGCTCCTGACACTATAACATATGAAGTTGTTTTTTCTGACTGTTGCCCCTCTCCTTTCCCCACCGAGTGGGGAAAGTAATGTAGTTCAGAGGGGGCATGTTAGGTGGAACAATGGCTGAAAAATATTGAATAAGGAGTGAAAGGGAGCCAGGGTTTTAATGACAATAGGCCTGAGCTAGGGGCGGAGGAGGGGGGGGGGGGGGGGGGCGAGTCCAGATTGATGATAGATCTCTGCTGGTTAAATATTATCCGGCTCCTTTTTTCATGTACCAACCCCCTCCTGTCCTGGTATCACACAGAGAATGATAAGATGTGGCCGGCTAATGATCTGCCCTTCTGAGCCATTCACTTTTTTGTATTAGCCTATTTACTTACTGTTGAGTCATCCCCCCCCACCCCCCACCCCCCTCTACGGGCTCGCAACACAGATGGTTTCGGGTAGCCACGGCGACTGCCCAGCTTTATTTATATCAGTTCAAATCCGTTCTGTGCTTTTTCTTCTTCTAACACGTGGAAGTTTTGTCACGGATGGACGGCCCAATTGATAGTTAAAACTACAAAGTTGGTGATTTAAAGTATCTTTATTTGAGAGCTTCCTCTTATAATTGTGAGTCGACATAAGTAGGAATAATTTAAATGGATGGAAATAGTTAAAGTTACCTCTTTCCTAACCAAACAGCTATAATTTCCAATGTATATTTTCAAATGTGTTTTTATGTGTTGTGAGACGCATAAGATAAGCCATGTGTTGCCATTGATATCAATTTTCACAGAGGTTCTCTGGGCTTGTCGTCAAAGGAACGAGCCTCCTCCCTGCTGCCCGTGGCTGAGCCGAGCAAACCTTTTGACTGCAGAGAAACAACCAAAGCGCAACGAAACCCTGTGCTCCGATGGGGCCGCGTCTCACTGTCGGGGTTGTCACCGGCTCTCAGATGAAGTTGACCCATACGCACCCCTTGGGACTTGTGGGGTAAAAAGGGCTGCCTCTCATCCAATTAACTCATCTCTTTCATACGTATAAATGTGTGTACGCACTCGCACACACACACACACACACACACACTAGGGCCGGGGTGTGTGCGGTGAACAATAACAGAGACGGTGAGAGATAGCAGAGGAAGAGGAGCAGCGGATCCATCTACATTCCCTGCGCCTCATTCTTTTGAAATGCTGATGACTCCTCCTCCCTCACCCTCATCGCTCAGCTCTCCCCTCTTTTTTAATGTGGCGGAGTCATCCATTGCATTAACCCTCCTCCTGCTCCCCTCCCCAGGTTAGAATGAGGGAGATCCCCCCCCCCCTTATAAAAGGCAGGGTAACAGGGGCCACAGTGGTGACGATGGCAGGGGCATTTGTCATGCTCTGAGCAGTCTGTTGCTCTCCCGTGGGCCTTTGTTATCCCCAGCTCCCAACTTGCTGGCTAAGCAGGGGATTTCACATGTTTCATTAACATCTGAACCAGCTCGGCACTTTTGTACAATTCGCATTGAGCAGGCGGGGAGGGGAGGGGAGGACGCACTGGAAAAACATGAAAAAGCGGGATGCAACAAGCACATGTGCCCAGGAGAGAGCGGTCCGTTTTATGAAAAAGCTAGAAAGATTAGAGTTGGATCACACACACACACGCGCGCGCACACGCAACCGTTTCCATGAGTGTTGACTGCACATTCGGCCTGCAGTTGTCCAACCTCTGTGCGGTTCATGGCACACATTCTGTCTTTGTACTAAGCACAAACAATCGGCCTGCCCTGCCCGGCGCTGGTGTTAGGGGCACCACTCAAGTGGAGGTCACTTGCCGAGGTGTTATAATGCTTTAGGCTGGGCACTACAAGACTGAGGGCAATCCACTTAAAGCGAACCACTAACCCCCCACACACACACACCTCCTCTCGTATCCCCTCCAGGCCACCCGGAGCATCACACTTCTGAATAGAAAATGGGAAATCGGCCTTCTGCAGCACTTCAAAAACCGGAGAGAGAGAGAGAGAGAGAGGAAAATACTGTGGTGAGGCGGGGGGGCATGATAGTGATACAGAGCTGCTTTTTTTTTTAACACGGTGCCTCAACACCCAGACAGCAGTGCCTAAGATCTCTGTTAGAGGGAGATGGAACCAACTCTAATCGGCTAACAGGCAAAATCAAAGCTTGAAAAGCTTGTGTTTTGATGAGAAGACAGCTTTTTTTTAAAACTTGTTTTCTCCGCTCCCTCAACTTCGTGAACTCTGAGTTAAGGCCACGAGGGCAAGGCTGCGGTTTTCTGTGTGAACAGTCTTAAGTTTTGTGCATTGCTCGTTGATTTGTTTTCAGTCTCTTCTACCTCCAGGTTGCTCTGTGTTTCACTCTCTGTCCCTCTTAATAGAATTAGTGGTGTGTCCATCCGTATGTATTAAACATCTCCCTGTTTCTGACAGCTAATGGGGGCCATTCCATGTCCGGGATGACTGATATTGAGATATCCTTCCTCCAGGGTAACATCCATAGCAATCTTCCCTTGATTTGCTGAATGATGGACTGTGCAAAGGAAAATAGACCTAATGATCATTGTGGAGATGGGCCCTCTAACTCAAGGCTGTAGAGTGTGGGCGATTACCAGCTATACAATAAGCTATGTCTCCTCCCCCCTCCCTCCCTCCTCTCTCGCTTTCTCTCCCTCTGCGGAGGTATTTCCAGAATGCCGCCGGCCATGATGGATTTATGAGTAGGCCATACTTTGGTAAACACCGATGGTGGGTAGCTTTGTCCTCCCCCCTATGATATAGTGATGGTCCCATAAAAAATGGGAAAACCAGGTTACGGCCACCATAGAGTTGGGCTAAACAATAAAAGGCTTTATGGGCAGATATAGGCCTGTACCATAAATGCTGGAATCTGCTGTCAGAGGGACATTAAAGGGATAATGACAGGGGGGGGTTAGCTTTCACAAAATCCCTGCAGCCACTAAGAGGGTCTTTTTTTATTTTTTAGAAAAGACACACAGACGCACACACACTGAGGATAGCAAAGCACCGAGGTAGAGCTCTTCAGAGCAGTTTAACTTTGGGTCAGGCTTTGTGTGTGTGTGTGTGTGTGTGTGTGTGTGTGTGTGTGTGTGTGTGTGTGTGTGTGTGTGTGTGTGTGTGTGTGTGTGTGTGTGTGTGTGTGTGTGTGTGTGTGTGTGTGTGTGTGTGTGTGTGTGTGTGTGTGTGTGTGTGTGTGTCCAGTAGATTGACAGAAAGGAGATGGAAGCGGCGCCGCGCTCGTCGATAACTGCAGCATGTTCTCACGTCGAAGGGTCGGGGCCCTCATTACACGTTGGCTCGCCGTCGGGGAGCACAGCTGTTGGGTTTGGCTGGTGCTGCCTGTCCGGGCTGCACAAAACCAGCTGTGCAAACAAACGCACACACACACACAGACAGACAGACAGACAGACAGAAACCGTAATGGCAGCAGGGGGAACGGAGCGGTAGTTTCAGGTAGACTTAAAAGCAAACATGCACCACGGCACGCACTCAGAAGTAAACACACGCTGACATGCGCCCAGGGGGGAGACATGCGCCTGGCGGCATGAGGACGTTGGGACCATGGCAGTGGTATGAGTCGTGGGGGTGGAGGGGGATTATTATGGTGTAGATAATCACAATCGTGGGATATTACCGCCTACACAGCCAGCATGTGTTGCCCCGCAGCGTGACAGACATGGACTCTCCTTGGGGGGGGGGGGGGGGGGGGGCACATTTTACAGCTTCCTAACACCCCAGATTGAGCTAAGAAAGAAAGAGAGTGGGGGCAGTAAAAATAGTTTGACACCCTCGAGGTCCAGCCGGCAATCTCCTCTCCGCCCTTGCCCATAAAACCCTTTGAATTCCCTCCTCAAATCCCCCCCCCCCCCCCCCCCCCCCCCCCCCCCCCCATCTCCACTGTTCTCTCGGTTCCAGCTTTGCACCGAGTCAAGTTGCTGTGTTTACCGCTCGTGGTATCCCTCTATCATTTGTACTTCTATTTCCGCAAAAGCCTTTGAATGGTGCTCTAATCAGGACCCGACATCGGTTGGCCTGGACTTGACGCAACAACACTTAGAAGCCTGAGCCACACAAACAAGACTGGCCTCTCACTCGAGACGCAATCTCCTTCTCTCTGGCTTCGCTTCCCGGCCAAAGTACTTCTCCGTGTTCTCAGCAGCGTGGCGGCGTATCGATGCCGGATCGAGATCAGCCTGCTGGACTGGTGCGTTAACGTGGGGCCAAACCAGACACAGTCGTGAAGATGCAATAGAGACTAGTGACCACTCTCACTTCCCCTACATTCACGGCACCAATTGTCAAGCGTGTAAGAGCACTTACACTCATATTGTGTGTGTGTGTGTGTGTGTGTGTGTGTTTGTGTGTGTGTGTGTGTGCTTGTTTGGACACCACCTGTCACTAAACCAGCACTTTATTCTTCTGTTGATATGATGTAATACATCCAGTTCCCCTGCTGTCTACCCCAAGGAGCACTGTGTTCCCTCCTGTCACAACATAAATACCACATTTATTTAATTCTGCCTTTTTTAAGGATGAAAAAGTCCCTTTTTTCATTTAATGATAAATTAAGAAAGCTGTGGGAAAAGGACTTTTTTCAGGTCTGATCTTGTATTCTTCCCTCCCCCATCTGTAATAAGCAATGATCAACAAGCTGTTATCTCTTCGCTTGTTCTCTGCTATCACAGTGTATTGCCCGGGGATGAATGCTCTCCCCTCGGAGAAGAAAACAGAGCCTGGAGAAATTAGCATTTTCTGACAGCCATTGCTCATTGAGCTAATCCTGTCAAGGAATTTGTGGCTACGCTATCAGTGCAGGCGAGGGGTCGCCGTGGCCCATGCCTGCACACCGGGCTCTTATCAGGCAGGGTAAACACACCAGGGTCTGCATTAAATAAGTGTCACAGTCAGTGGGGGCGGAGCGGGCCGAGCCCCCCTGCCAGGCTCCATGCAGATAATCCCTCTCAGAAACCCTGTTGGTCAGACCCAGCTGTGGCCCGTGGCTCAGGTGTAGGGAAAGTGGGGGAGGAGAGGTATTGTTCAGGCAGCGGTGTAGGTTACAACACAAGCCACACCAATTGTTTCTTTGCCAATTCCACATCAATGCAGATACATTTGAAAAAGGCTCTTTGTGTAGCAGATGTTTTCTGTCCAAACACGCATTTTTCAGGTCAATTTAGAAACGTTAAGATACCAAAACCAGTAGAAAAATGCTTAAGATTGCACGTCCGTGAAACGATGGGGCGGGACAGGTGAATCCGCCGACATAGACAAGTTGTCAGAATCTGCGTCCACAGAAAGCGTCCTTCCGGGACGTCCCAATCATTTATCAAACACGCCTGATATTTTTATACGTGGTCTTTTTTAAATTTTTATTTGCAGCGAGCCAAATATTCTCTCTTGCCAGTGTGAAGGTGAAATAACAGTCATATCATGTGAGATGTCCTCACATTTACCTCTAGTGGGTGCTTGGCCCTAATCTCCACCATCGAACACGCACAGGCAACTTGAGCCGACGGCTGAACTCCAGATCACATGACAATCACAGGTCGGTGCTTTTGAAAAGCTCAGTTTACCTGTCAACACCACGACATGAGACCGGCGATGTGTTTGTGAAAGGTCTGGATGTTTATTTAATTTTTTTGTGGCAGCATAATTGCCGCTATATTCTTTCAGGATTGGTATCTGACTCCGAAGAGGAAATATTCATGCCTCTAGAGTTCTGCTATGAAAGCTTTGGTATGGACCCAACAAGCCTGGCGGACGACACGGCCGCACAACAAGTTGCAACAATGTTGCATGGAATGTTGCAGAGTATAGGTGGAGTAACATTTCACTAGGGAGGTGATGCAAAACCAGCTTCCTGGACTTTAATCCACTGAGAAAAAGTTAAGTGTCAGCTACCGTGACTGGGTGCCACTTTTGTTCCTTTGTTTGTGCCGGGGGGGGGACCGCGGCGCCTCTCCGGGCAGCACTCGAGGAAGAGTGCAGTGGTGTCACGAAGCGTACAAGGTGGGAAACCTTGAATAATGTGGGATGAGAGCGAGCCAGAAAGGCGAATCCGAGTCAGCCAGTGGGTCACCAGGAGGTGAGGCTGCCTACATCCCCTGGGTTCAGGAAAAGTTCAGCTGCATAGCATTAGGCAAATTAGGGAGACAGGGCTGGGGGAGAAAAAAAAAAAAAATGTGAGGGTAGGGACTGATGAGAGCATGGGGGAGAGGGTCAAATTAGTTGGAAGGAGGAGCCCGAATAAAGAGTGAGAGCATAGAGGGGAACTTCCAGGAAAGAAAGAAAAAAGAGCCTGACGGATACAGTCTGGTGGTAAAGATATGACAGACTCATTACTGAGCTTATATAAATTAATCATGGCCTCAAATACATTCTCATTTAAAGCCCCAGCACCTACAATTGGAGGGACGGCGGTGGATTCCTCTGGCGCACAGTCCCATGCAGGGCCCGGGTAGAGAGAGGGAGGGGGGGAGGGGGGGGGGGATCTATGGTGACGTTCCTGAAGGGGTTAAACGTAGGAGGAGCAACGCATGAAAAGGGACTGAGGGGAGGAAGGGGGAGGGAAAAAAAGAGAAAAGAAGCCTGGTGGAGGTGGAGCCAAAGCCCTCAGCTGCTGTGCCTTGTCACATTTTTTTGCAGAACATGATCGCCGCACGATCCGGTGTGGGAATGATTTAGGCGCCTCTCTCCGAATACAAACAAGGCGGTGCTGCTGCGCGTTTCAATGGGACCCCGGATACCGGAGAGCGGGGTCTGACCGAAGGGGGTGGGGGGGGGGAAGCCGCCGGGTTGTTGTTGTAGCGCACGGAGGGAGACCGGTTCGTTTTCGGGGCTGACAGGAGTCCACACCACGGCGGGCGCAAACGGGACGACCGAGCGCAAACCCGAAAGGACCACAACTGCAACCGGACGGAATTTCCTCTCTGTGATATTTGCGCTTCCGTCCCGCTGGTGATTCCCCGTGTTGCCCACACGGACTTGGGGGATCTGTGTTCTTCTCTTCTCTGGGATTGTGACTCTCTTCTCTCTCCATGGTGTGGATACAGCCTCCAATGTTGCTCTCTATCTGAGCAAGGCCGAGAGGACCGATATATATTCTGCTGAAGTTCTTCGGGTCGTCCGTCGCTATATTATTAAGTGCATCTTCCCGACAGCGTTTATTATTATTATTTTTTTAATCGGACACCATGCAGACTGTTCTTTTAAATTATGTTTTCATACTGAGCGCAGCCGACTAGGCTCTTTCAGACACTGATCCACTCCACGCTTTGGGTTTTTGCGCCGTAAAGAAAGATGCCAAATGTTCAAATGTTCCCGCTGTGATTGGATTTACCACCTTTCCTTCTATTTTAATGCAGTTCCCCCCCCCCCACTCCCTCCTCAGTTTCTACCTCTGCTGGTGGCGAGCTTCAAAAACCACAAGGCTCGTGTTTTTGTTTTTTGTTTTACTGCGTGCGCTGACAAATAGTTCGTTTTTTTGTTTTGTTTTTGACAATAACCCCCTGCTGTCGTCCCGCTCCGTATGATGTATGAGAGCGTGGACGTGGTGGGACTGAATCCCAGCCCGAACCCGTTTCTAATGATGGATTACTACAACCAGAGCAGAGGATGCTTGATCCCGGAGAAAGGACTGGTGCCCGGAGCGCCACATCCCTACAGCACGTCCATCAGGAACCAGCACTGGAACGGCTCCAATCACTGTAGGTGCCTTTTTCCTGCCTGCTCAACTCCATTTCACCCAAGTCTGTGCGTGTGTGTGTGTGTGTGTGTGTGGGGGGGGGAGTTAAAGCCTCTCTGGCCATGTGTGTTTGTATTTATAGCATGGAGAAATTGCGTGTTTTCCATTTTAGTTATTTAAAAAAAATTAAATATCACACGAGTGTGATATTTATTACAAGGCATGTAGTCTCTCGTTACCCGCCTGTTGTATCTCAATTATTCAACCCCGGTAATATGTGGCAAACAGCGTTGCATGTTCTCACCACCGCCGAGCTTCATAACTGCATTATATATACTTGACCCACTTTCGTCTCTCTCTCTCTCTCTCTCCTTTCTGCCTCTCTGTGCACCCTGACTGATTTCTTCTTCTTTTTTTCGGAGAGACGTCTGAGACTGCGGCGCTCTGATCCAGACCACTTTCTCCAAAGCTGTTGCGTTCCCCCAAAATATGCACTTAATACAAGCAAGGTTTTACAAACCATGCCAACGTTAATCAGATCAAACGTCCCTCCCCAGCGTTATCCCCTCGGTTCCTCTGGTTAATCTGGATAGCTGCACCGGGCAGGCCAGAGTCCCTGAGCAGCGCGGCCTTAACTGGACACACTGCTGTCTATATTTAATGTGTCAATCAGGCCTCGCGCTAATTACATGTATTTTAAACCTGTGCTTTATATTTAGTAGGCGGGGGAAATAATTACAACACGCTGTTGAATATTGCCGTTTGTTTAAACGCATATGTATTTTAATATCTTAACAGAACAAACACACATCAGAGTGTTAGAATAAATATTTTAAATTCTAATAAATACAACCAGACATTATTTTTTATTCGGCTTATGTGCCAGACAGGTTTTTCTGACATGTCTAAAAATAGCATGTCAGTTAAAATCTGTGTGTGTGTGTGGTGAGTTTTTTTGGGGGTTGAGTAAGAACCCCGAGTCATGGCAGATCTCCATTTATTGATACCGTATCTGCTGCAATAAGAGAGAGTTTTATTGCAACAACAAAGTATCACAGGGGCCGTTCCCATTCTTTACCTCAAAGGACGCTGCGCTGCACAAAGCTCCAGCAGGCCTTTATGGAACAGATAGCTCTGTTGTCTTTCACAGCTGAAAGAGTGTAAAAAGGCAGGAATCTCCACAGGCTCTTAAGGGCCAATTTCCTCCTCGTCTCCCAGACTATAGAAGCACACGACAAAGGGACATTTCTGATGTTTGGCAGCAGCGGCAACAAAACTGCTCCAAATAACCGGGTTCTGTTTTGCGCCGCAGTCTCGCTTTTTTTTTTTTTTTGCTGCTTGTTTTTCCAAGTCACATGAGATTAGACATTCCTCTCGACTAAAAGGACAAGTTGCAGAGCAGATACCCAGCGAGCTTCACAGTATTTATCGAGCTGACCCACGAAAGAGCTCTAGTAGCAGCATTGATTCAAACCATGTGAGGGAGACTGTGGGGGTTTGGCCCAGGAAAAGACCTCTGATCCCGTACTCGACTCCACATTGTGTTGCTCAACAGAGGAGTTGCAGTGTGTGTGTGTGTGTGTGGGGGGGGGCCTTACTGCTTGAACGTAATAAAAAAATGTAGTGCACACCAGTGGTGGTGGTGGGGTTTAGACCAGAGGCTCAACATCCGTTAGTGTCATCACGTGGCTCAGAGGCTTATTGGATCATAGGGATAGAAAACAAAACCGAGCAAGAAGTCTCTTTCTTTCACCTCCCGCTCTCAAGCAGGAATCCAAAGCAGTCAGGCTCAAAAGCACGAGACGATCCTAAAAAACATCTGCTGGCTTCGTCTCTTTCTGGACTCTCTGTAAAATGCCAAACTTCACAGAGCGTAGTCTCATGGTATGTTATCCTCTGCACGTGGGTTGGGAAACAGACTGCTGGTTGGAGTTTAACATTTTCTCTCACCCCCTCAGTGCTTTTCCTTTTTTGTCCTCTGTTTTTTTTCTTTTTTTTCCTCTTCACATTGGGTCTAACTATTCATTACAGGCTCTACAGACGAGTTCCGAGTACACTAAATGGCATCTTCGCTGAAGTAAACCGTCCTCCTGGACCCATTAAGTGGCCGGGCACGAATCTAGATCATATGGACGCTTCATCCCCAGTGTTATTAGTTCGTTAAAGAGGCTGCCACTTTAGTGGTTTCACTGTTTCTGTCCAGCGGCTGTCGGCGCAGGTTTGTCCAGTCACGGCAGTGTCAGAGAGCTTATAACCTGGTTATTCAGAGCTACGATGCTGAAGCTTTACGGCTCTGTTCTCGCAGATTAAATGCACTTGATTTTTTCCAACGAGGGCCTGTCACAATCCTTACAGCAATTATGGGACTCATGCATGAAAGAATGTGCATGGCCTTGTTCACATGACTGTCACACACTAAAAGAAATAAGGGGGTATGAAGGCAAGAGGGATTGCATGGTGGGCTCAAATGCTCACCAGCCCAGAGGCTTCTTGCTTTTTTTTTTTTTTTTTTTTTTTTCTCTCAGGCTGTCCACAGTACCAAAGAAAGCGGTCACCAGGGATTTCCATAGAGAGTAGACGAGGCAGACAGAAGGCCAAGCTTCAGCTAGTTTGTCTTCTGAAGGCCTACCAAGTGGGCTGTTGGACGTGTGTGTGTGTCCGAGAGGGCAAGTGACTGGCAGCTTAATCTGACTCATGTGGTATTTAAGTGTGGAAGTCCTTTCGCCTAGCAGGAGACGAGGCCCAAGAAAAACAGATGGTATTTTATTGTTTTTCACTGCAATGGACTGAAAGAGCGGGAGCAATTTTGGGGCAATGATGAAGGGGAGGAAAGGTTCGATTTTTGGAGAGGAGAAAAAAAAAAAAAAAGCTAGAAAGTTTGAGCTTTGCTGGTGAGGCGGGAACCCATATGGTTTCGCTTTTTGGCTTTTCTGAGCGGCTGCAGCATTAAGACGGCGCGGCAGGAGCGTCGCTAATTGTTTGTGCTGCTCGGCAGCAGTGTGGAAAATCTGCGGGTGATGTGTTTGGACTTTGTGCAGGCCAGCAGATTGGTGTTGGCCTTGCGAAAGACCTGCAGATATCAATCACCCCCTCCCCCACCGACCTTTATTTATACACGCAGATTTTATTTGGCAAGCGTTTGCTGAGGATTGAGAAAAGCATGAACAACAGAGCATAAACAGAGAGAGGCTCGTCCTGTCCCCCAACTAGAATTGGCCGGAGTACTGGCAGTTTCTGACATTGAAGGGAGGTTGCCGTCATAAACAGCTGCAGAAAAGATAATCTCTGAAGGTAGAATATAGAGTATCACATTTATTTTCTTGGTCAATCCACTCAGGAGTTATTGGCAAAGCTGCTTACAACATCCAGGCCTTAATGTTCCTGAACTGCAGTGTTTGTCCTTATTGTCAATGCCAAGACCCTGAGCCATATGCTATTTTCCGTATTGCCTTTAATGTCCATGGACCTCGGTTGCTTTCATGGACATGCTGATGAGAGAAGGGACCTTTCCTCTGCGGGGCTTTGTAGATCCCGACTTGATGGAACTGGCAGGATGGATGGGACAGCATTGAGGCGAGGTACCTTGCTCTTCCAGAGAGGGGAAGTGTCAGGCGGTCTTCTTTTTATTGCGCCACGTCTGCCTAACCCCCTTTCAGCGAATGGTGACAGTGATTTAGTAGCCCGAACGGTGTGTGTGTGTGTGTGTGTGTGTGTGTGTGTGTGTGTGTGTGTGTGTGTGTGTGTGTGTGTGTGTGTGTGTGTGTGTGTGTGTGTGTGTGTGTGTGTGTGTGTGTGTGTGTGTGTGTGTGTGTGTGTGTGTGTGTGTGTGTGTGTGTGTGTGTGTGAGAGAGAGAGAGAGATCAGTATGTCCACAGAAACACGCCTGCTTTCACCTTCAGGTGAACATCAATAACGCATTTTGTCATCAAGGTATGTTTGTAATGGCACGGGGGGTGAAGGGAGTTCAACCCCGCTGCCGCCGCTCTCCTGGGAAAGGCCGGAGGGTGGCATTTCACAACCTGCCATCACTCGCTCCCAAAAACAGCACCTCGCCACCAACCTTCAAAAGCTGTTGCTGCCTTTTTTTCCTAATGCGATTCATCGTGTACTAAGCAGAGATGCCCTCGGATTTGGGATGTTCACCGCAGCGCGAGGTTACAAGGATCAGCAGAGATGCGTGTTTCTGTCCGGTAGTGTCAAAGTCGTTTTTTATGACGGTGTAATAAGTGGGTGTGGTCCGTCAACACACTGTTCTCCCTGTAGGGTGGCGTATTGCAGCGTCACTCCACAATGAGCAGAAATTAAGTACGTTTTTGTCCGAGCAGTTTCTTTTTTTTAACACATGCTCCGACCCCAGCGATGGGCCCCAGCTTGTTTGTAGAGGGAATTAGCCTGAAGGCACCAGTCGGAGAGTACTGTACACCGCTTTGGTTTGACACTAAATCCCCAAACAAGGGTCTGTGTACACTGCAAAGCCCACTTTGATGAACAAAGCAGGGCGGACTGAAAAGATCCAGGCAGTGTCATTGAGTCATCGGGGCTTAAAGAAGGCAGGTGATTGCAGATATTGTGACATGGGGCCCGTAATCTCACTATCAATAATTACAGTCTCCCTCGTGTCTGCCCTGTTATATGCACGCACACACACACACACGGGGGTGTTAGGGAGGGAGAGCAAAACAGTTCAGGTTAAAGGGGGGCTCGTCCCTCTAAAATATTCATAGCTTCTTCATTTAAATCAATTCGGCTCTACGGGCGCAGTCGAGCGTCAACTGTCAGAAATTGAGCTGGGCCTGTTGTAATCACTTCTTTACTTATCTCTACAGATGGCTTGTTCGCAATGGGCTCTGCATGGCTAGCTCACCAGCACATTGAGAGAGGGGTTTCTCTCTCTCTTTCTCTCTCCCCTTCCCATCTCTCGCCCTATCTCCATGTTTCATCTCCAACCTCTCATAATGGAACACACATAAATTCATCGGGGTATTGAACCAGGTACATTCATCACCCCAGAATTCATCTGTGAGGCATTTTCATTCCCAAAGTGTCTCCTTTCTCTCCTCCACTTTATCTCTCTTTCTCTCTCACGCTCTGTTTCCCGTCTCCACGGTGACATTCACCGCATGGCAAGGCCGAGCCGGGGCGGTCAGTGTCGCGATTCATCTTTAATGCTCGCCCGCCCTAATTTTTCCTCATATTTTACAAGATTTCCTGCCTTCCAACCCCCTGCCCCCCCTTTTCGCCTGCATCTGCTATATATAGAGTGATTACATGGAGTGTTGCCTTGTTTCATCAGGCCCGCTACCTCTGCTGTGCAGTCAGCCACTCTCTCTCTTCCTCTCTCTCTCCCTTCCCCTCTCTTTCTCCCCCACCCTCTCCCTCTCAGGCCACTAGCTGTAGGCCAAAGCACACCAACATGCTCATCCCCTGTCTCCCCCCCGGGTATCCGTGTTAGCTTCACGTGGATGACAACTGTGTACACCTCGAGTAGTTCACACAAACGCAACGTAAAGGAATGCCCTCCTGTTTAGAGAGCGGGACAGCCGAGGAAATAGGGCAGAGGTTAGCGCGCTAAAAATACAAGAGCCTGGCCGTGCCGCTGCTGTCTGGGCAAAAAATAGCACCGTGTTGCTGCCGTCTCGGTCAGCGTTGTTAACCGAGGAGCAACGGAGAGCGCTCTGCTCCGGCTCGATGTTTGTGTTTCGTGCAAGAAAAGAAAGGGAGCTCTGTGCGCGCAGAGAAAAAAAGTCCCCTCGGCTACAATCGTGCTTTTAATCAGGTAGCGGGCCAGCTCTTAAGATAGAAGGGATGTCTCAGTATATCAGGTGATCTTACTGTGGTTAATAACTGGAGTCCTTATTTGCCTGCCTTTCATAATACCTCGGTGTTGGTGTCTTTATCATGGCCCCCAGGGTGCACAGAAGGGCAAGTTTGGAGGAAGAGAAGCCCTCTCTGTACGTCTTGATTTATGGAAGCTTCTTTCTAAAGTAACTTTAGATATCCATATTGTGTATCTTCTCCTCTCCGGTTCTCTCTCGTGTCATCCCGGCCCAGCCTGGCTCAATCTGGTCCCACTTAGTGACAGAGGAGCTTGATCCGTCTGGACCGCCACTGTCTGATCTTTCCCACAGCCCTCCTGAATCATTTCATATTCATTACGTGTCTTTGCTGGAGCCCGGCCTCTGACATTTGACTCTTAAAGGCCCACCTGGGACCAGGGACGAAATAGACTAGTGTAGTGGATGGTGACGGATAGGACGGCATGTTCGACTGACGGCTCGGGTTACGGGCCGCGTCGTCTCCCTCTAACCCTGTCTGTGATATCAGCATTGTGTGAACTGAGAGATGCCCTGTAGCCGAGCAGCTCGGAACATGCGTAGGTTAATCGAGGTGAGCGAGGAGAGACTGAAACAACTGGATCATGTTTGTTATGATTAGAGCCACCTTGTGTAAAATGGGACGCGCTATGACATCAAGCAGCCTCTTCATTTCACTGAAGCTGTAGTGTCTTATCAGGGCCATTGTTAGTGAAGTACCTCGGTTTAGAGAGAGAGAGAGAGAGAGAGATGGTTGCTTGGTAGATATCACAATAATTAGGTGGTCACATCAGATGCTGAGGAGTACTTATTGTTATTCGCAGAGACAATGCACGGGCCCTCAGGTTGACATGAGCCCTCCTCTCCGGATGAAACCAGATGCATAAATGCCTTTTCCTCATTCCCAGTCATCTCTTTTTTCAAAAGCCCTGCCGGCCCGGATGTTCCTTCAGATTTTGGAAAGGGGGGCGGGGCTTATAGGGAAATATGCAGCCGTGCGGCACTTAGGACCAAGAGGGCACATTCTGTTATTCCGCGGGATTTTTAACAGCAACGCGAGGAAAGCTTTTTATAGTCAAAAAGACAAAAAAAAGGGCGCGTTGGAAAGCGAGAATGAGAATAAGTCATTTGTTCAACAGTTCTGCTCAAGGATATGATTAGGCTAGTCTACATAGTGTATTTGGTTACCATTTCACAGTTGTGCTGTTGCTTTCGTTCCACCAAAGTCGTGGCGTTATTGTCTTAAAGCTTTGTATTGCACACAAACGCGCCTTTGTTTGGCGGCGCTAAAATGACAGCGCCGTGATCAAAGAGGATGCGAAGAGATGAAATCAGAAGCACAGGAGCCTTCTGACAGCTCCGTTCCCCCTCCTCTCCGCTGCAGCTCCAGCCGGGGCGCTGACTGATGGAGAAAGGTGACGAACGGTTTGAACCGGACTTGTCACGTTGGCACAGTTTGGCGCCCTGTAGTGACCACCGCCCCCCCCCCCCCCCACCCCGCCCCCCCTGTTTGCTTGAAGCAGTGCTGTCCTGACAGCGGCTCTGCCCTCGCGCCGTACGTGGCATACCTTTTTAATGCGTAGCACTGTTGTGGCTGTATCACAATGGAGCTGGATTATTGTGTCTGGGCTGTCAGCACCTCTCAGCTGAAAGAAAACGAGAGTGAGGGAGGGAAGGGAGAGAGAGAGAGAGATCTCAGACTCCAGGAGAGGAAGGGGGGGAGGGCTCCAGGAGAGCTGGCATTTTCAAACTATAATCTCCGTGGAGCCTTTTCAGAGGGTTTAGTGTCATATTTGGCCTCTGGATTTTTGCCCTGGCTCTGCTTTGAACAAAAAGCAGTGGAGAGCGAAATGGAGAGGAAATGAGGGAAGGGGGACAACAGAGAGAGAGAGAGAGGGGCTTGGCTGGATGACTGATATTATTCGTGTTCAAGTGCGACTGATGGAGCCTTGGCCTGCATCCAATGGCTACCAACAGGCCAGCGTTGGCAAATTGAGTCTGGCACCAAATGACCTATATCCCTGTCCTATTTAGCACGTTACAGCATTTGTCTTTATCGTGGCAATCTCTTATCCGTGCCTCTCTCCTCTCGTTTCCTTATTTTGTATCAAGTGTCATGACGAGACAAAAGCCCCATTCTTCAGCAGTTTTTTTTTTGTTTTTTTTTTATTAACCTTAATGCATGTGTGGCCCAGTTGTCAGTAAGACCTGTTTCCACTCTGAGCCTCATCACGTTTTAGCTCGCACAAGAAATTGAGCCTTTTTCTTTCTGCTATAGAGACGGTAAACAGTGAGGGCAGACGGATGGCAGCTTAAGCCAACCGGTGCTTTTTTTACTTAGTACCTTTGCGTGCAAAGCTGCATGGCTGCCCAAATTTGGTCCTCCTGGCTACAGGCTAGAGTGGCAATGCTAATCTTCTCTGCCCCGTGTGAATTATGGAGCGGATGTAATGCAGCGATTAGACACGCACCTACGCACGTGTCACTCTGGTGCAGAAGGTTCCCTTCTGCAGTCAGTCGTAGATGGGGATGGGGGATGGGGGGGGGGGGGGGTTTCCCCCGAGCTGCACATGGAAGTCCAGCCTACAGTGCTGCTGCCTAACCTGGCCACCCAGCCTCTAAACCTCTAAATCAACCTCCACAGCTACGTTCACCATGAAGCTATCGAGAGAAGAAATCAGCCTTTCAATGGCTGTAATCCCAAACACCAGGAAGAGATGCATGGGAATCTTGGTCAGCTGACTTTGAAGAAAGAGGAAGGGAAGGAGGAACTACGGCTCTCCCCCCCCCCCCCTCCCCTCTCTCTCTCACACACACACACACACACACACCTCTTCCCCAAAGCCTGCTGGGATACTCCTTGGGCTTGACATACCCAACCCCACCTGCCCTCGCTGCTCAATGGGAAGCTCCTTCCCTGGCTTCCCCTGAGCTGGCCTACTTGGGACTGTTTGATCTCATTGTGGAAGCAAGTGAGCTCGCCCGCTGCCTGGCAGGCAGAGAGAGCTCCTTGATGCTGAGGGTTGGGGAGGTGGAGCAGGCTTCAGTGGTGAGGCTTAATAACTGTATTAACATCGGTGGCTCCCCCAGGACCCCCGCCTACACAGCAGAGGGGGGGAGGGGGGGGGTGTATCACTATACAGCTGCCTTCTCACACTTTGAATGCTCTGCCCCAATTTTTTTTCCCTCTTCTCCCGCTCTCTCTTTTTTTCAGCTCAGTTTTTCAATTCTGTGCGCTTTATGAATCAAGATGTATTAGAGCAACGCTCGTTTCTCATTCTCTCACTGCGCTGCATGACAGTGTCTCTCTCTTCATCAGTTTCTCACCATCCCTGTTGCAGCCCACTTTCTTTAACTCCCCATCTCTTCATTTTCTCTTCTTTTTTGTCTTTTCTCTAACAGTTTCCCCTCGCTGTTTTTTTTTTTTATTCGTCCCAGATTGGGAGTACGGACGGTACTCTCTCCTCACCTGTGTGTGTCGCTATTCACGACAGGTCCCCTCATCTCTTGAATTATACAGTGGAAACTGTTGAATAATTGATAGGCCCCACTTAGCTTAATGGACAGAGTTAACTGGGAGAGGCGGTCCTACTTGCAGAGGAACTGGGTCGCCATAAACGGCACCTAGTCACCCCCCGGGGTCATAATGAGGCCCCGGTCACAAGGCCGGGACACGGAGCAGTCGACAGAGGCCAGCTGGGGTTAACTGGACCCCAGAGGGAAAGAGGACAGGAGGGAGAAGTGGGACCGTTGACACCAGGCTCACCTGAGGGCTCGGCTCACGTTACTTCCACTCAGTGCATGGTGCTGTGACCGCATGCGTGCAAACATTTTCACACTCGCGTGCACTTGCAGATGGAGGAGGCATGCTTGAGTCTTTAGGCATGGACGCACAGAGTATTTCCACGTGAGAGTTCCTTATGAATTATTATCTTCTCTGGCTGTTTTCTCTTTGAAGGACAGAGAGTTGCATACAAAAACTGTCCATTAAGTCTTTACATCGAGGGTGCATTTGAAGGCTTCGTATTCCAACAGAAATATGGAAACTTTAGTGATAAACTTGAGTTGCTGATAAATGGTGCAACGCATCATAAAACTCACGGATCGGATCAGCACAAAAGAAAAGAGATCATTGATGATCCATATTGGCAGATACTGATTCCTTTGATGTTTGATTATAGCAGCTGGTCTTTCACTTTAACAGCTCTGACGTCGGTGTAAACCATCAAAAATACTAAATGTTATCCTTTTACTTTGTTTTAGTCATTTGTAGTGTATTTTTAACTTCATAAAAACACACAATTGTATTTCATGGATTAAAACAAATCTTGTCATTAGTATTTTTTAATGATGTATTATAAGCTGCTTAGTGTAATTCATCTCTAGTATCTATTTATGTTGCTCTGACAACATCTCCTTCAAACAACACTACATTTTACGAGATTACATGTGAACACGTCATGATCACGTTATAATCTACCTTCGCCCAATACTCACTTTCACTGAACAGAGCCTGAACGCATCATAGTGTAACTGGACGGAACCTTCGTCAGGCCTGTCAATTCAAACACAGATCGGTTGTTTTATTATGTGACATTATCAGAGATCGGTGACTAGAAAAGCATAAATGCTGAGTTCCTGATCGCATATTTTACTGAATATTGCCGGATAACGATCGCCAGTAAAACTTTATTGCACCCTGTGATGGTTAACGTTAAACTGTGTAGTTAATCAATAGTTCATATGCGTGCCGAACCGTGAGGGGCGATCCGTACGGGTCACGTATCAACAACAGTCCGTTACACCACTACTGATAAATGACAACCATGACATTAAATCTGAAATAGTCAAACTGTATCCTTTTAATATCAGTAATGTATTTTATTTTCTATGAAAAAGGGACCTTATTCTTTTAAACTGACATTGTAGGGAGAGATCAACGTTGTCTCACTAAAACAGTCCTCTGACTGGTGGACAGCAGCATCACAGGAAAGTGTGTGTGTGTGTGTGTGTGGTGCGATCAAATAGCTCCCCTAAGGCTACATTGAAAGGTCAGGGATCCATGCAGGAAATTAGTGTCTGTGGAGGCACAGACAACACAGAGAGAGACTCTGGGAGAAGGGAAAAGCACAACCCATACCCGAGGACGCTAAACATGTCCTTCATTAAATTTGAGTAACATCCCACTGCGCTCCCTTGATGACTCTGCCTGCTTTCATCAGCCATCTTTCCTAAGCAGGGAGCTAACGTAACTTCCCGGTGCTATCGACAAGCATCTCACTTTTTATTTTCTATCTTTTTTTGCATTAGCGCTGACACTAAAGACAAATGAGTCTGCCTCTCCCCGCCCACCCGCTCTCCCTTCTCTCTGCCCAAATCTTCCTCTAAGGAGCCCCCTGACGCCATACATCAGACGGCTGAATCAAATGTGTGTCATCAGTCATCATTAGGGCGCATGAGCAGGAAAGCAGCAGTGGCTGGCCCTTCAGTGGTGAGCCTAAAGGCCCCGACACATCAGGCCAACGGGCGACCGGCTGCCAATTTCGGGCCGTCGGAGCGTCTGTGGTCCCAATTCTTTTGCGGCACGTCCTGCTCTGTTGGCACTTATCTTTACTTGTCGGTGGCGGAGCCCGTTGGTGAGAGACAGTGCTCTGATTGGCTGTTCAGCTTAAGCGAATCAATGCATGAGAAGAGAAACGTAGGTCAAGAGGACACACACGGAAGGCTCTTCTCGTTTTTTTCATCTTCATCTCATCTGATCATTCCAAATACACGGGTAACGCTGCTTTTGTTCCATGTGTGTATCATAAAAACGGCTCGTATATCTGCAGTCCTAGGGCTTTTTGAATGAGAATTACAGACTACCGCTACCTGCTGGTTTGGAGAGTTATTTCCTCTCACGCAGGTGCAGAACGTACGTGCTAGTCGTTGCTTTTGCGACCTGTTCGAGGGCAACTTTGGGGCCTCTTTTATGTCTGTTGGGTGTGTCTTGGCCTTACGGTGTTTTAAAGCCGCTGCTGTGACCCTTTGGTGGATTTAGCTGCCTTACTTGATGCAGACGAGTTTGGTCATGTTTGCACTCATGCAGCCAAGTTTGTCAGTCCGAAGTTTGCAAACTGACAAAAAGGCAGTGGCAGAATTCCATATGGGAATAAACGATTGGTTAATTAGTTGCTTTCTGTCTAATCCATGTGCAGCTAGCTTGTTTTCCTCTGCGTCTGGCTATTCTAAATATGTCATCTGTCTCCTCGGGGGCTTTAGCCCATTTTAACCCCTGTGCTGACCTGGTAACCTCCTCGGGTCTCAGCATCATTGAGCTCTTTAACAGACCAGTGACGGGATAATGGCCCGCTTGCTGCATCTTCTGGTCCACACCCTTGCAAATACCTCCACTTACGTCCATAATAATATGCTTTCAACTTTAAACCACGACATCGGTACTTTGAGCTAATTTATGAAGGGAACCGCCGTCACTATGGTGGTTTCAGGTACAGTTGAGGAATGCACGTAAGCCTGCTGAGGCTTGAGGGCGGATGCAAATTACAAGCGAGTGTAACTATTAGCTCTAACTCATGTTGACGAGCACACGGAGTGACAACCCTAAATGGGTGTCTGGGTTTGTAAGAGAAGCGGCCTGGCGTCATTTGGCACCGCTGAACGCACTCGTCCTCTGGAGCCACGCAGACACTGCACTCGCGACCTCTCCCCCACTTCCACAATCATGCTCCTGCTCTGAAGTCGAGACGACCAGACCCTCGTAATCTATTCCCCCTGTGATTGACTATTGTGTTGTCCACACACACAGAGAGAGAGCGAGAGAGAGAGAGAGAGGGAGAGAGAGGAGGGGAAAGGGAGAACATGAGTGGATAGAGGCAGTTTAACATGACAAAGCCTGTCCCCGGTGATCCTCTCTTCTCCTCCCCAGATCCTCATGAGCCTCTTCTCTTTCTCCCCCCTCTCTCTCTCTCTCTCTCTCTCTCTCTCTCTCTCTCTTGATCCCTTGTTCCCCTCTCTTTTCCCTCTCCACCTCCCCCTGGCCTCTCCAAGTCCACTTCAGCCCTCTAATGCAAATAGCCCTTTGCCCCCTTCCATATTTATGACCCGCTTCCTCCACTGTTAAATATGCGCTTAAGAACGGAGGGCCTTGAAAGCTGCCAGTCACATCGGATTAGCGACTATCAATGGGTAGATAACCTCTCTGTTAGTGAGTGAAGAGCAAACACTTGAGCATAAGCATTCATGAGGGCCTTTTGGCCCTTAAACACTGAGAGGCACTGTGTGTTGCCCTCGGCTCAATACAGATGAATAGGGTCTGACTAAGGAGTACAGAAATCCCGATGTGCGTGACATTTTGCCGTACTGCTTCACCTGCGATTGTTTTTAATGAAACGTGTTCACGAACCTTATTACCGGGCGCTTGTTATGTCGTTGACTCATCATTTTTACGCGAATAGATGCTCATTTGGCTTGTTGCACTAATTCCAAGTGGCTTTGAGGGAGGAGCCTCAATCAAGACGACTTGAATGGCTTTTGTTAGGCGGCACGGTGGGTTTCTGGATGGGCCAGGCCCAGGTTCAGTGTTGCTTCGGCACCCTCCCGGCTCCTACTATGCATGAGTGCAGTTTCTTATCGCCGAAGGGAAGAAGCGTGCTCACAGTCATCCACTCACGCACAATTCTATAATTAACCAACGCAGGCACTCTGTAAACCAGAGGCTTTATGTTTCATGAGGCCATTTTCACAGCCAGAGCGGTAACATTAAAGACCAGTTTGTGAAAGCCTGCGGTTTCACTCGTGATTATGTGTGTGTGTGTGTGTGTGTGTGTGTTATGATCCAATGATGACCTTGATCTTAAATTATGTGCCATAAAGTGTCACGGCTGTAAATCACTCAGGGACAGGGTTTGTAAATTTACTTTGAGAGTTGATGAAGGGAGGCTACGCCGTGGTTACATCAAACAAATGTGCCCTGCTTCTTTTTCGGGGGCCTGCCTTTGAAACGTTCGTCTCTTTCGCCTCAGACGTCCTCTCCTCCTCTTATCTTTATCCCCCCCCCCCCCCCCGTGTCTTAATGTGGGTCAGCTGATAGTGTACAGCTGCTGCATGCGTGAGATTCACCGTAAACATAAAATCAAGCTCAATGGCCGATCCGCTGTGGTCAGAAATGTGGATTAGCCACAGAAAAGGTGTGCTAATCATCAGTCCGCTTCCCCCACTCACCTCACCTCCCCACCGTTAGCTCATTAGAGCGCTGAAGCTGTGGGGTGGACAGAAATATCTCTGTAAATTTTCATTGCCTTGTCGGACCATCGTGACCTGCCATGTACCAATTGTATGTTCAGAATCCTCAGTGAATCCTGCGCACGCACATTCTCACACGCACTCGTCTCATTGGAGTTCATGTTATGGCGTGTTCATGCCCACGTCTCGGTACGACACCCGCCGTGCCTGTCCACATGCTGGCATCCTCTGGCCTTGACACCGGCTGCTTTTTGCCCCCTTGTGCCCACCACCGTGTCCCACACCATCGGCTCATGCCAAATCTCTCCAGTCACCCCCGGGGCAAGTGCCAATTCGAATAGTCCCGCTGTCAGTCAGCAGGCACAGACAGCTGCGGGGTAGAGTTACACCGTGTTACTCGGGGTTGCAAGGGAGCGTTGTTGCCAGGGAACTTGTGTGTTTCTCTCTGGCAAGGTGTCGTCAGATGTTTGTTTTTTACACAATTAGATCTTTAAACATTGGTTAAATCTTAAGAGCAATACCAATCTATGAGTGGGTTATATGTCCTGTGCATTCTGTATTTGTTAAGTAACTCATAGCCAAAGGCTAGCATGTGGCTGCAGCAGCACAGAGCAGCTACTGCAGCTAACATGAAGTTGCTGCTGAAGGTTCGGCCCCGGCAGACCTCACCTTTGCCATCTGCTTGATCCCTTGCTGCCCTTCCCCCCCACCCACCCACCCCGCGCCCTAGTTTGTCCACACATGTTCTCAGTTCCGTCTCCATTTGCCAGGGCAGCAGTGATAGGAAAACCTGGTGTGTTGTTATTTCAGAGGCCTGGCAGCGTGGAGAGGGAAGTTATCTTGGGCCCCTGGAGAAGGGCTCTGGAACGTGGTGGGGGCCTCAGGGCTGATTAAAAACCAGGCCTGGCCTGGACGGGAACATGCCGGCTTTCACACGCACAGGCTGTCATGCACACACACACACACACACACACGGTGCATATCACACAGCATGCAGTCAAGTATGCAAACAGGCAGATGCGCTCATTTGCACAAGCATGCACATATCCTTTCGTAATACGTACATTTAGTGTAATATATTAACATATAGCCATACAGTCTCCCACACCCACAACTCCTCCTCACCTCACCAAGAGGCTATAAATTACCCCTGCTAAGCACAACCTGGTGTTTTCCCCACTTCTGGCCCTCCATTTCCTGGTGTCGAGGAGGGATTGTCATAACAGCCAAGAAAGACTCTGACCTGCTTTGCCTTTGGCCTCTGCTCTGACCATCATCTATCACTCACGTATGTGTGTTTTCCTTGCTTTAACACTCTGGGAGGGGGGTATTTGACCCCCATTTTGAGCACTATCAATCAAATTTTGGTCTTGGAGCCAGTGTAGCCTTCAAACGTGTAGTGCTCAGTCCTTAAAGAACTCCGGCTGTCACATCAATTTCTGCTCTCACTGCAAAACTGGGATATCTGCAATGGTAGCAAAAACAGCAGGCTGTCATTTCTCTGAAATGTGGACCACAACATACTCTCCTAACTGGAAGTGAAGTGGCATGCGCCGCTGAAAATTATATTAAGCTCTCAGTTTGATCCATGCCCTTCCTTCCTTTTTATACTATGAGCCTCATGATGACCGATGTATGAATATCACAAAATAATAATGACTATGTTCTACCAACCGTGTATCATATTTCCAAAAAAATTCTGGTATTGCGCAACACTGCAAGATTGTTCCCGTTATTTTTGCTTGGGAAATTTGGAGACTCATTATTAGTGACAGTGCCCTGTATCGTCATGCATTCCCCCCCCCCCCCCCCCCCCCTCTTTCTCCCTCGCTCTCTCCACATTGAGAAGGTAGACTGCAAGCTAGACATGCTGCAGCTTAGGGGGAGCACAACCAGGCAGGAGGATCCTCAGTAATCCTCCTAACTCGTCCTCACTGAAACACGAACGCAGATTCGTATGCCGTCATATCAACATGCATGAACTGAGTGGGAGTAGGGACAAATGGACTACTAGCATGACGAGGAGAATGTCAGCCTGAGTAAGTGGGACAGGTCGGAGGAGATGAAGGCGGAAAGTGGCGGGAGACGGGGGTGGAAAGGCTGGATTCAGTTACAGTGAATATAGGAGGCGTGAGGCTCGCTGTCTGCTCTCCTGCCCTATGTTAACCTCCACTGGCTCTCGTGTGTGTGTGTGTGTGTGTGTGTGTGTGTGTGTGTGTGTGTGTGTGTGTGTGTGTGTGTGTGTGTGTGTGTGTGTGTGTGTGTGTGTGTGTGTGTGTGTGTGTGTGTGTGTGTGTGTGTGTGTGTGTGTGTGTGTGTGTGTGTGCGTGTGTGTGTTTTCACTTATGCCTGTCTGCCCCACCGCCAGGTTCCTCCCCCTCTCTCCTCCAATAACTGTTCACACTCCGCGTTTGAACACAAACACGCCCGACTGTCGCTTTCCTTACAGCTGTCGGTCTGTGCGTGCATGCTAGCGCGTGATGGCCGCACGCCCGCCCGCCCGCCCGCCCTCACCCCGGCTCGTATTCAGATGGAGTGCGGGGCTTTGCCGTCAGTAATCAGTGTGAATGCAGTGAGCAGAGACCCATCCATTTTCAGCAGAGATCTGTTATGACGCTTTGGTAGAGAATGGCAGGATTTCCCTGTAAGCAAGGAAATAGTCCCATTTCCCGCTCCAGTAATTGAGAAGTGCTGACAAAGCATTCCTCTGTGTGTATGTATGTGTGTGGGTGTGGGTGTGGGGGTGTCGTTTTCCCTCCCTTTTACCCACTTTCCTGACTTGAAAACCAAAAATAACGCCTGAATATTGAGCAAGAAGTCAAGCACTATGCATGAGTGATGCCCTTCTCCGCTCACTTGTTGGTCCGTTTCACTGCACATAAAAGCTCTTAAGTTTCTGCCAGTCGTTTTTTATGGACACGCATGATGCATTGGCCCACGACTCTCAGGGTTTTGCAAGGCGGTCTCTTTCCCTGAGGCTGTTCCAATGGCCGTCCCACTTCATTATTTTAAGCAAACTTCAAAGCGAGACTTAACGGAGCAGCCCGTGGAGATGGTGGTTTGTGTGGCGTCTCCTCCCAAACACACTCGCTGCATGGAAAGACAAATGGACCGCTATATGGTCGTCCGTGTATCTTATACTTTGACGAGCATGTGTGCATGTGCATGTCCAAATAACCTAATAGAGGCCGGGGGACACAAAGGGCTGTGATAGAGTAGGATTCAACAAAGTGGAAGACCCTGTCAAAGCCCTCCGTCCCCTCTGCCCTTCATTTTCTCCTCTTCTCTCCACCACAGTCCAGCCGGCCAAGCAGCCAGCCTGCTAATGTAGTTAGCTTCCCCCCTAATGATGGTGAAATCTCATTAATATGCTTCACAGCTGGGCCCAGTAACCAGTTCGGGATGACGGTAATCAAATCTCAGGGGACTAACCTAGAGCTGAACCTCAAGAACTGCTCAGCAGCACTGGGCCGAGACAGCAGAGTCTGGAGGCTGGATAATAGCCGGTGGGCTTGTGTGTGTGTCTCTTGGTCTGTGGTCTAAAGGCCTTTGAAGTGCTGATGTTAGCCAGGCTATCTCATGTCACTATTACAGCTCAGGCTAGTTCATCATCCGAATAGATTTCATTTCAGTCTTGTGCATATTTGTCCATTTAAGTCCAGGCATGCTGTAATTGCTAATGGAGGATGTGGCTGCGAGGGGCGCGGCTTCTCTCTAAGTGCACTTGTGACTTGTGATGTATGCAAAGTGAATCTGAAGAGCGACATTACAGACCACTCACACTTGAACTTAATTAAATCACCGGTGCTTTGGCTCTGAGTTCGAGAACGCCGCGCCACATTAAGCTATTTAAATATCGGGGGGGCTGCGCACGCACTTGCACGTCAACTCTGTGTGTTTGTAATACTTGTCAGTGATTGTGAATATAGAAGGAGAGATCTAAGTAATTGGTCACAATTTGTCATATAGAATTGGTTTTATTAGAGAAGTATGTTGTGAATTCATGGCCAACTCACACATTGTTTGGACCGATTAATAACAGTAAAATTCAGAATTCGATATTATATTTCATACATCCGTTACTTTCAATGTGCCAGAGTTAGCAGAAAGACTGTAGTTTCAGTCAGAGCCAGTGATTGGCTGTGGGACAGACACGCCCTCCTTTCTAAAAGGACTTCTGAACGCCGTCTGAACGCAGCGTTGGGACTCCTTTGTTTCCGCTGGTTACGCCTGACGGCCTGTGCTGATTCTTCCCGCTCCTATTGACTGGTCTGACAACGTGCCAGGCTGTAGCCTCACTCTTTTTCATTTCAACATTATTTCCGGGGCTGTGGGATCCTGTTCCTCTATCCTTAAGCAAAGCTTAAGTTATTGTCTCTTCGTGTTTCCTTCTCTTGGCTAAAGGACTGATATTCTAGCCGTAGTGCGAGTATTAGTTACCGTGGTGACTTTTGCAGGCTCCGGCCTGGAAACCTTGCCAGACACACACATTTCCAGTGTTAACATGTTGCAAGGATACTGAAGAAAGCTCTCCAGGCGAGTGTGAGTCACTCCTCCCAGTGTTTCGTGCGTATGATTTGGTGGATCACACAATAGTCGGGCCTGTGTGATAGTTGGTGTTGATCAAGAGCATTGAAAGCCG
Source organism: Anarhichas minor (assembly GCF_050575085.1). Lineage (NCBI taxonomy): Eukaryota > Metazoa > Chordata > Actinopteri > Perciformes > Anarhichadidae > Anarhichas > Anarhichas minor. The sequence continues at coordinate 10,355,224 of NW_027466463.1, read as the reverse complement.
GCTGGTGTTGAATAATGCCTGGGTGAGGGCTGCTGAAGGGCTAAGTAGCTCGGTCCTCCCCGCCGAGCCTCCCTGCCTCTCCGTCCACAGGCCCGCCATTGTTTCGATCCATGCCTCAGCTTGACAGGGCTCCAGAAGCCAGCCATTGTATTTAATTACAGTCGCCAGCCCCCCGACGGACTCTTGTCCTTGTGTCCCAGATTTCCATGGGTGCTCTCATTAAGACTGTGCATTCTGTCTGTGTGTGTGTTTATATATATGTGTGTGTGTGTGTCCGACCGACTCTTGGAAAGCCTTTAGCCTGTGTAAATGTAGGCATGGGTACAATTTTCATGTTTATGTGTTAGCGTGTGGGTGGTTGGCACATCTGTGTGTCCCGGCGCTCCTACAGAAGGCAGCTTTAACGTGGATGAATAGCTCTCTGGTCCCACTAATAACGCAGGGCTGTAATCAGTCCACATCAAGCGAGGCAGAAGAAGAGCGCAGTAAACTGTGAACTGTGTTGTTGTTTTGTTTTTTTGCTAATGAGAAAATATGCCATGTTATGTAAGGGCTGCTCTGTCTAACGTTAATTTGTTTGACATGATGAGCGTGGCCCAGTGGCGTGGGCAAAGACGGCCCCGTAATGACACCAGTAAAAGGGCAATGCCAAGCAAAGGGCGGACTCTCGCTGTTTATCCTCCCTGCTCGCTTTGCGATTGAATCCTTTGCACAAAAATCGCCTCCCGTTTTTCCTCCTCAACAGCACTTTAAAAAGGTGCGTCTCCTTACTGCTATATGCATTACTCTCCTTGCTGGAAAACAGTATAATTCCTTTTTATGAGCGTTTGTCCGCACGTTCCCTCAAATGCGTCGCTCCTTTCCTCTGAGATTTATAAGTCCCGCTTTTGCTTCACACAAGTTTGTTCAATTTGCTCAGATTTTGTAGTTTTTCAAGGCTTTCGGTTGAAACCTGACAGCTGTGTTTGTTTGTGGGCGTAATGTAGATTAATCTAAAAAACACAAGGGGGGGGGGGAACATGAGTGAAGTAATACATACAGCATAAGCTTTCCCTCCTTGTGTGTGTACCATTTCTTTATCTCTTCGTCTATTTTGTGTTTTTGTCTGTTCGCTCAAACACATCATAGTTCTCTGTCTCTTCCACATCTTTGACTTCTCGTGCTTTCATTCTTTTAACTCCACCCTTCGTCATCGGAAAACTCTCTTCTTCTTTTTCTTCTTCCCATTTTCATTAAAACTGCATATATATTTTCTAAATCTTAACAATCTTAACAGAATCTCTGCTCAATAAGCTAAAAAAAAAAAAAGCCTTTTGGCATAAATAATAAGTGTCTCCCTCCAGGCTGAGGTCGAAAGTTCCCCATATTGACCCATTCACACCAAGAGCTTAATAAGGTTATTGCTGGTGTCAAAGTGGCATCTGACATCTGGGCCTCATAAATGAAATGTCCTAATAACCCCGGGCCTGATCGGGTGCCACCGATGGGTGTTGCAGCTTGAGTTTTATTACTTTTAGCTTGACTGTCACCCGTCACTTGAAACCCACTTGGATGTGCTGTGTGTTTTCCTGACGGCAGAGATAACGTGCAGGCTTTTTTGGCATGGGCTGGATTCTTGGTACCGTGCTTCTGTCTGTTTTCTTTTTTCCCTCCCAGGAGCCTTGAACATATCTGGGCATCAGGTTGGTTTATTTTGGTTGTTCTGGATCTAATCTTCCCCTGTGCCATCTGCTGCATCCGCATGGAGATTGGCAGGCTGAGACCAGCACACAGATACTATAAAAGGATTGGAAAGGGTGTGTGTGTGTGTGTGTGTGTGTGTGTGTGTGTGTGTGTGCGTGAGAGAGAAAGAGATGTAGCAAAACTTTATCCTTGTTTTCTGTTGCCCGGCGTGCAGTGCGATTAGAGTGGTTTGGTGTGTGTTGTGTCGGGACGTGGAGTGTGTTCCCAGCTGTACTACGGGCCTGCTGAACCAGCCCAATCCGTTAAATATAGATGGCTTATTTACACACCGAGCTGCGAGCGGCTCCTTAGCCGCTTGTCAACCTCTCCAATCCCTCCTCTGTTGAGCCGATGATGCTGCGTGGAGGAACGGGGCTGTGAAGACGCACACATGCGTACAGCATACCTGCATTGATAAGGATGGAGCCACAAGGATTTAGTTTCTAATTTTGGGGGGGGGGGGGGGGAGTTAAACTTTAGTCAAAGTCCTTGAATGTCTTCGTGTGTAAGTCACCTTCACTGATGTCACTGGAGTGTATCTTATTTTCTTAAATGGGGGAAAAAAACAGTCTAAGTGAGTTTGTGTGTCATAACTCAGGCATCATAATGGTTTTGGTATTAAAAGGTGGTCACAAGTAGAACACCAGCTCAAAGCCGCTCCTATTGGATTACACACTTATTTATTTAGCCGGAGGCCACAGGGTGCAGGGCTCCGCTGTGAATGTGTGTTTTCATATTTGATTAAAGAGCTGTGTGTTTTATAACACACAGGATATTGAGGTCAAAGTCCAATACATATTACATGAAGGCAACAGCAGGTTACTTCCCCACAATCCTGTACCGCCTCTGTTTATTATGTACTAGCACACAAAATATGGGAGCCTGGCCTGTTGTTTGGTTTGTCATGTTAGTGCTCATTGGGTGAAGACGGAGCACACTCGGCCTCCTCCTGTTTACCGGTCTGATATTGAATTAGAGAATTAGTTATGTGTTTGGTTGTGGGGGTAAGTTACAAAGGTTATTGAGAAGTATGCTTAGCCTTGTCCGCAGTACTTGTTGCTCTTGATTGGTACCGCGTTTGTTTTTTTATCCTTTAATATTTTCATGCATTCGTGCTTAAAAAGACGGCACCATTTAAAAAATATATAAAATAAAATGCACAATGCTTTGCATCAAAGGAGAACATCTGTCTTTGAACCCTGCTGGCAAAGCAGCCTATTGCTGTAACGCAAACGTTATAATTCCAGCAGTAAATAAGAACTCTCCACAGAGGCTGCTTTCATTGGTGCATTGATGATGTGTGTGTGTGTGTTAGAAAGTGCTTCCTCTTTGAAGATATTTTGCAGTCTTTCCACTGTCGAATCTGAAAATGACTGATCAAGAAGTTGTCCTTGCACTTGTATTTTTCTTTTTTCTTTTCTAAAACACATAGTAATAAAGTGAGTATGTTCCCCTTGTGGTGATTTTGTATTGGATGTTGTCAGCAGCAGTCGGCACCGGGCTTGTGTCAGATCTTTTGGAGTGTACACATGAGAATTTGTGTTTGTCCCACTGATATCGATTGATGCTGCCCGTCTGTCGGTGCTCCATCTGATAGCGTTCACTAACCACCCTCTTGTTGCTCTTTCCTCTCCACAGCGATAGAGACCCAGAGTACCAGCTCGGAGGAGATAGTGCCAAGCCCGCCATCGCCTCCCCCGCCGCCCCGCGTCTACAAGCCCTGCTTCGTGTGCCAGGACAAGTCCTCAGGGTACCACTATGGTGTCAGCGCCTGCGAGGGCTGCAAGGTGAGACTTCCGGCCTTCGCTCTGAATCTACCGAGCAAGACGTTTCGTCAATCTTGTAACCTTCATGTGATTTGTAGGGGAGAATATACACTCGGGTCTTCACGTGATGAAAGTGATGAGGCGCGTCATTTTGAGTATTTCGCATCCTTTTGGGTTTTTCCAGTGTATAATGCTGGAATTTGAAGGTGCTAAATACGAGATTGGGAGCATTTTTGATTGCCTCTCAACATGGAAACGGCTGAGCCGGCGGCTCGCAGCTCGGAGAAGCTCTGATTGCCCCCTTTTAATGTGGGGAATGAGTCAGAATTGACTACCTTTTCACGGGGAATCATTGACTGACATCGGCTGCTATATTGAATTGCCTAATCCTCGACATGACCTGGACGATGTGCAATCGGCTCTTTCATGACTTAAAAGAACGTCAACCTATATCTGCGCACATTGTAAAACAAGATAACGTATATGACGGACCTGCGTCTAATCGTGTGCAGTATGTGAAACTTTGTCAGCCGTGTGGGTTGGCTCGTATCAGCTTTGCTGACGTGTCCACATCGGCCGCCTGCTATCGATACAGCCATGTTACACAGGGTCTGAAGAGGCATTATAACCCCCATATGCTCTGTTATCAGTTGGTAGTTGCTGTGTGCATTGCAGACATGTTCTCCTGCTAGTGTGAGCAGCACACAGGCCGCTTTATCTCGCTTCTCCCAAGGCACAGAGCCAGAGTTGTGTAAGCTCAGAGGTGGATAGAGATGAGACGGAGGGATCTGTGGAATCTAATGTAATCTTACTGCCAGGTGCAAACCTTATAAATCCACAATGTCAACGTTTCGCAAACCACCTTGGTTTCTTTTGCTTGGTGATCACGCTTTCTTTAATTTACCAAATAGGATTTCCAAAGTTGTGGAGTCTTGACCCGAAACAGGAGTGTGTAAATTCCCCTTTTTCTGGTAGCAACAGCCCTGTGTATAGCAAGAGGAGGCAGGGAGTGGTTTGATGAAGGGAGGCAGCGTGGTGCTGTCGGTGACAGGTGCCCGCTAGGCCCTTTGGCTTATCGACTGTGCAGCCAATACTGTGGTCTGTATGTGTTGCCATATGTGCAGGGATAGGAGTGCTGCGGAAGGACAGGGGTGGAGCTTCGAGAAAAAGCCATGCAGCAGCAGTAAAAAAGAAGAAAAGAAAGAAACAGTAAGGAAGGTCAGGAACTCAGGGGGAATGTAAAAGTGCAGACAAAATGATACAAAGATGGGAGAAACTACAGGGAGTGAGATAGTGGGGGTGAGAGAGCAGACTGTGGTCTGAGAGGCATGAATAGCTAAAAAGAGAGAAGTGGGGATGGTTGAAGGGGCAGCAGATTAGGCTGACTGGGTACAGGGGCCGAGGCTGAACTCAATGGCATCGAAAGAAAGACGGGTCAGCGCAACAGAGCGGGGGGAGGGAGAGGGGATAATGAGTAAATAATGCACAAAGAGACGAGGATACAGGAACGCAAGGATTCATGCATACAAACACGTAAACCATTTAACACAAACCCTCCGAGGGCTCCGTGAAACTCAACCTGGTCCCCAAAGACCAAATAAAAAGGGACCAAACTAAGTGAAGGCTGTTTTATAGGGGCGGCTAAACTGCTGCTCGCTGTGCTGCTGCCCCATTTTGTGTTTCGAAACAGTTTAGCACAGGCAGGAGATGTGGCAGTGGGTAACCTTGCAAGCTTGCATTTAGTTTTGCGGTTGTTAGCATGTATTAAAACGCATTGGTCTCATAAGGTGTGCAGCAACTCTGCGGCCATTTCAAGCCCCAAAGTGCTTTTATCGTTTCCCCTTATCGGTGCTCCCCATTGTCTAATAGCAACTGATTAAATGGGGTAATACGTGAGATTATAACACTAAATCACAGCCCGCGGTGAGAATGTGTGTGTGTGTGTGTGTGGTTGTGTTGGACCAATATAGAAGTATGAAATCTGCTCTGTGGTAAACGCAGCTGATGTCGCCTCAAGCGGAGCCAATGGTTGTGGAGTTGTAAGTGGTCGCCAGCGTTATTGCAAACTGGCGTCTCCACATCTTGATATGAGGTTTCCGTTCGTCAGGAAGGTCTAACGTAGACGTAGGAGGCATTTAAAATGTAAAATACACAACAGTCTGACACTTAAACGGAGGTCAAATCTCCGTTAACAGTTGTACACTAGATGACAAATAACGATACGTTAAAAGCACCGCAACTAAAATATGAATGCTGTAATCTAGGTCTCACTTCACCGCGTCACCGCCACCAAAGAACACAACAATTCAGCTGTTCAGCAATATCATAATCAATGGCGTTGTGTTGGCTAAAACTGCGGAAACATCCCCAGTGCTAACTAACGTAAGCCGCCGGTCCACCTGTCCGTGAGCCGGCTGTCTGCCCACTCGACACACCCGCAGTGCTAATTTGCAACATTCAGGAGGCCTTCTCCATATCTCTGACTTCAGAGGAGATGACTTGGCATAGCGCGCTCAATAATTCAACACTACAGGCATGTGAATGTATATGGTTGTCTCATCTGAGACTGGGGTAACTTGAGGGGTAGCAGCGTTTGGCTTTGCTGCAGCATGCCAAACTACAAAGGCATTTCCTGGGGGCTGTGGCGAACAGAGGAAGCAGGAGGGAGATGTCGAGCTCGGCTTCTTGGAGGCGGCTCATTCGTTTGTTGTTGACGTTCTACCGCCCGCACACGCTCACCGCCATTCCACTTCTTTTCCCCCCTCCAGATATTAACACTTTAACATTAAATATGCATGCACACCCCCTCATGTTTATGTTTTTGTCACGGCAGTGCGCGGCAGGCGAATCTCTCCTCCTGGTATCTGCTGCTTTTTCCAAAGTCCCCAACCGCCGCTTCCAGCAAGAATGTCCCCTCTTTGCTGTGTTTTTCAGCCCTCTCCACCAAGCATCCGTCTCTCCTAATGTGTAGGCTGTAGCAGTAGAGCTGCGTAATAGAGGCGCGGGCACACACACACACACACACACACACACACACACACATATACACACATGCACGGACGCAGTGGGAGGCTGGGAACGCACTCTTAATCTGGGCACAGTGTGAAAGTCACGTAAGAGAGGATTCCTGTGCTTCCCTGTGAACTCCCCCACCCCCTGCTTCCCTCTTAATAAAGCATTTTCTCACACACATGCAAAGTGCATGAGGCTCATAACGCACACTCGGCGGACAGCCGCGAATTCAAGAGCATATGACGGATGCGATCCAGTGTGTGCCGTGGCCATTCACTCCTCTTTCTCATCCCTCTCACCCCTCTCGCTCTTCTTGCGGCTCTCATCTCCTCTAAACGCTGCAGGGTGGCTGACAGGCCCGCTGAGGGCTCTTGTCGCCGGGTGGATTAAGCAGTGATACAAAAAGAGGCTTAAGGGCCGCAGGAAGCAATGACTCCGAAAAGGAGGAGAGGGGGGGGGGGGGGGGGGCAGGAACAGCAACAGCCAATCGGGAGGCGCTGCCAGGGGGCACCTGGGCCTCGTGGTGAGAGGAGGGAGTAGGTCAATCCCCCTGTGACACCGGGGTCAGGGTCAGGGCACCTCCGGATCAAAGGGCACGTGATACACGCACACATAGAAACACACACAAAGACCACGGACTTATCCCCCAGCATCAGCAGCGGGAATTAACGTCCAACTACAAGCCTTGTTGTTCTCTCCACTTTGTTGTTTGTTCAGGCCTCACCGCTCTGTAGGGAGACACAGATGAGTCTGTGGGTGTCTGTTGGAGGTACAAACCTGGTGTACCATGGTGCATGAAAAGCAGGACTTTGATAAGGTTTTCTGTTATCATTAAAAACGCGTTTTTATGCGACAAGCTGCTTGAAAAGCAGATGTGAGGCCTTGTTTGAAATCCAGACAGAGGGTTGACGATGTGACCCCACTGAGGATTGAAACGCTTGCTCTACCACCCTGGAAGCGAAGTCTATCATGTGTGTAATGGAAACGGTCACTAGTTCATTAGAAGCCTGATCCACTTCCACTCTGTGGTGGTGGTGGACTGGAGATGTGAGAAGAGGCTGGTGATCCGGGAGGGACGAATTGTGGGCTTATATCCACCGGCCATCTGTCGGCTAGCGGAGCTAATCCCTCGACATGGGATGGGGCTCCCTGGAAGGTTCCCCCTCCGCACCGCACTCCGCCCCACCTCCCTCTCTCCCTAGCTAGCCCCCTCCCCCCCACCACAACATAAACCATGTCCCACTACGTCACTTCAACACTGACGGTGACCTTTATTACATTCATCCCGAGCGCTGATTTGCATTGACCATTTTTTTTAATCTCTTTGACACACAAGGGATGTTTAAGGTCAGAGGTCAACAAAGATTTCATCAGAGTTGCGTGGTATTAAGAAGAATATAAGTGGTGATGCTAATCGTCTTATCTATCCGGCAGAGATACTTTGCTTACCCAAAGATCTCTCATTCCAGCTCAGTGACCAAAGATGAGCTCATTATAATTCATCCTCAACCTGAAGCGCATGGACTAGATTTTAAAATTTAAAATTTCTTTGATCTAGTTGGATTAAAAAGGCTAATGAAGGGATTCCTTCTTTGTTCTTACACAACACTGTGTTCAGCCTATGTTCTCCCTCTCTCTCTCTCTCGCTCGATCTCTCTCTCTCTCTAATAATACACGCTTGGCCTGGATCTAGAATTGCTTATTTCTGGCTGTGTAAACTAGGCCACGGTTATATGGCACCTAGTAACCCCTGTGCCTTTTGCCCCCCTCCCCCCCCCCCCCCCCCAAAGCTTTTGGACCTGAAACATCTTCATATGAACTTCAGTGTTGTGGTGGCCCCCTGTCTGAGCGGGTGGGAGACCCCATGAGATGGTGACAATTCACTGATTGTTCGTCTCTGTCCAGATTATGTCACGGAATAAGCCTTTTTAAGGACTTAACTGTTTGGTAGTTTATTGCCTTTTTAACTGCAGCTGCATGTGGCCGCTCTGCACGGCCTCTTTTTAATTTCATTCTTTAACCTTGTAAGTAAGTTAAGTTCTTTTGTTGTTGTTGCTGGGACCAGATGAAAAGGGACACGGTGAACATGAGGCGAGAGTTTGCACAAAGCGACAAAAGAAGACAATGAAAGCAGTAATGTGGATAAATAAGCGGGGAACAGCCAGCAGCACAACTCTTAATTGCCAAGTAATTTAGCTATTTGCTGCTCTATTTGCTAAGATAGTCCTGTATCCCTCACCCTTTTGGCAGCCATCCCACTGCTCTCTCTTCATTATCGCTTTTTCGTCTTTTTGTCACACAGGGCTTCTTTCGGAGAAGCATCCAGAAGAACATGGTGTACACTTGTCACCGAGAGAAGAACTGCATCATCAACAAAGTCACCCGCAACCGCTGCCAGTACTGTCGGCTGCAGAAGTGCCTGGAAGTCGGGATGTCCAAGGAGTGTGAGTATAAAAGCTGTTACCCACAACTCCCTGCTCCTCCCACAAGGCTCTCCGGGGTCGAGCACAGACCTCGTCATAGTTGTTTAATCCCAGAGGGGTCGGCATGATTGTTACCACTGCAGGACGTCGGAAGCCGCCGCATTTGTCGACATTTGTTCCACGAGCAGCGTTCATTATTCATGCGCACACATATCGGCTTTTGGAGGTGACTCAAGTGTGACTGCACTGGGCGGAGACCGCATCCTGTCGGGTTTTTTTTTTGTCGTTTTTCTGAGAAAATCCTGTGAAATCAAAGCTGTTGTGATTAATTCCTCACACATTGATGCTTTTAGTTGATTTTTTTTTTCATTTTATTTCGAAGACGACATCCACCGTAAGAGCGAGACAAAGGGCAGCCGTGATGCAGACTGGCAATAACAGTCGGGGTGTCGCCAGGCTTGGCAGGACTCTGTGATGAATATGTTCTCACCTGCCGAGAGTGAAAGAGCAGGCGTCTGCTCCCATCATTGCACCCCGGGGGCTGTGTGAACACACACAAACACACACACACACACATACGCGCAGGCAGTCAGACTTGATAAAGTAATTGGAAGAGGTGTGACCGCAGAGAACTCAGAGGCCAGCAGGGTTTTCATACACTGCTATACACAAAGACACACACTTGCTATCATTTTACACATTGCCAGAATGTGTGTAGGGGACACGTTTGTAGTCGTGAACGCTGATCAATGCTTCGTAATAGAACATGTATTGTGAATAAGCATTATGCAGACAGAGAGTGTAGCAGCTCTCCTCCTCCCACAGGCTTGTTTAAGCTCACTCCACCATCCCTCCTGTCTTCCCAGCGCTATTTACCTCATCTTCCTGGTACAGCGAGTGCAGGGAGCACTCCCTATGCCTCAGCACTGTGGCTTACAGTAAAAGAAGTTATCCTCTGAGCTCCTTACCTTTGAATGGGGCCATTAATCATGGTTAGAAGGATCACAGCAGCCAGCTCTTTTAGACACACACACAAACGCACACAGCACATGCAGGAGCAATCTGCTGGAGTTAGAGAGCCATCTAGTGGTGAATAACGAGTACTGAACAAGTCAAAACCGCTAAAATGGTTTTCTGACTGGAATGGAGGCTTGACATTTTTTATTATCGGGTGGATTTGGAGGCACCCTTGCTCGGCCGCTTTTGGTTTGACAGCAATGCCTTTTTGTGACTGCGGTCATTTTGTGCGCCGATCGCTCGCCCTGTGTCCTCAGCAGTGACTTTGGAGAGAAGAACTGGTCTGGACTGGTGAGGAAGGAGAGGCCGGCCATCTGGGGCCAGCAGGGAGTCTCTCCGCCTCTCTCCTACACACACACACGAGAACACGCACACACGAAAATGCTTGCGCGTAATGTCATGCACACACTATCCAATTATGCACATGCAAGGTGACAAACACAAACCGATATGAACAGAAATGAGCTCGGACAGCTCCACTTACACACCATACACTCTCTGTCACACACACACACACACACTCACAGAAGGTGGACCCCCTGCTAGTACCGGGGGGGACGTCCGGGTGACCTTGTGTCCGTCGGCAGACAGCTCCAGACGACAGAGCCAGGCCCGCTGCCAGATGACAATGCCAAGCAAGATCGCGTCAGGACGAGGGAGGGAGGGAGGGAGGGAGGGAGGAAGGGGGGGGGGGGGGGGGGGGGTTTAGGAGCAAGTGGAGGATTACAAGAGAAACGCCTGTAAGCCTGGTGCCACGTTATCATCAACCTGACAGTGTGTGGTTAAGGAAGACCAAGACTTGTGGTCAAAATGAAGGTTAACGTTGGGGATTCAGGTCTCGGCCGATACTGTTTAATCAATAAGCTGTCTGCCTCACTGTATTCTTTTATGTGTAAGGCAGCATCAGGCTTGACTTAAGCATTGCTTTCCTAACAAATACATAGATATAAATGTACTGAATTATTTATTATTGAAATGGTATTGGTGTATCTCTAATTAACGTGCAATAAATCATGAAAGAAAATGAAGTCCGCAATCATATTAAGACGTTGAAATGTTACTACACATACGTTGCCCTTCGCCTATTTCAGTGATTCCCAACATGGGGTTCATACAATTCTGCAGCATAAAACATAACATTTCCCTTATTATGTTCTGTTTTTATAACTGGTTTTACCTCGTCAGGTCTCAAAAATATATTTTCTATACTATTTGAGAAGGTAAAAATCACTCTGCTTGTAATGCTGACAGCTTATAGAAATATGTACATTTTGATAAGAGGTAGAGAGTTGACTTTGCTAACTGTTTTATTTAATTAACCAGATAAAAAAATGTGAATGAGTGGAAGTAACTTTATTCCCACAACTGACGCTTCTCCATTTTACATCTTTTTTTAGTTTCTGGTTCAGCTGCACAATCCTCGAAAACTGCTATTTATGTTGGTGAGTTCCGACCAGTCACCTCCCTCCCTTTATCATCCCCTCCCCCTCACAAAGCTATCGCTCACATGTTCCTCGAGGAAGGTGTTATTCAGCGATAGAAAAAGGTAATAAAAGTAAAATAAGATGAAGCAAAGAATGATGGAGAACGGGAGGATAACATCAGCCAGAAAGGCAGGACAGTAGAGAAAGATGAAGGCTGTGAGAGGAAAGAGTATTGAAGTCAGTGTGTGAGTGAGAATGAAAATCTAGTGTTGAGAGAGCAGACGGGTGGGTGGGTGGGGGGGGGGGGGGTGAGAGAGAGGCTGGAGGACAGGGAGAGGGAGAAAGTTTCATCACTGTCGACGGTGGCTCTGCGCTACGAGCAGCGGGAGTAGGGGAGGGGGAGGGGGGGCATTGACATTTTTATCTTTCCATTGAATTTAATCTGTATGATGGACGAGCTGCCAGCGCTTTAATTTTCCTCACACGAATTATCCCTGTCTGCCCACCTCTCTCTGTCTTGTATACAGACACACACACACACACACACACACACACCGAGGCACTAACAGAAATTGTCCATTAACTGCACACTGCAGCTGAAATCCACGATGAGAACAAATGATTGAGTGATGGCTGTGTGTGTGTGTGTGTGTGTGCGTGTGCGTGTGTGTGTGCGTGCTGTCACAGTATTCTGTACACGTTACACACCGGCTCCTGTAAATCATTTTTTATGCAATGAACACGGAACCGCAAACAATCCAGGATGCAAGTTCCACCATTAGCATTCGTATTCTCATAATGCATTTCGAGGAAGATGCATCGCTTGAAGTTGGCACGCACGCACACAAACATCAAATGCACATTTGTGTCCACGCACACACACACACACACAATAAAAAACGCAAGACAGTATTTCTTCTTTCATTTTAGCTCCCCTGCTACAGTGGCCCCCCCCCCCCCCCCCCCCCAAGTGTTATTGCATGTGGCAATTCGCCATGACAGATCGTCAGTCGTGCCTAATAGTTCTTTAATGACTTCATTAAATTGTGTTGTGCGGCTTATGATTGTGCTGCCAATTTGTCAGCGCGGGTAATGTTTGGGCGCTAGGGATGCCCCACTTTTATTTGTGAATTAATTGGACATCGACTGCGTTGCGGCCCCTCCACCCCTCCCCTCATGGCAGGCGGCACACAGGTCCTCCAATCAGCGCCGCGAGCGAGGCCGGCCCAAATATGTTTCGGCACTTTACTACGGTTTTATGTAGCTGGCCTCAAAAGCCGGTGGTTGCTTAAGAGGGTGTTCCCTCTCTAATTAAGACATAATTAGCTCGTAGAAGTAAATGAAAGTGGGAAGCTTTTGCTTGCTTTTATTAACATAGTTTATAGGACTGTCTCATCATAACATATTTTATTATATGGGGGATCCACATGTGTTTTGGTGACTACACTAATCCACCCTATGAGTACCAATAAAACGCTGGCAAGAAATGCCGTGCCGTGCCGTGCACTGTCTGCACAGCAGGGTCTTCTTCATTTCTTGTTGTGCCGAGCAGCGCTTAGCAATAACATTGTGCAGCATCAGACTTCCAGCCCCCTCCTTCCCTCCATGTTCTCCCAGGCAGGGAGGCCTGTCTGCGGGCTGATGGATGAGCAGCAGCGACCGGGTAGTGCATCCCTCCCTGGCCCCCGGGCCATGCCCCTTCTGTCACAGACACTGATCTCCCATCAGCCCGAGCGCTCTCACCCTTAATGGTCAAGGTTAGGATTAAGACAGGGAAAATCTGATCTTAGGTCAGCTTGCTAGGGGGGCGAAATTCAGGTACCTGGAGGGGAGGTAGAGATTGCGAGAGCTGATTGAGATGACGAGGAAAGTGGGATGATTTAAAGCGCAAGAAATACAATTTTGGAAAGGGGAGATAGTGAGAATGAAATGAGAGGAGGAATAAGAGTTGTACAACCAAGAGAGAGAGAGGGAGAGAGAGGGAGAGAGACGTAAAAAAGAGAGAAAGCTGGAAGGTTTTTCTCCGGTATGGGCTGAGCAGCCGAGCCCTTTTAAAACCATTAGAGGCAGGATATTTGTCATATTATGTTATTAGATTAGCCGGGTCCCCTAATGAAAGCTGTGGCAATTCGTCAGCCTTATGGATGGCTCCATCCCCCACCACTATTTATCAACTCGCACCCCGTCTCACCCGGCCCACCCCCACCCTCAACACACACATACACAGCCCAGTCATAGCTAAACTGCACCCCAGCCTGGATGGGAGAAATGGATGGACTCTGTAATGGGATTCCAATGCTAAACACCCCGCCTGGTGTTTTTTTTATCATTTGGGGTGAGCACACTATTCTCAGCCAGATCGCCCAGAGGGAAAGCACATTGGATTATTTCAAGGTTTTTTTCTTTCCTCCCCTCCATTACCACGGCCCTTCTCCGTGGAGCCGTCTCACAACATTTATCTTGCAGCGTAGGATAAGAGAAGGGACGCTGCGGTCGCTGCTGCTGTTTGCTGCAGACGGAGCGTCCTTTCGTGCCGAGGAAGCATGTTGCAACACGTTCTCAAGCAATATGTACAGATTGAATTGATGAAGGCCGTACAAGTTTGGTTTCTACAGCGAGTTTCTAAAAATGTAGCTGAGATACAGGAGGAAAACTCTATTTAAGATAGTGAAAAGTTTGTCAAATAAGCTTGTGTAAAGCTTAAATTTGTCACTGCTTGTCATTGTTTTTATGTTGTTTTTTTAACACAAATAGTAATCTTTCCTTCTGCCTCTCTCGTTTAATCCCTGTAGCAGTAAGGAATGACCGGAATAAGAAGAAAAAGGATGAGAAGAAACAAGAGTGCACAGAGAGCTACGTGCTTAGTCCCGAAACAGAGCGGATGATCGACCGGGTTCGCAAGGCCCACAAAGAAACGTTCCCGTCTCTCTGCCAGCTGGGCAAATACACTACGGTTAGTAGCATGACACCGTACATTTGTTCACCTTTTGTTAGCTGCAGTTTATTTTCACCTGCACTCATTGTATTCATCTGGAAATATCTAAAAAAAAAATGTTGCTCACCTCTCCCCCTCCTTCCAGACTAACAGCTCGGAACGACGTGTATCTTTGGACGTAGACCTCTGGGACAAGTTCAGCGAACTCTCCACCAAGTGCATCATCAAGACGGTGGAGTTTGCTAAGCAGCTGCCCGGATTCACAACGCTCACCATCGCTGACCAGATCACTCTGCTCAAATCCGCCTGTCTGGACATCCTGGTAAGAACAGCAGCCCGCCATATCTTTATTTCTTCTCCACAGAATGGAACTGAACTGATAAAAGGAGAGGACTTTCTAACCAATGTCCCCGTTCTGTCTCCGCCGTCACCAGATACTCCGGATCTGTACACGCTACACACCGGAGCAAGACACCATGACTTTCTCAGATGGACTCACGCTAAACCGAACCCAGATGCACAACGCCGGCTTCGGTCCCCTTACCGACCTGGTTTTCGCCTTTGCCAACCAGCTCCTTCCTCTGGAGATGGACGATGCGGAGACGGGGCTGCTCAGCGCCATCTGTTTGCTGTGTGGAGGCAAGTCACCTCGAAACTTACCGAACATTCTCTTTGCCAACTGAAATTCCAGATCATAGCTTTAATGAGCTGATAAGAAATAACAGTAGGGTGGCCCTGCTGGGCTCTTTCATTGAGCACCACCTAGTGGCGGACTGTGAGTATGACAGTAGTACATCACTGACACATTTGTTTCTGTGTGTTTCTCCACAGATCGTCAGGACTTGGAACAGGCAGAGAAGGTGGACGTCCTGCAGGAGCCCCTCCTGGAGGCGCTGAAGATTTACGTGAGGAGGAGGAGGCCCCACAAACCGCACATGTTCCCCAAGATGCTGATGAAGATCACTGATCTGAGAAGCATCAGCGCTAAAGGTCTGTGGTGCTCACTAGTCACTAAGTGTTTGTATGTGAAGAATGCTAAAAGATTAGTTGATTAAATGATTGCTCATGTCATATTGATGTTGTGTTTAAGAGAAAGAATGACTTGAATGAATACCTAAAATGTATTTAGTCAGATCTATGGTAGCTTACGTTTCTCTGTCTCTCTCTCTCTCTCTCTCTCTCTCTCTCTCTCTCTCTCTCGCTGCAGGAGCTGAGCGCGTCATCACCCTGAAGATGGAGATCCCCGGCTCCATGCCCCCTCTCATCCAGGAGATGCTGGAGAACTCGGAGGGCCTGGACAGCGGTGCCGCAGGCGGCCGGCCCAGTGGTGCCCCCCCGGGCAGCTGCAGCCCCAGTCTGTCCCCTAGCTCTGCCCAAAGCAGTCCGGCCACACAATCGCCGTAGTAGCGGCCCACCTTTTTATTATTCCTCACGATGCCCTCTGTGTCCTCCCTCGGCGTTCTAAAGAGGAAAAGAGGAGGGGGCCAAGGAGTGTGGGGGGGGGGGGGGGGCCTTGCCCCTGACTGCTGAACTCAGGAGACTAGCAGACCCAACCTCCTCCTCTCTCACGACACAAGTCCCCACCTCCTGATCTGCTTCCCCTCACTGTGGAGCACCTTCCTGGTGTGAGGGGAGGTGAGGCCGGGGCAGGCCGGGGCAACAGTATGCCTCTGAGAGACCACACCGTAAACACTGCTGATGACTCCTCCCGCGTCTCCCTCCACTCTGCCCCTCCACTGCTGCGCCTCCTTTCGCCACCTTTTCCCCAAAAAAGACTAATGGAAACAAATCTGGGATGCAGTGGTGACCAGTTTCGATTGGAACTGAGAGTGGGCGGGGCATCGTGGGACAAATATATGATCAAGGACAATGCATACAGACTGACTTGACAAACACCAGACACTTTTCTTTTGTTGTACTCTGAGGCAGACTGCAAGCTTGGGACTTGTCAAAAGACCCCCCCCCCCCCCTCCTCAAAGACTCTGGGTCTTTTCTCTTTTTCCAACTTCAAAAAAAACAGATTTCGTACAAAAGATATATAAATATATATAGAAAGTTAAGGAACTATTGTGATTGCCATGTCCAGAACAGAATGGCAGGTTGAAATGAGGACATGTTTTCTGAGATTAGAAATTGTTGTATTCCTCCACCGTTTGAATCTTGTCATACCCATCGAGAGTATTGAGAGAGACCTTTCAGTTTGATCACATTTGTACATTATTCCAATTAACGAAAAGCAAAAGATGTTGACATTTCTCTCCAGTCTACACACGCAAACAAACAAACAAGACACACACACACACACACACACACACACACACACACACACACACACACACACACACAAATGTGCACAGAAAACAAGTCGCAATGAATATCACCCACTATTCCAGGTTGGATTTGTTTTCCTTTTTTTCCTGTTTTTGTTTTTTTTTTGCTTCCAAGATGATGGAATAAAATGATTGTATGAACTTGGTTGTATGATATGGTCACAGGTCCTTTCAAGAAATCAAATTAATGAAGATTCATTATTAAGGTGTATTTTAAGTAGCCTTTGAGTTTGTGTATATAAGCTTTATTCATTTCTGTAAAACTATGAAGAGTTTTTTTAGGCTTCACCTGATTATTATTATTTTTATTTTTTAAAGAATACCATCTATGTGTTTTGTTTCTAGGTTTGTGATGCAAGAAAAGACATTTTGAGCACATTTTACTGAAGGAAGTTCTTTCATGTGTTGTGTCCTACTAAATACTGGACAGACCCTTAACCAATCACTGGCTGTTCACAATGTGGCTTTCACAGACAATTTCAACCCCCCCCCCCGTCCCCCCCCCTTCACTTTTAAAAAGTGTTTTTACATACAGTAGAATGACAAAGTAGCACTCCAGTCGGGGCATAGCTTTTTTTGGGGCCATGTTAGCAGAAAGAGATGGTGTTTCTGAGAAATGGTGAGCCAGACGGCACTTGTAGCCTGCCAGGTCCAAGTGAGCCGCAGCAGCTCCGCCTCAAAGAGAATTAAAATGTGAAGAAAGGTGTACATACACACTGTATTAAACACACGGGATTCTCAGAAGTCTCTGAATGGATCAATAATCTGTCGTGGATGGGAAAAGGCTAGATTGTAGTGATGCCTCTGCTCTTGTCAGTCGTCAAGGCAAGTGAAGGTCCCAAATGTGATGTCTGTCAACTAAGTCCTCACAACCCCCCCCCCCCCCCCCCCCCCCTCCCCCCCCTCCCCTGGTAACCTGTGGTAGAAACGAATATGTGACTTTTTTCCAGAGCAACCTCGCACCCTGTGACTCACTTTACGCCAAAACGCCTTCACCGTTAACACACACGTTTCACCTAGACCATCGTTACTGTACACACGCCAATGTCTCAGGAAGGAATCATTTTGTGTGCTTGGCCTGTTCTATGTCCTGTGCTGCACCCCCCCTAACCCTCCACAGATGCACACACACACACACACACACTTCTGCTACTGAGCCCCTGAATTTTTCTTCAGTCACTCATTTTTTTTTTGTTTGGCCTGGCAGACCAGGACTTGTGCAGAGAGACACTTACCCTGAGCCTGCAACATTACGACATAGGATGCCAGTGTGGAGTCTCTCCGAGTCGTTTCATGTGTTCTTTTTATTTGTACGGTCAAAGCTGCTTTCATCATTAAGGACTGTCCACAACAGCGCACAACTTTTCCCTCCACAGCTAATCTGGAATAGCAACGGACACACCGTCAGTTTGAGAATTATGGAGTATGTTGCAATTTTGTCAAGATTATCAAGCGACTTTGAAAAAAAAAAAAAAAAAGAAAACAAAAAAAAAGATACAAAAATTAAAACATTTAATATTAAATGAGTTTGTGTTGTTAGCGTGTGTCATTCTTTTCATTCACATGCCACAGGCGTGTCCTAAGTATGTTTTCATGCATCATACATGTCACTTGTTCACTCTCTCTGAAGCCTTGGAGCAATATAGCAACACATTGAAGAGATGAATAACGAGGGTTAACAGCACAATCTTAACTTCTATATTTAGTGTTGCACATTTGCCATCACCCACTGAATAAATACCATCATGACAGTGACCTCAATCGAAATCAGCATGAACGTAGGTTAACGTGAAACTTTGTAACTTTTGAAGAAGAGGTAACGTCTTTTAAAAGAGTGAGTTTGCAGACAGTTTTAGCAATTACCATTACCCTGTAATTGCCATTTGAGCAACATGTACACAGACTCAGTTTTACAAGAATACAATAGAATGTATAGGAAAAAATGACATCAGAAACTGTACATCCAGGACCAGTCCTGGGCTGGATTAACAGCTGTACTGTGTAGATATAGTGCACAGTACATTATTGATTATTTTTGGAATATGTTGTGCTCTCTGGAGTTGGTTGCAAGGCGAAGACAACGCAATCATCAAATTGTTACTTGATGGTGTGGATTAGACCCAAGCAGACAAATCGGTACTTGACTTTACGCCTGTAATGGATTACTTCAAAAGTAGTTGGCACACCTAATCTGACAACCACTGTCTATAATCACAATGACAGTGCAAACACACTGCATGCATTGCACAAAAAATAGGAAAATTAATCATTTGTTCTCCCATTATCTGTTTATTAACAGACTTATTTTGGGAGCATGTAATTGCAAGTATGCGCGCCTATAAGCATTTTTCACCAAAATGTCAAAATCTTACAGCAGAAATTCGGAGCTGCCACTAATGACATTAATGATGGCTCTGTTCCATTTAGGTGTTTCAGTGAGCCCAACCAATAAACCAGTAGGCTATACATAATACCACGGCCCTTCAACTTGAACACTTTATTGAAAAACAGCCCTCATTGATATTATTAATTACACTTGTTTTTTTCTGCAATGTAATGTCAAAGTTCCTTGTGTGAAAACAGTCCGTTATGATTATGTACAACAAATACAGTACTATAAATAATAGCTACTCAATACTTTGATATCATGTATGTTGAACCCATGAAACAGAAGATCCATTCTAGTCTGTTGACGTTCATGAAAAACCTCGATAAAAAAATATATGTTTCCAACATCAGAAGTGCCTAAAGCTTCAGCACGGACCAGTCTATGCCCTGGAGAAACCTTATGCCCCTCCCTCTTGTCGAATAGTGACGTTTCAACCAATCACAATCCTTCGCGCGGAATTTCAAACATTTTCAAATCAGATTCCCTTTACCGAAGTAAGATTGTTCCGCCAAATTCGTAAACAAAATAGTCCCTTTCATGTAAACTCAGGTTAAATGTTATGCTGGGAACGAAAAAGTGTGAAATATAGTAACGTAAAACCCAACTATTGTTTGTATCCCAAAACATAAGTTAACCGTTGTATTTTTTGAGGCTACTGTGTGTTTGTAGTGTGGCGGAGTGATACCACGGCGTGTATCTGGAAGCGGCGAGTAAAGCCAAGGGACGTATGTACAAGGTAGCATACGTTAGCCATTCGTCTTAGGGCATGGTAGGATATCAATAGTACGTTTAGTCTGATATGATACCGTAGTAAAACTACTCTTTGTCACATCCTGGTCGATGTTTATGGACTGCCAGAAGTTGACATTTCTTTGAGCGGACTTCCAGGTAAGGTAAGACTAAAACACCAAACGTTACTAATGTGTTTCATCGTGTAGTTAAATCTTAGGCCATATAACGTTCGTCGATTGTAGCTAGTTTAGCGTTACACGCCTAGTTAAAAAACGTATGTTGTTTAGTATTAGTTAGTAGACATCGATTTCCGACTTAACTCTAACATTGCCATCGTGGCGACGTTGCACGTGGGGTTTCGCAGTATTGCCAGCAGTGTGTTTTAACTTCACCTTACGCTAACTACGACCCGCTGACGAGTTATTTAAAAGTGAACCATAACGTTGGACAAAACGTTATTAGCTAACGTTAAATTGCTAAAGATATCTTTAAGCATATCGATGATGTTTTGTCGCAGACAGTAGGCCTTCCTTTGCTTGCATGTTTCTGGAAGGCTTCTTCCTAACGACAAAACGCTATTCTCCAATAAAACAGTTAAATAAGTTGACCTGACGTCGCTGTTGTTAAAGGACTTGGCCCAGTCGTGACACTAGTGTTTGCTCGTGTTCCCAGGTAACGTTACGAAAATGCCATTGCATGGGAAGATAGTGGTGATCAAGAGGACTGGAGGAGATGGCACCGAGTTTCCTCTTACTGCCGCATGCTTGTTTGGAAGGTGAGTTTACTAAAATCGCATTTGGGGGATATAATGTTAGATCGTCATGTGTAACTTCAGTTATTTCAGATTAAACCTCCTTTCGTTTCCTGTGTTTAATTCTAATTGCACTAGCTTTGTTTTTTATCGTAAGATGTATATGTTAACTACAATAACGCATGCTAAAAGAAACCACGTTATCTCGGAGCCAGCATGTACTATGTGTAGCCATGTTGAGCCGTGCTATTGAGCCCCTTGTGGCCTGGAGGCGGGACATCTGCTGATGACGTCAGAATCTGGTCTTGCACCAAAGTAAACTTCCTCCTCACTCCTCATATATTCAAACCTCCACGTGCACTTAACTTCTAGACCACGGGACGTGTAATTAGCTATTGGTGAACATGAACCACTTACATTTCAGCTGACACGTCTCTTTTATTCACACATTTGTTTCTTTGTGATCTTACAGGAAGCCCGACTGCGATATCCGTATTCAGCTTCCCCAAGTCTCCAAGGAGCATTGCCGAATTGACTTCAATGAAAATAAAGAGGTAACGACACATTTTGAACGTGACTACATTAACGTGTTTCAACTTAGTAGGATGTCTATGATAATACGGAATCGTTACTGAATAGTCACATCGATCGTACTGTGGTCATCCCAATGTTAATTTTGTAGATGCTTGAATCACTTGTGCATTCACTGCGGGGGGGGGGGATTGTGATAGAAGTAGAAGCCTGGCTGACACTGGTACTCTGCTTTAACAGACTGTGTTTATGGTGACCCTTATGTTTGTCTCTCCCAGATCATTTTGACAAATTTGAGCTCGGCGAATCCAACCCTTGTCAACGGAGAGGTTTTGCAGCAATCTGAGCGTCTGAAGCACGGAGATGTGATAACTGTTATTGATCGTTCTTTCAGGTGAGTGCGACGGGAACATTTCGTTGCCTTCCATAGTCACCGAATGAGTTTGTTTATGTCATTTGCACTTAAGTACTATGATCTTCGAGAGCATCCTTTTATTAATTATCATTATTTATTTATTTATTTATTTATTGAAGCTGTATTTGTACCGTGGTAGACTTTATAGAGAAATGATCGTGCAATATATTTAAATCCACAATCAGTTGCTGCTACACTTTGCACCGCGTGTTTACTGCCCACGGAACAGACGTCACTTCATCTGAATTTCCACATCTACTCGGTTAACTGAACGATGTGAGCATAAGCTGCTACCACCAGACCTCACACCATTTTAATATCCATAATCAACGTGCTGTTTAATTATATCTCTCACCACCAGCTCTTTCTATTTCTCTACAAGAGTTTTACAGTTATGTGTTCCCATATTTACCATTTGTTCCTCTTGACGGTTCCACCTCTCCTCATATGTGCCCATTAGAGCTAAGTACAGGCAGGCTGTATTTAAACGGCACGCGTTATTTTGGGAAATGGGAATCCCATGGTCTCGTTTCCCAAAATGTTACCACTTTCACGAGGTCGTACTTACATTTTGTTGCCGATTTGTCATTTCAGGTTTGAGTACCCTCCACCACCCACGCCGAAGAAGAGGTCTTCCATAGGAGGCAAAACTGAAACCCTCAAAGTAATCATCCCATTATTTATCTCTCGTCACTAGAGCAGTGCAGCCTTCCTGATGTCTTGAGTTGCCTACTACTGATCATTTGATTCTTATACATGTGTTAACAAAAGTGTCTCTTGTCTAGGTTCTTCAAAATCAACATGTGGGGGACACAGTTTCCACTGAAACTGGAGAAAAAGTGTCCACAGGTGAGATGGTGATTTTCCTGAATTAGAGATTTGAGAGTTTAATATTTGAAGATAATGTTGCACAATTAACAGTCAGTGTGCATTCCCAGAATTAGTATTTCTGTTGCAGGTTATTAAATATGATAGAATACAAGTTAAAGGGATTTTGGTTCCTGTATTTATTTTTTTCTCTCGTCTAACACTGTTTTGTTGTTTCTTCTCATTGTAAGACCCTCATCTTAAAGATGGAACTAACCATGAAAACATCCAGCGACCCCTGGAGAAAACTGTGGAGATGGAGACCAAGGAGGGTGAAGGCCTGCAGCAAAGCAAGGCGGCCTCCCCCTTCAACAATCTGTATCAAATGATCAAAAAGTCCCTGGATGTCAAGACCCCTCGGAAATCATCTGCCAGTGTGCTTCAAACGCCTACCTCGAGGTTTTGCACTCCAAAACCTGCTTCAGTCAGGAAAAATGATGGAAACCTCGTCATTTCCACAGAAGACCACATCACTCCTAAGAAGGATGAAGCTAAAGTCTCTTCTGTCGCTGATGAAGCTAAGCCGGAGGCTGGAAACGTAAGTAACGGGACCCCAAAGTCTGTGAAGAAGCAGAGGAGGTCCGTCCAGGTTCCTTCCCCTGAGATGGCCAGACCGGAGGTTCAAGAAGCTGAAAATGCTGCCGGGTCTGAAGCGACTTCCCCCCAGAAGAGAATCCGTACACCTCCCAAGAGGTTTACTGTAGAGCAAATTTCTGCAACGCCCAAATCACCCGTGAGACGGATAAGCAAAGATGCCAAACCAGCAGAGACGAAGGAACAAGAAGAGGAAGCGGTTACTTCTCCCAAAACGGAGCGTCTTCGAAAGGCATCACCAAGGAACTCCGGGAAAGGTGAGAGACTGTAGTACTATAGTTTCTCTTTGTTAACCCAATCACAGTAATTATTCCAGCACGGTATGTTCACGTGTTTGGTTGTTATTGACACACAATCATGTTTTCAATTCATTTCTTAGTGAAAGAGACGTCCAAGAAGCGTAAAAGCGAAGAACTTGGGGCCGACCTTCTCACGTCCCAGATGAAGAAGAAACGGGTTTCCTTCGGAGGTTCTCTGTGTCCCGAATTATTTGACAAACGTCTGCCGCCCAACTCTCCGCTACGCAAAGGGGCCGATCCGCGCAGGAGTCTGTGTGTGACTAAACCCGTACAGTCACTCCTGCGACGAGCATCAGCCATTGGCTTGCTTCAGGTGAGACTTAAGTGGAGAATGATGACTCAAATAGTTTGAACTGACGCGTATAAATGTTATCCATCCTATAATTCTATTTAAAATGGAATCTTTGTTTTTTGCAGGACAAGAAGACTCCAACAACTGGAAGGGGACGGTCTCCCACTGTGCAAGGGCGCTTTTCTGTGTCCCACATTGACACACCATCTCCAGTTGCAGAAGATGCCTTTACTGAACAGGTGTCTTTAGTCACTGCAACTCACCTGAGGAGGACGTGCACCTCACGGGAGGCTCCAAGTCTGGCAAAAGTAATGCGCAGAAGAAGTGGCATTTCACGGGCCTCTATGAAAGGTATGTTAGACCCTGAAATGCTTAATACGTCTCTTACGTGAGGATTGTTGTCTTTGTTCCTTGCACTGTATCATCAATAGAAAACTTCAGTTCCAAAAATGTCAGTGGTGTCCTGAAAGCCATTCAACTTCCATGTTTGCCGTTCAGTTTTATCACATTCATCAGATGTTATTTCATCTGTCTGTCATTTATTATTATGAAATAAAAACCGTTCACAGACAATGCGGTCGATGTCTGATGTATGTTAATATTTTTTTTAACTTTTTGTATCTTTACAGTCAAAAATTGGGCAGAAATTGTGAGATTTGGGCAAACTAAGGCTCAAGTGGCTCCAGCTAAAAAAACGGTCGCCAAAAAGACAACGAAGAAGGCTGTCTCCAAACCACAGGTAAAGTACGACACACTGAGGATTACATGGTACATTAACGTCATTGTAACAACTACAACCGTAACTTGTTGGACCTATTGTTATACTCAAAGGGCACGCTGCATGTCAACTGTTACTGTAGTATGTGTATGTCGTTGTGTGATGTTGGCATAACACTACAGAGACGATGTCTTTCTCGATCTCCTCAGACCCCTGTGAGAAACCTCGACAGCCATGTCAGCACTGGGCATGCCGATTCCCCCGTTACCATCGTGGTGGGCAGAGCGCACAAACAAAAAGTCGTACAGCCAACTGGTGCCGCCCCGAAACTGGTCCCCAATATCGCTCTCTTTAAAAAGAACACGAAGACGGGCGAGGACGTGACAGGTAATTGACTATTTGTCATCCCAACTAATGGGAAGGATTTTAATTTTTCTGGTAATGTAATTTGGACTTTCAATATTGTACCTGCTTATGTTGTGTGTTGTGTTTTCAGGAATCTCTGAGATGTTGAAAACCCCTGCAAGTGAACAGAGGACGAGATCTGTGATCGATGAGAACGACGCCCCAAAGACACTGGTGGGGGGTCTGGGCACGTCTGTGGTGGAACCGTCAGTGTTGAACACACCGGAGGAGACAGGTAGAGTCTGGTGGTGTTAGGGATTATAGGAGAGAGCTGAAGCATAATCGCTGAGTCTAAGAAGTTTGTCAGGTTAAGCCAGTTGGGTAATTGAATGTTAAATGTTTTGCAGGTGAAATGATGGTGTCTCCGCTGAGTGTTTCATCTACAGTAAAAGACAGAAGCTACAACAGCGAGGCGGTCCAACGCCTCTTTGTAAATGACCAAGAAGCCAGCGTCGTTGGCGCCGCCCCCGCCGTGGAGGATTCTAGCGAACAGCAGCGCCCAGATGTGAAGACCACGTCTGTAGCGACTCCCAAACAGAAGCCAGAGTTACCGGAATGTCTCACTGGAGTGAAGAGGATGATGAAGACGCCAAGACAGAAAGCGGAGCCTATCGAGGACCTGAGAGGGAAGCTTTTGAAGACTCCTAAGCAGAAGCCGGAAAACCAGGAGTGTCTCACTGGAGTGAAGAGCATGATGGCGACCCCAAGACGGGAGGCTGAACCTGTAGAGGACATCAAAGTGGAACTTCTGACCACTCCCAAACAGAAGCCTGAACAACAAGAGGGCCTCACTGAAGTTAAGAGAATTTGTGAGACTCCACAACCGGAGGTTGAGCTTCTTGAAGACGATGGAAAACCTGTGGAAGCTCCCAAAGCTCTAGAGGCGAGTGAGGTACTCGTGAAGACACCAGCACGCGTGCAAGAATCAGAAGAGCTCTCTGAAATCAGAGACCTGACAGCCCCAAAGAGCTCCCCATTGGTGTGTCTCACAGATGGCAAGAGAATAGCAAAGACCCCCAAGGAGAAAAGTGCTCCAGTGGAAGATGTGGTTGGTGTGAAGAGGCTCGTGAAATCTCCCAGAGTAAAGGCCCAACCAGTGGAGGAGAACTTCGGTATTGAGAGACTTGTGAAAACGCCGAGGCTGAGCGCTGATGCACCGGTGGAAGACGTTGAGGGAGTTCAAGAGCTAGTCTTTGCCCTCGAGGAGCCAACAGATGTGATTGATGTTCCCCAAGATGACAAAGATACGGGTATGTTGACTAATTGTCTCTTTTCATTGGTTAATGCTAAATATTAGTTATAAGTAGATTATATAAAACATGAGAACATGAACTCTGAGAGATGTTTTCTGAAATGTTGTGGAAAGTCTGCTCTAAAAACACAATGGGGTTTTAATATAAAGTCATTTTCGTCCTAATAGAAGTAGACAGTCTGACAAAACATACTTCATTAAAAACCTGATGCAAATATTAAAAAAAATCCCACCGCTACTTCTCCTCGTATTCGTCTCTCTTTAATCTGTATATTTTTTTGTCTTATTCTAGAAGCCGATGCAAATGAAGTTGTCGCTGATTTAGAGGAGTTGCCAAGTGGACATGATGATAATGAACCATCGGATGCTGTAGAAACCATCTCTCAGGCAGCTGTAGATGAGAATCTATGTGTGGAAAAACCCACAGTGGACACGGATGAGAAGTTATCTGAGGAACAACCTGAAGTGGAAGCTGCTGCTATCAAAGTCACAGAAATGGAAACGACTGCCACACACCCTGACCATGAGAAGTCTGTTTTAGACAGCACGCTTAAAACGGTCGAATGTCTTGCAGCTGATGCAGCAGAGATCTGTGACGAAGCTGTCGTCTCTGCTCCAGTCAGAGGAAGAAGAGGGAAGAAAACCGAAGCTACAGCACCGCCCGCTGTTAGACAGTCAAGAGGCAGAAATGCAAAGTCTCAAGAAAGCCCTGCTGAGGATCAACCTGAAATGGCCCCATCTGTTACTGTAGACGCTCAACCTCAGAAGTCCATTCCTGCTCTTGAAAAACCCAAAAGGGTGAGAAAGCCAAAACCTGATGCTGTTGAACAAAACGAGGTGGCAGAAGACTCCGTTGTCGCTGTGGAGACCAAGCGGCAGCCTCAGCCTCCAGTCAGGGCTAAGAGAGGAAGAACTGCTAAACAGGAAGAAGAAAAGCTAGAGTCTACATCAGCTGAGACTGTCAACCATGAAGCCAGCGGCAGTGCAGCGCCCCTGGAGAAGGCTGTGTTGAAGCCCAAGCGAGGGAGAAAAGCTAAACAACCTGAAGAATCGGTGGCGGAGCAGCAAGATGTGTCTACTTCTCACAGTGAGGATGTTCCTCAAGCTGACACGACAAAAGGTATGCCAACTGTCCTGTGTGTTTCTGCTGTCATGTTATTGGTTTCATCTGAATCACTTAAAAACAGTTTCTGAGTCCGTGCAACACATGTAAAAGTGAGGGAATATGTTAAATGAGTTTTCTCCTGTTTTAAAAGCAGATGCCATGGAAACTGCGCCTGTAACTGAGAGTCTACCTGAAGAAGAAACGGCAACGAGCAAAGTCCCAGAAATGGATGCAGCCGTTCAGAAGAGATCTGGTCGAGGCAGAAAGGTGAAGCCGGTGGAGTCCAACTCCGCTGAGGAGAAACAGGAGGCAGCAGAGATCTGTGACGAAGCTGTCGTCTCTGCTCCAGTCAGAGGAAGAAGAGGGAAGAAAACTGCAGACGCTCAACCTCAGAAGTCAATTCCTGCTCTTGAAAAACCCAAAAGAGTGAGAAAGCCAAAACCTGATGCTGTTGAACAAAACGAGGTGGCAGAAGACTCCGTTGTTGCTGTGGAGACCAAGCAGCAGCCTCAGCCTCCAGTCAGGGCTAAGAGAGGAAGAACTGCTAAACAGGAAGAAGAAAAGCTAGAGTCTACATCAGCTGAGACTACTAAATCCCAGGAACCGGCTAAAAAATTAAAAAGAACCAGGAAGGCAGAGCAAGACCATGTAGAACCAAGAGAAGAAGCCATTGAAATGGTTGTCCCAGAGGAGGCTGAAGCTCCACTTGTTGCTGAGCCAGTGAAGATGAGTGAAGAGGCTGCAAAACCCAAGAGAGGACGTAAAGCCGCTGAGGTCAGTTCCACAGACAAAGTTAAACGCGGTACGAGAGGAAAACGAGTTACTGAAGAGGGTGGAGTCACTTCTGTACCAGAGGAGGAGGCTGAAGAGAAGAATACTTCTGAGCCAGCCGCTCCAGTCATGAAACAGAGCAGGGCAAGGGGGACAAAGACTTCCATAAAAAACGAGGTTTCACAAGCCGTTCCAGCCAAGAGAGCCCGTCGAGGTGCAGCTGCCCTTGAGGAGACTAATGCAGAAGCCACAGTCCAGGTTTCAGAGCCTGTGTCGACTTCAGTAGAACCAGCCAGAAGAGGCAGACGGGCAGCAGCAAAGCCTGCAGCGAGTAAAGCCACGGTGACCAGTGAGCAGGCAGAGCCCGCTGAAGACTTGAGCAAGGCCGTCGTAGAAGACACAAAAAGAGCCGTCACGTGGCAAGAAGAGTTTGAAGTCTTCCAAATTCCAAAAGTAACACCTGTGAAGGCAGTCCGAGGTAGAAAGTCCAAACTTGGAGGCCAAGTCGTCGCAGAAAGCAAAACCGTTCCAAAGGCTGCTGACAGAACTGAAGAGGAGGATCTCTCAGACAAGGTTGTAGAAGCTCAGCCGGTCAAGAGAACCAGGAGAGGGCCAAAGGTCGCCGATGTAACAGCTGACGAAGCCGAGTCCACAAGCCAGGTTGAAAGTGTTGAGGCACCGCCCAAAACCCGAAGAGGAAGAGCAGCAAAGAAATAAAGCATTTGTATATTTTGTTCATCCTAAAGCCTTTCCCCTCTTTAAACCGGTCTTTTTATTAGATTGTTTAGCATTTTAGAAAGTAGTTTTATAGACTGAAAA
Source organism: Anarhichas minor (assembly GCF_050575085.1). Taxonomy (NCBI): domain Eukaryota; kingdom Metazoa; phylum Chordata; class Actinopteri; order Perciformes; family Anarhichadidae; genus Anarhichas; species Anarhichas minor. The sequence continues at coordinate 10,326,655 of NW_027466463.1, read as the reverse complement.
TTAAGCACTGCTTTTTTTTCTCCAATACAGCAGGGAATCTTGTTAAACCATTTTTTTCTACGAAGCTGTGTTTTTCATTGGTTTTACAAATATCTTTATGGTGAAAAAAGTAATTATTAAATTGTTTTTGGGAAAATCAAAAAATTGACTGTCTGTTTTTATTTTTTTTGTTCAAATATTTATTTGGTGTTCTGTGGATCTTCATGTGTGGTTATAGTGACTAAGATAAGAATTCACCAAATGGCTCGAAAGTGCTGACACCTGAAGCTTTCATGGAGCCTGTTGGTACAGATGCTGTGTTGGTGACGGGGCTCCATCATGGTCCTGCTTTAGTAAGTCACAAGTGCTGGAAGATGAGACTGAAAAGGGAAATAGAATTACATTTGCTTTTTATGTGTTGCTTCAGGTCTGAACTTTTATAGGAAGAGGAAAAATAAAGGGTTTATTCACAGGATATGAAAAATTAGTGTGAAGGAGTGAAGCAGATGTGTTAATGGGCTTGGGTTTAAAAGAAGTCCACCAAGCTTTTATTAAAGATGCATAATGCATGAGGCATAATGCAATCAATGTCTTCACTTCACTTTTTTTTTTTTTTAAAGTTAAACATTAAGTTTGGATTCTCCATCAACCATCATAGGTTATTTTAGTGTAGCATACACATACTGAGATGGTTTAATCTCTTTGCTTGGAATTACCAAAATAAACCTTTAGACCTCTTTCCTTTTGTTCAAACATAAAACAGATTGGAAAATGAAAGATAACGTTAGGCTACGAAATCAGTGCACTAATACATTTACACTGATATACTTTGTTAGAAATAAGCATAAAAGTATGAATATGTGATTAAAAAAATAGACGATTACATTCAACGGAACCTGGTGATTAATAAGGAGTACAACCCGGACATATTTTGGAGACGGACCGGAGACAGACGCACAGCAGACGTTGGAGGGAGATTTGAGTGCGGGGCGCGTGGAGAGCAGTCGGCCGCGAACTTTGCAGACGACTTTAGTGGTTGATTTATTTCTTGCCTTACGCTTCTAGTTTGTTTGCCATCATGGAAGCAGACAGTGACATTAAAACCACGCCGAGAGGGTTTCACTGCGTCCTGTGCAACGCCAACTTACCAAACCGTAAGTAACGTTAAGCTAACGTAGCCACAATGAACCCTCCCCTCTACGTTATGTTTCTATGAATGGGGAATCTATGAACCATACCGTCATTCTAAAATCATAACGTCAATGTATTGCATTAGTACAGTTTGCTAATGTTAAACTAGAAATGCCAAAGATGGTTAATGTAACGTTATTAGTCTTTATTTCAGTGGTTTGTTTGCAAAATACGGTTTGGTCTTTGAAACTTTATTTCTTTTAAATATGTTTTTTGTCCACATTATAACTCCCCTGCAGCGTCTAGCATGGAACAGCATGTCAAAGGGCGCAAACACCAAACGTTGCGCACCGTGCGTGCGACCAGGAAGAGCCAGGAGCAGCACAGTGTGTTCGTCAGCGGCATCAACCCTGTCGTCTCTCAGACCGACATAGCGGAGTACTTCCAGCAGTTTGGTGCTGTCTCAGATATCGTCATGGACAAAGACAAGGTCGGTCCGTTTGTTCACAGTGAGACGCAGCTCATTTAACATGCCAATAACCTCTCAGTGCCCCGTCCTGACAGACACTGTCCCTCTGCACTCACAGGGCGTGTACGCCATCGTGCAGTTTGCCGAGACGGACAGCTTACAGGCGACGCTGTCCCGCGTCGAGCATCAGATGAAAGGCTTGAAGCTGCGCGTCAAACCCCGAGAAACGAAGGACTTCAAGTTGATTCCCAAGAAGAACGGGTCTCAGAACCTCCAGCAGGCTCTTGAGCGCCTCAAACCTCAGCTGTGTCAGTTGGTGTCTGTAAGCATCCAGTTATCAATACGAAACCTGCTTTATGCAAATGAGTGTGGGTCTTTTAAAAGGGATAGTTCGGTATACTGGATAAACCACGGCGTGCTCCTTTTGTTCTCCTCAAGGTGAATGCACAGATGCAGTATGTGGTAGAGCGGTTTCAGCTGGGAGAAAACGAAAAGAAGGCCCGAGGCTTGCTGGTTCAACTGCTGCAAGAGGTTTTCGTAGAGTTTTTTCCAGGTAAACATGCGCACGTAGCGGAGTCGGTTTCGGAAATCTCGTCTTACACGACGACAAAATGTTGGTTCGCTCTCTCACTTTTAATATTATGTTTTTGGATCGGTTGCAGATAGCCAGATTCAGCCGTTTGGTTCATCTGTGAACACTTTCGGCATCCATTCCTGCGACCTGGACCTCTTCCTGGACCTGGACAACACCAAGGTGTTTCAGGCCCATGCCAAGTCCACTACAGAACAGGTCTGGCATCTTTACACACACACAGTAAATCATTTATAGCCTAATAGTGAATAATGTAAGTTCACAGGGAACCATCCTTCTTTTTCCTTCTGTAGGCAGGGGAGGGCACGTCGGACGATGGCCGCTCCGAGGACTCCATCCTGTCTGATATCGACCTGTCCACTGCCTCTCCGACCGAGGTCTTGGACCTCGTGGCGGCAATCCTCAAACGCTGTGTCCCCAATGTGCACAAAGTCAACGTGGTCGGCAGTGCTCGCCTCCCCGTGGTCAAGTTCCATCACCGCGAGCTTAACCTGCAGGGGGACATCACCATTAACAACAGGTCTGTCAGCGATTGCATTGAAAAGTCATGTGATGTAGCGAGAAATGTTTCTATCTATGTACAGCGATCTGAATTACAGTACGCTTTTCCTTCTCTGTCGTCCCATATCCCTCTCTAGACTGGCTGTCAGAAACACGCGCTTCCTCCAGCTGTGTTCAGGGATGGAGGACCGGCTGAGACCTCTGGCGTACACCATCCGCTACTGGGCCAAGCAGAAGCAGCTGGCTGGTAAGATGAAGCGCCCTCAGAGCATAGCGTATCGCACCAAACATTTAGGTAGTCATTTAAATTTTTGGTCAACAGATGTCAGTAGAACTCCACTTGCCCCTCTGTAGAGCCTTGTTGGAGCCTTGTTCTAGAAGCTGTGGTTAATAAACCGGCACAAGCACGTCTCTGTTTGTGTTGTCATAGAACAGAGGAGTCCCCTGATGTAGAATCACAACGTTAACCAGAGTGTTCTCACACACTTAATTACCTTTTCTCCATCTTTATTCATCTTTATTCCCTTTGATGAACGGCAGCCTCCGTGCTGCAAGTGTTGTCTTTTTCAACAAGGCACTTGTGCGGAGTGATCAGCGCAACAGGATGGGATCAGTTGCACGGGAGGCTGCCGTGATTGCATAGATCTGTGTTGCCAGGTGCCAAAAAGCAATAATAACAAAAGAAAATGATCTTGTTTCAGAAGTAAGCTTTCTACCTTCAAATAAATAAATAAAAACAAGTTTGCTACTTGTTACACTAATTCATGTTACAGGGCACTCTATCCGTCCTAGTGTGTAAACCCAACAGAACGTGAGGATAACCAAACTAAACCGTTTGATACTTCACCAAAATAACCGTCATAGAGTTTTATACGATGTAGGTAGAGAAAATGATGTGATTGTATCATTCAGTGCAGATCCAGGGTCTGCCCCTCCGCACCATTACAAATATGCTCATGCTATAATCGTTAACGACACAATGACGTTTGCTTCGTGACGTGTAGGTAATCCCAGCGGTGCCGGTCCTCTGCTCAACAACTACGCTCTGACGCTGCTGATCATCTTCTTCCTGCAAAACTGCGAGCCTCCTGTCCTCCCCACACTGGAGCGGCTCAAAGACATGGCCTGTAAGTGCTGCACGGCTCCTTCGCTCCAAAGGCCTCACGCAAGAACATCTTTGTGTCGTTAGCGGAGTCGCCAAACTCTTAACTGCACAATGTTTGTCATTAATTGCTCGTTCAGTAAGTCTCTTTATCATAAGAATTAGTCTTTCATATTGTAGACTATTGAGATGATCTTATACATTGAAGTTAATTTGTCTGTGTTGCTGTCATTTCAATGAGACGCTATTTGTTAACCAGTTTAATCATTGTGTGTGAACCTCTTTGAAGGTGAGGAGGAAGAGTGTGTGATTGCGGGCTGGAACTGCACCTTCCCGAGTCAGCCTATTGCTGTGCCCCCCAGCAGGAATACACAGGACCTCAGTAAGTGAAAAGTATTTTGTTAGTCAGAGATTTCCTGCGACATGTTTTTATGTAACCTTGCTTCATATATTCTAAATTCGACTTAATTTAACCTCCGTAAATACGATGCCGACATGACCACTGCAGACCCTACATGTCCGTTATGTTCATGTTCGTCTGCTCTTTCTAGGCACGCTGCTCTTCGCCTTCTTCACCTTCTATGCCAAGTTTGATTTTGCCGGTAGTGTCATATCTGTCAGGAAGGGGCGCGCACTGCCAATCACCGATTTCCTCAGCCAGAATACAGAGGAGGAGAAATCCACCAAGCCCCACGGTCCCAAACTGGGCCCCCTAAATCTCTTGGACCCCTTTGAGCTCTCCCACAACGTGGCTGGAAACCTGAATGAGCGCTCTCAGCGCAGCTTCCAGAAGGAGTGCCAGGAGGCCGACAAGTACTGCCGCAGCCTGCAGTACCAGCGCAAATCCACCAAGGGGAAATCGTGGGGGCTGGTGCGCCTGTTCACCCCCCACGGGGAGGTCCCACAGTCCAGGCCGGAGCAGCCGACCATCAGCATCCCCTTCAAGTTGGCGTCGCTCCCCGAAGGCCTGCGTAATCAGCTGCACCAGGCGGGAGACGGCTTCCGGTTGCTGTGGTTTCAGAAGGTTTGCTCCGCCGTGGAGGGAGTCTTCCAACGTGTTCTCGGGTGTCACCTCGCTCCCTCCACAGACGCCGTCTTTGGCGAGGAGTCGGCCGACGACGCCGCTGGGGAAATGGAAACTACCTCCGCTTCCCTCAACTCGTCGATAAATGACAGCTGTGACAGTGTTGAAGACCAGAACGAAGCCAGCCCCGCGGTCGGTGCCAAGAGGCAGCTGTCTTCCGGGAGCGACGCTTCCGAGTCGCCTCAAGGCAAAAAGCCGAGACTGGCAAAAAGGGGCACGCCCGAGTCCCCTCACTGGATCTGTGTGCAAAAGCACATGGTGTGGGCCGGCAGGAGGAAAGTGAGGAGGGAGCTCATCAAAGATACGGACTCGAGGCCGGAGGGCAGCTGCATGGAGCTGGAGTCCAAGGTCACCGCTCACATCATCGAAAAGGAGCCGGAGCTCAAGGAGCCGCTGGAGTTCAAGGTCCAGCCCCATATGGTTGGTGGGACGGAAAGCACGAAGGCGGTGCTCAAGTTGGAGCCGATCAGCGACAAGACGGGAGTTTTTCAAGACTTGTTTCATTTCCTGGAAGCCTTCTTACCTAAGATGGTGGAGACACTGCTAGAGAAAGAGGGCAGTGCTTCACACATGTGAGCTTTAAATCTGAGCTTTTTCTTTTCTTTCTGACTCAAAGGTGTTGTTACTGCTACTTGTATTAACCCTTTAGAGTGGGACCTGAAAGGGCGTTGTTGTGGCTTTATGTTAGTTTCATAATAAGATTAATAAGCCCTGCTGTTGTGTTTGAGATGTGGCTTTGTTTTAGTGCTTTTCTGTTTAAAATAATGTTCTTAAATGTTGAAACTTTAAAGGGAAACTTCAAGTGGCAGACATGTGATGTACACAAGGCTGTCTTCAAGTGAATAAAGAAAGTCTTTGTAGAACACCGCCTCCTTCTGTACATCGTAGTTGTGATTACATCGTCTCCAAAGCAGCATCTTTAAAAATTCATTTTATTTCATAAAGGGCTCATTAATTGTGCTGTGCTTTGGTTCAACTTGGGCTGCCAGGAAGAGGCCCGTGAGTGGAGCTTGTATCCAGTCAGGTCTGTGCTCATCTGCTTGAGACATATGAGAGTAATTACTCAGGCAGGCAGAACGCTTTATTAAAGCAGGACAAGCAGGAGCTGGGGGGGGGGGGGGGTGCGCAGAGCCCCCACTGTGCTGATTAACATCATTCATCTCACTTTTAAAGGGAGCTGCAGATGGCCGGCCGGTTAAATGGGGCTATGGAGAATGGCTGTGATGATGAAGACGTTTGAGACGGCTCACCACATTTTAATTTGATGCTGGTTTATGTTACCGATGGGATGTCTGTTGTGGCCATAAAATACAAGATAATATTGTTATATGACAAAAGTAACCGCTCCAAAGTTTCTCACCAAATCAAACAAGCTGTTAAGCTTTTTAAGAAAAAGTATATTTTGACCCCAAATATTGTTTGACTACGATCAGAAAGGTCCAATTGCATCATGAATCCAATTATCACTGAAATGTTGATTCTTAGCCGTGCTAGCAGCGTTTCCCTTTGCGTTGCCAAATGCTGTTCTGGTCTTCAAATTGAAATATCTCAACAGCTATTTATTTGATGTATTGCCATTGAACAGGCATTCATGGTCCCCTGAGGATGAACCCTAACGCCTGATGTGACTCCCTGACTTTGCTTTTGACACCAGCAGGTCAAAGTTTTCCCTTATGAAATATCTAAAGCTGTACTAAATAGATAAGCACGAAATGATGTACAATATGAATTACATTTGTGGTTTGAGTGAAATTTCTCAAACACGCAAACAAACAATCCATCCAATAGTTGTTTTTTTCGAGGCTGAAGCCCTGACCATTCTCTTCTGTGTATTTATTCTTTTGAGGTTCACTTCAACATCAGCCATTTTCTTTCACCGACACTCCCGGCTACTCCAATATCCCCATCCCTTGTTTTTCTGCGGTCTGATATACGAGCTCTCTCACACACACACCTCTAAGCAAGAGAATGACGTGATTGATACCAAAACTGGGGATGTGTGTTTGCTGTTGGCCTAAACAAACCATTACTAGTTCACTCATCGTGCTTTTTTTCTTCAAGTTTCCCTTCATCCAGAGAACGATCCATTGTGAAGATGGACAGCAACACGTGCAGTCCTGGACGGTAATGAGCGATGGTTTCATTGGGTATTGATGACACACTAGCTAAGTTGCATGTAGCTCATTTGCTGTAATTACTATAAGAAATGATGGTGGTGGGCATTTGTATCTGTTGGACCGTGGGGTCCATCTTCATTTAGAGTTCCCCAGCAATGAGACAAAAACAACAACCAACTTCATGTTTTGTGTAATTGTCCACTGGGAGTAGATCATGAGTCAACCCCCCCCCCCCCCCCCCCCAGACATGAATCTCCACAGCTGGCAGGCAATATCAGCTGTGACTCATCATACCGTCACATCTAGTGTGATGATGTAAGTCTACGTCATATATATAGTCATCAACCCCTCTGCATGATCAAGACGTTGCATCCAGATTTTAAGGGCTATCATTTATAATTCATAAACAGAACACCGTCTTCCCTCATTTGTAGCGGCATTGAGAGCACGCTCTGAATCAAATCAGCGACCTTTCCCGAGCCATCTTGACACCTGTCTCGCCATTCATCAGAATCATCTGAAGCTGCCATTGCCAGCTCGCTCGTAAATACATCAGCCGCTGGGATAGTTCTGTAATTGGTAGCCTCTGCTTTCCAGAAGAAAAAAAAAAGGAGTGCTGCTGCTCTTTTGGCGGAGCAGCTTTGATCCTCTTGGAGGAAACGAGCAAATGAGATGCTCTGACTTGTGCAACCATTGACTGCCTCTGTGAAGAAGAGTCTGTGTTTATGCCCCCACAAGAAAGGCAGACAAAAGCCTGTAACATCAAAGTTAAAGAGAAATGTGTTATTGTTTGCCGACTGGCACTCCATGGCCCCTTTTAGAGCCATTTATATGTTCATGAATTACAGTGCTGTGGTAGTGGGCAGCCCATCAACCCCCCATTTTTGTCTCTTGACCTGTGCAAACAGATCGTGCCTGAAAAGCACTCTGCTCATATTAGCGGCTCCCCGAGTCTGAAGATGAGGCTAAAAGAAAACGCAAAATCAGTTCCCCCCCCATTCTGTCCGTGATGGCAGGAAGGAGTCAGAGTTGTATTTGGACTATAGGCAGCATGTGTAATGGAAATGGTGAGGAGACAGGTTGAGGAGGAAAGCTTTTAGAGCACCATTTGAGGAGCACGGGCAGATTCCCACAGAAAGAAGGTTTCCAACATCATGACCTGTTCCTGTTCTCGCTCTCGGCTGTAAAAATGTCAAAGTCTCACCTAAATAAAGTCACAGGCATCTTCACCGTGCATCAGTGGGAAAAGATGGTAAAAGTGAGCAAGATTGGAGGAAAAAAGTTTTGAAACTGGTCCCTACTGGTCCCATTATCTTGGCCTTGATGGCAACTCCAACACTTCTCATCTCGGTAGGGGCCCAAACTGCTCTCCAGGAGTGCATTAGCTGGAGCTTATTGGACTGTGAAAACATTCACTGTTCTGCCCTTTCCCTTATCTGGGGGCTGTTGCTTTCTCCGTGTGTACCTACAAACTCTGGAGGGAGCTAATGAGTTTGTCCTGTGCATATTGTTGTTTCTTGTCATTGACTTTTACAGCCCGCAGAGTGAACGCAGAGAGGTTGATTACTGGAGTAGAATGTTCAGGGTGGCCACCGTTAGCGGTTGGAAATGGGTGATTACGACAGAGAGGACACATATCAGTTCCCTTGAATGGGAGATCATTTATTCCTTATTTAATCACTTTTAATTATTCCCCTTGTTTTCCCCAACTCACCAGAGTGTTAAAAGCCATGCTATTCCCATTTAGCTTCCATTTAGCTGTTTTTGCATCAATTTGGTCATTTGGTGTAAGAACTGCATCACACTAATCGTCCCTCGGTATCGGTTTGAATTATGGTCCAATAATTGCTCAGAAGCAGTCGGCACAATCGATGCGTAATACCACAATCCACTCACGGCCTTTATGGCATGGTCATATACGCTATAAACGCCTGTTTATTGTCAACACCAGCAGCTCTTCAGAGGCTGTCAGCGGGGATTTATGCCGAAATCAAGTTGTGTTTTTGACAAGGGTTTAGGGACAGACACATTGTTTTTTACAGCCCTATAAACAACACAGGAGAGGGGTTTTCATGACCTCCCCCGGGGAGCCCAGTTGGGCGACATGACGTGTGCTGTTGCTTTTAATGGAACCATGACAGTTTCTTTGATTCACCAATGTTCTAATACATGGCTGATCGTACACAGCGGCACTTTAAACCGAGCATTTATTGCATAAAATCAGCTGTGCATCTCTAAAGTGTGTGCAAACATAAAAGGACGGAGGCCGGAACGCCTCGCCGTGTGCACACTAAAAAGACATCCCCGCTCCCGACCTGTCGGACATGGGACGACTTCAGGCGTCATGGACCGAACAGCAGACCGTGAAGATCCGAGATAAACAGGAGCCGCTGCAACGGTCATAAATGGGACCGATTACGCTATAGACTCAGCCTCAGCACTTGAGAGCTGAAAGGTATTTATGTACACGCTGTCTTGTGTGCTCATGTCGTTTGAGCCACATCAGCCCACATCCATCCTAATGGCATCATGTAATGGTTAATACAAGTGATATTTGATCCCAGAACACCTCGATGGATCGTTTAGTTCAACTATAACATGCTGACGCTATGTCTGTGTGAGTGTGTGCAACACAATAGCATTATTGATCTGTGGATGCTGTAGCCTATGATCTCTGCTTCCAGACCATATTAATGGCTTCGTCACCATGTGAATAATGCTTGCAGGGGTGATGAGTGCATAGAGGGCCAAAGGTGAGGGAGGGGGGGGGCTAATGATTAGACACATTAGGCTAAATCATTCCTGGATATGAAGCATTTCATATTAATGCATTAACACTAATACATTGACATTTACAAGAAGTTGTGATCGAACCCATGTCTATATTTTAGAGTGTCATTTTGGGGGCCTGCACATCCCATATCCTCTGAGTCTACCGGAAGATGGATGTGTTTGTTCACTGACTACTACCCCACGCACAGAATAGACCGGAGTCAATAAAACAATTGGACGGCTGATCACAATTGGAAAAAAGCATTAATTTCCCTTTTATTCACGGTGGCATCACTGTCATGTTGTGTGTTACAGTATCTTCTCAAATTAGACCTTTTTTCAATATTCTTGCCAAACGAAAATGACGAGAAAACATCTGGCAGCAGAAGAAGCGATGGATAGAGACTACAGCTGCTGACTGTGATCGCTGGAGGAATGTGTTCTCCGTGTTGTTCAGCACTATATTGCAGAGCCAGTCGTCCCATCTCTCTCACAACGTCGATACACTTTGGTTTCTGAAGTGCTGCGCAGGCCTTTATCTCAAGTGTGTACCCACAGCTGTATTGTTTTCAGATTGTTGTGGTTTCTGAACTTGCCCGTTGAGAGAAATAATTTCAGTGCAGGTGAGTTCAGGTTTGAGTCGTTTTCTTTTTTGGAAACACTCTGTACTTTCTATAGCCTAATAGTTTCTTTCAGCGTCCAAAAATGTTGCTCTTCACCTGCAGGATTGTTACGTCACATGTTGGTAGAAAACATACTGACACGTGCCAGGCATACGGTAGCTGCCATGAATGAGCAAGTAAAACATAAGACCAGTAGGCACCAAATGTAGACATGATGCCGACTGGGTTTTAACCAATAGTCCATGATTTGAACTCATAAAACAGAGTGACTGGACTATTTCATTGCAACAATTCCAGCAGGTTTCTGTTTGTCTGTTTATTTCATAATCATGCATCGTGCATGGATGATGTGCTACAAATAGCATCTTCTTTAATTAAGAGGATGAAATTGTTAAATTGTTACCAAACCCATTAACTTGGCCACGAATGTCGAACTTCATATTGAAAAAAACGGAGAGAAGGCAGGTTGACAAAACAATCTTCAGAATTCAGCTAAAAGTCATATAATAAAAACAAATGTAGCTCTAATCGAAACTATTTAGAATATTGTGCAGAGATAAGTTTTCCACTGTAGACGCAGCTAGCAGAGAGAGGGGTGTGGTTAAGTGCTCCTCAGTGCGCATCAGGTACCATCCCGCACTATATAATCCTGTGAGCTGAGAGGAGACGACAAGACAGGGGCAACACCGGGGACACCACATCAGGAGACAACTGTCAAAGAGTAAGATACCTTTTTTTTTTCGAGACTTTAATGCATCTTGAATTTCTAACCGAATTTATCTTTCAATGTATTTTCATAGAATATTTTAAAAGGCATTTTGTGCGTTAAGGTTTTTATTTGAAATGGAACAGAAACTTAAAATGAAAAAAAAAAAGATATATTTTGGCTTCAACAAAAGTCATTTTCAAAATGTAAATCATACCACGGGTACCGGGTGCTTCTCCTCAGATGGCCAACATGATGAGATCGTGGATGATGCTTGCAGCGCTCGTCGTCTGCCTGCTGGTGTGTTGGAGCAGCTTCGCGGACGCCTACCCTCCACAACCGGAGAGCCCGGGGAACAACGCCTCCCCGGAGGACTGGGCCAAATACCACGCAGCTGTCAGGCATTATGTCAACCTCATCACCAGGCAGAGGTGAGTCAGCTTCACCCCACTACACTTTGAAACATCTCATTGTTCTTGTATTATTATTTTTTAACAGTTTTAACAGCATACCAGGCTTGTGAGTGTTGCTCTGAAATGAACACGTAATGGAGGGCCTGAGAAAGAAGGGCTAATGAGAAAGCTTGCAGTGGTTTTGGTATCTTCTCGTCCTCTGGTTGGGTCAGACAGGTAGTCCTCCACCTCCCTTGACGTGAGGGATTAAGTCTCTGGCGCAGAAACAATTAGTCACATGGGGGATCGAGCCTTTACATTGAGGCATGATTTCACTCATAAAAGGCCTGTTTTCCAGACGAAATCAAGACTTTTTTTAGGTGGTCAAGAGTTCAGCCCGTCTTTGGCAAGTCGACCAGGGCTCCAGTGTTGTTAGGCTCATGATGCGATGCAATGCTGTGCTTGTTACGAGATATAATGAGGCAGAGGAGAGGAGTCTGGTTTTCCTCAGAAGAGCATATAAAGTCCTGGTAGGAGCCCGTAATGGCTCCCTTGTAACCTCAAATCTTGTTATCGACATGCTGGAACATACTATTTATTTTCTTTTGTTTCTTATGAGTGAAAATCAAGACTCTTCATGACAGAATATTTGATACTTAAAAGGTTTTCTGCACCTTTTTTCTGCAAGTTTTAGCTTTTTTTCTCATCTGTCATACCAAAAATATGACACATATTATATAACTGATTACAGTTTTGATCAGATAACTATGTTATGAAATACAATATCCCTTCTGTGTAGCATATCTTATCTCTATTTGGAGAAAATAGTGTGTGTGCAGTTTCCCTGTGATGGAAGTTGAGCAAAGTCTCTGTAATTAAAGAGGCTGGATCCGTCATTGCACTCAAAGCATTCACAATGTTGCCCCTCGTGCCTTCAACAAAGGCAGGCGTTGCTCTTCAGTGGCCAGGCACGGATTTTAGTAAAGACTCTTCAAAAGACACAGTCGGAGGGGCTTGTTGTGTCTTGCCTTGCTGGACGCTGTGCTGTGAACTTGAAAATGCTCCTTTTCTTTCAGATGATTGCTGGGCTGATTTGTGATTGGACCGTAGAGGTTGAGTAGAGAGGCCATGCAGATAAAAACTCTGCTGCAGTAACTCGTTCTCAGCTCAATGGTTCTTGAAAAAAAAAAAAAAGAAAAAAAAAAGACGCCCTGTGGTTGAAATTCATAGCAAAAGCTGATGGGGTCGCACCCCCAGAGCACCCAGTGAAATGCTGACTGAGTGACTGCTCGTGGAACGCAGAGAAGGGTCTCACATGGATGAGAATCTCCAAAATAATATTGAGTTGCAGTCCTTACATTCATGTTTGATTTGTCTCCAGGTATGGAAAGAGGTCGACCCCGGAGCAGGCGGTGGCGTGGCTGCTGTTTGGGGCTGATTCCAGCCAAGACACTGAACCACGGTGAGAGAATGATGACGAGGATTATACATTTAATCATATCTGGCTCTTCAATGCTGATACTGATGCCGGTTAACACATTGCTATTACAATGCCCGCTGTCTACACTGATGTTGTGGTCTAAACATAACATAGAGAACAACAGCCCTGCCAAAATTGGTCTGATATATTGTCTTATTGTTTTAATGCACAGAATTGACACAGCCCACTGGTCACCATCATGATGTGACTATTGTATGTTTCAACAGCTGAGGTGGTGTCCACCACATATTAGGATGCAGCAAGTGTGAATATTTTATTAATGAACCTTCTATTTCTCCTCCCTCACAGCTCGGACTACAGCGATCAGTGGTAAACGAGCCCAACGCCGACCCTTCGATTAACCAACAATCAGAAAACAATGAGGTTCTCAACCTGCACTGGACTTTGTGACTCTCCATACCTAATGATTTAATGTGCATGCAAATCTATCTCTCTATCTCAGTACATCTATTTCTTCTTTGGCCAAAAATGTAAATAATTTGTATTAAAATCACTTTACAATAAAGAATTGAAGGGAATAAAAGTATTAAAAAGACACAAATGCTTTGGTATTCTATTTTCTTTTTTTTAATAAAGTCAACTGTGGTTAATGTCGATGCCACTAGATGCCACTGTGTCACCACGAAACGTGCATTTTCAAGTTGGTGGATCTTTTCGCTGCTCTTGTGCGGGTCCATATCGACGGCAGCGGACGAGCTTCAACTTCTCACCGGGGTGCCGCACCGTTACACGCATCTGTTATCACACAACCTCCCCGGACACGCGTCAGGAAACGGGATCAGGGTTAACAGAGCAGCCAGTTGGCTTTAAATCAATGGAGCCACTTGCAAGAGCACGCGAGCCGTTTTAGGAAAGGTCTGGTTAAAAAGATAGCAGTTTGTGTGGGTTGCCCGCTGGCATCGGTGTTGTGAAAGTGACTGCAGAGATTAAACAAGACCTGCCGTGCTCCAGCAACTACGAGCGGACCGGGGCGGAGATACCGAAAAACCTCGTGAGGCATCCGGATAAAGGTGACCGGGGCAGGTGAGCTCAAACCATTTTCTTTGGTAGCAGCAGAGGAAACGTGGTGCTTATTGTAGGTCGGTGTTTAGCATAAATGCCATTCCCCACCCTCGCCTCTCGCGAGGTGGGTATTGGTACACGCAGTCAGATATATTTCTGCGTCTCCTGTCAAAGTAAGGGGAAATAATAAGTCTCGGTTCCGTTAAAAAAAACACCTCAAGGTACACATTAGGCTTCCTCTAGGGCGGGTTCGTACGCAGTACGTTTACCACCATCGGTACCAGCACGCGATGTCTATTTAAGCTAGCTTAATTGGCCAGTTTGGTCTCGTGCTATTTGCACCTTTTACAGGTGAAACCAATCAGCGGTGACAGCCTCACTCAGGAATAGCATGTTACGTTTTACTTTGGCCGAAACTAATTCAAAGAATAAGGTAATGTTGATGACGACTAGATGGACGTTATGCACCTGTTCAGTGCCATTGCGCATGCTCACACGTTCGGGGACGTGCACAGATGTGTTTGAGCGCGTGTCTGACATCAGGGTAGGTAAACAATAAGACACGTTTGGAATGTAATTGTTTGGGCAATTATTTGTCCGTAATTAATGTTTTTTCCCAAAAGGCCGATTTCAGTTTGACAATTAATCCGAAATGGTTTAAAGCCGAATTAAGAGATTTAGATTTATAATTACTGCAAATACAACATTTGTGCAAAATGTGTTTTCCATCCTAGAAATTAATCTAAATTATAGTCATACTTACATCCATGTTGGGTTTTCCCACTTGTATTATAACCTTTTTTTTGAAGAATCGTTTTTATATAACTGTTTGTATTCCAACAAACATTCAATGGAATCCTCCATTACTGAACACTATACAGCAGAATGTGGCAAACCCCTTCCTTTCCCTTTATTTCCTACCTCGTCATACCTCCTATATATATATATATATACACACACAATACAATATAGATTATTCATTGAGGATAAGAAAAAAAAGACAAGACTAAAGAAAGTCCACACCTTAATTCTCCACACTGACAGCTGCTGAAGCGAATATGAGAATCAAACAAACTCCAAAAAAAGTGAAAGACTGAAAAACCTACCTTTGATCCCAGGCAAGTTCCATTTATATTCCAGCATGACCCAGTTCTTCATTCAGGAGAAGATTTCTGACACCACTGTATCTAAGCTACTGGTAAATGGTTTCCAGGTTTCTTCGTGAACACACTCGCACATTTAGCCTCTAAAGGCCTGAGCCATATTTCTTACACCGCCACCAGTGTTAGGCCTACGCTATCACCCTAAAATCAAGAGAGCTAGGCTACATCCAGGCTAAAATCAGTTGGTGTTCCCTGACAATCTGCGTAAAAAAAAATGAAATATCAGCGACATTGATTTGTGTTGATACAGCAGGTTTTCCATCAGTTCCACTTAAGGTTAATGTTTGTCTTTTACATAAACATTGTTTAAGTTACACTCACTTAAACAAGAGGAAGTTCAACTGGTGCCAATCAATTTAGTTCAAACCTCTATGCTCTTGTCATGTCTGTCTTGTGCTCTACTGTCACACATTTTATTCCTGCAGAGGAAATGACCTCTGCGAGCAAGAAAGACGTCATTATATTGTCGGTTAGTAGAGAAATCTATCTGAGACACCAGAGTGTGACGTTCATGCTGTTTGTTGTCCCGAAGCACCCTGGAAGACGAGACCGCAGGGGACATTAAAACAAATTCATTTATTAATTTAAAGCATTAAACCAGCCCTTTTTAACATGAAAGCTCTCATCATGATGAGCATTTAGGTTGTCCTCTCTACACGGTCAGATGCGTTGGGGAAACTGAAGCACCATGTTCACACAGAGCCGTGATCTGGAACGCCTGTATGAGTATATTGTGTGAGTGTATTTTTAATACGCAGCTATAAAGGTGCTGGCTCTCTGCTGGTAACCTCCGAGCACACGTGTAGAGCGCCACCAGGAGGGTGTGAGGGGAGAGTTGTACATCCTCTGTATCACACGTGTACTGGATGTAAATGTCAATTCCTTTCTGTCCTTTTGAGAGAAAAAAAACCCCAGTATAATCACAAAAAAAATGGTCAACATTTAGTACAGATTCTGAAAACCACCATCATTTGTAGTCACTTAGTATAATATAACATAAAAAACGTTTTAATCCCACTGCTGGATTTTCATATCAAACCACAGTCGGGTCTCATTTCAACGAGCTTTTGACTGGGATTAAGGAAACGTCAGCCTTCTTATCACTTTCTGTTTTGGAAGATGTGAGGTTTTCCATAAATTTCTGCTTCTGACAGCTTTGGGGATTGGCTACAAGATGAGCAGGTCTGGTTCCACCTCAACAGAAACCTCGTCTAAGCACTTCTTTACCGATTATAAAAAAAAAAAAAATAAAAATAATAATAATAATAAAATAAAATAATAATAAGAAAAAAAAACACAAAAAAAAAAATAAAAAATATTCACAAAATAAAATAAAAATAAAAAGTCTGCGTCAAGTTGGACTCTAAACTTTGAGATGTGTCCTTCACTCTGAACCCCTTCAGGAAGATGTGAGCACAGATTGTATAAGACATCAAATTGGAACAACACTGACAGCAGGACGATGATGCAGACAATGAGACCGTGACATGTCTGAGCCTCAGAGTACTGCATACATATCCTTTAACACTGGGATATCCCTGTGTGGCCCAGATCCTTTATATAGAGGAAGTCAGAGAGCATCCTTGTTATTTGATGTCACATACTGAGTATTTTTTAATAAGAACACCTGTGACACGGCGCAGTTTTACTGCTTTGACAACTAATCAACTGCAGCTGGCGAGACTTAACAAATAGGACCCATCTCCACTCGATTCCACAGGGAGATTCATCTGCAGCATTTCCCACAGCCTCAGCATCTTTTCCCCAACCAACATGGCGTCATTCATAAAAAAAAAAAAAAAAAGATCTGCTCCTATTACTCTCACACGTCCCACCTCTCTCCCGTCAGCACAGATCTCCATATAAAGAGGCGGTGGCATTAAGGTGGGTTTTTATATACATGGATTTTTATTGGACAAATATGATATTTTCTGCCGAGCTAACGGTGTGGCTTTAGGAAAGTTGGTCCGGGTCGATGCACCGTGTGGAAATATGTCGACAACTGCCATGACGCATGCAATTTGGTACAACTAATGATGTCCCCCAGAGGAACGAGTGACTGTGGTGATACCCTGACTCCTCCTCTAGCGCCACCAGCAGGTCAACGTTTTGACTTATAAAGTGAAATATCTACTTGATGAATTTGCATAAAAAAAATCATAACTGTGCCCTCATTTTTTCAAACACACCTGGTTATGCAATTCAGGCATCATGTAGTTGATTTATGACATTCAGATATCTGATCTCATACAGGCTACAATATAATAATCTGATGTGATTTACATTTATCTTTGATCGTTATTAATTATAAGTGTTACGAGGTGCCTGTTCCTATTTTGCTCATTCTCTATATCTTCCACACATGTGCGAGCGCTTGTCTTTACATTTTTGAAATACATAAATGTTCTCTTTGGAACGGCTGCCTTCAGGAAACATCTTCAACATGTCTGGTCATGTGACCTAGAATCATTTTTATCACTTTGATTATGACAAATAGTCATCCATCTGAACTCGTACACATCAAGCTACAACATCATATAAACTAAATCATATTTATTTCTAGGCTCTTTGTGATTCCTGGCGGGGTGAAAGTATTGCGATACTCAAGTCCTTGAGCGTCCACAGAGCTGGAGCCTGCTCACAAATTCCGTGGCTGTAAAACCAAATTTTTTTTCTTGGTAAATGTCAAGAGGAGGGTCCATCAAAACCATAAATTAGATTCAGCCCCCCTCCCCCCCCCCCCCTCAATAATCTTTTTGCATTCTGCCTTAATAAACTCCAGTGTCTGCCAAATACACGGGCGAGCCGACGTGTCAGTGTTGGCCTACGAGCAGGGATCCGCTTTGTAATATTCAGTCCTCAACCAGATTCTTTTCTCGAGGGATTTGAGTGACATTGAAACAGTGACATTCATTTAGCTGATTTCATCATAGCTGCTTCCTCAGACAAAAACAGTGACAAAGGGAGGCGGGGGGGCTTTTAAATAAAATCCAGACAGGCAGGGTGGTGATTGTAAATGCTCCCCCATGGCTGACTCTCAACACTGAACCTGAGTCCTCCAGCCTGTAGGTGGTACGTACATGACATTTCATTCTAATTACACTAATTACAATCTGTATCAGCTGAGGGAAAACCAAGACCCAGCAGCACTAAGTTGATCAGGTTTTATTAGGAGTCCGGCATCAAGTGACACCATTTGATAGTGGTAACTCTTTTGTCATCATGCCGTTTAAAAAAAAAAAGAAAAAGCTAATTGTTTGTTCTTCAGTGATGTAGGAAACAGGAAATAGAAGATAATGAACTTGACTCTTACTGTGAGTATCATAGCTAATGAGTCCCAAGTCTGTTAGCTGATGGTTAATCATTTACAATTTAAGCTTATCCTATAGCCTGGCAGCATACATGAAGCCTTTCTTTCCATGATGTTTCCTTGCTTGCTAAGAATAGCACGTTGTGTGTTTTTAATATGCATGCAGGGAATTTAAAGCGGCTGTTATTTTTGAAGTCGGTCAACCGTGCAGCGCATGGCTTTAAAGTGCACTTGGATTTATCCTTCCCTTCAAAAGACCTCCACGCTTTGTTTTGATTTGTACAGGCATGTGTAGTGACCTGGGTGCTGATGTGAAGCCTCACATCAGCTTTTGGGAAAGAGTTTAGTGTATAGCCTTTAGTTTGACAACAGAGAAGCATAAACATATCGGCGTTTGGAGATACTTGAGGGCAGATGCTTGACAGAAGTTGTTGTAGTTTTTATGAAGTGATATCCCCCAATATTTGTGTAAGAACGGTATAATCGTTCAATTTAACTACGACCTTTACTGTCAAGAATCCAAATAACTTGTATTGTGTTTTTGTTTATATTAAAATGAAAAAGTTTCCTTTGATACTAGATGGGGATTTGTTTTCTTCAGTTCTGGTGAAGTTGCTTTCTGGAGCTGGACTACGTGCTGCAGGCCACAGCAGCTAAATGCAGCTGGTTTAAAAGGGCTAGTTTTGGCTGGAGAGTAATGGTTGTGTGAATGCTACACTCGTATACAACGACACCGATATCAAATAATCCCCCCCCCCCCCCCCCCCCCCCCCAAAAAAAAGAGCAACTCAGTATTGAAACTCAAACCTATTAATAGACCCGATTTCAGCTCCAACTTATTATTATTTTACGCATTTTCCCTTGTTGCCATGGCAAAGCGCCGGGGAAAAAAGACGAAGAGCTGCTCACGGTTGTCTTGGATACGACGGTTTTCCCTTGTAAAGTAATGAGCGGAGCTGAACCTGTGGGAGCACAGGGTTATTTATAGGCCTGACGCCAGCTTGCATGTGTGGATTAAGATGTGTGTGTGTGTGTGTGAGAGTGTGTGTGAGAGCATGTTTACAGGCTTTAATGCAGACTCACTTTGGGAAGAGCTGAAGGCGTTCTACACTTGGCATACAAACACCTGGGCCACCACTCGTGTCATCGCTCCAAATGTGCTGAGATGCAATTTGGAAAAAAACAAGCCAGCAGCTGCAGACTTGAAACAAATAGAGGCGTCCCTCAATCACCGATGGTGATCCTTACTGATCACATACATTACAACACTACATTGGTTTCATGTGAGAGTATAGGCTTGCGGATAAAAAGGCAATATGTAGCAAATAAGTATCGATCCTCAATAAATATAATGTTCACTTATTCCCTTGAACTTCAGGGATATTTTTAAGACACCTTAGCCTTGACCTTTGCTTTCGTCACTCGTTGTGTAAGACTTGGGTGATGCAGGAATTTAAACTTAGTCTGTTGTTAAGGCTGGAAAGGGTTATTAAGTATCAAAAATATCGAGAAATATAATTATAGATCTGTGTGCATGCACGAAAACCACACACACAACACACCCAGCTGGCCTCTTGTTTTAATAGACTGACAGTGTAGAGATGATAGCAGGTCTGCAAATATGATGTCATGGCAGCTGCGCTTTTGAGCTTCTCTCTTCCTGCAATGCGATGTGGAAGATGAAGACTTGTGTGAGTGTATGCACCTGTGTGTGTGTGTGTGTGTGTGTGTGTGAGTTGACTAATAAAGCCAGAAATCACTCAGAGAGCAGAGACCCATTAGATACACAAGATATTACTGTAGGCGGACTGACCCACCATTTTCACCTAACTGGAGGGTCTTTTCCATCTGCAGCTCGTGTGAAAATACCCAATTTGACCTCATTGAAGGATCACCTATTTACACACTGTTCAGCCAGTCTTTGAGGTTCCCTGCACGATATTCAGAGCATTAATAGAGCAGCAAACGACTCTTTGCTATGTAGAAATAGTGGAGTAACGTCTACCTGAGCATGAAGTCACTCTCCCTCTGTGTGTGTTGTTATCTGAGCTTATCCGCTCCTCGTTAACATAGCTGGGTCGGCCGTGCGTGTTTTAATTGGATGTTAGTGCACGTGAGCGTGCCCCTCTGGCTAGCTCACGGACGCCGCATTAACGCAGCGCAGAGCGGCGGCTGTGAGCTAGTCGTTACAGCTGACGCCGTCAGCACACACCCTCCGGTTCCCCTTCAGGCAAACACTGTTAGCTCTGTTAGCACTGTTAGCACCATCAGCTGCCGGCTGATGGTGCCTGTGGGTCCAGAGGACTCATTACATTGACAATCAGCATCCTTGGTAGGGATTGATTACTGGTTGCAACTCTTACTAGACATCCAGGCTTTTCTACAATACGTGCCACCCCTGCTGATGACTGCACCATCATTAGATCTTGGCCAATTATTTACCATCAGTAATGTAAAATAAGAAGCAGGGAGCACAGAGAGTGGCAGAGTCGGAGAGCAGAGAACACCCTGGCCCACCCCCCCCAACCCTCCTGACACCTCCTCCAGTGTGTCAGCCCAGCTCCAGCACGGCCAAGCTCCGCTGCAATCGGCTTTGGCTTCTTAGCGGCTGTGTGGTCTTTGCATACTTTTAACAAGCCCTGTCATTTCACAGTGCAAACACGGGATGCCACGGATAAGCCTGGGGGACTGGTGTGTGGTGTTAGGAACCTGATCCGCATTGATCAGAGGTTTGCAAAAGAGCTTGGGTCCCTCAGCATCTAGGAACATGCTTCAATGTCACAGCCACATATACTTGCACACACACACAGCTTTTACTAAACCAAGAGACACAATGAAGTGGTCTACACTCACACGCGCACAGCTTTTTTTCTATGCGTCAGTTACATCGAGTTCAGGTCGAGCTATTCCAAATGTGATATGGCGTGTCTGTGGGTTAGGAGACATAGATTTATTGCATAAGGCAAAGAGAGGGAGTTACATATAGACCAAAAACCATGAACAGGACCAAAACATACGGCAGAAGATTGCCAGGATTACTGGATAATGTATCATAGATTTTAGAAGGACAGATTTAATCTAAGTTCTCATTAAAGTAATGAAGTTTTGAAAGATCTTGAAATTCATTATTCAAACCCTCATTCAAATGGAGGTATGGAAAGCAATAATAAAGGTGCCCCAGACTGTTTCCTCTGTTACCTCTGTTACTGATGAGCCCCGTTAGGTTCATGTAAATCCTTTCAATGCTGGAACGTTGTGTGAAGATGCTTCATCACTCCAGATCAGATCAGTGAGGCTGAAATGTGATTTGTGTGTCCACACATTCACACACACTGACCCTGTGGTGGTGTTACTGGGTTTTGGCCACCACAGCACTGGTTCCACCATGGATTGCTATTGTCATGGCAACCAGGAATTAGCATCCTTGGATACCACTGTCTCTCCCTCTTCAGCTGCACTCCTCTCCTCCTCTCCATTGTTCTTGTTTGAGCTCCCACTTTCTCTCTCTCTCTCTCCTGTCTGTCTCTCTCTTTCTGTCTCTGTCTCCGTCTCTCTCTCTCTCTCTGTCTATCGTCTATCTCTCTCTCTGTCTTTCTCTGTCTATCGTCTCTCTCTCTCTCCTGTCTCTCTCTCTCTTTCTGTCTCTCTCTCTGTCTTTCTCTTTCTATCTCTCTCTCTCTCTCTCTCTCTCTCTCTCTCTCTATCTGTCTCTCCTTTTCTCTCTCTCTCCTTTTCTCTCTCTCTCTGTTTCTCTTTTTCTCTCTGTCTGTCTGATCCTCCTCCCTTTCTCTTAATTTCTATTTACCGTGTGTATTTTTGTGTAAAATTTCCACATCACCTGATGAGCCCGTTTTTAATTTTAGGACAACAGATGCTGACTCTCCCAGTCTTCTGTCTGTAATGTTTTCGTTCTCTCCTCCCGATGTTAAATGGATCAATTAGAAACAACAGAGATCCTCACTAAGCTAATGGTAGCCGGCCTGCCCACTCACTCATCCGCTCACTCAGTCTTTCCAAATGTTGCTAATAGCACCCCACGGACGTGACGGCTAAGACTGTTTGTATGTTACCAGAGCAACTGGCTATCCTATTTATAGCTATTAACAAAGTTAGATCCCAATTGGAGTGTGTGGGAGCTTGTAAATTAAGAATGAGCTGTGCACATACAGTACGTACGTCCACAGTGATTATGACTAGATTAAGACTTCCATGGATCCCTGTGTGTTGTACTTGAAGGGCCTTGATGCAACAACACAGTTCATCACAATGTGACAAGCAGCGATTAAAAACAAGCTATATCAAATATGCAAAACAGTTTATAGAACTTCTATAAAGAGCTTCTACCCTCCTTCCCTTAACTCGGCCTCAGTGCTCTGACAGCCAAGGGGTTCTGCATTCATATTCACAATCAATACTTCATTAGTGTTTTCAATGCATCTCCCTTCTCTCTCTCACTGCACTCTCTTTCATTGCAGTTGACCCAACAAGTTGTGGAGGATACCGGGAGGAACCGATTCTTAAAATGCCTGTGGCAACATCCAGCTCTGACTCCAGTAAGTGACTTTGTCTCGCTATGATGAAGGCATCTCTGTGTGTGTGTGTGTGTGTGTGTGTGTGTTTCGGTGAGAAAGATATCGAGAGAGAGACAAGAGGGAGGAGACGTTGAATGGTTTGTGGTTATTCCAGCACTCGGGACATGTATCTCATCTCCAGAGTTCTAATGTGACTTAATGAGCTGGCTAATGGAGCGCTAAACCTCCAGCCTTAGATCAGCCATGCCTCGAAGGATTTGCTGTACCCTTCGCAGCCCTCTACGCACGCACACATGCACGTTAAACCTGCGCTAGTGGCCAGTAGTACAAATGCACACGAGTGCATGCACGAACATGCACACAAATGTCTGTTATTATGGATTGATGACTGATCAATGATGACTGAAATAGTACAGCGTGAAACCCAGAGGGTTAAGGGATTTGCAGCCACTTTTCGAGTGTCTTCCGTTGGTCGTAGTTAAAGAAAAGAAAGATCCAATTTAAAGTAAAGATGCTGTAAAGACATTCTGGCACTTGACGACAGAATAGGAACAGCTTACTATTAAAAAAAAAGTATTGCACCCTTTTGCAAAATTTTCAACAGAATTGCTGGAATGTAAATCAAAAATGTGGCGTCCCATTGATGGCCTCTTTTGTTGGCGTTGTATCAGAGTGGATTTTTAGATGTATACTTTGGCACTGATATGAAAGTTGAAGTGTAGCCCTGTAACAGCAGCAGATTTATATTTCCCATTAGTCTCTAAACTGGCACATAGCCATGCTTCCATGCATTTCCTCTTCACTCAGTGCTGTGGGCACTTGATCCAGACACATAAAAGATTGAAAAGCCTCAGCCAGATGTCTGGGAAATTAGGAGTCTCAGTATATATTGGGTAGCAGAGGACCAAATCTTCAACTCAGAGCTTCGTGGTATATTCTATCGCGTGATAATACATCGCAGGAGTCAGCTGTCGGATAGAGGGAGAGTTAAAATGTGTGTAGAGTTTCTTTTTCGTAATAGTCTGTCAGTCAGTCTTGATTTGTACACCAGCTGAGGGCTGAGTCGGGATGACTGGCATTTTTAGTAAGGCACAGTAAATTGTTTCTCCGAGCCAATTCATGTCTTTTTTATTTTTTTTTCAAATTTCAAAAGCAGCATTTTCAGGAAGGCTATTTTTGCACATGATGGGAGAAGGGTTAGAGGAGGGTCAGTTCTGATTATAAACAAGACGATATTTTTCAACTCCTGTCGGCAAAGGAAGTCTTTATGAGCAGAAAGCACAAATGTAAACTTCCCAATATAAAATATGTCCCTTCACTGACTGTATCTGCAAGGCTGGCTGTGTTTGTACCCGAGTCTGTGATCTCGGTAATGGAGGGTCATCACTCATATAGATCACTACAAGCAGCCTTCTGCAGCTCTTTCCCCCGGTTAGCCCCCACAGGGAAGCCCGGAGTGAAAATCGCCCTGCCTCCTTTCTCCCTCCTCCTAGAGAAAGCTTCACACCTTCCTCCCTCTTTCTTCCCTAACCCCCCCCCCCCCCCCCCCTTTTCTTTGCTCATGCACACAACCCTCTGTCGTCTCCATTCATTCATGTGAAGGAGAAGACGCTCAGCCAGGCATAGCTTCTACACGTTCACGTCAAGAGCAGGTGGAGAAGGGAGGAAAGAGCGAGGAGCTGTTTTTGCCAGAAAGAGAGGAGAGAATCAGGTGCAGATAGGGAGGGAGGGAGGGAGGGAGAGAGAAAGAAAGAGAGAGGGAGATCTCTCAGCCTGCCTCAGATACAGTATTGGGTGTGTTACTGTGAGTGTGGGCACTGTAGAGAGGTGTTGTTCACCATGGCTGGCAGCCTGTTTGGAAGGCTCTCCCTGGACGAAGAGGACTCGGCCAACTCCCTGGAGGGCCTGGAAATCAAGCTGGGGAGAGAAGGTAAGAACACCGGGTCCTACCTGCTGGGTGTGTGAGGGATGCAGGATTAGTTTAGACAGATGACTTCTGCAGCTATATGTTTTGTCACAGGTTGGGGAAGGATATACTGGACAGAAACTGTGGGGCAGCCGAGAAGGATGAATCGCTGTTAAAATGCAACTATGCAATATGCTTGTGCACACAGCAGTGGTTGAGGGCGATTTGGTGTTTTAAATTCGCATTGCACCTGCTCCTGATGTGCTGGTTCAAACCTCCTGAGTGTGATGAAGATGAGCAGAGATGGAGTAGGACCCTGGGCAGCGTGTGATGTACAGGAATCTGAGACAAGCAGACTACAAAGACAAAGAAGGCAGTCGGCAACGTGCAGGGAAAACGTGCCACATTGTCTTCTATTTAGTTTACAGTGAGATGCCTTGTGGTAAACTGTGAGCAATAAAGAGCGAGAGACGGAGGATTGCACTTTGAGATAAGTAAAGAAAGCAAAAAGATAAGAAGTCATTCAAAGATGAACAGCCGGTTTTTAAGAGCAAGTGCATTTGTTGTATTGGATGATAATGCACAGATAATGTTAGCTCACACAGCATGGAGTAGGAAGTACCATACATTCAATTCATTATTGATGGAGCGCATTAATACTGCATGTGGTTGCATACTACACAGTAATATGTTGTGAGTCCATATCTATTTATGGTCTGTTTTGTCCTTGCCTCTATTTGATGTTGTCATGTTAAATTAGTTGAGGTTGGAAGCATCATTGAATCATTGCCCAGTCTATTGCATGTCACACAGTGTACCATGTTGCAAGATATCCTCTGCCCTGTAATGTAGCATGACAAGACAGCGGTGACAGCCATAATGAATCACATTTTCTGTCATAGCATTTGCATCCCGTCTATCAGTTGAGTGTTTGTGAGAGAGAGAGAGAGAGACAGAGACAGAGAGAACCATAAAGAGAGACCTCTAGTGCATTGTACATTCATGGAGAGTAGGGGGGTCATTCATATGCAACAGTGTTCTGATCAGAGCGAGCACGCTTGAGTGTCAGACTCACAACCTTCAAATAACTCTTTGGCTCTTTCACTTTCACCCCCTCTCTCCACACACACATACACACACACACACACACACACACACATAATACACACAGTCTCTCTTCCCCAACGAACCTTCACACTATCAGAGGAATATTCTGTGTGCCGACTGGACTAATGAAGCCGTGTCCAAACACAGGTGATGGATCATTGAGTACGGTGTGTTGGTAGGATTAGGCTGTCAAAGATAATCGCTGGGTTTCAAGAGAATAGGACAATTTAATTCAGTTCCGGCTGAGGGTATGATGCGGTGACACTGGCAATTATTTCATCCGTATCGCACCCCGACGATCTCTTGTTTGCTCTTTCATTAACCGCTGCGAGGAAAATAGCTGCACACACAAAGTCGAAATGTTTCCTTCCTAACAGCAAGTTCAGTCGATAAACTTGTTCGTGTTAGTCCCCCGTCCCCCCCCAACAAAAAATAACTGCACATGAAGTTATCCCTCGCCCAGACTCTCCACGGGCTGAGGTGTAATGGGAAGCTGCTGTCCATTTGCGAAGTGTCAACAAAAATCACAAAGTCTTGTCTCCAGTGGTGACCTTCAGCCAGCTAATAAGGCGATCCGGCACGCACCCATATCCCGCCAGCTTGAAACAAGCATCACCATGGAGATGGGATGGTTTAAATGGCAGCTTTAAAGTCCCTCGTCTTGCTGATTGGCTACCCAAGAGAGAGGAGGTCAGGGTTACAGGTTGTCCCCTGAAGATGTTGCCAAATGATAGAATTCCTGGTTTCTTTTCAGTTTCCTGGATGAATTAAAGGCCTTTAACGTCCATAGTAACGGGGATTTTAATTATATTGGCTGGTTACATGCTCTGTGTGGACGTCATTAATAATTCTTCTGCTGTGTTCATATTATTTAGCCAGTAAATATGAGCAACTGAGTCGGAAAAAACCTTCATGTCAGCATCCCAGCTGGAATTTCAAGCTGGAAATATTGAGAATTTGTGACAATGTCTTCCACTCTGTGAAAAGAACTGCAGAAGTGTCAACTAATGCAATCAATTCAGGTACTTTAAAGGTGATATATATCACCGGTTTGTGTCTGTTACTTGTTACCAATCAGCTCCAAAAACCTAACACTGCCTGAACACTTTTAAGTCTTGAAGGACTCGGTAAAGATGCACCGATCGAAACTTGCTGCAGTTTTGGAGTCATTTCATTTTTAAAGTTTCATTAAGAACGAAAAATGTATTTCAATTTTCCATGAAAGAAAAAAATGTTTGTGTTTGCTGTCAATTATAGTTCTTAGAAAGAAAGAAAATTGGAATCATCAAAAATCGTAATCAGCAGTTCAGACTTTGAAAAACTTGGAACCGGAATCGGAGAACAACATTGCATTGGTGCCGTTCTACTAATCGGCCACAAGTGAAAACACCTGTGTGATGCAGCACCTTTACATCCCCACACAGAGTGTTGTCTTAGTTTCCCAATGCTCAACGTTTACATCAAGACCCTGAAGTCCAACCTTAGTAACTGTATATAATCTGTCTACAACTGCACTTGTACAGTAGACAATAAAAAATGATGTCTATAATTATGCTGACCAGATGAAGAGAGCTATCGAAAGCAAGCCTGTACAAGCTACACACACACACACACACACACACATTGTGCCCACACATGCTTCACACAACGTTCTCTGAACCTGTCAAGTGTTCACATTTTAGCTGTGGTAGTTCTACTCTGTTAACCTGATGTTTGTTACACAGAACCATCTGAGAAGCAGTCATTATAAACTGTTTGGGAGGTGATTTAATGAACAATCTGTCAATCAAACTCTTGCTAGTTAGGAGAGGAGCAAAAACATCTTTTTTCCATTGAAGAAATGCTCTGATATACCTCCATGCTATTGCAGCATCTCCGCCATTGTTGTTTCGGACAAACGGTCCTCTCTCCGTGTCGTCTCTCACACCTAAGCCACACCCGTAGCCACGCCCCTCACAGCTGATTGGTCCCTGCTCTGGCTTGCCGGACACAAACGCGTTACACATCCTTTGCAGCCTGACGAGATGGATTTCTGTGTGATATGCAATCCTGCGATTCTTGGGTGATCTCGTGTCATTGCGAGAATCCAGCTGCCGTGCAAGGCAAGTATGCTCGGAGGAGAAATGCTTCACACTCTGCAAGGACATCATGGCGAGGATCAAGCACATACCATAAGGACAAATAATTCATATACTTCAGTCAGAAATGATTCATCGGTATGGTACGCACGATGGAATATACTTCATTCCAATGAAATTCTCCAGCACAGTCTTAGACGTTCATCTTTCGCTACCTGAGGGACGGATGGTAATTATATTGTGCTGGAGAGCAGGGAGCAGAATCAAATCTAATCACAAGCTTAAAGTATTTAATAAAGTCTGTCAGGGCCCCGGGAGTATTTTATGACATCGATGGGACTTTTGGCTTATTTTAAAATAGTTTCAGGGTCATCCGCAACATGCTCTTTTCTGTTCGTTTTAATGGAGAAATAAAACTGCAGTAACTTCCAAGTGTTTCCAGGAAACACGGGAATATCAATGAGTCTTTGTGGAGAAGACTGCTTAGAAATCTGTCTGTGTTTTCACAGGACAAAGCAGGTGTTATTACTGCGGAGTCGCTCTGCACACTGAAAAGCTTAACATTGACCGTACCAGACCGAGGCATGTTTTGTAGTAGAAACACGATGACACGTATTCGGTACTTCAGAATACATTGTTCCTCATGGTGCTTGTTTGAGAATCATAGAAAGAAATCAAAGCGTCCAAAGTGCTTAAATTGCATAAACCCAATTTACTGTTTCAGTTAAACAGACTCGCTCGCCACCGAGTGTCCCACCTCCTCGAGCAGAGGGCTGTAGTAACGCTCATGGTCAGTGTGTAGCACACCGCAGCTGATCGTAAACACCGGTTGTGGAGAAACACAACATCAAATGGCATTAAATAATTGAACAGAACAGAGCACTAGCAGTTTTCAATGATTGCGTTTAATACCGTGCGTATTGGGCAGGCTCATTGGTGGACTAACCGGTCCCATGTCCTCCAGTCGGATGGTGGAGATGATGTATGATGATTACGCACCGCATCCCTCACCTTTTTGTCACGGGCATGTGAATACTCTGGCATTATCCCATGAAACTCTACATTTCTGTATGTATTGTCCGGTTGCGTTTTTCAAAGTTTCAGTCGACAGTGTTTGAGCTTGAGAATATTGCAAATATTGATATTAAAGTGGCTATAATCGATATGTATCAAATGACGGTGTAAAAATAATGTTGCAATAAAAACGTCGCTTGTAGTGATGAACCTACACACTTTTTTTTTTTTTTTTAACCAAATCCTCAGCGCCAGAGCGTTGTAGCATGTTTCAGTTCATTTCGTTGTCTGGTCTGTTTTGGTTCTGTCCCACCACTATTCTATTCTAAGCGAAGAAGCTCTAAAAACCCACCGTACACTATACTGCTCAGCACCAAACAGCAGACAGACATAGTTAGCAGCTAGCAGCTGAAGACCTCCTGTGCTCGTTTATGGTCTGCCCATTACCTGTTAATATGTAATTGTGCTTCTTTCCCTTACATTCACTGTATTTGCATTGAAAGACAGTTTGTTTATCTCAATGACTTTCGGCAGACCCAGACTGCTTTTATTGGCAGAAAGTAGAAAGAGTCGGCTGCACACCGTACTCCTCTGTGTTTACGTCCCCGTGAGGATTCAGCATGGCAACACAGAGCCGCATCTCCCACATCTTTTCCCTCCATGCTCCACCCTCCCTGTGCTGCCCACTCCATCCTCTCCGTGTTTCCCTAACCTCTCCGCTCCATAGCAACAGAACAGCCTTCGCTAAGTGCTGGCTAAGAGGTTCATGTTCCCCCGCTGTGCTCTATCCACAGACAAAATAACGGCCCAGGTTTGTTTGGCTGCCTCCATGACATTGAGTTTAATTGTAACCCTCACTGGAGCTGGAGCTCAGATGAGACTTTAAAGAGACAAAAGCACCTTTTATTCAGGGTTCCTTGTGATTACATGTGCTCTGCTGTCACCACGGCAATCGCGCTCCTATTCTGCTAACCTTTGTTAAGAGGTGATGCTCGAGGCCACCACAGTGCAGTATTATTATGAAGGAGGATTTAATCGTTTTCTCTATTGGCAGTTGTCTGTACACCATCTGAGTCTCTTGGGAACTTGTACATGTTTGTCATGATTATTTATGTGCTCTACTGGGTCTCCTCTTTATTGACCCCTTGAATCCAGAAGATGCACGGTAGTGAAGGCCTGTCAAACAAGACATTCTCGAGCATGAAAAGAGCTTGAAATTCGACAACATTTCCCTGGAAGAGCACATGACGTACAAGTAGCTGGTTCAGTTTGTCTGCACACCTGAGTCGCGTTTTGTGTTCATAAGCCCCCACCTGCTAAATGGAGTTCTCTCATGGTATCAAGTTACTGTGTGTAGTATGGGGAATTCAGGTTCACTGGAGCGAAAAATGACTTTCGCCAAAGCTCTCACCTCTAAAGGCTCAGAGGATGAAGAAACGCACCCGAGTATATTATTACGCAAATGTCTACATGCAATTTAGATGCTGGAATGAGACATGAGCAGAAGAAAGATCAATACTGTGAAAGAATGCAGTTTGGTACTGGCTGTGCATTTTTATATGAGGTTTATGCATGGGGTGATGGCTTTGACAGCAGCCGTATACAAGATGAAATACTCCACCTGAATACTAAAGAGAAAGTTGCTGTTTGAAAAAAAAAAAGTCTGACATTCAGACCTCTCCCTGTCTGAACTGTTGACCTGTATGACCAATCCTGTGTTGTCTTTGCTTTGATGCTTGCCAGTGAAAGTAAGCGATGGAACCCTATTTATCTATATAGAGAGAAGAAAGGCAAAGAGACCAGAGAAGGAGGACAAGTTGGATTTTTAATGATCTCTATGAATAATAGAACAACCCCAGGCATACTCGGCACTGGAAAAGAAAAATGGCTATTATTCTCCGGTTCCTTTCACACCTTCTCTGTGACAGTCGAGCATTGGCACTATCACAGAATGTGAAACGCAAAGTCAACATCCTGGATGCACTGTAGAGGACCAATGGAGTGCAGAGGAGAACATGATCAGCGTGTGAGACAAAGTTGTGAAAGTAGTGAAACAAAGAGGGAAAAAAAACCTCTCTCCACAGTCCACACACGTCTACTCACAGACGAGCTAACATCGTTGAAAAGTGACGACGTGGCAACAACGCCGGCGTGCAGTTGCGGTGATTAAAGAGAATTATGGAGGACTCGTAAGCCGAGCCTGCTGGTCTGATATTCACTGCCAGGCGCAAAATCTGGCAACTTTCCTGCTGGAGCAGAGCCGGCGTTTGAGGGGAAAATAGAAGAGAAGCAAGACTTCACTGCGGAAGACTTGTGTAATTATTTATTTGATTAACTTAATGTACTTCCTCTGGCCTTCTTGCCTTTCTGTCTTTTTAATGTGCGTGAAAGCGGCGATGAGGACAGTCGTTCTTCTGACTGTTTGTACACGGGTATACAGTGAATGTGCACGTAAAAATACCTTTTTTTTAAAACTCAGAAGAAGACCGAAAATAGTTTTCTCAAAATATCTATGACCTCATCACCCTTCTTTAGGCATCTTTACAAAACAACAACCCCCACTGTTCTGCTGAGCAATAGAAACATAAATCATGTGCCAGCTTCGTGACAGACCCGAGCTGCACACAAAAAACACAACTGTTGTGTTGTGTGTTCAACTCCCACTGTCCATATTGTTCAATTTTACAGCATCAATAAACACACTTTTTGGCGGTTTGTCTTCCTGTGTTTTCACTCCTCTCTATAGAATATCAACTTGAAACATGAGTTTGTTCATAGAGAGGATCATTATAAGGGGATTAGAGAACGTTTTCTGTTTGAGTTGATGGTGTTTGAGTCCACAGTGTAATGTTGTTGTTTATTGCCTATAGAGCAGCTGCAGGCATCAATGAAACCCACCGAATAAAATCATGGTTCTCTGGGTCACATATTCATGACTCCCAAATAGTCCCAAATCTCGATTTTCACAAGACAAATGCAAATTCTTCTTTCAAGTGATGTTCTGTGAATCATTGGAAAAACTTAAATTCACCGGCACGGTGCGATGGAGGCCCGAGGCCAGCTTGAAATATCTCAAGCTGTAGGGTGGATTGCCATGAAGCGTTGTACAGACCATAGGCTGCATGGTTCAGGCGTTCATGCTCGGGATCAATTGTCACTTTGGTTTTATGTACAAATACTTGCAAAATTAAGAAATGTCCCATCTGTTGAAGCAAATGTTAGCATGCTAACACGCTGAACTAAGATGTTGAAAGTGGGAAACATTAAACCCTCTAAACACGGTCATTGTCATTGGCTCAGAGCACTGCTGTTCTTAAGAATAGCCTCACTGAGCCACTAGTATGGCCACAGACTTGCTGTTATTTGTCTCTTTAAATGCATGAGTATCTGTATAAACGTACCTGGAGCCGACCATCCATCTCCTTTTTTTTTCCTGTAGTCGTGTACGTGGGGCTCATTTTTTAAATACGCTAGCTTTCTAGCTCGCTCCTATATAGTTTACAGTAGAATAAATCCATATATTTTATACCACTAATAGGAAAACCGTACAAAATAAGTGCTTTTCGAGGATTTATTACACTGCACGAGCTATCATGTCTTATGTTATTATGAATACTGGGTATCCAAAGTCTCCCTTGCTCAGGTGCAACATGTTTATGTGGGACACAGTCTTCTTACACAAAACTAATTAACTGCCCTCTAATTGGACCATTCAACCTCTTAACGCTCTGTTATGCCCTTATTAGGACATGAGACTTATGAAGCGGGTCGTGCATGATCTGTAGTGGATCACCCATCTGCCTGCATTGTGGGGGGAAAAAAGGTTTGTATATTTAGCTTTGCAAACAAAGACCTCCGTGTCTTTTTGAGTAAATTACAGACAAATGTTCCCTGTGAATAAAAATGCCCACTCTTCTGTCAGTCATGTCCGCTGTGATTAAAGCCTGCTGGTGCATCATATTCCACGTCTGTGGAGACGCGCTAAAGCTAGACTGAACCTTCCTTGACTATCAGCGAATCGTTGACATCACATTGCATCTGCTGATTGATCGGTCGTCTTATTGATTGATTGTCTGTGGTTTAGAAGTTTGATTTAGCATCTTTAAAAAAGGGCTGCATATGCGTGCATGCGTTTCCTTTTCTGGGCTTATGATCAACTGACTTTGTCCATATTAGAATCTCGTCTTATCTGGCTTTTTAATCTTTTTAATCAAGGGGCTTTTAGTTTAGTACAGGCATACAAACTGAAAATAGACTGAAAAAATCATATGCAAACTGGCAAAAAAGGTTTATTCTCTTAGCAACTTTGTTGTTGTTACGCTACCGTGTGTGTGTAGGTGAGAACGTGTGCATAGGAGGGAGGAAGTTGGGAGTTGTGGGAGAAAGATACTGTCGTTTTTGACAGACATAAGAGGGGGGTGACTGACAGAGGTGAAATTGCTTGAGAAAGGATGTGATGCAGCTCCCATCCCTCCTCCCTCCTGCTCACTTTGCCTACAGCCTCCTCTCATTCAGCCACGCAGTGTGAACTACTGTAAATGTGCGCTCTCTCTCGCTCTCGCTCTCTCTCTTATTTTCACTGGGTATTCAGTCTATTTCCCATGGGTAACTGTAAAATATCTTCTTTTTGTGTGTGTGTGTGTAGCTATGCATCAGGCCCTGGACACGCTGAGTGACAGCACAAGCTCCACAACTGCCAATGACCTGGACCTCATCTTCCTCAAGGGCATCATGGAGAGCCCAGTGGTGAGAGCAACTCTGTACTGTAAATGTATGTGCGTGCGTGTGTGTGTTCAGAGCTTTTAATGGGACTGTTTCCAGTTAGATGGACAGACTAATGGATGAGTCAATGAGAAAGGGCTTTCACTATATAGCAATTACATCCCAACACTACGGGCTACTTCTATTTAGTTGGATGCCAGTGTATTCAGCTGCAAAATGAAGGATATTTTATGCATGCAAATTAAATGCATTTGGTTAAATGGCAATACGGTTTTGCATTTTGTCTCAACATTCAAATTTGATTTCAACATCATTTGTGTGTGCCTTTTCCTGCATTCACGCTGACACGTAATTCATACGCTCACACGTAATTGCTTGCAATAATTACCCTCAAAAGACAACTTAAATTCATCAAAGACAATCACATTACCGTATGAATGGTCTTGCTTCATTGTTTTCTCATTAGAGTTTTCTCATAAGAGACATTTTATATTCACTCTGTCATTCAGGCAGCAACATTCAGATGAAAACCTAAATAGCCAAACAGCAACTCTCCTCTTTGCTGCGTCGTGCCGCCACTGGCCTCATTGTTACCTTGCAATACTGATTTCCGAGCTTTGAGTCATTTCATAACTTTTTATGTCGTGAAACGGGATGTTCGGATAGAAGCTTACATCAAGAGGGTTTTTTTTTTAAACTCAAAGGAGGCAAAATATGTTTTGGCAATTATTTGGCGTATGATAATATTTAGCTGAACAACACAGAGAAGACATCTGTCTTCTTTTTGAAGGGACTGTTGACATTGTTGCCCAGCTGTCAGTCACAAGGCAACTCAACATTTCTATTGCCAATCAGAGCAAAAGATTGAAACGCTAGTCAGTGAGCAGCACAGCTACCCGTGACACGTTTGACAGGTTGACGAGTGCAGCGGGAGCAGCAGCCCCTGTGATCAATGGAGAATCCAGGAATGAATGGCAGCCATTAAGTTTTACACTTTTGTATTTATTCTATTCCGTTCATAATAATGTAGAATTGAAAATGATTCACTTTATCACATTATCCATAAGATTGACATCAATCCCCTACTAGTAGTACTACATCATCCCGTAGAGTGGGAGAGGAGAATATGTAGAGCCAGCAGCACCTTGTAGTCCAACGCAGTAATACTCAAATCCACACCGCTACAGCACTCGAGAAGGATCGAAGGGTTTTCCATGCTAGACATACTTGATATACATATGCCTTCTTCTTTTTTTTGTCCGCAGCCTGTTGATCAGAATGGACAAGTTACATTTTCAAATCAGTTTTGCTTTCGCACAGATTTGTATTGGACAGTTGCCCAGACATTGGATTAAAGTTAGTCCTGGATGGAAGCAAATCAGTGAAGTTATTCCAAGAGCACTCAGACGTGTTTGGCAATTGTCTTGTTGTTTTGGCTAAAATAATGGTAATAAACACAGGTAAACCCAAATATGATGAAAGAATATATTCACACTATTCAGACCTTTTTAAACAATATCCACCATCTGTCTCTCTTTGTTCACATTTGATAAGTTTATTTATAGTTAAATAAAGCGAAGCTGCAAGCTCATCCATTTCCAGCAAACTATCCCCAGACCTTTCTTCTCTTTGAGCAGAGACATCCACCTGATACTCTTCCAGTATTTCAGTTTTTGCAGTGTCATGAGCAGCGAGTGTACCTGAACAATATGTTCATTTATGTTGGATAGAAGCACCAAGCATGTTTATTTTTTCTTACACTGAAACACCACTAAAGCTCACTGTCTGTGTAGCAGCAGGTATTGAAATGAATTTACTTGGTTCTCCTTAAGAAACCAATCCCAGCTAGTTCTCCATATACACGTGGAGGAGAGAGATGAGGTTGTTATGGAGAACAGCAACAGAAGTTGAAAGAGCTTAGTGTCAATGTCTTCCTCTTCCACTTCTTGCCAAGAGCCCAATTTCACATAAAAGTGTGCACTTTTTCATAAAACAACAGGAATAGAAGGAAAGAGTACACTTCTGTTCACTGCAAAAGTACGCAAGGAGAAAAGTAGAGATGCACTTCACGTCGCGTACTGAAATTCATTCCGTGCCTTTTCCTTCATGGTTTATGCCATCAACAGTCATTAGTATGGATTAGCACATTTATCTTTGGAACTGTGCACGGTCCGTGTTAGCTGGGTTGCACTGAGGTGGTAGCTGCTTGTGGCCCGTGAGGCCTCTCTGACCGGGGAGATGAATTGGTCTGCTGGGCTACAGCTCAGAGACTCAGACAAGAGCCAGAGGTAACACATTATGCAGCCTCATTCAGTAAATCAGAGGCATTTCTGCTCAGGAAATTTGGAGATGGACTATCCACAGGGAGCAGTAGGGAACACTGCATACAAAGCCTCCCGTACGGCTCACAGCAGAGCCTGTTCTGCTCCCTTCCAGCCCGAGTTCTCTCCGTCAATTTGTTTTTGGTTTATTTTCACTAAAGACTTAAGATTAATTTCCTGTATGTGTGCGTGTTGGCGTCTTAATAGCACAACACTGGTATTTGTACTGGGTGGCTGTGAGGCTTCTCAGAGACATTGTATTGATGAGCATTACCATAAAAGATTAGTTTGCTGATGCAGGCTATGAGTCAAGACGCCTTGCTCAAGGATGTGAAAATGATTTCCAAGATGACCACATGTTGGATCTATAAAGGCTTAACAAGCCATCGCTTAATGTGCTGAGAGTGTAAAGAACGCGATAACAGGGGGACAGAGCAAGGGTCCATGCTTGTGTGCATATGGCATGGTGACTTCAGTGAATTGTGGTGATTGCACCCCACTCACGAGAGAATGATGCAATCAGCCCAACCTGCAATTCTGTGATGAATCTGAAGGGTGACAATGAACAGATACCGACAACAGGCGCTATCCCCAGTGCTGGATTATTATCAGCTATGACTGTGGCACTGACTTGATGCTTTGCTCTATATCTGACTCAATGAACTGCAGTTAGACTTTTAGTTATGTACCTACCTTGTACTTTTTAACTTCCAAGCCATCGCATTTCCCCTGTTCAGACTGTAAAGGACACTCCAAGGTCTGATAAATAGTGCCATGCGGCCTCCAAAACAT
This sequence comes from Anarhichas minor, assembly GCF_050575085.1. NCBI lineage: Eukaryota > Metazoa > Chordata > Actinopteri > Perciformes > Anarhichadidae > Anarhichas > Anarhichas minor. Next base: position 10,289,739 of record NW_027466463.1, on the reverse strand, counting down.
TGAATACTGCTTTTATACAAGCCAGTCTGTGCAAAACTATTTAGTTCTTATGTGATTAAGCAGTGAAATCTTCACATGCTGTAGTGCACCTTATCTAATGTAGCACTCAGCACTCACCATGGAGCTGCTGCTTTAAAAGAAATTCCTAATGCACTAGATGCTGAATGATAAGTCGCAGTCAAAGGCAATGTGAGAGAAACTATCTATTAAATTTCCATTATTTAAAGTGGGATTTGTATTACCGACTGTGGCATTAAGTAAACGACAAGATAATGGCTCATCACGCTAAAACGATAAGTACAGAGGAGTCATACAGTTAGGGACCTGACTCACTCATGTCAGTTGCACAGCCGTATCTAACATTATTTAACATTAGTCATCACAAGCTACTGGTCATACCAGACCAAGTAAGGCTGTAGTGGAAAACCCCCTCAGTGTATTGAATTCAGCTGGTGTTTTTATTGCAAATTAAATCAGGTTTTCATATCCAAGATGATGAATGTGATTTTATATGTCAGAAGTTTAAAAAGTCATTAGTCTTCCTTTTAAGTAATTTTAAGTAACATTACCTTTTATCAGCCACCGTTGATGACTATTGGGAACAAGATTGATCCGATTGCAGCACTGAGCTTTATTGGTGAGAAGAGAAGACTGGCGAACTAAACCAGACGTGTCATGAAGATGCAGAACACAATGATGACACTGCTTTGTCATTTCCTTTTTGCCTTTAAAACAGCAGTGCTCATGAGGAAGATTAGTAATGTCTTGCAATTATAATGAAATGGGAATTTTAAAAAGCCTCAAATATCAGCACTTGGCAGAATAATTGTTAAATAAGCAGTGTCAATGATAGAGTTTATATCATCAACCTGATTGGCTGATAGTACAGAAAATGCTCAATGTAATAGGACAGTACGAAAACATGTCGTTTTTGATGCAATTAGTAATTTTTATAACTAATTTAAAGTGGTGTTAAAACAGACACGTGCCTCAGAAATTGTGTTCATGGCTCTCAAAACAGTGTCATCATATAGCTGGCATGTAGTCCAAGGGCCCGACACTGACAGCTCGCTCCATCCGGTTACAAAGGATTCTGCCAAATATCACAAACGAACAAAGTCCTTGTGCCGCATCACTGAATCACTGTGTTTAAGCCCACGTGCAGATAATGCGTGCTGTGCTAGTGTGTGTGTGTGTGCAGAATGTGTGTAGTAAAGTGCACACGATGAGGCTGCGTACATGCAGGCGATCGAGAGAATATCTGTTTGTGTGTATCTGTGCACCGTATCCTGTCTCTCGGCAGGGATCCTTCCTCTCTTCCTCAGACAAACAAACAACGTGGCCGCCAGAGTCGTCATCAGTCCCTCCAGACAAATCCTCTGTGGGAACGCCTTGACACTGTGGACCTTCAAATACAAGATTGCTGTGTGTACAGCTGCAAGAAGTGCAGCTGTACATGACTGTTGATATGTTAAGGGTTTAAACAGTATCTATGTTTTTTGTTAGTTGATTAAATGTCATCATATCTCAGTATAGAAATCTCATTTATTTGCAAAACAATATGGTGTGTAACGTAACAGAAATATCCCAATGATAAAAAATGAATGACTTTATCCTTTCCCATCTGGTGCATTTTATATCTGCGACCTGGTACCAGAGACGTGGAAGCCATGTCCAATAACCACAGACCCATGGCGGCAGAGAAGGAGAAAGTGAAAAATGAATGTTCCCTGAAATATTGATGTTTCACAGCAACATACTGAAAACTCCTACCGGGTGCAAGATTTGACCCAAGTTTGTGCTCAGTTTTCTTGGTTTTTGTATCTTTCATTGAGTGCAGTCTGCTCGTCGCTCTCAGCAGGGGTTGGCTTCAGGTTGCTGTTTTGTTGTTCGTTATGGTGCCCTTATCGGTGTTGCTGAGTACAAAATAAACGGTCCTGCAGAAGTCAGGAAACATGCCATTGTAATTCAGCAGAGTGCATCAACTGCTCACTGAGAAGGTGCACGAAAAGGAACTAGATGTCATAGATTCCTTTTCTGAAAGACTGGTAGAGGCAAATCAGGGGATTGGAACCTGAAGTAACATGTGTTTTATATTCATTAAATCCCAGGCCCATGAGCAGTTTGAGGAGCCCAAGCTCGAGGCTGTGAGGGAGAACAACGTGGAGCTGGTCCAGGACATCCTCAACGAGCTCAACCCGCTCTCAAACAGGAGCCAGGCAGTGGACGAGCTGCTCCGCATCCTGAAGGAGCCTCACTTCCAGGTCTTGCATCTCACAGCAAACTCTAGCTGTAATTGATTTATTTTCAAAGTGGTGTTCATGCTTAATGATGCTAGCATGGATTAGATTGATATGGAGTCCATGCAGTGACTGACAATTGCTCTGCACAGGCCAGAGCAAGGACACCTGGTTCGACAGTAAAGCATGATCCTGTCATCGTCTTGCAAGTGGAATCGTTTGCCAATGCCATCCTCAGTGTTTGTGTCACCTGCTGCTCTGCTCACAGTCCCTCCTGGAGACCCATGACTCTGTGGCGTCCAAAAACTACGAGACTCCTCCCCCCAGCCCCTGTTCCTTCATGGACTCAGCCCTCAACAACCAGCCTGTTCCCCCAGACGCAGTCAGGATGGTGGGCATCCGAAAGGTGTCTGGCGAGCACCTGGTAAGTCGACTTAATGAGTTAGCAACCCATTGTAATCAGTGGGGCAGGATAGAGCCCTCCTGTCAATTGTGAACAGATAAAACGCCTTAGTTAATGGCATCATGATTTGTGTTTTGGAAGCAGCACTTGCCCTCAGTTTAATGAGATTTTTCCGTAGCATTGTTAAAAAGAGAAAGAAGTCAGATTCAAAGTGCTTAGCAGCACACAATAGGGGAGATTTATCTGCAGCACCTTGACATGTTGATTAATACCTGTGATAACTTTGCCAGGTGCTGTATTGTCTAACTTGTCGCACCGACTCTCTGCCAACTGTTAGTGGAGTCACTCACAGGTTCGTCATTTCACATGTTACTATACAATGAAGGAAGTTGCTGGTGTCACAAAATCCAAATTGTGGCAAAAGTGAGGAAGCATAAGTGGAAACCGAGTGGGACAAGAAAGGAGCAACAACTGACAGTAAAAAGCAAACACACCCTGAAATGTATCTTTATTTGAGCCTAAATATCTTCTTCATGGAAAAGTTGCTGTTAATTCATTAATGAATTAATTAGAATTATACTGTTATTGTTCCGAAGAGTTCACATTTGTGTTGTTCTAAAATAGACTGTGTTGTTTGAGTGAAGGTAACCCACTTAACAACTGATTCTTGTATTTTGACTGTGTGCGTGCGTGTGCGTGTGTAGGGAGTGACGTTTCGAGTGGAGAATGGCGAGCTGGTGATAGCCAGGATCCTCCACGGCGGCATGATTGACCAGCAGGGTCTGCTCCATGTGGGCGACATCATCAAGGAGGTGAACGGCAAGGAGGTGGGCAACGACCCCAAAGTGCTCCAGGAGATGCTGAAGGAGGCCAGTGGCAGTGTGGTGCTGAAGATCCTGCCCAGCTACCAGGAGCCACACACACCAAGACAGGTCAGCTGGGGGGGGGGGGTACACACATCAAAACAATCGGCGCAAGCATCGGTTTCTCATATACACACACACACACACACACAGAGGGAGATATAAAGAAGTGTGTAAAATCTGTTTATTACAATGGAGACATATAGCTCATATACCGTTTGTGCTTGTTTAGAGATACGACAACTTGTGTTTGAAATGTTTTAGTGACACATTGAGTCTCATTCTCTTTCAAAATACACATTTCTGATCACCCATCCTGAAATAGATATTGTACAAAAGTTGTGATTAGTTTGAAAGGATACTGTTATTTCCATCAGTCAAGTAAGTACCACTCACTGCTCTCCCTGGCCCTCTCCCCGCTGCCTGTAACCTTGTATGCTGTGCCAAGAATCATACATCTACTGCTGTAGCTTTGGAGATGACTTTGCCTCTTTAGATGTAATACCTGCTTTTCAGCTTTGTCACTTGTCCAAATGTAGGGTCATTTCCTGCTCATACATAATGGATCAATATTTGAAGTTTGCAAGAACAAGAAAGACAAAGAGGGATCACACACTGACACTGGAGTCCTTTCCTGCTGCGGTTGTAAGGTTCACATCAGAAATATTATTCCAGTTAGTCGGATATCCATTATTTGTAGGAAATTACTCAAGAGAGTGTTCTAACGGCTGAAAAAGGTAATGGTGTGTTTGTGGCTCTCCTTGGGTTGTGCTAGCTAATGAACACCAGCTTTCTAAGAACCACATGAGGCTAGCGACACTGAAGATGTGACCCAGTTTAAACTGAGGGGGAAATAAACGAGTTACGTTGCCTGGCGATGCCAATGGGATGGGAGGATGGAGCACATCGGAGGATGCAGCGCATGCAGATCGAGATGTGTCGGGCACAAGGCTCTGTGACTGATCGGTCTCAGCGGTAGAGAAGAGGAACACTAGAGCTTGAAGAAGCCGTGCTAAATGAATTACTTACACTAGAAACTAAAATATACTGGAACACAATCTACAAGGACATTATGTAGAGAGGGTTTAGCACAGACAGACGCATGTATTTGAAGCATATTATATCTTTGTGCCCCGAGGATGTCCCCTACTGACTGTGGTGATCCTTACTTATCCTCTAGCACCTGCTAGGTTGACATCTCTGGTTTTGAGTAAAAACATCTCTCAAAACTAGATGGATTGCCATAAAGTTTGGAATAAACATTCATGTCAACCGCTGATTGATTTGTAATAACTTTAGTTACATTTTTGGTTTGCTTAACGTCTTCTCTACCGCCCTCATCAGATTTTAATTTGTCTATTAATTGGGTTTATGACCAACTACGTCCAAAACTAATGACATTCCCATCAGCCTTTGCTGTTCTTTGTATTAATTACCAATTAGCAAATCTTAGCATTGTCATTGTGAGCATGTTGCCATACTTGCACTAGCATTACACTCAAAGCACCTCTGTGCTTAAGCACAGCATGGCTGACATGAAGCTACAAACTGACACGTGACGCTTGTCGCTGCTGTGATGGTCATGATGCTCTACAAATCAAAGTTGAGCAGGTCCTTCCAATCACAGGTTTTTGTTTAACATAACTACGTCAAGGAGCACTTCACCAACTCTGCAACAGGGTAGCTGACTGCGCTTGACTGTTTTTGACGCTTTTGTCGCTTGTAGCGTTAACATCTTATTCTTTTGGCTTTATATTAGCCAAGAGAATTCCCTCAGTACGGAGAGGAACTTTGTAATCTTTGGAAATGAAAACATGTAAACTATATCAAAAGTGGAATTTGCAGCTTTACATATGACAGTCGCTATTAAGTAGATTTTTCCCCCTGATGGCAGCAGCCAATCTGGCAGAAATCATCTAAAATGGCTTTTATATAAGAGAACCTAACACCCACACAATTCTAAGGGTTATTAATTGAAAAGAGTGTGTTCAGAGTCATGGCCCTTTCGAACATTTCAGAAAGTGCAGACTTCTCTGTAAGAAGACCTTTGCATTGTGAAACCAGAGCGTACGAGTCTTTAGTTTTCCTTTTTGTGATGTCGGCCCTGGATATCAAAGTGCCCACTTGAATACCTAATAGCGACCGTCAGTTAGAGATATTAAAAGGTGACGTGGCTGTGCTCCCACAGTGAAGTGCTGTGTAGGTAGATGTTGTACTGTGTGAGGAGTTGCGATGATAAGAGTTGTTCGCAGAAGTTCTCTCTGAATGTAATCCAGCTGTCTGTGTGTAACGCCTTGAGCTTTGCCGTCGCATGGTGACTAAACTCAACTGACAGCAGCTCCCTTTGGCTGTGAGTCTGTCCATTGTGTCATTACAGGGCTGGAGTGAGACACACACAGTACAGTAAGGGCTGGCAGCCTTTTTATGCTTCAGTTCAGTACGGGAAAAAGGCATCACGAGCAAGGGGGGGGGGGGGGGATAGTTGCCATGGCTACAGATTTTGGCTCTCTCTCTTTATTTCTGTCTGTCTCTCAGACTCCTTGTCCTGTCGGTGGAGGTTGGGATTCATGGTTTGGTTTGAGCTGAAGCCTTAAGTTGTCGGGAAAGTGAGCTGAGAGATGGAGTAGACTTTAAGTGCTGAAGGCTGTTTGGCTGTTTGATAGTGCCGGACACTCACTCACCCAATCCATCTAGCACCCATCATGTACTGTTCATACAGCACACCAGAGGCAGCATATATATTCATTCCCCAGCCTGTCTATTCAATTAAACGTGTATTTTTCTTTTATCAATCAGTCTGTTTTGACATGCATTACAGCAATTGTACTGACCCCTTCCCTCTCTTCAACATGTTTATCCATTTAGGCCTTTGTAAAGTGTCACTTTGACTACGACCCATCCCATGATAACCTGATTCCCTGTAAAGAAGCAGGGCTGAGCTTCAACAGTGGAGACGTTCTGCAGATTTTCAACCAGGAGGACCTCAATTGGTGGCAGGTCAGTACAAGTCCCAGGATATTCAACATTTTTGTGCATCAATTGAGCTAAGACTGAGGGTGTTTTATTCGCCTGCTTGTTAGCTCGTTGCCTCATTCTTTGTGTGCCCTCACAGGCCTGTCACATAGAGGGAGGCAGTGCAGGTCTAATTCCAAGCCAGCTGCTTGAGGAGAAGAGGAAAGCGTTTGTGAAGAGAGATCTGGAGCTGACTACCACAGGTACACCTCTCAGCAGCAGCAGAGCAGAGAAGCACTTCTCATTATGCAGATTCGACACAGGCTCCTCGCCGCACAAACACACCGGCAACAAAGACAACATCTGTTCCTCTCCATATCATACAAGTATTTCTTATGGCGCCGGTCCGCTCATCCTCCCCTCACCTCTCCAGTCTGTTACTCTGTCAGTGAGCACTGGAGGACTGGTAATGAGCATCGCTGTGACTCGCAGATTGCAATCTGCATGTGATTAAGCTGCAGGCTCTGCCCTTCGCAAGCGGCTCTCCCGAGAAGGAGAGTTGATTGAGGAGTGGTGATAAGACCCCCGTAAATACAAACCTGATCAATAATCATCTCCTCTCTTATGAGACGCCGGGTGAAAAGAGGCTCTGCTCCTTTAGATTTATCGCCTCTCTGCCGTTTCCTCAGCAGCAACAAAACAGGTGGTGAGTCACAGCCGGCAGCATGCCCTTTACTCGTGGAGGAGAGGAAGATGACAGCCTCACTGTACTGCCCTTGGAGCCTGGGAAGGACACATCTGTTTGCTAGCACGCTTTTCACATATCATACCAACTAAGAGCGTGATTTGAATGAGAAAGAAATGTGTTAATTGGTCCAATTCATACATTCAGGAAAAATACGTCATTATTTAGCACTGTGGCTGTAAGGTGCTAACAGAAAATAGCTGTCACAGCCTGAAGGGTTGGATTCTGACATGGAAATAAAGAACTGATCTCATGTTTGCTTCTTTTCTTGTCTCTGTTCATAAGACATTCTGCCCCACGGCTTAAATAATCTGCCGTATTGATCAAACGGTCGCGCAGATCGCCTTGTCACAGGTGTCCTCTGGCAGCAGACTGGTTGCACATAGACTGATAAATATTGGTGCACAGTGCCACCCAGTGGCCTTGTTTCTCTAATTCTAAAAAAAGAGTTTGGATTTATGACCCTGCAGTGCATTCAGAGGCATTCACCTTGATACGACATCATTTTGACTTTGTGGAAGTGGGTGGCAGAAACAAGCGCCGAGGTTGTACGTTTTATTGAGTTGTTTTTTTGTTGCTGTCTGTCTCAGGTCCTCTATGTGCTGGCATGGGTGGTAAGAAGAAAAAGAAGATGATGTATTTGACTACCAAGAATGCAGGTAACTCACCTCACAAAGTATAAAATCACCGTCTTTCTATCATTATGTACATCTCCCTAATTACTAGTGTCTGACTAGAATTTGATCGACACGAGCTGCGGATATATGAAGAGGTTGCCAAGGTCCCGCCCTTCAGGAGGAAGACGCTGGTTCTGATTGGTGCGCAGGGGGTCGGCCGTCGCAGTCTGAAAAACAAGCTGCTGGTGTCGGATCCCCAGCGGTATGGCACCACCATCCCCTGTGAGTGCAGCCAATCATCATCACACTAAAACGCATACAATGACAGAAAATCCATCTTTCATTCTTTTGTTGTTGTTACAGTGTTTGTTGTATTGTTGCATGCTGTGTTACTGTTGTCATTTAACTGCTTTTCCCTGAAGTTCATTTCTTTCTTTGTCATCTTAGTTTGTCGTCTTGGTGTTGAAGTTTGAATGTTTTTTTAATATATACATATTTGAAATTGTTATATTTTCTCCTTCTTCTTGTGATTTCATCCTTGTATTTTAGTGTCTGTATTTGCGCTGTGCAAGTGATCTATTTCGTCCTCTTTTCTGTCCTTCAGTCACCTGCAGAAAGCCAAAGGTGGACGAGAGGGATGGCCAAATGTACTCCTTCATGAACCGTAGCGAAATGGAGTGCGACATCAAAAATGCTCGTTTCTTGGAGCATGGCGAGTATGACGGGAACCTGTATGGCACCAAGATCAACTCCATACACGAGGTGATAGACACGGGAAAGATCTGCGTCCTGGACGTCAACCCACAGGTAGATTCTGTTCCTCTGCCATCTAAACTTTACGTACAGCTCGTTGCTACTGAAGTCCTGTCAGGCTCAGCACACCATCAATGTTTATCAAAAAGGATCTCTTAATAATCGACATTATTTGCTGGAAACACTCAGCTTATTTTATTTGCACACATTAGCATGATAGACTTGTTAGATTCTCAACTTAACAATTACGTATGTGTTACAGCGATTCCCAATGCTTGCTGTGCAGCGATGCAGTGATTGTAACTGTTTGTCTCTGAAGGCTCTTAAAGTCCTGCGGACGTCAGAGTTCCTGCCCTATGTTGTCTTCATTGAAGCCCCGGACTTTGAGGTTCTCAAAGCTATGAATAAGTCCGCAATCGAGTCAGGAGTTGTTACAAAACAGTTAACGGTAAGTGTGTGTTTTCTTAAAGGCCTTGAAAACCCCATTCTCTCATTCATGTTATACAACAGTTACATTTTGTACCCTAAATCAGTTCGACTGAAATGCATCACATGAAAGATTATGGTATTAGTAATTGGAATGCCTAATGTGTTTGATTTAGTCAGCATAGCAAATGGGAAAGTTGAAACTAATTTGATTTCTGTTGCGCACGGCTTTCACTGTTTACTCTGTTCTTCCATTCGAGTAATTGCCTGCTCATCGTATTTATGTTCACCTAATGGCCTCACTGTCCCGCACCTCTGCCTGAGATGCTCTCTACAGGACTCCGAATTAAAGAGGACGGTGGACGAGAGCGAGCGCATTAAGCGGGCCTATGGACATTACTTTGATCTTTGCATCGTAAACGACGGCCTGGAAGCCGCGTTCCGAAGTCTACGGTCGGCACTGGACAAACTGTCAACGGAGCAGCAGTGGGTTCCTGTCAGCTGGGTCTTCTGAAAGCCCCCGAGAGCACACCAGCAGGGTGCCAGGTCCACAGGCCCAAGGTCAGAGGACGGTTTGGTAGCTCCAGAGGGGCTGCGTCCACGCAGTCATTGCTGGTGGAGGTCTGTAGTGAAGTGTCATGATTCAGCGCAAATGACCAGCCTCATGTAGAGCGTTTTTGTACAAACTTAGTGTTCCTCTGTTGAGCCTAATGTCAAGTTGTACTTTATTTGTCAGAATTGGGATAATTTAATTGATATTTGTTCAGAAGGGTTTAGAGTTGATTATGAGGTTTAGTGCAATAGTGTGAGTGAGTGTGTGTATGTTATCATAGACGTGATAATAGACTTAGAGTAAAGAAAACGTTTGCAGACAGCAGTGCTCTATTGAAGGATACTGAACTCTTTAGCCTTTCCTACTTTATGTAGTGTAATGTTTACATTGGATTGGTAGGACAGTGAAGGAAAGATACCAAATGTTTGTGATTTAAAAACTCAATATTTTACCATTTGATCATACAGTATGATTGTATGTGCTCATACGTGTGCTTTATATTATGTCACCACTAATTTGAAAAACAAACAGCAATAGATCATTTTAAAGAAAACCATATACGTGCAATACATTTACTCTACATACTGTATACACACTAGCATATTTTGCGTTGATTTGCAGTCTCGATTTGTTTTGTTTCCGTTTTAATGTCGGTTACATTTGTTTTCCTGTGTCTGGTCAACGTGTCTGGTTTTGTTTGACGGTGAGAAGACTCAGCGAATGGATCACAGTGTCCAACTACTGCCTGCTTGATCCTGTTGTTGTTGTTGTTGTCTTTGTAGCACTGAGAACAACAACCAAAAACTGAAGAAGTAGCCTACAGTATGCACTGATTGTATAATGAAGGCAAACAAATTACTAAACATTACAGGTCGGACAATTATTGGAAGTTGTCACGTTTTTTCTTTTTTTTTGTTGATGTACAAAGAGTAAGTTTTTTATCAGTGGCTTCAAATTCATGCTTACTTTTGCCTTAACATGGTTCAAAAGCCAAGGAAACACTGTTATCACTGTACATGTTCCTTAGAATTTAGAGAAAATAATACTGGCAACTCATTAAATATTTATTTAACTTCCCTCAAACTTGTAAGTACTGTATTGTAATAAAGAGTATATAGTATAACATGGAGAACCACTTGGTGCTTTGATGATTCCGCTGGTGTGTAGACGACTACACTGTAGTTTTGATGTTCATATTAAATGTTTTAAAATGGAGTATATTGCTGTACTGTCTACAGATAATATTCATGCAATTTATTTTTAAGTTAAAATCAAAGTATAAAAGAAACAACAATAGTATTTTTCAAAGTACACGGATACAAGTGAAGGTGCGTCAGCGTTAGCGGTCAGTTGCTATGGATATTAACCGATGGAGGCCTGCTGCAGCCTCTGTGGCTGTGGGGGGTTTTGGGTGCTGGATGAGGGTTGTGGGGTTGGACGCAGAGCTGCTGTGGACGTCGTCCAGCGATGAGGCTCCAGAGGCAGCGTTATCGGGTACATCTCGTAGGGGTGCGGCGAGCCCCCTGGCCAAACACTCGTCAGCTTGGGGTCGAACTGCATGAAAGACAGTGAAGTACAATGGTACTGTAGCCACACAGTTCATTTTAAAATGGTTACATATTTCAAATCATATAATAATACAGAAAGAATGAGCCTGAAGCTCTACATTACTAACCTTAGAAAGAACACAGAGCAGTTTTCAGTGTTAAGGGAATAGTTCATTTTGGGAAATATGCTTATTGGCTTTCTTGCTTGAGAGTAAGATGAGAAGATCGACACATGCTCATGACTCGAGAGAGCAATTTTCTCATTTTTCTCAAGCAATTAAGCATATTTCCCAAAATGTATATCTTAGACAACTTACAGAACCACAATATGGCTCTGACTACCTAGGTGCTCCTATGTGTTAGGAATATTAATGAATAACAGACGAGTAGTTTGAGTCAGTTTGCAGTGACTGAGGGTGACTGTAGTGAGGGCAAACACACCAGTGAGTATGGGGGTGGGTGATCCACAGTGCTGTACCGAGGAGGGAATCTGTCGTAATGTCTGTCCTCTTCTGCCCGATTTTCAGGGTAAGAAACCGTGTAGAGCACTGAAGACGAGTTGTCACCATGCGGTGTCGGTATGGTGACGTCGTACGCTGCTCGTTTCTTTCTTGCCTGCAGATAGAAGCAGAGGAGCACCACAGCTAGGGACACCATCAGGGCTGGGAATCTAGGAGCACATTGCCATCATTTTCAAGACTTAATAACTATAGAGTTATTTTTGTGTCTCAAGTCAAAACAAAAAAGTCCCTTCCTGTATGGAGGGATACATTCTTGGCTTTATCAAACTACTTACAGATATTGGACGATATTCACTGCCCCAGTCATGGCTGGAATTTATGTCAAATTGCTGACATTACTGTGAAGGGGAGGGGATCAAAAACAATACAATTATGTGAAAAATGTTCTTTCATTGACAGTGTGACTAATCTTTGAAATGAGAATAATGTCGATTGAATGCAATTACATCCACAATCTGTTCTGGAATACAATTCAAATTTTAATTCCTATTAAATGGATACAGTAGGTACAGTGAAAGAACGACTGATAAGTCAACTGACAACAATCAGTGAGTGCGTGTGAGCTGACATCACAGGATATGACGATGTGTCAGCCGTTACAGCTTCAATCGCACCCAAACAATTGTTCGAGACTAACTGTCCAATCACAGTGTTGTGACCTGAAGTGATCCTGAATCAATTATTCCACTTTAAAACCCTTTGAAAACTGCTCAGCACAAGTAGAAAAGTTAAATCAAGACGTTCGGAGTTTAACAAGTAGCATTAATGACCAGCCTACAGTTTGACTTTATACCGTCTGAGTTTAACAACTTAACAACAGTGGACCTTCATCCTATAAGTCTTTTGCTCATGACAACAGTATATGAAGAAAAAAAATAGAATTGACATAATTCTAACATATGTTACCTTAACGATACAGAATTAGAAGATCCGTGGATCATTATGTTACAGTGGGATGAGTCCTTACCGTATTTGAGAATCCAAAACATACAGAAACTGTCCTGCCCTCAGGGTTGCTATCGAAGGATTATGCGTCACTTAGGGAAGTGCACAACCTGAGGAGCTTTTACAGCATTATTGTCTTTTTTAAAGACACAGGACTTAGAGGTGTGCTCATGTCTCTTGTATATTTCTAGTGTGTGAAAAAACAAAAGGATAGATTTGTGAACGATTGCTATTTATTGCAGTAAACCAATAATTATGGCTTCAGGGGACAAATATCAGACCGCTGCTCTGTTTCTACTCACGGTATGCAAACTTTGTCATAATAGCGACAAAATAGTGATGGCTGAATTCTTGGCACTATCTGGCCTGAAACCCATCTTCCTACTTTGCCTATTTTGCTTGGAAAACCAAACTTAACACTATTGTTGTACATTTCAAGTGTGATTTCTTAAATTGATTTTATTCACAAGTATAAATTAATTGAATAAATTACATACATAAAAAGGAACCACAGTACTTAAGGCCCTAACTCAAATATTTTACCTCTTTAGACAAAACATACATACATAAATACATACATGCATAAATACATGCATACATGCATAAATACATACATACATACATACATGCATAAATACATACATACATACATACATACATGCATGCATACGGGGGTGTTTTAGTTGGATTGTTCTAGAAGATTCACTAGTTGTATCAGTCGTATAAAGATTCTCCTTTCCATCAAGCGGATTGCTTACAGGTAGATTAATCCTATACACATATGTCCCAAATAAAACTTATCTCATACAAGCAGAAAGTGTATTTAATAAAAAATAAATTTTGGCCCCGATCTTAGTTTAAAAGTAGGGCTGAAATTCAACATTCATTATTTTTTCCCGCTACAAATTCACAATCTCATTTCCCCGTGCAGACAGCTTTACAAAAGCTGATTCACAACGACATGTTTTGAAGTCATTTCTAAACACCATTTCACAATGTGACCATCGTATTGACTCTTATTTGATTCCATAGACCTACGCTGGGATGAAAAGATACGGATTGCTAAAGCTAGAAGGTGTTTGAAGAGGAGGAAGAGGAAGACGAGGAAGATCAGGCTTGCTCTGAGTAAGCCGGAGGATCTGTGTACGACGGTGGGGGGTCTGGATGGGATGGTGCGTCAAGCTGCAAAAGAGAGAGACATTTAATTAGAGATGATGCAATTTGGCTGCTGACGATGAAATCTCGTACAACTGTTTCCAGATTGTCCTCATCATGAAATATGATGAACGTAAGAAGGCACAGAAGATGCATACAGCACTGTACCCTGTATGGAGGAGGTGGACTGACATCTCTTGAGCAGTACATGGGAGGGTTTCTGTAAGGAGGCCGAAAATATACTTCATATATGTCCAGTACTTCCTCGTGTTCTTCTTCCACCCGATCCTCTTCATATATGGGGATGACGTACACAGATGAAGAGTCAGTGGGCCTCGGGGGCCAGCCTTCTGCTTCTCTGTGCTTCTTTGCGAAATGGCAACAAAAAACCCAAAGAACGATACCAGCGCACAATATGGGGATCCTGAAATAACGGACAGCTTACACGAGCAGCACGCATACAATAATAATGTATAAATAAGACAAATTAATCTGAGGGAATACTTACTCAATCGCAGGATAAAAAGTGACCATGGCAGTCTTATTTTCCAAATCAGGCTTCACACCTGAGGAAAAGGACAAAAAGAAAAGGACAAATCCAATTTTAAAGTTGAAGATTGTAACTCCATTTTACTCATTTTGGTCATGCAAGTTAATGTTGTTTTGCAACACAGTTATACAGGTCAAAGGTAGCTCTTTATCTCTTTGTATTAAAGTAAAAGTAATCAGCAGTAAAAGGCAGTGGCAATTTCCTTTCCTTTTTTGATGAATATACAAGAATGGGCCTCGTACGATGAGACTGCTCCTAAGGTTTCAGGCCTTTAATAAAGTCAAATATAAAACAGAACAAAGAAACATTATTTAACAAGTTTGGATTAGCTGTCTCGGACTTATTTGAATAACTTAACATGCTGAAAACAAAGCTTACCTTCCAGTACAAGCCATGCAGAGCAGGATAAGTAGAGCCTTGACTTGCAACAGACATTTTTATAGCCTCATTGACCTGTTTAAAGTAGAAGAACTCACCGAGGTTGCAGCCGGTGACGTAAACAACTTATCATTGACACTGCTCTCACCACACGGCAGAATGACGGTGGGCTAAAGGCCGCTGGCTGTTAAGGGGACTCTTACTGATTAACATAGATTGAGATCGACAACACAGAAAGGTAATCAGGAGGGGGAAATCACATAACAGGACAACACAAGAGTCCCTGTTTCAACTTGTTTCTTTGGAATGCAGTCAAGGTATAGTTGAAACATGTTGGAGGTATTTCTACTGCAGCTCTCTGCGCAGCACGTTTCACTTTGAAGCAGGATTTTCTGTCCCAGAGAAAAAATATCATTTGAGGCTCACACTGAGCCATTTAACACATGTGAAAGAGCTCAAGGTAAACCACTACACACACTTTTTCAAGCTTTTTATTTATGCTTAACGTTGCTCTCAGGCCCGAAAATATTTCCATGCAGCTGTACATGTTTTACACATGTAAATAGCAAAACCGAGCATGCCTGTGAGTTGGAACAAAACCATCCAATAACATAATGTTCATTAGCGTAGGGGAGGTGGAGGTGGAGGGGGGTGGCGGCACCATACCAGAGGTGCCAGTGTGAAGGGGTGGTGGTGGAGGAGGTGGAGGGGATGCAGCTCCTGCTACAGGAGGAGGTGGAGGCGGGTAGGAGCCGTTTGATGGACAGCCTGGCGGTGGAGGGGGAGGCGGGGGGAGACATGTGGGTGAGGTGGAGAAGGGCGGCGGTGGTGGGGGGAGGCCAGTGTCCATGGAGGAAGAGGGAGGTGGTGGTGGTGGTGGAGGGGGAGCGGGCATATTGGGGTCCAAATCAGCAGTAGGAGGAGGTGGGGGAGGCGGGCTGCCGTTGATGGGGTCGGAGGCGGTTCGCAAGGTGGGGACTGATGGTGGAGGCACAGCAATGCCCAGACTGGATCTGCATACACAAAATAGACCTTCAGGTACTGTGAGCCATCATGACATCCTGAGAGTGACACAGTTTAGATTCTGAAGGAATAGTTCCACATGTTGGGAACATTGTTATCTGTACTGACTAATGATATAACATGATATAACATGTTAATTAGTGTGCTTTAGAGGTGATGCTATAGGTGTTTCTTTTGTCTTCGGACAGAGCCGTGCTAGCTGCTTCCAGTCTTTATGCTAAACTGAGCTAAGCTAACCAGCTGCAGGTTGTTGCCCTATATTTAACGGACACACATGAGGGTGGCCTCGATCTTCTCATCTAACTCTCGGCAGAAAAGTGAATTTGCATTTTTCCCAAAATGCTTCTTTAGTCCATAATAGAGAAACCTTTCAGACATGATCATAATGGATACAGGTCATGCTATGCCCATATTATAATAATCAGTATCGTAGTGGAGTGTTTAATTGTAGTGTTGCTAATAACAGGGAAAAGGAGAACTTTATCTATACGTACACAGAGTATTCTGCAGTAGTGACTGTTCTCTTTCCGGGCTGCTCAGCGATCTGTGGGGAGAAGATGAATGAAGGTGAAAAAAAAACATGGGGGGTGGGGGATGCATTGTGCTCGGCATCCTTAATCTAATGGGAAATAATGAAACACAATTCTGTCTTCAAATTTAGTTTTCAAATTTACCCCAAAACAGTGGCCAGTGAAGTCCAAGATGGAGAACGACAGTGGCACTCTTGTGTAGCTGCTCGCTGCCTCCTTGCCTGAAGTCGGTGGGGTCATAAGCTTGGAGCGGCTCCTGTTTTTGGGAGTAGTAAAAGCACCGATCTCTCTCCTGGCAACCGTCTCGAAGTGGATAGCAGCAGCCTGGACCAGAGCACAGTGTGAACACAAGATTTTCACACCACTTGTCCCCCTCAAGAGAGTTTCTTTCTTCTCTCTCAACAATAAAACAGATGGATCACAGCGACCACACTGACCACAGATTAAAGGACCTGCCAGGAGAACAAAAGCACTGTAACTATACAACCAACAGTAAGACTCTAGATATTTGTATTTTAGTTTGAGTTCCTGAAGGTGAAGCATGCAAAAAACAAATGCAGATCACTAATTTATTAAAACAAAAATAAAACCATAGTTAATTCAAATTAAATATGTCACTTTGTGCAGTGAATACAACTTTTATTTCTTTATTTTTTTTCATTTCAACAACTACAGAGCAGACATGGTCCAACCTTCTATGGACTGTGCCTCGGATATTATTATCTATGCAAGGGTCACATCACGCAGACCTCAGGTGTGGAGCATTTCAGGTGAAATGTGCGACTCACCAGTGACAGCAGGTTGACTGAGGACTCCATGTCACTGATCTGCATGAACTGGGAGTCCAGCAGCCTCAGCAGGGTGCTGGCCAGACTGTTGATCTGGTATGACACACTGGCCAGAGCCTGGGCAGCCAAGCCCTTGGCCTCCTCAACAGCCTTGGTTGAATCCTCTGCCTGAACGATTATATATATATATATATATATATATATATATATATATATTACAACGATATGTTGTTACACGCTTCAAAGGCTTCTCATAAATATCTAAAAGTATGCCATAGTTATGCTTTTAAAGGGCACTTATTTTTTTACGAGCATAACTCACCTGGAGAAAATTGTTCTCGCAGTAATCTGCGACGCGGAGGAGGTTGCTGTGGTTATCAACAAGATCCTTCCTGGCAGCCGGCGCTTCTTTAAATATCCGAGTAATAACTTCAGAAAAGTTATTTTGCTCCGTCATTTCTCCCATTTTGGCGCTGCCTGCTCAACAAAACCCTTAAAAAAAAGTATTTACTCTCGCTGTTGAGGAGGATGTAAAACCTCTTTTGGCAACAGTCAGCCAAGGTAGGGAGTTGTTATGTCGGCGGTAAAAGGCGGAATTACCGCAGGGTAAAGATTTCCAGAGCAGCTGGTCTCAGGGCAGGGCTCGCTGCATCAGGTACATATCCATTGAAACAGGTGATCCAGAAGCAACCATGATGTACCTTATATACATATATACTGTATATATATATATATATATATATATATATTCATCTTTATAACATCGTCACAGAGGCAATACTATTATTTATATTATAACATAATGTATATAATAATGTGATACCAGGTGTGCATCGCATCACGTCTCACGAGCCACTTGTGTTATTTATAGAATCCGCTAGAGGTCAGTGCAGCGCAGAGAAAAGTGTCCCTCTCAAGAGTCTGACTGTAAGGGAGAGCGGGGTTGGTTGTCGCACTCATTAGACTTCACTCCCTAGAGGGCACTGTTTCAAATGTTGAAACACAGTTTTAAGAAATGGTGTCAGAGATGATTTACAGGGTAATTTCAGGAGTGAGACACATTGCGGTGAGAGTACTTTTAGTGTTTTTTTCTTCATGTTGAAATGTAAAGAGCCAGCTCTACTGTGATTCTATTCTAGGCGTTCACACAATGGGTTTATTATAAAGCATTGTTAACATTAAACAATAGGGAGAGCTATAGTTTAGATGGGCTTTTTTCCATACATGTGGTTGTTAGCTTAGTCGGTAGCAAAAACAAATCCCAGTTGGGGATGCTTATCGCATTTTCCTCATGGGTTTGTTGACACATGGAGCTGAGCGTGAGAGACTGACATAAGGATGAGTTGAGTATAACTACATTGATTGTTCCTGTTTATGTTCTCTCGATGTTGGAGACATCATATAAAAGTGTTTTAAATACATTTTTAAGGTTGCTTTTTATTCTTCCACATTAAATTAAACGGCATAGGGCGTATTTGACAGCTCATATCTTCTGAACAGAATAAGCGAAAGGAGAGTAAGGTCACTCCATTCCTACATGACATTTTAGGCTTTAAGTACAGATTGAAAGGGAATCTATAAGGGATGCAGTTTCTGAGAGATTCAAATGAAAGTAAAATGCGTGACCCCGTTCTTCGTACTCTGCATTATGAATGATGATGATGATGATAATGATGATGATAAATGATGCCACGGACAGTATAACATAAGTGTGAACCAGCTGGATCGGATAATGTTTCACTTCTAAATGTGTTTCATGATGACAAAATGCTCAGCCAAAGTCAAAACACACTGCATTGTTCAGGATATCCTGTTGGCCTGTAAACAAGTTAAATTACCCAGCATCCTTGATTGTGTTTGCATTCATGCACAAGTTCACAGTGGCCCAACTCCAGTTTTTAAAGAGGTTTCTGTTGGATTACATGCGCACGATCCAGTCTGATACAATGCATCTGATTAGTGCACATGTTTTCCCATGTGCCAGTCTAGCAGGACACTTTCACCTTATTGAGCCATGTGACAAACCACAATAACATTTTATTTGGATACAGTTTAGTGTTGATACCTGACTATCAGGTGACTACTAGATGTCTGACAAAGGGCCACTTGACTGTTTACATGCTGCAGCTCTACAGACCTTTGTACACTGACCTCAGCTCCATATTTTGGGGTGCATTTTATGCCTTTGTAAGATTGCTGACAGTAAAGAGATGACAGGAAATGAGGGGAAAGGAATGGTTAATGACAACAACGTTCTGCAAGTTGGTTGCTCCGTTGGTCTAAAACTTTACAGTAACTATTGGATGCGTTGCCATGAATTTTTATTCAGACATTCATGGTCGGGGGGGGGGGGGGGACAGATCCTAAAGACTTTGATGTACCCTCGCCTTTCATTTAGCACCACCAGCAGGTTGCCCCTTAATATACAGGATGAATAACTTTGGTGATCCCTTTGCCATCAGCCTCAGCAATACTTTGTGTTCAGTGCTAATTAGCAAATATTAGCATGCCAACACACGAAAGTAAGATGGTGTACGTGGTAAACATCACCGGCCGAACATCAACATGTTAGAATTTGTAATGTGAGGATGCTAGCATGCTGATATTAGCATTTAGCTTAAAGCACCACTGAGCGAAAGTACAGGCTCACAGGGCCGTTAGCATGTTAGCATGGCTCTAGGCTCTTCTACTTGTTAATCTATCTTCCTGTTTTTCTTTTATCCTTTTTTGGTGGAATTATTTAATTTCTTCTGGTCTATTAAATGTAAGCTTTGGAGTATCCAAATAAAACTGATACCAAATTGCACTAGCCTTGTACTAATGACTTTGAAATTATATATTTAATAATAATTAGCTAATGTTCTCTTAAGGATCTGATAATTGTTCACATGCGTCTGAGTTCTCCTTTGAAAGTAATCCAAACTTTTGCCAGGTTTGATATGATGATATGATATGAACAATACACCTTATTCCAATGTGTTGGAGCTCGTATTACAGAGTCATCAGGATCATTATCTACTGATAAGAGATTATGGACGACTTTATTCCTTTATTGAACATTCATTTTCTCTGCGTTCAGCACAATCTGGAGTCAAAAAATGTTACCATAGAAATAATTTAGCCACCATGTAATTTGTGTTGAAAGAGAAGATAGAGATTTACTGTTCACAATCATGATACTGATTACTGTTTTTATAATTATGGCTTTTTGCTGCATTTTCCTTTAGTTGAACAAACCCTACATTTATCACAATAAAGAAAACTGATCGACAACTAAATTTATTTTTGTGTATGTCGACAGAAATTCTATATCGTGTGTGTTGCATTGTGCGGCTGTAGACTTTCTCAATCTCTGGTCATAACAAATAGCTGTGATTCTGTCCCTTGCTTTTGTTGTTCTGCATGACTTAATGCAGCTAGTAACACACTACACACTATACCTAGACAGACATGGCCTAATGATATGATATACTGTAGAGACACAGGAACCTACTGCAGCTGAGCAGAGGGAGAACACTCTATATTTACCTTCCTGCCCTCTCGCTGACCTCAGACATTATGTCATTTTCTTTCTGAGCCTCAAATGCTCAACCAGGGTTTTGTAACACACACTTACCCGTTCAGTCATTACTCCACACTTACTCAGATGCACTTTTTAATCCTCTGGAATTTCAGTCTTGGAGAGGTCACATTTGTATAAAGTATTCACTAATAAACAAATTCAGTGTGTTTATCCTGAACCATCTGAACAGATAGTTAATCACGAGCCCCCTCCCGCTACAGATTAGCTGCATTGAAATCCAAATCCACCATACGTATCAGTCAGGACAGCATGGACAGCACACTGCTGTTTTATGGCCTTGTTTACATGGACAAACTTTCCGAGTGTGAAACCAGCAAGGGTTGCTCATTATATCCTGAGAGCAATCAATAAATTTAATGAAAAATATCCAGTAACTGTGGCTGTCGCAGGACTGTAATAAGCCCATCCAGCGAAAAATGAAATGAGTGGACAAAACGGTTGCCCGTCCAATCATTGCTACTTACCTACCTTCCTGCCTGCACATGCACATTGCTCGTCACCAGAGTCTCCCACAGGTTGCAATCTTAAAAGCTGTGAGCACTCACAATAGCCATGTTCGTTGTTTATGTTCATAATGATGATTTTGGGGGAGTGGTAATGGAGGGAGGCCTGACGGGACGGGCTGTCAGTGTTGCTGACTTGGTGACTTTCTCGCTACATTTAGCAAGTTTTAACTACTTTCATTGGGAAAGAATTGGCAACAATGTTCTCATAAAAATACAACGTCTCTATAGTGCTGTTAGTGGTAAAAATCGTACGCCACAGGGTACCTTTAATATCTATATTAGACCATACCCTGTTTAATATGTTGGGGAATCTAATTATTAATCTTAACAAACAAGAAGACACAACAATTATTCAGTTTTAATACCTTAATTATAACAAAACGGTGAGCTTCCCACAGTCAGCTTAAGGCGTAATGATTCAACCAACAATGAAACATTAAGGTTCTTCTTACAGGACAGATGTGTGCAGTTGCTACCTAGATTCCACATTGATCTTCAATGGTCGCCTCCTGCAAATTATGATTATAAATTATGATTTCTTTGTATTATTATGAACTGATGACACTTTTAGAATTATCACCATGATTGCAGAACAGGGCACATGCATTATGCACGATGAATCTGAACTGGAATGATATCTGATTCATATTTTGAAGTTATTCACAATGTTGGTGAAGAAGCTATACAGAAGGAGTTAAAATGTCATCTTACACCCTACAGTACACAAACACACACACACACACTGCACTGCAGCATCCATGTCCAATGGTGTGTGCAACATATGCCTGTTTGTGGAGATTGGATGTTCTGGCTCTATCACAGCCTCTCCACACTTCACAGACTTCCATTAAAGGAAAAGCCAAATTCAATTATTGTGCTAGGAGACTACATTGTCAGATCTCCACACACACACACACACACACACACACACACACACACACACACACACACACACACACACACACACACACACACACACACAGAGACACAAAATAAGGCAGCAGTTAACACTCTGCACTCACTGTGAACACTGTGAACTCAATTCAAATTAGTCTCCAGGCACCTGCTGCCCTTTTCTCCAACTTTTTTTTAAGCCCCTGGCTGTGAAATACAGATTACAAATCTTGTGATGGATTTCTTTTCTCATCAAAAGTATATCACTATTTTTGACATATGACATTTTTCTTGATGCACATTGCCTTTGTCTGACTTAACACTCTCATGACCAGACGTGATCAGCCTCAAGCCGCAACTTTACAGAGCCACCGCTGCATTACCGCTGCTCCATCAATCCCTATCAGCTCAGCTAGGATGTGCTCTGTCAATAAGTATCCAGCCCACTCCAGGTGGCTCACATGTTGGACATGTGTCTCACATTTTCAAAGGCATCAACACTTGTGTGTGTGTACTGGAACATTGGTGCTATTTTTGAGATATCCGTTATCTCTTTGAAGATATCTGCTACGTGGCTCGACAGATATCTAGGATGACTTATCTGTACCCGATCGAGGCAGATCTCTGCACAGAGGATCATCTGCAGGACGCTGTGGTGTGATTTTAATCCTGTGATCCGAGGCTAAATCTATTATGACCCTGAAGTACTCGTGTAGCTATCGCTGTCTCATTGTGAGGTGATGATGACTCCCTCTGCCTTGACCTGACAAACAAACAGTTCAGATTCAGTCACACACACACTTCACAAGGAAGTGAATCAACACTGTAACGGCGACTGTGATGTAATATTGACAGCACAGTCACCAGTACAGTGTGAATTCACTTCATTTCACAGGCTATGCTTATCTTTAGCAATGTCAGCATCATTAAAATCACTCCTTTATCTGCTCCTTATCAACGCCATTTATTCCACCATCAAAGGCGTCCTGTTTTAGACGAGAAAGATACCTTTGTTGAGTGATAAGGATTATATCAATATAAAGAGATAAGTATTAGTTTACTGTAGTCACATGACTCTACCAAGGTTAATAGATGCTTTGATTGACTCGTGACTTTCACCAAACACTATAAATCAACATGCCAGATACCTGTAGTTTTACATGAACCTGGGAAATATGAGCTTCAACGAACAATAAGATATGTCGATTGTTGGAAAAAATAAATGTGATCCATTCACACTTCAAACCAAACTCTTACTGAACAAGTAAACCAAACTCTTAAGGAAACGTTTTTCAGCTATTTAAGTCATAAAGATTTATGATCCAATCTTTGTGGAATATTAGATCCGTCTTTTGAACATTATCATGTTTTATGGGCTCATTCAGTCACTGCTTCGTTCTGAAGGGCCTCATTGAGCAGCCTAAAGACAAACAACCTTGTTTTGTTACAGTGCTCAGAAATCTTCAAATTTCCTTTCAGCTAACTGTCAATGTTTTCAAACTCAACACAGTTCACACTGGAGGTTTGAATATCAACAGTGAGCTGGTTGGACAATTTGGGTTTGTTTTTGAGTGTAATCTTGAATACGGGTGGTCTTCTAATATGAATAACATTTGTATCGCCTATCACACAACTCAGATAGACTGTGCAATAATGTCTAGAGTAATCATTCGAAGTTTTAATTTAGTATATTCAAATTTCTATATGGCGTTATTCCTCAGAAATATAAAATATGGCATTATTTGAGGAAAACGTTACTGAACATTGTGAATATTGCCAAGATTAAACAAACCAGCCACATATTTTCAGTGGACTTAAAATGGTTTATTTGTAATTATTGTTTGTAATTAAAGTGTAACTAAGGCCAGTCAGGGTCCAGGGTCGGGTGAATGATCAGCTGGTTGGTACCAAGAGAAGTGGTTGATTTTTTTAACAGTGGCCTGAACATGGCACTATAAAGCATGAAAGGTAAATGTGACAGGAAGTCAATTCATCTTCAAATGGTTTTGTATCCATTAAAATGAAGAGTGCCAATCTGTGATTAGAAGCTGCAGTATTTTTTACACGACCATGGGTCAAATGATTGTCTGTGATGTGGAAGAGACCAATGTAAGAGGCATGAGGAGTCACTGGTGGGTTTTCAAGAATAGGGTTTTATTTGACCAAAAGTGAAACAAACGATTTACAAAATTAGCAATAAAGTTCTGGGCCCATAAAAGAGATCTATTAAACAGAACTTAAATTAGGCTATGCTAATTCAACATAAACTGAATAGAAGTGAACAGACTACACTGATCTAACTGACAAAATCTGACCTAACAAACACAACAAAAAGGGCAATATACAGTGGGTACGGAAAGTATTCAGACCCCTTTAAATTATTCACTCTTTGTTTCATTGCAGCCATTTGCTAAAATCAAAAAAGTTCATTTTATTTCTCATTAATGTACACTCAGCACCCCATCTTGACAGAAAAAAACAGAAATGTAGAGATTTTTGCAAATTTATTAAAAAAGAAAAACTGAAATATCACATGGTCATAAGTATTCAGACCCTTTGCTCAGTATTGAGTAGAAGCACCCTTTTGAGCTAGTACAGCCATGAGTCTTCTTGGGAATGATGCAACAAGTTTTTCACACCTGGATTTGGGGATCCTCTGCCATTCTTCCTTGCAGATCCTCTCCAGTTCCGTCAGGTTGGATGGTGAACGTTGGTGGACAGCCATTTTCAGGTCTCTCCAGAGATGCTCAATTGGGTTTAGGCCAGGGCTCTGGCTGGCAAAGGTGTACTGAATGAACTGATTAGGTGAGTGAAAGGTGGAAAAGGCTAGATAGAAGTGACAGAGCTGTGACACCTGCATTGTGTTTTGGTAAGCACTGTTCAGGTATGTGTTTTTTAAATTGTCCATGTACTGTACATTTAATATTGCTTCATCAAATCTGCACTGAACAGTGTGTAATATAACCTCCAGTCTGCTCTCTCAGAGGATTACAGGGGAATGACAAGTTGAAACAGCTCAGTTAGAAATTAAGAACACCGCGGTGAATTTGGTTCGTTTACTTGGAAATGATGTCAAGAAAGTGCAAATCTGTTTCTTATTCCCTCAAATGGAGGAAATAAACTGCTCTGTGCAGTATATTCTCGATGGGAGCTGAGAGCAAAGCATGTGGAGTCCCTCCCAGACACTCCAGCGCTGGTTATTCAGGATCCGCCACTCTACAGGCAGGCAGGCAGACACACTGGTGTGTCATATCTTATCTCTCATCTCGTACAGTCATAGAAACTGGGATCTGATCACAGATATTGCCATCCGTCCAAATCCTGGCTGCTAAACAGAAAAAGAAAGAAGGGAGGGAGAAAAGATAGTGGTAAGGAAGGGGATTGGGGGGGAAATGTGTCCAGTGGTGTAAAGAGGTAAGAGGGAAGGCTGCAGAGAAGTGTGGGCTGGGTTAAACTGACACTTAAAAAGAAGCTCGCTTTGACTTCTGTGCATTTCACCAGCAGACAGGCTGGGGTGCTAAGAAGGGAGCAGTGAGGGAGTAGATGAGACAACAGCTCCAGGGAGAAGGTGTACTCTCAATTCACTGGAGCAAGTGTATTTTTAGCTCTTCCTTCCAACTCTTTCACTTTACATTTTTTCTCCTCCACTCTTCCTTTGGTGGAGGCTAGCCATGGGTAATGGCGTGGATGGGTTTCTGTGGTCAGTGCTGCTGCTGCTGGCAGTCTTGGGACACTCTGAGGCTCTGCCAGCAAGCTGGGAGCCAGGAGAATATGTGAACAACACAGATGATGCACTGAGGTTCCTAGGCGACTACAACAGCACTGCTGAGGAGGTGTTATTCTACAGCGTCTCTGCCAACTGGAACTACAACACCAACATCACGGACCACAACTCCAAGCTTCAGGTAGGACAACTCCTGGACTATTGAGCTTAGAGGGTGACATGTTAGCTGGACCTTTCTCTCACGCTGGTATAAAATTGGCCCGTTTAGATCAGTTCAAGCCAGCACTGGCACCTCATCACCATTAATTCATGCATGGTCAAGGGTTTCCGTGGAACTGAGCCCTGCATCATTTGGATACTACCCCTATTCTTCTCTCTCCAGAATAACACGCTCAGTTTCCTACCAACGCAGCCAACTCAGCTTGTGTGTTACTGGAAATATAAAACGGATCTCAATGCCTGTGGTGCAAACGTCTTCAATTTCTGAATACATTTCTTACTTGCGTAATGTTGACTATCATTTGCTTAACTGTCTGTTTTATGATATTTTCTGCTTCGTACAGTTTCTCCAGATGAATGCACCCGCCACTAGATGCAGTTTTACACACCAATAGTCCTTTATAGTGGCAATATAAAGGACTTTAAAGTGTCAATATTTGCAGCCATTAAAATACGTTGCAGGAATTTGGAGCTTTTAGGAGGTCAGCTATGAGACGTTGCATTATTAGCAGATTGGAATTGTTTCACGTTTTCTTCTCAACATATGCCTGCGAAACATTGTATAAACGTTGCAAACGAGAGAAGGGGAGATGTAGCAGAAGAAGAGACAATGAAACTGTACAAGTGTGAAGGAGTGTTTTCTTGCCTCCAAGCACAAGAGTCAATACACACATATCCATGTATACTGCGAAAAAATACCAGCTTATTCTGTCATTTACAAACTTGTTAAAGCAAATTGTCCAACCAGCACACTCGGGGCAAAGCCTCTGAATTTCTTCCCCCCCCCCCCCCCCCCTCTCTCCCCCGAGTGTGCTTGGACAGCTGTCACAACAGGATTTCAGTACACTATCCAGGCTTTGGTCTCTAGTCACACATTGAACAGGTGTAGATGCAGCCCCCACCACACCAATGTCAACAGAGTCAGGCTGGAGAATGTGTTCTGCTCTCTAGAATGTGTCAGCTATGCAAGGTGAAAGATGAGCAGGATTGTAGTTGCAATGCAAGAGCACGGAGAGTTCTGAGATGGGATCAAAGTGGATCAGAGCGCTGAGCTCCATCTAAACTGGCAGCAAAGGGAGAGCACGGCAGTTAAGCCTAAGAGAGAGATGTTCTAGTGTTGCCATTTCTCTTACGCTGCCTTGTAAATCTATTACGTTGCATAGAAATTATTTTAATAAAGGCAGGTTAAATTACAACAAGTACACATTCACACACACACACACACACACACACACACACACACACACACTTCCTCCTGGGCTTCAGAGGTGAGAGTGATTTGGTCTGGGTGCAAATAAGGCACATGTTAGATGTGTGGAAGATCAAACGGAATGAGGATCGGTTCATGAGCTTCTAATCATGCTGAATATAAACTGATGAGAGTGGATATCAATGACTGAGGTCCTTTGAACCCCAGAATTAAATACCAGCTGCCTTCAAGTATCTCAATCAGACCTGAGGCTCATTTCACTGCATACTGCCGGCTTTTTTTTATGTGATTTGAATTTGAAGTTTGAGAACTATACCTTCAAGTGAAGAGTTCTATTTTGAAATGCTGTAATTTCCTGTTGGAAGCATTTCGTGGTCCAAGCAAAATTATCTTCTTTCTAAGAATTCCAGTATTTCAGGCACAAATACCTTCTAATAACTCTTTAACTAAATACTTACCTCTAAAAGCTAACAACCAAAGTGCATGTGTTTTCATTTTGGAAATGAACTCTTACAGAAGTGCTGCATTCAAGTCTAGTTATCCTTTGACCACAACCAGGCGAATGAGTATGAAGTATTGTTTTAAATAAACCTCTTTACCAATTACTCATTCCAGCTTGTAAAACAAAAAGACCTTGAGGGAAACAAAATCAGCAAAAAAAAAAGGCATTTCAGCCTTCTAGTATCTTTATTGTGTTTCTGCGGTTGAGAATGATTATCTGGGTGGATGGACGGGTGTAGGCGGGGTGGAAAAAACGTTTGAGTAGAAGACAGAGCTTAAGAGGAGCACAAAGGTCAGAGTTAATACTTCAACTCACTGTCACCAGTTTTCCCTCGTGCAGCCTGTTATTTTAGTGAAGGATGCGAGAAAGACAGATAAGAAAGGCTTCCATGAAAACATCACTGGAATGAAGCTGCTGTTTGGTCAGTTATATCAGGATGTGGTTGCCTCAAAGTTAAGAAATCACACTGTAAATTGAGCTAGCGTAGTCACACTTGTGAAAATCGGAAATACCTGCACACACAGTATAAGGTTGCAACACAGTAAGGAACATATTTTTCTTCGGCAAACGCAATCTCTCAGGTGCAGCATAGTGCTGTAACAATACAGCAGTAGTTCATCATTTTCAATAGGAGCAAATCAATGTGACACACACATACTATCCATGCAATGTTCCACAGCAGCCTTGAGTCCTTTCATTCTACCAGCACCGCCATTACATAATGGAAACGCCGATGTCCACGGCCTTCCAGAGTGCCATAAAGAAAAGAAATTGTGAGATTCAGTGAGGCCATATACTTGAGCAATGACAGACATTTTTCAAAAATATGATCCTTGAGCTATGTTTGTTATGCTGTTCTGTCCTTGCTCCCAATAGACAGAGCACTCTATTGATCCCAGAGGAGAGATGTGTTGGTACAGCTGCCAAGGAACACATGAATGCACAGATGACGATATGTTGCAGCTGGTAAAGGAGTTAGAAAAGTGTGCCGCCATGCCAGCAGCTATTGGCCATTAACCTATCAAATCTGTTAGCTATAGGTAAACCAAAGTATTGGACTAATTTAAATTTTGACCGGATGATGGTGTGAGATTAAAAGTCAGGGGGTCACTTAATGCCTGCATCAAATAACGGCAATCGCAAGTCAGGGGATCACAGAGGTCCATGGGATTCATCCATTAAGCGCCAATAATATGACAATCCATTCAATATTGAAAAAAGACGACATGGCTAATGACCCACTGATACAAAAACAAAGAAACTGAGCTTTCTCTAGATGTAGAATCAATCATTTTTGATGTTCCCTGTTCTTTAGTATCCGTAAATAATCAAAGTTGTGAATGTATCTTAGTTCTCTTCATTTCCTCCTCCATCTTGGTCACACTGAGGTGCAGGTGGTTCCTCCCACACCATTCAACAAAGGTGTCGTTTATGTCCGAACGTGCTCTCATTGCTGCCCACTTTCTACTCCTGAGACACATCAATGTTGCAAAAATTATGACTACAAAGGAAAATAACAAAAATAACCCTTGCTTGGTCATAAAAAATGCTTATAGATGTGAAGAAACTAAATGACTGACGCTGCATGTTCATTAGCTCTTCTTGGCCCGGCTTTACGTTTTAGGTTGTTGAGTCTGAGTAATCAACATATTCTGATCATTAACTTGCTATCGTCTTTAGGTAAATGCATCCCTTGAAGAGCAGGCCTTCTCCTCAGCGTGGGGGTTGAAGGCCAAGCAGGTCTTCAGTAATGGGGTTCTAGAGTCTCTAACTCCTTCAGACGGGAATCTGATGAAGAAGATCAAGATACTGGGAGTTGCCAACCTGCCCCAGAAAGAAAGAGAGGAGGTTTGTTTAGAATAGGAGATTTGTCCTTCTAATTATTTTTTTATCGCTGTATTAATGCTGAACTTGTTTGACTAACATCAAAACTCTTTTTCTTGTCTCCAGTATAACACGATTCTCAGCAAAATGGACAATATTTATTCAACGGCCAAGGTGCATCCAGCACCGAACATAAGCTGGAGCCTGGATCCACGTAAGTAAATATAGAATAAAAGCTTAAAATGCATGAATTATATGATTCAGATGCTTTGGAGTTATTTGAAAGAAACGGGGTACGAACAATGTTGAGGATTATGAAAATCACAACAATAAGGAGGGGAAATCTAAAGAAGAAAAAACAGTTGTAAGTGGTTAAGATCTTATCTGCTCTTGGAAAAGTAACAGGATGGGCAAAAGTACTTCAGAGAGGTCTCCAAAGGAAGTGTTATGGATGTGCCCATTAGTGTTGAGTAAAATGCTATAGAAACATCATGTCGGTGGCTTTTAAAGCTGCCGGCATGTATTGTGAACAATGGCTCGATGTTTTAGCTGCCAATAGTAATTGTGAGAAAAGCTTGCCAACACACACAGTACAACACAAATATTACTTCTTCTAAAAACTATTACTCATAACCATAAAGATGCCAATTTACAACTGTGGTATTACTAGATTCTTAATCTTGGAAACTTACTAAGGTGGAACAGGGTTATTCAAAGGATGTGGTGCATCCCTTTACAAAACACATGGAGTCATTACAATAACAAACAGACTGTCGGCAATCACTTTTTCCACCATTTCAACCACCTTGTGTTCTTCAACTTTTTTCCTTCTCTTCCCCTTCATTTCCTATTTCTGGCATTTTAAAGATAAAAGTTGTTTTGCATCACGTTCAAAATATCATTGAGTTGTCATAACTCAAAGCTAATCTCTTCGGTAATGCGTCTGTTCTGGCCTTTTCCTGCTGAGAGAGCATGAAGTAATTCAAATGCCGATACATCTTCATTGTTTTGGGAAATAAATTTCACCTTTCGCTTTTGAATTATAAATGTTTGTCTGTGCACCAGATAAGGTCAGCGTCCCTTTACATTTCCATCATTTTCTTCATGACTTAAGGTTGGAATTTTTTTATTTTTTTTATTTTTGCAGATCTCACAGACATAATGGCCACCTCAAGGAGCTACAAGAGGCTGCTGTACGTGTGGGAGGCCTGGCACAATGAATCAGGTGTACCTCTGAGAGAGTACTACCCCACGTTTGTGGAGCTCAGCAACAATGCTTCTCAAGCTGATGGTAAGAACTCTTCACTTTTTGTCATTGTTATTGAGAGCACTCATAACGCTACAAATGAGTAATCAATTGAATGGGACTGACATAACGATAGAACAAGGAGAGTAAAGGAGTAGAAATGACATTACCATTTTGTCCTGTTTAGGGTTTGATGACACTGGAGCTGACTGGCGCTCTTGGTATGAGTCTACGACCTTTGAGCATGATATAGAGGAACTCTATAGGACCATTGAAC
Source organism: Anarhichas minor (assembly GCF_050575085.1). Classification (NCBI taxonomy): domain Eukaryota; kingdom Metazoa; phylum Chordata; class Actinopteri; order Perciformes; family Anarhichadidae; genus Anarhichas; species Anarhichas minor. Next base: position 10,258,765 of record NW_027466463.1, on the reverse strand, counting down.
CCCTCTACCAGAACCTGCATGCCTTTGTGCGCCGCAAGCTCTACAACCAGTACGGTCCCAAATACATCAACCTCAAAGGACCCATCCCTGCCCATCTGCTAGGTACAACTGAACATTGTTATGTTGCTAACATATGCTATCTGCTGACACGAGCCATGAATATGTGCTGGGTCACAGGGGTAATGTATTTCTTTATGCTAAAGGAAGGAGTTACTGTAAAGTTGGACAGTTGCATCCAAATTGTTGTGCGACGTAAAGGCCTTGTGTGCACAATGGATGCATTTTTACATACACAGAGGACAGCAAACATGTTTTTTGTTTTTTATCAGGGCATTATTTTGTAGTAACTACGGGACCAATACGTCATTCTTAAGGAACACTAAATGTAGATCTTTATGGATCGGGTGTAGGGCTTTAACCACATATTTTGTCACTGCTCCAATAATTGTCATACATTCCCAAACATGAAGAGTCATTATTTAATAAAAGCATGGAAAGTCATCAAGAGATGTGATCACACATTACTGTATTAAGATGCAGACAAAACCCGGCAAGTCATTTGGGGTGCTTATCACATGACTGTGAATGAGGTATTTCCTACAGTGACCCTGAGCGGAGAATCTCATAACAAGTCTGAATTGTTGCTAAAGTGTGTTTTCTTCCTCACCCTCAGGAAATATGTGGGCCCAGACCTGGAACAATATTTATGGTATGATGATCCCATTTCCTGATAAACCCAACTTGGATGTGACTGATGAAATGTTGAAACAAGTGAGTATGGGGGAAAGATGTTGTGCCACTGGTATGGATTGTGTAAAATAAGCATCCTGTTGGTCTTGCAGACAGTTGCCTCAAATGATAAAGCTCATAAAAGCTTAATTTGCTTTAAGGCAGTTATAGTTTCCTCAGATAGCATTGAGCTGAATTGTGACTTGTTTCCTCTCCACAGGGCTATAATGCCACGCACATGTTTCGTGTGGCCGAGGAGTTCTTCACGTCTCTGAATTTAGAGAAGATGCCCGAGGAGTTCTGGGACGGATCCATGCTGGTGAAGCCTGATGGTCGCGAGGTGGTGTGCCATGCGTCTGCCTGGGACTTTTACAACCGCAAAGACTTCAGGTAAAATTAACTAATGAAGTTATGAGTGAATTATAGTTGCTCTACAGAGCCAACAGTGTTTACTTGAGGTGAAGCGGGAGGGTGGACACCACAACTTATGAGGGCAGTGAAGAGCGGTGTCCGTGAGCTAGCCACAGTGGGGCTCATTAACATGCACTAAAAGGCACACGTGGCTGTCCCGGTATATGTCAAGAAAGCAAGGAGAAGCTCAGCTTACAACACAAACAGAAGGGGAGTGATTTCATTCTTTGCTGTGGTAGATATTACTCCACTATGTCTTTGTATTATCAAGTGTTATCAACAAAATGACCATAATGTAAAGTTATTTCACTCTCTAGGATCAAGCAGTGCACCACAGTAACGATGGAGCAGCTCTTTACCGTACACCATGAGATGGGGCACGTCCAATATTACCTGCAGTACAAGGACCAGCCTGTGGGCTACCGTCGCGGCGCCAACCCTGGTTTTCACGAGGCTATTGGCGATGTTTTGTCTCTCTCCGTTTCCACACCCAAACATCTACAAACTATTAAACTTCTGGAAACTGTGACCTCTGACCCTGGTAAAGAGACGGAATCAATTAAAATCCAAGCCACTGAAATACCCTCCCATAGAACAGATGTGGATGAATTTCCAACATGAATTCTTAAATATCTCTATTCATCAGCAAATGTTTAAAGAATGTGTTTCTGCATTGTGTTTCTCCAGAAACTGATACCAACTACCTGTTAAAGATGGCCCTGGAGAAGATAGCCTTCCTTCCCTTTGGCTACCTTATCGACCAGTGGAGATGGGGCGTGTTCAATGGAAACACACCACCAGAGCGGTACAACGCTGACTGGTGGCACCTCAGGTAGACTTTTATGCACAGGCTTAATACACTTACAACATATTCCATGTAAAGAGAATGGCTTTATTTTTTGGAAGTGTGATTATTCACTTTCTTGCTGAGAATCAGATGAGAAGACAACACTCATGTCTTTATAGTAAATATGAAGCTCTTGCAAGTAGCTGTTTTTTACTGATCTAGTCTTTATGCTAAGCTATGCTAACGATGAGAAGCAGAAACAAGTTATTGACAGATCATCACCTTTTAAGTTGATATGGTGAACCTGTTGGCAAACAATTATGCATACACTTCTGGATGAGTAAACAAACAACCATCATTATCATTCATTCAGAGTCAGGTTTGTGTCCATCTGATGAATGGAAGTCCACTTTCTTTATCTCTACCAGGAAAATCATTTGATGGCTCATGCGTGTCCGTGAGTGAGTGTGGCTGCAGTGACTCACACTTTTTCAAAACACCTTCTATTGCCTGTTTTCTAATGCCATTGACTGCGTGCTGACTCTTCACTCACTACTCTTAACCGCCCCCTGGCTGATGGAGGCCACTAGTGATAACTCAGCTGAGTGCATCGCCAATCCCCAGCCACTACTCTGTGGCCAGATACACTGACATTCGGTGCCATTTTATTGGGCATTAACCTCACGTTTACTTGCATATTATCAAAAAAATTGACTCGAGGCCTAAATAAACTCCTCAATTGGCAGTTACGCCCATGAGACGGAGCTGAAGAGACTAAATGCTCCACAATATTCTCCATCTAGTCGTTAACTTTTCTGCCTGCTGTTTGGTGCTTAGTAGGTAGTATATCGTTTTTGTGTACAGTTTTGACAGCTACGTCCCAGAAAACAGCTCCCTGCTGCATGAGAGCTGTGAGAGTGAACCAAAACAATAAAGTCGTAGCCTGACGGGCTAAACAATTAGCCTCCAACACACTATAAAGCAGATTCAGGTGACAATTCTCTGTAAGTTCATCAGCAATGTCTTTCATATTGTCACGTCAATCGTAAGTCATTATTAAATCATGAAAAAATGGTAGCTGCATTAATGTAATGTCAGTTTATGGCTGATATTCCATATACACTTTACACCTGGTGAGACTGAGCAACTCCAAGCCGCAACAGAATAATTATAGAGCTGCTCCTTAGTAACAAGATCATTTTAATAAAGGCCTAACTTTCCAGAACAAATTAGTTATTACTTAGTTACATCTATCTCTTATTTCATTTTCAAGGACAAAATATCAAGGCATCTGCCCACCCACCAGACGTACAGAGGAGCACTTTGATCCTGGGGCCAAATACCACATCCCTGGAAACACGCCATACATCAGGTATCCTCCTGTTCCAACCACCCCACTATGTAATAGTTTACACACAAGAGATGCACACAATCAGCTTGGGCTATGGATATTTTCAGGACATGTATTTGTATGTTTTTCTAGCTGTCTGATTAGCTGAACTCATACAGACTTAAAGATTTAAAAACTATAAAATAGAGCCTGTTTAGTGCACAATCATGATGAGCGTGTGAGTGTATTTGTGTATGTGCCTGCTCAACACTATGAGGGAACCAGGGAAATATGGAAAGTGAATGAACATGCACGAATAGCTGGTGATTGGGGAATTAAGGTATTGTTTGCTGTAATGTGGACTCAAATTACTGGCACTTGAGTGTGGTTTTGAACAATACAATAACCTTACAATAGCAGGAAGCTTCTAAAAGCAAAGCTTCTGACCCTAGCAGGTTTATGTTAACAATGTGGGCGTTGACAGGTTGTCAAACACCCACTTAAACAGAAAAACACATGTTTGTGTTGTAGAAGAAACACATGCTTATCATCGAAACCTATAAGGGTCTTTTTTTTTTTTTTTACTTTTCTAGTCAGTTTATCGAAGTATGACAGATTTTACCAAAAAGCAGGTAAATATCATGTCTCATTATGATTTCTGTCTTTTTTGACTTTTTGTTTGTGGTATTGTAAATATAATTTACCGAAGAGATGACGGCAATAATTTCCCCTTCAGGTATTTTGTCAGCTTCATCCTGCAGTTCCAGCTTCACGAAAAACTGTGCGCGGCAGCCAAGCACACGGGTCCCTTACACACATGCGACATCTACCGCTCCGCAGAAGCCGGGGCCATTTTAAAGTATGTCATCGGCTTGTTTGTTATACAGAGCATGAACAATGGATTTAGGGAAGCAGTGAAGGTGTTATATGATTTCTCTCTACCCCGTCCAGGAAAATTCTCCAGGCTGGCTCTTCTAAACCTTGGCCTGAAGTGCTCCAGGAGGCTATAGGGACCAGAAGGATGGATGCCACATCACTGATGAAATACTTTGACCCCATTGTTAAGTGGCTGGAAGAGCAAAATGTGAATGAGACATTGGGATGGCCTGACTTTAACTGGGTCCCACCCATCCCTGAGGGCTACCCTGAGGATATTGGTAAGAGTACTGATCAAAATGTATAGCAGACTAACAGAGGATGATACACATTCACATTATCTGGAAGGACAGAATATCATATAAGAACTATTCTAAATAAATCAACATGTAAGAAAGTGAAGACATTTCCACATCATAATCATAACTCACACATTGTAATTAAGCTGAAATGTGATACTATTTTTCAAACTTGATTACATGGATTTATTTACAGTAGTTCAGCTAGCTTATCACTCTTTTTGTTTACCCAGACAAGAACACAGATGAGCTTGATGCAAAGACATTTCTGAAAGATTACAACAGCACAGCTGAGGTGGTGTGGAACTCCTACACCGAGGCCTCCTGGAAGTACAACACAGACATCAACGAAGACAATAAGCAGGCAATGGTGAGCCCCTCTGCCTCTGACAGACCGACTGACTCAGATCACTCTAACATTGTACAAGCATCATCTATCATCAATAACATATGAAGTGTTGCAACTTATGTTGGTTTTTTGCATTATTCAGGGAATCAATAAAATGTCTAAATCAATAATTATTACAATAATTAATTTTAAGTCAGTGAGTTACTAATCAACCCATGTAGGAATGTACCTAACTACCCATCTGTGCATTTTTAACCCATCCATCCATCCAATCAATCACCTGTTTCCACTGACAATTAATGTAAAAATGGAACATTTCAAGAGTGTTTAATCGTTCCTCTCTAGCTTCAGAAGAACCTGGAGATGTCGGCCCACACCCTGGAGTATGGCCAGAAGGCCCGTCAGTACGACACCACAGACTTCCAGGACGGCTCGGTCAAACGCATGATCAATAAACTCAGCGACATTGAGAGGGCTGCGCTGACCACGGCACAACTGGAAGAGGTGTGGAGACTTCAGTTTTAGTTTTACAAATAGTTAATTAAAGACAGAGCTGCTCTGGAGGCACATGTATTGGTTGAGTTGAATGGGAAAGTTGTTCTTTGTTGACAATAATGGACAGAAAACTCATGCTGAGAGACATCTGTCGGCTGTAGCTAGCTAACATTATCTAGCTAACTAAAGACTAGGCAGCCATAAGCAGTAATGATGCTATCTCAGAATACAAAGAACAGAGCTTGCAGGTAGTTAAAAAAATGTTTTCTGTGGGATCTAATGCTTGGTGGATGCCTTTACCTTTTCAGTACAACACTCTCCTATCCAACATGGAGACCAAGTACAGTGTGGCTGAGGTGTGCAGAGACAATGGGGCATGCCATCCGCTGGATCCAGGTAAGACTATGAAGTATATGCCAATCCTAATATGAAAAGACTCCAAAGAAATATAAATAATAATGCTATACTATATAATGAAGATAATGTAGCATAAGGGCAAACCATGCAGTAACTTCTTAATACTTACCAGATCAAATTGGTTATTGATTAGTAGTTACTGGTGCATGTAATAACATTTAGCTACTTTGAAATAATGTAATGGGTGCAATAAATATTACCTTGCCCTTCATTATTTCACAAGAAACCTCTGAAACGACATGAATACTCTGCTGCATTGTACAGTATTCTGTATTTGAAGTTGTAAAAGAATGCGCTGTGTTTCAGATCTCCAGAAGATCATGGCAGAGTCCAGGGATTATGACGAGCTGTTGTTTGCTTGGAAAGGATGGAGAGATGCTGCTGGCAAAGTGCTTCGCCAGGATTTCAAGAGATATGTTGAACTGGCCAACACAGCTGCCAAACTCAATGGTATGACCTGAAAGAGTAATTTTACATCCACCTTGAGATTCGGTTAGAGAATTTCTTTTTTCAGAGTGAGGGCTGTTCAAACTCCACCTACCAGCATCTTTATATCTTGTTTATTTAATCGGTACAAAAAACGTTGCTTCTTGGTCAGGACCAGTACCTTCCTGGAGTCTCTGCTGTTTGCCTGCAACATAGTCCCAGCCTAAATATAGTCTGGCACATAACCCCCGAGAGCAGATTTACCTACCGTTGGCCAGAGCAAGCTGTTTCCAGTCTTTGTGCTAAGTGTAGCTATTTGGCTTCCTTTCAACTATACAGACAATAAAGTGGTATAATCCTCTCATCTAAGTCTTTCTATTGTTTACTGTTTGATTGAATTAATTAGTTTTCCTACATAAACAACACAAAGTTCCCCTTTTATTGTTAAACTCATCATTTAGGATATTTTGCAGTTTTACTTTTATAGTTTGCATAAAACTAATGTAATGTTTATAATATTTGTATCCCTGGTGCTGTCTGTAGGTCACTCTGACAATGGGGCTTTCTGGCGCTCCCTGTATGAAACCCCTACCTTCGAGGAAGACCTGGAGGCTCTGTGGAAGGAGCTGGAACCACTCTATCAGAATGTGCATGCCTATGTCCGCAGGGCTCTGTACAAAAAGTATGGTTCCGAGCATATCAACCTGAAGGGACCCATTCCTGCTCATTTGCTGGGTAGGTAACAATAGGGAAGTTTTGGAACTAGTTTCCTTAAAGGTACACTGTATTTAAGTACAATATTCAGGGCTACATGAAACTTTCCATTGATCATATCAGGCTTTCAGGAGTTGAGGCTAAGGTCGCAGGTCAAAACCACACTTCAGTCAGTATTTCCCTTTGGAATTTAAAGGATTCCTCTAGCCTAAACTCTCCTTTTGTGTGGAAGCGTACCCCATTGATATTCTCGTTGGCTGTAGATGCATTTGGATTTAGACGCGATTCAATTTGCTTTCAGAGGCGTCAAGCGTGAGATTGTGTGTGACAGTTCCTTGCAGTGAGGAATTGGACTGGCTCACCGCCACGAATCCTACTTGGTTTATTACCGGCAGAGTAGAGGATGACTTGCCCCATAACTTGGAAAAAAATATAGGAAAGCTGTCTTCTGTCCTTTCAGGCAACATGTGGGCACAGACGTGGTCTGGCATAATGGATTTGGCCATGCCTTACCCGCATGCCACGCAGGTTGACGCCACTCCTGCTATGGTTTCACAGGTGAGTAAACCCATGAGCCAGCTGTTGCATAACAATCACAGCAAGCCTGCACACATGAATACACAAGGACACACCCAAAGAACACACAGACGCACACACACGCACGCATGTGCACTCTTCCACCACTTCAGAGGTCAAGGATCAGTTTGTTTCAGTGAAGTAAGACTCTGATGCAGTCCAAAGTGGAGGTTTTAAGCAGCATGAGGATAAATACAGAGACTTTTAATTGAGCTGAATCACAGCAGCAGACATCCATAACTGACATGAAGTGTACATTATTAATGAATATACTGTATACATATTTTCAAGGGTATGTTACCGCCGATCCTTTTAGAAGCGCTATATGTTTACACTGCCCTTCACAAATCTCTCATTGCCTGAAAAACTGTTTATATTTACTCACACTTGCATCCACATATTCACTCTTCTTTTCCTGTACAGGGCTGGAACGCCGTCAGAATGTTCCAGGAATCAGACAAATTTTTCACCTCTCTGGGTCTGTTGCCAATGCCACAAGAGTTCTGGAACAAATCCATGCTGGAGAAGCCGTCTGACGGACGCCAGGTGGTGTGCCACGCCTCTGCTTGGGACTTCTATAACCGAAAAGACTTCAGGTTCTTTATTTTTTTCAGAACCTTTTTCAGATTTTCTTTTTATGTCATCAAAAGAAAAGTCTGTGTGCGTTATCCAAAACCTAGCTACAGCTGTTACAGTTAAGAAGCTGTGCACGGTCCCTGTTAAATAAATACACTTCCTTTTGCAGCCATTAAGTGCATGGAAACCAATAAGATGTGAAATTGATGGCCTTGTTTGTGTCACCAGGATCAAACAGTGCACTGTTGTGACTATGGATGACCTGATCACGGCGCACCATGAGATGGGCCACATCCAGTACTTCCTGCAGTACAAAGACCAGCCCGTGTCCTTCCGTGATGGAGCCAACCCCGGCTTCCACGAGGCCATTGGCGATGTGTTAGCCCTGTCGGTGTCCACGCCCAAACATCTGCAGAGCATCGGCCTCCTGGACAAAGTTGAGAACAACCATGGTGAGTGACCATGAGTTTTGTATAGTTCTGTAAAAGCATGTGATGTTATAACACAGCTCATGGTTTTGGTGTTTCCGTCGCCTCCTCTAGAGAGTGATATCAACTTCCTGATGAGCATGGCGCTTGACAAGATCGCATTCCTACCTTTTGGTTACCTGATGGATCAGTGGAGATGGAAGGTATTTGACGGGCGCATCCCATCGACTGAGTACAATAAAGAATGGTGGAACCTCAGGTAAAGTTTACCAGCATTTTTACAATTACAAAGTGCAATGTTTATCATCTAGAAAATGTATTGTATTGATAAAGGAAAGTTAATCAGTAAGCATAGTTTGTGTTCTAAATGAATACATTTGTAAATTATATACTTAAATAAAAACTAGATTAAACTTTATTGCGTTGCAGAATGAAGTACCAGGGTCTGTGTCCACCTGTAACCCGTACTGAGGATGACTTCGACCCAGGTGCAAAGTTCCACATCCCTGCTAACGTGCCATACGTGAGGTAACGTTTCTTTGTTTGGCAAAACAAACAGGGCACCTGATAATTGAGCACAATAGATTGATAACAGCTTCAACACACTCCAATGAACTATGGAAAGATAAGATAAGCACAGCTACTCGCATGGCTGAAAAGAAAATCAATCTCCAATTATGAGGGGTTGAGATGACAGAGACAGTTTGTTTTGTGTGTCTTCCTGACATTAAAGCAATGTCATGTCTAATGATCTTCAATCAGGTACTTCGTTAGCTTCATCATCCAGTTTCAGTTCCAAAAGGCTCTGTGTGATGCTGCCAAACATGTTGGGCCTCTACATACCTGTGATATCTACAAGTCTGAAGAAGCCGGGAAGCTACTCGGGTTAGTACCCACTTACCACATCCATAAAAATCAACCTTTATCTATCATATCCCAAGATGCATTTGCCACATGAAAAATGATTATAAATGAATTCAAATCTTAGCTCTTTTCATCATTAGAAAATGTTTTTCATATACTGTATGTATGTACATATAAATGACAAACAATTCACATAATGTGTTCTTTGTTCTCGAGAGTATTTGTCAGTGCAGGCAGCTGGTGAAATGATGCTTTGCACCACGTGTGGAATTATCTCTAGAACACACTCTTGCTACTGATCCTTTTCCCCTCCGACCTCCACCCTGACCCTCTATGTGTTGTCGTTGGCAGTGACGTGATGAAGCTTGGCTTCAGTAAGCCCTGGCCCGAGGCTATGACCATGATCACCGGCCAGCCCAAAATGAGTGCCCAGCCTCTCATACAGTATTTCAAACCTCTCATTGAATGGCTGGAGGTAGAAAACAACCGGAACAATGATGTTCGAGGGTGGCCCGAGTACGACTGGAAACCCTCAAGTGCGTGCAACACATTCTTGCATTAACATACTTTCATACTTCTTCAGAAACATGAACAAAAGCACACGCATGCAGGCAAGCCTATTCGCTTTGTGTTCAGTATGTTTTCCAATCACCAAGCCAAATGTCTTTTTTACTCCATCCAAGAAAATAAAGCACAATGTTTTTGCTCAGAGGGATTAATTTTGTTTTTTCTCCTCTGCTGCGGCTTACAGTGAAATCAATCTCCTGCTCCTCTTGTCTTACTGATGAGATCCTACTGAAAGGATGTGTACATATTAGATTGATTAGATTCTTAGCAACAGAGTAAAAGGGAGGGCTATGAATAGATAGTGGGGAAAAAGAGAACACAGCTGTTACGCAGATCAAGAGAAATAAAGAATTTTGATACAAAAATGAATGAGTGTGAAAAGAATATAAAGTAGGTCAAATTAAATGACTTTGTTTCCTTAGGTTACGCTGTTTCACAGGGGAGTACGTTACCTTGCCTTTCACCTTTTTGATTACTAGTATGTGGCATTGATATCAACACAGAAATTCGGAGACCGAACAGCATTGGAGACAGATGTCTTTTGAAGGTTATTTGTAACACTATCAACAACAACGGAGTCATCAATACAAAGTAGCCTCAGCAGTTTAAGGATATCAACATTTTGATGAGCGCCATCTAGGAAGAGTAACATCTTTGTCATTTTTCTACTTTTGCGAGTCGTATTACAGTGTACTTTTCCTGTTTTTAGCTGCTCTTTTTTCAGGTTTTAGGTTTTAAAGCTGCAAATGTAGATGTATTAGTCTAAGTATAGTATAGTATGACATTTTTTTACAACACCTTTTTATGGTGCAAATATTATTCATATCAGAGGGAACAATATTACCCATATCATGAAAACAACACGATAGACAAATTAACAGAGTAGTAACTCTCCTATCACTCCCTCCAGGAAATACACAACTCCATAGTTCTTGTTACTGACGGATTTATTCGTAGGCCGGCTAGCAGGCTCTGGCACGTCAAAGAATATGCCCAACATGTCAAACTAAAGATCCGATTGGTTGAACATGACAATGACAATCAACAATATCGTCCCCATTCACTTAAACTGCAAAGGGATTCACTTGTGAGTCTGCAGGCCTGGGCCTCTCTTCTTACCTAGAGACACAGAGGTGAAATCTGATTGGATGAAAGCTCTACTTAAAACAAGCTGCACTGGAAGCAGAGCAACTGAGGAAGACAGTAGCTGTGCAATGAGAAAATAAGATAATGGGAAAAATATTTTTATAAATTATAATACATGTAGTGTATTTAAGAAAAATTATAAAATAGATATAGCTTTGTGATTATATTTAGGCCAGCAGAGAAGGCTTTGCAGGCCCTGACGGCCCACCACTGGCATACTATATATGGACATTTTGATGTATGATACATTTTTTTATGGCATTCATTTTTTGACATACTGCAACATTTCTTTTTCTTTTTTTTTTTTTACTTACATTATACTTTGACTTTTTATGGCCTACTATACTAAGATACTTTCGATTACATACTCTACATGACATATTCTACTATGACATCTTATATGACATACTATTTTAAATAATAATGGCATACTATACTATGACTTTTCCTGACTTCTTTATGACAGACTTTTCAATAGCATACTATACTATGACTTTTAAATTTTTTTTGACATACTATTGTATATACTATTATACTTTCACAGAATATTTGACATGCTATTTTCATGCCTTTTTTATGACACACCTTATTATGTCATTTTGTATGACATTTTATAATGGTATAACATACTATGACTTTTTCAAGACATTTGTTTGACATTCTATACCATGATGTTTTTTTATTTTTACTTATTTTTAATCTTTTAAAAGCTATTGAATTTAACGACAGGATTCCTGCATTTAACCTGGAACTGCTCTTGCTCTTACTTTTCTGCCCATTAGATGCCACAAGTAGGTCTATGTATAACTAGTCTGAAAATGACTGAATAGTACCTCCTTGTGGAGAACTGCAGCTTGTTAAATACGTTAAATGTGAATGAGTGAGTTTGAGTGAAGAACAGTCAAAACTAACTTCTTATTTTTGTCCTGCAGGTAATGCTAAGGCTAGTAAAGTGGACTTCCTGGGTATGAATGTGGACGACGCAGCTGCCATAGCTGGCCAGTGGGTCCTGTTGGTCCTTGGTGTGGTCCTCTTGGTGGCCACCATCATATTGGCCTATAAGTACAGGAGGTCAAAAAAGCCTGAAAAGTCCTTATCCACGATGGAGCTCAAGCAAAAGGACTAGTCGTCAATGACAGCTAGCAGTAGCTAGTACCTATACCAACTTCATCATAAACATCAGTGTTTTTGTGCTGTATTGTACATCTGATCAAATTAGCTTTTCTTTTTGGTCTGCCTCCTTATCTAGTCTTGTATATTTGTTGTACACACTTGGAGTCAAATTATATTTTTGCCTATGCGAAAGAACATTACATTTTTGTAATTTATTTTAAATATTTGAATGTTTATTAAAGAAGAAATGTTTTAAATTAATGTTTTAAAGTCATTGATGGCATTTTTGAATATTTGATTTAATTGCTTTTGTTGTTGAATCTGCATTTCTACAATAAAAAACATTAAATATTGATTCTGCCTATGTGTTCAAACAAGATATTATGGAAAATACACTGCTGATGGTAACAATTGAACTGCAAAGGTTGGTCAAAACAATTTTATTACAAAGAAACTGCACAGTAGAACAACAACACTAAAACAGAACAGAATCTGTTTCAGCCCTTCCCTCTTTATTCAGAGTTAATAGTAACTCTGTCACATCCACAATCACAACCTGTGGGCACTCAGGTAACAGACTGGTTATGCAAACTTGTCCTAACCGTACATAAACCCTAAACAGACACAATTCAAAATGTTCTTTTTAATTTCATTATCACGACAAAACAAAAGGTTGTTTCCTCTTATTAATTCAATTGTTTAGGTCAAATTAGCCAACAATAAATGTATTAAAAACAGATCAGGTGGACAGTGTGTGACTATGTCCAGTTTTCAAAATAATGTGTTGGCAAGAGTTTATACAAAATACATATTTGGAAAAGAGTAACTGGAATATATTCACAAGAAGTATAAAACATGTTGCCTGTGTCCCTTTGAAATTGAAAACAAAAATTTCTTCCATTGAAAAAAATATAGCTCCATAATTCCTGACAATGATTGATATATTTGACTTCAGGACAACTCTGACAAAATAAAGACATTACTTTATTTTTAAGTTATGACCTTGATCATTTTTTATTATTATATGATATATCTACATCATTTGACATTACATGTTTACGCACATTTTTATAAAATGCTATACTATGACATTTTTATATTTTTGTCACATTTTAAATTACCTCTGTATTACATTGTTTTTTTCGACAATGTAATACAGATGTAAAAGTATAACTTTTTTCGACACACTATACTATGACTTTTTCGTTACTTTTTCCGACATGCTATACTATGACTTTTTCCGACATGCTATACTATGACTTTTTTCGACATGCTATACTATGACTTTTTTCGACATGCTATACTATGACTGTTTTTGACATGCTATACTATGACTTTTTTGTTACTTTTTCGACATGCTATACTATGACTTTTTCCGACATGCTATACTATGACTTTTTTCGACATGCTATACTATGACTTTTTCCGACATGCTATACTATGACTTTTTTCGACATGCTATACTATGACTGTTTTTGACATGCTATACTATGACTTTTTTGTTACTTTTTCGACATGCTATACTATGACTTTTTTCGACATACTATACTATGATTTTTATGACATGCTATACTATGACTGTTTTTGACATGCTATACTATGACTGTTTTTGACATACTATACTATGACTGTTTATGACATGCTATACTATGACTGTTTATGACATGCTATACTATGACTTTTTATGACATGCTATACTATGACTGTTTTTGACATACTATACTATGACTGTTTTTGACATGCTATACTATGACTTTTTATGACATGCTATACTATGACTTTTTATGACATGCTATGACTTTTTCATGACTTTTTTCGACATGCTATACTATGACTTTTTTGTTACTTTTTCGACATGCTATACTATGACTTTTTTCGACAGGCTATATACTATGACTTTTTTTGACATACTATACTGTGACTTTTTTCATGACTTTTCGGCATACTATACTATACTATGACTTTTTATGACATGCTACTGTGACGTTTTTCGACATGCTATACTATGACTGTTTTTGACATACTATACTATGACTATTTTTGACATACTATACTATGACTGTTTTTGACATGCTATACTATGACTGTTTTTGTTACTTTTTATGACATGCTATACTATGACTGTTTATGACATGCTATACTATGACTTTTTATGACATGCTATACTATGACTGTTTTTGACATACTATACTATTACTGTTTTTGACATGCTATACTATGACTGTTTTTGACATACTATACTATGACTGTTTATGACATGCTATGACTTTTTTCATGACTTTTCGTCATACTATACTATGACTTTTTTTGACATGCTATACTATGACTGTTTTTGACATACTATACTATGACTGTTTATGACATGCTATACTATGACTGTTTTTGACATACTATACTATGACTATTTTTGACATACTATACTATGACTATTTTTGACATACTATACTATGACTCTTCATGACTTTTCCCGACATGCTATACTATGACTTTTTTCATTACTTTTCAGCATACTATACTATGACTGTTTTTGACATGCTATACTATGACTTTTTTTGACATACTATACTATTACCTTTTTTACATTCTATAGAATGACTTTTTTCGACATGCTATACTATGACTGTTTTTGACATACTATACTATGACTGTTTTTGACATACTATACTATTACTTTTTTTGACATGCTATAGTATGACTTTTTTCGACATGCTATACTGTGACTTTTTTCATGACTTTTCGGCATGCTATCCTATACTATGACTTTTTTTGATATACTATACTGTGACTTTTTATGACATGCTACTGTGACGTTTTTCGACATGCTATACTATGACTGTTTTTGACATACTATACTATGACTATTTTTGACATACTATACTATGACTGTTTTTGACATACTATGCTATGACTATTTTTGACATACTATACTATGACGTTTTTCGACATGCTATACTATGACTGTTTTTGACATACTATACTATGACTGTTTTTGACATACTATACTATGACTATTTTTGACATACTATACTATGACTCTTCATGACTTTTCCCGACATGCTATACTATGACTTTTTTCATTACTTTTCAGCATACTATATTATGACTGTTTTTGACATACTATACTATGACTATTTTTGACATACTATACTATGACTATTTTTGACATACTATACTATGACTCTTCATGACTTTTCCCGACATACTATACTATGACTTTTTTCATTACTTTTCAGCATACTATACTATGACTGTTTTTGACATACTATACTATGACTGTTTTTGACATACTATACTATGACTTTTTTTGACATGCTATAGTATGACTTTTTTCGACATGCTATACTGTGACTTTTTTCATGACTTTTCGGCATGCTATACTATGACTTTTTTCATGACTTTTCGTCATACTATACTATGACTTTTTTCGACATGCTATACTGTGACTTTTTTCATGACTTTTCGGCATGCTATACTATACTATGACTTTTTTTGACATACTATACTGTGACTTTTTTAATGACTTTTCGGCATGCTATACTATACTATGACTTTTTATGACATGCTACTGTGACGTTTTTCGACATGCTATACTATGCCTGTTTTTGACATACTATACTATGACTATTTTTGACATACTATACTATGACTATTTTTGACATACTATACTATGACTCTTCATGACTTTTCCCGACATGCTATACTATGACTTTTTTCATTACTTTTCATCATACTATACTATGACTGTTTTTGACATGCTATACTATGACTGTTTTTGACATACTATACTATTACCTTTTTTACATTCTATAGTATGACTTTTTTCGACATGCTATACTATGACTGTTTTTGACATACTATACTATGACTGTTTTTGACATACTATACTATTACTTTTTTTGACATGCTATAGTATGACTTTTTTCGACATGCTATACTGTGACTTTTTTCATGACTTTTCGGCATGCTATCCTATACTATGACTTTTTTTGACATACTATACTGTGACTGTTTTTGACATACTATACTATGACTTTTTATGACATGCTACTGTGACGTTTTTCGACATGCTATACTATGACTGTTTTTGACATACTATACTATGACTATTTTTGACATACTATACTATGACTGTTTTTGACATACTATGCTATGACTATTTTTGACATACTATACTATGACGTTTTTCGACATGCTATACTATGACTGTTTTTGACATACTATACTATGACTGTTTTTGACATACTATACTATGACTATTTTTGACATACTATATGACTCTTCATGACTTTTCCCGACATGCTATACTATGACTTTTTTCATTACTTTTCAGCATACTATACTATGACTGTTTTTGACATACTATACTATGACTATTTTTGACATACTATACTATGACTATTTTTGACATACTATACTATGACTCTTCATGACTTTTCCCGACATACTATACTATGACTTTTATCATTACTTTTCAGCATACTATACTATGACTGTTTTTGACATGCTATACTATGACTGTTTTTGACATACTATACTATGACTGTTTTTGACATACTATACTATGACTTTTTTTGACATGCTATAGTATGACTTTTTTCGACATGCTATACTGTAACTTTTTTCATGACTTTTCGACATGCTATACTATGACTGTTTTTGACATACTATACTATGACTATTTTTGACATACTATACTATGACTGTTTTTGACATACTATGCTATGACTATTTTTGACATACTATACTATGACGTTTTTCGACATGCTATACTATGACTGTTTTTGACATACTATACTATGACTGTTTTTGACATACTATACTATGACTATTTTTGACATACTATACTATGACTCTTCATGACTTTTCCCGACATGCTATACTATGACTTTTTTCATTACTTTTCAGCATACTATATTATGACTGTTTTTGACATACTATACTATGACTATTTTTGACATACTATACTATGACTATTTTTGACATACTATACTATGACTCTTCATGACTTTTCCCGACATACTATACTATGACTTTTTTCATTACTTTTCAGCATACTATACTATGACTGTTTTTGACATACTATACTATGACTGTTTTTGACATACTATACTATGACTTTTTTTGACATGCTATAGTATGACTTTTTTCGACATGCTATACTGTGACTTTTTTCATGACTTTTCGGCATGCTATACTATGACTTTTTTCATGACTTTTCGTCATACTATACTATGACTTTTTTCGACATGCTATACTGTGACTTTTTTCATGACTTTTCGGCATGCTATACTATACTATGACTTTTTTTGACATACTATACTGTGACTTTTTTAATGACTTTTCGGCATGCTATACTATACTATGACTTTTTATGACATGCTACTGTGACGTTTTTCGACATGCTATACTATGCCTGTTTTTGACATACTATACTATGACTATTTTTGACATACTATACTATGACTATTTTTGACATACTATACTATGACTCTTCATGACTTTTCCCGACATGCTATACTATGACTTTTTTCATTACTTTTCAGCATACTATACTATGACTGTTTTTGACATGCTATACTATGACTGTTTTTGACATACTATACTATTACCTTTTTTACATTCTATAGTATGACTTTTTTCGACATGCTATACTATGACTGTTTTTGACATACTATACTATGACTGTTTTTGACATACTATACTATTACTTTTTTTGACATGCTATAGTATGACTTTTTTCGACATGCTATACTGTGACTTTTTTCATGACTTTTCGGCATGCTATCCTATACTATGACTTTTTTTGACATACTATACTGTGACTGTTTTTGACATACTATACTATGACTTTTTATGACATGCTACTGTGACGTTTTTCGACATGCTATACTATGACTGTTTTTGACATACTATACTATGACTATTTTTGACATACTATACTATGACTGTTTTTGACATACTATGCTATGACTATTTTTGACATACTATACTATGACGTTTTTCGACATGCTATACTATGACTGTTTTTGACATACTATACTATGACTGTTTTTGACATACTATACTATGACTATTTTTGACATACTATATGACTCTTCATGACTTTTCCCGACATGCTATACTATGACTTTTTTCATTACTTTTCAGCATACTATACTATGACTGTTTTTGACATACTATACTATGACTATTTTTGACATACTATACTATGACTATTTTTGACATACTATACTATGACTCTTCATGACTTTTCCCGACATACTATACTATGACTTTTATCATTACTTTTCAGCATACTATACTATGACTGTTTTTGACATGCTATACTATGACTGTTTTTGACATACTATACTATGACTGTTTTTGACATACTATACTATGACTTTTTTTGACATGCTATAGTATGACTTTTTTCGACATGCTATACTGTAACTTTTTTCATGACTTTTCGGCATGCTATACTATGACTTTTTTCATGACTTTTCGTCATACTATACTATGACTTTTTTTCGACATGCTATACTGTGACTTTTTTCATGACTTTTCGGCATGCTATACTATACTATGACTTTTTTTGACATACTATACTGTGACTTTTTTCATGACTTTTCGGCATACTATACTATACTATGACTTTTTATGACATGCTACTGTGACGTTTTTCGACATGCTATACTATGACTGTTTTTGACATACTATACTATGACTATTTTTGACATACTATACTATGACTATTTTTGACATACTATACTATGACTGTTTTTGACATGCTATACTATGACTGTTTTTGTTACTTTTTATGACATGCTATACTATGACTGTTTATGACATGCTATACGATGACTTTTTATGACATGCTATACTATGACTGTTTTTGACATACTATACTATGACTGTTTTTGACATGCTATACTATGACTGTTTTTGACATACTATACTATGACTGTTTATGACATGCTATGACTTTTTTCATGACTTTTCGTCATACTATACTATGACTTTTTTTGACATGCTATACTATGACTGTTTTTGACATACTATACTATGACTGTTTATGACATGCTATACTATGACTGTTTTTGACATACTATACTATGACTATTTTTGACATACTATACTATGACTATTTTTGACATACTATACTATGACTATTTTTGACATACTATACTATGACTGTTTTTGACATGCTATACTATGACTGTTTTTGTTACTTTTTATGACATGCTATACTATGACTGTTTATGACATGCTATACTATGACTTTTTATGACATGCTATACTATGACTGTTTTTGACATACTATACTATGACTGTTTTTGACATACTATACTATGACTTTTTATGACATGCTACTGTGACGTTTTTCGACATGCTATACTATGACTGTTTTTGACATACTATACTATGACTATTTTTGACATACTATACTATGACTGTTTTTGACATACTATGCTATGACTATTTTTGACATACTATACTATGACGTTTTTCGACATGCTATACTATGACTGTTTTTGACATACTATACTATGACTGTTTTTGACATACTATACTATGACTATTTTTGACATACTATATGACTCTTCATGACTTTTCCCGACATGCTATACTATGACTTTTTTCATTACTTTTCAGCATACTATACTATGACTGTTTTTGACATACTATACTATGACTATTTTTGACATACTATACTATGACTATTTTTGACATACTATACTATGACTCTTCATGACTTTTCCCGACATACTATACTATGACTTTTATCATTACTTTTCAGCATACTATACTATGACTGTTTTTGACATGCTATACTATGACTGTTTTTGACATACTATACTATGACTGTTTTTGACATACTATACTATGACTTTTTTTGACATGCTATAGTATGACTTTTTTCGACATGCTATACTGTAACTTTTTTCATGACTTTTCGGCATGCTATACTATGACTTTTTTCATGACTTTTCGTCATACTATACTATGACTTTTTTTCGACATGCTATACTGTGACTTTTTTCATGACTTTTCGGCATGCTATACTATACTATGACTTTTTTTGACATACTATACTGTGACTTTTTTCATGACTTTTCGGCATACTATACTATACTATGACTTTTTATGACATGCTACTGTGACGTTTTTCGACATGCTATACTATGACTGTTTTTGACATACTATACTATGACTATTTTTGACATACTATACTATGACTATTTTTGACATACTATACTATGACTGTTTTTGACATGCTATACTATGACTGTTTTTGTTACTTTTTATGACATGCTATACTATGACTGTTTATGACATGCTATACTATGACTTTTTATGACATGCTATACTATGACTGTTTTTGACATACTATACTATGACTGTTTTTGACATGCTATACTATGACTGTTTTTGACATACTATACTATGACTGTTTATGACATGCTATGACTTTTTTCATGACTTTTCGTCATACTATACAATGACTTTTTTTGACATGCTATACTATGACTGTTTTTGACATACTATACTATGACTGTTTATGACATGCTATACTATGACTGTTTTTGACATACTATACTATGACTATTTTTGACATACTATACTATGACTATTTTTGACATACTATACTATGACTCTTCATGACTTTTCCCGACATGCTATACTATGACTTTTTTCATTACTTTTCAGCATACTATACTATGACTGTTTTTGACATGCTATACTATGACTTTTTTTGACATACTATACTATTACCTTTTTTACATTCTATAGTATGACTTTTTTCGACATGCTATACTATGACTGTTTTTGACATACTATACTATTACTTTTTTTGACATGCTATAGTATGACTTTTTTCGACATGCTATACTGTGACTTTTTTCATGACTTTTCGGCATGCTATCCTATACTATGACTTTTTTTGACATACTATACTGTGACTGTTTTTGACATACTATACTATGACTTTTTATGACATGCTACTGTGACGTTTTTCGACATGCTATACTATGACTGTTTTTGACATACTATACTATGACTATTTTTGACATACTATACTATGACTGTTTTTGACATACTATGCTATGACTATTTTTGACATACTATACTATGACTATTTTTGACATACTATACTATGACTATTTTTGACATACTATACTATGACTCTTCATGACTTTTCCCGACATGCTATACTATGACTTTTTTCATTACTTTTCAGCATACTATACTATGACTGTTTTTGACATACTATACTATGACTATTTTTGACATACTATACTATGACTATTTTTGACATACTATACTATGACTCTTCATGACTTTTCCCGACATACTATACTATGACTTTTTTCATTACTTTTCAGCATACTATACTATGACTGTTTTTGACATGCTATACTATGACTGTTTTTGACATACTATACTATGACTGTTTTTGACATACTATACTATGACTTTTTTTGACATGCTATAGTATGACTTTTTTCGACATGCTATACTGTAACTTTTTTCATGACTTTTCGGCATGCTATACTATGACTTTTTTCATGACTTTTCGTCATACTATACTATGACTTTTTTCGACATGCTATACTGTGACTTTTTTCATGACTTTTCGGCATGCTATACTATACTATGACTTTTTTTGACATACTATACTATGACTTTTTTCGACATGCTATACTGTGACTTTTTTCATGACTTTTCGGCATACTATACTATACTATGACTTTTTATGACATGCTACTGTGACGTTTTTCGACATGCTATACTATGACTGTTTTTGACATACTATACTATGACTGTTTTTGACATACTATACTATGACTTTTTTTGACATGCTATAGTATGACTTTTTTCGACATGCTATACTATAACTTTTTTCATGACTTTTCGGCATGCTATACTATGACTTTTTTCATGACTTTTCATCATACTATACTATGACTTTTTTCGACATGCTATACTGTGACTTTTTTTATGACTTTTCGGCATGCTATACTATACTATGACTTTTTTTGACATACTATACTATGACTTTTTTCGACATGCTATACTGTGACTTTTTTCATGACTTTTCGGCATACTATACTATACTATGACTTTTTATGACATGCTACTGTGACGTTTTTCGACATGCTATACTATGACTGTTTTTGACATACTATACTATGACTATTTTTGACATACTATACTATGACTATTTTTGACATACTATACTATGACTGTTTTTGACATGCTATACTATGACTGTTTTTGTTACTTTTTATGACATGCTATACTATGACTGTTTATGACATGCTATACTATGACTTTTTATGACATGCTATACTATGACTGTTTTTGACATACTATACTATGACTTTTTTTGACATGCTATAGTATGACTTTTTTCGACATGCTATACTATAACTTTTTTCATGACTTTTCGGCATGCTATACTATGACTTTTTTCATGACTTTTCATCATACTATACTATGACTTTTTTCGACATGCTATACTGTGACTTTTTTTATGACTTTTCGGCATGCTATACTATACTATGACTTTTTTTGACATACTATACTATGACTTTTTTCGACATGCTATACTGTGACTTTTTTCATGACTTTTCGGCATACTATACTATACTATGACTTTTTATGACATGCTACTGTGACGTTTTTCGACATGCTATACTATGACTGTTTTTGACATACTATACTATGACTATTTTTGACATACTATACTATGACTATTTTTGACATACTATACTATGACTATTTTTGACATACTATACTATGACTCTTCATGACTTTTCCCGACATACTATACTATGACTTTTTTCATTACTTTTCAGCATACTATACTATGACTGTTTTTGACATGCTATACTATGACTGTTTTTGACATACTATACTATGACTGTTTTTGACATACTATACTATGACTTTTTTTGACATGCTATAGTATGACTTTTTTCGACATGCTATACTGTAACTTTTTTCATGACTTTTCGGCATGCTATACTATGACTTTTTTCATGACTTTTCGTCATACTATACTATGACTTTTTTCGACATGCTATACTGTGACTTTTTTCATGACTTTTCGGCATGCTATACTATACTATGACTTTTTTTGACATACTATACTATGACTTTTTTCGACATGCTATACTGTGACTTTTTTCATGACTTTTCGGCATACTATACTATACTATGACTTTTTATGACATGCTACTGTGACGTTTTTCGACATGCTATACTATGACTGTTTTTGACATACTATACTATGACTGTTTTTGACATACTATACTATGACTTTTTTTGACATGCTATAGTATGACTTTTTTCGACATGCTATACTATAACTTTTTTCATGACTTTTCGGCATGCTATACTATGACTTTTTTCATGACTTTTCATCATACTATACTATGACTTTTTTCGACATGCTATACTGTGACTTTTTTTATGACTTTTCGGCATGCTATACTATACTATGACTTTTTTTGACATACTATACTATGACTTTTTTCGACATGCTATACTGTGACTTTTTTCATGACTTTTCGGCATACTATACTATACTATGACTTTTTATGACATGCTACTGTGACGTTTTTCGACATGCTATACTATGACTGTTTTTGACATACTATACTATGACTATTTTTGACATACTATACTATGACTATTTTTGACATACTATACTATGACTGTTTTTGACATGCTATACTATGACTGTTTTTGTTACTTTTTATGACATGCTATACTATGACTGTTTATGACATGCTATACTATGACTTTTTATGACATGCTATACTATGACTGTTTTTGACATACTATACTATGACTGTTTTTGACATGCTATACTATGACTGTTTTTGACATACTATACTATGACTGTTTATGACATGCTATGACTTTTTTCATGACTTTTCGTCATACTATACTATGACTTTTTTTGACATGCTATACTATGACTGTTTTTGACATACTATACTATGACTGTTTATGACATGCTATACTATGACTGTTTTTGACATACTATACTATGACTTTTTTGTTACTTTTTCGACATACTATACTATGACTTTTTTCGACAGGCTATATACTATGACTTTTTTGTTACTTTTTATGACATGCTATACTATAACTTTTTTCGACATACTATACCATGACTGTTTTTGACATACTATGCTATGACTATTTTTGACATACTATACTCTGACTTTTTTTGACATACTATACTATGACTATTTTTGACATACTATACCATGACTATTTTTGACATACTATACTATGACTCTTCATGACTTTTCCCGACATGCTATACTATGACTTTTTTCATTACTTTTCAGCATACTATACTATGACTGTTTTTGACATGCTATACTATGACTGTTTTTGACATACTATACTATGACTGTTTTTGACATACTATACTATTACCTTTTTTACATTCTATAGTATGACTTTTTTCGACATGCTATACTATGACTGTTTTTGACATACTATACTATGACTGTTTTTGACATACTATACTATTACTTTTTTTGACATGCTATAGTATGACTTTTTTCGACATGCTATACTGTGACTTTTTTCATGACTTTTCGGCATGCTATCCTATACTATGACTTTTTTTGACATACTATACTGTGACTTTTTATGACATGCTACTGTGACGTTTTTCGACATGCTATACTATGACTGTTTTTGACATACTATACTATGACTATTTTTGACATACTATACTATGACTGTTTTTGACATACTATGCTATGACTATTTTTGACATACTATACTATGACGTTTTTCGACATGCTATACTATGACTGTTTTTGACATACTATACTATGACTGTTTTTGACATACTATACTATGACTATTTTTGACATACTATACTATGACTCTTCATGACTTTTCCCGACATGCTATACTATGACTTTTTTCATTACTTTTCAGCATACTATACTATGACTGTTTTTGACATACTATACTATGACTGTTTTTGACATACTATACTATGACTTTTTTTGACATGCTATAGTATGACTTTTTTCGACATGCTATACTGTGACTTTTTTCATGACTTTTCGGCATGCTATACTATGACTTTTTTCATGACTTTTCGTCATACTATACTATGACTTTTTTCGACATGCTATACTGTGACTTTTTTCATGACTTTTCGGCATGCTATCCTATACTATGACTTTTTTTGACATACTATACTGTGACTTTTTATGACATGCTACTGTGACGTTTTTCGACATGCTATACTATGACTGTTTTTGACATACTATACTATGACTATTTTTGACATACTATACTATGACTGTTTTTGACATACTATGCTATGACTATTTTTGACATACTATACTATGACGTTTTTCGACATGCTATACTATGACTGTTTTTGACATACTATACTATGACTGTTTTTGACATACTATACTATGACTATTTTTGACATACTATACTATGACTCTTCATGACTTTTCCCGACATGCTATACTATGACTTTTTTCATTACTTTTCAGCATACTATACTATGACTGTTTTTGACATACTATACTATGACTATTTTTGACATACTATACTATGACTATTTTTGACATACTATACTATGACTCTTCATGACTTTTCCAGACATACTATACTATGACTTTTTTCATTACTTTTCAGCATACTATACTATGACTGTTTTTGACATACTATACTATGACTGTTTTTGACATACTATACTATGACTTTTTTTGACATGCTATAGTATGACTTTTTTCGACATGCTATACTGTGACTTTTTTCATGACTTTTCGGCATGCTATACTATGACTTTTTTCATGACTTTTCGTCATACTATACTATGACTTTTTTCGACATGCTATACTGTGACTTTTTTCATGACTTTTCGGCATGCTATACTATACTATGACTTTTTTTGACATACTATACTGTGACTTTTTTCATGACTTTTCGGCATGCTATACTATACTATGACTTTTTATGACATGCTACTGTGACGTTTATCGACATGCTATACTATGACTGTTTTTGACATACTATACTATGACTATTTTTGACATACTATACTATGACTATTTTTGACATACTATACTATGACTCTTCATGACTTTTCCCGACATGCTATACTATGACTTTTTTCATTACTTTTCAGCATACTATACTATGACTGTTTTTGACATACTATACTATGACTATTTTTGACATACTATACTATGACTATTTTTGACATACTATACTATGACTCTTAATGACTTTTCCCGACATACTATACTATGACTTTTTTCATTACTTTTCAGCATACTATACTATGACTGTTTTTGACATGCTATACTATGACTGTTTTTGACATACTATACTATGACTGTTTTTGA
Source organism: Anarhichas minor (assembly GCF_050575085.1). Taxonomy (NCBI): domain Eukaryota; kingdom Metazoa; phylum Chordata; class Actinopteri; order Perciformes; family Anarhichadidae; genus Anarhichas; species Anarhichas minor. The sequence goes on along the minus strand of NW_027466463.1, from coordinate 10,232,269 downwards.
CATACTATACTATGACTTTTTTTGACATGCTATAGTATGACTTTTTTCGACATGCTATACTGTGACTTTTTTCATGACTTTTCGGCATGCTATACTATGACTTTTTTCATGACTTTTCGTAATACTATACTATGACTTTTTTCGACATGCTATACTGTGACTTTTTTCATGACTTTTCGGCATGCTATACTATACTATGACTTTTTTCGACATGCTATACTGTGACTTTTTTCATGACTTTTCGGCATGCTATACTATGACTTTTTTCATGACTTTTCGTCATACTATACTATGACTTTTTTCGACATGCTATACTATGACTGTTTTTGACATACTATGCTATGACTATTTTTGACATACTATACTATGACTTTTTTCGACATGCTATACTATGACTGTTTTTGACATACTATACTATGACTATTTTTGACATACTATACTATGACTATTTTTGACATACTATACTATGACTCTTCATGACTTTTCCCGACATGCTATACTATGACTTTTTTCATTACTTTTCAGCATACTATACTATGACTGTTTTTGACATGCTATACTATGACTGTTTTTGACATACTATACTATGACTGTTTTTGACATACTATACTATTACTTTTTTTTACATTCTATAGTATGACTTTTTTCGACATGCTATACTATGACTGTTTTTGACATACTATACAATGACTGTTTTTGACATACTATACTATTACTTTTTTTGACATGCTATAGTATGACTTTTTTCGACATGCTATACTGTGACTTTTTTCATGACTTTTCGGCATGCTATACTATACTATGACTTTTTTTGACATACTATACTGTGACTGTTTTTGACATACTATACTATTACTTTTTTTTACATTCTATAGTATGACTTTTTTCGACATGCTATACTATGACTGTTTTTGACATACTATACTATGACTGTTTTTGACATACTATACTATTACTTTTTTTGACATGCTATAGTATGACTTTTTTCGACATGCTATACTGTGACTTTTTTCATGACTTTTCGGCATGCTATACTATACTATGACTTTTTTTGACATACTATACTATGACTGTTTTTGACATACTATACTATGACTGTTTTTGACATACTATACTATGACTTTTTTTGACATGCTATAGTATGACTTTTTTCGACATGCTATACTGTGACTTTTTTCATGACTTTTCGGCATGCTATACTATGACTTTTTTCATGACTTTTCGTCATACTATACTATGACTTTTTTCGACATGCTATACTGTGACTTTTTTCATGACTTTTCGGCATGCTATACTATACTATGACTTTTTATGACATGCTACTGTGACGTTTATCGACATGCTATACTATGACTGTTTTTGACATACTATACTATGACTATTTTTGACATACTATACTATGACTATTTTTGACATACTATACTATGACTCTTCATGACTTTTCCCGACATGCTATACTATGACTTTTTTCATTACTTTTCAGCATACTATACTATGACTGTTTTTGACATACTATACTATGACTATTTTTGACATACTATACTATGACTATTTTTGACATACTATACTATGACTCTTAATGACTTTTCCCGACATACTATACTATGACTTTTTTCATTACTTTTCAGCATACTATACTATGACTGTTTTTGACATGCTATACTATGACTGTTTTTGACATACTATACTATGACTGTTTTTGACATACTATACTATGACTTTTTTTGACATGCTATAGTATGACTTTTTTCGACATGCTATACTGTGACTTTTTTCATGACTTTTCGGCATGCTATACTATGACTTTTTTCATGACTTTTCGTAATACTATACTATGACTTTTTTCGACATGCTATACTGTGACTTTTTTCATGACTTTTCGGCATGCTATACTATACTATGACTTTTTTTGACATACTATACTGTGACTTTTTTCATGACTTTTCGGCATGCTATACTATGACTTTTTTCATGACTTTTCGTCATACTATACTATGACTTTTTTCGACATGCTATACTATGACTGTTTTTGACATACTATGCTATGACTATTTTTGACATAATATACTATGACTTTTTTCGACATGCTATACTATGACTGTTTTTGACATACTATACTATGACTATTTTTGACATACTATACTATGACTATTTTTGACATACTATACTATGACTGTTTTTGACATGCTATACTATGACTGTTTTTGTTACTTTTTATGACATGCTATACTATGACTGTTTATGACATGCTATACTATGACTTTTTATGACATGTTATACTATGACTGTTTTTGACATGCTATACTATGACTGTTTTTGACATACTATACTATGACTGTTTATGACATGCTATACTATGACTGTTTTTGACATACTATACTATGACTTTTTTGTTACTTTTTCGACATGCTATACTATGACTTTTTTCGACAGGCTATATACTATGACTTTTTTGTTACTTTTTATGACATGCTATACTATAACTTTTTTCGACATACTATACCATGACTGTTTTTGACATACTATACTCTGACTTTTTTCGACATGCTATACTATGACTGTTTTTGACATACTATACTATGACTATTTTTGACATACTATACCATGACTATTTTTGACATACTATACTATGACTCTTCATGACTTTTCCCGACATGCTATACTATGACTTTTTTCATTACTTTTCAGCATACTATACTATGACTGTTTTTGACATGCTATACTATGACTGTTTTTGACATACTATACTATGACTGTTTTTGACATACTATACTATTACCTTTTTTACATTCTATAGTATGACTTTTTTCGACATGCTATACTATGACTGTTTTTGACATACTATACTATGACTGTTTTTGACATACTATACTATTACTTTTTTTGACATGCTATAGTATGACTTTTTTCGACATGCTATACTGTGACTTTTTTCATGACTTTTCGGCATGCTATCCTATACTATGACTTTTTTTGACATACTATACTGTGACTTTTTATGACATGCTACTGTGACATTTTTCGACATGCTATACTATGACTGTTTTTGACATACTATACTATGACTATTTTTGACATACTATACTATGACTGTTTTTGACATACTATGCTATGACTATTTTTGACATACTATACTATGACGTTTTTCGACATGCTATACTATGACTGTTTTTGACATACTATACTATGACTGTTTTTGACATACTATACTATGACTATTTTTGACATACTATACTATGACTCTTCATGACTTTTCCCGACATGCTATACTATGACTTTTTTCATTACTTTTCAGCATACTATACTATGACTGTTTTTGACATACTATACTATGACTGTTTTTGACATACTATACTATGACTTTTTTTGACATGCTATAGTATGACTTTTTTCGACATGCTATACTGTGACTTTTTTCATGACTTTTCGGCATGCTATACTATGACTTTTTTCATGACTTTTCGTCATACTATACTATGACTTTTTTCGACATGCTATACTGTGACTTTTTTCATGACTTTTCGGCATGCTATACTATACTATGACTTTTTTTGACATACTATACTGTGACTTTTTTCATGACTTTTCGGCATGCTATACTATACTATGACTTTTTATGACATGCTACTGTGACGTTTATCGACATGCTATACTATGACTGTTTTTGACATACTATACTATGACTATTTTTGACATACTATACTATGACTATTTTTGACATACTATACTATGACTCTTCATGACTTTTCCCGACATGCTATACTATGACTTTTTTCATTACTTTTCAGCATACTATACTATGACTGTTTTTGACATACTATACTATGACTATTTTTGACATACTATACTATGACTATTTTTGACATACTATACTATGACTCTTAATGACTTTTCCCGACATACTATACTATGACTTTTTTCATTACTTTTCAGCATACTATACTATGACTGTTTTTGACATGATATACTATGACTGTTTTTGACATACTATACTATGACTGTTTTTGACATACTATACTATGACTTTTTTTGACATGCTATAGTATGACTTTTTTCGACATGCTATACTGTGACTTTTTTCATGACTTTTCGGCATGCTATACTATGACTTTTTTCATGACTTTTCGTAATACTATACTATGACTTTTTTCGACATCCTATACTGTGACTTTTTTCATGACTTTTCGGCATGCTATACTATACTATGACTTTTTTTGACATACTATACTGTGACTTTTTTCATGACTTTTCGGCATGCTATACTATGACTTTTTTCATGACTTTTCGTCATACTATACTATGACTTTTTTCGACATGCTATACTATGACTGTTTTTGACATACTATGCTATGACTATTTTTGACATACTATACTATGACTTTTTTCGACATGCTATACTATGACTGTTTTTGACATACTATACTATGACTATTTTTGACATACTATACTATGACTATTTTTGACATACTATACTATGACTCTTCATGACTTTTCCCGACATGCTATACTATGACTTTTTTCATTACTTTTCAGCATACTATACTATGACTGTTTTTGACATGCTATACTATGACTGTTTTTGACATACTATACTATGACTGTTTTTGACATACTATACTATTACTTTTTTTTACATTCTATAGTATGACTTTTTTCGACATGCTATACTATGACTGTTTTTGACATACTATACTATGACTGTTTTTGACATACTATACTATTACTTTTTTTGACATGCTATAGTATGACTTTTTTCGACATGCTATACTGTGACTTTTTTCATGACTTTTCGGCATGCTATACTATACTATGACTTTTTTTGACATACTATACTGTGACTGTTTTTGACATACTATACTATTACTTTTTTTTACATTCTATAGTATGACTTTTTTCGACATGCTATACTATGACTGTTTTTGACATACTATACTATGACTGTTTTTGACATACTATACTATTACTTTTTTTGACATGCTATAGTATGACTTTTTTCGACATGCTATACTGTGACTTTTTTCATGACTTTTCGGCATGCTATACTATACTATGACTTTTTTTGACATACTATACTGTGACTGTTTTTGACATACTATACTATGACTTTTTATGACATGCTACTGTGACGTTTTTCGACATGCTATACTATGACTGTTTTTGACATACTATACTATGACTATTTTTGACATGCTATACTATGACTGTTTTTGACATGCTATACTATGACTGTTTTTGACATACTATACTATGACTGTTTTTGACATACTATACTATTACTTTTTTTTACATTCTATAGTATGACTTTTTTCGACATGCTATACTATGACTGTTTTTGACATACTATACTATGACTGTTTTTGACATACTATACTATTACTTTTTTTGACATGCTATAGTATGACTTTTTTCGACATGCTATACTGTGACTTTTTTCATGACTTTTCGGCATGCTATACTATACTATGACTTTTTTTGACATACTATACTGTGACTGTTTTTGACATACTATACTATGACTTTTTATGACATGCTACTGTGACGTTTTTCGACATGCTATACTATGACTGTTTTTGACATACTATACTATGACTATTTTTGACATACTATACTATGATTTTTTTCGACATGCTATACTATGACTGTTTTTGACATACTATACTATGACTATTTTTGACATACTATACTATGACTCTTCATGACTTTTCCCGACATGCTATACTATGACTTTTTTCATTACTTTTCAGCATACTATACTATGACTGTTTTTGACATGCTATACTATGACTGTTTTTGACATACTATACTATGACTGTTTTTGACATACTATACTATGACTTTTTTTGACATGCTATAGTATGACTTTTTTCGACATGCTATACTGTGACTTTTTTCATGACTTTTCGGCATGCTATACTATGACTTTTTTCATGACTTTTCGTCATACTATACTATGACTTTTTTTGACATGCTATACTATGACTGTTTTTGACATACTATACTATGACTGTTTATGACATGCTATACTATGACTGTTTTTGACATGCTATACTATGACTGTTTTTGACATACTATACTATGACTTTTTTGTTACTTTTTTGACATACTATACTATGACTTTTTTCGACATGCTATACTGTGACTTTTTGACATGCTATACTATGACTTTGTATGACATGCTACTGTGACGTTTTTCGACATGCTACACTGTGACTTTTTTCGACATACTATACTATGCCTTTTCTCAGCATACTATGACTTTTTTCAGCATACTATACTATGACTGTTTTTGACATGCTATACTATGACTTCTTCAGTACTTTTTTGACATACTATGCTATGACTATTTTTGACATACTATACTATGACTTTTTTCGACATGCTATACTATGACTATTTTTGACATACTATACTATGACTTTTTTCAACATACTATACTATGACTTTTTTTTACATGCTATACTGACTTTTTTTGACATGCTATAGTATGACTTTTTTCGACATGCTATACTGTGACTTTTTTCATGACTTTTCGGCATGCTATACTATGACTTTTGACATGACTTTTCGTCATACTATACTATGACTTTTTTTGACATACTATACTGTGACTTCTTCGTTACTTTTTTGACATACTATACTGTGACTTTTTTCGACATAGAACATTTTTGAATATTTATTTTGTTACTATGTTCTGTTTTTAATCTGCATTTCTACAATAAAGGCATTCAATCTGCCTGTGTTCAACCAAGATATTGCAAAGGTTGTTAAAAACAATTTAATTACAATGAGACTGCACAGTAAAAAAACACCATGACAGAGATTGTGCATTGGTTTTAGCCCTTCCCTCTTTACTTACAGAGTCAATGGAGCCTCTGTAACAGCCAAATTCACAATTTGTGGTTTCTCAAGTAACACACAATAGAGTGGTAACTCAACACATAGTCCCATCAGACTGTGTTCAATGACAGTCTTCTTCTGGTCCAGTTTAGTCTGTGCTGTGGGTTGACCTCAATGGGGACCACAAAGGCTTGGAAATAATCTGAGTGCAGGTTACAGTTTCATACAAAAATAAAAAGCCTAGGCACAGTGAAACAACAAAGGCCAGTCACGGATGCATTCATTCAAATAGTCAATTCCTTGGTTACCTGTCTTTATGTACAATTTATAACAATTATCTATGCCAGAGCTTACAGTCTTCAGACATACACAACGTCATGTATTATTTACTCCAGTGTCATGACTCCCTATTGTGATATTTTTTAAAGATAAGTTCTTTACTGTAATAACACAAGACAGTAATAAATAATCTAATTGTTCTCCCATCAACACAGGTTTTCTATTTCTACATACAGACAAGAAGCTATTGCTTTTAAACTTGTTGAAGGGGTGCTTGGATGACCCTTTTCATGTCAAGCTGGGCTGTATATTACTCACAAATTAAAACCGTTTTTTCTTTGTACCTCTCTGTATTTATTTCCCGAAATTATTTCCTGAAACTAGGGAAATATTTTTTCTATGTAGGCTAAAAAACACAAAAGGTGTTTATTGCACTTCTGGAGGACAGTGCCACAATCATAACTGTATTTGAGATGCTAGTCTTTGTAATGCTTGCCAAACACTGACATGGACATTCACATAAAGACAATCATAACAGAGTGGCTGCTGGTCAGCGTATTCGAAGTGCAGTCTGAAAACAAACTCCTAAAAGATTGATGTAGGTTTAAAACCTTTACAGAACCTACAACTGCTGACCACAAAGTGATACCTGGGGACTGAGCAGGAAAAACACACACAATCACAGAGAAGATCAGTCCTCTGAGGAAAACGGACTTGGTGGAAATAAAAATGAGGAATGACCAGCAACTTTGCTTTGAGGATTCAAAGAATAAAATGGAAAAATATATGCAAACACAATAATCAAATCAATTTACAATTTGCTCTGGAATGCAACCTGGATTCCAACACTGAATTCATCAAAAATACAATCTCTGAAACAAACTCTTCAGCATATTGCACTGAAATTATATCTAATTAACAGGAAAAAAAATGGACTGCACTATCCAATGTTTTTCCATGCACGTGGCTCGACCGAGCCTAATGTTCTTTGTTTGACTCGTGTGAAACCAGTGTGAGTGGTTCAAGGCCCAAAGTAAAGGCTTCAGTAGTAGTAATGCTGCATCTCTGTCCAGTTGGTGATCCAATACTTTTTCTGTGGCTCCTCAGGCTGAAATCCAAGATTGAACTGATACCGCTCAGCCTTGCGAATTTTCACCCCCTGGTGCTTTGGCATTATCCGGTAGTAGATTGCTCGCTTGAAGAATCCAAGCTAGTGGGGAAAGAGAGAGGGAGGTGACATTAAACAGGATACACTTAAACAGCAGGAGAGCTGGGATTAATGGCGAGTTGAGAATGAGATTTAAGATTCATAGTCTGAGGAAAATCAAGTAAAGATAGACACACGCTGAGTAAGATGGAGAGGGCGATTAAAGTAGTAAAGACAAACATGAGATAAAATGATCAGCAGTGCACACTGATAGCCTGAAAGGGAAACAGAAGTGGTGTTAGGTAGACAGAGCGGACATAAAAGAGAAAGTTAAGTCATGAGAAAGAATCACATCCCAAGCTTAAGTAATAGTATCCAGAGAAGATCCATTTGTATGGGCGTCGTTACCCAAAAGCCCCACTGGTGTGTTCTGTTTGGGGACCCATGGGGGCCTCAGTAGTCCTCAGTAAGCTTCTCTGTCTCAGAGGGCTGGATCTTCATCTCAGCCTTCTGGGCTTTGGCCTCATACATCTCCCTCCTGTTGGCTCTCTGGAAGAAGCCACACTGGGGGTGGAGGAGGAGGGTGCATGTCAAAGGTTAGACTAAAGGCTCAATATGGAGGTAATAAATCAGCAAGAAAAAAAACGAGTCAACAGCTCTCATAATCCAGAAACGATTGTTGGTTTGACAAAAAAAAAAGTACATGTAGAGAGATTCGGGGCTATTTGCTGTCTGTGTCTGCAGAAATACAGCATGTGCAGGACTGTAATCAGTGCAGCAGTGATTGGCAGTCTCACCTTCCATAGTATCACAATGATTACTCCCAGTAGGAGAATTCCCGCAACAGCTGCAGAGATGATGATCCACAGCGGGAGCTCGTAGGGTGCCTCCACCCCCTCCAGTGGTTCTATTACTACTGTGAACTAGAAAGGTGGAGAGAGTCAAGTAAAATCATCACAATCACAATCATCATCATCATCATCATCATCATCATCATCATCACACACCATGTTGGTCTGACTGTCCATCCTGATGGTTGGTTTATCTGTAATGAGCTTCAGAGTGGCTTGACCTTTGACCGTAATTCTCAGAGCGTTGGAATAGTCCTGCAGGAACACACACACACACACGGCAAGAAAACATTGTAAAAAATAAGCCAAAGGACGCCATTATTATCAATAATGTGTGAACATAAAACTGGAGAGCTGACCTCGAGCATCGTACTGTTCCACAAACGGGCCCGGACATAAATTTTGGCTGAATCCGTCATGTTGAGCAGCGGACAGGTGAACGTCACGCATCGGGCTGTACCCTTTGAGCAGTCCTTCAACACACGATGACAAAGAACAACTATTACACAAACATGGACAGTTAAGACTGTTTTGCAGGTTTAGTTTCTTCAGGATGGACACATTCTCAAAATACAAAAAAAAAAAAAAAAAAAAGACAGGCCGAGCCAATAGAAGATTCACTTCTGCACTCAGTGATGACATTCTTTACCAAAGAATGTGTTGAGTGAAAGTATGTCGTTGTGATTGGTTTCTAGCCACACTTACTGGTCTACCAGACAAAAACATCTCAGCAACAATCATGAAGATTGCCATGACATTTGGTGAAGATATAAATCATTCCCAGAGGATGACTTCTACTGATTTTGGTGATCCCCTGCCTTTTTTTCCGGTCCCACCACCAATAAAGTGCAGATATTCATGATCTTTGATCAAATATAATTGATATTTGTACTTCAAATGACGCATGCAAGCTTGTTCATGAGAGCGCCAGATCCATTTCTTACCAACAGGTATGTCTCTTTGCGAGGAGAGAGCAATGTGATGGCTGCCTGTGGCTCAATAATTTGTGGCTTTGTTGTCTCAGCGTCATCCACCACGATCTGTCGTTTAGTGCGCTTTCGTCCGCCCTCTGACAACTGGAAGACAAGAAAGTGGGAAGGGAAAATTAAACAAGGACGCAGATGAGACAGAGACATGACATCAGAAGGCTCGTGGTAATTACTGGTTTTGATAAAGACATTACTATATTGTTCTTAGAATAGCACTGTCATTTATACTCTATTTCTAGGCCGCACGCATTATAACTTTCTATTTGAGGCTCTGTGAAGTCTGGATGTGGCGACACATACATTTTCCAAAATGTATTTCTGAACATCTGTGGTTTGGCTTTGAGACTTTTTTCACACCCATTTTCTACTGCCGACATCTACTAATGCAGCTCAGGCGGCTTCAGTTCACTCACGTCAGCATCAACTACAGTTCACGCAACAAGCCTGTGAAAAGCACAATGGCAGCAAAAAAAAATTAAACTGTGAGTTACTGTAACACAGTTGTTATAGCCTATGCTAGCATATAATGTACTTTGTGTTAAGTAGCAAAAGTTGGCATGTTAAACTGAGATGGTGGACATTGCGAACAGTAAACCTGCTAAACGTCAGTATTGTCATTGGGAGCATGTTAGCATGCTGCCATTAGCATTTTGCTCAAAGTGCCGCTGTGCATGTCTGTCTGTAGACACAGTCCTGTTACTGGTTCTAGGCCTTTCGTTAAAGCCAGTAGCTCTCTGTTTATGTGTAACTGTGTGGCTTTTCAGTAATGGGACATTTTGGGATGTGCGTATGTCTTCGGTGTGGGCAGGAGTAAGCTGTAAGAACAGAAAAATGTTTGCAAAGCTGCCAGTACACAGAGAGATGGGAAAGATTAGATGAGAAAAGCATGTATCAAAGGCGAATATGAACCCAGGATGTTTTCATGTAGTTTCTTTTCTATTCACAATCTGCATCTTCAGTATTTATTAGATTAGACAAGATACACTTGACCAAGTTAGGGAATGATGGCGATACGTTACATATCAATTGTCCCACCCAAATTTGAGGAAATTCCCTCAAGGTGTTCCTGACATATCGCGTACGTGCATACAGACAGACGGATAACTCGAAAACACAATGACTCTGTCCAAGGCTGTCGCCAGGGCACAGGCATAACAAATAAAAAGCCTTACAGTTAGGTTAAGTAGGTTGACAACTTCTCCAGAAGGGTTACATTCCACCTCTGATTCCCCTTTCACCAAAATCTTCGTCAGGTACAGCAGCCACTTGCCGTTGGCTACCTCAAAGGGCCACTCAAACTCCACAGCCAGGGTCCCCATGTCTCCCAGGGGCTGTCCCGGCATGTCCACCTAGTGGGGAAAAATCATATGGTGAGATATAAGAATATGGTGTGGAATAACATTCAGGGCTTCACTTTGTAACCCCTAAATAGTAACCACCCCTGGTCATGCTTACACCACAATCCCTTCCCCGCACAATATTAAACTTTAAAAGTTTTGGCTTCAAAGACAGGGTGGAGAAGAGGGAAATGTGGGTAGCACACATTATATATGCAATATACAATCCTGGAGGTCTCATATAGTCTGAGTGGTGATGGTGACTCACATTGAAGGTGAACTCCACCAGACTGCCCACGTCATTGGTGTTTACCATGGCTGACTCGCCCATCACCGTCCCACTGAACTCCGTTTTTACCAGCATGTTTGCTCTGGACAGGGTGAGAGAATTAGAAATGATTGTACACTGTGCAAGTAACAATTTAGTGCTGTGACATGAACTACTTCAGTGTCCATGGCATGTCTGTGGTCTTTCCTGTATATACAGGAAGTCATGTTCGGCAATGGGACTCACATGGAGAAGGAGGGGATGATGGTGTTTTCAATCTGCAGGACCACAGGCACAGGCGTCATGTCAATCTGCTCACTAAGACTGAAGAAACAACCCTTATTACTACACTGTGTGCCAATGTAATGTAATAGCCACTAGAGCCAAAAAGCACTGTTACATTTTACACTAAATAAAAATAAAACAGCTGCAAAATGCTGAACTGTGGAATCAAAACCGGGACCCAAGCCTTCAATATCAAAAGGGAACAAAATCAATGTTAAACACTTACGTGGACAGAAGCAGCTGGGACACAATCTCTTTTGTGTACAAATTGATCCCCGAGGTCTCGAATATGAGTATAAGTGACACCTGATAACGGAAGCGAGAGAATGAGCGGCGTCGGGAGGAGGAAAGGAGTCAACATGTATGAGAGAAAATCAATTCAAAACATACCTTTTCATTGCCTTTAAGTGGATTTCCCAGCTCACAAATCACTGTATCATGCAGACCGCATTGCACATCGTGGTCCTGAACACAAAATCGGCATATTGAGAAAGTGAACAAAATAATTACATTTTGATGGCAAACATAAATAAAGATATAACATAATGCCATGAGGAAACGCGTAATAAATGGACATTTGTCAGTCATCTGCTGCCCTCCAGTGGACGTACCGCCGACCTGACGGCAGAGTAACTCAGTGCATCAGGGATGGTGACGTCGAGCATGGCCTGGTGGGCGTCTTCACCAAGCTTCCCCCCACCAGGAATGTTGGTGACCTCCACCATCAGCCTTATTATCTTCATATTGCTGTTGAACTGAAGTTTCTGGAATTTGCCGTACCTGGACACAAGGATTCATGTACTGTGTGTATTATTATGTCACTACATTTTTAACAATAATCAATACATTAACGGCCCTATTTACTTCCAGGTATTGCTTGCTAAAGTAAGCATGTGCCGGTGACAGCTAATCAGCAGTGATCGTGCATATGTTTTTGAAGAAGCATTTGTGATTGTTACACATTTCAAAGGGTAAAAATAAAAACACTGTATTGACATTTTGGGATTTACACTTATTCACCGTCTTGCACAGCGGTAATGAGAAGCTCAATAGCACGCTTATGTCTGTGCGCTAAATAGGAAGCTACAGCCAGGGACAGTAGCTTAGCTTAGCATAAAGACGAGAAACAAGGGTAAACAGCTAGCCTTGCTCTGTCCTAAGATAACTGCATGAAATAAACAAACCATATATAACGTGTTATATTCTTCTTTCCAGTTGTCATAGGCCAACCAGCCGATGGTGCTGGCTTGATATTATTATTGATATTATATACTTAGTGGCATCAATCTTCTCATCTAACTCTGGACAAGAAAGCGAATAAACATATTCCCCAAATGTCACCCAAAAGCTATTTGTGACTTCCATCAGCTTTAAAAACCCTCATCAGTCAAAGAGGGCTTAATAAATCAGAGTTCCACTTCACCTGGGGTAAGGCTTATGCTCTTTGTCAACAAACTGGGCTGTCAGTTGCAGGTTACTGCTACATCTGTTGTCCAAGCCACACTCCTTCTGAAAGTTAATCTGCAGGAAATGGAACACATAATATTGCATCAGACCTTACCGGGGGAGTTCCACACAGGCTATACATGTGCTTATAATGATTTACAATGTGACTTATGTGTGTATGCGCCACACGCCATACCTCAGTTCTTTGAGTGAGTTTCTGCTGTTGACTGAGAATTGGGAAGGAGTCAAGGTTCTGCAGGGATCGTCTGGATTTAGGTTTCTGCTCATGCAAGGAGATGCTGAGGGAAAAGACCACCGGTTCCAGTTTGTCTCTCACAGGGTCCTGGAGAATCATCCAAGAGTCTTACATTAATAAACACATGGTCACCATAGCTGTAAATAAAACACACATTTGAATTGATGCATTTGTATAGAGGATTTACCACTACAATCAGCTTCAGAGTATGACACAGGGATTTGGAAGACGGCAGGCTCAGGAGGCCGGTATACGTGTCTTCATCATTGACCTGAAAGCGAACACGAGGGCTTCTTCTCCTCTCCATGTCGGCCTCCACCGTGTACTTCACCGCTTTACAAAGTACAAACACACAGTACGTTATAGAACGCTACAGCAGACAATACAGCAAACACACAGCATGCCAGTATCCCCACAGTTTGTAACTATAGATATACATGTGGATTCAAAATTGCAGCCTATATTTTATGCAAATTTGAATTATTATTCATTTAACATTACATGATTTCTCATTGGAAAAAAATGTGTAATTTAAGTAAAGGAAGACTGCTTACTGGTATTTTTTTTAAAGTCTTTGTTTCCATTGCTTGGAGTGAAAGACATACACAGAGTCGCATTGATGCTGTAAAACACAAAGAAAAATTAATGTATTTTCACACTAAATCTAATGAGCCAGTTTCAGAATGAGGTGTTCTGAGGAGACATCTCACCATGGTGTACTTCCAAGACACTGATTAGGGTCCACAATCTTTGGCTCGACAGTTAAGTCCGTAGTTAAGTGGAGGACTGGTCGAGCCCTGAAAACAAGAGGAAGAAGAATAAAACTGTGCCCAACTCATATCATTGCGTGAACAGTAAACATATTTACCGTTCACAAACAGACACACACCATCAATTCCAACAAGAGAAACAAAAAAAAACAAAAAAACAATTCCATATTCTGCTTCGCCTCTCTCTTATTTGTACCTGAGCAGAGCCATGCGGTCGTCCAGAGAGCCAACTAAGATGTCAGGATAACTGTTTTCATCCATGTCCATCCCTCCATTGATGGAGTAGCCGAATGTGCGGAATTCTCCCTTTCCCACGGACTTACCCTCAATTACCTACAGGGGGCGAGCGACAATGACAAATACGAGGTCAGCACATTAAATCTGGCCCTCGGCATGTCTGAAGTGCATCTGTGGCATTAAATCAGATATCACCTGACTGGGATCCTTTGAGATTCCCTTTTCACTTCCCATCCATATGTAAACCTTCCCTGTGTCGTGGAATGGAGCTCCCACTGCAAAGTCTGCAGACATGAACAATGGAGTGAAACATTAAAAGGAAACACGCAAAGGCAGTCTGCTGAGAACAAGCTAAGGCAGTGGTTCCCAAACTTTTTCTGTCAAGACCCCCTTTGATGATATAGGAACATTGGACGACCCCCCCCCCCCCGCAACCCGACCCCAAATTTGTCTTGGTTTTTAATGAATTGCATTATAATGCATGAACTGTATAAAATATTTTTGCGCTTTAGACCAGTCACAAATCTGTCCATCTTTGTACATACTTCCTTCTCTTATCTTTATCTTTCTCTGTCGCTCCGTATCTTTCTCGCTCTGTGTCGCTGTGTGTCTCTCTCTCGTTCGCGCTCCCTCACTCTCTCTCTCCCTCGCTCGTTCGCGCTCTCTCGCTCGGGCGCGCGCTCGCTCTCGCTCTCGCTGGTTTTGCCACAGTCGGTCTGTGACATGAGCCGCTCTGGTGGCGTGGTTGGAACACAGTGCATGTCACGTCGGTTATTTTATGTTGTTTTACCGGTGTATGTGTGCGTCTGTGTGTGTGGGTTGGTGATGAAGCCGCGACCCCCCTGTAGTACCACCGCGCCCCCCCTAGGGGTCGCGACCCCCACTTTGGGAACCACTGAGCTAAGGGATGTCTGTGTATGGAATATATTTGCCCTCTAGGTGGCAGCATAGTACTGCTTAATTTTTTTTACAGCTTTTAAGTAGTCTGAACTGCAACACAGTAGGTTACATTATCTTTCACTGGTGGGATAATTAACAATCACACAAAGTCTCAATGGGGAACTGGATGCTTCCTCTTTACCCTTGTTTTTAGCAGCACATTTTAATACACAGTAGAATCCACAAGGTAGACAAAATAATAGACACCTTATCAAATGAATGTAACTAGAAATATCTGAATTAACATTTCGCAAAATATATTTTTGTAGTCGTTTTTAATGAACTTGGGTGCAATTATTTTGCCTTTTTTCAAATTGTCCATGACCTATTCACTGTATTTTGCTGGTCGTGTGAGTATAAAACAAATATTGTGTTCAGAGTCATACCTTGGAATCCATCTTGGTTGACATCGCCGATGGGAGCCACTGCAAAGCCAAATGCAGAGGTCGAGGGACCCTTCAGCACCACGCTGGCGGTCTTTTGGAACGATCCATTCTCATTCATGAAGATATACACCGCTCCTCCCTCATCCTTCATGCGATCAAAGTAAAATGGGGCGCCCACGATCAAGTCATTCCAGCTGTAATAAGCAAAGGAAATATTTTTTAATATGCAAATACCTGCACACATAAATACCAGAAGATGACATCCTAAATAGTATATTCTTTGGATTTCAAATGTTTGTATTCCTTAACATCTTACAGACCAATCAAGGTTTAACTCGTGCATTCAGGGAGACATGATTTCACCATTGTGTCATGATAAACACTTTATCTCAGCTGCTGAAAGGACAGGTTCTCTCATACAAACATGAGTGTCATGCATTCTCCGCATAACAAGGCAGATCATAGCTACGGAGCATTCGAGCGTGAGGCAGCTCAAAAGAACCAGATAGAGTTAAAGACCATCCATTTACACATTAACACCTCTGCGTTTGTTCTGCGCCTAAGGAGTCAGATCAGTCTCAATAGTTAATGGATATCAGAATATCGATATCAGCCGAACTACAACCAGAGACAGTTCGGAAAGCATCTTTGCTACATCCAGCGGCCTGGAGGTCAGAGGTCAACCTCAACATGGTGTCTGCTCCAAGTGCAAAGAATTACCATCTTTGCGTGCATGATTAAAAATTGTTTGAGTTATAACTGCTTGCTACATCGGTGATGTGGCATTTGATACTAGCTTTGGTTCCCAGCATGGACAATTTCTAAATGTACTATATTTCAAACAAAAAGCTAAAGATAGTAACGATGTTCAGTGTGGTGTGCAGAGACTCACTCGTCATTGTTGAGGTCGGTGGCAGCCAGGCTGCTCCCAAAGTACGAGCCCACTTGTTCCCCGGGAATGATAAGCACCGTCTCGATATTTTTGTCAGTCTTTCTACCGAACATCACAGAGCCCTTGGACTCGTCCCTGGGAGACCCTGTCACCACTGTGTACTCGTCATGGCTGAACAGCTTCCTCTCTTCAAGAACTGAGTAACCTGCGCAAGACAGCATTCGAGATTCACTGTTAAACTGTCATCTGACTGTGGGAGGGGTAAGAGGCCTTGAAAGCATGGAAAAGTCCATGCATTTATATATTTATATGATGCAAAAACATGTATTTGTACTATATATTTACCCATATAACTGTATCGACTGTTCAGCTGTCCAAATTCTTTGCCTACAATGTCCCAGGAATTCACTGGATTTGTCCACCTTACATGAACATTTCCTTTATAAAAAAACAGGATTAAACAACAATGTTATGTCTGCTTCATGCACATTGGACGGGTTTCCCAGACAGAGAATAATCCCAGTGTTAGACTAACACTAGAATTGAGCAAACTTGCACAGGATTTAATCTCTGTCTGTGAAACCAGCCCATTATTTCAGTGTTCAAGTAACAAAATGCACTATTTTTGGTGTTAACTCTTCAGTGCCCACCTTGCCACAGGTAGCTGCCTGTAGCGCCCATGTAGACATCAGTGTCTGTAATGCCGCCTGAGATGCCAATGTTGCACATGCCCTCATGTTCCATGTCGAGGTTTGGGTTGCAGACCTCATACGTGTAGGACTGCCAGTCATCGTTGGGGTCATAGGTCAGGTCGTTGCTCCTGACATAGCACTTTCCTATCATCCGTCGCAGCTCCTCTGTGCCTGCTTGGATGATCTTCACATAGCGATGCCCGCATGCCTGGACACCAGAGGAGAGTGTGTATTCTGGGACATAATGGACTGTGTAATTGGTCTAACTTACAATGTGTCAAATCTGGCAATCAATTCTGATAATGTACACATGTGATTGTATCTGAGGTAGAATTATAAAAAAAAAAAAAGAATGTCTTACTTTGGGGTGTATAGTGCACATCAGAAATATATAATGGCTAAGAGCAAAAATAATCCTTTAAAGCAAATTAAATACCCTTGGAATTAAAACAATACACCAAATACATTCCTGATCATTATGGTAGAATTGCTCCTTTTTGCATTACACACTAAGCGTGCAGTAATAAGATGAGGCAGTCTGTTTTTATGAGCCATATATTGTTTTTTTTAGAAAACAATATAAGATGTGACACACAGCTCCTATATAATAGGATAGAAATACAAAAATAAGCCAAATATACACCACTTTATCAATCTATAAAAACATATAAAAAATAAAATATAAAGATTTTACAATGGATGAACTGATTTAAAATAAGAAATAGAGCCCCTTCCAGTTTCCAGCAATAATAGAAGTGTCAGATGTGAGTGTCAGCGGTCCACTATATTACAATTTAAAATGAAACAAATGGAAAGGGTAAAATAGTTAATTTACCAATGTACCTATATATATATTCATAAATATTTTTCAACCAAAGAAAAAAAATTTCTCTTTCATAATAAAAGAGAAAAATCTCTCTGGAGAAATATAATATTTTACGTATGAACATGATTTCATTATAACTATGTGGCAATTCATACCTGCATGTGCCATTTTGTCTTGGGTGTGTGCGTGTTGAGTGCATCATCCGGTTGCTTTATGCTGCAGCAAATATTGCAACAAGCACACTGTGTCATCTGTGACACTGTAATAATGAAATGCAAAGGGTAATATCTCCCCCCACATCTCCTCAGTGCTGCAGTAAATGTTACCATATATAATATTCCACCTGCGACACTGACTAATAGAGAAAACAGGATGTCATCTCACCAGCACGCGTCCCGCTGGATGGTCTCTCTGACTGGCCACTGTCACACCAAGCCACATGCCCTCCACCATCTCAGATGGATCTGCTGTGGATGGGTCAGAGGTGGGGAATTACATGAAAGGGTTTTTAATGTTACTATAAACGTGGAAATAAAGTGTAGAAATACCATTTCACGTTCAGATTACTAGAATGGTTGGTCTTTAATTTAAAAACCAGGTTTCTACTGTTCAATTCTGTATCATTCAACATGATTATTGTGAATATCACAGGAAAACCAACCCAAACAGTCAAGCTTCATTCAGACTGGATCATGCCCTGACAAATATTAACCACAAAAATGTGCTGTGACTACAGCAACAGTCACCCCAACCTCAACATCAAAAGTGGCAAGGAAGCCTTTTATTATGGTTCTTACTTGTCGCCTCCGGGGGGGCCTATTCACCTCCAGGTAGCAGAGCGGTAAGTCTATCAGTTAATAACCTTCAATTAAGAAAAGATGCGCTTTCAGAGTTTCATATCCTGAAGCTCATCGTGTAGGTGCAGCAAATTATTGTGAATGCGAGATGCCAGGGATTAGACTCTGAGATTGTTCAAGACTGGCTGAATATTTACAGTTCACCGCTTTGCAATCAGGGAAATCTCCTACAGTAACCTCTATGTGTTAAAGGGAATCTGCATTGATCTTACACATAAAGGTCAGTTTACTCATCATGATCAGTCTGTGAAAACCCTTGTATAATGTCCTTCTGTGGCTCTGAAGGAAGCTTTGACAAGTCAGGGAAAAGTCCAAAAAACAAATATTCCCATCAGCCTCATCTCTACTTTTTCACTGTGAGCATTTTTTTTTAAATTTAGCTTAATGCTGAGCAGCAAACATGGCTGTAGACTGTAGTCTTGTTTTCACATCAAAGCTAATGCTCTCCCTCATCTTGGAGTCTGATCAGGTTCAGACTGCAGTCGACTACCTTCACTGTGTGACTCAGGCTCACTCAAATCACTAACTGGACCTCTACAGAAACTCGGTTATGATACTCCATTCCCCTGTTAAATGACAAAATGATGAATCACATCCGAGAGCTCTGCGTCATGCTTACTTGTGCTGACCAGGTCCATTCTGGAGCAGTCGGAGGCGTCTGTTGTCATGGGACAGGAGTAGACGGCACCTGTTTCATTGACATTTTTTAGAGATTTAGCTTTCTCTTTGGGTGCTCCTGCAAGAAGCCTGGACAGAAAGACAGAGACAGATTATTAGATTAGATCAGACCTTTGTCATGGTGTTATACAATACAACACATTGTAACACACAAAGAGTGAGCCAGTTCACGTGACCTATGAATTAATAGTGGAGATAATTAAGAGTGGAGCAGTCAGAGCGTGACCCGTGACAAGTCTGGGCACCACACACACACACACCCACAAACTAGCTTCTTGGTGATGGACCTGATCTTTTTGTCCACTCACCCCAGACACTCCCTACATCAGCACCTTTTAACACACCACAGAACTTTGAAGTAGAGGGATTACTCCCTCTACAAGCATCTGCGCTGGGACACACTATTTACTGTCAGCACAAGATTTATTAGCTCCACTTTGAGGGCGGGGGATGCCGACAATCTTGTTTACAGTGTGTGTGTGTGTGTGTGTGACAGATGGTCTGCCGTACTATGTGGGGAAACAAAAGCATACAGCCATGTAAAGTGTGTTCTTTTCAAGCTTTCTGAATGTGTTCATGCAATGTTGGTTGGGCGCTGGCATGGTGCTGGCTGTGGTGAACAGTGGAGAGTGATGAGTCAAGCTGTTAGTCCGGCTTCTGGGCCACCCCTTACACACACTGATAAGTCTGTATTAATACAGATAATGGGTGTATACTTAAAGATACACCTTTACAGTACGGCCATTGTGCCTTCAAAATAAAATGTCTCTCATGAGTCAACCCTTCATTGTTCCAACTTGAATATTATGTCCTCGGAGGTAAAACATGACGGAAGGAAGAGGCGTACTGAAGTGCTTGATGTCTGAGTAAAATGATAAAAAATATTTCATAGATTTTGTAAAATATTTTTTGTGCTGAGCTGCGATTGCTCACACATTACTCAGAGGTTAGGCGGTGGGTTTTCATAAACACAGTTTACTGTGTACCAGGCTGTACCACTCCACCACATCCTTCTGTATCTAGACACACACTCGCATAGACAAAATGCCCCCATATATACTCCGAATCTAATCATGAGAACATCCCCAGACAAATATTTTCTCTTTCATGTGTCACCTGAACCTGAACCGACTCAGAAAGTTTGGCTTTGCATGGAAATCAGTCATGAGAGTTTGTTTCCACCTCTGATCTTAGATCGAATTACCCCATTACCGATTTGAAACATTATTTTTGACCAACATGTCTAATCTAACTTCAGGAGCTGTGGCATGCATATTATTTATCGGTGGAAAAGTGGACCAGAACTATATGAAAGTGAATACATTGCTCTGCACAAAATACTTTTCCACTGATGCATAAAAAAAACAGTCATCCTCCAGCCATCGTTTGAAACAGAACGGTACAATTATCCCTTCTTTCTGCTGCCAGATGGGCATTATCATCATTGAATCAATTATCTTGCCACAGTGATGACAAACAGCTAGAGCCTCGCTAAAGATGGCCTCTGAGAGCCAGCAGTTTACAGCGGACTGGCAGTTAAAGAGTCCTTGGTTCAAGTTATCATTCAGTAATGTAGACAGCATCTGAGATTCCACAGAGGGTTGTAGTAGTTAGTGGGACTGACTGATATGTGGAGAATCAGGGCCACAGAGTCCCACTGTGAGGATGTGACCGCTTCCATAATCTACCCCACATGTGTGTGTGTGTGTGTGTGTGTGTGTGTGCGTGTGTGCTCCCATACAACAGAAAACGTTAGCACATGAGCAAGTAGGTGCGTGTTTTCATGACTTGCTTGTCTTCTTCCATAGCCTTTTAATCAGAAGTCACGGCCACCTAAAATGTTTTTCAGCTGTAAAGGGCACAGTATCTCAAAACACTCCCTTATGAGGTCAGCAATTCTTGTGGGAAAAACTAAGCAACATATCCAACGCATTCAGAAGGAAAGAAAAAGAAATGGGGTCAACCCAGAGAACAAGCAAGACTGTTATAAAACACTTAGAGGCCAGTTAGTGTGAATTTGCACACACAGAAGGAGAAAAACAAATGTGACTAATTGAGGCACAGAGTCCAGCGCTAATCGCTCATGCTTTAGGGAGGCTTGGGTAACCTTGGCCGTCGTTGTGTTTGTTGCAGCAAACCCGGAGAAAAATACTTAGTCCAGCTCGAGCTTATAAACATACTCATTGTCGTCTCACTGGCTCATCAGAGCCACGTGGGTCAGCTGTGTTTGTTGTGGAAATTCAACCCTGCTGATTGACGCACCAGGTTTGACACACAGTGAACACACAGCTTCAAAACTAGGAAGTGGTATTTTCATAAAGGTAACACTTAAATTAAAGGAAATAGTTTGACATTTTGGGAAATATTCACTTTTTTGGAGAGAGAGTTAGAAGTGAAGATTGATACCACTCTAAAGTCAGTGAGGTAAATAGGGGGCTGCAGCCAGCCAAGCTTAGCTTAGCACAATGACTAGAAACAGAGGGAAGCAGCTAGCTTGGGTCAGTTAAGGCACCTTTAAAGCTTGCTAATTGAATAGTTATACTGTATATTGTTTGTTTACTTTGCACAAAAGCCAAAGTGTAATCCGGAATATCAGTTATTATTAGATGAAAGATGAAAACCTCTCTAAATGTCAACAAACAAATTCAAGGCCTCAAGTTTGTCACTTTATGTACTCGTCCATGATAAGACACCTCATATCCTGTCCTGTGTGCTCTCCTCCTACCTCCCTCCCTGCTCATCACCTCCTCATAAACAGGCTGTCAAAGGCCCAGAGAAGAGAAGGGGGGCAGCCCGGAGCTACATTCCTACTCTGAAGACATGTTAAAATTCGCCCCTCTTCCTCAGAAGTGATGGGAATGGCTGACTAAACCAAACGTTTACTGGGGCGAACACACCCAGCCAAGGTGAGCGCTGCCTGCATTCTTGACACCTAGAGTTAAGAAATTCCCAGAGGAAGGGAGTTGGATGAACTACTATATATTCATATCAGTGGTGTTTAGTAAAACAAACAGAGGTCAATTTATCATTGATTATTTGTCATTTGTCATCTCAATCATGACTGCCCACCTCAGCTCCTGACAGCAGCAAAAAAACAAAGGTGGGGGAGCTGGGGTTGAAAGAGCGAGGGAGTGACGGAAGGGAGGGGAGAGCAAAAAGCCTGATCGCTCCTCGTCTCACAGGAGAGGAAAAGAGAAAACACGACAATGCCTTGTCAGTTTGGTAAACAGACGTCTGTCTATAACACACTCAACACAGCACATGTAGCTCCCTGGTAGTTAATTAAAACTAAGCCTTAGTCTCTCAAGCTCCTACCCCCCACCTGCTGGCTCCTGACTCAGAATAACATCAACAGCACTGAAACCAGGAAACGCAACTTAATTAGAGATGACTAAACCCTTTTGGATGACATTTTCTCTCCATCTCACAGGCCTTTGCAAGATTAACAAGTAGAGACAATGTGCAGGGCCAGTCAGTCGTGTTTACAGAGGAGCAGAAATGTCCCATTTAGATTACGTTCATCTTCACCTGGGTCCAGTCGGAACAGGGGGGTGATGAGACAATAAGGGGACAAAGAAATGGCACACAAGTTTTCACCCTGACATTTAAAGGCCCTTGCCTTAAATGTCAAGCGGTATAAACATATAAAAATGGGTAAGTAAGAGAAAGTGGTTGACAAAGAGACCAAGTATTACAACTGCTGCGAGCGTGTTCGAATATGTCAGCCTTACACAAGTGATGGATCACCTCTCCAGATAAGGCTCTGGGCAACCTGTTTGTCACAGGGTGCGTCTGTGGCCCTCGGGGCAAAGAAAAAACAGTTTCAGCTTCATGTTAGAAGATCTCAGTGCCTGTTTGTCACAGCCACGCAACTCTTTTAAGAACTACAACCCATGACGGAGGAAGTCGTGATTAGTGTAATTAATCGATCAAAATTTCTATTCTTTGTGAATCGAGGCAAATCCACAGGTCTACTTCTTCTGCTATTAAAGATGATGTGTCAGGTTACTGTCAGACCCGCCGGAAACAAGTAGACACATGCAGATGTTGGCCCTGGTAACAAGGTGTTGTTGGACAAGGAGGGGGGGATTGGTGGAACGGTGCAGACGAGGCTCAGCGATGTGAAGAGGAGAGGAGAGAACTGTGAGCAAATGTCACCATCTCCTACAATCCTGGTCATTTCCACTGCACTAACTGACAGACTGTGCAAAATACCGCAGTATAATAAATCTGTGCACGAGAGAAGGAAAGTTGGATCGTTATTTTGCAACAGGCATATGTGCAAGCTGTTGTGGATGATGAATTGGTTCAACCCGCTCTGTTCTACATGACATGGCTGCTCACCAAATTGCCGAACAAGTACAAGCAAGGAACAGGCGCACAAAATGCTATTAATCCTCCCCCTTTAACCTAAATCCATTTAAACAGATACACAAACACACACTCATGCTGCACTCTCAATATTCTTCAGGATGGTATGAAGCCGGTGCATTACAGGCGACTCATATCGATTCCACGGAAACATTGCCACTTAGACCCACTAAGCAAATAAATGGAGATAATACTGAATGGAGCGATTATATTCGCAGATTGAATTAAGCACAAGGACACGAAAGAGCAGACCAGGGCTGAATCTTTTAATGCTCTTGTAATGACTGCACTGAAAGTCGAGAGACATGGTGTGTCCACCATTACTGTGCTGCCTTTAAGAGGAAATAAGTCATGTGATGAGTGTGTGTGTATGTGTGTGTGTGTGTGCGCGGTTTCACTGTATTACAATCGCACTCTGATAAATCCAGTTCTTTGTACTTTCAGGAAACACTCACAAAGCTGTAGGTAGGGGTGAGCACACACATTGCTATCAGACTATTCACAGTAAGCACGCCTAGTTGTTAACACACTGACTGTGTGTGTCTGCGCGTACAGAACATGGCGAACAGATGAGTCCTCTCTGGACAAACAGTGATACTTCAACCTGCTGCAAGTAAAAAAGTGGTCAAACTGACCTGCCATCACAGCACCTGTGCAGCTCAGTACTTCCACATGTTTTTCTTTATTTTAATTATAAGAAATGAATACGGACACTTTCCCACACAACACAACACGGCAATGAGGCAATAAGGCCAAACTCTTCAGTGGTGTAAAACAAGGAACTTACATCTTCCGTGTAACTGTCAAAGGGTGTAAATTATTAACGAAACATGCATAGAGTGAAGGGAGGTCAGTGGTGAATAACTGAATGCACACACCCAGTAAACCATGTACACACCGCCAGTCGTGTTAAACTGGGATTTCCCGAAAACAGCAGTCCACCTGGTGGGATACAGCCAGAATACTGATCCATTTTCATCTGATTGTCTAAAAGCCTCGAAACGTTTGTTTTTCAGTCACACCTCTCTGAGCTCACTGACTGTCACCGAGTCCAGAGCTATAAGGTGAAGAGCGATAGAGCTTTATCGGCCCTGATCTCTCGTCTCTGTCAATCTGTGAGGCAATCCAATTTGCTTTATCGGCATGAATGTAACAATGACAATTGAGCCAAAGAGTCGAGTAATAATGACAGTGTCGCAGTGCAGCCGCTGATAGTGACGTTAGATGTTTTAAACGAAGAAGCAGACTGCGTATGCATAACAATTAGAAAAAGATCCTGGCATCATTGTGATAAATGGTAATTTAATCAGGAGGGGAAAACATTTGATGGAAATGAAATGCAATGCATATATTACTGTTGATCAAAAGATAATATATATATATATATATATCAGTTTGCACCTGCATTTCTCTCTCTCACACACACACACACACCAGTCTAATCTCAGCTGGACAAACATCCTGTTTGAAGACCACCATCTGCCATTGGTGAAACAGTAACAAGAGAGCAAACTCATTCAGACCCGGTGTGACCAATGAAACATGGCAGGTCATCCCCTGATAATAAAGGAACTCGCTTTTCATTAGCAACGAGTAAAACCTCGTCTGACAAGGCCAATGTTATTGTGGCTCACGTCTGCAGGTTGGTCTGCTAACTATGCCTACCCAGAGTCTGGTGTCGCTGTGAATGACGTCAGACTGGCGACCCCGACTGACAGCACAGCACCGCTACACATGATTAACACACACACACACACGAACCTACAAAGCGACTAAACTGACAGGAAACAATACACACAAATGTATGCACACAGACAGAAACGAACACACACAGCTGGACTGAGCCTGGAGGCATGTTTCTTAGTGACACCAGCAGAAATCTCGTGCAGCCATAGCAGAATTCACGAGAGACTTGCAGTATCAGTAACAACATTCCCATTAACATTTTGACCCCAGCTGTATGTAGAGGGGGGAGACGGAGGGGGGAGTATCGGGTTTACAGGTGGACTACCGCACAGCTGTAATGAAGCAGACAGCAGCGCTGTTAGCGTGTCTGCGTGGTGCCAAGTTCTCACTCAGATATTACTCATCTTAAAAAAAATGTGCAAATGTGCATGAAACATCTGGATTTACCTGTTGAGGCTTGAAGAAAATGGCCACAAAACACCAGTGGAACAGAACACTTAATTCTACTATTTTCAATTACCAATAAACGATATAAAGCGAGGCATTTAGTAACATATCTTCAGCACATCTTGTATTGTTCAGGACAGACAACGAGCTGCCGCATTCACTGACATCCACATGAATACCAAGTGTAAACCTATACTTCAGGATCATTTAACCTTCAAAAGATGAAACATGGCATGAAGAGGGAAAGGTATTGAAGCATATAGTTTTTCTAGCTGCAGGTAGCCCTCATTTGCCCGGAGGCCTGTTTGAGGGCATTTGTAGGGCATTGTAGCAGGGGAGAGAAGGGGGATCTCTTACAGTTTTGTTAGGATAGGAGCAGTCTTCACTGCAGGTATTTCCAATGAAAGCCCCACCGGAGAGAATCTCCTCTGTGGAGATCAGCAGGAGGCCTCATGTCCCGCTGGGATCCATTTCAACATGTTATTAGAAGCCGTCATTCATTGAGCTGCTACACAAAATGCAGCCCATGCCATTGCCAACTGATTGGATACAGCCAATAAATACCATAAAGATTAGGACCAGTCACTATGGACACACTTGCACTTAACTTTAGTGAGGTCGTGTACAGTTGCAGTGGCTTGGTTTAGACTCAAATAAATGTATAAATTACAACCTATAATCACGCTGGTCCACAACAGACTCATCACACGTTGTCTGGTTTTCATCGTTTTTATTGTTGGCGACCACTTTTAAATAAGTAAACCTTTTATAGTGGGTTTATTAACTGTAGATGGTTTATAAATGGTTAAGAAACCATGACTAGTGCTTCGTAGATCAGCTATAAGCCATTAGAGCTAATTCTGGGTTGCCAAGTAATAAGCCTTTATGTCTGCAGCTGAAAGTGTCAATAATGCCCTGTCCACACTACTCCGTTTCTCCTTGGATGCAGATTTGTCAAATAGAAACGATCTCCGTCCACACGGGAGTTTCAGCATCATTCTCGAGTTGATCTGCGTCCACACGGCAGCCGTCGAAGGCGGACAGCACGTGACCATTAACTACACTGGGCATGCGCGTGACGGTGTAAACAGGAAGTGAATTGCTTGCTTAGTTAAAAAAAAAAAAAATACTTGCTCTGTCTCTCTCTCTCCAAATTTACTTTAACATCAACACTTACACATAAACGTTTACTAGATTATGGGTCCATCAATGTGGTCTCTCACTCGTTTCCTCTGTGTTGTTGATGTCTGTTCTCACTAGTAGCTCTGAACGTCATGTCCGCCTAGCTAGCTTCTAAGCTAATTTTAACATTACCGCCAATGGAGAAATGCTAACCGCGATTAGCATTACAGCGGTGCGGGTCTATCTCTCTCACATCAAATTTACTTTAAAATCAACACTTACACGTAAACGTTTACTAGAATATGAGTCCATACATGTGGTCAACACACGTCTCTCACTCTATTCTGCTCTTCCTTCGTGCAGGAAAGCTTAGCAGATCGCTAACAGTAGATCTGTGAAATAAAGACCATGGAATACATAGAAGAGTTTCAAGACTTCAGTGTGAATCTTTATTTGTAAAACTGTGGAAGCACAATATGAAATATGGCTTTACGAACTGTCCCTATACACATTACATGAATACAAAACAACAATCCATGATATAGCCAGCATGTAACATGTCCGCCTAGCTAGCTTCTAAGCTAATTTTAACATTACCGCCAATGGAGAAATGCTAACCGCGATTAGCATTTAATACAACACAAATGTTATACTAAACACGCGAATAGAATATATCTACGTACATATTTTCATGCTCCATAAATACATACTTACAGACTAAGGTCTCTCAAGGCTACCAAACGGAAGAAGTAAAACGTTAGAGCAGCATGTCTTCTCATTAGAATCTAAAAACAACCAGCTGCTCCATAGGGCTGATGCCGGTCACGCCGCTCGCTAATCACTCCAATAACAGCTGCTTCCTCCACAGAAATGCAGACTTTTACTGCATAGCTGCTGCTAGCTGTTGTGCTAGCAGCAACGCTTGCAATTAGTTATCCATGTTGAAATGAATCGCTGGTAGCCCAGTTTGTTTTCTTCCGGGTACGGGTCATGTGATAGTGAGTGTGACGAATCAGGGACGGAGACGTCATGGTTGCCAAGAACCAATCCAGTAGCGAACACGGGTGTGGGCGTAATTTTTTCTAAGCACATCCGTATCCGACCGTCCACACGCAAACGCAACCCCGGAGTTCTCAAACACCTCCAACCTCGCCGGAGTTTTCAGATCCCTCCGTTTAGGGTGCTCCAAAACTCCGGCGTAGTGTGGCTGCTCAGTGTAAACGTAGCAAATACGGAGTAAAAACGGAGTAGTGTGGACATGGCCTAAGTCTTTAATAAAAGGTTTTAATAATCAAGACTGCGGTGTTAATGAGTTGTATATAAATGTATTTCCTGATTGGACAATCATGTCACGTTTTTTTTTTTTTTTTTAAATCACTGGTCAAATGTTCTAACGGTACCAATCAAAGTGAGTTTTTACAACCTGGCAAACCCAAAAGTTGTCCTTATCATTTAGTAAATGATTCATCAACCATCAACTAAGCCGACTTAGAAACCCTGTGTGAAGGGCATTGTATTAAAAAAAAGGTAACCAACAATAAAAAAACACAAAATAAAAAACAAACTGACTGCCTTATCAGACAGTGGTAGAAATATTTGAATCTTTGTTCTTTACATTTAATCCTACTGTTTTTTTTACTGGATCATAAATACCTATGTAATACAACGCTATACGATAGAATCATTATATTCATATCATGTGACTAAGGAAGAAATAATATCAAAGATACAGTATTCCATGTAGTTCACAATGCATTAACATAGTGAAAACAGTATCACGCTTTTAACAAACTCTACGGGCACTTCTCTACGAGTATGTAATAGCACATTCTTTCAGATGCTATGACCACATCAGGTACAACTACCAGCTGGCTCTCCTGTAAAACATGTACGAGGGTCTAATGGACCCCATTCTAAATGTTTCACTGTGGCACGACATTATAGCTCCGATAGGCCCACTTCAGAGACAAAGACCACTCGCCTTTCTATGAGGGGGGGGATGTTGGATCACAGCCAAGTTGAACATCCCCACCTGCATCATTAGCCTGTGCAGCAGCATGGCATGTAACACATAGGAGCGTTTCGTTTAAGTGATACTATCCAAAAATGTGAGTATTACATTATGCGAGTCTCATGTAACATGGGGCGATTATTCACTTTGCACTGTATTTCAAGTAATAATGTCTTCAACAGACTAAAGCTGAGGTTTAATATGCAGGTTCTGTACAACAGACCGTCTTCATCTGCTGCATTACATTCACTTTACACAACAGAAATTTGATTTAGGAATCAGGTGTTCAATTCCGTCAAACTTTAGGTGGTTGGACGGAAAGCCGAGCACGTACTGTGTGTCTATAAACCTTACAGCAGGTCGACCAGCATAATCTGTAGCGCACAGCAGAAAGGGGAAGGCCCCCGTCAAATGAAATGGCTGACTTTCATGGCCTTGGGCCACTGTAGTCAGACAGAGATGAGCTAGAAAAGCACTTCTGCTCTGATTAGATATTCATCAGTCAGAGGAATTCAATTCTTCCTCTCAGCCCGCAGAGCTTCCAACCCATACAATTAAGGAATCTTTGTCTGCTGAAGGATGAACAGAAGGATTTTGTATTTTGGAGGATTTGTGTGTGTTCTACAATAGTCCCCAGAACCACTCAGTCCTGTCTTGTCTCAACCTGAAACCTGGCAGGTTGTGACTGTGCAGAGAAGGGTAATACATTCCAAGCATACCATGGGGTCAGGGGACTGGAAGAGCCAATAGGTGGGCCAGCTGACTACCCAGGCCCTCCTCCTCGCTGCAACAGAGAACAAAAAAAAGCCCTCTCGGGAAAAATAATAAATGGGTGATTCAAAGAGAAGGGTGAAGTGGAAAAGTGAATGCCCCGTACAAATTGGTCTCAGGTAGCTTTTAGATCATTCAGGTGCAGCCCTTCCCCAAGAAGAAGCAATGTTGGCCCAGTAATTGGTCATGCACCCTCTAAGGAAAAACTTGATTGCACTCGCTTTATGGCAGAACAGGGAGTGGAGGCCCTCTGTGTTGACTTTTATCCTGGACTCTGTTTGACTCATGCATGTGCAAGGAATTCAAACATCGTACATGTCATGACTGGTGTAAATACCCAGTTCTTGCATTTTTCAAATATTCACACTCTAGCTTGCACCAACGATGAGGAAACATGTGACAAAACAGCTCTGTGGTGCGGTGAGACAGATACGGGGCCACAAAAGAGGACAAACAGCACTGTAAAACCAGCCCAAGTCAAACTCAGTAACACCATCAGCACATTGCGATGTGTCTTCACAGAATCACAAGAGTACGTACACAGTACCGGAGGACTCTTTACTCAGTGGTGGCTCCACAGACAAATGGGTGTTTGAGATGGAAGACGCACAAATATTGTTGAGAAATTCAACACTTAAAAGTGAGATTTTGGTTGCTTTTGAATCACAGGTCAAAGTCACATTGAGGCTGGAAGTTTCAGAGCTTTTTGTAACATTTTCTGGATTCTCCTTCAAATTCAGAAAGAGAACAAGCTGACATATGGCACCAAAACACAACACGAGGCAAGCAAATACAGCAGCGATGAATTGAATTGCTGACATCATTGGCATATTTTTTTTGCTTTAGCTTATGTCGAGCTTGCAGAGACGACAAGACAACGTGACACTTGTGGTCTTTAGCACACGTTTACCATTTACAATTTGCACCTCCATTGTTGTGTGACGTCAGACAACTGCTTCTTTGTGAAGTTGAGGACACGGATTTAACTCGGGTTTACAAATAGAAACTCAGACTTTTGAGTGGCATTTCGTTGCACTTTTTCTAGGAGGTCGAAATGTTTGAGTTCTGAGGTGTCAGGAAAGCAGCATTAGAGATGCTGGTAGATGGATTTTGATGTCAGACAGGGTCAGCTAGCTGTTCCCTGTTTCCAGTCTTTGTACTAAACTAAGATAAGTGGCTTGTGAGTTGTATTGATCTCTCGCCTAACTATCACTAAGAAAGTACTTCCCTAATATTTATTATACCTTTCCTTATAAACTTAATCTAGGGGCATGTTTGCAGCATTTATTACTGAAATTAATCCTTAATTACTAAATTAAAAGCTGCAATGTAGAATTGAGCACACATTTACTTACATATAGCAGCGGACCGATGAGACTTTTTACAGCCTCCTTGTCCCCACGGGCCTCCAGCCTCTTTACCACGGCCATGTGGTCCCCTTCTAGGGTTGCAGTCTGAGGACAGTGAGACCATCCCTCTGGGGACAGGGCCAAGATGGCACATTGATCAAGTGTCAACTGGACACACTGCAATCTATTCTATGAACTAGGGGATGTTTCTGCAGAGATTCGGTAGATAAACTGAGTTAACCCTCACTTCAATGGTGACGACACAGAGGAAGTGGGCCCTGCTTTGCAATTTTCTTCAAAGCAGCGCAAGGACACAGATAACAGCCAGCTATGGTCACGCTGTGTGATCACAGATGCGGAAGGATGAGGGGGCCACTGTAATTGGCTGAGAGAAATCCTACACTAAACAATGATACAGTTTGAGGATCTTTCATTTAAGAAGATGCATATAAAGAAAGATGTGTCACATAGATTATTTTGCAGTGAACATCAACTATTGCTAAAAACAAGAAGCATGTACTTTTATGTAAATCCCCCCAAACTCTGTTAACTCCACAAGAGCATTTATGTCCCTGTAATAACAATCTACAAGTGTTACAGCCCAATGAACACCTTCATTGCGAAACACAATCCCGCTTGTGTCTCAGCTGAATGTAATAGCACCGGTGTAGGTGGACAGAAAGTAGAGCAGGCTATGTCATGGCTTCCTGTGTATGCCTTAATGAATATGTACTGAAGTCGACCCAGAAGTGACAAATATGGGAACCCATAAACTGATCCCCCTCTTGCTGTGACCTTAAAAGACGTCTTCGGCTTGTGTATTGAACTCCAGGCAAGCCCCAGATTGTAGTTGCTGAGTCTGTGCTCACCTGGCTCAGCTGTTTCGCCTGCAGATACAGTTTCTCACAAAGAACAGGAATTATGGCATTTACAATTTAGTCAATTGTGCATTTTCAACCATAGGATTGAGTTAAAATTGGAGAATTGCACTTGCAGCAATCGGACGATTAAAGGTATTAGATTTACGTGACAGACAGAAAAATCAAAAGGAGAAATTGTGTGTTAAAGAGATTTATTAAT
This sequence comes from Anarhichas minor, assembly GCF_050575085.1. Classification (NCBI taxonomy): domain Eukaryota; kingdom Metazoa; phylum Chordata; class Actinopteri; order Perciformes; family Anarhichadidae; genus Anarhichas; species Anarhichas minor. The sequence continues at coordinate 10,199,460 of NW_027466463.1, read as the reverse complement.
TAATATATGTTTTATACCTCAGATCCCTGCTTGATGCTACGTTGACTGAAATACAAACGTGTTTTCTGACCCAGGTACCAACTTCCGCCGCACGTCCAATTACAAGACTTTCATCAAATAAGACAGGGGCACAAACATGGCACCGTTCTTCTAAAAAAAATGTCTTACAGCCTAAACAGGCTCCTTAATCCGCTCCGCTGCCGTTTAACAGGTGGCTGCCTTGAGAGGAACTACTTCGCGTGTAGAAAAAAGGGAAGTGTGTGATGCAAGAAACCCATTTAACCATTAAGCGGTTTATAAACGTGACACAGGTGTTAAACGCAATATGCCGCGGGTATATTAATCGCAGTATGTGAGCGCAATACGTTTCTCTGAGACGAATAAATGATTGTTTTATCGCCACCTGGTCTGAAGCAGGTGCGTAATCTGCGTATTTTAACCTCAACGGGAGAAAGAAGTGGAGTATTTTCTTAGACATGCACAGCTGAGAACTTACAGGTACTTTCTGGAGCCCCCCGTCTGTTGATGAAGAGCTACGGAGAATCCAAAGAAGCTCCCTTTGGTCTGTCCCTCTTTGATAACAGGAAACCGTTCATCTATGTTAAATCCACTGCAGGTTTGCGTCCCGTGGTACACAACCAAAACGACGCAGACGAATAGTCTGGGAGACATGTTTGGGCTGTTATTGCCTCGCAAGAGCAGTGGGTTTCCTTACAGATCCACGATCAGCGTGGGTCCGGCACGGCAGTCTCCCGCAATGAGCTCCAACAGGTAGGCTGCGCTTCACAGAGACCTGCCCATTGAGAGCCGGCTGTCCCCCCCTCGCGCTCAGTGTGACTGCCTATAGGTGTCGGTGTCTGCCTCCCTCTGCCGCCCTCCCCCCGCTGCTCCCCCCTCCCTTCCTTCCTTTCTGCCTTCAACACACATTTGAAACAAGTGCACTCGGTGCATTCACACACAGCAGAGTGCGGTTAGCTGTGTACAAACCTCAGTGTCTCGCTGATTTACCCCCCCCCCCTCCCTGTCTCGGTTTCTGTCTCGCACGTTTTGTCTTCCGCCTGTCAAGGATAAAAGACTGAATTGCACTTTTCAGAAACAAAGTTCTACACGGAGAAATAGCTTGGTGCCTGTGTAATATACAGTTCATGAATGTGACTTTCGTTTTCATTAATGCATTTGTAAAACGTTCATACAATACAACAGTATATATTTTGTTCAATACCTCTAGCAACACTCTCATATATATATATTTTTAATTAAAGTTCCGCATTAAAAAAATAATCGTTTTTGAGATTGTAATCTCATTCTAATCAACAATTAAATGAGCTTATTAATAAATTACTTTCTGTGTTTTATTTCCCTTATGGGTGCATGAAAGGAAGTCACAAAAGACCAAAGTTCCAAATGCACATTGGATATTACATGTGAGTTAGTGGAAGGGCTTACTCAAACATCAGGACCATCCGTATAATCTAAATGTTTATGAAATGATTCTGTTGCCTGAAGTTTTTGAACTTATCACCTGCAAGAAAGAGCATACAAACCCCCTTTCAAGCTGGTTAACTATACATATTTGTATGTAATGCATTAGCTCACCACAGGATATTTTGTGTAGGAGGGACTATATTATGAGTCAGGCCTCCTGTCAATACTCCTCCGACCCAACTAATAGACGCATGGCCTGCCCTCACATGAGCACTCTTGTGACAGCCACCCCCTGCCTCGCTCCACTGCCTTTCGCTCAAACTTGTGGTCTTCCAATAGGCAATTCATTCATTAAGCCCTTAATCCCCTTCGAGAGTTCACTGAACAAGCCAGAGTTTTTTTTAAAGCATCCTTTCACTTTTGCATGAATCCCCCTCCACCCACTTTCCCCCCATTTTTTTTTGGGCTGTCTCTCGTAGGAACCCCCTGGTGTCGAGAGACCAGCTGCAGCTCCATCTCCTCTCCGTTTGCTTGTGTCTTCACAGCAATGTGCGATCTTTCATCGTCTCTGCTTTATTGCCTGACTCCTGGCTTACATCTGGCATCGCTGACCTCCTCTAATTGATGAGCCGAGCTCCCACTCCGCATCTCCTCACGGTCCAGGAGTTTCTCTCACCCAGAGGTAATCTCTCCTCCATTCCCGAGTGGAATAACGTGGGGAACGGAGTTCACTGTGCACATTCCACTGGCCGACATGTGAAAGCCTTTCTGTGTGCCTTAAGAAACACGTATTTGGAGGTGTTGATGTTCTTTACTGCTTTCATTTCAGGTGTTCACAGGTATTTGTGTGCCTGCTCTGTGTCAACCAGGAAAACCATATATTATATCACTTTTTCCACCACACGTGACTTCCCTTTTGATACCAGGAAACAAGAAGTATGTAACAAAACAGAGAAAACACATTACAAGCAACAGGTTAAAGGTGCATTGTGTAAGTTGTAGCGACATGCTCCAAATGAGTAGGGGTCAGTATTTCACCTACTTGGTGCATATGATCTAAATTTACAGTCATCAGCTAAAAAAAACAACAACAACTACTAACTAATAGCAAAAATATGTCAAATTCAACCAAACTGCTGAAAATAATGGTCAAAACGGTCAAAAACATAACATTGCTATCTATAATCTTCACGCGTGGCGTCGGCCTATAGTTTACATTCACCATCTGTGTGTACACAAACGGGTGGCTGTACGGTCCGTGTACATTCTGATAGTTGGTTTATAGACTAAATCCAAACTGGCAGAAACAAGTAATTGACCCGCACCTTTGTCTCGTCCTCCCCGCAGCCAGGAGCCCACCCTCTGGGACCAGCTCTGGGAGAAGGATGCCCAGTCAGAAGCTGCACCAATTAGAATCCAGCCAGCACAAACCCCAGCACCGGGACTCACAGCGGGCTAGTGGAGCGCCGGGTCTAACCCGTGTAACGGCAGCGGCAGAGAGTTTACTGATCCGGCGGTGAGTCGGTTTGGAGGCTCATTTCATTGGATATCTCTGCAACACAACACAGACGTCATTGAATACAATTATAACCTCTTCACATTCTGTTGATAATGTTAGTTCATGTTTTGAACGTTTTAAACTAAAATCCTGGTCATCTCTGGCACCTTCTAAGGTGGCCTCCGAGGATTGCAATGCAACACTCATTGTCTCAGTTGAAGGTCACATCTCCGCCTGTCACTTTAACAAGCCTGGCCTGTGCATTCAAAGGTGAGCGTACAACATGCCAGTGTATACAGTGTCAACATCCTGTCGTTGCCTTATCAGGACATGCATCTGGCACGGCACTGACGTGGAACAGATCCATGTGATCGAGACCCAGCTTGACTGCCCTGACTCTACGCAAGACAAACGTCCTGAGAGAGGTATTAGCAGAGAGGAATTTAAGGCAACCAAAGAGCAACCGACAAGCAATCTGAACTCCCCCTTTTTTTTTTTTTTTGCTCAATGTGATCAATTCCCAAGCAAAAGGTCTGGAGAGCACCTGATCCTTGCCCCCTCTGGGTCTTAGACCCCCACCCGTTTGACATCTGAAAGTGACAGCTGATACTGAGTTTTGTGTTATTGCACTGACAGGAAACTGTTGATTACTCTATACTCGTGCTAGAGTTGCCTAGTGATGAAAATTCAAAATGTTCAGAAAGCTGTATCTGATCTTTTTTTTTCTCCCACAAGAGCAGTTCACTTTCTGTCTCTGCCCAGCGATACAGTAGAAGAAGAAAAAAAGTTCCAGCCTTTAAATGTGTATTCCCCAGACCCGACTGTAAGCCTACACCAGTCTCTGTGAACCACGAGGACAAAGACCCGAATGCAGTCGCTGCTGCCCCCAGAGTCCTCTGCTCTACAACCCCCCATTCTTAACCCACACAACACACATGGAATGGAATTAGCAATTTATCTCCCGGTTTGTTTCCTCACCATACCGTCCCAGAAAAAAACAACTGATTTCCCCCCCGCTTTATTCCCCTTCTCATTATGTTTTTCCTTCTGCCTCATAATATCCATTTTATTGAGGAGGTTAAGCCTACGCACTCAGAACATCTTCCCACTCAACTTTTCTGCCGTTTTGTGGTTTATCGTACGTCCTGAATGGCTCCACAGAGTCCTCTCAAGGCATCCTTTGAAACTGTGCTGAGGGCTGATGGGACAGGGTGGGTGGGTGAGTGGGCTGCTATGTGGAGTTCCTGATGTGAATGTGTGATAACAGAAATGGACTGGCTGTTGCAGCAGAGCAAATGCAAAGACTGCGTGCATCAGTATGCTCCATAATAGTCCCATTACACTTCTCTCTGGTTACTGTACTTACTCAATAGGCTTTCTGTCTGCAACATTTTGGAATAGACTTAAGAAACCAATGTGAGGACGACAGAAACAGCCTTGTGAACATGGAAATATACAAGATATTAAAAAGAAAAACGTCAGTGGCCTCAAAATAACTAGATGTCAGCCTTGTGTTGAACTCCGATGAATAATTATCCAGTTTTACAAGACTGTGGAGCAGAACACCCAGCGCAGGACATTGGTTGAATATGAAACACAGCACGCTCTCTCACACCGAGCCCTCGCTGCACCGCGACGACAGAGCCGGCCGTTGCCATGGGGCTGGGAGTTGCTATGAAGCCAGTATGTTGTAGCGTCAGTGGAGGAAGACAGTGTGGTCTGTTTAAAGTCCAGCCAGGAGCCTTGCTGGGTTCAGATGACCTTTCGTGGGAATAAAACATGATCTCCTCGGCCCTGTCCACTAAACCAGGAATTTACCACAGAAACATACGCGTATTGATGCAGACGCCCGCTGCACATGCGCACAGTAACACCAATAATACGCAGCTTTATAACAAATGCCTCATTTTTGTGCCACTGTGGTTAACTTTCGTGCATTAGCTGTTTCTTGGCACTTGGCTAAACTGCAGAATATCAAGTGAACTTCGAAAAGACAGAGAACACATTTTCCTGCCGTAGCTTTAACTCTCTGGCATGAAATCTAATTTTAGAACAAAACATGAGCAGAATCTATATAATCTAATATGTCATTTTGTTTCATATAGCAAGCTTTCGCCTGAATAATCCAGCTGTCTGTTTCCACAGAAAGAGATTAGAGTCAGAATGGTGTTAATGCAGGACAGTCCACAGAGAAGGGACACTTGAATGAGCCACATCTTGCCTAACAAATGTCCACAACAGCAGGGAAACAACTGATGCCGGCTTATCTACCAATCGGTTTTGGTATGAAGGGAGGGATGATACACTGTAAAATATTCCAAAACACCACGATGTGTCTTGTTTTTCATGAGCTACAAACTAATTTTAAACAAATCTTGGGATTCAACTAATACAGGATGGACCTTCCATTACCACTGCCCCCATTGGACCACATATGTTATACTGTATGTTCGCACTATATGTCTAATATGGGACAACTGGCCTGATGTTATACGATACCTCTCTATACAATGTTTCCATACAAGTCTGTTTGATGACTTCTCCAGGCTGCTGAACATTTCTTTTCCCTGTTAAATCTTAATCCATTCACGTGTGTAAGTTGTCTGTGAGTATACGTACACATTTGTTCATCTGCGTGCGGGGGCCGTGTGTCAGCATCCACATGTGCGTGTTCTCTGAGTGTTTGGTGTATGTGTGGCAGGAAGGAAATGCAGCAGGGGTTTGGGACCCACACAAGGCTGTTCCTCGGGTCTCCAGTTCGTGCTAAGTGTAGGAATGTATACCCTCAGGAGGAAGGCGTGGCTCCGAAAAACTCTCCCACTGTCCATTGGCACCTGTTTTTCAGCTTAGCTTTCAGGCAGACAGAGGCAGAGCGTTGGGAGACAGCGGGACATATTCGCTGTGTTGTGGAAACAAAACAGCTGTTACACAAACCCATGTCATGAATACAATACTCCCGGCATAACAATGAACCCACTGGTTTGTCTTTCTTTCTGTTCATGGAGTAGTTTGACATTTTGGAAATAAGCTTATATGATTACTAGCCGAGAGATAGATGAGAAGATTGATACCCCACTCATAGTTGTCTGCTGAATATAAAGCTACAGCCAACAGCCGAATAGCTTAGCTTAGCATAAAGACTGGAAACCTGCCTCTGTCCAAGCTAAACAAATCCACCTCGAAAGCTCATTAAATAACACATTATATCTTGTTTGTCTAATCTGTCAGACTGTACAACAACTCACAGTATCTGTAGTTTCAAAAAAAATATTGGAGCTGATGTGAATCTTCTTCATGGAATTTATAATGCACTTCGATCTGAGTGGGTCATTTCCAAACCTTTCTGGTGCCCTCTGGTAACATTGCATTAACAACGATAGGAATGTGTGATAGAGTTAATGATTGCTTCAGGATGAAAATGAAATTAAAACACTTGCAGTACAATGGTGCGCTCTCAGTAATGTTTAATCATTAAAAAGGGAGTCACTCCACACCAGCATTCCTCTCTCTCTGCCCGTAGAGACACTTTTGTTCAAAACGAACAATTCTGTGCAGAGGAGTCATAGGTAAAGAAAGAAATGTTTGAGGGGAGGCTGGGTTAGATCTGGCTCTGAGCCCAGAGGACTGATAACCTTGGGCATGTGCTCTCAGTGTGAAAGATAGAGAAGCAATAAGCGTCACAGAAATGCCAAAAAACTATACATTCAGTATTCATCCAGTGCAGTTTATATACAACTCTTTAAGGGAGAGCGTGAGTGAAAGAGCTATATCTCTCTGGAGATCTACGCTGACCTTTAGCCAGAGCTCAGTCATAACAGCACTGTGTTTTTACCTCACATCACACTAGTCATTGGCTGGTGCATGTGCTCAAAAAGGTCAGGAGAGCATTTCACCGTAGTCCAGATTTTCCCCTCCTCCCATGGGACACATTAACTCAGAACTTGATACTTAACAAGCGTGTGAAGCCCACACCATCACTTGTCTGCAATGTTTACCAAAGGAGCAGTTATCTCTCCCTGGGACCTAAACAGTCCCCTCTTTCAGAAAGTGCTGCATTATCTTTATGGGCACACAGCAGAAAACACACCATGTGGCCACACTTTGTTCTAGTTAACACAACCGTCTTTTCTCTGGAGATGAAATAACAAGAAGGGAATACGGGCTGACAATTGTCTCTGAAAGTCACATTGCCACTTTGACGAATTGGATAATTATATCCCTATCTACATTCACTTAATCCAATTATTAACAGCTCCGCTATTCGTCACCAGTGGATAATAGGTGAATATATAGGGCAGTAAATCTGATGCATGGTGCTGTGACCAGGCCTAATGTAATCTGGTGGACAGACCATTGAATAATGACACAATCTGGAGGGTAACTGCAGTAAATCTGAACAGCAAACGCAAAGCTAGCTCGCTCCCACATCGCTCGTCCTCCCTCCTGTGGCAAAGTGAGTTGCTATGATTTACAATGCTCCTTATAAAGCCTCCTTCCTGTCTGCACAGCGTATAGACTGTCTGGTTGCCCGACCCCATGCAAACTTCACTGGTCATCCCTTAGACCTCCTAGAAACACTGTGTATTTCTTTTCCTGTCCTCTTTTGATCGGGCTGTTTGCAGTGGATCCTCCGTAACCACATGGGGCTATTTTTGTTTATGACTAGGCTTGTTTGACCTGCAAATGAATGTTTGAGCATAAAAGGATGGGTTCTTATTGAACACATGTGTGTTGCTTTTCAACAGCCAAACCTGTGGTCGACATCCTTTCTTTGTTGTGAGTGTGCTGGAGTTGGCAGATGGTTCAGATTTGATTGGTGGTGAAACTGCTGCAATGTTAATAAACTCACGAGATCGTAATATAAAAGTCTGTGTGTTCAGGTGAGTATCCTGATGGAGAAGCAGGAAATTGTGGATACTGTTTGTTGTACAATAATTCACATTAGCCAGAACTTTTTAGTCGGTAGAATTGTCGAAACGCCTTTGAAAAGTAGCGCATATCACTCTTGAAAAGTCTGTGTTGAAAGCAGCACATGTGGGATTAGTGCTAAAGTGTGTGAAAACTACCATTCATGACGTGTGTGTGTGTGTGTGTGTGTGTTCAGCCTCCTCTTAAGCCAGCGTGTGAATCCACCCCGTCGCTCTCTACTGTGTGTGTGTGTGTGAATACAGAGCCGAGCCCTTTGTCTCCTACTACAAGTGGAGCTGTACTCTACAGACCTGCACATTTTCCACTCAATTCAATGGCCCTCTCAGATCATTAAATGTCCATTCATTAGCAAAGGACACTGGCAGGGACTCGGCAGTAAGGCAAACACAGACAGGCCTGTCTGGGGGCACTGTCCCCTCACGCTGTGGCCTGGTAGCCTTCATGTTTAGCACCTGAGATGACTATTGTCATGATGAAGCAGTGCTCAAAGGTAGCTGTGATTTTCATGTGAGCTTGCACAATCCAAGCTTCCATTACAGTTTTTTGTAAATCAGTAATGATATGTATTGAAAGATGCACTATATGCCAGCAGTTCCCAACCTTTTATTATCAGATGGTTCCCCAAACAGCCCTGTCAGATGAATACAAGTGACCCTTCATCAACGCTGCAAGTAACTGTTACTTGTTTTTTCCATTGATCTCAGCTACTTCAACCATTTGTGATTCTTTTTTACTAATTTCGATTTTCGTTCATTTATTACTTATAGCCTTTTCACCATTTATCCATTACTTTTAGCTAATGATTTCAACTATATCCATTATTTTCAGCTAACTCTTTGAACTCTATCTATAACTGTTAGCTAACTAATTCTGCCATGTATCAATTTAAATGAATGTTTTAACTGCTCGCTTGCTAACTGTTCATGCACTCTCAACACCCGGTGAACTGTTGTTACATCTGACTCAACATGTGGAAATGTTGTTTTTATTAAAAAAGTAATTTTCCTTTTTTTAATTAGTCAAGCTACTCATGTACCCCGAAGGAACTGCAGATGTAGACTACCCTTGAGGTACAAGCACTCCTGGCTGGGAGTTACAGTCGGGCAGTCACTGGTGTATATCCTTGTTTTCTGGACTAGACTTCATGTCATCATCACCCCCTCCGAGGACACCAGATCCAGTACAAAAACCTGTACAGGAGAGGAGGAGGGAGGAAGGAGGGCACTTACCTCCTGGGGCCAAATATTCATGGTCAGATGGATTAGAGTGCCTGTAGATTGACGCACTTTGTTTCAACCTGCCTTAATAACCTGGTTGACTCACTCTGCCACGTTTGATTTAAGGGAAATGACTGCAAGTTTCTAAGATGAGAAACCATGGTGGAGTTTTTGTGTAAGCCGAGGAGGAGGAGAAGGGGTCAGGACGGGAACTCCCGAAATCTGCCGTGCTCAGGCATGCCTTGAGAAATGACAGCTTTCTACGCTGTGTTAACAAGCCCACCAAATAACAAGGTTTATGTCTTACACAAGACTGTTCTGTGATTTTCCTGCCTACAAAAGTTTTCCAGTCAAAGTCATGCGAGTAAATTTGTTCTGGGCATTTGAATTTAGTTCACGAGAAAACACCTATACGCAAACCAGCTGGCTGGTGGACCATAACATGTGCCTCTGGATGTTGTGGTAGTTGAAACCGTTTGAATTCATCTATTACATGAAGTTAAAAAATGGCTTACTTAAATTTTTATATTGCATTTATAGATGTTTATGCATTTAAGATGCATGCAATGAAGATCACAATAAACAATCTTAAGATAAATAATCTTTAGTCAGCAAACTCAACCTTAAAGTCACACTTTTTACATGTTGATTTCTACACTGTTAGAGCCAAATCTCTAAACGCCTACTGTGACCATTTTGAAACGACTAGCCTTCATAGAAAGCAAAGTGGAGAGAAACTGCATTTGATTGTTGAGATGAAAACTGGTAGAGATAATCAACAGATGGACGGGAGCAGTTTCAACGAGTCCTCTCTGCGTTTCCGTCTGAGCCAAAACAAACATGCTTGGATCAGGGTGGAGCTTCCTGTGAAAATCCTGGGAGAGGGCATCTAAACCCTGAAGACTCATGGAAAGAGTAGCTGTAGCCAAGGCTACATATTCACTTTTCAGTGATAAGCACCAAAAGAGATCGTAACAAAAGGGTGAAGGGTCAAGATGAACTGGGACAGTGGGAACTTGGAGCCATGGGAGACTAACATTTGCAACTATTAAAGTTTAAATCATTGGGGAGTGATGTTTGGGATTTTTGCTGCGGTAGATGGCTTTAAAATGTTATTAGTTACAAATAAAAGCATACTTTTGCCTTGTGCTTTCCCCTGGCTCGTTGCCCACTTGGTGAACGCGTAAGTTTGAGCGGAGGGCAAACAAAGAGGTAGTAATCAAAGAAGTCTCCCTCATTCTTTTGATCACTCCCTGAACAGCTGTTTCTACAGGCTGCTCTCACCCATCCACTCTTGGCAAAGTGGAGCCAGAGAATAGATGCATTCCTGTCAGCGGGGCTGGGGTTGCCAGGACGGGGGACACTTGTACGCATGCCTCTGTGCAGCGTGTGGTGCTTGTGCCAGCTGAGTGGAAAAGATGGAGAGGACTAGTAGGAGGTGACGGACGGAGTGAGGAGCATACGATGGCAGAAGACAGAGTGACAGATCCAGGGGAGGAAAAGATGTACTAGTAAAAAAAACTAAAAAAACACAACGGATAAAAGACTTATAGTCTTTTTATGTGTATACAAGAACAGACACACCCATTAATGGGTTGCTAGGCTGCCATTGTCCAGCTAACTGTGTGTGGCTCTGCTCACAGCTGAGTTGGACCGGACCACTCAATTAGCGCAGTGCACTGTTGCAAAAGCTGATTGACACGGAATGCTGTCTGGGTCAGAGTCCTGTTGTCTCCGTCCACGAGGCTGTTTGTTTACATCTCTGCATTTAAATATACTACAGACTGAATAGTTGTTGGAGTGTGTGCTCACATCTACAGGCCTTCATTAGGAGTTGTTGATATGGCTGAAAATGAATTTCACATATATTATATTGTATAGATATATACAAACATTCTTTTTTTAATTAATTAAAAACATTTGACATTTTTGTGATGTATTTAAGTGTGCAACGCAACTTGTTTAGCCAAGAGGACAACAACAGGAGCTGAAGCTAAAGTAAAGAATAAAAATAACTTAAATCAAAGATGTCCTATTCTGTACATGTCACAGGGTGCAAGAGAAGGAGTGAAGGAAGTGTGTCAACAGCTGAGCGTGACTACAGTTTGACAATTGCCATTAATGCTCCATTAAAAGCAGCAGATAGCCAATAGCCGGGGACCCACTCTGTTTTCAGCTCACATGAGAGCCAGTGTGAGGGGAAGCAGCTCAGCAGGGGTGCATTCAGTTTTGGAAGGTGTTTTGGAAAGGTTTTTTGTGCATGTGTGCGTGTTCGGGGCAAAGGACATCTGGTCACATGTGCCGTCTATTAGCTTTTTTGACTCCTTTGGCAGCTGTGGACCCCTGGGAACACATTACCCAGGCCTTACCTGGGCTCCTTCAGTGAACAACACACACACACACACACTGCACTGTCGTGGTGGGAAGCAGACTGAGAACAGCGTGGCCTCAATTCCATGCAGCTGAGCCAACTTACAACACCACTGGGAGACGGGGAACGATCAGTTGTTCCAGAGAAATCCCAGATCGAGTTGAGTGTTTCTATTTCGGAAGGATGGGAGCGCTGAGCCGTTGGCCAGTTTCAGCAGTGAAAGCCAATGACTGTAGTCTTCTGATGGGCTTGTTAAGTTTAGTCTTTGGACATTGCATTTTGAAGATTGTACAGTTAGATATCTGGAAGCATTTGGAGGAAAGACTGACAAGAGTTCACTCATGAAAGAAGTAAAGAGCATCGGGTGATTTTCCCTGTCTGGACACAAAGTTCTACTTCACGCAGATGGCTTAAAGTCCTTGACTCTTTGCCATTTTTATCTCTAATCAGGACTGAAGAAGGAGGGAGAGCGGGGAGCAAAAGAGAGAGTTAGCGGGTTAATAGACTTCCAGCTCTCCCACTCATGACAGTGCCCTGACTCCCTCCCTGAAGAGAGCCGACCATTCAATCAGATCAGCACGAACTAGCCGGTGGCGCTTCGTTATCTCGAGGAGCTCCACGCTGCTGCCTTGAAGTTTTCAAAGGGAGATGAAATTGAGTTGATGGTTGCGGGGGCGTAAGCGGCAATGAGCAGAGTTTGTTTTTGTGGTGTCACCATCCCCCTCATAACTAAAGTCTAAACATCCTCTGCAGTGTAGGTGTATGATTGTGGGATTATGTGCACATTACTGCACTGAGGGGGATCCCTTTAACTTGTTGTGTGTTGGGGGTTAAATATAGCCCGCGGTGTTGCTATAGAAGTCCCTATAGTGCAAGTAGGTAGTAGGTGTATAAATATGTTTCTCATGGCATTTCTGCTTGTTTGTTTAAGCCCAGAACAGCTTTCTGCACCATCTTTATTTCTATTCATATCAATACAACTTGCATATCTCTCATGCTTTCAGAAACACTTGAGCACAACAAGACAGAGAGCACAATATTTGGCTCGAGGCCTTCATAAAGCTGCATACAGTCTGAGGGAGAATCAATTCAATCTGGAATGCTGAAGCTGGCATCCGTCTCTAAAAACAAGAGGGCTGCAAGCAGAGATACGGAGAGAGGTACATCTTGTACTTGGGGTGAAACTGTTTGATAAGTACAGCCATCATGTGAAGGTCTCGTACGTCACGTCTGAGGGTCATTACCATTACTGTTGCTCTTTTTGGCCAACAGGTGCTCCCTTAATCACACTGATGACTCACAGGAAGATATTAGAAGTTTAAAATGGGAGGAAATTGACTTTCTCTGGGGGGGAAAATAGCGTCATTTGTAATGTACAGTATAAAAGGTACGTTTTTTTTCCCTCGACAGCGATCAGACCAAACCCTAGTTAGCCAGTAATTGCCGTGGTTTCTCTGGCAAGGTCCGGGCTTTTGTCCTGTGCTGGAACCGAGCCAGCTGTTCCACTTTTGCACACTGCATTAGAAAGGTACAAAACATGCCCCTGAAAGCTATCTCATGTTACTGTGTTGTGAGGGTTTGATTGGTTGACTCACAGAGTAGTGCAGAGAGTTAATTTGACCGTGTGCAGGATAGATTTTCACCCAAAGATAAATTACATTATTCTCTGAGAGAAAAAAAAAGATTTGAGCCAAGGACTTGAGACTGATCTGTACACACATGTATACCTCACAGTGGATAAACTCCACCAGACTATAAAGCACTATGTCTATGAGTTTATGCATACAGGTGGGGAGTCTCTTCTCCGTCTGGTGTCTGGGATGACATTTGTGGATCAAAGACAAATGACAAGTTTGCAGATAAGGGGTCTGGTCTCTGCAATTTCATGCTTTTTGCAGGTGTAACCTGAAGGCAAATAACGTTAACTGTAATTCATAGTTATTTCCTAAACTTAGCCACTGAGAGTGTATGTGTAGACACAATAATATAGTCCTTCTTTTGTATACATAGGCAGACTATGAAATCTCATAATATACATACTAGCAAGTTAATATTACATACAGTGTCTGTAAGGATCTCACACAGTTCCTGACCCAACCTGAAGCCTCTCAGGAGAAAATAAACTTAACACATGATGAAAAATGGAAGAAAACTGTAATTACATTTCTTTTTTTAAGTCCAATATTTGATCTTCACACCATCACCCCCTGAGAGGAGCCTGGCGTTGGTAACAGCATGTTCCTTTGTTGCTTAAAAAGATTCACAGAGATAACAATAATAACACACACAAAGCCTCCACAATAATCTATGCATTTCCTACAATTTGATGTTGTTTGTGAGTGCGTGCGTGTGTGCATGTGTGTGTGTTTACCAGGACAGTCTTTTCATATTGACACCTCCACATTGACATCTAAGACATGTGCACCATCTGCTGGATGTTTTGTGATACTACAATATCGTGACCAATTTACAATGAAAGAGAAAGTCTCTCCACATTCATGATACTCCGACAGGACTGAAGAAATGTTGGTAGATTGTTACCTGGGGACATATTTGCGGCTTTACATTGTTATACTACAAGCTCTGTGTTCCAACACGTTTCAATTTTGAATGTGTGCGTGTGTGTTTTTTATCTAATTTATCTAGAGACATATAATCTACATTATGACCTTCCTGTTTCGCAATAGTTTAAAGTGTGAGACTCGAGAGCGTGATGAAACCACAGGTTGTTTCTGCAAAATAAAAACGTGAGACATGCACTGTCTCTCTCAGACATGCTTAAATATGCTGGAAGGATTTTGGCAAAATATATATATAAAAACTCTTTTCATGGATCAAGATGTTCCATAGCAAAGATAAAAACCATTGGATCAAATGTCCTCCTCTCTTCTTTAGTTGACTGATGATGAAAGTGAAGACAAAAACATTTGGACGTAAGTAGCTGCAACTAATGATTATTTTCATGGTCGATTAATCTGTAGATTCTTTTCTTTCTGTGTGTTAAGTAGCAGTTAAAAATTAATTAACTTTTTTTTTCTTTGGATGTTTTATATACAGATTGAGATTTTGGCATAATAGGTACTGAATCTATCTGGGTGACTATAGTTCCTGCTAGAAATAGGTGGATTTTTTTTCAGATCTTTAGATCTTCAGAAATGTGGGTTATTTGGGAGAACTGACCCTTTAAAATTTCACGTAAGTGCTACATAAACTTACCAAAAGAGGGCGGTAGTTTATCAGACATGAGAGGCGAAAAGGGAAATTCATGTTATTTCACAACTGTCATTTAAAACCTGACATTGTGTTCGGTGGAAAATGTTCATTCAACAGTGGGAAATATTGTCAGCCGGTAAAACACAGTTTGTACATCATCATCAGTGTAAAGCTGCATGTTTCTATTTTGCAGGTAGATAACTAAAGTCCCGGTTGTGAATGAACACAGCAGGGGGCGCTGCCCACCGCGCTTTCAGCTGACAGCAAACGAGCTGCAGAAGAATTGAAAATTGTCCGTTTTTTAATTGCAGTCTCTGCAAAATATTCCAGAAAATAAATAAAAATGAAACTGTTTAATGCAAACTAGTTTACCTTCAATATGATCTAGAAAAAAGAAGACTGAATGACTGTAATGTAATGTAATCTGCTGAAGAAGCAGATTACATTACATTACAGTCATTTAGTCTTTTTTTTGAAAGTCATTTTGTCGTTCGAATTAGCATTTTCACACACGCACACACAACACGGACAGGGTGGAGGAATTTACCCGCAGGCAATATCAGTTGAAGGAGTCTTTTACCTATCTCTTTCCATCTCTTTCACGTAACGTTCGCTGGCAGACAACTCCTTTGAATGACAATAAGATTCTGCGGGAGGCCGGCTGGCAGCCTTTCAATGGGCTGAATAAAGTGTGATCTCGAGGCACTGTTAAGAAAACATTGCATAAAACATTAAGGAGACGGTCTGGCTGCGGGATTAGGCTTTAGAAAGACTATTGTGTTATGTTATATTGGTGCCAGCCTGTAGATGTTGAGAAAAAACTGGACCTATAGGTAGTTGTGTTTTATTTATTTTTTTACATACGGTCCCTGGAGGCCGACAGAGCTGCATGTTCACCCAGTGAACAGGTAAATGCAAATCGAAGGAAAAAAGAACTCAAGGCGCTGAGGTTTGCGTGCGTGCCTATGTGCTCTTGGCTGAAGGCTGGGTGTCACCACGATTTCGCCTTGAGCGTAAGAGGAGGAAGAGAGGGGGGGGGGGGGGGGGGGGGGCAGTTGAGCCAATGGGAAGGCAGCATCCAGTCCAGCTCTCTATAACTCTGTGTCACAGAAGCTGAGCGATGCCACAACCAAGTTACTGCCGCCGGGAGAGTTTCAGTGGACTATAAAAGCTCTCTAAAGCGCGCGACCACCAATTATTTTACTGCGATTTTGCTTTACGCACTCTACAACGACAACAACAACAACAAAAAAAGGATCCACCAGTGGCCTTTCCTTACTCTGGAGGGCTGCTTCAACATGAGCGGCGGACAGACGTATGAGAAGAAGATAGCGAGTATTTTGACCGATCTACCAGGATCTATGAGTTGCCACCCGAACTCCAAGGACTCTCCTACTCTCCCCGAGTCTTCGGTGACGGACATGGGCTACTACAGCGGACAGACGGGGCCGAGCCATCACGAATATTATCAGAGTCAGGCGTACGGACAGCCCATGAACTCTTATCACCATCAGTTTAATCTGAACGGAATGGGAGCTGCCGGAGCGTACGCGACCAAATCTGAATATCCCTACACAAATAGCTACAGACAGTTCGGACATTACAACAGAGACCACCTGCAGGCCTCCCCTCCGTGCTCAGGTAATTGTTGAGACGACCATCGTTTATTTTTATGCGCGATCGTGTTTAATTCCAATGTGCGTATGATGGCATGCGCGTTGAGGTCAAGTCACTTGTTTGGGATGAGACAAATCTCAAAAAAGAGCAGTGATTGAGTATGTAATCATACTGTATCACCAGCTATGTTTTCCATTTTATTCATCATATTTGTGGATTGTCTGTTGTCTTTTTGTTTTTTAATTTCCCATAGTTTTTGGAAAATGTTTGTTGTAAAAATAAATATGTTCTGACTTAAGTCAAATCACATTCTTTCTTTATGTTTTGTATCCCCATACATTTTATCTTACAATATCTTGTATGTATATTTGATTTAATAATATTTGCTCAGTAGCCATATACCGTTTTGTGTTAATGTATTAAAAGCCTGCCTGGCTATTAAATAGCCATAAAACACTGATGGTTTGATTAGAGCTTTAAATATTCACTCCATCGTTTCTAACATGTCCCCAGGTTTACCAGAATGGAAATTTTAAAAATCGAGATACTTTTATCTTCCGTTTTGATGATTTGGTTTTGAGGCATTTGCCTTTGAAGTTGCCATATTATAGTTTTAACGTTGACACACTTTTGCCACATTCATACTACAAAGCAATTTTAAAAATAAAATGTTATATGTGTTTTATTAGATTACCGTTTTTCAACATTTTGTCGTGATGGTTTTCATCTATATTCCATAATGCTCAATGTTTTACACTTAATGGATGTTCTATGATTTTCTTGATGGTCTGTTTCATCGAAACATTTTGTTGTCAATTTTAGTGAAAGAAGAGCCAGAGCCTGAGGTCCGCATGGTGAATGGAAAACCGAAAAAGATCCGCAAGCCGAGGACGATCTACTCCAGCTACCAGCTCGCTGCTCTGCAGAGGCGTTTCCAGAAGGCGCAGTACCTCGCTCTACCCGAGAGAGCGGAGCTGGCGGCTCAGCTCGGCCTTACCCAGACACAGGTAAGCAGCCCGACCTGGTACAACACCTGATATTTTCTAGTGCATCAATGCGTGTAGAGTCATGTGAGTCATGGCTCCCCAAATACGTCAAGCAATTTGTTCCGTAATTGTTCAACGATGCGTAATTATCCAATTACGCACGGCACTCGATTTCTGTGTCTCTCGATTTGAGCCACTTCATTTAGATAAAAGTTAAACAGTTAAATGCTCTATTTTCTCTCAGTCAAATATTGCAAAATGTGTGTTTACATACGAGGTAATTATTTGTAAATGATGAATGGTGATTATAAATGTTTTACAGCGATTTATTTTTTAAACTGCAATTAATGTTCACACTCGTATTCTCCCAGGTCAAGATCTGGTTCCAGAACCGGAGGTCCAAGTTCAAGAAGCTGTACAAGAACGGCGAGGTTCCCCTGGAGCACAGTCCCAACGCCAGCGACTCCATGGCCTGCAATTCCCCGGCCTCCCCCGCAGTCTGGGAGAACAGCACCCCACAGAACACCCCCATCAGCAGACCTCAGGTCCCGCAGCCGACTCACAGCTCGTCGCCGCCATACCTGGAGGATTATAACAACCACTGGTACCAGCAGGGATCACACCTACAGCACCCGGGCACCGTGCATCACCCAGTCCCGCAGCAAAGCGTGGGAGCTGTTTATTAACAAAGACTCGGCAGATTTTTCTTCTCAAACGAAGCCTCTCCACAATGACTCTGAGGAGCAAAGGTTGCCTGGACCGGGAGCAGGCCTGAAGGGAAACGTTGATTTTGGTTTTCTGGATGACCAAAACTGTTTCAGAACTGGGGTTTCCATTCACAAAGCACATAAGGGATTTCCTATCACTTGTGGCAGCATATTTAACGGACATCTGGCGTGTCTTTTTTTAAATTATTTATCGCTTCTGTTGTATTTCTTTCACTCCTTTTTGTAAACGAATATGCAAAGGTTTTTTTAAACAAGTAGCTACAAACCGAATATTCACAACTGTGCAGTTAACCCATGCTGCATTCGCATCAAGCATGCGGGTTTGTAGCGCGTCAAAATAAGAACTCAGGTCATATTTATATGGATTTGTACAAAACGTCGAAGGCTGTAAATATGTGTTTATATGCAGAACCACTATGATGATATTTGTTTGAAATGGAACTGTGGTGCTTCAAAAACCATTGTCATATTCATGTAATTAGTCCACCGCCTTCTTGTCAATTGAATAAAGTTGTTAATTGCATGTTGTGTGTCTATCCCCTTTATAAACAGGCTGTTTTTCTAGATGCATGACAGGTAATTATATAGAGTCAGCGCAGGAACTGTTTCTGAAAGAGAAAATTTAGGAATCAGTTGAACCCGTTTGAACATTTTATATTTATTAAATCAACGATTTATATCACTCACTTCGAATCGAGATCATTTTGTTTAAAAGTGATGCTTGCACCTGCACATTCACAAAAACACGTACAGACTTCATAAAAGTTTGTGATTCATGTTTAAAAAAAAACATTTCCTCGCATCTTTAGGTCTAAATAGTCCAGTGGGTCTACTGGTCACAGCATAGTGAGCTGACTGGGAGCTGCGTGCAAAGCGTTGCAGTAGGAGGCGACATAGAAGCAGACATGTTGGAGTCAGTCCGTTTTATTACTATTCTGCTGCCAGATAACAAGAGAGAAGTTAGCTCGTTGCGCACGCACACACGCACGCACTGTGCGTGCAACCAAGGCTGTTGCCGCAGGCGGTGCGCGCAGCAGGATGAATAGAAACGCTGCCAAATATTGACGGAATAAGAAAACAGCCCTTTTTTATTTTTTGAGTGTTTCGTCCTTTTGCATTTAGCAAAGTAGTTCCTGGGGAAAAAAGGATCAGCTGATAAGGTTTTTAAATTGAGTTTAGGGGTGAAACACCATGTGACGACCCAAAATTAAAGGAAGTGTGTTCCACAACATAAGGCACACACTTTGTGATTTATTTTCTTATAGGCAACAGGTCTTTCACGGTGATACAATAGTCGAATAAGAGCGACAGTCGCGCATGTGAAACCTGGGGAATAGTGATATTAACTAACTGAAAGATGTTACAGAAACATGACAACTCCGATAATGACGGTTAAGATAGTCAGAAAAATCACGACTTCCCTTTCAGCGTCTTCCCGTCTAATAATAATGAGAGAGGGCGCTGACCTCAGTTTGGCCACAAAAGCATGCGTTATTAAATATGCTGAACAAACAATTACACGATGGGATAACCGCTGATGGCGATCTTCTACACATGGACCACCAATGCGCCATTACGCACTGAGAGAAAATGCACCCACGGTGTTTTATAGGCTAATCTTTTCTACCGCTTTTAGTAACTAGAATGGTATGCGCTCTGGACTGGAGGTGTTACTCTGTGAAACTGTACTACAACATTGTATCAAGGCAATATTTTCAGAGCATTAATTAAAGCGTCAAATGTGAATTTAGAAATGTTGATCTGAAACCATCAAGTCTCACAGTGCGCCTTACATTTGATTTCTCTCACATTGGATATTGTTGGATTTACTTGCATCACGGAAATCAAAAGACAAATTGAATGACAAAATAATATTACTTTATTCAATGCAATTCTGGATATAGATTTATTGACAATATGATTATTACATATTTTTGGTGGATTTAAGAAAAAAAAGTTATACAGAATAAATAAATATATATTTATATGGTTAAAACCGACGTGTCTTTTGGCGAAAATGGTTTACCATGATTGGCTAGAGTTTGCCTATTGTTTCTATATGAGCACATATGGCTGAAAAATACACCAGTGATTTTGACTAATCCAATACACGTTTAAGGAATGTGGTAATGGGAACTACAACATGATGTAATCCATATTAATTCATATTCTTCCAATTTATTTGATTTATTTATAGGAAATCAGTTCATTTCATTGATCATTTGAAAGTTTTATATCACAAAAATGTATGATTCCAATAAATTGAGATGTATTTTGAAAAGACTGTTGGACTAAAATCAAACCTGTTTTCATATTTTTTCCCTTTTTTGTCCATACAGGTTTATTTTTTGTGCACTTCTTGGTTTCTTTGACCCCTGTGGCATCTAATTTATTCCAAAAAAAAAAAGCACTGCACATATTTCTACCAAACTTCTCATACATTCTTTCAACATTTGCCAAACAAATCCTATTTCCATGAACTCAACACCAGTTGTCTACAGCATCACTCATCATCTCAGTGCACTGTGCTGATTTGACAAAAGCAGCATGAGTACTGTTGAGCTTTTGATATCAATGAAATCTCATCAAGAGTACATCTGACCTCCCCTCGGTGGCTCCCTCAGCGTGTGTGGCCCTCGACTGTGGTTGTCAGGGGAAACATTTGTGCAGAAGACAAACGTGTGTTCACGACAGGCTGCCCTTGTGTGTGTGGGCTGCGAGACGTGTCCATGTATGTCATCTCGAAACATTAACAAGTGTAAGTAGCCATCGAGGTGGTGGTGAACTGTTGAACTTGAATGTGATCCTGCATCCTGTGATCCTGCACCCTAAATAGAGCCGGTGCCCGGGCCCCTGAGACCCCTTCTCCATCCCCCTGACCCTGCAACAGTCAACAGAGTGGTGTCGGCACTTGTCTCTGGGGTGCAGCGATAGGGGTTGAGATGGAGGTCGGGAACTGAAATGCATGCATGGAAAGACTTGCAGCTGTCCAACACTTAGTCCGGGCCCTGGCCGAGCCTCGGCTGCATTAGGATCACTCACTCTCCCCATCTTGCAGTAAACTGGGATGAAATGAAGGGAGAAAGGCATCCTTGACAGCTGTGTACTGGTGAACCCTGGCTGACCTCGGGCCAGGGCCGGACTGTGTGCTGATGCACCACAGCCAGTCATCACATCCTGATAAAGCCACCCACACACTGGGAGGTTTCGCTGCTGCTCAGGCATAAGCTCACCTTGACCTACAAAGTGAAAATGTGTCCTCCAGACATGAGGTTCACAGACCGTAAGAACTGAAAAAAATAGTAAATAAATGGAAACAAGTGCTTTTCCCCCCATTTTTGAGTGCCTGGCTTTCTTAAATCCATGATTTTGGTCCAATCTCAGTGTGTGTGCATGCCTTTCTGCCTGCCAAACTGTATTCCATCTTTGAATCCCTCCAGAGTTTGTGTGCGTGTGTATGCATCATGTCCCAAATTAAGTCAAGCCTTCCCCTCAGATGAAACCAAATCATGCATTCACTCTCTCTAACAAGGGAAGCTGCTCACAATTACCTGAGATGCAGATCACTCAAGTTAATAACAATAATCACCCCGGAGACCTGCTTTGCCATTCGCCCATTCACAGCAACTGGGATTTAATTACAAGCTATTTTCCCTATTGCTATCCTGGAATTAAAACCCATTAGACACCTCGTATAACTCTGACCGTCTGCAGAATTGATAGTCATACTTGCCTCCATCACTACCCTTCAACCCATCTCACAGCCTTCCGTTCCCTCATCTTAGCTCGTCTATTACACCAAGAGCCTTTTCACTTTCCCTTCAATCTGCCTGCATGATAATTGGCCCCGTTTGAAAGGTCCTACTCTGTCTGTCCAACTCCACAAGCCATTATTCTAATCTGGAGATGTGAAATTGCCTATAATTTTCCCTGATGCCCCGTCACTTGCCTCTTCTTCCCCAGGCCCGCATGTTTAACAAGGCACATAATGATGAAGGAAAAGGGTACGAGGGTGTGTATATATAAAGACGGAGATGTTAATGTAACACAATGCTTGTCGTTGTGTGAGAAAATCAGCTTGGAGGAGTGAAAACACAGGGCTCTGATGTGGCTTTTGTTCTTCAGAGAAACACCACTGCAGGCTTTAGACCTCCTGAACAAGGCTGCACTTCTCGGACTAAGGTAAGACCAGACAGTGTGGCCTGTATGACTGGTGGCATGGCGCCTATAGCAGCCTGCAGTTAGATGTAGGCATGTTTGTTTGAATGCAACAAGATGTGTCCAGAGTGGCTCTGTTGTTAATAAAAAATATATTATTAATCTTAGAAATAACAGTTGTGCAAGACTTCAGTGCAAAAAGTGCAGAATTAAAGTTATTCAGTATTTATTTAGTTGATTTTGTTGCAACCATACACAGCTACACCTGTGATAAATGACTGTATTTTAATACTGTAGATTCACAGTATTATTAGCAATATCAGAAGAAAATGTCTCCCATATATAACTTGTATGATTGGTTAGTTGTTGATCTAATCCCTTTGTGGATGACAGACAAATTGTATCTAATGTTTGCCAGACAGCTAAGACAGCAGAGTGATGAAAGGAAGAAAAAAAAATAATTCACTGGTTTCTTTAATTAACGAACCATTCGGCTTCATTAATCAACCCCCAATTTAATCAAGTGCAAAGACAGAAAAAGCTCATTTAAACAGTGTAACCGCCAAAATGTGCAAATCAGTGCAAACGACCGTAAATCAGGTGCACGTATATTGGAGGAATAGCGTAACCATTCGTCATCTCATTATATCAATGGCAAGTTTTCGGTTTGAGCTCACTCGAGACGAGAGGGAACGAGAAGCTCGTTAAAATACTGGCTTGCACGTGCTTTCTCTTCTCCTCGCGGCATGTTTCCCTCTCTGGTGAATAAAGTTGCCTCGCGGACTAAACAGTCTTCCTTTCGGTTTAAAAAGAATAAAATAGTTTGTTTGAGAGATCGCGAAAAAGAGGAATCCAAATGTGTTAAAATATCAAACTGACTTGTTGTTGCAATGCTGACTTTCAAATTCAAATAAACAATTAGGAAGGCACGTGTCGTCGAAGCCTATTTGTCCGTGCGTAAAAGTTACACCGCAACCACCGTGCGTAAAGGTGGCACTCCACATCCCCTTTGGTTCACCATGATAGGAACTAAATATTTTTTTCCGTTAGTGGATAGTGTGCTGTGTTGGCTTTGAAAAATAAAGTAGCCGAGTTATCACAAAACGTGAGAAAACTGACAGTGGATACGATTTAAGCAAAACGGCGTTTTGACAAAACATCTGGCAAAATCCAAGCAGATCTGCAGGTTTATTGACAAACTGTAGCTGATGTCCCTAGTTATGAATTATCTGACGTGCTGATCTGTGAGTGGTGAACAAAACCCTGCACATTAGCGAGACAGTATTTCATCCACAGCTCAGGAACACCTTTGTTCGCGAGACTCTGGCAGAGTCCAGTTGTCATGAATCGGACTCCTGTAAGCAGCCGGCGGATCTTTTACGGTTTGATGATGTTCATGTATCTGCCTTTCAATTATTTGAACAGATTAAAAAAATATATCTCACTCATAAAGCAGCAACCTAAACAAACACATCACGCAAGAGATTCGTCGAAATAATATCAATCCAGCAGCATTTATTAGCATAATGCTTACAGCATTTGTTGGACCATGCAGCTGAAACTATTTTCCTAATAACGTACATGTACATGCACACAATCTATATTCTTTAAAATACATTTTATCCACAGTCTCTTGGTAAACTGCACACACATTGCAGAGAGTTGAGGCCCTGCACCAGAAGTTGCAGTGACAATAAAACAAATCTAAAAAAAATACATTTGGTGCCTTGTCGAATTTTGCTGTGAAAATTGAATTCAAAACGCACACAAAATACAAAGAATATAAACAAGATCTCTTAAACACACACATTTAAACACAATTCAGTTCTGACAGGAGGCCTTGAGAGAAACCATCAAGTTCAGGGTGACCAGCGCCTGACCCGCACGTCACCATAACAATCCACTCACATCATCTGAGGCCTGGGCATCGCGTCCTGATGGGGATGGTGGTGGTTTGGATACCAGTGGCCAAAACTGTTCATGTAATTGTTTGGGTGCATTTGGGCTCCTTTGTTCGCCAAGGAGACCTCCCAAAGCTGGGGCATCCCGGGTGAGCAGGGGGAGATGGAGCTAGTGCTGTGGAGATGTTCTCCCTCTGATCCGCTGCCTCGCTTTATGATCTTTTTGTACTTGGAGCGCTTATTCTGAAACCAGATTTTCACCTAAAAAGAGAAAATGCGCATAATTGTAATTGCGGTTAACAATCTGCAGCAATATAAAGGAAATTATACCGCGAATGGCTTTTTTTGTCAGCATATTTCCCCCCAATTAAACTCAATACACTTTTCAGAATTGGCCTGAAGTGAATATTGTGAACAATAAAACCCTCATAACTCATCTTTGTGTTGTTTCTGCAAATCCCAGGCCTACCACTCGACTGGCTGAGTGGCATTAAAACTGAGCTCTCTTATTGTTCGCTGCTTTATGAGTCAAATGGTGCACGAGTGCACAGCAACCAACCGAGACCGAAAGTATTGTGAAATAAAAACAGCTTCAAAGGGCGCTGCGGATTCCAAAAGAAAATGGATATTTTTACCCGAGGGCAATGGTGTGAATATTTATAAATTGCACAAAAAAGCTAAAATGAAACACTTTAAACATCTAACAACACGAGAGGCAGCTATAACTGCGAGATAATTGTTGCGATTGAGGAAGCAGCTCAGGTGACAGATACGATTTAATTTGTTTATCTCTCATTCTGAAACTTCAAAACAAAAGACATCTGAAGACTTCTATGTTCCAGTTGAGAATGAAAAGTTGACAGCGACACGTACACCTGTTTGTCTTGAATTACTCCCATGCTTCAATATCTCAGCATTTACTTCGTAATTGCTCGTGGAATCGCATTGCATTGGTGCGTATAACGAACTGGTTTACTTTCGTCGTGTTTTCTCAAGTAAAACTTAGCAAATGCTGACAACCACTAATTCTACTTATTTTATTTTTTTATTCTGTTTTTGATCATTTTGTAACTGCAGTCGCGCTGCATTCACTGCACTTCAAGGACCAGGCTTGAAAAAGGAAATGCAGCCATGCAAATAAGTATAGTAAAGAAAACATTCATTAAAGGATCGAGTTACAAATCACAACAAGTTGGTCTCTCATTTGATCTCCTGAAGCGCTGTGATCCTAATAAGAGGTTTTCCTTTCAAGTGTTTCAACGTCCACTTTCTCTCAGCAATAAATGTCTTCAGTCTGTTTTAACTTAGATGAATTCAAGACTTTTAGATATAAAATATTAACCCAGTAGTTCTATTTAATAAGCCAATAAATATTGCAGTTCTGCTGTTTAAGGCTGAATAACAGTGACATTATTATAAGCACAACCCCCATAATTACCTTAATTATCCCCATTGTCATGTATTAATAATAACCGTAACAATAATAATGTTACAAATGTAATACTACTACTACTACTACTACTACTACTACTACTACTACTACTACTAATAATAATAATAATAATACAAATAATAAAATAACAATAAAATATAACAACAATAATACTAATCATAGTAATAATATAGTGCGTATATCTTCAACACCCTACATTTCCCTGATCCATTCAGGACAGCTGGTTGGGTTGAAGGCCCACCTGAGTCTGGGTGAGTCCCAGTTTGGCCGCCAGGTCGGCGCGCTCCGGTAAGGCCAGGTACTGGGTCTGCTGGAAGCGCTGGTGCAGAGCCTGCAGCTGCAGACTGGAGTAGATGGTTCGAGGCTTCCGGATTTTTTTCCCCTTGCCATTTAGACGAATGTCCCTGCTCTCAATCGCCGTGGACTTCTCGCGATCTTGTCGATTGAACAAAGAAAATAAGATGATTTAAATTGATTTGGTTTTGACACATAACTCAGCTGAAAAAAAAGGATATATGGTGTCTGACAAGCCCCGCACTGTATGCTGTTAACACAAAGGTATTTCCAGTGAAACCATGTAGGTTGTATCTGTCTATATTGCATTAAAGCGTCCCCAAATCACGTGGCCATGCCTGGACGTTATATTAAATGACACATGAAAGGACTGCTGCTTTGCGCAAACAGTGAGGGTAAAAGGCGAGTTCCCGAGGTAGGCCTAGGATAGACGGGCCATAAGTGGGCTTACCCATTACAAATCATGGTCTATAAAATGAATGGCACCATCTGCCTTCATTGAATAACATGAGTGGTAAAGAGGGAGCATCCCTGAGGCGGTGTTTTGAGGCCTTGTTTGGACTTTAATGACCTGCTGACGTCCATGTCTAACTTAAACTTCCAATTCATCACATTATACATGACGGGGAACTAATTAGTATTTGTTTATTTACAAACCTTAAAGTTCACTGCTTTTCTCTTTATTAAAATTAATAAATAGGCAATTAGCGGACTGTGCGTAAAAGCATTTTTCTTTATGGCAAATCTGAATTGTATAGCCATTAATGATACACCAGTTTAGTCCCGCTCAATTAGACTTTGCCACATACCTGTGTGCTCTAATCTGCTGTGGGCCAGACTGCTGCTGTTGCTGTGATTGCTGTGCTGGTACGACATGTAAGCAGACGGGGGATGAGTGTTCACCGCGTTGGGGTAGGCGTAGCCCAGAGAGCGGCCATAGGACGCGCTGCCAGGAAAAGGACTTTCGTGCTGGGAATGCCCGGCAGCATGCAAGCCGTGGACGGGGTAAATGCGAGAGAGTCCGGGGGAGAGTTGCTGGTGCGCCGGATGTCCGTGGCCGAATTCTAGAAAGGCCGATTTGGAGGGATCTGAGGCATTCAGACTGTCAGGCATGAAACCCATAGACATCATTAGCTAATACGCGAGTCCATAAACCCGTCGCTCTGGAGAGGGTTTCATGAGCTCTGTCGGGCAGCGAGAAAAACTTGGAACGAATCCGCACTTGCGTCCAACGCTTTGCTCGTGAAGAAAAGCTTCCCGCTGTAATGATTAACAGCGTGCATGTTCACAACTGTTTAGGAGGCCGACAACGATCGAACGAAAGCGAGAGGAATCCTTCTTTACATCTTTGGAGGCGCTGGCATGGTTCTTCAAACACCTCCTGCCTGCAGATCCTCAGTCGAACTGCCTTCCATCTGCGAGCTCTCTGATTGGTCTTCAGCAGCCAGCTGTCACTGGAGCTCCACCATTAAACGTTATTAACACATGATACAGGATGCAGCTCTGCAGCCAGCAGGGACCTCCTTCGATATAGATTATGAAATGATTTGGGCATATGTAGAAATATTATTATAGTCGATGATACAATGCCATAAATTATAATAAAAGTACGTTACATCACAGGCTTAATATTGTCTATATCCTCAAAACATATATGCTTTAGAACATTTAATAACTTATTGAGAAGCATAGCTATAGATTTATTTTACTTTTCAGAGTAATATTGTATTTGCTATTGTGCCAATTTAGTTCAGTTTCAAGAGGGATCCATAATGAGGTCAACAAATATGGGCAATGCTCGATATGATTTTGAAAAAGTACGAAATAATGAGCTTACACAAGCTAAACTAAAAGTTTGAGCCATTAGTCTAACGTAATGTAAAGTAAAATAAAATAAAATGAGATTTGGCAGTTTCGTTTATAAAGTTAATTAAGTTTCATTTTCCGTTTAATAATAGTTTTAATAATGTAATCAGACACAACGTTTATTAGAAACTCTGCATTGAATTAATTGTATACAGACAGGTCAATTCCTAATTGTGTGCTACATCATAATTGTCCCCTATGGCGCCGGCTGATGAGATATTAATGCACTATAAAGAGTTAAACAGTGACTCCAAAATCTCGCGATCACTCAGAAAATATTTTCTGATATTTTCAATTCAATTTTGGAGCAAACGTTCACATTTCCACCATCAAACAGAATTTAGGAAAATTCCTTGGAGAAAACTAAAGAACGTGAATAAAATACGTTACTGTCGACGCAAGGTTGTCCACGTTTTGTCAAACTCAGGATATACACATTTTACAGCTCATTCAACACTCCAGATGTGGGGGTGATTGATTTACAATCACCCTAATTTAGAAAAAATAGCTCGTGCGCACCAGGATATAAATATTCAACAATAATTTGTAAAAGTAGATGGATAAATGCTAAAATACACATCATTGGTTTGATTGCTCTACTGAAGATAAATATTTCAACCTGAAGGAGACAATAATGACAAACCCTGGATCCAAACGGGTGTTTGATTTCAGATGTAAATTCAATTTCAAAATACTCAGCCCACATGCCAATCGCATTATTTCTGACTAAATGTCAGTCTTTTCAAAATAAGGCAAAGATAAACCTGCCAAAAGAGGGCGGGATTGTGGCACAGACTGCAGAGTCAGCAAAACACACTGCATATATAGTGTGGGAGAGAACATTTTGACCATAGGCTCAAAGAGCATCCCTGTCTCCATATTTCAGTCTCTATTGACTCCCTCTGTAGCAGAGTAAACTCACAGGTGGATAAGATATAACAGTGTGTGTGTGTGTGTGTCAATAAATTGAGTTCCATGCAGATTTTGAGCTAAATCACATGTGAGCTGCAGGGAGATTATAAGCAGAGCGTGGTGCCATTTTGGTCATGCATGTCCTCTACCCTGCCTGCAACTACTGGGAATCCAGCAGCACTCTCAAAAGGCCCGCTGGAGGCTGGACTGCTTCCCGATTCCCCGCAGGCCTCAGCAGAGCAGCCAGCCGGAACAAAGCCACAATTAATTATCATAGTCAAATTGTTTTTCAAATTGTGGGCGCAAGTTTCACACATAGTTTCACACAAGCTTTGGAATTATATTATATCATGAGAGAATGCAATACTGTGGCTCGGTCTATTAAGAATTTGCAGCAGCATTATTGCTGTTGGGGTTATGGTAGCAATATGGTATCATTTACAGTTGGCACTGACTTACAGATTTGTGTTGCAATAGGAGCAGGTGTTGAATTTCGTTCCCATGTTACCAGTGGGGAAAACAACCTCTGTGGGTATAGTTCACCGAAAAGTCACACTTTTTGACAGATGAATGGGATCAGGGAGGCCAAATGAAGATAAACACAAATGCTTTGAAGACGCAGAGGCCTATGGGCGTATGTGTGCAGCTCCCTTGTCAGGTACTTCCAACAGCTGAATGCAGAGGACGATTGAGTCCCTGGATGTGAGTATCTATCAAAACTGTGGAGGGCCAAAGGTGTGGGCACAAGGGGTGTATGAGGCAGAGAGGGAGAGAGAAAGCAAGGTGAGGAGGCTCTTTAAGGCTTGTAATTATGTCTGTATTACCGGCGAAGAACAAAGGCGAGCCCTGCAGTCATATAGGGCAGGGATAGGTCCTCACCATGCCTTAATACACGCAAAGGGATGATGGTAAAAACAGTCACACTCCTGATACAGCCCAGACTCACTGGCGTCTACTTGGCTGCACAGTGCATACGAGTATAAGTCTGCAGAGGTGTGTCTGACATAGGTGTGTGTTCTCTCACACTCACACACACGCACACACACACCAGTCGAGTTTGTCCATCACGCAGCTCTGATGC
Organism: Anarhichas minor; assembly: GCF_050575085.1. Classification (NCBI taxonomy): domain Eukaryota; kingdom Metazoa; phylum Chordata; class Actinopteri; order Perciformes; family Anarhichadidae; genus Anarhichas; species Anarhichas minor. The sequence goes on along the minus strand of NW_027466463.1, from coordinate 10,169,811 downwards.
AGAGTGACAGCATTCTTTGTGTACAAACCAAGAGCACATTCCCAGGCAACTGCCGTGGCTGTGATCTTCCCCACTGGCACATCATGTTTTACAAGTAACCCTCTGTTGCTAGGGGCCCGAGCCGAGGCCCGTAGTCCCAGACTGACAGTCCACGACCCCGACAGGATGCCGGGATTTATTATCACAGGGTCAGCTCACCACATAATAGACACGAATAAAGACCCACATTTCAGCAGCGCACCATGATGGGTCTGGAGCAGAGGTGTGGTTTCGACACAATTATCCCGCCAGAAATGCATCAAAGTGTGGACAAGCCGGGAGAAATGTGAAAATACCTAAAAAACCCACTTTTGCACATTTCTAACCAGATGAAAACCAGATATCGTTTCAATGATTTGTTGTGACTTTTAATGTACGTTGTTGGATGTGAATATTCCATCCACATGGAGCCATTTCTTTCCTTCTTTGCTTTTCTATCAATACAACCCATTGTGATTAGTCAAGCTTTTGCATTTCCCTCATACGTCATTGAACCACCACTGCACAGAGCGTCTGTTTGCCAATCCTTCCCCATCAACAAAGCCAATGCAAACAATATAATTGACGGTTTTTTTCTCTGAGTGTTTTCTGCCTCAGGAAAGAGAAGAGAGCAGAGGAGAGGCCGGAGCAGAGAGGATGAACGGCCTAATCTTTCCTCCAGGCACCATCACACAGGAACACTAATATCTGCACGGCCGGCGTCTCATTCCACAAGTGCAGCCACTTCGCTGCTGATATGTGCGTGTGTGCTGGCGGCCAGTGAGGGCCCCGAGAGTTCACCGGCGTTACATGACAAACATCACTCACGTGTGGAGCTCTTGGCACATATAAATCAAGTTTTTACAACCAGACTCAGCTGATTAGAAAAGAAACACCTATTTATTCATATTATTTAATTTATGAGAATATTTATAATACTTCTATGTTCTGTTTTTATTATATGACATAGGCATCTGCATTTAATTGGATTGACCAGTTTATTGATTATTGTCTCTATGGAATTTTGAATTTTGCCTTTAAAATAAACATGAACTGTAATTGCATGCTGTTGATGTGGACTGACACTTGATTTGTGAGGATCAATTATCGGAATATATGTCTTATTTCAAATTGCAATTTTTCTAAGATTAAGATTTCCCAATTTCCAAAAGTGTGTCATTATTTTTCATTATTTTTCCTTATTAAAATGAATGTTTTCGAGATATGTATTGTATACATTTTTGCCTGCAAATTGTGGACTGTAAATAAAATATTAACATACATGTGCTGTTTGCTTGTGAAAAGTATTTGTTGCAAACTTTAATGTTTGCAATTAGCTTGGACACTTTTAATTCCTTTAAACTTATGCTTCTATATTTCTATTTTCTTCTCTGAACCTACAATACAATAAATACAAATAAAATAAAATTGTAATGAAATGTTGAATATCCATAATTCATTTCCAATAGTTTTGGAACAAAAAAAGGAGGATCAATATTCCAGTAAAATTTTTGCACACTTAATTAATATTATAAAAAGAGAGGTGCATTGGTCTCTGCAACTATGTCTCCAAGTAAATTAAGTCATTTATTTATTTATCCTTATATATTTATTCAGTATGAAATATGTATTAGCTCGGGCTTTTATTGGACAATTCCAACCAAAAGTCAAATTGTAGATTTAAAAGCCAAAAAACATCGACCTAATGAATCAGGTATTTTGTCCCCATTTGGCCCAATGAAAGAAAACAAGAGAAGAGAAAATTAGACCGAGCGCCTGAGGCTTCCCACGAACAACAAGACATTAAATAAATAATGAAGTCAACAAGTAAATAGAACAAAAAAAGTACCCCTGAAACCAAAGTGAATACCATTGCGTGGGAAACGGTGGAGTGTGTCTGGTCTCTTGGCTCAAGCTTTGAATTCATCATTGGCATAATTGTTGCCAGACAGCGGATGACAGCAGCATCGCCAACTGCCGCGGAAGGTTAGACTTAAACTTTAAATTGATTGGTTGAATATAGGTGCCTCGTCTGGAATCCTTTAACCGTAATACGCATATAAGCCATTCTGGTGCAACATGATCGCGCTCGGTGTCACGCGGTGCATCGGATTTAAACGGCTTCATTTGCAGAGTCCGGCGGTCATATGTCTAAATTATACATTGTTGATTTTTTTTCATTTTAACCTTCCTCCATCGTTTGGTTGCGGCTCAAATGCGCATTTGGTACCAATTCTAACTGTGACACTGACTGACACACACACACACACACACACACACACACACACACACACACACACACACACACACACACACACACACACACACACACACACACACACACACACACACACACACACCATAACACACACGGCCTGCTCTCATTCAACATACTGCAGAATCACACTGTAACCTGTCCACACAGATGCAGAGCGAGCCCAGCTGATGGACAGGCAGGGACAGTGGCAGCTCATTGGTTTACAGCCCGGTGCCTCAGCTGGAGCTGCACTAACAGTGTGCCTGCTCCACATCTGGAACAAAGAAGCCAGTCTGGGTCTACCCTTGGTGTTTACAGCTCTTGTTGTTTTTTCACACTCCTCGCAAAAAAAAGGTGCCCAAAAACACACATTCCAGACTCACAAGCTCAACATGGGGGAAAAAAATATACTATATTTTTCCACTGTAAATCTTGCCCCTCGTGCCAGGGGAGGCGGGTATGGGAAGCTGAAAGCTGGCATGGATCGGTGGTGGCGAAAAGAGGGTGGCAGCAGCAGCCTCGAGGGAGACAGTTGTCTCTGTATGAGGATCCTGCCTGTCCGGGTGGCTGCGATGGCATATGAGTCATCTGAGGTCAAAACAGCTGGGGGAGTGGCATCACGGGCAGCCAGAACTGCTGGTTTGTTAACTGTCTGTTTACAGGCTTTTAAAGAGATAGCTGTCGTTACATTCCTGCAAAAAGGAAAAAAGTATATAAAGTATGAAGACTGCACCGACAATGTTTTCCTCTAGCAACAGTAGAAAGCCGGTAGTAAACCTTATAGGTTTAACAAGCTGCAGATGTTAAGACAAGGAAAGAATTTAAAGTTGATAGTATTTTGTTTTGCTCCTCTCCTTTGAGAGCAGATGAGCTGACATACGAGGGTGGAAATACTGAACATACCCCACAATGATTTGCCCTGGGGAGTCACACATGCACACCCAATCAACACACAATGACGCACGGCTCAGAGTTGCCAGGTTTAGACAGCAGGTCCTGTTGAAGACCGGTTTACCAGGTCCAAGGATTATCCATCTGAAGTTACCGGCTGCCCCTCTGGGTAACGTGAAGCCCCCTTTTGTGGCTTTCTGCAGGGCAACAGTTTGTGAGGCAGGCGTCAGTTTGAAGGGCCAGAGTTGACGGGGATGACAGGCCTCTGAGGACGAGACATCTGTCTGGGCGGCAGGACGGGTCATCTGGACAGGGTTGCCGGGTCAAGTGACAGTGGGCACACAATATTTCACTATTATATCCTGACGTCAACAAGGGGCCTGATGAGACATATAAAACATGCGACCTACGTGTCAAAACAAGTTTTCAGCAAAGCACAAACACCTACAGCCCTTCTCTTATTATACATGAATATCCTGTGAATGGAGAATTAATATTTGGCCTGATATGGAGCTGGCACAGCCGTGAGGTCAAAGCCCTTTCTTTATAGCTCTTCAATGGGAACAACTTGACGGGATCAAGTTCAGCTCCTGACAACAAGCCCTGGCTCTGTCAAGTGTTAAGTTCCATTGTGACCTACAATAGCACACAATGGCCCCCGCAGCACCCGGCCTGTACCACTCTGCCTATCAAATGACAGCGTCTCTCAGAGAAAAACTTTGCAAACTGATATTAAGATACGTGTCTATTGTATGCGTCATTTGTTTTTGTTTTGTTTTTTACACCGTGCAGCGTGGGAGCATGTTACATGTGAGAAGTCAGAGAAGTCAGTGCACTATAAATGCAAATGTTAAAAAAAAGTAGAATCAGGGATTGATTTAAGTTTTCTGGAGATTGAAATTGAAACTTTGGAGCGATCCTAATGTTCCCTTTTTTTAGATTAGTACAAATATCTCTAATAGGACCTACTTCCAACTGTAAATAAAGATACTTTTTTTATGTTTATATGACGTGGACTTAAAAAAACTGTAAATCATAATACCCAACGAGGTATCCTGATGTAAAAGAATAATGACAAGTGGCAAGTTGAATGGGGCAGTGACAAGCAAACTTAAAGGAGCAATGTGTAGAAGTTACTGCCACCTGGGGGTGAGGTTACAGATTGCATCCAACTGATTACCCCTCTGCTCATACCCTCCCTTTTCAAGCGCATTGGAGAACTACGGTGGAATTGGAAATGCACCTTTTAAATATGAAATTCCTAATCATATTTGTGTAGCTTCTTTTTTTAACTTAACCACTCTATAATGATTTCAAAACAAATGACGGGTTATCTTAAACTAGAAAAGAATTTAAGAACAAATCTAAGAAGTGTTCTCTCTAGAATTAAATGTATATATAAGACTTTTTAGAATGCAAAATAAATTGAGAAAATAAAGATTTAAACCTGCAACAGTTGATTCTTTGGACACAGTTGGCAGCAGAAACTAGCTGTGAACCCAACATTGACATATTATCACCTTTAAAGTAACACAATGAAGTTGTTGGCAAACACAGTTGGTTATTACACATCCAGCAGTTACGTAGTAACATCAGCTGAGAGACACGTTGGTGCCCAGCTGATTAATGTTGAGTCCAATATTCACTCTCTATTAGCTCTGTTTTTGATCTGCACCAACTCGTGAGGGAAATATCTGGTTCTTTAGCTGCTAAATGTTCCACCATGTTCACAAGCTAGTCACTAACTTGTCTCTCTGCTGTTTGGTGCTGGGCAAGTAGCCCACAGTGTTGTTGTTTTTTTAGAGCTTTTACACTGAAAACAGCTTCCTGTATGTGTCTAAAACGCAGATGACAGCGGTGAAACTGAACCGAAAGAGTGAAGCTGCTGGCCAGAAAACCAAAACAAAGACCTAAAAGAGGCAGGAAAGCTCTGTAAAGCTCAAAAGCCAGGTGATCATTCTCTGGGTTTTCCACTACAAGGGACACCTTTCACATACAAGTACCCATGTGATATATTGCTGCTTAAATTACGCTTTTCAATTAACAGCAATTTTTTAACAAGTTCTTCCTCAAGAATAAATTCAAGAACGAAGAGGAGACCTTTTGTGTAAAACAAGCATGAATAAGTGAACAGTCATAGTAAACCACTAAGCCGCCGAGCATTTAAAGTTTGCTCCCCTGACCCCGGCCTCGTCCTCACCATTTTGCTGCAGTGCTTCAGGTGTTTAACCTTGTCATATTAAAGCGTTTGTCACTGCAGGGCTAGACGACTGGGGCCAGGCTGGGCCGGGGATTTAAAAAGGCCTGTGCTCCCAGATCATCAGATTGTCAGTTGCTGTCTGAAGCCTGCCAAGAAACATCAAAGCCTCGGAGACTTGATCATGTCATCTTTGAACTCCACCAAAAACACACCCTCTCCGCTTCCCTCCCTGCCTGCATTCTTGCCCCACGTCAACCGATATCTTTTGATAATTAAAAAAACAAATCAATGAAATCAGGCCGAGTAGAAAAAGGAGAAACAAGTTCGAGGATTTGTTGCCAGCGCTCTGTCAAGGCGAGGAGAGACGGTCTCAGTCTGAGCAAGCCCGGCCTCAGAGGGAGCAGCCACCCATCAGCTCCTGGCCAAGATTGGCGGCTGCAAAAGAGCTACCTGAGGCGGAGATCAAAGTCAGGCAGAATACATACGCCTCAGCGTTTTAGCCTCTTTCATCTCCCGACTTCTCGACTTGAATCATGACCCTTCACCTGTCTATCTGTTTGACCTCTGGCTGACGAATGGTAAAGGCTTTTTCGATTTTGGACAAAAACTAAACAGGTAATGTTGAATGTATAAATGAAAATGACCCGTCTGATACAACCACGCTAGTAAACAGGTGATTCCATGTGTTTTATTACAATTTGCTTTCTCTCGTCAAAACAATAAAAGTGAGGCTCTCCTCAGTGGAGGCCAGTTTGGTGGAGAGCTATTTGCATTCCAGAAGTGAGAGTGAGGACAATTAAACCATTTCCCCTCCAATCTATCTCCCTCTAGCCAGCCATCCAGGCAGCCCAGTAGATCAATGGGAAGTGCAGCTGCACAGCCCATGTGTGCCAGGCTGCGAGACGAGGGTTGAGAGAAGATTGGGGTTAAAACCCTCCTGGCCCTCAGATTGGCTCCATACCTGAGTCAAAGCACAGAGGAACCAACAGCTGTTGCCAGGCAGAACAGGGAGAGGGAAGTTCTCACCCCATCTGTAAAAGCATTACAGGGTTTCTGGCTTTGGGTCACTGTTTATTTTCTTAACAATTAGAGCTAGCATGTCTGTATCTTGTATTCAACACCGTTTTTTGTGGCTGAAAGGAGGGAGCTCCGGTGGCAGCAGGTTCATTTCACCGCTATGCATAAAGGAAGCACCCTCGGCTTCCATCTCAGTCCATCCCCGGTCTCCCCCCCCCCAGGCCCTCCAGACTGGCCACTCCAAAATCAATTAGCCAAATCACTTCTCACAAAAGTAGCTGAGTTCTGCTTTCAGCGGCCAGGCCCCTCAGGTGTCACAGACTCGGTTTAAAGGTGTGGGCAGTGAGCCTCGGTTTAAATTGTGTGGGATTAGACCAAACAAAGAGCCATAGATATCAAGCCGCACCTGCGCAACTTGCTCCTCAAGGGCCGCTAATAGGGATAGTCTTAGGTCCAAATGGCGGGCGCTCAGAACTTAATCTCCCAGCTCTCGGGCCATTGCAGGTATCCGTTTCCACTGTACCCGGCAGCAGAAACTGTCCTGAACTTGGACATAATCGCAGAGCCATCACGTAACAAGGGGCTTCCATCTCCGCCGCCCCTGCCAAGTTCAGGTGATCAATCATTTACATGTGTAATTAGGACCGGGTGTCAAAACAGAAACTGTACACTCACTCGGGGACCCTGTGTGCAGCGGGCTGACATCAGACTTGGCAAGTAGTTGGTAGAGAGGAAGAGACAGCGAGAGAGAGAGAGGGAGAGAGAGAGAGAGAGAGAGAGAGAGATGGGGGAGGAAAATGAGATGGTGAGATGTGCAGGTTTTCAGCTTACTTACCACCCATGGGGGGGAAATGCTCTTCAGTATATTGAGTTATGTTGAGCATATGGCTGTTCATATGATGATTTTAATAATGGTGTGTGGTACTTTATTGCATTTATACCTGTATTTTGAGTACAACTATAACAAACATGTCAAGTCAAGCCAAGCTGTGTTTGTTTGTGAAGGCCTTACAGTCTTCATAATAACACCAACATTCTCAATACTGAAACTGAAATGATGGGAAGAGAATCTTGTTACAGATCAACAGATCATCTATTCCAAACATGTCACACTGTGGAAGTCAAGTGGTTCAATCGTCTCCTGAGTGCCCAACAAGCCATTCAGCCGATTTGAGGTCATAACAAGGGATTACACTGCAACAACAAACACATCCCAGTGTAAAGGGATGCTTTGAATACACGTGATAAAAGGACAAGGGACGCTATGAAGTTTCTTTTTCTTGTATCTGCAAGTTATCTCGTAAAAGTTCTCATCTCTTTCATGATGTGGCCTCAGCTCAAACTGGGACACAGTCGGACATTTGGTTTCTTACACAAACACAAAAATACAGCCACTGTAACAATCGAAAGGAAATTTTCCAAAAATCTCTGCCGATCATCGGTGACGTTTTCCCACGATCAATGGGCGTGTTGGTAACCGGGCAGGAGAATGCAGAAATACCAATAATCCACCTGTCACCTGAGGGGGATATAGGTGTGGTGCTGAGGGGCTAAGGAGGGGATGTGTGCAGGTTACCGTGACTTATGTGGACTCATCCAGCCACCACCTCGGAGCCCAGGGGGCGAGTGAGTGTTTAAAAGAGCCTGTCTGGGGCCTTAGTTTAGAGTTTCCCAGTGAAGAGTGGCTGAGCTTTGAAAAGGCAGGTCCAGTAATGAATTAAGAGTATTGTCTGCTCGGAGGGAGAAGCCTCTGGGTGGGGCATCAGATCAAAGGAGGTCCTACTTTATTACTTACAGCGTCGGTTCAGGTATGCAACTGGACAGAGCAGAGGGCAGACACAGTGACCCTTAAAAAAAAGCACTTGGAGCGACTGTCCCGATACATTTATGTGGAAGGTTTGCTATTGTGATTGACGTAAAGACCATCATCATATTTGTTGACAATATCTTTAAAGCTTTAAATCAAAGATGGTCATGTTCGATACCACCAAACCTCCTACTTGATCAGAGCTTTTGCTCGGGTCCAACACCAAGTGTTGGATCCGTCTATTTAACTGTTTGGCAGTTTGAATACATCATCACATTCACGAAACAGACATCAGGCCACTGAGCCTTTACAGTGCAGCGTCACAGTGGAATGCACTGACCGCTCCTCTCAGGTGGCTCCACGCCGTCCTGGGGCTGCACCAGCCTCTCGCAGGGTCATTCTCCCATGACATTCTCCTCAGCGTGGATAGGGAACAACACACCTCCGCTTTGATGTCAAAGTGGTCGGGTTTAGAGGATGAGGCAATGACGCGAGAGACACAAACACCTGGATGGAGTGGAACTAAACAGGAATGCTGCTTAGATGGTGGAGGAGCAGATGTCATATGTGAAGTTACAATATGGAGCAGTTTATAACACTGTCTACAATAAAGCTCAAACTACATGATACTATTTAAAAAAAATAATTGGAAGCTACCCCTCCTAAAACTGGTCTTTGGAGGAAGACCTATTACAGATAGATAACTATGACGAATAAGCAACTATCTCACGGAGAAACAAAAAACATAATGAATCTTTAAGCATAGCAGCTAAACAAAGAAGTCTGTTGGTCTGTCGGTAGGCCCGCCCCTTTGATCCACACTGAAATCTTAACAAATATTGGTTAGATTGACACAAAATGTTGTACAGACATTCATGTTCCTCAGAGGATGAATCTTTTTCACTCATGGTGGTGCTTGAGGAAAAATCAGAGGATCACCAAAGTTAAACGTCTCAAACAGTTGGATGGATTAACGGAATTTGGCACACACATTCACTTTCATCTCAGGATGAATTATAATAACTCAAGTGTACCCCTGACTTTTCATCTGGCACCATCATCAGGTTAAATTCCCCATTTTTCCAGCACTTTTCTTTATATCCAAATACCTGCAAACCTTTCCAAACGTCCTCTGATTGGCTCACATGTCACAAGAATCAACTAGCTTGCTACTGCAAGGTAACATTTTCTATAGTGCTCGTCAGCAAGGAAAAGTTTGATTAAGTTAGAAGATATATTTCATAAAAAAATGAACCATCAGTCAGTTGGATGTAAACCTAAATGTTGATTTTATACAGCAAGATTCCTATGTTGTGTATTCACAATGTGCCTGATATTTAGCTCTACAATTTACATTTATGGACCTGAATGTCTTGAAAAAGATTTATTTAACCAATTCTGACTGTAAAAGCAGTACTTAAATATCAGTAATTCGAAAAATATTTTAAAAACTATTACTTTTGGGGTGCATGTTTGGCTGTTTGCTGTCCCTACTGTTTATATGTTAAGTGTGACAACCAAAGGTTTGCCAATTTCTCAAAATGGTTTACAACGGCACCCTTGCAACTGGGAACTGAATCAAACAATGGGCAGAAAGTGAGATTTATGTTAGTACAATAAACCTTGAAATCAAAAGCAATCGCTATTGGATCAAATCCCAACGAAGTGTTCCAGCATCGCAGACAAACCCCTGATGAAGACAGAACGTATAGCCTCTCTATGTGGTGGATTGCTTTCCTGTGGGAAGTGTTGCTCTCTGGTCGCCAATTCTTCCGATTTGTTTCACACCAGCTGGGACTGCTGCTCAGCCACCCAGCCATAATGTCATAATTGTCCTGTTCCTGTGCTCCTGTCCATCCACCGGGACACAATGGATGGCAGCTTGGGGCAGAGAGTGAAAAGGGGCCCCCGGCTAACTGGGTGGGACCCAGATTATTCCCTCACCTGCTGCTCTCACCTTGGCACTGTGAATGACTGTCCTGTGCAACAAGGAGGAAACCAGGTAACTGTTCTTTAATTGGGAGTTTTGTATTAATTGTGTCCAAACCAAGTGAACAAATGTCTAACAAGTTGTGTCCTGCACGATCACAGCCTTAGTAATGCCTAAATTATAATTGTCTTCTTCACTGATAAAAACAACAACCTAAAAACAGCAGGGGCCGTGCGGCACCACAAGATTGAAAACAAACATCGTCCTGCAGTGGAGCTCCCCAGGTCTCAATTAGCCCTGATGACTTGACAAGGGGGAGCTTGTGTTTAAATCAACCAAGGAAATTATTGCTTGGGAGACATATAATTGATTCGGGGGCCCCCGAACGACAAAACAATTACTGATTACTTATTTCTGTTTGTCAGCTACGACAAGACGGGTATCAATAAAGCAGCAGGAGGGGAAAAGAAAACTGCTCACATGGGACCGGACCTCACACCGAAGAAAGCGGGACGCCAATCGACTTCTCTATGCATCACGTAAAAAGAAATGCATGGAGAATTTATAATTCAAAACATTGTTTGGGCATACATTCCATATATTTATCATTGAAGTTAATAAAATGTAAAAAGTGAATATGTTTTTGTAACTCACCTAATATTCATCCCCGGTGAATAATGTACAGCCTTGTAAAAACACGAGCACCAAAACAATACGGGGGCCGCTGGGGACCGGTGAACAGGTGTTCTGCGTATACTGCGTGTAACCTCATCAGTTGAGGTAAACGAAACCACAATGCCATCTGTCATAGTCGCATGTATCACCTCTTATAGTTGTAGGCACACAGAGAAACAACTGATTTACAGTGTGATGAGAGTACTGAACATTGCCAGTCAGTGTTAACCCTCATCTTCTCAAAGATCTCCTTATAAGTCACTGTAGCTTGTTTGTGGTGGACGTTAGTGCTGTACTTCCTGTGGGTTTGTCCCTCAGTCTGGCCCACGGAGAGATCTCACGATAAAAGGTTTAAAACCGGGGTCTGTTTCTCTCCAGCTGCCTCCTCATGGTCACGTTAACTTGGACCTCATTAGTCATAATCTGCTCCCCTGGGCCGGTCTTGAAAAACCTCAGCCTGGCAACTGCATAGAAATGCTCCGAGCAAAATGTTCCTCTAATATGCCTGACCCCCCCCCCCCCCCCCCCCCCAAAAAAAAAACGCTTATCTGATGGATGGGGCTTTGGCGTGTTCTCCCGTTTGAATGAGGCGGAAAGAAAACTTCAGATAACAGACGTGGCTACTTCTCAATATCTGCATGTGTAGACACATTACCCAATTCCTACAAAACCAGCCAAAAAACATGCGTCTAAAAAACATCGCTGGCATATTTGGTTGTGGCTTCACTGCGCGTTAGCCTTTGTAAAAAGCACAGTGAGAGAAACTAAGGAGCAAGCAATGACCTGGGGATAGGAATCTTGACCTGAGGAATTTAACCGAGCTTTAGCAGACACAACGAACTGGTAGCGATAACGCCGACGGAATGACTGATCCTGCTCATACCCAAACATGTAACCTCGTCGTTGGCTGTGTAGGGCCCAGCTCTTCAAACGCATCCATATTTCAGTGACAAAACGCTCCGGGGTAAAACAACCCGTTTACCTGTGATCTGTTTTAAGAGCAGCCTAAGAGGAGCGAGGCAGGCCTGCAACGATGGGAAAGATGTCTGAGATGAGCTGCCTTGCGAGACTGCGTCAAGAGCTGGTAAATAGAAAGACAGGCTAGCTTCAGCTGACCAGTGCTTGACCCCATTAGCTCTGGCTGAGTCACTTCAGGCAAACTAATACATTTTTGTTTTGATGTCATTTAAAGGGAAGATTTTGAAGGATAAAAAAACATTATGAAATATAAATATATAAAGTCTGCATTTACGATGAGAAAAAAGGAATTATGGAAAGTGTGGCATTGAACTGTCTGTAGCAATAAAAGTCAGCCCTGCAAGATCTCCCAATGAAATACAGGTAAATACAGTGAAATAAATGACGTGGAATCTCACATTTTTGCTTCTGATTTCAGAGGTAAATACTGTATTTAGTTGTTTATTTAAATCTTTCCTCAGGTCGCTCACGTTTTCCCTGCCTATTTACTGTCATTGTGATGCAGTTATCTGCTCAAGGCCCTGAAGGCCACGAGGGCCCAAAATGGCTCAGGGGGGGGTCACCTTCTATTGTTTCCCGTAAGAATTAAAAAACGGTCTGTTTTGTCGTCTTTCCCCCTCTCTGCTATACCTTTCTCCAGTACACACTCACTGCAGAGCCAGCAGGAATGCTGTATTAAGTCTGGACAACAATGACAACAAAAAACATCAACAAAGGCCGAAGGGCCAAACCCAACTAAGTTACCTCCCCTGGACACACAATGCCCCTGCTTACCCTCCATTTCAACCCAACCCTTACCCCCCTGCCAAGCCAGGAATGCTGGGGGACAGTGACCTTTCCACTCAAGAGTCCCACCTTGGTTTCTCAGGAAGATTAGGAGTTGGTAGAGGAACTGGGAGTGTCCCATGAAGCTAGCTGTTGATCCCAGTTGGATCCAGGATTCCAGCTTTCTGGAGGAGGTCCAGGCCCTGGGTTTGGAACCCTCAGGTCTTGAATTTCATACTGTATTGCTTCAACCTTGTAGAGTTGTATGCTTCGTTGGTTTGGCTATTATTCAAAAATGTGAAGCCAAAGCACAGCAGTTTTCTATTTCTGAGCCTTCCAGCCTCATTAAAAGGGCTCCTCCTCAGCGGCAGCAGACTGTTAGCAAACATTAAAGTGCGATTGGTGGATTTTATGAGCTTCGCTTTTTAAACTTGGATTCCATTTACTTCCGTGTTGCTGTTGGAGCGCCGCCCGAAACCAACGTTCCGGACGTCTGCAAGGCCCCCGAGGGAACAGAGCCACAAGGAGCACCATCAGGTGTGCTCCTCATGCTGAGGAGCTTGTCAGGTGGTCTGGTGCTCTACAGCAGCTGTCTGGGTGGCAACAGTGGCCCAGGAACTCCCACTGGTTACACAGGGAACATGAGAGCATAACCACAGCCTCTATAGACTGCATGTTGTACATGAAAATGAACACAAAAGAAAACTTAATATAGATCTTCACTTTTAGTATTTTGTACTTTTGCTATTTTTGGGATAAATCTCATATATTTTTAGCCATATAAGCAGTGTGCTTCGAGAGATGGCAGGGTTCATAAATCGGTCGACCACTTTGATTCAAACTGAAACTATAGGACGGATTGCCATACAATTTTGCATATTCATGGTCACCACAGGATGAATCCTGCAGACTTTTGGCATCCTCTGACTTTTCTTTTGAGCCTTTCTGTACCTTCTTACGAAGGAAAACACAAAAATTGTAATGGGCAGGTAAGACTGAAAAAAAATCTAAATCGACCTATATAAATGCAAATCGGTGCATCTTTAATGGATACAATTTATAGTTCATACATTTAAATTAAATGCTCTTACCAAGACTTTCATTACTTTTGACAATAAATTACCAAAAGGTCTCTTTACTGTTCGTCTGTGAACAAATAAACCAACATCACATTGTCTAAACACAAATAGCAAGATGAAATCTACTGTACATCTGCACGGCACATTTAAGGATTACCTCAACCATAAAAAGTCACAGCATGTTACACGGGGGGAGGAAAGACAAACAACAGCCATAGTGGCAGAGAAAAGCTCCTGACGCATTCCAGATATTAACATCTCCGCAACAGCTGGGTGTTACCTCAGCAGACCAAACCAAAAAGAAGAGTTTTCCGCAATTATGGCTTTCAAAAAGTAGAAAGTTTGAGATTCCAACGGCAAGATAAAAGCGTGATCCACATCGCAGAAAGGCCTGATTATTACAAAGTGTTCCCAGATGCTGCCATAACACAATCATCAAGTCTCCAGGTTATCAAATCCTCTTCAACACATACTGTATCGTTTTTCTCAAGGATAGTGTGACAAACATACATGCTGCAACATGCACGAATATAAAAAGTTAGGATGTACTACTTTAAGGGAAACACAGAATCAGGCTTTTGTTTATGTTGAGCTGACTGGCAGTTGGGTGGTGGCAGTGCCTGGGGATTAACAGAGGTGTAAACAGGTAATAACCTCAAGCTTCCTATCAAGCAGCCACCTTAAACTGTGAGGAAACAGGTAATCCTCAAGCTTGTAAACAAAATACTTACAATTGTACCTTTTGGGCACGTTAAAGTCTGTTGGCAAAGTTTTAAATCATTTCAGCAACTGAGATGGAGCTAATGACATTTACCAACTGTGGATATATAAATCATTTATACATCCTTTAAACACGAGAAGAAAAACACTTTAGATTCAACGAACACATTTACTGTCTGGTTTTCAATGTGTAGAAGAATAGAAGAAACTATATAGTGTGTTTACAAATTGTCTACTGAAAAAAATCATGTATCAAATATCAGCGTGAATCCAAGTATTCACATCCTGTGTGCTACTGAACCGCAGCCAAGGATTCAGATTTCAGGACAACAAAACAGATTTGTATCAGGTTCAATAGCACTTGCACATTATAGTTTTTTATAGTTCAAACTAATTAGCATCTCCACAGTGCAAATTAATTGCCACACATAACAAATATTTCTTAAACTTGCCAGATCCAAGTCATCCTCATGCTCAGGTTTTTCTTTTGGATATAGACCATGAACAGGTCTGTCTTTGGGTTCGCTTTGACATTTACAGACTCATTCATTTGCTCAGGAAACATAACATCACATCATAGCTGCCTAACAGGTCGAAGCAGTATAATGCATTGCTCTCCTGCGAATATCTATTCCCCCCCCCCCCCCCCCCCCCCCCCCACACTCAATGATTCATTTCTGCAGGAAGTTGCAGGTTTGTGTGCATCTAGGTGCGGCGGAAACCCAATCCATCAGGGCAGAGCAAGACGGGTGGGCCTGCGCTGTCTGACATTATCCAGACACCTTCGTGACAGCTCCGGCTCCACCGCTGACACACGTGTTGCCGGCAACATAAGCTGGCATTGAGGGACGAGAGAGCACCGGGAAACAAGTAGCTACAAATCAGAAAATGTTGAAATGAAAGAGCTGGTTTGTTAAAAGTTAAAAGACATTTCTCAGCACATAAACATGGGAAAGATTACAAACGAAGTGTTGTTGTCACGCATGCCAATTCAATATCAAACATCTCTACAGCGTCACAAGTAATGCTAATTAGTAGCTATAACCCATGTTAATATTAATTCAAATAAATAATCCTGTTTTTTTAAATTCAGAAATAGAGGTTTTATTTAGTATAAAATCTAACAGTAAAATCTCATATCAAATGTCTCTAAGACTAAACAGAAGCATGTACTCTCTTTGTCCGGGCCCATTTGCTAATCCACACAACCAGCTTCCTACTGCAATCAAACCTTTGTAAACTTCACAACTTCAGCAAGATGGCCGCCTCTGCTGCTTTATTTCAACCTCCCTCTGACCACAAATAGGTCTAAATCGACCCAATTACTTACTGCTTCCTTAAATGCTCGAAGCGGATTTACTGATACTTGCCAGGAATGGCTCTGAGATAACTATCTGTTGGTATTCTCGTGTATCCTGTGAAATGGCAGTCTTCTTGTGAGCATCTCCAATGTGACTTTGGGAAATTTCAGAACAGTGTGACAGATTACATGAACTGTAGGGCACCGATAGAAATAAGATCCACTTCTATTACAGACAAATCAATCCTGCAGATAGCTGCTTTCATGCCTATATTGAACCTAATCTTCTGGTTTTAAAGACATTTAGTTTTTTTATCAAAATTATTCCACAAAACTAAACTTTTGCTCTTTTAAGCCTGTAGACGTTTCTATTAACATACACTTGCAGAAAAGTGGCACCCTGTAGCCCAACATAAACAGCAATGCCACTGAGAGACAGTGAGGGTGACAGATGAGACTCTCCTCTCTGAGTGGGCTACCATATGGTAGCAATCAGGGAAAGTAAGGGTCTGCTGGCCCAACAGTAATTAGCAGACGGCCTCATGTTCGTGTTTCTTTTAATAGCTCAACACGGCCCAGTGTGGACTAAAAATAAACAGGGCAATTATGGGCGGCAAGGAAGGGCATCATTTGAGGGGTCCGACCTTTGAACCCGGGTCAGAGCCCATATAGGAGGTGTCCGTGTGGACCACCTGCACCCCTCTGGGCCGCTGGGGGAAGGAGACATGTTGTGTTTATGTTAGGGGTCAGGCGCAGAGGTAGGCAATTGTAGGGTAAACTAGATGTGTGAGTAAATACTGTCTATTTATATCATAAGAGGGGTCCAAATGCTTGCTGTGTTTTGGAGATGCAAGATGCAGCAGTTGCACCAGCCATTTGTAAGTTTAAACGCTGCCTAGTAATAAACACTAGTGTTCACTCAGTAGAACTTTATGAATCACTAAATTAAAATGGGTTGCGGCAACGTATTCAATGACATGAAGATGGCTCGTTAAAAGACACCTGGCTAGATCGCCATGTAATATATTGCAGACCGGAGGTCGTTATGTTCAGAGTTTCGGATTGAAATCTGCTGTAAAAAGTGCCTTTCACTAATCAACCCCTTTTGGAAATAGCGGCACCATTCTTGCAAAATCCTCGGTGGACCTCGGTGACAGAACTGTAAGAGGTTCTCTTTGCAGGGAGGGAGTGTTTAGAGGCCGAATAGATCCGTCGTTTTTTTCGGACGATATTCCCTTTGAGGGACATAGTGTCTCAGCTGAGGCGATACGTTATACATGCACACTTGTTGAGCCGTAGCGTTACGTTTGTAATGCAACCGGAAGAAGCCGTGTAATTACAGTAGCACACACTGATTGCATCACCTTGTGATTTTTGCCAAAGGAGGCTACATATGCAGAAAATCTGAGCATGAATACTGTATACCATGCAGCTAATAGATCACCAATAAGTCTCTTGGTATTTATCACAAATAATATTCAATCAATAAATTGTATTTCACTTTGATTCGACAAAAAACTAAATTGATTTCCATCCATTATGGGTCGGTGTCAGACTTTACACAATTTACACGATTAGCAATTTTCAGCCAGCATTTCTGTCTTAACTGAACCTAAACTAATGTTTGTTAGTTTGTGACCCCTTTAGAAAAGGAAAGGCAGTAATGGGTTGACATATCGTACCTTGATCAAAAATTGGAAATTAGAAAGATTTTAAATTGCTTTTTTAAATTTTTAAATAAAATACTATACCTCAAACAACAAAACATTGTGCTAGTAACATTAGCATTAGACACAATGACCAAATATCGTCTGTTAGTTTGGCGTAATCTTTTCCCCTCATTGCAAACTGCTTGAATACTACTAGCCAAAACACGTTTCTCCATGAATCATTTACAGAACAGTTTGCCCCAAAAACTGTTACTTTCATATGTTATTGTACCTAATGCTACAGTGACTTTCTGTTTACATAGTTGATTGCTATATATTTGGTATGGTAGTATCAAAAGTAATGCATCAAAACCAGAGATACAGTCTCTTTTAGCCAAGCGTTTTTTTCTTCCTAAACATGGAACCTACATTTCCCACAATGCAATTCGACCTTGAACAGCTCAGTCAGAGATTTGAGTGTGTTATGCTAGTAGTGGCTAATGTAGCTTCGAGCCGCTGGCCTCAAACAGAGATGAAGAGCAGGATACAGGTCTGGTAATAGGACTTTATACATTAAGTTAGCGATACACTTATAGATTAACTCTCATGTGGCTAAACAACTCGATTCTAAAAATGTTCTTTAAACACTTTAATAGCTCTCCATGAAGGACGATTGGATCATGTCAGAAATGTTTCAAATACTGTGTTGCAAAACCCCTGATGTACAGCACAGAGATGGTTAATTCCCATTCCCCCTCCTCACCCATAAGTGTGTTTTCTTTACATTACGTCCCCAGCTTCAGCAAGAATCGCTTTCTCTGCACTGGCTAGTAGGCCGTCACAGATGTTCACATCAGTGCAAGAACAACAACAAAAGCCTTTCACACCTGGCAACTCTCAAACAGAACTTGGCACCAAAGAACCTGCAAGGCTGTCCCAGACCGACCTTTCACCTTTTGTGATGTCAATGATCCTTTGCACCAATTAGATGCTGGAAGCTGTCCTTGGACTCACATGGCCTCAGACACAAAGACAAATGATTCTATCAGATTAAATGTTTTTTAATGGCAGACAGAGAGGCCAAGTGTGGCTCTTTCACTAGAAGCCACATGTGCATTTTTCTGGTTATCATTGCAAACGAGGCTCATTTGTAACCAATATTTGAATGAGAAGTTAAGCTCTGGCAGCGATGTGGAGGAAAATGTCTTGTTTGTTACGCCAGGGACAGTGGGCGTAACAATTTATTTCCTAATGTCAATATCACTCCATCATCAATGTGTTCTCAGATTTGATCGACTATGAGAATAACTGGCTGGCTGTAACAAAACATGGAATCATATCATGTAGCTTTGCATATGAGGCGGATTATGGCCAATATGTTCTGACCTCAATCTGCCAAGAGAAACAGCAAGAGCAAGCCACACATCCACAGGCCTCGCTATTTTTAAACCCACATTTGGACTCGGCGCTTGGTGCCTACCACAGCAAACCCAACACAAAGACATTGTCCCTGAGACGAGAGCTTCAAAGGAACAACAAGGTCAAACGTTGTATTTTTAGTCTCTAGTTCTGGGCCACACTGTAGGGCGACCTGGACCTCATGTAATGGGATGAATTTCCACATGCAGAGACCTATGATCACCCAGCCATCTCGGCCTGTTATTCAGAGAACGGGTTGTGGGGTCCTTCACCTGGCTGCGTGGTGACCTGGCCATTCCTACGGCCCCATGTCGGTGGATTAATCCCCCATCCCCAGGAGAAGAAAGACCCCATGCACCACTTATGAAGCGTTTGTTCTTCCTGTCAGCCTTCAATTGAGGATAATTGTCTCTTTTAGATCTCAAGCGCCTGTGATCTGCCATCCATTGAGCCCAAAAGAAGGTTAGGTTTCACCTCAGGTTGGCGTGTGTGTGTGTGTGTGGGGGGGGGGGGGGGGGGGGGGCAGGTTAAACATCTGAAGGTTAAAACTGCATTCATAAGAGGAGCAGTCTTATCATGTTGTGTGTATTGTGCAACGTCTGACACTGAGTGACAGCATCCATATATCATAGACAATTTAATTTGAGGTTAAGAATACAACGATCACTGCAGGTATTTGGGTTAAACTGGTGTCACTGATATGAAATGTTATGTAAAAGGTTGTTAACGAATGAGTTGTATGAGGTGTCTGGTATTTAATAGGGATTCTGTTTAAAACCTCTTATCACTCCTGTAAAATTTGCCTAAAACGCCTATCCAAGGCGTACCCAAAGTAAACTGACAGCTCTTATTGAACCATTGGGAGTACATGTATGGTTTTAGTCTCTATTGAAAGGTAACACTCTGAAGTTTCTTCACAAACAGTCAGAATCACTGTAAGTGCTACTAGCATTGAGCTAATGAAGCTACAACACACTGAAACAGAAGGGTTTTATTTCCACCTGGATGTTTTTTGGCAAACAGATGCCTGCAGATAACTATGGCTGGGACTTATTACCTGGAAAACACAATGGTACCATAGCATGAAGTCATAGTACCTAGTACACGTTCAAATTCGATAACAATACCACAGAAAATGAATATTTTACACATGGTTTACTAAGAGTACGTCCGCATAAAAGCGCATTTGGAGGCTGTAGTCACCACATCAAAATGCACAGACTGCAATAAACTACGTGTCCGAAATTCATACTATAGCTTATGATGTTGGTGTATGGTTAACTATAACATATTTAACCATTGACAACTTTCACAGATTCTTGAAAATTCTCATTAACCAGACTTTGCTCTTCATAATCGGTCTCAGGTACTTGACTCACGGTACTAGATTTGAGTTCGAAAAGACTTTCCCAACATGCAATCTGGTGAATCTCCATATCGTCCTCTTCGTGATTTCATTGGCTATACGAAGCGTGAGTTTCAGAAAGATCGATTGCAATTGGCTCGAGCATTACCCAAAGCAAGAGAGGCGGGCATTGTCTTTCAAAGCGGACTCTCGTTGGCTGTCCCAAAATGTGTCCGGGCTTTAGAAGCTCCCATTGGGTCAAATGAGGTGTCAATCTAACTGGCAGAATGCAGCCGCCATTTTGAGAGGAAAACAAAACACTTTGCCGCATGGAAACTGAAATTATGATCGAAAATAGATCGCTTGTTATCATATCTGCCGGCTAATTTGAAATGATGCCCGCGGGCGGGCCGTCAGAGTGGTGACAGTTAATGTTTAGGGGGTTTGTTTTTTGGGCCACACACACAAAAATGCTTTGGTTCAAATTTGCATCACATTTCCAGTGCTGCTGACATCAGAGAGGTCTTCCTTTCCTTTCCTGCCTTTACTCTCTTCTGTAACACACGCAGCTGGTCGGGTCACATAATCGCCTCCTTTAGCACAACAGCTGTGCACCAGTGAGAGCATCATGTGGGGAAATTAGCATAAACTGAGCCTCCCGACTGATAGGTGGTTCCGAACATCATTTTCAAACTCTAAGTGCAGCTCGGATGTTGCCTCAGCTCGCAAGAGTCATACACGTACCCCCGCAACACATAAAGACATCACCTCCCACCCTTTCTCCCTCTCGATCTCTATATCTCTCTCCGTCTGTCACACACCCACACACACAGAGTCTGAATTGTGGGTCAGTGCCTCATGTGGTGACAATGTGTGCGCTGTGCTGTGGCGGTGGAGGCAGCAGTGAGTCTGTAAAAAGAGGAAGTGGTGCTGTATACCCCGGAGGAGTAGGGTCCCGGGGAAGAATGTTTATCCTGTCCACCGCCTTTGATCTTTCACTGTTAATCACTTCCTGCACACTGTATATGAACTAAGCAGCTCTGTGCCGCAGCGCCGGGGCCGGCAGCCATTTTGGATTTTCTTAACAGAGAGAGGTGAGAAGCGTGAAATCACGCTCTCTCGTGGCGTTTTTGAGTTCTCACGAGATGAATGTTCTGACCACTGTGAACAAATATATTGAAGTTGAGAACCGCCTAATTGTGTTGGACTCATCGTGTGGAACTTCCAGGAACAGCAGGCAACAAAGAGTTACAGTAAAGCTGCCATGCTCGAGGCCCTAATGTGCATCTACCACACCATGTGGTTGGAGTGGCGGTGACATTTAGTAGCCATTATAATTCAAAATCCCTGCCAGTGCTACAAAAGTCTCCAACCCTCAATGCCACTGATCACACGAGGAGAGACACAAAAGTTCTCTCACGTGCAGACGGGTTTTCGCTCTCCGTTTCTCTTCCTCTTTCTCGCACACCACCCTGGGTGCAAGACCCTGTGCAACCCACCTAAACCCTGCACCCCCCCCCCCCCCCCTCAAGCATCTGAGAGCATTTATCCAGCTCTGGAATCCAGACGTGTTCAACCCCACACCTGGCAACTGAAGTCAAGATCTGCAACCAAGGACATTGGGACTTAAAATAAGACAGTGCCTGCCTGACCTCCACACAAAGCCGTACTGTTTAGCTGCAGCACTGTGCCGGCAGAAATCACGAACATGCCAAGCACGCACACACACACACAGACAAAAGTCCATGACAGGTTGAAAAGCACCCGTCGCCCGCTGTGGCAGATGCCACTTGGTTCGTTGCTTGTGTGCCAGTGGATGGATGCATCGTTGAAAGGCAAAGCATGAAATCTTTTGTCTCTGAGTAATCGGCTTGAATTATAGTCGCTACAGTAGATTGCGTGTGTCATGAACTGCTTTGAAAAAAGGAATATTATCATCACAAGATGAGGAGACAGGCAGGCGAAGGATTTGTGGAGGTTTTGCTTCTATTCATTTTGGATTGTGTGAGTAGAGCCGTTTGTGTGTGTGTCCATATACTTGTGTGTTTGTCAGGAGCTTTGTTTTAAAGGTCTCTCCTATCAGTCATTCAGCGATGCCCTGCAGCCTGTTCTGAAGCATGTATCCTGCTTGAATAGGCCCTCCTTGCACTCTCTGTCTCTCACACACTCACTAAAACTATGCAGCATGCTCACACACACACACACACACACACACACACACACACACACACACACACACACACACACACACACACGCGAAGAAAAACTAAGTAAAATCAAAGTACTGAAGGGCCATTGTTACTCTGTAGTTGTTTTTTTGGTATGTATTTCAGTTGCTGTGCCAACTGAACATCGCACTGATACTGTATTGTTTACTTCCGTAATGCAAATACAAACTTCCCTATTAATGCTACAAAGTTATCACATTCTCTCTGAATTTAAAACAACCAAGGTGCTCTCAAATACACAAAAAAAGCAAAGCATGCACATATAACAGATAAACCAGAAACACAGCCTGACACAACATGTGAATTTAACGTCCGGCTTTGCACATCTGACTCATTTTTCAGAAAGTTTTTTCGTCTGCATGTTTTCCTGTGACTGTGTGTGTGTGCGTGTGTGTGCACCTTTCTCTGACGAGGCTTGCGTGACTAGTGTGGAGTGTGAGCAGAGAGTGGAAAGGTTCCTCTACCGCCTCAGGGAAATAGCAGTGTGTTGTGTACGTTCAACCTCTTTTAATCCCACAGTAACTTTTAAAAGACCATGTAAAACAGCAAGCCCCTCAAGTAACAGCTCAGCACACGCAGGCATTATCAAAATGTTTACATGCGTGAACACTTGAGTTCCCACAAAGCTTTTTGAGCCACCACGTCAAATACGTGCAAACGACACAGTAGCCTTCTTAGATTTGTGGGATAAGAAACTCTGCATAGTAGATTTGCTATATTATAGGTTAAGCTTTAAATGTTTACGACAAGGACTTTGCGTGCAGCAAACAGTTCTCGGTCCTTTACTCATCTCAACAGGTTTTAGCAGCTGTCTGCGACTTAGTGCAGTTGAGGTGAGTCAGACCATGCTGCCCAGGGTGACTCACTCACTGCTCGTGATCCATAGACCAAAACATTATTTATCATCTTAACCAGTGTATATTTGTTTACTAGCTGCTGCACATTGACACAGTTACAGAAATTGACACCTTGAGGCTGCCTTGTATAACCACGGTCGTCTACTGTTGGCTACAGAGCAGCTTTGCTTAAGCAGCTGTGGGGTTAAGAGTCAAGTAAAGGTACAATGAAGACTTTCTGTTAATGGAAGGGAGTGAGTCATCACTTCTACTTCCTTCAATTTCACAAAGCTTTGCAGGCAACTTTAACCAGCCTGACTTTCTAATTCTGTATGTGCTTAAAAGTTTAGAGCTAATTACGATGGATTTGATATAAAGGAGGTATTAGTTTTAGTTGTCGGATCATGTCCGTCTCAAGTTTAATCAGCTCACATGCAAACAAAAGTAATCCGTAAAACATTCAACGGATCATCTTAAAAAAATAAAGAAATGAATTCATTCGCAGAAGTTAAAGGATCTCCTTCGACCGCAGAGACGCAGATGACTGATGATGTTGGACTAGAGTCAGAGGTAAACAGTCTACAGTCATGCTGGTGGCTCTGTGAGCCAAATACTAACATCAGCATGCTAGCATACTCACAATGGCATAAACACACGGACAGCTGAGGTTGACGGGAATGCCATTTGATTTGCAGGCATTTGGTCGTAAACCAAACTGTTGGACAAATTGGAATGACCTGATAATGGCATTAGATACGAAAGTGATCACCAAAGTTATTTCATCCTGAGGGGGTCATGAATGTCAGCACCAAATTTCACTACCGACCCATCCAATAGCTGTTGAAGTGGTGGACCGCCCGACAGACATCCCTAGAGACATGTCGCTAGCATGCAGAGCTTTGTTGTGATCCACAAGCATTGGCTTTGACCATTATGGCAAAAACCAAAAAGTCCTCAATAATAAAATCAATGACACATTTTGGGTGCAGTTGTGGTGTTTCAAAGAGTGTGGGCAGAACTGTGATGTCTTTTTTTCCCCTGATTTTCTGTTAACGCCGTTTGTGTTTCTTTTATTTGTCTCAAGCGTGACAGATGTCCCGGCTCACGCTAACTGCACAATTCTCCCATTCCCATTACCGTTGTTGTTCAAAAGCAGAAAGCGATTCTTACTAAGCACACTGAACGGCCACTTTAACACAACAAATGTTAAGGAGTTCATGAGCCTGGCATTTATTTCAATGACTAGCATTGTTTTTACCCAGCAAAAAACTAAAATTAATATCAAAATTGGCAAAGGGATCAGCTTCTCTTGTGAAAATGCCTAGATTTTTACAATGCCACAACTATGAGCAGTAACAATATCAACATTTACACAACTACATTGAAAACCACTTAAAAATGTATAATGCTGAGAAGTTAGAAGGGTGACAAAGAAAGAGGTACAGTTCAGGTAGCCCCGAGCTAATGGGATGGAAAGAGGGGGCGTAACAGAGATAGAGTGGAGGGAGGCACCCTGCTGGTTCCCAGTACAAGTGACAGAGTGACAGGTGGAGGGGGCTGGCCCACGTGTGTGTGTGTGTGTGTGTGTGGAAGCAAAAGAGAGCAGGGCCTTGGGGACGGGGGGGGTTCACCTGTTCTACTCATGTTCTGACAGGTAGGAACCCCCCTCCCCATCCCCCCTCTTTCCCAACGACCCCTCCCCCCAACACAACCACCACTTTTTATTCCATCTCAGGGTTCAATCTGGTCAGTGCAGCCCCCTTATGCTCCCGTCCGTGGGCGGGTGTGGGGCAGCTTAAAGATTCCCATCTGCTGTCCTTGCCTTGGTGCCAGAGGAGCTGGGAATGTCCGTCTCTGATGCAGAAAGTACTGGGGATTTGTCGAGGCTTTGCTTCCTGGTTGATTTTAATGCTCGGGTTAGAGTACACTAAAATATGATATTTGTGTTGGAAGCACGAATAAAAGTATTGATACTTACCACTGCATTCAAGTAGCACATTCTTTGTCTATTGCTTTGGCGGTTGCAGATGTTAATGAGACTGCTTTGGACATGTTTGTGCTCAGCAAACCATAGTTCTGTTAGAACTTGTGGTAACTGTAAACCAAATTTGTATCTTTCAAATTAGTTTTGAAAAACCTGCTCCACCTCTTCAGTTTTGATTTATATCTTTGGGGCTGAAGTTAGATTAAATTTGGTTTAGGTGTTTGAGGTTACGATGAGGTTTTGGACATGGTTTCCCTTTCTTTATTGCAACATACCACCCTGGTTAAGCCCACACAGTCCTCTCTTTGTATAGATCAAATGAAAAAGTGAGCATTTATTTTTCATATAAAAAACAAAAACAAATTCCCAGTGAGCAAGTTGCAAATGTGGAAAAATCTCTGCTTCAGTTTTGGCTTGTACTTGGTGTTCTTCATCCAATAAAACTAACTTAATATCCCAGAGAACTGAACTACTTTAATTACTTTAAATACATTACTTGCGTGAATACTTACAGATTTTTTCTATGTAGTAAGATGGACACAAAGACAGTTAAAATAACTGGTTATTTCATATAAACTTGCTGTAGCCACTTTATCATGTTGACCTGTGTGTGTGTGTGTGTGTGTGTGTGTGTGTGTGTGTGTGTGTGTGTGTGTGTGTGTCCAGCAAGAGACAGGGAAGTGGTGGCCTGGTGCCAGTAAACACAGAGCTTTTGTTTGTGGGAATCTGCCTCAGGTGCAGTTGACCCCTGACCTGTGAGCCTGCAGGTTGAACAAAGGGCCATTAAGGGGAGCTGGGCATGTCTCCACTCCAGAGCGACTGAGAGGTTTACAGAAAAGTGTGCACAGGGTCAGGACTTGATACAAATGAAGACGTGGACATATGGATCATACTTTATGAGCATTTTAAAAAACAATACACTACTCAATCACACTCACAATACAACAATTGGTGGTCCGGCCCTAATGAATAAATGGAACACTTTTTGCACACAATCTCTGTCTCTCAATTGTAACATTAATCAGTTCACTGGCACTTTTTGGGGGACAGCCACCCATCAAACAAGCGCTGACAGCCGCAATCGACACTTGTGAATCCAGACCAGGTCACTTCATCATCATCTGATCACTGAAACAAGGTTCCCTTGGAAGTATCCCCTTGTCCCCCTGTCACCGCCAGAACAAAGTAGAGACAGGGGCTTGTCCTTCGGGCTATAGCTGGTGACAGGTAAGTCCTTCGAATTCAGCAGCAACGCACAATGCTCTTAGTGTCTCGCAGGACTCTGAGGGTACAATGGGGTCACTCAGTCAGAAAAAGTTGGGGTGTGTGGGGCGCCCTGTACACTGACCGCCTTTACACCTGAAACTGATTGTCAGGTAATAACACAAATCTCCACTGAACACACTCTGCAGCTTTGCTTGCATATCTTGCTTGTTGGTTGTTTATGTTTTACATGTTAATCCAGACCTGCTGTACAGTATGTGCATCAAGCCAGCATACAGTCCTCCTCTCATCTCTTGCCTCCATCTTTCTGGCTCAACACTGCCACCCAGTGATCGCATCCAGTGAAATAGCATAATATCACTCAGTCATCAGGCTTCGGTCCTGAGGCCTGCGGTTAGATAGACAACATTACCTCACTGCCAGGGAAATACATAGGACAGCATGGGATTTTCCACTGCACCCCGGAGCGAGTATGCCAAAGACCCCCGCCCTCCGTATCACCATGAGCTAACAAAGACAAGTGCTCAACATAGTCGGAAAAGTCTGCAGTGGACACCTCCGAATGTCTGAAATGATGCAATTTATGGTTCAGAGTGAGCTCTCTCTATTGAAGCTGCTCTGATTTTCTTCCCTGGTTATCAGGCGGTTCTTTTCTTCTGTTGTAAATCCCACAAGCAATGTAAACCGCAAAGGTAGAGCTGTCTGCCCTGCATAGCTTTAAAATTAATTCATTAGTCCAGAGGAAGGGTTGTGTTACTGCGCTAATTGTGATCTGTGACAATCCATCACAGATGTGACTTTCATGTGTCAAGAAAATCCAAGTGTTCCAGTCTATTATGTCTAGCCTCAGATGATTATCGAAAGTAGGTAATAATTAATTAAATAACAATGACACGGATTAAAGGTTCAACACCTACAGGTGTTACTCTAACCAGAATGATAATAATAAAAGTGTCAGTCTTCACCTTTTAGGCAGGTAAGTAAACTAGGTTAGAGCCGTTTGTGAGGCATTAACAAAGTGTGTCTGTCCTCATAGTCGTTGAGTACATCGTCTGCTATTATCCTAATAGAGAGCGCTTCATTAGTGGCTCTCCTGGGGTGACGGGCGGGCCGTCAAAATGCAAAGTGAGCAAAGTAAGCAAGTAGCTTGAGGCCATGTCCACATTACTCCATTTTTATTCCGTATTTGCTACGTTTACACTGAGCAGCCACACTACGCCGGAGTTTTGGAGCACCCTAAACGGAGGGATCTGAAAACTCCGGCGAGGTTGGAGGTGTTTGAGAACTCCGGGGTTGCGTTTGCGTGTGGACGGTCGGATACGGATGTGCTTAGAAAAAATTACGCCCACACCCGTGTTCGCTACTGGATTGGTTCTTGTGCTTCCACAGTTTTACAAATAAAGATTCACACTGAAGTCTTGAAACTCTTCTATGGATTCCATGGTCTTTATTTCACGGATCTACTGTTAGCGATCTGCTAAGCTTTCCTGCACGAAGGAAGAGCAGAATAGAGTGAGAGACGTGTGTTGACCACATGT
This sequence comes from Anarhichas minor, assembly GCF_050575085.1. Classification (NCBI taxonomy): domain Eukaryota; kingdom Metazoa; phylum Chordata; class Actinopteri; order Perciformes; family Anarhichadidae; genus Anarhichas; species Anarhichas minor. The sequence continues at coordinate 10,141,951 of NW_027466463.1, read as the reverse complement.
ATGGACCCATATTCTAGTAAACGTTTACGTGTAAGTGTTGATTTTAAAGTAAATTTGATGTGAGAGAGATAGACCCGCACCGCTGTAATGCTAATCGCGGTTAGCATTTCTCCATTAGCGGTAATGTTAAAATTAGCTTAGAAGCTAGCTAGGCGGACATGACGTTCAGAGCTACTAGTGAGAACAGACATCAACAACACGGAGGAAACGAGTGAGAGACCACATTGATGGACCCATAATCTAGTAAACGTTTATGTGTAAGTGTTGATGTTAAAGTAAATTTGGAGAGAGAGAGACAGAGCGAGTATTTTTTAACTAAGCAAGCAATTCACTTCCTGTTTACACCGTCACGCGCATGCCCAGTGTAGTTAATGGTCACGTGCTGTCCGCCTTCGACGGCTGCCGTGTGGACGCAGATCAACTCGAGAATGATGCTGAAACTCCCGTGTGGACGGAGATCGTTTCTATTTGACAAATCTGCATCCAAGGAGAAACGGAGTAGTGTGGACAGGGCATCAGATCATAGTGGAGCATTTAGCTTCTAAAGAGCATTTTTTGGGATCACACCTAATGAACAGGCGTATAGTAGGAGGGCCAATGGCCCCTTCCCTATTTCCTACCCCCCTACTCTAACGACACCCTTCTTTGAACTCAGCTCTCATTTTGATCTCAACTACACACCAGTAAAAGAGCTCAAAATTGCAAGTAAATATAGTTTAGTGTAAATATTTAACTTTGTAATCGTCTTTTTGGACCTGTTTTGCAACTGTCAATGTCCAGATGTCTGTCCCCTGTGAGCTAATGGTGATCCAACTACGGCAAGAATCAGGACAGAAGAAGTGCCTTTGTAGCAGAGTGGTTCCAACACATGCCACGTTACCGCGCCAGCCTGGGTTCATTTCCAGCAAATAAAAGGCAAAAATGCTTAAATATTAAAAATAAAAGAATCCGACAAAAGATCTGCACACTGTATTAAAAGCTCCCAGCAATTTGAACTGTGCTACAGTCTAACAGAGATCTTTGTCAGGCATTGTCTTCCCATAAACAATAAAAACATTGAATAAATATAGTATACAGATTGAACTACCCACACATGTCTTCGCACGTGTGGGAACAAATATCCCAAAACACACTCGGGTCTCAGGAGTCTGATCCTCCACTCCTCCACACCTTGTAGGGATTACAGGTGTTGGTTTTCTTTCCACTGTGCCCGAGCATTTGTATGTATACGACAGCACGGGAAACCCGATCATATTCAATAATTCATGACAACTCGGAAACCCCTTCACCTCTGTCCATTAGCTTCTCTAAGACCTCTGGCCTAACACTACTTTGTAACTTCTTGAAAACAAGTGTGTCTCCCCCCTGCCTCCACTAATGCCTGCCACAGCGACTGATATCAGGTTTTAACTCTGTGTGACTGACTGCTGATCAACTGTAGCATCACGTACTGCTCATTTAATCAATTATTGTAGAAATCGATAGGCGGAGGAGGGCAGGGCAGCGGTATTAAGTAGGTGTCAGTGCGGTCCGGCCACACTTTGTCTCCATTTCCTTAATGTGTGCCTCGTTCTCCTGCCAGCTACACCAGAGCCATAAATCGTACCTAAAGTGACGAGGGAGCCAGCTGATAAATAATACACACGGTACACCTTACAGTGTGACTAATCCGAAACCTCTTGACATGAGATGGCCGAGGCTTAGCACGACATTAGCCTCGACACACCAAAGCCGTGCTCCGGCAGCTCTTGGCCTTGGAAGTGTACAGTGTGTTTGTTTGTATACATGTTTATGGAAGGGAGAATAATCTATGCCAGTAAGGCATCTAAACAATTCTAATATCACAGCACAAAGGACCTATTTGCACGTTTGTCTTGCCTTTGCAAACCCAGATGAGTCCATTCAGAGGAAAAAGCTGGCAGCATAGCCTTAAGCGCTGAGTGAACTTAACTCGGTTCATCTGAGGTGAAACTTTTATTTCACTGAGTCAGTAAATTGGAATTACTCGAGCGTGCCACACAGTACTGTGGTGACAACGGTGTCACGTGGAAAGAGAACACACAAAAAAAAGCACCACACCCAAAACAAGATCGCCAAATTGGACATTTAACGAGTCATAACTCTTGTTTGTCAAAGGTTGTAACCTATGTCCTCTATTAAGATAAACAAAACATATGTACTCCACTGGCTTTTTACTCACGCAAAGGACGGGGGTGAAGTGGAGCTCCACACACGTGGTGTTGCAATCTAATGAGCATGCTAAGCCCACGGTTACCGCCATATCAGAGGATCCCTGCTCACTCTACCTGCTGGAATGCAGGTTTCCCTTGATAATTGGGGCAATTAGAGATTCCCCTGCTTCACTATCGCTGGTTGTGGAGGAAGCCTGCTATTACTATTACACAACTCGACCATGAAGACTCACCTCAGGGTCTACAGCCAGCTTCTCTTAATTGTCATATCAGCTCAGTTAGGCTTTTGCCTCAGCCAATATGCAAGGACTATGCAGCGCTATTGTAAAATAATGACAAGAGAAAATGGGCTTTTTCCATATGCTAGCTGACCATATGGAACACATACATTACATTACAGTCATTTAGCAGACACTTTTATCCAAAGCGACTTACAATTCAGATTCTATCACATTTCTATACCGTAGGCACAACTACGGGAGCAATTTTTTGGGGTTAAGTGTCTTGCTCAAGGACACATCGACATGCGACTAGCAGAGCCAGAGCCGGGGATTGAACCGCCGACCCTCTGATTGAAAGACGGCCCTGCTATCCACTTAGCCACAGTCGCCCACCACATACAGATACATTACATGTGTATACCTACAAACTCAAATATGTACACATGCACAGGCACCCCATGCTATACAAAGACAATATGCAAGCACCTCTCTGTTGTCGCCGTAGCTCACAAAAGGCATCAGTGACAACTGAGATCAAACAGAAAGGTGTGGTGGTACTAGAAATGCAACAGTAGGAGCAGGAGTCTTCATCTGTCTTACGTAAGCATTTCATCTAGTGCCTCATGACAGCTGATGGCAATAATTTGCTTTTGTTCGTCATGCGATGCCAGCCGTCGCTTAAAGACCCCCCGTATAGTCACACGAGAGGCTTTTCTTTTATCAGGAGGCCCTTCTTCTGTCTCCAAACTGACAGAGGGAGATTAATGCCCCCTCACACACCGTTTCCTCACATTTAGAGCCACCTTGTGCTGCTTGGGGTTGGGAAGCACTTCATAGAAAAAAGACTGGAAGGTGACATGGGAGAGGAAATAACACAAGAGGAAAGTTGTGAGTGATACAGTATCGTTTCAACATGACCAAACCCAAAAACAAACACGAGATGTGTAACACAAAAGCTCAGGCCCGGTTAGCGGCCCAGAGGTACCCTTCAGGTTCAGTGTCTCCACCAAAGCTCTTGTTTTCCAGTACACAGTGACGGAGACAGCAGACACAGTAGGTAAGTGTTTGTGTCGGGCCAGGCCTAAGCCCTTAGACTCCGTTAGTCCCTTAACGTCTACTCAGGTTCCTCAGGTTCTCAGGGTCGGACCTGCGTTCTGTTCCCTGAGCGCTACCGTGACACTGTCCCTTCACTGGCCACAAACAGTAATTGTGATAGACTCACACAAACAGGGCACATAAGCGCACACACACACTTAGTGTAACAACCCTCCCTTTGCATGAAGAGCATCCCAATGGAATGCAGTGGTGTGTGTGTCTGACGCCACGCTAAGCCACCTCAGTCCTGCTGAGGAGTCTACTTTTGCAAGCCCTGTCGTCTGCGTCTGGCCATTACAATCATGAGAAAATCACTAGGTACCTGCAGGGCCCATCTCCCAGGTTACAGGTATGCCTGTTGACACATGCCAAATCCCCCTCTTTCTCCCAGGTTGGTGGTGAACACGCTGGAACGCCCTGTCTAAACCGCAGACATCACATAGGCCGCTGAGCAGAGCAGGACATGTCGGGCCACGTGATGGAACCGCTGGCTGCGTCGATGCCTAGTAAACATGCGTGAGTGCAAAACCTGCGTGTGCTTGCACACCGAACACACTCGCGCACATGAACGCGCGTATCCCGAGCCGATCCACCAGGTAAGGTGCTGCTGCCCCTGGGGGCTTTTTGGGGCCTACAGCGAGCCGCAGTTCTGCCTGTTGTAGTCGAGCTGGTGATGGATGGGAGTGCTGGCACATTCCTCTGACAGGTGACGGGAGCAGCTCCTATTTGATCTGCCGCTGAGTGGCGACAGAAGAGGAAGAACCGGAGAAAATAAAAGTGGCTTACATACGTCTCCAGTGACAAAGCTGTGAGGTTGTAACTTGTAGAACCAAAGTGGCTGTTAATGAGAATGCTGAGAAGAGTTATGAAATATTTCTACTAAATGAGATCAGTGGTAAAACTATTTCGACCATATACTGTACTAGAGTACAATTTTGAGGTACTTTTATTAAATATTAAAATTGCGTTTTACATTCATTCTCTGTTATATTACAGATAACAAATATTGTACATTTTACTGCTGTACACGTATTTGCTGTAGTTACTTTGCAGATTATGATTCGACATGTAAAACATTTGGCAATCTTGCAACACCTGCAATGCGAGAAGTATTGTCATTATAATAACAATGCTATATTTAAAATAACAGTGGGAATTCCCTTAATTATGCTCATTTGTATTATATGTTAAATAATCCATTGCACCGGTTCCCAAACTATGGCACACGTACCACTGGTGGTATGCAAGCTCCCTCGGGTGGTAACGCTGAGGAATCTCCGAAATATAAAAAAAAAAATGAATGAATTAATTAAAAAACATATATAACTGTGTATACTACAGAGGTACTACAACTAGGGATGGGCAATGTATTAATAATATATCAATATCGTGATATGAGACTAGATAGATATCGTAGACTAGATATCGTAATATGGTAATATATCCTTTCCTGGTTTCAAAGGCTCCATTAGTAAAGTTATGTAATATTCTGAACTTACCAGCCTGTTCTAGCTGTTCTATTATTTGCTTTTACCCATTTAGTCATCATGTACACTAATGATGATTATTTATCAGCAATCTCATTGTGTAAATATTTTGTGAAAAAAAACAATAGTCAACCCTACGATAACGTCTCAATATCGATATCGAGGTATTTGTTCAAAAATATTGCGATTTTCGCTTTGCCTTGCGAAATACACTTTGCCTTTCCTGTAGTATTTTTGTTTCGATATCAGCCAGTCACGTTGGTGAACGTAGCGCGTGCATACGTCCACGATTAGTTACGAGCTAAACTGTGATGAAAAGATATCGAGCAGAGGTAAAGTGAGAGGTTCAGAAACACTGAAACTGTGGCTTCTTACGGGAACTATTGGGAAGAAAAGTGCAGACCAGGAGGAGAGTATTTTGAGCAACCCCGTTGAAACTGAAGCGCAAGTGCTAGTGGCTACTCAAGCAGCGCTAGTGAAGTCTCCACAGCGTCTGATAGCATCAAAGGGGGAGCAGGACAGAGTAAGTGAAGAACGGCTCTGACCAACAGTCAACAATAGATTATCTTAATGGAAATAAACAGACCACCTGCGCGATCTGTCCGTAATTTAACGTCGGTGCTACTGATGGTACGCGAAGAATCCCTGATCTATTGTAATGGCTGCTTGGACAACAACATTCAAACAAAGTTACACTCTTGAAAGGGCGGAAACTGATCCAACAAACATATTTCCTCAAAATCATTAGCCAGGCGTGTGGGTATGGCTACAGTCGGCTCATATTACAGTTAGTGAGTCACAGGCTCGGCCAGCGGCGTCTCACCATATCCGTGACGACACCAAATTCTCCCATTTATTCTCAGTTATGCTTGAAACCACACTGTGTACATCACAATGCCCCCTAAGACTACCAACCACATATGCAAACAAACCAACAATGCCTTCTATAACACCCTAATGCACTGTTGCCTCCACTCACAAGCCATGTTATCCTTTAATCTGGGTGGAAAATGCAGGTTTTGTGATTGATATGCTACATTTGATGCTAGTATTTGTTTTTGCCACCATGGTGACTAAATCCCGGCGTAGGAGGAAACAAAGGCAAGCCTGGAAACAAGAACAAGGAGATTCAGGTGATCAGGTTGGCATTATTAAAAAAAACAAAAAGGATGAAAGTGCTATCATCATGTAGCTGACACATATAGTACCCGCTCTGCCAAACTACTGAATGTATGCCAGCTCATTGAGAATACTGTAGGTATATCAATCAGCACTGGCTCCGCTTGTTTGTTTTCCATTTGCAGGCATCTGTCATTCTAGCGCAGAGACACAACAAGCTCAATGCCTGTTGTTGAGAACGTTCACACCCCTGGAGGTGTATTACATTTCAAAGCCAGGCTTGACATGTAGACAGGCATGAGCAAGTCTGAAGCAATATCAAGTTCAGTGGTAATGAAAATGAAAATAAAAGTCTATATCCTCATCAATAGCTCAAACCAAAGGGCAAACCCCTTTGGTTTGCCAACTGTTAGTAAATGCTACTGTCTCGTGACAACAGCCTTTCTGGTGTAGCTGCTGCATCATGTGCTAATTGTAAACAAGGTCGTCCTGTATTTCCTGTTGCCTGCTTGGCACGCCACCTTCCTCAATCCACCGTGCTGCAAAGCTCGAGAGCAGAACAGAAGGGATGAAGCCTGTGAGGTTGATACGTGCTTCTGTGAAAATGTGCGTTCACATGTGCGCTCCGGGGAGTGGGCTGGATGGCGGCTTGTGGAGGGAAGGTGGTTCAGCCACCGCCCTGACTGACTTCCAGGCTCCCTGGCAGAAACCGCAAAACCCACTACCCCCCCCCCCGCCCCCCCTTCCTTCTCTGCTCACCCCTGCAGAGGCCGACGCCAGATTCAACACAGCAATCCACGAAACAAACACAAACTCCCACTGTCGTCCTCTACGTGGCTCGCAGCGGTTGTGCAAGACTCTTGGTAGAAAATCCTTGTTTATATCGCAACCATAATACAGTAGATCTACAAAGAAAAAGGCTCCGGCCCACGCCAGCACCACTCAAAACATTACTGACCACCTTCTAAACACTGAAATTGAGCCTCATCGCAACGTAAAGGTTTGGGGCTGTGGAGGTTTTGGCTCAGGCTGGAATAATTCTGTTCATCCTTTTGTATGCATAAAATATATATTCACATCTTTACTGGCGACTGTGCAGTTTGTTTGTTTTGTCTTATGCGCTTGACTGTATTTAGGTATAAGTCGTGTGACTGTATGAATGTGTGGTATTCGAGTCTATACGTCAGATTGTAAGAGGCTCAGGAGGGCTGGTCCCCTCATGTCCCCCTCCATAAACCTCCAGCACGCCTCCCAGTCTAAGCACCGCCACTCTGTAATTGTGGAGAAACCACAGCACACAGCCCCATATATAAATACGCTATTCTCCCAGCCTTGTCAAAATACAGGTTGTGCGGGGAGAAAGAAAAAGGGCTTTTTTTGGTAGCCCTCTCCCCCACTTTGGAGCTATTTTTGTGCAAACTAGCTCTTTTACCTTTGGGTGAAGCTGCAGAGATTCGAGTATGATACATGAAGACAAATTTGAGGAGGTCCCTTCCTTTAAAGCAAAGTTGAACATCGAGGGAGCTAAAAATAAGGCCCCTCTATTTTACAGTTGCGAAGCTTCCACAGCCGAACACGAAAGGTTACTACATGACGATATGTTGACAGACACTAACACTAACATATTGGACACGGCACGTTTATTGCAACACACAGGTGAGCTGACATGGGTCGGGTTGAAGAAGCCCTAAATCCTTTGAGGCGGGGGTGAAGGAAGAGACACGGGGATCTGTGAAGAATTGCCAGAGCTATGTACACACAGCGGTCTGTTGACATGCAGCGTGCTTTGATCTGTGGTTTCAGTGCAAGGAGACTTCCTCATTGTTTCTGCAGCCCACTCACCTGTCTGTGTCTACAGCAGGTCTCATCTCCTCTGGACAAACACAAAAATGCTTTTAAAAATGCTTTAGTCGCCTGCTGAGAGTATAGCCTCTCACCAGGCATAAGACTAAACCTCTTCACTAAACCTCTTCACCGAACAACTGGGAACATGACTCATAGATACGGAGATGCTTGTTTATTCACTCGCAATAACTTCAGCTGTGAGTTATTAATACATCAGGAGGTTTTTCAAGACTGTTTCCTGGAGAGAACCGTGTGGGGTTTTCTTTTTGGTAGTTTGGCAAGTATTTAAATATGTGTACAACAGGTCAGCTCAACGTGCAAACGTGTGGGATTTGCCTACAGGTAAGCATACAATTCGACATACAGTATATGAAGCATAAAGTTTTAAAAATAACTGGGTAATTCATGAATATTCATAGATTTTCTTTCAAGGACTGTCCTATTTTTTTCTATAAGTAGTATCAACTTACGTACTTCTTTTCAGGAAGCGTTCAATGAAATTTTACTGTAATTGCAATTCAATCAATACATCTAATCTGTTAGTGTCACAGGGTTAAGCAGTTAGCAAATAGCATGTACAATTTTTTTAACTGGGAAAACATATGAAACTGAGCACTCGCTCTGCTTTAAACAAGTCTAAAACAAGATATTAGGCTGCTTCTGCACGTCAAAATCATTCAAGAGCTGCTCATACAAGTGTGCCAAAGAAATCTGTCAATTCATTGACAGCAATACCATCAAGGACTTAGTTGTCCTCCTCGCTCTCAGCTCGGATATCCTGACTCTTGTATCGGGATAGTTGATGCTGCCTTGCTTGAGCTCGGATGAACCATCCATACAGCCCGGACGTAAAACATACATGTTCTAATGAACGTGCACACGTATTGTCTCTTTCACACGTTTCCTTCCCTTGCTCTCAGTCTTGCTCACATAAACACACACGGGCAGGCAGCCATGGGAGGAGGGAATGCGAGGAATGCTCCAAACCCCGGGCTGGTGTTCTGACTCGTCCCAGACTTCATGCCGTCACCGCCGGGGTCTGTGGCCAGACCTCCCTGTGCCAGACCCACTGGCTCCAACACCCGCCCAGGCCAGCCGAGCTGCAGCTCGCGACCCATAATTAACCAGCAAGCCGCACTGTAGCGCACATCCCCCCCCCCCCCCCCCCCCCTCCACCCACCACTGCAGGGGCCCCGAGGAAACTCGAAGAAAGAATATATAACGTAATACTGTGCAGCTTGTAGATGAGGATGCTCTGGAAGAGGAAGTATCGATGATGTATATAGTGTGTATTAACAGCATTATATGTCAACACTTTCAAACATTTGCTTTCAAGTGTCATGAATTCCCTGGTTGCAATTTAGCATGGGATGTTTAGCACATAATTATAGCCAGTAAGTAAGTCTTGGCAAAGATCAAAGTCGCAAAGCTAAATGGTTTTCTGAAGAGTTTACGAACTTGAAGCATGAGAAAATAAGAGCATAGTAGCTTTCGATGGAGACCAAGTAAGTGTGTGTATCTTAGTGTGTATTAGAAGTAATGCCAGGGTACCTGAAATTCTCCCAGACTGGCATAATTAAGGTTGAGACGTCTGGAGGTAGACTTGAGGAGTAAAGCAGTGATCATCTTCATTCTTCTGAAGGCTGCTCTCTTGTTCAGGCAGGAAAGGCCTTTATTCAGGGAGAGGTTTCTTTAGAACAGCCAGAGGGTCTTATTCAGGAATCTTATACCAGCCTAGTTTGGTATGCATGAGCGTTAGTGCACAACAGTGACCCAAGGTGAATGATTTATTGCGTTAGCTTCTTTTGAATGCCGAGCCAAACTCAAACAACTTCTGATTACCTGCTCTTAGCTAACAGACACGGAAGATGCTGCTAAGCAGCGGCATCGCTCCGTGAAGTGCTCGACATAAAGTCATAAAGCTCCATCCAGTGCTTCTTCTTCCTTGTCCTTCCCGCTGATGTGGGGTCACGGCTTGTAAATTGAACAGGGCTTCCTCGAGGAATACCTCATCCTTTGAAAGAGAAACAGGAAAATGACATGGTGGACAGCCCACTTGGTTTTTCATCCCATTTTCTTGCACTGTAATTTGCTTCTGGAGCGGGTCGGCCTAAAATAACCTTAACCTAATATTCACAACATAGGCAGACTTTGAGAAACGCTGGAGGTCTCCCCTTGGGTGGCAGTGGACCGTCCTCAGCCTGTGGGCGTTTAAGAGATTGTTCCCTTGCCTACCTCTCTTAGATACATCAAGAGCACGTAGGCGAGGTACTCGTTAGAGCTCCTGTGCATGAAACGCACCCTATACCACAGCTTGTGATATGGCTATAAACATGTTCGTGTGGTCAACTGATTTTTCTCAATTCTCAAACATTGAGTCACGTTTTTAGTCACTATAGGCGTGATGTGGTTAATCACTAAAATACTGCGAATATACAAAAAGATCCTCGTGTCTTGGCGAATGGATCCGCAGCCCTGTTTCAGCAATATTCCACACGTCTAGAAGGCTCAGCCAGAAAACCACTAAACCCAATAGAATGGGCATCAGAAGAGAAATGCCCATGATCTCACTTGAACCAAAGTTTCCTCCAGACCCATTAATCTGAGGCTCCGCTCTTCTTCCGTGTCCTCATCACATTGCCATGGTCAGCAACCATGACGCCTCAGATGTTTCTATGCGTTGGCAGTTTTATGTTCCAATTGTGCAGTACAATATGAATGAGAAGTGTTTCAACAATTGCAATTGACAACTGAGTCAATGCAGGTGAAAGGAGTATTGTTATTGTATTATTTTGTTGGCTGCGGCTCACAGTCAAAGTGGATGGTATACGATAATAGGATGTAATGGGTTTTAATAAAGCACCAACATGCATTTGTATGCCAGAACACACAGCACAATGCCTGCAGACATAAATATAAAGCCGGCATTGCCTCATAAATGTACTTGCATTCGCATACACACGCACACAGAAACTTACTCCGCCGCCCTCATCCCCCCTAAACCCCCAACACTCTCACACACACACACACCACACCACAGGCACCACACACACAGACACACACACTGGTTCTCATATGGAATATCGTGGGTGGCGCTGGACCGGTAGAGGGCTCTGTAAATAGCTCGGGAGCAACCCCTCCATTTGAGCAACCCAAATTTCCTTTTCTGAGGTCGGCTGCCTGGACTGGAAGTGCTGTGCAGCAAGCCTCCAGTCGCCACGGGACACCACAACGGCCACGCCGACAGCACTTCACAGGGACCATGGCATGGCAGGGGTGACCAGATGGCCCTCCAGGAAACACACACATCACGTTGGCACACCGAGCCCTCACACACACACACCTCGTGCATGCATATACCGCATGCAGCAGTGCATTTAGCCATGCATTCATGCACCTAGATACTTACACTCCTAATGTGTTCTTATGCTTACAAGGAGATAAATACAGATCACACGAACTGTGCAGCTATATTCCGTCACAGACGGCGTCTAGCATAGAGACAGTGGGTGGGAAGACGGGAGGATGTGTGTGGTACATGTTTGTGTATTTGGTTTGTATCTGTGTGTGTAGGAGGCGACCAGTTTGCTTTACTGTTTGACTTTAACTATTTGAGACATTGGTTTGTTTTATATATGCGTGTTTGTGTGTTTGTCGGGGGGTAAAACTCCACGGACGAGAGATGGAAAAACATTGAAATGGAAGAGGTCCTTACCGCCACAAATCAGTTCAATTTCACGGCGAGGCGTTTACACTGCAGGTATACGATGGTTAAGTCGCTACGAAGCCATTTACAGTTGCGGAACTGATTTCAGGGTTCGGATCACTGACACAAAAACTAAAGCGGCTTCCAACAGTTCCAAAATGTTTTGATTTTGACGAAGGATGCTCTGATTGAGATTGTTGGGGCCAATCACAGATAGCCCAAGGCAGTATGGGGCGATCCGGTCAGCGGTCACAGGGTCTATTTGAAGCCAATTCTCTGCGCCGGTGAACAAGCATTCTGCTCCTCTGCTCTTTGTGTGTGTGTGTGTGTGTGTGTGTGTGTTTGTTGTTTATCATCTTGTTCACTCTCAGTTTAGACACAACTGACAAATATGGGCAATACATATGTAATTTAAATAACACAATCACAAAGAGCGGTGATACTAGGCTGGCGGAAAAATAGACCAAACAGACGCAGAAACTATCGCTGCTAAAAGAGGTCTAACCGAGTATCAGCTCATGTAGAGATCTTTCAATGCATCTCTCAGCAAGAAAGCGGATAAGCAGATTTCCCAAAATGTCGAACAAATACTTTCAAGAGTAAAAACAAAGATATTTAAATAAAATTGCATTGAAACAAAATATTTAATTGAAATATTCTCATTTTTGAAGATAGCTCAATTTTTTTCTTCATCCATTAAAACTCAGCTGAACATAATTGTTTTCCAGCAACGCCATGGAAAACAGCTTCTTAGCAAACAAAGAGGAGGAGTTTAGGGGTTTTAATGTCTTGTTCAAAAGCCCATCAGCAGCAGTAAGTATAATGTTTTTCCCAGCTGTTTTGTGGATTTGAACCAAGGAAGTTCCAACCCCACTTGATAGATATCAGATTAAACTGTAGTTAAACTACCAGGTAACTGTCTTTGGTTGACAAATTCAGGCAAACATATTTACAGCCTTAGAAGTTTACCATGTACATTTCAAAGAAGTGCAGAATTTTAGAATATGCTGTATATGCACTTAACCTATATATTAGATGGTGTTTCCAGGTAATTTGAAGCCATAGCTAGGTTGCAGCAGTGCCAATAAACAGTTAAAGTGCCGTTCTCGGAGGTTATTACACCACATCATGCACTATATCTGTGCCAGAAAACACAAAGCATTTACTAGAAAACTCAAAAGAACCGTGAGAAACTTTAAAACACGAGGGTTTGGGCAGCAAAGGTAGCAAAAACAGTGACCATGTTTCTCCTTCAAAGATCGTTTGTTTGGACTGGAGAGACTGAACGTTGCCATTCACATTGTCCATTTTTACCCGAGACAATGTTTTATAGGCCCTTCAGAGAGGACCTTTTGCTTCCTTTTCCTGTGGTTTGGCGCGGGCTGAGCTGTCGGGAGAGGGGAACAGCCAAACCCAAATGTAGATGCTCAACTTGGCAGGCTCTCCACGGAGTGTCCTGACCAGACAAAAGCAGGGAGAGAAATACAGCCATTTATTTATATTCGCTGTGGTTTTGCGTGTTGCGTCCTAGACTTCCAGACCCCGGGTGGATATTCCGTCTGAAGACGAAGACAGATGGATGGCTTTCCGTTGACATACTTAAAAGGAACCTTCAAGGATTAATGTCGGATCCATACGTGTTAATCGAGTTTGAGGTTTTGATGTGTGGTCCACCCCACCCCCCAAACACCCCCTTGCTGTACATCTATCTTTCAGAACAGGTTATGGTTGAAGAGACTATCCTCCTGTAAAGTCTTGACATTTTGTATGATGGTTTGTAATGACGGCAGCAGGGAAAGTATGAAATTTGAGCATCGTCAGAATCACAAGCTTAGACTCATTTTCTATGGGGGATGACCTCACCACTGTCAGCCAAGGTATGGAACCAATTTAGCGGAGCTCCCCTGAATTTCTTGTGTGTTCAGATTTGTCAAACTCCGGTATATCTGGGCCCTGCTCCGCTTCATGTAGTGTTAACTACTGGGGGGGACTGTGTGTATATGAGAGGGGTAAGGGTTGGGGTTTATAACAAAAACTGAAAATTCTTCCAACAGAAACTGTGCTCGAGGCTCTCTGACTCACACCCAAGTACGGTTTCTATGTAGGAGAGACCATAAATGAGTCAACCAAAGCTATTTCTATATAGGCTTAGAAGTTAGGAGGGGGGGAGGGCTATATATGTTCACACACAAGCACACACATACACACATACACACAGTGGCTGTGGCTAGCTAGACCTCTCTGGTCAGGAGCCGGTGCCAAGAGCAAGCCGAACAGTGGAACACTGAGAGTCTTGTGCCTGATTTTGGAGCCTCTGGCTCTCTCCCGACCTTGCTTCAAAATACACTGCGGCTTCGAGGAACAGCACTCTCAGCAGTAGGGAGGCCAGGCATGGAAAATTTAGACGCAACAAGAAAGAGGTGGGGGGGGGGGCAGGCAAAATTTATGTGCCCATCCACATTTGTGGCCGTGAGCGTTTTCCTTAATGCCTTTAACACACTTACTGTAAAAGGGAAGAGGATCTCAGATCTGAAAGTGAAAGAAAAAAAACTGCAGTGTAACAGTGGTTTGTGACTCTCTTTTCAAACAACGCTGGGATTATATGTTGCAATGTCATGAGAAGTTACACAACCAGATGTTTGAAAATGTCATGTATCAAATTCAATCTATTTTTGTACAGAACGTTTTACTTTAAAATCTACAACTTGTTCAGCAAAGCCATGGATTATCAAAATACAAAAGCAGATAATCACATGACTTTCCATTCAGATAAGATTTACACCGTTGCCTATTTGTTACGGTGTTTGTATTACTCACTTGTTACTGTTTAAGCCTGCTGATCCAGCAGTTGTGAGCATGACACAGGCTGGCTGCTCTGACATCTCACCTGACACCAGAGGATAATAACACCTTGTCTTGCTAATGGCGTGTGTTATTGCTACAGCACCCTGTAATCTCTTTCCCTTCTGATGCTGGTAATGGCTTGAAATATCAAACTGGCCTGCAGTGCTACAATCTATACAAACACATACAGACACAAATAGTATGTCATACGGGGACACAAACACGAATGTGCGTACATACTATATGTGCACAGACGCACATACGGCAGTCGCAGCTTCCAGTGAGCTCACGTGGAGCCAGAAGAGGGAACTTACTCTTCTGTTTTCATTCTCAGGCTACTTGCTTGTGACTGATCTTGTGTTGTCTTTGTTGATCTGAAAGCAGACAAATAAGACTCAAGCAACCCACACACTAATTTAGGATAACATAAAAGTGGCTCTTTTGGGTACTGAACAATATATCTTCTGTCTCTACTTTGAAAAATACCCACCTAAAAAGTCCCCGTCTGCGTTTTACAGGGCGCTTTGCAATGTGTGACTAATGTGCGATTGCTTTGAAAGTGCACAGGTGAGAGGCGGCCACATAAGAACAAGCAGGTACGGTTGAAGTACCATCAGAGGCCCATATCAAAGCCAGTGGAAACTTTTTTTTTTATACCCCAGTGGAGGCTTCTCTTCTCCTTTTATCATTATATTTGCTTGACTGGGAGAAATCATTGCGTTTTTCTCTGTGGGCCAAACTGAACAGACACTATACCCCGTGCATTCAACAGAGCATAACTGAGAAGATGTTTGATTGTTCCTGTGTGGGCCCCATCCTGTCTGCCTCAGTGCTAATCCCTCGGCTCTGATACACAAATTAGTACACAAACCCAGCGGTCCTCCAGGGGGAAATATAAACAGTTTGATACCTGAAAGACCAGCTCGCATTTACAGGTATTTTATTAGGCTGCATTTCTTTCCTGAGTGTTCGTAGGAGACATTTACTAGTTATTTTAGAGGCACGGGGCCAGCGTTTGATATTGTATATATTATGTAAGTATATATATATAAAAGTGCATGAATGGAAAAGTACTGCTGCCGTCCTTTCGCAGATGAGGGGATGACTTATGCCTGAGGATCTCCTATCAAACATGTTTTGTCTGCTACCCACTCACAGTTTACACCTCAACACACCTCAACACACCTCAGCACGCTTCAACAACGCGTGAGTTATGATGCGCGGGCACGCCTGTGGGTGAGGGAGGCATAATAACTGAAAGGAGGATAGTGGGGATAGTGGGTGGTGAATACAGAAGTTCACAATTCACACAACAGAAACTGGGCTCGGGAGAGGAGAGAGAAGAAGCACGAGTGGAGGGGTGGAAGGTGGGATGGGGAAGAGGAAAAAGGGGGTGGTGGATACATGAGGAGTGAGTGACTGAGTGAGTGAAGAGATGAAGGAGGGTAGGAGAGGATGAAGGGAGGAAGGAGGTGGGGGGAGGGGGGGTTGCTTCCTGTCGCCATTCCTGCCTGCCCACATAGACAGCCCGAGAAAGAGAATATCTGGGCGGACTGCAGGCCACATGACATTCTCTCCGGGTCCCTTGCTTTTCCTCCGCGCCGAGTGATGTGCTCCCTCCCTCCCTCCCTTCTCGTTCCCTCCCCCTTTCCCTCCCTTCCTCTGCCCTTCAAAGCTTCGACATGTCATCTCCCACCACAAAAACAGAGGTGGGAAGACTCGCTGGCGCTACCGCTGCCTCAGGGTGTCTGGCACTAAAGCTGCCTGCAAATACAGTGGGGAGAGGAGGAGTGGAGAGAGAGAGAGAGAGACAGAGAGAGAAAGACAGAAGGAGGGAGTGAAGGAGGAAGAAGGATATAGGAGACAGAAAACTCCAAAGAGAGAGACACAGGGAGAAGTAGCGAGCAGGACGGTGTGCTTTAAACAGGGCTTGTAAAGCCCATGGCGGCATCAAAGGGCGTCTGTAGAGAGGAGCTGTTATTAAAGGTGGAGATGAGTCCTGTCTATTTTTTTTAAAGCGACACTGCTGCGACCGCACTGTCTGCCTCTAATGTGTCTCTGTCTCACACACAGCAGCAGTTGACTGAAGTCGATGGAGAGGGATTGAGGGGGGAAAAAAAATCTCAAACGATGGGTTTGAACAGTTTCACATGCAGAGCCGGGACACAGTTCTAGCTGTGTGGCCTGTCTCACCATCAGAACCACAAAAACACAATAATACCCTTAAAAGGTTGAGCAAATGGGATGAATTGGACCGAGCTTAATGTAAAATGTATGTAAACCACAAGCCCATAATTGAACATATCTTCTGTGATTCAAATGTAATTTTCTCCAGGATACTGTAGTATTTTCTGTGACTTTAAATACATACCATGGACAGCCGCTCCTCGTGAATAAACGATTCCAGGCCAACTGTTTGCAGCTCGGATACCACGGAAATTTGCAGATTGATTTAAGGAGCAATTATGCACTTGGCTTTTGAACCTCTGAGGCTTTGGGAATGAATTGGCGATTGGCTCCCCGACAAAGTAAGCACATCTGACTGAAACAAGTCCTCGCCATAGGCCGAGAGTGTCGAAGAAGCCACAAGACTCCAGCAAACAAGAACGTCACCAAACAGGGCCAATCGTGGGCCTCTGGGGACCCGTGGGGTCTGACCTGTAAGAACCATCAGGTGAGGACGTTAATGAGTCTGGGAAAAGACAACAAACAATCATACTGAGATATGGATCCAACATATTGATGACGAAGGACTGTAACCTAAATGAAAAGTGACATTTTGGTAAATACCAACTCATCACCGCAGAGCAAAAAGCATATTTCCCTTAATGTCAAACTATACCTTTAAGCCAAATGATGTCCAGTCACTTCCAGAAAACAAAGTAATAGAGTAAAGAAACTGTGAATACAGGCTAAATGTTTTCCATGACGTAAATATCTCAGTCACGTAAGGCCACACTGTCGAGGGAGTTCCTTACCAGCTAAATAATTCCTTAAGTGATTTTAAACCCACCCAGCGGTGACTAAATGTCGATAGCGTGCGCTGCAAACAATACCTGTATTAAAAGTTGTGATGGTGCCAATATGAAACTTTCTAATTATCTATAGAACATTAAGGCCATAACAATGTTCCAAGCCAATCCATCAAATAAATCATTCCAATTGAGAACGACGCCGGAACAGTAACTAAACTAGTATTTTAATGACGATCTCCTCAGTCGTGAGGTAACACTAAAACACAAACTCCTCACGGAGATTTTGAATAACTTCAAATCCAAGAATCAGCGACTTTTAACACCCTCTCAAGGCAAATCCTGGAAGCTCCAGTGAACCTGACATCATCACAACCTCCAAAAAAGCGTGACCACTGCGATAAAACATCCACACAGCCTGCCGACGTCTGAGTGTGCAGTCGGGGGGGGGGGGGGGGGGGGGGGGCCTTATTATCTAATAGTGATGACATTCGCTCTTTACGGTGCGCCTATACTCTCGAGGGCGCTCAGTGTGCCATCGAGCAAGGCCAAGCAGTGCATTTTTGGATATGGTGTTGCTGTGGTGTTTGGTGCTGAGATGAAAACGGTTTTTTTTTACAGCCCATGCTTCTTTTGGTTCACGACTGGTGGAGCCAATCCCATGACACCAGCCTGTCTCACACTGTGAGACACATGGAGACAGGATCACCACAGTACCAGGCTGAAGCCCCTCAGTCTGAGCACGCAAAGGCAGACAGTAATATTTCATTCTCAGGAGAGCTTTGAAAAGCCAAAATGTGTGCCTCTCTAGAGAAACTACACTAAAGTGCCACAGGGCACCAAACGGGAAAAACTCGGGAAACAAGCATTCAGGCAACAGTGAAAAACTCCTATGATAATTAATAGTTTCATGTACACTAGGTTGCACCGCCTACCATTGTATGGATGGAGTCGTTTATAAGACGTCTGATCTATTCTGTTTGATAATTCTACATGAAAACAATTTGTCACTCAAATAAGACATGGTTGTTGTAGAGAAATGTGTTTATTTTTGATTTACTTTTTCTCTTAAAGATTTACCTTTGAATGTTAAGAAATAGGATCTAAAATAATTCGCAGGATGTCTTAGCAATTATGAAACTTTTTCTCCCCGTGCTGAAAGTGTTTGTAAGGTTCTCTACATCGTGGTCTGAGCAGATGTCGACACAAAAAGTCCCCAAATCTTCTTGATTTAACTGGCATTATACAATAACAAGGTTTCCATCTTTTATTAATTCAACACAGTAAGAACGTCACCAGTTCACTGTGTGCCACAACAAATATCCAGATTTCTTTGTGGTGGTAAAAACAGTAGAAGCTGACACTTGAATGTTTCGAGTTTAAAAACTCACAAAAAGAACAGAAATAATCCATAAAAATCAAAGACAAATCATAATAAAGTGTCACATTGCCCCCCGACCAAGGCAGAACTTGCACATTCGTTATTTTTGGGGACATGTCAGCCAAGTACACACACACTGAAGGTGCACTGCAGACTTTGTTTGCTTTGATTTTATCTGTTAGACAACACTGCCACCTGCTGACTGAGATTGTGTGGAGATAGCAGGTCCAGCAGGTCCGGCTAAAAGGTGATGATATCAAGCCTCTGGCCTAAACTCACCACGGTGCAGCGTCCGCTGGCTTTGACTCGTCTGACAACACAGCACCTGTCAACAGGAGATTATCAGCTCGAACGATGAGCCGTCCTCGACTGCCACTCTGTGTCCTTTATCTGTACTGTATCTTCTCATGAGCGAGGAATAAACTAATTTAGTTCAATTTAAGACTCATTAATGTAACACTTCTCTAAGAAAAGCAGCGGGTCTTGTGAGCGTTCTGTTATTATCATTGCCTTGCTTTTGCTGCTTTGTCTGTCAAAGGTGCTGCATAAATAAAGTTATCATTATTGTTATTGTAAATCGACAATATGGTGGCATTTACCAACCGCAATATGAAAGCAGTTGTTTGCATGACTGACAAAAAAAATCTAATGGTTGCTATTACTTCAGACCACAAAGAAGCTATGCACAAATACTGCGCACTGCGCACTGCAACTGTCAACGTACCCAGGGAAGTTCCCTGCCTGCATAATTAGTGCGACACTACTTTGAAGTGAGTTTCTTGCCAACAAAAGTACTCGAGCACTTGCATAACCGCTCAGTCGTGACTAAATGATGATAGCATCAGCACTTAACATAACTTGTAATGTCAGTTTGTATTGGTGCAAATATGACTCAATAGAAAGGCCATGGCACCTCTACAATAGGCTGCATTTCAACTGAGGTGGAAACAGTAGGCTACTAGAATTGCAGTTAGGTCAAATGACTGGTTAATTTGACTCACGTTTTTTGTCTTACATTTGTATAAAGGAAGGGGGAAGGGTGTATGATATACTGTTAAATTCAAGAACATATTTAGGCCACAAAAACAATTGCATTGAATGTCAAGGTTTACACAAGTGGAACAACATCAGCAACAAGAGTCCTTCTGTCGAAACAAACTCAATTCCAGTTGCAGCCTCTGCATACAACTGATGAGCACAACAATAATACACAAACAGTCGCCTTCCTCTGTATGGACTTATTAGAATTAACCAGAAAAGAGACGCAACTCAGGCAATTAATTGCTATGCATACATAGTCTAACGTAATGAGCTTGACCCTTCATTTAGAATGAACAGCTTTAATAAAGCACACACAAACAACACCGTGTTGCTAGGTGGTTGTGAGCGTGCTCATGTCAATGAATTCAGAGTTTGTTGCACTCACCTGTCTGAGCGTCCTCTGCGCGTCTCGAGCACACCTGAAGTCCCCCCCCCTTAGCGTGCTCACAGGATGGTGCATTAATTAAGGCAGATGCAACTTATTCTTTATTTTTAAACTAAGCCGTGTTACAACGATGATACGGATGTGATCTTTCATTTGATTGCATTGTTGTTTATTTTCTTTAAACCGTTCACTAACTGCTAGGCCCGACATGGGTGTGACCGCTGTTCTACAACTTTACGTCTTCTTCTTTGAGGTTTTACGGCAATTGGCATATAATTGCATTACTACCGCCACCCTCCGGCTTCAGTCTCCCTCAGTGTTCATTCTTTTTAAAGCTTCTTTTTCCAGTCCTGTCGTCCTTAAATAACCAAATCTGTCATTTAATCGCCATTAAAAAGTATACCTTGGAATTTTTTTTATTGTATACACAAACCGACTTTGCTCATCACAGTGAAGAAGATCTGGGAACTACAGACTGGTAAACACGTCTTCAGGAGACAACAGCTCAAAATGACAGACTACTCTGACAAAAGACTATGAATGTTAAATTGATGCCCCCCCATCTCCTCAATAAACAAAGATAGCAATACATTACAGTGACACATGATGTTGTCTCTTTGGACAAGTCTATCACATTAAAAATGAAGCACAGTTGATGTCTTCAACCACGCATGCTCTAAACATGCATATACTTCAACTTTGTCAGATTACAGTTACAGCTCTTACAGAAACCAGGTTGGCAGATTACATGATATCCCATGATGCAATTGTAAGAAGGTGATCCACAGCATCAATTAGGGCTCTCTGAAGAAGGCCCATGATTCAACTTGATGTGCATCACTTGAAATGTCACATGAGCTTTATAAATCAACAAAAAAGTCACATATTAGAGGGTGAAATGTAGCCGAGGTTTATCCAGTGAGCAGTGCAAACCCTGAAATGGCCGCTCATGGTTTTACCGTGTTCTGTTAGTACGGGACCTCTTTGTGACTGATCCATTTCATATGCAAATGATGTAGATCTGATTCATTTTGATTCAGCACTCCACATTAGCTATGTGCACAAGAGGGGCTGTTCAGGTGTAATTGCCTTTCAGGCCTAATTGTCCCGGGCTTTTCTTGCTTTTAGAAGCACCTGTGCGTGGATCAAAGCATTTGATGTATGTGTCAGCTTTGTTTCAAGTGGGTGCCCTTACAGCACACAGATTGTCAAGTAATTGCCTCTCCAGAAATTTCTATAGCCAGTGATAGAAAAAAAAAAAGGTCACCTTTCATTAGAATAGAGAATTGAAATGGCTACGCAAGTAAAGATCATGAAAAGATTTGAGAACAGTGTCATCGTCTCAGGAGATGACAAAATAAATGACTCTGCTCATATATACCATGATCAAAAGGTTATAATTATATTGATATATTTCAGTATGTTTCAGGTTATGGCGTGCAACACATTTCATACCACATTGCACTCAAAATGTCAACTGTCTATTTGCTGGTGTTCATAAATAATTAGCACTTTTTTCTTGATCTGCTTAATTAACCTCTGACCATCAGTGTTGTGTAGAGCCTTTGGCATTTTAGTCTTAAGTTTTTATAAATCAAAAGGTCAGAGGTCACGTCTGTGTTATCCTGCTTCATAAATCCCAAACCAGCTGCCAAGTCAATTGGCCAACTAATAAAGCACTCCCTTCAAAGCGGATGGTAATATTTGCAAAGCATCGGCCAAAGAGCCGACGCGCCTGCATGTCCTGCCCTCCTCCTCCTCCTCCTCCTCGGTGATATCAAAGAAGCATGTGCACATCACAAGGATATTTTTAGACCAATGGCAATCCAGATGTCTAATAAAAATGGAAATGAAAGGTGACCATCTCAAATGTAAATATTTAAGCTTTAATATTATTGAACATGTTAGGGTTTTTTCTGAGAATTTAACACCGCTCGTAAATCGTTGGATAACATTCGTTCCAACTACGAGAGAAGAAATACAGTATATTCAATTCAAAGATATTCTTTGATTCATTAGGTGTTGAATGTGTAATGGCTGCAAAATACTTAATACTTCAGATGAAAAGTGACCTAATGTAATACAACAAATCTGGAAGTTTCCAAATGCAATGGAAGCAAGGGCATAATGGTGTTTGCAGGGGGAGGGGCTCCAGCATGGGGAGTAAAGGTATAAATGCACCCTGGATTCAGCTTCTTCAGATAAAAAGAAACAACTTGACTGAAGAGATACGGAACAGAAGCGCATCCTCCTGACCAAGAAATGGATAACTGGAAGATCCAGCTTGTTGTTGTGACTTTCTGTGCTTTGGTGCAAACCTATCAGGCACTGGAAGAGGAGACAGGGTTACCTCAAGACTGGCAGGTGAGCATCCGTGATTAAAAGTTCTTATCAGAAATATTTAGATGACAATGTAGGAAAGAATATAAAGCAAAATATGTATTTTCTTGATTTTTACAACAATAAGAAATCAAAAGTGTGTTTTTTTCTGGCAGGATGAGTCAATGGAGGCAAGTCTGACCCATCCGATGGCCAGTTTGATGAAAAGATCTAAAGCCCTTCGCTTCTATGGACTCATGGGGAAACGCTCAGGTGGCCTAACTCTGCATCATAAACATATCTAAAATGTTTTTCATTATATTGAATATGTCTGAGGTAATGAATAGGAAAGGACTGGTACATATATAAATGTGTAACTTGGGTTCATTTTTTATCTCTAGGTCTAAAGAAGCCTTTTAAAGTCAATAGACGTAAGTAGCTTGATGTTGCTTTCACACTGTAGTAGAACGTAATCTTCTCAACCGTCTATAAAAAAAAATGACTGGCCAATCACTGACTGTTGATACCTTTAAAAAAAAAAAACATTAAATCTAAATAATGTATTTTATGGCCACGTCATTCTAAACTTTCACTTTGTGAATGTGTGCATCTCTGTCACATTTATAGGAAACAAAGGAGAGATGTTTGTGGGTCTGATGGGCAGAAGCGTTTCCAGAGGTGGGAAGCACAAATACCAGACATCTCTAACTCATTTCAAAATATCAAAGCAGCTTTATTGATATCAAAAATACCAAATTGCTAATACACATTTAACAGCTAAGTACAAGGCAAAGACAGGCCCATTGAAAGGTTAAGTTAAAATGTTTTTTTTTTTTTTTTTACAGAATCTTTAACCAGAGAAATTCCATCTGCAACAACCACTGCCATCTATGTTTCGGAGAAACCACACAAGCAAGGTATGATTGTATCAGTATAAAAACCTGAGGTTGTTTTATTTCTATGTGCATTCTTACAGTGGTATTGTCTTTATTTAATTTTTATATTCTCAGCAAATTAAAAATATCTATCATTTATTTCCCCATCATTTGGCAGGGTCAGAGGAATGGGTCCTGTATTGATGGCGCTAGAAAAAAAAGGAAAGAAGTTCATATCATTATGATCTATACAATTTTACACCAACCAAAGAAAACGTTACCATACATCATACTCCTGAAAACACACACACTCCGCTTACAGTTTCAATTCATGCTAACAATTATTGTATTTAGCTTAAACAAACACTACCATCTGAAAAATGCACATGTCTTGAATGAAATAAAAAGATAACAGCACGTGAATGCTGCTAAATGCAGGTATGTCTTCTTTTTTCTCGTTGCGTGAGCAAAGCAAACATTCATGTTATCCACCACACTGGACCGTGTATCGTTTAACATTCAAAGCTTATTGGATGGCAGGTTTTAAAAACAAACGGGACAAAGAGATTCTCTACTGTAAATTGTTTGACAATATTTAAGTCAAGAATCATCGGACTTGGAACGTATGGCGCTTAAAATCTAAATGAAAGTAAAATATAAAAGTAAAAAAAAGAAAAGAACACTGGTCTTTGTTGACAGTTTGTAGGTCGAGGCTACTTGTGGCTGGTGAGGCTGGAGTTGAGTTTATTCAGTAGCCTGAGGATCTTGGTGCTCATGTCCCTTTGGGAGGGGTCCATTTCAGTGAGCTCGGGTCGATGGTTTTGTTGCTATGGCCTCGCTTGATCTCCTTCGCTTTCCACTCATCTATCAGGTCCTACGAGGGAGAAGAGAGGAAGAAAAGGGCGGTCAAACACGCCGATTACATTCAAGTGAAGCTGCATTACTGTCATCTTTCAACAGGAAAAAAATGCACCAGTATAAAAACATGTACGTGATAATTATTACAGCATTATCTTAATAAGGTCCAATGTTTAACATTATGCGAGTTTGTCAGCATGATCAATTAATTTAGAAAAGAAAAAAAAGATGATAAACTTAAACCGTAAAAAGAACTAAACAGGCCAACGGACAGACATCTTACCTGTCGCTTCAACACCAAGTGCTTTCCCTTCCAATACTTCAGCATCTGAAGGGACTGCAGGGTGCTCACTATGTCCACCGGATTGACAGCAGTCTCCTGGCTGATCTCTGCGCACCAACAGATATTGCACCAGTAAACACGTTTTGTATATGCATGTGTGTGTGTTCTTTGTTCAGGACAATCTGTTAATGTGTTGATAAACTTTATAAGATTGCGTGTTACAAACACGTTTTGCATTTCATCTTAATGGTGGTAGAGCGAGGCCAGAGGGCCAACCTGCTGGAGTCCTGACTCACCTTTGATGGAGATCTCTTTGCCCTGGAAATTGCACATGTATCTGAGTAACACCTCCTTCCAGTAGCTACGGTAACTGATGAGGCCCAGGTCAGACAGGGGCCTCTCGGGTGAGCCCACCCTCTCCTCGACTTTGGACAGCAGGTAGCCTAAACGAAGCAGGAGCAGTTAAAAACACAACTCTATACATTAAAAAAAACATGTTTAGTACCGTGAAATGTTATAATAATGCTGATTTCATCCCAAATTAAAACAGATAATTTAAGAAAGAATAAAAATCTTGCTCTGGGGTTTTAGTATTTCAGTGTTAACATATTTTACCTTCTTGAAAATAGAAATAACTCTATTGACATTTACCCTTCTGTTAGGACAGTCAACAAATGAGAGCAGAATGAGAGTGAACCTGTACATCAGTGAATATATACATACTGAAGTCAATGAGCATCTTGCCAAAGCCCTGCCTCATGTACTGCGGCATCGTCAGGATGCAGGATACATTGTAGTTGAGGAAGGAATTCTTCTCCTGGAAGTGATTAAAAAAAGATTCCAGTCACTTCTGTATGCAAAAATATAGTTCACGCAATATATATTTTCTTATATACTGTATACACAGCAGAAATCTCAATTCCGTTTTTTTCCATTCACCTTGGAAAAGTATCCCACTAAATGGCAGCCGGTGTTGTCGGCCTCGGTCATGACGTAGAAGAGAAACGGCTCAACGTCGTAGTACAGCGTTTTGTGGTCCAAGAAGAGCTTGGCGAGTAAACACAGGTTCTGGCAGTAGATCTAATGGGATAAAATGACACTCATTAGTAAGAGGGCACCGTCTGCGACGCTTGCTGCGCAGATTTATGTGTAAACGACTTCCAGATATCGACAAAACCAGAAGGGGTAAAGATGTTAAAGTCAGAGTCTCCCTACCTTATTCTTTTTGCCATCAACTTCAAACACAGATATACCCCCCTTTCTGTACACCTCGTCTCCAGGAGGATGCTTCCACACACACTTGGCCTGAAAAGACACGTAATAAAAACACACATCGGTGTTATTTCCTCAGATCTCAGGGAGAATAAACAGATAAATAAAAGGCCATAATGCAGTGTTAATGGGCATGATATGTACAA
Organism: Anarhichas minor; assembly: GCF_050575085.1. Taxonomy (NCBI): domain Eukaryota; kingdom Metazoa; phylum Chordata; class Actinopteri; order Perciformes; family Anarhichadidae; genus Anarhichas; species Anarhichas minor. The sequence continues at coordinate 10,115,910 of NW_027466463.1, read as the reverse complement.
TTCTATATCCAAATGTCTGGGGAATCTATTTTAACAGAAAAATCAAAAATCCTATTGAAAAATCTGTAATCGGCATAACATTGCTGGTGTATCAAGGACACCATGAGTTCAGTCGTGGACTCTCACCATGTGTCGTCTGAGAATAGTCTGGCTCTTCATGTACTTGAGGCAGAACTCGCAGACGTAGAGGCGACCCAGGCGTGCGTACTCCTCAGGATACGGCGAGTGGTACCAGGTGTCCAACTCGTAGCGGCCAAACAGGATGGTCTTGATCATGTTGCTGCCCTCGGTGATCTGACCCTGGATGCGCAGCTTCTCCTGCGGGAGGGACGTACGCCGTGTTACTGCTGGTCTTAGCATCAACCCGTATGATAAGGCTATTCTGCACCCACCCCTCACTGCTTCTCTATTAAACTGTCAGAGCTACCACGGAGCCTGCGCCACTAACTGCACACTCCGAAATAAATATTATCTCATTTATGGGAAAAGAAAAAAGCAATTTCAGAAAGAAGCAGACATAAGGGTCGACAATATGTATTTGAAGGATATATCCAGGAAGGCAAAGTGATTTAGCATTGAAAACGGGTTGAAAAGATACATTTCAACATAATATAATAACAATATTAAAAACAGTTTTATGACATAACATCATCTGGACACTGACGGAGGTATAAAGCAGCCATTACCAGGTCTTCAGATGCCCGGGCCTGGGCTTTTCTGAAGAGCTCCAGGTCGTATTCACTGGTGATGTTCTCCAGCAGAGGCTCTCTGGTGTTGCTGTGTGTCTGCCGATGCTCCTGTGGACCAGACGGACAGAGGTATGGACATCTGATGATATACCATCCAATACACTAAACGGAGTGGCGGTTGTAATAGGGAATATGGCAAGTTGGGAGTGCCAGCAATGTACCATGTGCTTTTCTTTCTGCTCCTTCTGAAGGCCAGAGTTTCGCCCCTTCCTCATCTCAGACACCTGCTCTTTGTATCTGCTCTGTTTCGATGTTGGCGTCTGAAAATCATGATAGAAATACAATTTCATGATAATATCAAACCTGCACAATAACTACATTTTTGGCGGTGGATCCTACATAACCTGCATATGCTTCCTTGTCGACAGTAAACAGAATAAATGTGATGTCAATGAATCATTGCATGAAGGGAGTACCTGGTGGCGAGTTGCATGGCGCGAGTTGTTTTCTTCCTTCACCACCTCCTCCTCCTCTGGTTTCTCACGGCTGACGGCTTTCACCTGTAATGAAGAGTAAGATGCAGCTCAAACTGTCAAATATTTGTTCATATGTCGCTACGCCTTATTCACTTATTGTATGATACCGGTCTTCTTGTTTTGTTAGTCTAAACTGTAAACATAAGGGCTACCATAACAGTTCAATTTAAGGAAGGAAAAATAAATAACAGAAAATGAATAAGGACAGATTTGTGAAGTAACCACACACGACAAATCTACAAAGGTTCTACTAATACCATCATATAATATCAAGACAATGAGATAATAAGTGTTGGCTATCCTCGTCATAGCTAATGACAGTAGACAAGCAAATGAAGTGACTTATAACACCATCGTCTCACCTTGCATTCATCAGCAGACAGATTGTGGTACAGAGGGCAGCCTGAGACAGCAAAATGACGTTCATGTTTTCCCGTGAGATGACCTTTAAAAATTGACAAAAGGAGGTAATTGATATTAATACAATGATAGTACCTGATGTCACTGAATACACATCAAATTCATTTAAATCAATAATCAGGGACTCCATTGATTAACCTTTGTTTTACCGAGTGAGTTGCATCCTGGCGTCGGGCATTTCATGTTGAAGTTATAGGTCTCGTGACAGCGGCGGCGCTTGGGTCGATGGGAGAGGTCCTTGTCCGAGTCTCTGCTGGCTTGATCTTTGGCCAGGCTCTCGTCATGGGAGGCGTTGGGGCTGGAGATGTCCAGCTCAGATTCAGAAGACGGGGCATTTCCCGTTGGCGTCAACGGTGGAGATTCGTCATGGTCAGCGGCTCGCTTCAAGTCCGGAGTATCTAAAGCAAAAAAAAAAGGAGTCAAACCACCACGTTCATTCAACAGCTGAGAGGAAGTACACTGTAAAAACTATATTTTTGTCATTATAGGATGTTGGCCAACCCTGAGAGCTTTGGCTAAGGCGAGTGGAGGCTCTGGTGAGGCGCTGCCTCTTGTGCATGTTCCCATCGCTTTCTGAACTATTGGTCTGTTCTCTTTCAGCAGAGGAGTCCGAGTCTTCAGTTCCATCTGAACCGCTCCCGACCATGTGTCTCTGTCAGGGGAGGGGGGGATTAAATGAGAGGCATCCTATTCAAAATCTGTTATTATGGTGCTAAAATGTAGAAGCTGGTGGCCCCCCCAAGTGTCAGTGACATACATAGAGTAGACAATAGGGGTCACAATCAATGAGGTTAGCTTACTAGGAATTGTTGATTTTGTATTAATAAAACCAGCATCCCAAAACTTGGGACTACGCGATGCTTATGAACCAAGTGCTTGTAACAGGTTTACCCGCTGTTATTATCTAGCGTACTCTGTAGTCAGTATTTGAGAGAAAGGCCACACACAGCTGATGGCTCACTGTTAGCAGGTTGAACAGCTGTGATTAACGTTTGCGGCTAACTATCACCACAGTTAGCATTTTGGTACTTTGTAGCGCGCAGCTGGTCAAATAATGTGAACGTTGCTATCCATAGTAGTGTCAACACGACAGAGTATCTGTCCTAGTTAGCATTTCAGCAACGTAATATTGTTAGCTTCGAGTGTCATGTTAGCGCCCCCGTTTCCTCACACGGGTAATAGACAGTGGAACCAGACAGCGTTAACAAAACTCGCATCTTAAGATACAGTGCTTGTTGGTGCTTTCCTTTCTGTGAATATCTAGATATTATTGACATAATGAGAGTTATGGTAGTCTCATGTTAAGTTCGGCATATACATGACCCAGAAAAGCACCGTTTTATTGCAATAAAAGCCGTGGTAAAGTTTTACATTTAGAATAGCTGCTCTTGACCGCACACCAAGGTGCAACGTAAATTATCTTACTTAACGTGAACTGAAATGTTGACAAAAACAAAATATGACAACTGATACAGTAGAGCAACTAACGGACTGTTTAAATGATGCATGGTGGACTGAACCTATACAACAAACCCCATGTTTTAGCATGTTCAATTGTGTAATAATTGAATGGAATATGGTGGAGCGTGAAGCTAACGTTAAGTTAGCTAATGCTACCCTCTTGTGCGACCTACATCTGTTCTTACCTGTCGTCTACGAGGCATGTTGAGCTGGATACGCGGTACTTCCTGCGGGTTTGAAATAAGGAATTGCAGAATTCCCGAAACCGAAGAAAAAAAAGACGGAAAAAAACTATTTATTGATTTTTTTCAGGAGGAAGTTTATATGTACACAGCGTTGCCCCGGGTCTCTCGCGCCACATTCCCCTCACAGACAGGGTAGAGAACTGCATTTCCGGTGACAAATCTATGGAGTGTGCGCCTCCACGCCAGCAGGGGGCGACTAGAAGCTACGACATGCTATACTATGACTTTTTTCGACATACTATACTATGACTTTCTAATGACTTTTTACCACTTAGCATAATTTGACTTTTTACAACATACTATACTGACTTTTTAATGACTTTTGTGGACATACTATACCACAACTTTTTTCGACATACAATACTATGACTTTTTTCAGAGTACTACACTGACTTTTTTTCGATATACTATGCTATGACTTTTTACGACAAAATATTCTTTGACTTTATGACAAACAATACTATGACTTTGTTCGACAAACAATTCAATGACTTTTTACGACATGCTATAGTGTGACTTTTTTGAGTTCTTATGACATATACTATGACTTTATTACTTTTTACAGATGCTATACTATGACTTTATGACTTTTTAGACATATTACACAATTACTTTTTTCGAGATACCTTGCTTTGAATTTTTTACGATGTACTCTACGAAGACTTTTACGACATACTTTACACAACACACTTCACGATGACTTTTTATGAACTTTTTCAACATACTTGGCTATGATTTTTTAGGATTTTGTTATGGCATATGATACTATAACCTTTTACAACATACTGAATACTTTTTTAATTCGTTTTTTCAACAGACTATACAATGATATATTACTTTTCCTGACATATTAGACTATGACATACTATACTTTGACTTTATACTTTATGTTTATGTTTTTTTATTACTTTTTCCGACATACTATACCATGACTTTTTCTGACATACTCCGACTTTTTCCGTGGCACACTATGCTGTGATCTTTGTGACATTTGCATGACAAACTAGACCAGAAATGAGAAACCGGTTTATTGCCAAGTAGGTTTTCATATACAAGGAAAATGTTGTTTTGCACATGACAATTAATGCAATAGTGAAAATAAAAGACAAGCAAGTAAGAACCAACAGTGACGAAACATGAATAAAATAAACTAGATTGACAACAATGCTGAAAAATATATATCTTTCATAAAGGAAGACCGTAACAGCTGTGCAGGTATTTCAATGTTTAAAAGGTTTTGTACATGGAGTGTGCAAAAAGTTCACAGTCGAGAAGGTCACAGAGTCCTGGAGGCGTACTGGTCCTGGACGGATGGAGGATTGCAACCAATTGCATTCTCTGCAGAATGATATACTGCAGTCTTTGAGAGGTCTAACTTCTTCAGCTATCGCAGTAGGTACATCCCCTGCTTGTGAGGTCTTCTGTGATAATTGAGCCCAGGAATCGTAGGGACTCAACAGTTTGGTCTTGGGAATCAAACAAGGTGAAAGGGACAGTCGCATCAAAACATAAGGCAAAAGAAAAGGAGATTTAAAAACAATGAAGAACATTCATTAAAACACTAAAAAGCAGTGTAAGAAAGAAAATCCAGTAGTAAAATGCAGAAATGCTAAAATTGATTAATATCCTTGGTTCAATTGAAGGCAGCAGCAAACAGAAAAGTCTTCAATCTTGATTTAAAGGAGCTGAGGGTCTCAGCAGACCTGCAGCTTTTTGGGACTTTGTTCCAGATATGTGGAGCAGAAAAACTGAACGCTGCTTCTCCATGTTTAGTTCTGACTCTGGGAACAGAAAGTAGACCGGTCCCAGACGACCTAAGGGGTCGGGATGGTTCATAAGGTAGCAGCAGATCAGAGATGTATTTTGGCCCTAAACCATTCAGTGCTTTATAAACCAACAGCAGGATTTTAAAGTCAATTCTTTGTTGGACATGAAGCCAGTGCAAAGTCCTCAAAACTGGAGTGATCAGTGTCAGTGCAGTCTCGGATGTGTTTGGAGAGAGAGTTCCAGAGAGAGGGGGCAGCTATGGAGAAGGCTCTGTTGCCCCATGTCCGGTGCTTGGTCCTGAGTGGGAGAGAGAGAGAGGCGGTTAGCATCAGAGGAGCGGAGCCAACGGGATGGAGTGTGGTGGTGGAGCAGGTCGGTGAGGTAGGAGAGGGCCTGATTATGGAGGGCTTTATGAGTGAAAGTCATAGTCATAGTAAAGAATGCTAAAAGGAAGTCATAAAAAACACATTATACAATGTAAAAAAAGTCATAGTACAGTATAGTACGTTGAACATCGCCTGAAAGTAATACGCAAAAAAGTCATAGCAAGGTATGTAGAAAAAAAGTTTAAAAAAAAGCAACAATCACATTGAGTTACAGCGATCCAAATAATATAGAACAACGCAGAATAAATATGACCTTTGTGAAACTTAAATATCAATATGTTTATTCTGTCAGTCTAACAAACAGCTGACCTTAACAAGTTTCACAAAGATCTACTATAAGATGTACCTATATTCAGTATAATTACACACAACCATCATTATTAAATAACCCAGAATATGATTGTGGTTTCTTTTGAACACTGGAATTAATTTACGAGGCTCAACGTTTCAGAGGAAATTTAAATGATATAACTCATCAAACAGACACTCAGGAATGATCAGCTCCACGTGTGAATGGAAATGACGATGAAATGATGTAAAAAGTGTTTCGTCTCTAGGCGTGTCGTGAAGGCGGCTCTCCTGCATCCTCGCTCATGGCTCCTCAGAGATCTCTCCTCGCTCCTCAGAGCAGAAATAAGAGTTTTGGAACGGCCGTCAATATGGCGGCGCAAAACAACTTCTGGTTCAATCGAGGATCAAGGAGCGAGGAAATGACAAATAAGAGACTTGGGATGTACCCACTGTCCAGGTGAACGCTGCCGTCACACAATGTAAGCCGGGATCGGCTCCAGCTGACCCCACGACTCTGAATAGGCGGAGCGGTTACAGATAATGGATGGATGTGGTTAGGGGCTAGCTAGTTAGCTAGTTAGCTGTTGGACTGTGAGAGAGAGCTACTGTATGTGAGAGGGGATTCATATCTCATGTCGGGATGGCTTCATGTGAGGGAGGGAGCTCATTATACATTTTCCATTAATCACATGATCGTTGCGCACGCAACCCCTTCTTTGCCAAACTGTTTTGAATTGGTTCTCACAAAGATAAAAGTAGACACACACAGACCCTTCCAACAGGAGTAGAGCTATCAACCGAACCGTTTGCCAGGTCATCCAAACCGTTTCCCTGCTGACGACGACCTGCAGCACAGAAATGATTGTATATGTTACATACGGTTAACTTTAATAGTATAAATTATGTTGGTGGTCCACACGAAAATATTTTAATTTTTGTATCTTTTAAAAGTCTGCTTTCAAACAGTTACTAGTGGACATTGATTGAACAGTTTATCATGAAGTCATTTGTTTCTACACCAAACATTCATCTTAAACCGGTGAACACTTGTGCGGCTGACTTCTCGGGGAACTTACTTTTATACGTTAGTATATTTATGTTTCAAACTTCTCTGCTTGACTGCTGTGTTAACTAATCCTTTAGTATAATTGTAGAACAGCAGAAACTCTACATCTGCTCATACTGAACCATGGCCATTAATAAACTATGAAATAAAAAAGCTTCTCTATCTGATGTACCTGCATTCGTGCAATGTTTAGGTTGTATTGTGTGTTGTGGATAAATTCACTTATTGTAAGTCTCTTTAGATAAAAGCTAAATTAATCATGTTCAAAAATATATGACCTGAAACATTACCAGCACCACCAGAAGCATTGAGTCGACACACTAGTTGTATCAGAGCATCTGTTGTGTTGATGTCTGCATGTAGTGTTCTCGTTCAGTGTGTCGAAACTCTGATTTAAACACCGAGCTAAACCACAGTCAATGAAGACAGAGTCGTAGTAATTTTCACCCTTTTTACTGTCACTCTGTGCCTTTAACATGTTGTGTGGTGAAAAAGCATTGCTCCTAGGATGCTTCCAGGTGGATGCGAGCAGATTACACCTCTGAGCATGCGGCTCTCTTTTGTTTGACTACAACCAATGAAGCTACCAAAACCGGAAGCGATCATGACGTGATCGATTACAATACTATCTTTTCGTCTTGTAATGAGCATAAACAAATTATCTATACAAAGTAGAAAAATGCCTTTAAAGGCAACACACTGCACATTATGGACACGCCGATAGAATATTTTATATAAACTTACTGCTCTTGCGGCGTAATGTGATCCACATCATTAATACAAGCAGAGCTAGAATGACAACTCCTGAAGCCAACAATCCGATGATCACTTTGAGTGATGAGTTATCAACCTCTTTCTCTGAAACACATCACAAAAAGAAAATGTAACAGCACACATACACATACTACACAAAGCAACAGTTAAACACCTTTGAATCTAATAAGACATGAACAACAACAATGAAATCTCACCACAGATGAGCACAAAGGTCTCAGAAGAAATCCTGTGCTTGATGTCTTCCTGCTTGACTACACAGCGATAGCGGTCCGTCTTGGTCACAGTGATGTTCAGAGTGATGTCGTAGCTGCCTCCTCTCTCTGAGACCCGTGGTTCCTCAGCAGGAAGTTTGTTTCCATCACTGTCCTGCCATTCTACTTCAGGCTTTGGAGAAGCACCTCGAACCTCACACTGTAACAGTGACCAGACGCCTGTGGCATGAAGTATTGTGACGAATGGCTTTGGAGCTGCACCTGTGAACACAGTATGAACCTATTTAATCCATCGGTCACAATAGAGACCGTAAAAAAGGTTTGCAGTTAAAAGGCTCTAAAAATTTTACTGAACATTGTATCAATGCATTTCCAGCAAATATTGAAATAATAAAAGGTGTAAATGAAATATGTGCAGAGCCACATGTTCAGTCTACATGGTCACATGACCAGAGCTGTTTACTTCCTTGTTGCACAATGACAAGAGGATCGCTGCATCAAAGCTGACCTTAAAAGACAGATCAGGAGAAAATCATTGTGATTGATGACGTCACTGAGCAGTGTGTGCGACCCTATTACTATTATTACTCAAAGCTTGTATTATTACTTCCCTTGAACTCTACGTCCTTTAAACATTGTAGACGTAGAAATCAGTGACATCAAAATCTCACCTCATCTGTCTTTTAAGATAGATCACTGTTTAAAAGTTATGTATTTATATCAATCTCCGGGGGTTCTGGGTATTCTGTGCATGTTCCTCTGTAATTATGATTCATAAATGGTGTCAGTGGTGATTAATGACTAGATTTTTGGAAGAATAGATGCTTCAAATGTGACCAATCAAACAATAGAGAACATGGAGGTACTGTATGAGAAGATCTGAATGAGACTGAGGTCTACAGCACACACTTCACACATGATCTTTAGTGACATCATCGCTCACCTGAGATTTCTCCTGACTGGTCCTTAAAGGACAACTCTGAAAGACAAATAGGACACGTACCACCTTTTTAGCTTTGGTCTACAAGACTCCAGACTATTCAACCGCTCTGAAGTCAGTAAACCATCAAATATTCTTATTGATCCTTTTACTTTAAGTCTTCTATGGTGGTGATTTGCATAAAAACACAAAATTCAAAAACATATTTTCATTATTAGTTTTAATGATGTATTATAATCTGCTTAGAGCTATTGTTAGGAAGTTAAACAGCTCATAATTCATCTCTAATATCCATTTTATATTCATGTGAAAACATCTCCTTCAAACTACTGGATTTTTTCAAGTTCTCCAATTTGGCAAATTGGCCGTCACCATCTTGTATTTTTTGCAACCAGTAAACAGGAAGTGACCATATCCGGACTGAGGAGGAGTGACGTAGAGACGCCGTATACGTCTCTGGTAGAGACCGTGTAGCCCCGCCCTAAAGCATACCCTGCTTTATGGTCTATTTGACTCTAAATGGACCATAATGTACTAAATGAACATCATGCTGTATTGAAGAAGACTTGAAACTAGAGATTGAGACCATAAACTCATGTTTACAATGTTTACTGAGGTAATAAATCAAGTGAGAAGTAGAGTCATTTTCTCATAGACTTCTATACAACCAGAGGTTTAATGAAAGTACTCACCAACAAGAAGCTCAATGTAGAAAGTTTGAGGTGGCTTAAGAAGTGGAAAATGACAGGTGTAGTTTCCACTGTCCTCCTTCTTGGTATTTCTGATGATTATGGAGGCTGTGCCGTGTTTCAGTTGATCTTCAAAATGTGAGACTCGTCCTTTGAACGCCTCACTCTGACCATATTTGCCGTTGTTGTATTGATCGGCTGCATCATAAAGGAAAACCTCTTCCGGACGTGTATCCTTCGGAGCTACTTTCTTCCAGTCAAAGACAGCTGCTGAGATGTCCTGCTCGGTGTCGAGGGAACAAGGTAAGATTACATCACTCCCGTCATCGACCTTTCTGACGACACCTGAAAGACAAAGCATATTTGAATCACTATAGGTTTAAATAGAGAAAGTCAGGTTAAAGGGAGACACTACAGGTGAATATAGGTAAAATAAATGTCACTAATAGATATCATATCACCATGTGTATAAAGACTGTGTATGCTGTCCTCACTAAAAGTTGTTTTAGTAAAACGTAGTTTTCAGCTATACAGCCAGCTTGACAATATATTTCCCAGCACCGTATCCAAGGAACAGACAGGTTGTTGTATTTGCAAGGTTTAATGGTGGAAAATATGTAATAATTTTGTAAAACTGAAAAAGAGCACAAACAATACAAAAGGTAAGTGCCTTTGTAAGTACTTAATAATAGCTAGTACATTAGTATAAATGCTACTAACACAAACCAAAGAAATATGAATATAAACATGTTAATATAACTGTAAATAGTAACACACTTACAAATGAAGCCGATTTTGTGGCCTTCAAGGCACAGGATTATGTGGATTGAACACTGAGATGCTCAGTCAATGAGTCCACTTCTTGAACATCACTTCCTGTTACTCTGATTATTTACACTTCGCTGCCTGTTGAGTGCAGCTATTCATAATCGCCACTAGGTGTTGGACATATAAAATAACCAATACATTGAATACAATACACTGTGCTTATTAAGATCTCTAGGAGAAGAAGAACATTTTATAGTCAGGATGCACATTGGAAATAAACTAAACCACGTGCATAAGGGTTAGGGGCAACCTGGAGTTGAAAGAAGTGGGGTGTCAAGTTTCATAACAGTCCTTTATTGCCTCCGTTTTATCCGTCAATAGAGGAGTCGGCTGAAGTGGCAGCAAGCAAGTGAAGAACCACTTGACTTTGGTTTTAGGACATTGGAATATTCTCAAGGATCTCTATCATTTCATACCACAAGGTATTTTTCACTTATTGACAACTATACGGCGTTATTTCCAAGTGCATATATTTTCCACGTGGTATATGTTTGACAATCCATGAAACGTAGATCAAAATGTTGAACTTTATTCTATCAAACGACATGTCAATTACAGACAATCCATGCTAATGACAAATTATGAAAGAACGGTGGGGCCTCAATTCCACTGATGTAAACAATAAGCTGATGTAGCTCCACTGATGCAACCTGGCAGCTTCACGTGTCGGCAATAGGTTCCGTATTTGGATTTATGCTGCGTTCATGCTCCTCCTGTATAAATGAGAGCAACCGGGACTGAATCAATAGGACTATTTAAAACGAGCTAAAAGCTGCAAATGGCTGTTGATTTGGGCATTAACACCAATTCACTACAGATTTATAGCAATGGTAGAAATAACGAAGTATATTTACTTGAGTACTATATATAATTAGCTCACCAGTGTTAGTTGAACATAGAAGCAATTGTCAGATGTTCACCTTTGGCTCCATTAAACTGATGGATACGTTTCAATACTTTATATCATTTTGTAGACGACTAATAGATTTATAGATCATAATACATAATTAATAGTTTGGTTTAATGAAGATAACCACGAGTCGCTCGCAACAGGATATTGGTTCCGCACTATGGTACACAAATGTCCTGTAGTCCTGAATGCAGCACTGTCTGCATCGCAGGGTTGCGGTTAAAGAATTCCAACACACATGTGATTTTATATCGTTTTATAGTTAGAGTTAAATATCGGCATTAAAGTATCCGGTATGTTGCATTTCATTTGACAGCGGATCCGTTCACGTGAACACACTACTGCTTTATATCTGTTCACCGTAACTTTGCATTGATATTCGGAGACTTGTTACTTGAAAATGAACAGCAGCAGTAAAACTGTATTACACACTATGATGATTAAACTGTAAAAAAATAAATATTGTAGATTATCAACTGATGCTGCAGCGCGCAGCCTCAGTCGATAATCCCCCCCCCCCTTCTATTCTAATAATGATAACTTGACTTTCTTACCGTGTTCATGTCCAAGTATTATTACAGATAAATTCAGCAGACAGAAGAGCAAAGACTCCAGAGGATTGAAGGGAAGTTTAAAGTCCGACATGCTGTCACGAAGACCCTAAAACTGAGAGACTACTATGAAGGCTACTCAGTACTCAGTAGTACTGACGTCACTGCGATCAGCAGCCTATGGCCACCCAGCATTAAAGCATCATTGGCTAAACTGCTTCATAGACCCGCCTCTTTGGGGCAGATTGCATGCTGTGTGTGTGTGTGTGTGTGTGTGTGTGTGTGTGTGTGTGTGTGTGTGTGTGTGTGTGTGTGTGTGTGGAGGTGCTGCCGGCTCGCAGATCGAAACCATGAGTGTGAATACAGATCGCGAGGAGTAGTATGAGCTTTAATTATTTGAGTAAATTTAACGTGTTCTGTGAAGCATAGAATACAGTCGAGGTCGGCGATCTCAGAGCGAGGGCCGGTTGATGATGGAGGTGGTCCGGTATTGGACCGGCCCAAACCCCGTCGGCCTCCCGGGGATTCCCCCTGTATCCCCTATGGCCAGCCCGCCCCTGGTACAAAGTATAAAATAAATACCCACAATTGTACATCATATTTTTTGTCGTTTTCATGATAACGTGATATGTTGCAGCAAAGTGCTGTCCCATTCCTATTTACACCATCTCAAGCCCTCACAGGCTCTCACACTCTTCAACCACTTACCAGGTGACGTCAGTAAGTCCTTGAGGGTTCAGGGTTTGAGGGTTTAGGGGGGACATTGGGATTGGACCATGTCACTCGTTCTTTTTTTCTTTTTTTTAGAAATCTTTATTTAAAACGCTCCTGTCATTTTTAGTGGTTTAGTCAACTTTGTAACACCGACTGTGTTCCCGGTGACCGCCATAGGAAATGAATGGGAAAACACTAGATTATGTCCATTCATCAGATGGAAAACAGCCCCATACCACAACCTCCCTCCCATACACACACACACACACACACACACACACACACACACACACACACACACACACACACACACCTGTTCACAGCCCCATATATAAAGTTGTACACATTTCAAACTTCAAACAAAAAAAATCAGGTGTTTGTTATGGGAACCCATCTCTATACCATGCTTATGTGCCCATCCCCCCACGTGAACCACACCTTCCAGACTAAACAATGTTTCATATCTTCTCACTTTCCTCCTATATAAACCTTTATTTGTGCCTTGCTCTCATTTTACTCTGTGAGCACAATGAGTAGGCCACTGATGAGGCGATTTTCTGTCAGAGAGGCTCTGGACCTCATTTTTGAATCAGATGAAGAGGAGATTGAACCGGAGATAGAGGAAGATGTCTCAGAAATTGAAGACAACAATGATCCTGATTTCGATCCGGACTATTATGAGACTGACCAGTCAACAGATGGCGAGGAAGTGGCACCAGAGGAACAGGCACCTGAGGTGACATTCCAGTCCAAGGGTGGCAACATGTTCTGGTATTCATCCTCCCAGGACAGAGGAGGCAGAGAGAGAGTTGAAAACATAATAAGGATGACGCCAGGGCCAACACGATATGCAACATCTCGTGTGGATGACATCAAGTCCAGCTTCCAACTCTTTTTACCAGAGTCCGTTGAGGATATTATACTGGACATGACAAACCTGGAGGGGAGGCGTGTGTTTGGGAACAAGTGAAGAGCATTGAACCAGGTAGACCTGGTGATTCCAGGAGTATATCGGTCAAACAATGAGGCTAAGACTGTGGGATGCAGAGTCTGGGAGGCCTATAGGATCCTGTCAACAATGTCCTTACAACAGTTTCATTTAATTTAGCGATACATTTTCAGTGTCTATTCTTTGTATATTCACAGCAGTTGTAAACCACTAGTCTGAGACATTGTTTACAGCTTAAAAAGGTGTTAAATACCATTTGGTGATGATTAATGTTTTTTGTGTTAATGTAAGAGCAGTCAAAACAGACCGGTCAAATTTGACCGGGAACACTAAAGTAAGGGGGGAGAAACGAACACGACAGGAGGGTTAAATTATACCAGATACAATTCCATACATGATTCACAAGTATACAGACTTAAAAACACAAAGACAGATACAAAAAAAGTGCTTGTGTGCTTGGGCCAAAGCCGCCGAGCTGAGCGGGCGGAGCCACATTGTTGTTACAACAGGTCAGCTGCCGTAAATCAGTTTTATGATTTTAGTCGAGTCATCTGAGCCCCCCGTTCTCTGTATACATCCTTAGAGTATGACACGTTGTACTTCTTTTGTTTCTCATTCATTTTATTGAAGTATGATTTTGCTGGTTTTGAAACAAAAGGGAACATAATACACTCTTTCCAAATAATTACTTTTATAGTCATTTACAACAATCAGCTAACATAATGAAAATAAATCATCCGTGTTATTATCATTTCAAAGTACATAAAAACGTTTTAAAATAAAACCCCATAAAATGTCCAATCCAAAAATACAAGTCTGAAAATATCTTCACTCTTCCTCTGCTTATATGTAGGTGTCAGTAGGTGCCACAAGCTGCCAGTGCCACCAGTAGTCAGAGGAGGGCCACCCGAATGTTGAATGTAGTTCAAAATCTGAATAGACCAACACAAATACTAGGAGTACAATTTACATCTGGTGTTTACTGACTTCCAAATGCTTTTTCTACATTTTCAAATGTCCCATTTAATGTCACCCTGCTCTGTTTAGTGTCTCCCTGCCCCCACCTTCACCCTCTTAGCACCCAGGGTCGGGGGTGGCTGAAGTATTGGAGAACCCAGAAAATGCATTTGTTTTCCTGAGAGTTCCACTGACTATAAAGGGCAGGGGGAGGGGCTGTGGCAGACAAGTGTCCCAGCAGCTGATACCAACTGCTCTATATATAGCCACCAGGCCCTGTTCACTGCATTAGAGCACACAGCCCGAACAAACAAGCCACATGCTTTTTACTCTCTGGAAGTTAAAGGAATAGGAAAGTAGTTTCTGTCGTAGTACTGCGCAAGAATTACAATGAACAAGCCAAAAATTGACAGACCAGAGGAGAGGTAAGTGCTGCCAGTCTCTTTTTGAGTACTTATGACTTTGCTTTATTTGACTAATCCTAATGTGTGATCATATATTTGATTCATAACAGTTTCTCTGTGTCTTAACAGCCAGCCAGCACATGCGCTGTGGTTTGACAGAAAGAAATATGTAACCATCAACTTCATGGTTCAGAGACCGAAAGATGTCCAGGTTGATATCCAGCCAGATAAAATGATTTTATGGTGAGTTCAGACATGTGTTCCCTTTTGTTTCTCTGTTCGTGAAATCTCTTTCTTGCATTCTGTCTTAAGAAACATACTTTGTAGAACAGCGTTTGTTGAAAATCATGTGGCTAGTTGTCTTTACAATAAAGTGTTGTAAATTGTATATATTTAAACTAAATTGTTCTCTTGACAACCCTGTCCTGTCTTCACAAACAGCTGCAAAAATGACACCGATGACGTGATCTACAATGAGCTGCACTTCTACGACAAAGTTCTAATCAATGTAAGCATCCGCTTTTTTGGCGCAATGAGACCGATGACATAAAACTGATTCTATACGTTGTATGCTGAGATATACAGTCAGTTTGATGTTTAATATAAATGTGTTGATTTTTCCTGATAACACTTTAAAAGGACTCCAGAGAAAGAGTCTATGACCGCACCATCAATCTCTTGCTAAGGAAGGGGAAGCCTGATTATGCATGGCCTCATCTCCAGAAGGATCTGGCTAAGGTAAGTGTGCGTGTGTCTGTATGTGTGTGTGTGTGTGTGCGTGTGCGTGTGTGTGCTTAAATTGGTCACCCACATTTAAGTCTTAACATTCTTACGTCCTTAAGAAATGTTTGAAGTTTTCTTGTGAATTTTGTGTGTAACTTTTAAAAGCGTGGATTCTATAGAAATGGGGAAATATTTCAGAAACTATTTATTATATTTCTCACCACACTATTTGCAAATCAAGTGATACCACGTCAGGTGCCGACCCCTCTGTTGAAAAACTCCTGTGGCACAATGAAACATGGGTTTGACTATAGCATTTTAAATGACACTTGAACTAAAAGTATAATAAGGATAGAAATTAAAAACGTGTTGTTTCTCCTTCTCTTTGCAGCCCAGCTGGATTTCTGTAGACTTTGATAACTGGAGGGACTGGGAGCATGAAGAAAACGATGGAAAAGAGGAGTACGATAGATACATGGATGTGAGTAAATGCAATGTCTCCAGTTATAAAATCAACTAAATTACGATAATGTTCAGGATTTTAGGAAACCGTGCATGTACTTATGTACTTTGCAATATTTACATTCTTTCTCTGAGTGTATGTGCGTGCGTGCGTGCGTGTGTGTGTGTGTGTGTGTGTGTGTGTGTGTGTGTGTGTGACTAAACACTTGGGTTTTCTCTTATAGATGATCAAAGAAATGTCTGTCACTAATAAAGGACAAATGCCAGATATGGGGGATCTTAGTGATGTAAGTGCAGATGGTAGTTTGAGAGGTTACTATTAAAATTGAATATGGATTGTTTCCATTTGATCATTTAAATTGTGACATCGACCACTTTCTTCCTTCTTCTTTTGCAGTCTGACTGAGACTCACAGCACTCTCCGCTGCTGGAGGCCACTACAACTCTATATGATACTGACGACAGTACTATGTTTGCTAAAGTTTGTAATATTTGCAGATGATTTGAAATGTTGTTGTCAAAATACTGTTCTTATATGTGATATTTTCTATGGAATTACTTATTGACATGTTATTTTCCACTGTTGCTGATGTATCGTTGTCAATTTTAATCAATAAAAAAAAAAGTTTAGCAACCAGGGTTTGAAAGTCATTATGATATGTTGCACATGGGGTAACACATTTTATGTTAATATGATTTTACCAGTAAATTACAGGCTTTATACTGGATTATGGGGATGGGCATGGATGAACATGGTTGTTTGTTTCACTAACTCCAGAAGATGACAGTAAATCAGCAAAAAAATACGCCAGCTTCATTCATTATTTCATTTTTGGTATAGCAGTATATACACCGGCAACATAGACATGGACAGAAAAGAAAAAGTATAAAGTGCCTTTTGCAAAAAAATTGAAAAAGCAGCAAGATTTGTTTTTCATACATGCTGTGTGTTTTATGTATTGTTTTATTTCATTCAATCAACATGATTATATGTCTGCAGAAGATTAGTCTTCTATGTAACCATTGGTGATAGGCAATGATGTGCAGGTTTTAGCTTATGCTTTAGCTACAAACCTATATCATATCTGTCTAGTCACTAGACAGATATGATATAATATAGATATAGATAAAATGCACTAGACTCTAGTGCATTTTATTATTAACTTATGTATGTACAATGACAACATGACCCACATGTCCTTAATGTTTCACCGGCAAAACTAAATTATACTCGGGGATTTAAATTTTAAAAACTAAGTTAAAAATGTCTTTTTACTACGCTTGTATATGAGGTTTTAAAAGCTGTCAATAAAAAGGAAACAAGTCGAAGCCAGCCAAGTCCGGTCTAGCCAAGTTTGGGCTACGTTGCTTGCCGTAGTAAGCCGAGTCAGTTTGACTTGCTTAGTTCATGTGTCAGGTAGACTTTTTCCTCAAATATTCCCCAGAATGGCGTTTCAGTGTCAACGAGACAGCTATATGAAAGAGGTATGAAGCAGTTTCAGCGCTGCACTTTTTAATAGCTTGCGAAAACACCGAATTTACCATTCGGTCTCTGCTGAAATAATTAGCATGGCTGCTAACTACAGTGGGAGCGCAGTATATGGGGAGCACGAGCTAGTTATCCACTAACTCACGTTACTATTACATTTGTTTTCGGGAATTGCACGTTTGGTATCTGTTGAAATGTATAATGTAACGTACAAACGTCAGAGCAGCCCAATATGTATTTAAAGCTAGCCACTGGTGCCAGTCCCCCTCCCCCTGCACGCTGTTTACATTTCCTCATTGTTTTGCTTTCAGTTCGTTACCTCTGTGGTGTCCTGCTGCGCAGCTGAGCTCAAACATGAAGTCAGTGGAAAGAAAGAAACCCTGAAGGGCTTCAATGTAAAGCTCCAAGACACCATCTTGTTCCCCGAAGGAGGCGGCCAAGTAAGCCGTTTTTTTGTAAATCATAAGAATTCACTGCATGTGTAGATACATCTTCTCGTGACTCATTTGGGAGTCGTTTGTGTCAGAAGTATTATAAAGTAATCAAAAAAGCCACACTACATGATGTTACTCTCATAATTTTCAAGCTTTGTGTTGTCCTCCTTCAGCCAGATGACCACGGGCTGATTGGAGATGTCCCCGTGTTGAGGGTGACGAGGCAGGGAGCTGACGCCGTACACTTTGTGGGCTCACCTCTGGAGGTGGGCCAGGAGGTGCAGGTGAAGGTGGACTGGGAGAGGAGGTTTGACCACATGCAGCAACACTCAGGTGAGCGTCTCAGCGAAACAGGTTAGGGACTGTTGTATCATACGTTGTTATAACACACTTGCTCAAAGCTGCAATTGTTGTCTTCCTGTTTCTTAGGTCAACATTTGATCACAGCGTTGGCAGATAACTTTTTTGGATACAAGACCACATCCTGGTATATTACCACTGCACTGCGCCATTTCCCTGTAAGCATTAAAAACTCGTGGGTTTACCTCTCTTCTCTGGTTTTCTTTTGTTTCTCAGGGAACTGGGGCGTCAGAGAAGCACCATTGAACTGGACACTCCCTCTGTGAAGCCGGCCCAGCTCCAGGCTCTGGAGGAAGCCGTAAACGAAAAGATCAGAGTCCATGTCCCTGTCACCGTCCAGCTCCTCTCTATAGACGATCCTGCTGTGGAAAAGGTGCATTTACTGATATTACTGGTGCTAAAGTACAGGCCTCTTACTGTGCAATCAATTCAAGTTCTAGATATTGTTTCGGCACACATCTTCTTTTGAATGTACTACATCTATTATAAGGAGATTTTACATCTTCAGTTAGTCACATGAGTTGTGTGTGTGTGTGTACCAGGTGAGGAGTCGAGGGCTGCCAGACGACCATGCAGGGCCGATACAGATCATTGATATCGAGGGCGTCGATGCCAACATGTGCTGTGGGACCCATGTGTCTAACCTCAGTCACTTACAGGTTCAACTTCACACACAAGCAGTTACTTGTGCCTTATACGATACTTAACATGTATTCATGTGTCATATTTGTAACATTTCAATTGATCTGAATTTTAGGTTATAAAGCTACTGGGAACTGAGAAAGGAAAGAAAAACAAAACCAACCTGATCTTCCTGACAGGAAACAGGGTTTTGAAGTATGCTGAGAAAAGCTACAGCACAGAGCGATCGATGGTGTCTCTCCTGAAGTAAGTCTGAGTCGTCAGAATATCACCGATGTGAGTTAGTCATTCTTTGAGTTTTAAGTGGGGGGAAAAAAAAATCCTCAACTTTGTTCAACAGAACTGGACCCGATGAGCACGTTGAGGCTGTTGACAAGTTGCAGAAGTCTGTTAAACTACTTCAAAAAGTAAGAACATTTCATCAGTGATTTCTTTCTTTAGACGACGAGCACTGTGTCACATGTTTGCTGCTGCAGAACAAACTGCACATAGACTCTCTAACTATCATAAACATGTCTTGGGCAGACTAACCTGAGCCTGCTACGAGACATGGCTGTTCTCGTCACTCAGAACTTTAAGAACGACCCCCAGAGAGGCAACTTCTTCAGCTTGCACAAGTAAGAGACTCTTCTTCAAAGTACATCAATTAAGTATTTCAGAAACAAAATGTCTTTCTTTCTACAGGAAAGAGGGCGACAATGAGTTCATGAATATCATTGCCACTGAACTAAACACTGAGGTAAGTGTAAAACATGGCTGCTTACTTCTTGGTATTAGCTGTTAAATGTTTTTGTGAAGCCTCATTCCGTCTGTTCTTAGGAAACTTTGGTTTTCCTCACTGTTGGAGAGGAGAAGGGACCGGGTTTGTTTCTGCTGTCCGGACCCAGTGGACAAGTGGCTGAGATGGGACCGCGGTAAGAGAGACACACCACCACATATTCATTTAGCCTCTGCTTTCATGTAGGTTGGTACGATATGAAGTCTCTGTGCTCCCCAGGGTGTTGGAGATGCTCCAAGGGAAGGGGGCAGGGAAAAACGGACGTTTCCAAGGAAAAGCCAACAGCCTGGCTCGAAGAGGGGAGGTGGAGGCTTTCCTGCAGCAGCACTGCAAACATCACACCTCGGAGGAAGAATAAACGTGGCAATGGTTCAATATTTCTTTAGAGAAACGATACATTTAGAAGGCAAAAAGGATCTCTTACCTGGTTGTGAAAGGTATTATTTTGTTGTAAAGACTAAATGTGTGAAATACTCGATCATTTCTGTGATAATGTATGTAACTGGGACTCCTGTACATATGTAATGTGTAGTTTTTATTCATTTAAAAGTCATCTGTTAAACCTTGTTTTCAGTCTTCATTTCCATGGTTGTTGTTTTTTTTGCTTACGGGTTCAATTTAGACGCAGACAATTAAAAAAAGATGAATCCTGCTGCTCATATTGTTCACAGCTGTTTTAGACAATAGACACCAACACCAGTTGAATCATTTTTAAATATTTTTAATTCCAAAGACTTGTGGAAATGTAATATACAAGTGTCAGACACCCTAAACATGACTGCTGGTAGCGGAAGACTTAATTTGTTTTTGGCACGATTATTTTTGAATGACTAGAAACCCTTGGACATTTTAATGCAACAGTCCTGTAATAAATACCTTGGTGAAACTTTTATAATCACCTAATTTACATTCAGAATGCCAAAATAGAAACATTACATTAATGTGCAATCCAATACAACAGAACTACTAAATGCAGCCTCAAAAATCCCCCAAGAGCTGAATTTCTTGCACACACACACCATCAAATAAACACGATAAGAGTTGATGACAGGACGGTTGTAATTAAACTGTACAGGGGGTTCTAGTTCCTCATCCCTCAGTGTTTTTGATAAAAAGCAGTGGTTTGGAAACAAATCACAAATGTATTGCTCACGAGTCGGTCACAGTTTAGCGGTGTAGAGAAAGTGCTCATGGTAAAATATGATAATATAGTGCACTTGTGCAAGCACCCCTTTCCCATTTAGACCTTTATAAAATACTATAGGCAGTAAAAAACGAAAAGATGGAGATTGTTTGGCAGTAGTTGTGCTCAGTTAGTGTGATCATCCTGTAGACATTCCTTTCCAGTTCCACTGCTCCGGGTTATTGAAATGGTTTCACGATCTTCATCGAGATGTAGTTCTGGAAAAGGCAAAAGAGAACAATGTAATTATTGCTTCACTTCATCACCTGCCACATAATGAACATGTGTGCGTATTTGGAACCACTGCATGCACTTTTGAGTTATACCAGCCAAACTCAAACCAAAGGAAGTCAGAATAGTATCTCTCGTCGGTCCTTACCGGTAAAGAGTACAACATGATGGCGAGGAAGAGCCCCACTATGGTGAGGCAGACGAGTCCGATGAAGAGGCACCTGAACCTTCTCCACACAATGAACTTCATGGTCTTACATGGGTTGGTGAACCAAAAGAAGGATGTTTCTGGACGACTGAGGGTTGTGGAAAATGAAAGACAGGGTGTATTTGTTTATATTACTTGCAAAACTACATTTTTCTTATTTTAACTAGCAGGTAAGACACATTAATGGGATACATTTTGTAAAGGTTCAATCTACAGAATATTAAATACGGTTTGTTTCACAGGCTGGGTTCTTACTTGGGAGGGTCCAGTTTTGGGTTCATGTTGGGATCGTCCCGGCCTTTTCCTGCAGGTCTCTCATCTGAGTCTGCTTCACCAACAATCTCCAGCGTCATCTCCACTTTACCCTGTAAGCACAAGACGAGCCGACATGGTGAGCAACACACTGGATAACAACGTAATGACCATAAGGATCTCTGACACTTTCAGAATATTAAAATGAAGCAGAATCTATTCATCAGACTTATGCAGGTAACTATAAACTTTTCAGTACTTTTTTAGGAGTAGGAGAATATGAAATTGTTAAAACCGAAGCGGGGTAATATCCTTATTGCAGAAAAGACAATAGCAGTGTTTCTATGCTCTTCTCATTTTAGATTAAATGAGTGTTAATATGTGGAAACCCATCTGACTAATCAGAACAAAGCTGAGGCGCAGGAGGAGGAATGATGTCATTCCTTTTGTTGGTTTACCTAAAACTGTTTTCTGTCAAGTGTTCTTTACGTCGTTCCTTAATTCCTGCTCAGTCTACTGCTGTGTTTTAAGTGTTTTAACTCATGCTGAGTTGGCTTCTTATCCAATTAATTTGCTCAAGTCAATTTACCTAAAAAGAAAAAAGATAAAAACGCATCCATCCATCTTTGGGTGTACTTCCTCTTCATACTTACGCCCAGGACCTTTATTCCATCCTGTTCAATGGAACATGGCCACCAGCCTCTGACTGACTGCTGAGCAAACAGAGACTTGGCTTGCACTGGTTTGTCTGGAGTTCCTATTTCCACATCATCCATCATCTCCAGAGAGCACTTCTCTGGGGTCTTCGCAGGAGGAACCAGGTTACGCAGATCCAGCTCCAGAGTGCCTGGGACCACAGAGTATTATACCATGAATGACCAGGGTTTGTAATTGGCTGAAGGTAAATCAGACACTTAATTTAGAGTTAAACAAAGAAAGCTTTTTTTGAAGCGTCTCACCGAGGTAATCGTCCAGTGAGAATTTGTCGTTATCCCATATCTGGACAATAAACTTGGGGGGAATCCTGAACTCTGTTTTGTCAAGACTCCAGAATTGCTCCTGTTGGATAAAGAACACGGGGAAACATGTTTTAGATTCGCCATTTCAACAACGCAGGCTTTATTTTCAAATTTGTACACGAGTAAAATGGTCCTTGTTTTATTTTAAACCAATTGTTTGATAATCCAGACAAGCCTCACCTTCTTGGAAACCAGGCAGAGTTGTTCAGCTGGCAGGTACTCAAAGTCAAAGACGAACCTCCAGTTAAAGTTGCCGTCTCCGTCCAGAGACCTGTAGTGGACGTCGGTCTTCTGCTTGTTCTCCTCCATGCCTGGCATCCAGCTGGCAAAGGGGACAACAGGTGACAGCATTCATTGTCCTGTGCCAACTGGTTCCACGGTAATCTTCCACTATACAAGTTTGCTTTTAAAGAATCAAATCAAATCAATCAGTTAAAAGAGGATTTTAGAAATGGGTGCTGATGGGAAAAAGCATTAAAGGGCAAGACAAAAAAAAAAAAAAAGACACACACACACACTAATATATATACATAGTGAAGTTAATTTGAATGATTTATCAGCAATACCCTTTGACATAGACGTCACTCATTTCTTCTCCTGTGATGCTGGTCTCATCTAAAGTCACGTCTGTGGTGTTCCAGATGACAGCACGCAGGAAATAACTGACAATTCAAAAACAGCAGGCATTAACTCAGTGACCTCTAATGTTAGCATTGATGACTCACACGAAGAGCGGCACAGCACTCACTTCTTAGCCTTGCGTGGCGTGATGTCAAAAGGAGGTCCAGGGACTCCGATGCTTTTGGGGAAAACATCCACCCACATCTGAAGCTGTCC